>NC_051854.1:7500000-8750000 GCF_905115235.1 Hermetia illucens | reverse complement strand
ATGTATGCACTGATAAAGTGGTATGCCACCCTTCCATGACTGTCGCCAAAAATTTTATTAGTTTCGGATCAATGCGATACAAATGTAGGACATCGATTAGCCAGATACGACGTTATCGAAAGCCTTGGCATAATCGATATAGCAACTAAAGAGGTTTCTTTGGCCTCTAGTTGCTTGTCCTACAACTATCGCGTTGATAATGAGTTGCTCTTTGCAACCCTTTGACCCGACTCGGCAGCGCTTCTGCTCCTCGGATAGAATCTTGTTGGTCTCGAGGTGCGCATTGGCCAACTTTTTGTACCAGAAGTTCTGCATCCGATCCAGACCTGGACTCCTCGAGTTCTTCGAGCTACTAATGGCTCGTCGAACTTCCTCTTCGGTAATATCCGTGAAATACATGCCAGTCGTATTGCCATGGGGGTGCGTTCGGCGGTGATCCACTCAGCATGCTGAGCCGATAACGTCCAACGGCCAACCCAATATTATTTGGCTTCCGTTACCGAAAACTATGCTGCCTGGACGCTTTGTTGGGATTCATTGAGAGATCTGAAAAAGCTCCGTCTGTTCTTATCAAGCCAAAATTAAAACTTTACGAAAACTGCAATAATTATGGTGAGGGAGTTATAAAATGTAAAAAGTTTGCAGAAGTGGTACCGCGAGTTTCCACCTTCAATTGTAATTGATGCACTTATGGAAAAAATGAGATTGGACGTCTTTGTTGCGCGAAACAATCACAGCAACTCTCGAATATCGGAAACTGTCTGCGAGATGGATCCCAAAACAAGACAACACAATTTCAATCGAGTGCAGACCTCCAAAGAGATTTTTTGGAGTTTCAGCAGAAACTTAATGAAATCCTGTCGTAATAAACGTAATGTGTTGGTTCGAGATTGACATTTTTCTCTGATGTCGTTGGCCATCGCGTAAGGTACCCTTGCTATCGCGGTGGAAGCGTTTCTCTACATTTAATGACTTCGGAATTAAACCTCCAGTGGTATCAGCATACCAGTCCCGAAGCACGAAGATTTTTAGACTTGTACTATGCGCGCGATTTGTATCGAGATGATGTTTAGATGAATTCACGGAATGAGTCTGCTCTTTCATGAATTTCCGCCCTCAGTTTTGCGAGTTGGGTTGATAATTGTTGGTCTACCTGCCCTGAACGGGTCTCTGTCGCTGAAGGAGAAAAGGCTGGTATATTTGACGTTGCTACCGCGATGCTTAATGATGAAGATAGACCTTATCAGCTAAATCGGCTGCAGTTTTTAGTGGCCGGCCATCCATCGTCGCCATAAAAGACTGAAGAGCAAGTAGTAGACGCCTTGCTCATAAACATTGCATCAGCGTCTCTAAAGCTGGCAGGGTTTCTCGTCGCCCATGGAAATGTTCTGCATGAGTTGTCTTTTTTCCTTCTGCAAATTGGTACACAACCGTTTATTTGTCCACGTGAATGGTTGTATGAACTATCTATCTATCATCGACTCTGAAATTGTCGTGAACTTTGATGATATGCCACCTGGGCAACACTGCGATGACTTCAATATACATATTCCTGCTGTGGTATTGTCATGTTATACCTTACTACGCCTTCACTATTTTGATCCAAATTTTCGGGGTCATGGGGATTGATGTCTGGAAATTTAAGTGTGCAGTTAACCGGGGTCGCAATCATACTCCTGTCTGCAGATGCGCTATATGTTCTCAGCATCCTGGTTGTCACTATTTTGAATCCGGAAATCCTCCTGTTGAATTCAGGGTCTCCACTTTGGGAATTACCAGGCGAGGTGGACTTAGTGGAAGCTGAAATTCAATGAAAGTCTTTGTGTGATAATGTGTTCATTTGCATGAAGAAGTCTTTATACAAGAGATTCAACTCCTAGCACATTGTTCGAAAGTTTATGTTGGAGAAAAATCATTGCAGATTACGCCTGTCGACGGAATTTGCGGAAAAAAAAAATCCGCATATAAAGTCTGGTGTTTTGTAGAAAATAAAGGTAACCTTCAGATTACCAGCTATTCGTTTCTCTGAAAATGCACATGGTTCAAATAAAAGTTTTCAATCGACGAGGAGGAGAAGTGCTTCGTAGGTCACGAGATGTGCAGCGAACAAAGAATATAATATAATAAACTAATTCCAAAAGGAAGGTGAACATCATAGTTTATTTTGTAAGATATTAGTATCTTTAGCAACTGACAGGTGCCACTTATAACTGTAGATTAGCTTAAAATACTTTGAAAGTACGCATATTCAGAGGTAAACGTACGCTTCCAAAAATAAACTCAGCCAAAGCATTATCTACTCTTTAAGCCGGAAACGAATCATTATCAGAAATTTTCAAATCAGTAAAATTATCTCTTATCTCCTATCGCACATATTCTTCAAATATACCACACACTGTCTAGTATTTCGCTTGATTTCATTAGAAATTGGAAAAAGAGCATAACAAACTTCTAAAACTTACATGAGTATTTGCAATAAGAAACATAACGTTACCTTTTGAAAGAAAATCCCACTTTGATTTAAAACCAAAAAACCAAAAACAAAAACTGATATCGATTTCAAGTATCTCAATCTTTCTTAAATATTTTTACAGCACATGGAGTCTCTAACTCGATTTCAGGTCTCCGGATAGTGTCTGTATGTAATGTTTGTTTCAGTAAAAAGATAAAGCGAATAAAAGTATTTGAAAGCATTATTTTTTGTATTACACATTATCCCTTACTTTTTTAACGAATGTTTTCCTATTTATATATATACATACGTTATCACCAATGATGATTGGAGTGCCCTACCCTTTTTGATTATACATTAGATTGTGGTTTTCCCTTTTTCCCTTTACTGCAATCATTTCATTTAGTTTAGTTCTTTTGAGTGTTTTTGCTTCATATTAAGTTTTAGCCCACAACCCATTCAAGCACCCTTGAAGAAACCATCCAGGGATATTTATAAACTTTTGGAAAAGTAGATACAGTTTTCTGATTGGAAAAAGGAAAATATGTAATCGAAATAGAATAGCTGGACACAGAGTTCAGAAATTGGAAAAGTTCATTGACCAAATTAGATATAAATCACATTAAGTAGCAAATAAACAACAGGAAACAACAAAGGAGAACGAATATGGTTATATAGAGCTCGACAGAAGTACTAAAACAAATCAAAAATTATAAAAGATAAAAGAATGAAAAAAAGTAAAGTGGGGTAAGTCAGAATATATGGCTTACAAAATTGTAAAAAGATTTGGTTATCTTACCTGTGAATTCGGACAAGTTCAGCTCTAGAATTGGGAAGCATCGCTTAAGTTTCCTCAATGGCGAATATACTACAGACCCATAGTATAGAACACTAATAGCATTTCAGATTTCCATCCTTCCATCATCATGCATAGATATTATAGAATAAATTTTGTTCGTTGGAGAGTATTTTTGGGCAAAAACTTGCCAAAAACCTAAAATCTTTTCTAATTCAGTCACCTTATCCGGAAAATATGCAGAAATTTAAATGCAAAAAGTTTAATTCGAGGGATTTTATTTATCTATAATTTTTTTAATTCTTTTTTCTATTTATATTTTCATTTTTTGTCAATATTCCCATTTTTTCAGTTAAGATTTTCTATAATTTCTTTTTTTTTATTTTTTTAATTATTTTTATTCACGCGATTCCACTACCTCCTTAAGTTTCACACAACTTGTTCCTTTTGGTAGAAATTAAATGACCACACATCTGAATACACACGAAAGATACTAAATTTGCACAATATCAACCTCTACATTTTCATTTACGTTATATTAATCCTTCTCTATGCTAAGCTTTTTCCTTGCCTTAAAGTTTGACAATCGTGCGCCCCGCTAGTGCTATGTACTCCCCCCTTAAATCCAAATGTGTATTTACTTTTCCCTTTTCTGATAATAAAGTTTACTTCAAGTAGATTAGACGTGTGTAGAGTTACAAGTTCCTAGCATGGATTATTCTATTTATAGATCTAAGAATGAAATGCTCCCTTTTTGTAAATATATAAAAAAATATGGTCATAATATTTATAAATATAAATATCCATCTGAAAATTTCTCTCAAGACATGATATCTTTACTATTCAACGATGTGGTCGAAAGGATATTACTCATTGCTGTTGGATAAGAAGATTGTAAGGATTAAATAATAAATATCTACTAGAATCACTGAATCACTTAGGCTAGATGAAAATCAAAATAGATTGCAATTGACATTAGTAAGCACTTAATAAAGCACATCGTTAAAGTTGAGTAGGATAAGGTACATAAGTCTTAGATGATAGTTTTACCATCATCAATCAGATTCAACTTTCAATTGGGAAACACGCAAAAAACTAGGAATCGACAAAGATAAATTTTACTAATTTTTCAGCTATATATAAAAAAAACCAAGTGTTTAAAGCGGTTATCGTGGCTCATTACACATAAAGGATCCTGTACGAAAATTGACACCTAGAGTGTCAAGGACATTGCCTTCAGCGAAAACATTCAAGCGGCTCCAAGTCAGACGACTATTGTGGCCAATCTTCGTTTTCAATTTCTTAAGCTTAGTAGTCTAGGAAGGTTTTCCTCGACAAATGCATCGTTTCCAATGTCATCTGACACATTGAGCCATCCTGGTAAAGCCACTATTCGCGGTCTTTGGTTCAAAAAGTAGGACCAGAAAATCGGTTATCATTATCTTTTGTGACTCCTCATTGACGGTAACAGTGCCCCTGTCTGTAATTTTAGAAAAACAAAAGGTTCAGGCCTGTGGGCCCTACCGTAACAAAGAGTGGTTTGGTTGGAGCGCCAATCTCCCTCAGAATCGGCAATTTTGTTTTATCACTTCTCTATTGAGTGTGATGTATTATCGTCCACACCTACTGATTCATAAAGTTTTGTTCATTTTGTGCCCATCGCGTGTCTGGTCTGCCATAGTTAGGGCAAGGCAATCTTTCAGTAAACAGTGATCTTTTTTAAGGTTTTATGTAAAACCAAACCTTTTTAAAATCAAATTAATATCTGTCTCTATTTTTATAATTGGGGGAAATTCAACGTGGATACGCAACTAAACTAAACCAAACAACATTTCAATGTTTTGTCGGTAGCTAGCTAAAATGAACAGAACCAACCGAAACCGTATAAAACATGCCTTACACGGACAGTAGCTTGCTCAGCGAGTGAAACTTCAATGTTCTTTTGGAAATTTCGTGCCTCATTTGTTCGAACAGGGTTCCTCTTCTTCATGTTCACCTAATTCGCGTAATATTGTGGCTGCTTTCCTTCAGTACAGAATCCGCCTTAATCTTGCGTAGGATAACACCTTCTGCTGTTATTACCAGCGCATCTTGACCATTTCATTTCAAATTATCTTCGGTGCTTTCTTCATTTGACCAGATTCGAAATTGGGCTTAGATCCGTTTGGCTGTCGGATCTTCCTATCCCAAAATTGGCCTGTGATCTGTGAATCCCTTTGTATGCAATGAATGGCATGATGATGACGTTGCACTCAATAAGCCGGTACAGACCTCAATCTCTTAGTAAACTACCAGCAGACACGTGTTGGTTTCATCACAAGATGAAAGAGTAAAGTGGCGCGTGTAAGTTCGCTGTAATTGCGACGATCGAGAAATAAACCCGACGTCCGACCCGGTCAATCCTATTCTGCCTATTCATTACCGATGAGAAGACGAAATGAGACTTCCACGAAGCAATGGTGCAACTCGGTACGATGCATTCATCTTCCCAGCTCCAGTTGTTCCTCTTTACATGGTAACCAAGGGCAATGGAGACTGGCAGTCGCATGGATCGCCATTTGGCAGATCGGTGCAGACATGCAAACTTCTGGTCGACAAGCTTACCCAGGGACTCGATTTTTGCCAGCCGTATATCGAAGGCATGTTCTTTTCATCCAAATACGTAGAAAAGCAACTGATTACCTGTGCATCCTGTTTCAGCACCTCAACGACTACTGGATCATCATCCATATGGCAAAGTGTGTTTTTTCGGCGCGCCTGAAGTATTTTTTCTTGGTCATCTTAACAACGCTGACAAGGTTCGCCCGCGAACAGTTTCTGGGCGTATCTATTGAAGCCCCATACCGAACTGCGCTAAAACATAAATGCCACACAAAGGCCTTCTATTAACATCAAAGAAAACGCCGAACTTCGCTGGACTTCCGAAGTTAAAATTGCTTTTCAGAACGCAAACGACGACGTCGCGTAAGCCACTTTGCTTGAATATCCTCAAGCTGGAGCGCCATTTGCACTGTTCACGAATGCCTCTAATTGCCTGGCTGGGGTAGCCCTTCAACGGGAAGTTAACGGAGTGTTGAGTCACAGGTTCGCTACAGCGCATTTAACCGAGAACTACCCGCGACTTCGAGATTTTCACAGATCACAATCCATATGTCTTCGCTCTACAAGAACTTTAACAACAGCTAAACTTCGTCGTCAGTTTTCCGCACATATCTGACACGTCCCTAGAAATGGTTAAATATGCTCTCGCCTAGCAATAGCAGACTTAAAAGAGCTAAAAACCTCGCACCTTGTTGAACAGACCACACTCGCAAATAAGATCATTGGGCCCCGCCGTCAACACTCCGTCGCCTGTTTCAACGGAAACATTTTCGACAAGATCCTCGTGCTCCACCGAAAATGATCCAGTTGCTCAGGAGCTGGCCGCCTTTCGTCTCAGCATGAGGTAACTTATCTATCTTACGAGGCGGAGGTGCGAGCGGTAGTTGCAAACGACCCACAAAAACACCGCGAGCCCTCTCTAAAGGCACAGAGATGCAGACAGCCCTGCGCTTGCCCATCGTCCAATCAGGAAAACCAATAGGGCTACCTCGTGATCTGTTATCGCTAACTCCGGAATAGTCAGGTAAACAAAAGCAGTTTCGGCGTCAACCTCTTACATTTCTTGTAGCTAACGTCTCACACCTTTAATTGGAACTTCCGCAGCATTCCGAGCTATCCGTTAAGCCCAAGAATGCGTCGATTTTGCCCTTAACGGTCGATCATCGCTGTCCTCGATTCGGTCATTATAGCCGCAGATTTTCTGGCGCACAGTTTGCTTATAGATTTCAAAGCAAAAAATGGTTGATGCGTTAACTGGCATTAAACCCTCCTCCCGCCCAACCGGACGGAGGGAAATCGCATCGGCGCCTAAAAGCAGGTAAGGAGCAATTCAGACTTGTACGAACAGCGTATCATGCGTCCAGTTCCCCTACAGACGCCTAAAGGCCGGTACTACCCCGGATTATTTCCGTTCTAGATCTTCGTAAAGTATTTTATCAAATTCCTATCGTCGCGAAGGACATCTCAAAGATGGCTTTCACATTCGACTTTTTGAATTTACCCATTCATTAAAAGGCCAATACAACGCCTCCTGCTTGACCGTCGATTCACACCAGATGCTTCGTTGTCCGTTGATTTACAGCAGAGTTTCCTTCGGATATCTGCAGGCCGCTAGGTTTCTTTTCGAGAAAGTTGAAAAATACCGAAATTCGATATAGTGCAGATCTGGAACTTCTAGTCGTATTGCGATTAAACAGTTTCATCGTTTCGCAAACAGCAGCTTAAGGCACGACCAATTTTCACGATCGATGCTATTGCCCCACTAGGAAGCAGTAATAAAAGTCGCCGCGTTTCCGATAATACCGGCGCGCTACGAGCATTCTATCCTTGATGGCTGACTGGGACTCACACGATACACTGTTTATTCGAATAGTGTTAAGGGATGGAAAGTTCCTCACATAGCAAAAAGACAAAACCTTTCAACTGTTTTTTCCCGAATTGTTAAAGTATGGAACTGATAAATCATCCTGTTCCCACTTACCGTCCAGGAGCAGTTCGATGACCACCTCCGACAGCCTGATCCACACCCCCGGCCCCAGTTGGTCATTAGCGGAATTACACCCCGCTATGCAGAAGTGTCTGCTGGCCACGTCCCAGGAAAGTTTCGCAGTGCGTATTTCGTCAGATGGCCACTGCGGTCTTATTACAGAGGTTGTTGGTGTCCGAATCCTTACACACTTTACTCCTTTCATTTTGTTGTTCACATCCGTGTATCGCGTTCCACTCTGTATCTAATTCCACTATGTAGCTTACCAAAATTTCCACCATTTATCATTTTTATCTTAATATCGATGTTTCCCCTTGAACTCTAAATATTTTGAGCAGGCGAAGAAAACGTGCTTTAGATCTTCGGTACACACGGAACGATAATGCTTCGTGGTAGCTGATGTTACGAGGCCATTCATCAAGGCAGACTTCGTCGCACACAATGGCTTATTGTGGGATCTGAAGAGCAGCCAGATCAACGATAGACGAATTTTACATCTCATGGACCTGTCCCTACGTTCGAGGGTAAATGTGATACCCTTTGGGAAAATCCGCTCACCATCAACATGATATCGAGGCGACTACTAGTTCAGTTGTAGCAGGCATGCCCCGATATCTCGCACCCGATCACATTACCACTGGGCGCAAGCAATTCGAAATGATAGTACAAACTGGCACGATGCGTCCAGTTCCCAGCAGCTGGAGAACTCCACTCGCAAGGACAATGAAGGCTGACGATCATACAGGTATTGTTGGATGCTTAACGCGTGCACTATTCCCGATCGCTATCCTGTACAACATATCGCTAACTTGACGCAAACACTCCATGGCAAGATCCTTTCTAAAATCGACTTAGTGCGAGCAATCAACTAGATACCAGTAAGAGTAGCATATTGAAGTGATAGTCGTCACACCATATGGTTTGTTCTAGTTGCCTTACAATACCTTCGAATTCCACAATGCTTCGCAGATATGACAATGCATCATTGACGAAGTTATCCGAAGACTCGTATAAGGTCGAAATATCTGCGCATCGTCATCAACTACAGGACCATAATGAATAGGCCAAGTACTCTTTCTTGGTCTTCTAGTCAACACTAATAGTGAAGAAAGTCGAAGCCACCCGCAGCTATCCGAAGCCGATCACCACCAAGGGGTAACGTCAGCTTCTTGCCGTCATTAGCTTCTATAGGAGCTGCATGCCGAACTACGCTAAAACACAAGCACGACACAACGGCCATCTAGTCCGTAGCATCGACGAAAAGACCGAACATCGCTGGACTTCTGAAGCTAAATCGATTTTTCAGAAAGCAAAAGACGAACTCGCGCAAGCTGCCCTGCTCGACGCCTCTGATTTCAATCCTTTAACACCAAGTTAACGGAATGTGAGAGCTACTATCTTTTTTCAGAGAAGTTGAGCCCTGCAAGTCTCGCGTCGAGAGCTAGCCACTGCCTGCCTAGTTGTTAGAGTTAGAAAATAGTTTCGATACAAGCTCGAGGGATGCGACTCTGTGATTTTCGTAAATCATAACCCGCTTACCATCATCTTCAATCAGTAAGTCGAGGAAGCTTCTCCAAGTTAAGTTCGGTACCTGGACTTCGTTCGCCAGTTTTTCACGGACATCCGACACGTCGCTGAGAAGGATAACATCGTGGCCGACGAAAAGTGTCACATCATTCGACTATGCAACCATTGCACGAGCACAACGAGCTGACCAAGAGCTGAAACAACTACCGACTTCTCCATCTTAACTCCAGCTGAAGAACGTAGATATTCCAACCGTGGACACTAGTCTAGTGTCTGCGATATATCTATACAAGCAGGTCTATTATAGGTTCCTCAAGCTTTCAGACGAGCGGCCTTCCACTGTGTTCATCGCCTGCCTCATACAGGCACCAAGGCGACTGCACAGACTATCAGCGAACGATTCCTTTGTGTATCCTGTGGGAACCTTCGAAATTCCCAAGACACAAGCATACCCATAAGTAGCTTATTACCACCATCATCTCACTTCCAGCATGTGCAGATCTTCATAATCGTTATGCGATACTCAGGGGGCACAAAATACTGCCTCACGTGTGTGAACAGATATTTTTTCACTAGCCCGAGGCATTTCCGATATCAGGCCAAGAAGCTGAGACCGTTGATCCTATAAAGGCCGGATATCTCGTTTCAACACGCCTCTCCTCAAGGACCTCTACAAAACAACACAAGATGCCGTCAAAAATACGCTGCAAATGCCGTAAGATGGTCCCTTTCCGGCCATGATGTGGTTCATAGAAGACTTTTCTCGGCAAACATCTCCATCGACCGTTTGAAGCTGGCCTATATACTTAAGAAGCAACTTTTATCGATGATGCACGGCCTCAACAGCAACAATCGGCTCTGCAAGAAGACCAACAGCAGGAAGATCTGCGAAACGCGTGCATTTTGTCGAACGCTATTAAATCGATTTCGGGTGATTTATATTCTTTTCATCCTTCAACGTAATTTTTTATTGTAACTTCATCACTGGCAGGGCGTACTGCACCATATGCTGGAACAACCGGACATGAAGGACTATTTCAAACTTTTAGCTACATATTTGTAGGGCAAACAACGACTTAGCCGCATCCAGTCTTCTCTGTCAACGCTGTTTCGCCGTCAAGAAGCAACCGCATAGATCGCCATGTTTCTGATGATACCGCTGCGCTAGAAACAGTCTATCCTTGACGACACATGTTCTAGAAATCGTTTATAAATTTTCAGGAGTTTAAATAAAGTTGTTGTTAAGATACAGCAGCGTTTATTTGAATAGTCAAATAAGAATTTCATCGAGAGCCTTTTACACTGTGTGCAGTCAACCCTTTACCACTGGTTCGCTCAGACTGAGATACCCCTGGCAGTTTATGATCGCGAACGTCCATTCAGCTATTATTGGTGCAGATTTTCTGGCGGGTCAAGGTTTGCTTATAGCCAGTTACCAGTCTGCTCTATCTCGTTCCAAAAGCAAACGGCTCGTGGTAAGTTAAGGGAGACTACGGACGACTAAATACTTGTACTACCCCGGATGAATACCCACTGCCGATCGTCCAAGATCGACTTCAACAGATCAAAGGCAAAGATTTCTCCGCTGTAGATCTTCGTAAAGCATTTTATCAAATTCTGATCGCCGAGAAGGACATCCTAAAGACAGCTATTACGATCCCATTCGGCCTCCTGGAAATTATGCGGGAATCAATGGCTCAACGGAACGCGAGTCAGTCCCTCCAACCCGCAATGGATTATCTTCTGTGTGACTGTCCATTTACGTATTCATCGCTTCGAATGTCCATCGAGCAGCACTTCCAATATTTGCGTCAACTCTTCGAGATTAAACGCAAAGTGAGGCTTCCCCTAAACCCCGATAAGTATGTTCGCGATAAGAGGTAGGTCGAATATCTCGGAAGTCTGTTGATGGCTGGAGCGAGATTCGAGCCCCAAGCGTAACATAGCCATTCTGACCGGCGGCCAACAAGGTCTTGGACTCAGTGACGACATCTTCCAGGCTAGGGGACGCGCTAAATCGTCTGGGCGGCACGCTCAAGGTCATCCTTCTCTGGGTCCCCGGGCATAGAAACATAAAGGGGAATAAGCGGGCTGATGGATTGACCAGGCGAAGCTCTGCTCTTGGCAGCCCTTCGATGAATACAGTTGGTGTTTCGCTGGCGGCTGTCAGGGGCGAAATCTACTCGCACTACCTAGCAGTCGCGGGCCTTAGATGGCGAAGGCTTACGAGCTGTGCCAAGGACAATTTGGCCCGCGTTTAACATAGCGCGGGTACGAGAGCTCCTGTGTCAGATGCGTGCAAATGCATTCAAGATTACGGGGTCTGCATGGGGCACTGCCCCATAAGGGACCATGCCGCCAGGCTCGGCATACCCTACTATTCGCATTGCCGAAGCTACGGAGAAGGAAGGGAAATCCTCTGCGATTGCCCAGGTCTAGCTAGAGTCAGGCGACGGACACTGGGTAAACCATTCTTTGGGAACCTCAAAGAGGGTGAATGCTACGGGCTGCCTCTGAAGTTCCGGGCCGGCTAGACTCTGCCTCCCTGCTCTTATAACAGCAATCACGGTCTCAGGAGTTTGTGACGTCAAAACGGCGCACCACAGCGCTAATTGGGCTCCTCGGAGCGGCCTGTGATACCTACCTACCTACTCCATCTCGGATCATTTTCGAGAATGGAATCACACTTCCGGCACACAAGAAGATGAGTGTCTCTGAGATTCGTCAATTTCTATCTCCGTTGCATTCTCAATGCGGTAGAAATCACATGGATCCACCAGCATCCGCCTCGTTTTGTTAATCTCGTCAGTTGGACTTCATTTTACAACAGCAAAGTTACGCTAGCTTGTACCGTCGCTAACGCTCTTCCAACTCGTTAAGGACAACATACTTTCTACGATAGACAAGTGAAAGGGTTCATTTTCGTTGAACTCCTGAATCATAGACAATCCTCCTTGTTGAAAACACCAAAAGTGCCTCACTCCCTGAGGTCTCCATACTCCAGCGAATGCGAATCAATTTTCTTTCGCTTCATCTGAATTTTCCAGTCAACATAGTTAAATATATCTTTGCTGTCCCTTTTCCGTAAAAAAAATATCGGCATTTGAAGTCCTTCCCCAATTGATCTTATTTCATTGAGCGGTGCTCCGCCATATTGGAAAAATGGAGTAAACATTACCCTCCGTATAATCCACAATTCAATAGCCAACAATGTAAACAAAACAGATTTTGTTTACAAAACAAACCGTCTCGGTCCAACTTGAGCCGAACTATTTTACCTGCTGCGGGTTCTGGTCGCCTAGTACTCTGGGCTGAATTTTCGTAAATTTCGATCGCAAGAAAAATTTGCTCGGGCCGGTCAGATGGGGACGTGTTTGTTGGATTTCAAAGACTTTTCTGGCCATTTTGAAAAAGTCATTGTGCGGAGACGAGAAAGGGATGATGTACGGATGTGATAGCGGAATGCTTACCTTCCTGACGACGGATCCACGCATTTCAAGCGTTTTTATTCCAATTTAAATAAAAAGAAATCAGATTTCGTGTGGATGAACGTTTATTGACAGGAATTGCTCTAGGAAATTCACATATCGACACATGAACATT
This sequence comes from Hermetia illucens, assembly GCF_905115235.1. Classification (NCBI taxonomy): domain Eukaryota; kingdom Metazoa; phylum Arthropoda; class Insecta; order Diptera; family Stratiomyidae; genus Hermetia; species Hermetia illucens. The sequence goes on along the minus strand of NC_051854.1, from coordinate 8,737,034 downwards.
TCAAATGCAAAGTGGTTGCTTATATTAACAAAAAACACAATCATAGGATGCACTATCTCCCTGGGCAGTTTCGAGGGCTTCCAAGGACAATTCCCGACAGATCCGCAGCAGAATCCAACGAAGAAACTGTGAGCGGCCCCAAAATGAAGGATTTACGTAGGTGCAAACGCTTAGCAACTCGCGGGTGGTGACGTTCAAACTCAGCAGCGGGTGCGCCTTCAGCATCGCGATCTCGAAGGTCCTGCAAGCTCTCCTTGTATCCTCTGGCAGCACAGATTATCCGACAATTTTGTTGATCTGGTTCTGGACATGTTCCGGAATTAATCTCGCCTTTCAGAGCTGCAGTCGACGTTCGCACGAGGCACGGTTGTGGGTCTGTAAATAAATAAAGAAAGGAAATGGTTAGAAGGATTGAATAGGCAAATGGAGAGGGACATGTTTCCAATGAGATCACGTGAAACACGTCCTGTTTGATAATTCAAAAAACCAAATTGATCGGTCCGGCCGGTGTCTTCGAATGGCGAGGGAGACATGTTGGAAATGGTCTCGTTGCAAAAACACGTAAACAATCGGAAGGTAGCAGTCTACCCAGTCCTGCTTCAGTTTACCGCAATTGGACATTCAGGGCTTGGCTCAGGTACCTTGGATGGGCAACGTAAATGTAAACAAAGTCTTGTTCCTCAAAAGTAAACAAAGTCTTCTTCTTCGTCGAAGTAAACAAATTCAATGTAAACAAAGCCAAAGTAAACAATGCGGATGTAAACAAAGGCCAAGCATTTCAGTTGACCTGTTTGCGACCTGCCTGCGAATTCTGGGGACCTAGTATTTTGCTCGAATAAATTGAAATTTTGCTAGAGACCATTTTTGAGGAATTTAACCCACGATGCTGGCGGGGGTGGCTGTTCGATTTAACCCGCGATGCTGGGGAGTCAGATTTTACGTAGTTTGATTATTATTTAAAAATTTATTTTGGAAAGATGCTTCTGAATTCGACAAGAAAGCAGGGTACGGACTTGCGTCGATGCTAGGTAGCACTTTTTTCCTACCAAAGAAATGCTAATCGATGCATTCTAATTTGAGGAGAATGAAAGACAACATAATAATTTTATTAACAGAAATTGGTCAAAAATATTAAAATGTAACACGTCCCTGTTGATATATTTATGATCATATCTGGGCAGGTTTCGGTCCGAAGGATAATGCTCGACGATCAACAGCAGATTCCAACGGAGAAGCAGCAAACGGTGCCGAAATTAAGGAGCGCTCGCTCAGCTGATAAGATCAGCAAGAACCGTGGGCTGAAAAGTCCTGGAAGCTGCACTGATATTGTCACTCAATCCAGAATGTCGAAAACAATACCCCCGAGCTGAACCTTGAAGCTTCCCAGGCCCAATCTCCTTTTTGAAATGGTAGCTGATATTGGGTTGAAACACGATGGATATTTTCCTGTAAGCAAAAAATAAGAAAGGAAACGTTTAGGAAAATTGAATAGAGAAAATGATCACAGACAAATTAAAATTTCAATCAAGAACACAACATTAAGATGGGAAGAAGTACATGAGGTAGATGCACTGCAGTACATAAGAGAGAGCAAAGATATTGGGTGGTTACAGGTCAATTATGGCGAAGAAGGATCTGCCTTTCGGCCAAAAAAAAAATGGAATGAAAGTAATTGTTGTTGGGTTGAATTAACTCCGTCCGTGTATCACCATGCGAAGTCAATAGCGTTCCTCATGTCCAGGAGACAAGCTATTTTAGGTGTCTTGCGATTAATTCCAAGCAAGACATCGGTTTTCAGGACTATGAAAGCATATTTGACCTTGCTCAGTACAAGACAATGATCTTGCCAGTCCTCATGTATTCCTCGGAGACTTGGGTTTTTGGCAAGAAAAATTGCGAACTCTTGGCCGTGTTCGAGAGAAGAATCCTTCGAAGAATTTTTTGCCCCCTACATGAGGATGGACGATTCCGTAGCCTACATAACCATGAAATCTATGAGCGATACCATGACCGTCAGGTTATGGATAAAATCCGGCTCAATAGGTTGGGCGGGTCACTTAATCCGTATGGATGAGTATGATCCCACCCGGAAAGTCTATAGGGGCAATATCTATGGTAGAAAAAGAAGACGAGGCAGACTCTTCCTAAGATGGAGCGATGGCGTAGGCCAAGACGCCAGACAGCTTTTGGGGATATCGAATTGGTGGACCTCGGCGTAAAACCGGGATGTCTGAAGTTCCTTATCAAGGGAGGCCTAGACCGGATACTGGTTGTTGTGCCGTTGATGATCATAATGAAATGCACTGCAATACATAGGAGAGATCAAAAATATTGGGTGGCTACAGGTGAATTTTGGCAGCCAGGGAGGATTTGCCTTTCTATTCAGCGTATCCTCTGCATCTGATGAGAAGAATCGTCGATCCAAAAATAAAACTGAAAGTGGAAGGGGTTGAAATAACTGCTTATAGCAGAAGATCTTCATTTTTCATGAAGTGAGTCCATTGCAGCAAAGAATAAAGTACACGGATCTAAATGCAGTGATCACACTTTGTTGATCTGAGGGATGTTGGATAGGTTCGAGTTTATAGTCACATCAAGATAGTAATCTGGTTCACAATGGAGATGGGAGAATTATAAATTTTTAAGGACACATATCTGATATCGAACGCCATTTTTAGTGTCACCTTTATTTTTCCTCTTTTGGAGTTGATGACTACTTTCCATTTCGTGAATTATCGGTAGAGCTCGTCTAAATATGAAGAAGATGAACGCGTATTATATCCCTTGTTGTGGTGTAGACCATAAGTCATCGACATATTGCAGGATCTCAACTGAATTGAGAGTGTGGACGAGCTTAGGGATATCTGCTGTAAAAAGTGAGAAAAGAATAGCGGAAACGACAAAGTCTTGTGGGATTGCAATTAGATTCGTGTAAGGATGGACGATTCCGCAGCCTACATAACGATGAAACCTATGAGCGACACCATGACCGTCAGGTTGTGGATAAAATTCGGTTCAATAGGTTAATGGGCGGGTCACTTAATCCGTATAGATGAGGATGATCCAGCCCAGGAAGTCTATAAGGGCAATATCTATGGTAGAAAAAAAGACGAGGCAGACCCTGCCTAAGATGGAGCGATGGCGTAGGTCAAGACGTCAAACAGCTTTTAGGGGTATCGAATTGGTGTTCCTCGGCGCAAAACCGGGATGTCTGGAGTTCCTTATTAAGGCAGGCCTAGACCGAATACCGATTGTTGCGCCATTGATGATGATGACCTGGTAAGTTGGCGTACTGGAAATGAAATAGTATTGCTTCCACAACAATGCTCGTCTATCACTAATGTGATGGTCCATTCGAAAATTTTGACGAAGTGAAGAAGATGAAAATCGGCTTGTAGCTATCGGGAAGGAGAGAAGTTTTATTCTTTTTGGGAACTGACGCGATCTGCGCATCCTTCCAGTTCTGTGGAAGTGGGCGTTCAGCAAGCAGTGGTTGAATAATGTTGACGAAAGTGTACTTGAAGTCAATGGGTAAGCACACCAGCATATTCCAGACGGAAACATACGCCATAGACAGATGTGCCTCCCTTAATCTCCAAAGGAACTACAGGGGCCAGAAATGGGCATGTCTTGAGAGGCTGAATACGCTCGACTCGCACAATGTCTGGATACTTTGGGTTCCACGCCATGTTGGATACGAAGGCAATGAGGCAGCGGACGAACTGGCCAAAAAGGGAGCAGGGACGCCTCTACATGAATGAATACTTAATACCAGATGCGAAATTAAAATACTTGAAAGTAGGGAATATATTAAAATTCCTAACGATTGTATGTTTGCTTCAGATACTATAGTTAATAGGCAGACTATAAACCGTAAAAGGGGGCATAATAGATCTTTAAGGGCGCAGTGCAACTTCCCTTAACAGAATAATAATAATATAGGTTGGGGATTTCAGACCCCGATCGACTTTTTGTTTTTGGACATTACTATCGTTTTGACTTTGATAAAATTGACTAATAGGATTGAATTAATGACTTTGTTCGGGAAGAGGGGATGCTGGAACGGTCTGGCTGGCTGTTTGAGTGGATGTAGGATAGTGAGGACGAAAGGACGTTGATTGGTATATTGACTTAGGCGTCAAAACATTAGATAAGCCAAGCCAAGTAAACTGTTGGAATTTCATAAAATAGGTGGCAAGGATGTTTGCCTTTCCGGGAAAAATTTATATTTAATGGAACGATATCGTTACGGTTGGTAACTTTCCTGAGTCGTAGGTATATTTGTGCCAGTCCCCTATACATGTTGGAATTAAGCTAGATATTGGAAAGGCGGTAATAGGGTAGTTAGTGTCCAGAAGAAGGAATGCTGCGAAGGATATCTATTGCGAAATAGAAAGGGTGTCGTCCCAAAGTTAGATTAGATTACGGAAGTTGAATGGTTTTTATTTATTGACGAACCATGCGAACGATTGTTTCGTTTGATGCTCGTTGGTTTTGTCGAAGTTGCAGATGAGACAATCTGGATTTAAAAGACTAGTAGGTTTTTCTTAAAATCTAGTGTTGTTAGCCCTGGCGGACGAATAACATAATCTGGAAGTTCGATATCTAGAATTATGGCATTGTGGTCGCTCATGCCAGGAACGGTTTTAATAAAACGGAAGGTGTTTGGATTGGGATCTACGTTGGCAGCATTAAAGATGGAAAACGGAGGCCCAAAATGGGGGATGTGCGTTGAAGTCACCTGGGATAAGAGCCCTCATGGGCCAGTTGATTGCGGCTAGTCCGCGCAGAAGCATTTAATGACAGAAAGGTCATTTGAATAAAAACGGAAACGAACTATACGAAACCGGACATATTTTCAATTGAAATGAAAATACCCCTAGCGATTTGAGGGCGTTAATGGGAAGGAAAATTTGTGTTGCAAGAATTTGTCGGAGATAAGTATTGCAGTACCTCCAGCAAGGTATGTAGGGGTAGGTGTTTAGTCAAGAGGGTGTTCAACTGAGCCAAAATGGTAGTTCAGCCTGGTTTCACACAAGAGCACTATTTGCGGATTGTGTTCGCGAAGGAACAATTCGAACTCGTGTCTATGAAGCCAGCTGAATATAAAGTTAGTTTTTAACTCAATGCTCCTAACCTCCATGATTGGACGCCATTAGATTAATCATTGTATCGAAAATCTTTGATTGATTGGATTCTGTACGGCTCGTGGTGTTAGATTACCACTGCATAAGGTATCGGCCCAAAATAAGGACGGCCGAGTGAATGAGGGTGTTGTTATTACACGAGGCTGGGATACTAGGATCGGATTGTTATAGGATAGATGAGCCCGTTTTGGGGCGTTTCTCCTCGCTATAACCGCAGTGAAGCTAGGCCTCATGCGGTAGTTGGAGGAGGGGAAGTGGTCGCTTGCCTTGTAATTTACCCATTTGCAACTTTCGTCCTGCGTCATGGGACACTTATCTGGCCGTGCATTCAATTGGAGTGAGTTGTTCCATCTCAAAGGTGGCCCTTTTGCCCGGCTTCCTTGTGACAAAGGATTTAACGGTTTTTACACTGGAAATATCTTAGGTCAATAGGCCCTCAAGAATCTCCTAAGTGTAAAGTAAAGTATTTTTTTTTTCGAGGGGAGAGTGTAATTGAAGAACTTCGCCTTATTGAACACAAGAGGATTCTTTCTCGTAGTCCCTTTATTTTTTTGAAAAATTAGGTGCTTTCTAATTTTTTAATCAGTAAGTCGTTGGTTACGGGTTTCGGTTTTGTGTTTGCCTGAAATTGTTTTTTGCTTACCTTTTCCTTTTAAATCCCCTGTGATGATTGACGCTTGTTAGGTGATACTGACGACTGATGAGAGGTGTTCGCCTTAGTTGAAGTTAACTTTGTTCATCTTTGTGTTGTGTGTTTGTTGTCATTATATTAGATCCACCGAACAAACTACAATTACTTATTGTCCTCAGGAGGAGGAGAAAGCAATAATCTTATCCTATGCTCAAAACTATTCAAAAGTAGAGAAGTTAAAAGGACCAAGCTGTTGTGCGATGTAATTTCGACAAAGCCTAGGAAACGGGAAATGGAAGTATAGACTTCCAGCTCTGCGAATGGCATGTTGAAAGTGTCTGTGTTACGTGTGCTATAAGACACAGGGCGGCAGGTGATGTCGTTAGAGGCAGAACAGTCTATCAAACTCGAGGAAGGGAAGGCTCAGAAAGCGGAGGCGATAGGGATAGTCCACACGAGGGAAATTTTTCTTAGAGAAAAACAAACGGGTGAATTTACGTTGCACATTTTCAAGGGCAAGACAATCACATTAAGGGGAAGGTGACCAAATCACGGAGCAGTATTCGAGGGTATACCTCACGAGTGAATTAAAGAGAACTATGATAAAAAGGGTTGGATAGAGTCAAAATAAGAGAAAGGGCGAAGTATAAAGCCTGACAATTTTGCTGCTCGATTAGTGACTTCGAGGCAATGGGTGTCGAAGCGAAGCTTATTGTCGAGGTCTTGAGTGGAATTTGGGTATGACAAGGAATTAGATTTTCGTCTGCTACTTGTAGTCTAGTCTAAAATTAATAGACAAGGGGTAGCTTCTTCGAAACTACAATTTTTGGTTTTAAATGTAAATATATATTTCAGGAGCGACTTACTCCCTTCATCAGTACAAAGCTACTTATTTTGTACTGATGAAGGGAGTAAGTTGGTCCCGGGAGAGGATGGACGAAATCATTAAAGGTACCTGTGTTCCAACACTATTCCAAACGCACTCCCTTGTGATGGGTTAATTGTTAATCTACTTCTCCTCATTCATCGCAACCTGAGTTCATGTTGGTACTCTGTCATCGTGATATCATTCCAAAATCAAAGCAACCCAAAAAGAAGGATGAACTATTGTAAAAGATTAGATCATTCGCATATTGTGGGATTTTAATGGGATTAAAGTCACGACTCGATGAACATGGAAAACAAAGTGACCGAAAGGACTGAACCCTGCGTATCAAAACCTAGGTCTTGCAGTGTGTAGCTTAATTATAACAATCAATTAATCAAATCACGACGGTCCAAATGATCTGGAAGAGGGGTGGAAAACCAGTCGATGACGGCTAAGCAATATTGCATCCCCATCGATGTGAATGCGATCAAACTGGTTGTAAGCCACATCGAAGGATTCCAAAACACTGTGGTTATCACAATGTACCTTGGAGCGTTGACAAAGCTGACTTAATTGAGTCCATTCTGTGAAAGTAAGCGAACACAGTGGAATACACCAAGTTGTAAAGTGTGTCAAAAACTTTCCTGCGTAAAGCGACTGGTAAATAGGACATATCGCTTCCAGGCGAAGTGTCGCACAGCAGATAGTGGCCGTCGATATCCAATAGTTGAGGAGAGCCAGTTTGGAGTTTCCAAAAAATTTTCTCGTCGCTCGCTTTCACTTCGCTCACCGATTCCCCATAGAAGGTGTGCGCGAAAAAGCTACCTCGTTGCCCATTACCTTCATAAACTTGAACACTACCTGATGTTCCAAAAAGCCTTAAGAAGCCCAAGGAGCCTTCAAAAGCATTAAGAATTCCGAGGAGCCTTCAATCGTGAGAGTTGTAACAAACTTCGCTGTTTAACAGTTTCGTAGAGATGACGGTATTCAATGCATCCGTTCTCGGGGCCACAGTGGCGTGCGGTGAGAATAACAAGATTGAGGTGCGGTCAGCTTCACTACTTCGAAATATTGCTTCAGGCATCGAAACGAGACGAGACTTCTTATTCTTGGTGAGAAATCTTTTGAGAAAACCATTTGGTGCTAATATGTCAACAGCCCGCCGTCGCAAGTATCTGGAATGATGATCGAGGTCATCCAAAGCTACGAATATGTTGTCAAAGTAACAGCGCGCAATTCACACAATTGGTGACACCAGTACCGAGGTTGGTTGACCGCCGGAGAGTTGGGACTTCCACTGGATAGTAAGTGAAGCCAATTGGATTATACTGAGTCGAAGCGCCCTTAATTTATTTGCCAAAGAATCATCATCTGCTGTAAAAACAGATGAGGAGGACAGTTGGCACGTACTAATAGCGAAGAAGGAAAGGTCCGACGAAACGAGTTCATCTGTGAATATCTTGGGAGGGAGGGAGAGACACACGGGCGAGTAGAGGGATGAATGGCAGACTGGAGGACCAAGGAGCGAATGGCTGGCGGACGGGCGAAAGACCGATGTTCAAGCGGACGGTCGAACGGATGAACTTATGGATGGGCGAAGGGACGGATGATCGAACTGGCAGAAAGATGGATCTGTGCGCCTCAATATGGGGCTATTATCACATAACGCTTGAGCTTAACTTTGAATCATATCCCCGCATGAGGGACCTTCTCTGTAGCCCCTCTAGCACAGCGCGACGAGGATTGTCTTATTAATAAACTTACTAGTAGTGCGAAAATAACATCTTTTTCGGAAGCCATAACCCTTCAACGGAGCATGACCGCTACAATTCGCCACAGGTGTTGTTAGAAAGAAGGGACCTTCCGCCTCTCTCCTAATACTCTCCTTTTATCCTGCAAGATTGCAGTTCAAAGTTAAGCCCCATTGTTATGATATGAAAATCGCTTCACTTTGGGCGCCATATCTTTTTAAAAGGGGATGACCACCGCAATTCTTTGACGGGGAAGCGTTGAAAATTAAAAGTCTACGATGATATGAAAAAAAAACCTAGTTTGAAGGACCATAACTCATTAAATGGGAGTTGATCGGCACAAACTTTCATCGAAGTCAAAAGTGAACCTCCCTCTCCTCCCCTATAAATCCTTCGTCCCCTCCGGGGCTGGTGTTGGAAGTTTCACCTTTCCCTTATTTTTGCTAGTGAAACTTCATAGCTAAACAGAGCGGTGAGTGGGCCGATTTGGAGTCAAAAGGTATAAAACAGGCAACTATGAGTGTTAGATTTCGGTAGATGTTCTAACGAGTGTTAAGGGATACCGCCATTGGAGAAACGTTACCAAGAATGCCCACTGTTCCACTCAAACGTTTAATTTCGAGTGAATAATGTGGGTGCGTGAAATCAGGCCTTGCATATACCAATGTAGACAGTTGCTGTGTGCCCCATTAAACGCCCCCAGATTTTTTATCAAATCGAACGTCTGTATCAATTACGCATGGAATACCGACGGTCTAGGAATTCAAACTTGAGGGCAACGACCGCTGTATCGCTCAGAATTCTTCTTCATATTGATAAAGACGATCTACATAACCTCAAGGCCACAATTCGCTGAACATGATGTCCAAAGAGTAATGGAAATAAATTTCCATGGACTCAAATAAATACCCAATGACATGAAAAACAAACAATATGAGTTTTTAAAGAATATGTATCTACGGACATACGAGGTTCAGGTAAATGTTACGCCTCTTATACATATTTAAAATGAAATAGAGCGTAACAGCGAATGGAACTCTCCTTGCGCTTCAATATCTTCCGAATACCAAACCCAAATACAGAATAATATCTAAGATGCTTTCATATTTTCCATGGCTGAATCTAAGCTAATCCATAAACTTAAATAAGAAGGCAAACGAATAAAATTTTTTTCCTTCCATATTTCTGGGAATCCAATTCAATTTTACGATATGTAGAATAAATCAAGGATTTCAAAGGAACTCATTCAATAATGATGAGAACGTCATTCTCCCCATGGAGACGAGCTCTCATGACTGCTATTCCTATCTTCATATCAAAGAATTTGAAAAGAAACGTATATGAGATTGAAATAGACGGAAAGGTCCATCTTGATAAGGTCGATAGCCGTCCTAGGATAGTACAATATTTGATCAATTATATATATCCATCCACCTATCACTTACATTAAAATGTGAGAGGGATTTTTATAGTCCCTTTAGACGTTCAAATTTAATCATCGTTAATAGCTGATACAACCATTTGATTTTACTAATCCTTAAATACATAGACGGGAGCCTGCCCAGTAGAATATATCCCTGAATATAAACAGGTTATACATTACAAATTCATCCATTACTTATGACTATATTGAAGGATAATCTTTATCCACTTCATTTTTCTGAATGAGATTCCTAAATAAAGAACAAGGACACTTTGCTTTTCCGATGGCTGAAAACATAAGCTGCAATGCATCTTCCCTTGAAAATGGACGTTACATATTTCACAAATATAAGCTTTCCCATGCTTCCCTCGGATAATCATGTGCGGGTTATCACGTTTATGTGCTCCCTAAGTAACCTCTTTTCATTTCCATTAACAACCCCAAGTTAATAAGTTGCAGACAGGGGAGACGTGTGGACACTGTGGTTTGCAGTTTGGAGAAGCGTAGCTAGTGCATTTTCACAACATATAATCCTTGCTCCAATGCGATCCATTTATGTGGCTTTCAGACGAGTACGATTTAGTGCTTAAACTGTCGGCCACGTCTCATTTGTCAGATTAAAAAGCAGAAGGGAAGCTTATCAAACTGAACTTTTCAATTAAACATACATACCTAGGTATATTTTACCTTTTCCTTCATATAAGGAGGAAACTGGAAGCTACTAGACCGCTCCAGAGTCATACGATGAATACCCGACTTTGTTCAAAGAGAACACCTCACAGATTAGTCGTGTCCGCCTGAAAGTTACACTTTGAAAATATTGAACAGACAAACCAATTATAATTGTAAGAAGGACCAAAAAAGTGGGAGTAAGTGGCCCCCATTTGGTCCGGTCAGACATCCTCAATCCCTAAATCCCTCTGGCCAAACTCCGGTCTGAAGTTTGGGCGGATTTACGTTCGATATAATTCGCACCCACGTTATCTTTTGCGAATTATAACACCTGCGAATCGCTTCCGTCACGCTGTTCCCAGGACAGAACTAAGGCAGCGTCTGATGAGTTGTCTCTACCGTGATACGAAACCGTAAGCCGTTTTCGTCTTGAATTTTATATAAATAAAATAGAAAAGGAGATCAGGAAAGGGACAAATAAACAAAAATGCTTCCAACTTCATTAAATTTCAAAAACACCCACATACCTTATAAATCCCACACAAGATCAAAGGTAAAAAGTCCTGGGTCGGGATGAAAATGATGCGCCTCCCTGAAATTGCATCGCCAACCTAATTTTATCAAAGTCTCTTTTCCAAGCAGCCCAGAAAACTGTGGGACGGGGGATAATGTCTCCTTGACGACCCCGGCATTGAGCTAATAGAAATAAAATAGAAAAGCATATAAAACCCTTCAGTAGACAGACTGGCTGCTGCTATCTTGGGAGAATGCCAAATTCCGCAAATTATAGTTTCAAAGAAACTTGTGAATAGTTATTTTCCTGGAAAACTTTCTCTAATGAAGATTCACGTCAAGTTTGTCTGAATAGTTTCAGATTAGTTGTATGAATTTATTAAGGAGAATGTCTTAAGCTTCTGCGGTATAGATTGGAGATCGTATGCTGTAGTTGCTATCTCATAAAATATCTCAGCAACAATTAAACATCTGTCAAGGTGAAGCCCCTTTATATGTATAAATAGGAGGCCGTTTTACTATATCTAAATAGAAAATGGGTTGCATTTGAAACCACATAGGCATCATAATCTTCTTTATAATTTCACTGTTTCTGGGCGACAAAAGGGTGGGTTGTTAATTCAAAAATTCGCATCCGGATGGCTCAGTGGATAGAGCGCTGGCCTGCAGTATGTAAAATCGCGATTCAAATCTCATTGATGACAGTAGGATTTGTTTCGTGACTGGAGGTGTGACACCAGCCGACACAGCTGTCAATGAATACCTGAGTGAAATCAGGGGTACCCATAATCCTGCAGTGTGCCGATACAGTCTTCAATGAAATGGATTGCCACAAGTACAGGAATGGTCGGGTTCGGGGGTCGGTTAGATAGTAAATCTCTCTCTCTCTCTTTCTCATTCACGTGAGAACCAATCCAGTTGGGACGATCCCAATCCTTCGCCCTGAAAGGCAGCAAAGAAGGCCCAGCTAGCTACGGTTAAGTCTTCATTTGCATCCAAGGCTATCGAAGTCGATGGATTGGTCTTGTATGACGGCACCAATCCACCGGGTTACGATACCGATCAGTGCGAACAATCTAGGCGGAAACTGCTCCTAGTTGTAAGCACTTTCGAAGCTATGCACTCAATACACCCGAGGATGGGAAAACACCATGGTGAAATTCGAATTTGGCAAAAACCGAGCAGAATAACCAGGGTACTCCTCAACAGAGCTCTAAAGTCTGACTCAGCCCCTGGCTGAAATCGAAATAAAGGGGATCAAAAATCTCTGAAAAAGCGAATAAAATCGGCTAAACGATCATAATGGAGACGGTTTTGCGTAGAAACTAACTCTCTTGAGACGGGCTCAAAGTTGAAGCGAATCTTTACCAAAGAACGTAAGCAGTACCTGGCAGAAGAATGTTTGCTACAAAAATTGCATGGCACACAATTCGAATCTATTTCGACAGTCTGGCAGCGGCATTGGATTGGTGTGGAATTGCCATCAAATGCTACTGAAATTTTGCCGACCGAGCAAAACATTCCTAATGTTGGTACCAGGATTCTCGAAGATCGTTGGTAATGAAGTTGACGCGGACAGTTGAACATGAGCCCCGTTTTCCAGACCCAATTTTGCACCACTTTAAATTGGCTTTAAGTATATCCAAATATATTTTTTTGTCCATTATTTACTCGATAGACACTATTACTTTTACACCCAAAACCATCATGTCGCCACGGTCATGTTTGACTTCGGGCTGTATCCCGTTTTGTATCTTCATCACAAAAATGCAAAATTGACCCTCGTCCATTAAAATGACATTTTCCCAAAATTCTGGTAGCTTGCTTGCTTTTGGGAGGTGATATAAAAGGTTACGATAACCTCTGAAGAGAGGATTAATTCCTTCTTTTTCTTTAGCCTCACAAGCCGGGTTCACTTGTCGCGATCGGTTGCGGTTTGCTGTCAAAAGCTTGATCTGGATGCAGTCGTGAGACACTCAAATCGCCATCCGACGTATCAAGCCACCATTGTTTCGGCCTGTTTTCCCATCGACTTTGATGATTAGACCAAGCGCGAATTACGAATTACCATCGAAGACGCCTCTCGCAAATTTTCCACGATCGGTGGAACCGATCACGAATCACGAAATCCTCGTTTCGGGTGTGATCAAAGCGCGTTATGTTACTAGTTCAACATAGCATCTTCGTTTCCACGCGATTCATTCTCTTTTATAGTCGGCCAACACTTAGAACTGTAGAGGGGGATAGGAGATGTTCGTTGATTATCGATCACAAGGAATACCAATTCTTGAACGCCACTTGGTCCACGTTTCGGTAATGTGTGAATCAATTTCATAACATGGATCTCCTTGAAGGCAGCCGAAGAGGAATTGAAAGAAGAAAAAAGAGATAAACCACGGGCAGAGACCATTCTCATCCTGCCGAGCGTAAGGAAATCTTTCGCGGAAGCTCTGGGAGATGTCCGCAACAATACTAAACTAGAAGACGCTGTGGTAGGCATTAAATCTATCCGAGGACACGGACCGGCGATATACTTGTGGAGCTTGAAATAAGGGATCTGGATTATCTCATGGATGCGAAAGAGGTGGAGGAAACGATCGAAAGGGATTAGCTAGATGTGAGCAACCTCAAGGTGGGAGTTACATCTGTCAAATTCACAGGAGACATAAATTGATCATTGTCACTGTCCCTAAGAAGACAGTGAGCCAACTTTTACATGGAAGGAAAATAAAGATCGTGTGGATCATTCGCCTACAGACACATAGCACGGGTTTCATAAAGGACAAGATAGAAACACTTTATGTTACAAGTATGAGGAACCCGGACACTCTCGAGTCGAAAAAATGTTGTATTTTGCAAGAATCGCAGTGTGCAGAAACAATATCTGGCTAATGTTCCCAGTTCCGGGCTGTGCCAGGTCTTCAAAGAAGAGTTCCAGGAAGTGAGAAGTAAAGCATCATGATCCCCATCCTGCCAACGAATATGTAACTGCGATCTGATGGAAGCAGAACTGACTGCTACTCCTCAGAGAGCAGTATCAAGACAGGAGCTTACCTTCATGGTACGCCGATATATCTGGCACTGGTGCCATCTGGGTGAGAGAACGAATCTATGTCTGCTTTTCGGAACGGGCTAGACGCCTTGGAGGACCAAATTCGAAACACGGAAGGGAGAATTTTAATCGAAGAAGGCTTTAACGCCAGAGCTCTCGACCAACCAGATTTTCGAGGCACACAAATTGGAAATGACCACCAGGACAGGACTTATTGTTCTAAATATCAGTAGCACTCCGACATTTCGACGCCCTGGTTGCGTGGGCACTATTCCTGACACAACATTTGGTATAGAGTCCTTAGTGTCAACGGTGGATACCAGTTACATTTCCTTCGAAGTGACAAGCAATTCCTCTCAATATCCGGACGTACGACAAACGACTACTACCCACTTTGGGAAATTAACCGAAGTTCTCTCAAGAGGGATAAATGAATAACAAGACCCAGGAACGGACAGACGAACTTTAACTGAATCGCTACATTCACCAATGAGCATTTATCACCGTAGCTTGCAATGGATTGGCACTCAAAAGGAGTTCCATCACGAGAAGTTGTCTTTATCTTAAACTTCGGTAGATTGTTCCGCGTACAAAAGGTCAAGATGACGTAACCTTTAGTCCGTAGAACATAAGAGAGCGAAAAAGGAACATCGCAACGAAATCAGTAGACAGAAAATGTGTTGCTAGCAGGAGCTAACCCGCGCGTCGCTGTCCATCGATCACCCTATTCCATGAAAGCAGTGAAGATGGAAGAAATCGTGTCCTACCCGAGCTGACGCTGTCGATGATAGGGTCAGTACCGAGGAGTGAAAACTCTCCCTTATAAAGGAACTAAATGAGGCGGTCCTGTCCATGAAGGACAGAAACACGCGAGGACCGTATGTGTAAGCCATACTTGTTACTCATGCATTCAATGCATGTTTGTATGTTTTTCCCTTCCGCTGGAAGCTTGCGAGGCTTATTTTGATAAGCATGGACAAAGGCAACCCCATGGTAGCGTCAGCGTTTCGTTCGCTCGATGTGTAAGGCACAACGGGGAAGCTGCTTAAAAAGGTCTTGAAGCCACGAATGACTAACGCAATGCATGTTACGGGAGACCCCTTATCAACACAATATGATTTTAGAACGAGGCAAACTACAATTTATACGATTGTAGCGATTGAGGTGCTCGAAAATTGGTTTTTATTCCAAGCTACCTTTTGCGGATATTGAGGGACAATTTAAAGAACCCCGCCCTGCTCTATGAGACCCAGGAAGGACAGCGCAAAATGAGGACCACCTCAGGCATCTATCCTTGATTCGGACTTTTGGAACGCTCTATACGATAATTGTCTACGAGTCGAGATGCCTGATCCCATCTGATCGGATACGTGAATGATGTTACGAAACTGGTTGAAGAAGCTCGGCGCACACTGAGCATGGTGATGCGGCGAGTTAAGAGCTGGACGGCTGAGCATTGTTTTCCCCTAGTTCCGGAGAAAATCGAAGTCGTTGTCCTGATCAAGAAGGGGTTTCCCACAATCTTCCCTATTTAGGTTGGTAAAGATATGGTCTTGTTGATGAAATACCTCGACATCATGGTAGATACCAAGATGAAATTCTTCGAGCAGATTCGCAAAACCGCAGATAAGGCTGCGACTAGAACGTTTACAATTTTCTAGATCATGTCCAATGTCCCTTATCTCGTCTGCTGATGAGCGCGCTTTAGTAAGTCCTTTTTACGGTTCCGAAGTATAGTTCCCGCAGCAAGAAGATGTAATGCAAACGCTTAGGAAGCCGCCGCTTGTAAGGAGCGAGCCCACACTCTGCGCATGACAGTCATCATGGAAAAATGAATCGAGAGGTAGATGGACCGCGTATCTCATCAAAAACATGCGGCAGTGA
Organism: Hermetia illucens; assembly: GCF_905115235.1. NCBI lineage: Eukaryota > Metazoa > Arthropoda > Insecta > Diptera > Stratiomyidae > Hermetia > Hermetia illucens. Next base: position 8,721,093 of record NC_051854.1, on the reverse strand, counting down.
TTCAATTGAAAGCACGATGATGACTAATACCTAACCCAGCTGCTCAGCGAACACTGGTATTTTCAGTCTTACCTGCACACAATCAAGAAATCACGGTCACCCGACTCTATTTATTGGAAGGGTGTGGTGGATAATGCCTGCCATATCTTTTTCTTCTCTAAAAGGAACGGGCACCATCGCCCATCACTTTTCGATGGAAGGTTGTCAAGTGTCTATGGACACCATAATTGAGGCCATACTGCAGAGCGAGGACAGGTGAAATACAGCGACATGTTACATTCGAGGCATTTTTAAGGCGAAAAATAAGGAGATGGATAGGGGAGATACCAGGGTAGCTGAGGCTCCCTGAACTATCGGGTTGTGATCCTACGCGAATAAACCGGATCCGAAGTAATGTGTCAAATGGTTCCGGGTTAGTGTCCAAGACAAAACAGGTGTTTTTTAATCGGTAGCCTATCTAAAACAGGAGCCTAGTATTTTTTGCATAAATGCTTTCCACCTCCCTACCCAAAAAAGGGCCAAACTACATCTTAAGAGTAATGCCCTTCTTTTTGCAACACGTTTTTCGGGGTCGGGAAAGTAAGACATTCAGGGAAAAGAAGGCATCTAACTTCACCGAGCATCAACACTGATCCTTCAGAACCGTCAAGACGATATCGGACTAGGTTGAAAGTATACTGATTCATCGTTTTTAATTCGAGTTTCAGGATATTAGGGACAGAAAAAAAAGATGAGGCAGACCCTGTCTGAAATGGAGCGGTGGCGTAGGTCAGGATGACAGACAGCTTTTAGAGATATCGAATTGATGGACCTCGGCACAAAACTGAGGTTTCTGGAGCTAAGTAGGACAGGCCGGATGTTCGGCCGTTGATGATGATTTAGAATATTCGATCTAAAACTTGTCAATCGAACCTGATGCCTAGAGGATTATAATTTGACTAAGATATTAGTTTGGTGTTTCTTAAAGAACAAAGTCTTGAAATAGATTCGTTCAATAAGAATGGAAGACTTATTTCTTATAAAATCTAATTGAAATCATAATTGAATTCTACACTTAAACACTGTTATTCCTCCTTTGGAAAATACAAACTAGGGAAGTGTTATTCTTCGTTTGATTTCACGTTACAATTCAGTACAATTAAGTCTAGTTGAGCATCTCCATTGAAGCAGTTTAACAGAACTTCAGAACAAATTTCAAGTATTTGCCTTTTAAGAAAGCCGTATCATGTTTTTTCATTAAATTATCTCCCCAATTACATTCAAAAGCCTCTTACTTTGCGTTCCACAATATTTTCAATCAAACATTAAAACGATAGGCTATAAGTTTCCTTCCAGCATCACCTCGAACTCATTGAAACGTAAGGGTTCAAGGAAACTCTGCTCTTACTTCTAATTAAAAATCTTTCAACTAAGAGCCCTTCACAGGCAGCTACAAAACTCAAAAACTTTATAATACTCCCATCGAATTTTCATAAGGAATATTACCTCATTTCATTTTCCACCGACTAGAGATTGCTCCACGTCTTCCAGCAGTCGTTCCTTCATTCAGTGCTATTGCGGTACACTCAGTGCTATGGAAAAGGAGTAATAAAGCCACAATCAGAGGAAAATGGAATGGAAAGCTATTTCTGTTAAAGTGTCTCAAATCCACTTGTGTTCCATTTATAGACCAAAGTTCATTAACTCAACTGCCAAAACCAATTTAGAACTGTGGTGATTTCCTTAATCCGAAATGTTTGGTGTTTATTGCACTCGAAAATACAGTTGAGATTTCACGGATTAAGTAAAGCATCTGGAATTCGGCAAGTGTGCAGAGATTCGCCAGCTGAAATTGAAAACCTGACTAAGATAAATGATGCGCAGGACTCGCAGACGCGAGTGCTGAAAAAGAAATATTGGAGCGACAGAATCCTTTTAGGTATTTGAAAATCATGCAGCCCCAAATTGAAGAAGGGGATGGAGTCGGCATGTGATCAGTTATCAACGTCTCAGAAGTCAGTATCGTCTTGAAACAGAACGTAAAGAAAATTGGCACGACTTTGTTGCGTTGTCACATGGCCCCGACAAAAAGCACAAGTCCAAGGTGAAATAAAAACGGAAAGCGTATCCTTGTACCTCATATTTTCTCATTTGAGCCTGCTTGATAGTTGATAAAAGAATGTAAGACTAGCGCATTGCCATAGTGCCCCAGAAAGCCTGTCCTTACCCCTAGTCGAGAATCATCCGAGCCCCATAAAATTTGCACCGTGTTTTACGATCATGTATGCTTGCTTGCGATAGACACGTGTAGCGCTTTGGTTTTCACTCGTCCAATTTTCCATGTGTGTAAATATTTTGCAATCCTTCTCTATAGTTTTCCCATTTTCACCCACCCTTTTAGCGTTGTTGTACCACATCTTACATAATATTTCTTTTACACGCTGGTGATATTCCCACTTATGTGTTATCCCCACACATGTTACTATATATGCAACTGCTCTCAATATTTCTACATCAATTTTTTTCCGCTTTTCCATTTCATGGTCGCAGACAGCACAAGATGACGTCGAAATGGTAGTCGATGAAAATGAAGCCTTCGAACTACCATCCGAGGAGCTTGAGCAGCTTGGCGCCGTTGGTGGATGGGCGTTCGCCGGGGGCGGCACGAATCAAAATCACGTAGATGTGCCGCCAGGAGATGATGATGGTGACGTGCAAATGCAGGAACGAGAAATCGAATTGCGAGACATTGTTCGGGAAGGTCACGAGAAAGCGGATCCTTCACAATTTGAACTGCTTAAAGTACTTGGCGAAGGATCCTTTGGAAAAGTTTTCTTGGTACGAAAAGTTGTTGGAAAAGATGCTGGCACTCTATACGCTATGAAGGTATGTATTAATCTATGTGTTTCAGAGTTACCGAGGGGTTTTTATACGCCCGCTTGTTAGATAATCTACGGAAAAAACTCATTTGTAAAACCATCCATTTGCCATTTAGTATTCATCCCTTGTTCATGGCGAAAAGGCCAAATGGCTTTGTTGTGAATTAAGTATTATTCGCCTCGAGGCATTCACACTGACCTTCTCCTTGGTCAATTCATTCGAACAAAAGCGAGGACATTAGCCGGAGAGCAAAAAGCCTCCTGGTCATTCGGAACCTACAAACGATATCTGGCTTAGCATGCTGCCTTGATTGGCCTCTTAAAAAGTTCTAACGACGCATCCAATTCGAACAAGTGGGTAAGAACTGCCTACAGTTCTCCAACCAAACCATCCACAAAAAGGTTCACCAAAGTAATATTGCGACACCAGACATTACGCTTTATTCAAAAAGTGGTTCCTTTCTATAAAAGTCGGGAATTACTTTGAACTTTGAAATCCCCTTACATATTTTTAAGGGAGCAGCTCACCCCAATCCGAGGGTGTGGTTTATTGATATTGAAATCGTTCACAGTGGGCTAGGGGGAGCGACTGCAGAAATATGGACCAAAGAAAGAATTCTCATCTTTTAACTTCACATAGTTCCCCGCCAAGCAAACACCACAATTCAGTACACAGTTTCGGAACGACAACCCGAACTTCCCCAACCTAAATAAGTAGCATGAAAAAAGATTTATAACGGTGAGTTTTTGTGGCTTCTCCGGAGTATGGAATTCATTTAAATAGAAGTCCCACCATGCACCCATCGTGCCGTCATGTCGCCTACTACTATCCGAAGGAATGATCAACTTTTCTCAAGAGGATTGAGCTCTTGGAAACATTCTCGCAGCTCAGTTAGATGATTTAAAGGAATTTTTAATAAGTCACAATGACGAACACCTGCAGCCGATTTACATAAATATTTCATATTGACATCTTTCGCAGAAGAAGAAAAATGACGAATGAATAAGTAATACGCGCACAAGGGTTCAGGTTTATTAAGTGGAAGGAAAAATGGCTGTAATTGTTTGGAAATATATTGAAAGGGTTTTAGGAACGAAAATGCTAATGGAATTATTGTGAAAGTTGAGCCGTGTGAAATGAGCCAGGTATCTGTTCTCAGGTGTTTCAATCAATTGGTGTATACTCCCTTAAGGAGACATTCAATATTGGACAATAACCAGACGATACGCATCTTTGAACAAAAGGGCTAAAAAATTAACTTTATTCGATGAATTTTCCAAACTCTTAAATTAAATCAATGATGAAGGAAGAAAACGCTTGATTACGGCTTTATTACTTTCTATACTTACCACGTCACCAACCTACGGATCATTGTGGTGCTATGTGCGGAGTTGAGATCCCAGTTGCAACTGCTTTTTATCGAAATTATCAACAAGGATATATCTGGACTTCTCCCCATAGCTGGACCTGTCCGAAGAAAGTAACAAAAATATAATCACTGTGTGATTCGCGGTGTTTGTAGCGAACAAATTTAAGAAAATTAAAACGTAACACCGTCTCGGTCGCTAGTAGACAAATGTCGTTGATATCCCTCGACCGCAGTGCCTCGGTGGTGGACAACTTGGCCACCGTGGCATCTAATGCTACAAGTGTCTTAGATTTGGAAAAGGAAGTGTTCAAGCGAAGTATCACTCTAGCAAGAACACCAGTAACAAAATCAAAGAAGGATGAATTGAAACATCAACAACGCCGACCGCACATATTCAAGAGGAGCAACCGCAGGAGGTACTCCAGAACCAGGAAAAGGACCCCTTCAGAAGAAATTCGTCAACTTTGAGATCTCCGCCAATTAGCGCTTTGGTGCGCCGTTTTGAACAGGGAAGCAGAGTCCAGCCGGCTCGAATCTTCAGAGCCAGCCCGTAGCATTCACGAAGGAAAGCAGCTCTCCGACCGTGCAGCCAGAAATCTCACTGAGGTCCCCAAAGAATGGTTTACCCAGTGTCCGCAGCCTGACTCGAGCCAGAGCTGGGCAATCGCAGAGAAAGTGCATGAGGGTTTCCCTTCCTTCTCCGCAGCTTCGGCAATGCGAATTGTAGGGTAAGCCGAGCCTAGCGGCATGGTCCCCTATGGGCCAGTGCCCCGTGCAGACCGCCGTAATCTTGAATGCATTTGCACGCGTCTGGCACAGGAGCTCTCGTGATCGGGTTATAAGCGGGCCAAATTCACCTTTCGCAACGCTCCTTCCATGATGTCGCTCATAATGGACAGAAACATCCCTGATACTAATATCACCAAGTCGACGGCATACGCCACCACCTTCACCCCGCTGCTTTCCAATGTACGTAAAATTTTGTCCATTACTATTAACCAGAGCACCGGTGAGATAACACCACCCTGGGGCATGCCTCTGTTCACAGCTCTGGTCAAGTGGTTGCCTCCCAGATCGGACTGGATTATCCTGGTACTCAGCATGGATATAATCCAATGCGTGAGATACCCCTCCAATCCAATACCGATCAAGGCTTCCTTGATGGCGTTGGTACTGACGTTGTTGAAAGCTCCTTCTATATCCAAGAAGGCAGCAAGGGTATACTGCTTGTACTGCAGCGACCGCTCAACCGTGCCAATTACCTCGTGGAGGGCGGTTTCTGTTGATTTTCCTTTGAGGTAGGCATGCTGGGACTTAGAGAAACGCGTTCTCTCCATAATCATCCTTAAGTGAATGTCCAGGACGCGTTCTAGGGTCTTCAGCACGAAAGAGGTCAGGCTGATTGGCCGAAAGTCCTTCGCGGACTCATGACCGCGCCTGCCCGCTTTCGGTATGAAAACCACCCGTGCGCACCTCCAGGACTGCGGTACATATCCTTCCCATCCCCCCCCCCCCCCGCCTATCAGCAGGTTGGCTTTCTTTGCTGTTGATGTCAAACATCATAAAAGATAAAACGGAGGAAAGGTCAATGAATGCCAAATGTAAAGAACTATTTAAAAGTAGTAATCCGGTTATGACTCATGGAGAGCAGAGCCCTGAAGCAGAGGAAGTACCCTTCACACAGCTTGATGCAAAAGTAGTTGAGCTACACGTGCATCAAGCCATAAAAGTTATGGTGAGAGCTATTAGAGTTCTCTATAATAAATCACAGCAGGAGGAACGAAATTCCAAAGGCAAGTCGAAATCTGCTGCCCCAACAGGCGACCCAAGTGACACTTAATCATATTGCAATCAACCTGCCACCAAACAAAAGAGTGCGGGAAAATGATGTGCATTCTCTGGGAAATCAGCAGGCGCCTAAGAGGAAAAAGGACATATAAATAGCTCCAAAAAACGGAAGTAAATGCACCGAAGAAAGAAAGCAGGTCCCCCAAGTGCGAGCTTCGGCAATCGAATCGGCAAAATCCAAGGAGAATGAACCGGTGGATGTGCCAAGATAGTTAATAAAAAGGCGAAAAAAAAGGTAAAAAGTGCAAATTCGCCCAGAAGCAATTGTGATCTCCAGCAACGGAAGTTTGTCCGTTTGTCAAAGCTGACCGCGACCTAAAAGATCTAGACGGAAATGTCACCAAAATTCGAAGGACCCAGAAGGATGACCTTATATTTGAGTTGAAAAAAACCAGCTTGGGAAAAACTGATGGCTTCCGAATTCAGGTTAAGAACTCACTTGGGGAGAAACAAAACATGAGAAACAAAACATGGGGAGAACAAAAACATGAGGTCTATATACAGTACAAGGATCTCAATGAAGTGACATCCAAGGAAGAAATTTGCACTGCTTTGATGGAACAGTTCAAGTTGGAAGAACTTGTCGAGGAGTCCATTATGAGTTTGCGGAAAGCCCATGACAATACTCAAACGGCCACATTGCGATTACCAGTGCACGTAGCGCAGAAGTTATTGGCGGCGAGGAAGATTCGAAACAGATGGGTTGTTTGCCGCCTGCTGTTTGCTTAGCGTTTGGTCCAGACCGCCTACGAATCCGAGTTGGAAATTGCCATCATTAGCGAACTCTATAGAAATGGTCACCGTGCGTATGGGTTACTTATTCGACTGGTAGAGCGGCGATATGGGCATGCGGTCGACAAGCCATACAATGTACTGGGAGTCAGACATACAGCGGCTTTGTGTGGGTGAAAATAAACGGGGTATAGGTGTAGCCTAACCTAATAAAGCAGGCGCCTCTATGGAAAGAGCTGTCCATGTGGCCCAATGCATCATCAAAGCGTGTGACGCTTCCATGCCTAGGAGGTTCTCATTCCCCAGTAGAAGACCAAGCTTCTGGTGAAATACTGAACTGACCAGCCTTCGATCAGCCTGTCACCGAGTCAAAAGAGCGGCTCAGAAGGCAATAGGCAGAATCGACCAAGGGCAAAAAGAGCGCGCCTATAAAGAAGCCCGCAAACCCCTCAAGCTCGCCATCCAACAGTGTCAGAGGGAATGCTTTAAGAAGCTCTGTTCGGAAACGCACGTACACCCGTGGGGGAGCGCCTATAGAATCGTGATGGGGCGATTCCGAGGCGATCATCTCCGCAGATCACGTTCTCTTCACTCTTGTTAAAAATTATCCAGGGGTTACTCCCCGAGCAAAAGGAAGGTACAGACAGCTTCCAACGACCTCTGAATGTGACGGCAATATCACCAGCCATCAGTGACGAGCTGCTGGAGATCGATGCTAGAATAGGAGATAACAAAACTCCGGATCTGGATGGCGTACTGAAGCTTGCCGCGAAATCCAGACCGGACATGTTCGCTGAGTTGTTCGAAGTGTGCATGTCCGAAGAGATATTTCCTGCAGCATAGAAGCGAAAGAAGTTAGTGCTACTGCCTAAGGCTGACAAATCTCCAGGTGAGCAGAACTCCTACAGATTATTCCCGGTTGTTGAGAGCCAGGGAGGACTCTCAGATCGACAGTATGGGTTCGGTAAAGCCAGATGAACCATTGATGCCATCAAAATGGTTACTGGCTTGGCCGAAGATGCAATCCATGGAAAGGGCAGTACTAGAAAATATTGCGTAGTGGTGACCCTGAATGTGAGAAATGCATTCAATTCGGCCAATTGGAATCTAATACGAGCTCTGGCGAAGACTGCTATTTCCGCTTATTTTGCAGCTACTTAGAAGAACGGAGGCTTTAGTATGACACTGATGATGAACCTCAGGAGTACGTTGTCTCTGCGGATGTTCCACAGGACTTCGTACTTGGCCCACTGCTGTGGAACATCACGCACAACAATGTATTTAATCTTCCCCTTCCGGAGGAAGCCACGGTGGTGTGTTACCCTGACGATATACCGCTGGTTGTTGTCGCAAAGCGTTCGAAGATGCTGAGTTATACTCATGCGAAGCGATCAATGCTGTTAAGGGTTGGCTAGAGATTTCTGGCCTGACACTTGCTAAGGAAAAAAACGGAAGCGGTCCTCATCATCATCGTGAAAGAAATTGTGCCTGTATACAAATTGGGAATCATATCATCACTTCTAAGCCTGCCATCAAATACTCGGAAGTGATGATAGACGGGAAGCTCAGCTATAAGCAACACGTGCAGTATGCTTATGGCAAGGCATCAACCGGAAGTGTGAGAGGGCCATTGCATGCTTCCGGGTTGCTTATAGCTGAGGTAGTGAGTTCTCTCCTGCTCTATGCAGCTCCAGTTTGGAAGAAAGGTGTAGGTTAAATTTAACGCTAGCAAACTGAGTTCAGTCTACAGAAAAACAACCCTAAGGGTGGGTGTGCTCGACATTCAGGACTGTCTCAGATGATGCAGCATTCGTCATCTCTTGAATGATGCCAATTGACATCTTGGCAGATGAGATGACGAATATATACAATACGAAGTCTATCTCTCCATTATCGCAGATGAAGAACGTCGAAAGGGAGAGATCTTTAAATAGCTGGCAAGAGCGTTGGGAACACTCGGAAGAGGGTCGATTGACACACAGGCTCATCTCTGTCATCAAGGAGAGGCGCTCGTATCAGAAAAACTGGTGCGAAAAATGCTAGCATGTCAGGAAAACTGGGATACGATCAACTCCATGGTCGTATCTATCCAAAGAGAGCTCCAAGAGGCAGAGGAGACTAGAAAAGCGCGGTTAAGTAGGCCGCATAGAGACGAAAGATGACCAAGCTAGAGAGAGCTGACTTCGCCTCGTGATGTAATACCTTATGGTGGTTCCACGGGGCTTGGGGGGAGTTCCATACGCTGGCGTATCCACCCCAGTGTTTTTTGAATATTTACACCTCCTCAAAAAAAAAGACAAACAGACAGTAAACCGATTTTAATAAGGTTTTGTTTTACAAAAAACAAAACACAAATTACGTGATCAACAAGTCCTCAACGATGTTTACAAAGAAGAAATGCAACTGTTGAATAAAGCTTGGAATTATGTCATAATTTTGATGTCGAAGGAGCTATTAAATTTATGGCGAGTGATGTGAGAGAGGAAATCAGATACAAGGTTGCTAAAGTGTTAGCAACAAGCAAGCACAGACAAGCCGCGTACAACCACAAAGAAGCTCAAATCGTTAAGAGCATCAACAAACTTGTCTATTATCTGAAGACTGATAAAGACAAGAAAATCTCCTGAGATACGAGTATACGCCTGGTAAGGTTTCATGACCTAAGGCCACTTTAGATGAATCCTTGCGCAGACTCGAGGTTGATGGCCCGTATTAAGCCTTGTAGCACTCACCTATTGCATTACGACCAGAAAACCATAGTGTGTACGGCATTTTCCGGTGCCAGCACATGAAGGTTCTCCTCGGCCACCCGGTTTTAGTTTGACCGACAAGGTTGCTGCCCCGTTTTCCTCCCCGCACCACAGAGCTCCAGCATTTTGTGGTGGAAATTTTGCATATGAGACATATCGCATCCCGACTTGTCCCAAGAGACCTGATTTTCGTGCAAAAACAATATCGAGAGACGGTCCCCGGGACATGATTTCTGAAGCGAATAACGATCCGATCTTCATAAAATGTATAATTACTGGTTATGAGACGTGGGTCTACGAGTTTGACATGGAGACAAGACAACATTCGTCCGAATGGTGTTTCGAAGGCGAGCCGAAGCTGAAAAAGACAGGATGCGACCAAAAAGCTATGGGCCATCCGTTTGGCGACCTACCAGCGGTGCATGGATTGGTTCATATGCATATTATTTTGAAGGAGATAAAATAAATTTGACTTAAAATTAAGTCGTTTTTGTTTTATTTCAAAATTCCCGTTACTTTTTGGTCATAAGATATATCTCGGAAGGATCATTTCTGCCAGCGGTGACACTAAACTTAGCGACGAATTAACAGCGCTAGATCCGCCTTCATTGCTTTTTCCAGAATCTAGAAATGCACCAAGATCAGGTTGAAACTACTCGACACTGACGATTTTTCTCTCTTGTTATATGTGAGTAATCTATGGAAAATGACTATCACTATTACTCAAAAGCTGCAAACCTCTTTCAATACTTGACTACGACGCGACATCGATGTACTCTGGGCTCATACAATTTCGAAAAAAGAGCTTCCTCCGCGCACAGGCCACACATTAAGGACGGACAAAAACTCCATTGCTAGCTACACCGCGCAGAACAGTGGAGGAGGAACGTAGGGTTCTCGGAAAGGCATATGAGTAGCTAAAGCGCTTTTCAAACTGTCAACAATGGCTCGTAGGGGTGGTTGACGCGCTATGCCTCATTAAGAGGTGAATCCCAATCATATGTTTATATAAACTGTGCATCCTTAATATTTGACGGTATGACAACTGCTGCAGTTGCTATATTTTTGATATATATATTCGTCCTTCGAGAGCTTATTCCAATGTGATTTTAGATTAAAATCCGATGGCCTACGTATCCTTTACCATCCATTTGAGTAATATCCAATTCTTTTCAGGATAATACTAACAATACCACCCATTCTAAAGGGGCTAAAAAAACAACAAGAAAAGAATAGTAGTCATCTTGCCTTCATTTCCCAATTAGCATCCCTATTCACACATAGAATGCAATATCTTTTCAAGGATTCCTACATAGGCTACCACTCGAAATTCTATATATAGTAGTCTAAAATTGAGGTCAAAGCTATGTATTTCTGTTTCCGCTACATATTATGTACCCTCAAATCGCTTCTGTATAATAAAATCAATCATCCAAGTAGTTTTCCACCATATTCAACATTGAGCGGAAGGCAACCTAGTTTTGTCAGAAACGCTCGGCCAAGTCCATCGACTATACTAAAAGCATTTTTCATAATGATGATGGGCCCCATCACTGAGTAACCTTATACTTGTATGAGATCCTTTTATAGGCCGTTCCTTAAGGGAGCAATAATGGTATTTCCCCATATAGAAGTGTAGACTCCATTGAAGTGCTTTAAGGAAATACTCCCTAAATATTTCGAAGATTTTTTTCTACATTCCCAAAATCTTGAAAAGGATCGCCTGTTTTCCTGCTGCTTCTGCATTGCCAATAAATATAAAACAATTCTAAGTTTGATGACCCCCGAACAACTTTTCTATCTGAATCCGTGCCGTGGTATTTACAAAACGTTGCTACCTCGTCTTATCGCATTAAAAACAATGTTCATAGTAAAATTAGTTTCTTCCCTGGAAACCTCAAAATGCCAGAGGTAGTTTTCTGTTTTTGTCCTCTAAATGATTGTTTTACAGACACCCATTGACAGTTACATGCCAAGAAAGTTGCTGTTATTGAAGTTATCTTCCACACTCCGATGAACTTTTCGTCCTGTCGACAGTTGCTGGTGACATAACTTTCAAAATGCTAACAATACTTTGGAAAATCGCAACAGGATATTATTGCCCATTTCTTGATATCTCAAAGGATATCTGTTTTCTGCGACGCTATGGGATATTGGTTTCCTGCTGTGCTGGCAACTTATGGAAAGTGATAAGGAAAATCTTACTGTTGCTTCCCTATGGATATTTCAGATATTTAAGAGATGCAGCTATCGGAATTGGAGGCAGTGGTTCCTCAGGGAACATCCGTTTTTGATTTAACATATGAAAAGTTTGAAACTCTATACCATGAAAGGTAACACATCATTCTCCCATGACTGTTCTTTTAGCCTCCTACGTGGGTTTTCAACACAACCGGAGATTAACTGACACATAAGTTTTCAGGAAATTTCGGGAGATAGTGGAGAGATTAATTTGGACAGGCATCGTGTTCAACACATAATATTTGGCTGAAGTGGAAGGGAGTAGTTTTTCACTTGGTGAGAGTAATTTTAGAAGCGTAGGATTCGCATCAATCCGTTTCCCAGGATGAACTTTATAGTGTATATGAGTCCCCAGAAGTATGGGTTTGGACAATTTGAGAAAAAGGACGAAGCGGTCATCGCCCCTTGTTATCGCCAACAGCGGGCTTGTTTGTCGCCTAAAATAGCTCGTACTTAATCAGAACTCTAGGTTAACGAACGAATTTGCCCCACGTCTCGCTTTAGCGAAAAATCGACTCCTGGAAAGTTCAAGGCTCCTATTGAACAAATTAAACACATTTAAGTGGATTAATATTTAATAAACGATATTTCTCTTCTCGAGCGAAACAATTGTATCTTGCCTTACGACGAATGATGAGTATCAGCAGCAAAAAAGGAACATCGTATAATTGAAATTGAAGTGGATACTCTCGGCCCGAAGGCTGTTCAGATAATGAAAAAACGAAATCGGAGGCTTCATATTTGTGCTTCACTTATCCCTTGCTGCCATTAAAAGAAAAATTGTGGGCGGGTTTGAAAATTCCTATTGTTTTCTGTTTTCTATACTCTACAAACAATGACCCTATTTTCTCGTTTTTTATTCATACAGATAAAATTCTTAGCTGAGTAAAAAATATTTATATTTACAAAAAAAGTCCTCAATGTAGCATTTTCCCTTTTATTCAATTAATAATTATGAAACAATCCCAGTGGACAGATGAAGGATTATCATTTCCAATTTTGAGAATTCAACGCTCGATTGAATTTCTTCAGATGTTGTTTGTTTAGGGTATCGTATTATTTGCGAAAATTGTTCAGGATACAATAGGTATTGACTCTAGAGTATTGAGGGTTTATGTAGCAAACGAAACATTGTTTGTCCAAATAAATTGAGAGAAAGCCCGAGACTGGAATGGTCGCCCTAGGAACATTTATTATTATACAATCAGCAAAGATCATTTGCATGACCTCGGACACTCGGGGAAAAAGAAACAATTGTGCTTTATAGGATCGACATATTACACTCTGGTTGGTTATCAGTGGCCGCTGCAAGGAGCTCAATTAACGTTGTAGTGCGCTGTTTTGATACCACAAATGATAAAAGGAAAGGGAGCAGAGTCAGAAGGTAACAACACTCCCACCCTGCAAATAGATATCTCTTTGAGGTACTCGGAGAATGGTTTGCCTAGTGTTTACAGCCTCGTTCTAGCTAGGGGGAAATCAAGGGTTTCTTCATCTCTTTGCAGTTTTGTCAATGCGAATTGTACGGTATGTCGGGTTTGGCGGTATAATCAACACAGGCCAGTGCCCCATGGAGACTGGCGAAATCTTGTACGCATTCATCACAAAGGCTCTTCAGATAGCGTCTTGTCATAGGCGATCAGTCTTTGTCCACCGAGAAACTACCAAGGGCCGGACCCGCTTGACCAGTCTGTCAGCCTGCCCATTACCCTTTAGATTCCTATGACTTGAGACCCAGAGGAGAGTGAGCGTGCCGTCCAGACTATTCAGCACGTTTCTGCTTTGCTCCACCAGCCTGGAGGATGTAGCCGCCTGACTATCGGTTAAAATGGTCATATTACGTCTGAGACTCAGATCATGTCTCAGCCTTCGAGAGGATGTTACTATGGCCGTATCTAATGTAGATGTCCAGGGGGAGAAATTAAGAAATTAATTAGTACTCTGTGCAGTGCAAACATGACCCATCCCTCGGATAGGAAGGACCCACCGTTAATGACTTTTGGTTATCGTATGAGAACCCAAGTTAGTTTTTGAAATGTGGAATTCTCAATAACGCATGAGTTCAAGCGTTCAGGCTGTACATTCTGGGGTAAATGGGAGCACTCCTCTCCCTATCACGACACTGTGCCTTTCTACTCCGGAAAACTTGGCGAAAGTAAGGGTGCATTCAGTCTTGGATTAATGTATACTCAACCGCAAGGCCGTGATTGCTTGGGAGGTGATTTTGGACTGGATATTGACTGCAAGATGAGGGGCCAGAATAAGGAACGTTTAAATAATGCAGGGGTTTGCATCAATCGAGACTTCCAATGCAGGGGAGAAGGAGGCTTATGAGGAACTGAACGCAGAGATACTTCCTAAAGGTAACATTGGTGAGGTATCCTCGCTGACATGTATTGGGAAAACCGATATTGGCGACTGTGAAGATAATGTTGAATCATTGATGGTATGTTGTTCAAGCACAGGGCTTGCTGTAAGTCAGTTGGGTTTCAACTGACCGACAACCTACAACACACGCGATCAGCAGTAGTTTTAGGAGTTGTCTTCTGTTTTCAGCAGGATTAAAGATCCCCCCAAGTTCAATATCGATTTATATGACCCAGTTACCTCTCCAATGGGTGGGTTACCTTGCTGATTGGACGGCAAATACCTTGAATAATCCGTCTGAGAATATAGATAAGCATTAGGCCGCCATTGAAAATACTCTTTTCTCAAGCGCTACTCAAGTTGTTTACCACGTGCCCAAGGTGAGCCATAAGATCTGAGTAATCACTGCGACCATCACTGCTGCTCAAAAGTTCCAAGGATTCGTCACTTATCATCGGAGTAGGCTGATCTGATATAATTTGGAACGAAGATCTTCGTCCGTTCATAGACCAGTTGCTCGTGGATATGTTGAGGCAGTGAATAGGTCACCTATTAAGAACAGGCGACAATTCCATTGTTGGCTACATCGTGCAGTAGATCCCATCCCCCGAGGCCGACGATTTGGTCGCCCCAGGACAGTGGTGGAAGAACGCAAGCGTCTTGGGAAGTCCTGGATGTAGCTGAAGTGGACTTCTGCGAATTGCGCCATACCCCATTAAAAAGTGGATGGCCATTGATATAAATAGGAAGAGTCTGATGACCTACTACAATAAGAACTTGGCCCTTCTAACGATTAAAAACGGCAAAAGATACCATAATCCAGAAAAATAATTTGTGAAGCGAAGGAAACAGCGAAAAGAAAAACAAAACATTACAATTCATAACGTATAATGACGTGGAATGTAGAGAAATAAAATAAAGCTCGAAATCTCCCCACACATGAAGACGCGCAACATTTTTTTTTTCGGATAGAGTAAGTGAATGTCAACAGAGTGTCCGTCTACCAGCTAAACGCCGTCCAATCGTCAGAGAATTATGTTAGAAGGTTTTAACAAATCACTTCGAGCTAGTCACCCCGCGTTCTTGTCTTAGGGTGCCTGCAAGTCACCTACGGGATGCGGGAGGAGGAAGGGTAATTATCAGTTCAAAGAACCCCCGAATATTCGGTGCTTCCATCAGTCGAATTCAATCATCTTCACGAGAACCAAAAACCGAATGTTATGTGCAACAAGACTCCATTTGTCAGCGTTTCTCAGCGTCTCTCTTATGTCTAGGGAGGGCTTCCCCGTCTGCATAGAGTTACTGACGAAAGCGATTCAATTTTTCACAAGACCGGCGTCATTCAGGACCCTATTCCAGAACACGATCATGAAAAGGTGCTTCCTGCTAGAAGTAACCCCCTCAACGTTTGTCGTTAACCGAATTAAGACCAAAACGCCTGCTACAGCCACGTCCGCCACAGTTTGGCTGGAAAAGGTTCATCTTCAAGATGAAGGTTAATCTCAGGTACTTAACTGTTGGCTTTGACTCTTTAATCATCTCACCGATCGCCACGAAATGTACAATCAGGATTCTATATTTAGTCAAGATAACTACTTCGATTTTTTTCAAAGGAAAGTTGAAACCATGGGTACTTACCCGTCGCATGAATATCCCTGAGTTTGATTTACGTTTGTTCAATAATACGTCCAGCAATAAGGATCGCAATATTATCAGCATTATCAACCAGGTACCATTCTTCTAGCAGTCTTAGCAGACTACCGTAGGAAGAGTTCCAAATATCCCGCTGCGGAGCTTAATACACAACTTCCGCAACTCAGTAATTATATCTTCTACCAATTCATAGAAGGCTAATCACGGTTGGATATCCTCTTCAGCAAGGATACCCCGCAGGCTATCATTACCAAACCCATCACTGAATTTAACGACAAATGCAGTCTCTCCGTCTGCCGAGGTTTCCTCCAATATGACTTTGCCGTTCGATGAATTTTCTGATGCTCACTTCTATGCGTATGAAGTGGCTGACTCTATTTCTCAGCGTGCACCAGCCCGGTCCTCTTTCTCCACGTGAAACGTCACGAAGGTGAACATTGAGAGAATCGTTGAAGCTCTTGAAATAGACAGAGCTGCACAGGAGGGCACTTCGGGGGGTAGTGGCGCTGCAGGTGTCATTGTTGTACATTCAGTTATGAACTTCCGTGTCCCAAAGAGCACCCAGCTGGTCACGCCTTCTATGTTTTGATTGGCAGCGGAAATTGTCGATCTGCAGAAGAAGGATCATAAGCTCCGTCGTTTGGCACAATGCTTAAGCGCTCGGAAGGAGGCGTACACCACAGTAACAGAGTACAGATTAGCTGAAAAGAAACTCCGCAACGCGATAAACAAAAGTAAATCCCGCTGGTGTCAACACCTAGTCGACGAGGTGAATCGGGATGCAGGAATTTGCCTTCCGGAAAATCAGGGCTCTGCAGAAATACTTCTCAATTAATGTTGAATAGGCATAATTTATGACAATAGCTTGGAAGCCGCCGAGGACTGCCCGCTTTTCACCATGAAAGACCTCGAAGAAGCGGTTATCTCTACGAAAAATAACAATGGCCAGTCCTACTGCCGGGCCCAATCAACACTTGCCTTGAAGGAGGGCATTTTTCCTTGCCGTTGGAAGTTGATGAGGCTTACGCGAATTAACAAAAAAAGGGAACCTGTGCCATCGTCTGTATAACAACCATTGTGTATGCTTGACAGGACCAGAAAAGCGCTGGATAAGCTCATCAGAAGTAGGGATGCTGAAGCGATACGTGCTACTGGAGATTCATTCCTAAGGCAGTTCGGGTTTAAAGCAAGGAGGTCCACGGTAGATGGTATAATAGAAGTCATAGATGCTATATGTAGCTAAGGTACGCAACCGACGATTTCAACGAACAATACTAGTCACTCTAGAAAATTCGTTGCACGTGTTGGGCTATTTCTCGCAGATGCTGGGGAATTATCTGAGAAACCGCTCCCTGCTCTATGAGAGGCTAGAGGGCCAGAGGAGGATGGAGGTCACGTCGGGAATAGCACAGGGATCTATCTTAATGCACGCTCCTTACAAAAGCCTGCTGAAACTCAAAATGACAGAAGAGTTGCGTCTGATCGGTTATGCGGGTGATGTTGCAGGGAGGGAAGTGTTCGTCAAGAACACAACGTACAGTAAACCAGTGATAACTCTCTTGGCAAAATGAATCAAGAAGCAGATTGACTGGACGGCTTATCAGCAACTTAGATCCATGGATAAATCGCACATGTAATCCTATATGATGAGATTCGTTATTGCGTTACTCAGTTTCTAAGTGAGAATGAAGATTGTCAGTCTTAGCATGCAAAGATTGGAAGGCATAATCTCCTGGCTGTTTTCTACAATGGAGTGGTAGACAACATCGATCACACTCTCTCCGAACAACATTCTCAGAAAGATACTGAGGAAAGCTGGCAGATGAAGCTGTGTTGCGCATTGCGCTCGGCTTTATCTTGTTGCGAGGAAACTCGTGCTCGGCAGATGGGGAACCGGAAGGCAGGGATTCCTAGTAATGTGTCAGACGGTTCCAAGGTAAGTTCCCTGATAACAGAGGTGTTTAGTTGGTATTCCGACAGCGTACATGGAATATCGACACTCCATGTAAAAACGGATTCCCCTACACTACCCACAACAAAAGCTGGAGCATATTCAGTTTCTCATAAAACGTCTGCTTTGATACGTAACTCTGTACAATTGGACATATAAACCTGGCAGTCAATATTCTGTATGAGATCGGTTCCCAGGACATGATAAGCCGCAGTCCGACATCTGTAATTCGATGAAACAAAATTGATATATAAAACTACATCAGCATTCAATTAGCAGTTAAAATGACACTCGAATCACTCTTCTTTGCAGGTTTTGAAAAAAGCTACATTAAAAATTAAAGATCGTGTACGTAGTACAAATGAACGTAATATTCTAGCTGACGTTGGCCATGCATTCATTGTGAAACTCCATTATGCTTTCCAAACACCTGGAAAGCTATACTTAATCTTAGATTTTCTCCGAGGAGGAGATCTATTCACCCGCCTTAGTAAAGAAGTAAGTATAGAGAAAGCATTGATTTCTTTCTGATCCAAATTAACTTCGAAACTTTTTTTTAAACCAGGTAATGTTCACCGAGGAGGATGTCAAATTTTATTTAGCCGAATTAGCATTAGCGTTAAATCATTTACATAGTTTAGGGATAATTTACAGAGACCTGAAACCAGAGAACATTTTATTAGATCAAGTAAGTGTCCGAAAATTACTCCCAAACTAGGTATATTCTGTCCCATAAGAACTCAATGATAACAAACTTGTTGTCCCCATTTCAGGACGGTCACATAGCACTTACAGACTTTGGCTTATCAAAACAACCCTTAGATGGTTCAAAAACATACAGCTTTTGTGGAACAGTGGAATATATGGCTCCAGAAGTTGTTAATCGTAAAGGACATCATTTTGCTGCCGATTGGTGGTCATTTGGAGTCTTAATGGTGAGCAAAATACATTTGAGAAAACATTTCACAACTAATCTCGAGTATTATTTTTTTTCTTGGTTGCAGTTCGAAATGCTTACAGGCAATCTACCATTCCATGGATCTTCCAGGCAAGATACAATGACACAAATTCTTCGTTCGAAATTGGGCATGCCTGAAAACTTAAGTCCTGAAGCGCAGTCATTGCTGAGAGCTTTGTTCAAAAGAAATCCACAGAATAGGTAATGCGATTGGACTCGATTTATGTAAAAACAGTTTAATTATTGACTGTTTTAGATTGGGTGCTTCCGAAAACGGTATTGAAGATATCAAGCGACATGAATTTTTCGCCAATATCGATTGGGAGAAACTTGTGCGAAAAGAAGTCCGACCACCATTCATTCCCGCTGTGTCACGCGACGATGCATTCTACTTCGATTCTGAGTACACAAGTAAATCCCCCAGGTTGTAAGAAGCTCCATTATTTTTATTTCAAATAAAATTTTGCAAATCATTAAAAATATTTCACAGGGATTCTCCTGGCGGGCCAGTAAGTGCAAGTGCGCATGAAATATTCCGTGGCTTCAGCTTTATTGCACCAGGATTGCTTGATGAATCCATCACTCAGTCACTGTCAAATGGAAGTACGAATAACGGAGCCGTTAATCGCCCACTCAACGTTGAGATCCCAGGAGTAAAGCCTGGAAATTTCACGGATGATTATAATATCATGCAGGAGCTGGGCCGTGGTACGTTCTCTGTTTGCCGATTGTGCGAAAACAAATCTACAAAAAGACAATATGCGGTTAAGGTATGCATTTTGCACTTAGTCCACTTTGAGTTCAATTAATGATTTGGTTTTCGTTAGATAATCAATCGATCGGAACATTGCTGCCGTGAAGAAGTGGAAATACTTCTAAGGTACGGCAATCATCAGAACATTGTTACATTGTACAGCGTTTATGCTGACAATAATTCAGTTTACCTCGTAATGGATCTCCTCAAAGGAGGTGAACTACTAGATAGAATATTAGCCATACAAAGGATGTGTGAAAGTGAAGCAAGCGCGGTACTTCGGACGGTTATGTCAGCAGTGGCCTATCTACATGATCATGGTGTAGTTCACAGGTGGAGTTTTTGAGCTTGCCAACCCTCTTCCAACCAATGACGTATTCATTTCATTTCAGAGATTTAAAGCCATCGAATCTCCTTTATGCTTCCGTTTATCAAACACCAGATTCCCTTAAGCTTTGCGATCTTGGATTCGCAAAACAGCTTCGTGCTGACAATGGTCTTCTTATGACTCCTTGTTATACTGCGAATTTCGTAGCACCAGAAGTATTAAAAAGACAAGGATACGACTTGGCCTGTGACATTTGGTCGCTAGGAGTGCTTTTATACATTATGCTGGACGGAAAGACACCTTTTGCGAGCTCTCCAACCGACACTCCTGAATTGATTCTAGCGAGGATAGGAGCGGGCAGAGTTGATATTGAATCAGGGGTGAGACACACGCCATACATACAAACTAACGAGATTTAAATAATTCCCTTTTACAGCATTGGCAGGCCATTTCCCCGCAAGCGAAAGATTTACTCCGACAAATGTTGCACTATCAACCGAACAAACGACCGACAGCAAAGCAGATTTTGGAACATCCATGGCTCTGGCAGCAGCCACCGTTCCAATTAAGACCAGTTGATCAACAAGTGAGTGCGGAAG
This sequence comes from Hermetia illucens, assembly GCF_905115235.1. Taxonomy (NCBI): domain Eukaryota; kingdom Metazoa; phylum Arthropoda; class Insecta; order Diptera; family Stratiomyidae; genus Hermetia; species Hermetia illucens. The sequence goes on along the minus strand of NC_051854.1, from coordinate 8,700,684 downwards.
CTGCTGCTATCAAAGCTACAGTTCATGCAACATTCCGGGCAATCGCATCACCACGCGAAAATAACAATGTCGGACCGGTTGGGATGTCCGAACTTGCCAAACGACGTGCTAAAGACAAATACAATGTTCAATAAATGCTCCACAATGCAACAACTGTTACAGACAAAACAAAAAAATATATCTTCCGTGTACGATAGAGATTCTAAGCTGAAACAAATCTAATTATAACTACTACTACTATTATACTGATACAGATACGAGATCTATTCCATATAATTTTGAAAAATCATGTGCTTGTTGTTGTTTTCAAGATATTTCTTTACCAAAAAACAATGTTTTCCCCTATTGTAGTAGGCATTTGAATTGCTTTTATTGTAGTTTTTGTGAAAGAAAGAACAAGCCGAAAATATAGTGTAATTTTAATTCGAAGTGAATGCGGATTTTCCTAGGTGTATTGCTATTGTTTTGGATAGGTAGGATTAGTGGCCGCTCCGAGGAGTCCAATTAGGGATGTGATGCGCCGTTTTGGTGCCACAAACACCTAAAACCATGACTGCCGTGGTAAGAACAAGGGGCAGAGCCCACCCGGCTTAGATCTTCAGAGCCAGCCCGTAGCATTCACGGAGGAAAGGAACTCTGCTACCCTGCAATTATAGTTCTCTAGATTTCTCCCTACAGGCGAGTGCCCCGTACAGACTACCGTAATATTGTGTGTCTTTGAACGCATCTGGAGCAAGAGCTCTTGCAGTCGTATCTTGTTATATGCGGGCCAAATCCTCTATAATTTTACACTGGTGGTGAGCTTTTGCCATCTGAAGTCCACGGGTGATATGTAGTGCGAGTAGGTTCCGCCTTTAACAGTCGCCAGCAGGATGGAGACTGTGCCCAACGAGAGACTGCTAAGAGCAGAGGCCGTCGGTTCGCTGATTCCCCTCTATTTTCCTCTGACCGAGAATCTAGAGGAGGATGACTTTGAGCGTGCCACCCAGACTGTCCAGTGCATTTATGCACGCCCCACTAGCCAGGAGGATATCTCCCCAGTGGCCTTAACGGCCGCTTGGCTGTCAGTCAGGATGTTGGGGCTCGGATGGAATGTACTGGCGAATTTCCGAAGACCGCACGACTCGGCTACACTGTGGTATCCAAGGAAACTCTTCCACTGACCCCACAGATCATCTTTAATCCGTCAGTGAAAAATACTGTGTCAAAGCCTTGCAACACGTCGCCGGTCTTTCACTCTGCCCTGCTTGGAAAGTCCACAGCAAAATTCCTGGTGAAACTCAGCTTGCGTGTGACCTAGTTCGAAGGGAATGTCTAGAATTCCGGGGTACTGATATCAGATCTCGAAATCATCCAATGACTTTCAAAAAATTGGGACTACGTGTCGTTAGAGCAGTTCCTTAACTCTACCAGTCTAGTCTTTCCTTGTGTATTACTAAAAACCAAAAAAAAAGCTTACAAGCACTCCATCCATAAAAAAGAAATAAGTTCTCAAGACAATTTTAAAAGCAACCGAGGATTGAGTTCAAGAAAAACAGAGTTGGAGAGGCCATGACTCTCTTGCTGTTCAATTACATAGGCTCATTATACAAAACCCTGTGGGTTATTGGCAGCCCTTGCTTGTCGTAAAAGGCTACTAGAAGGGACTGAAATTTATAGGCAACCTGCAAATCCGAAAATAGTTTGTTACCGGAAGGTCAAACCTTCGGATAGGGAGTGACCTCACGAGTACAACCTTTGACTATCCACAACAGCTTGTGAGTCCTCCTCCCTCTTTTACAGCACTGTATTTTTGTACTTTAGAAAGCCAAATAGTAACACACACGAAGCTGATGTCGGACTGCTGCTGATGACTACCGCAAGGTACGCTCTCATGGCTTAGGGTCGGTTTCTGACAGGTTCTTCACTGTGACAGCCCGATCCAAGTTAAGACACATCACGATTTTGTAGCCCTCCGCATCAAAGGAGGTTTCCGATATGTAGGCTTTTTTTTATTCTGTTAAGGGATAGTTGCATCGCGTCCTTACTGGTTATAGTGTACCTATTAACCATAGTATCTCAAGCAAGCCTGTAACCGTCAGGAACTTTAGTATGTTTCCCACTTCCAGATGTTTCAGCTTTGCATCTGGTATTGAGTGTTCTCCCAGATGTATCGACCTACTTTGCACAAGTGCCGGACACTGTCCCAGGACGTGCATAGAGGTTTCGTCCTCCTCCTCACAAAACCTGCAGGCAGTGTCCGTAGATATCCCTAGCTTCCCTAGGTGATAGTTCAGCCGACAATGACCAGTGAGAATTTCCAGAACGTGGATGAAATGGCGTTCCACAGTCGTAAACATTGGTTTTAGAGCAAAGATCGAAGTCGATGACAAAAAGGCCAACCGAAACAACAATGGTTCGATACGCTAGAAGGTGATTTGAAACTCTCGACTCCATACAGATCAGGCAAAACTATGCCCAAACAAAATCGATTAAGATCCCGGCGGATTGAAGAAGAATCCTGGTTAGTCTTCATGTATTTTTCGAGGACTTAAATTAAGCAAGCAAAATTACGAACTCTTAACGCCTTCGAACAAAGAAATTTGTGATAGTGCTTGATTGTTGGTAGGATCAGACCCAATAGGCTAAGAAGCGAGCCGGTGGGTGGATTTCGGAACAAACTCCTCCGTACTAAGGCATCCCTAACAATCTACACCTCAAAGTTGTTAGAGTTGATTAGAAACTGGTGAGTACTAGATGAAGTCTCACTCTCAGATGACCGTTGCTTAAAATTTAGTTCGACAGGCGAACAGCCTGTAATACAAAGACGGAACCCAAACAAAACGGGTTCGACAAAGCTCAATAATCTTATTGACGACAAAGTGGAGCTCCCTAGGCGGCTACGGACTCCTTTGGCGATAGAAGATCAATTGAGAACTCTGAATTGCACAGTTTTGGAGTGCTTTGAAGAAGTTTGTCCTATTTTCCCATGTCAACAGGATAAAACAGTTCCATGGTGGAACCGTGAACTGCAAAGACTCAGGAAATCGACCAGACGACTTCTAAATCGTGCTTACAAAAGCAACAAAGTTGAAAGCTGGCTAAACTTGCGGAACTCACAGCGTGAATATAAGAGGCTCGTAAAATGTTCGAAACGAGGCTCTTTTAGTGCATACTGTGAGGAACTGGAAGGTAAAAGGGAAAGGATGAAAGGATGAGTCGGCCAAGTTGGACTCTCTTAGAAAACCGGATGGTACTTTTACGAACTCCAGGGTTGAGTCTATACAGACTCCCTTGGAAGTACACCACCCGGGAGAACAGGTCTCAGAAGTGGGAAGAAGAAAATTGGCGATTTCTGCAAACCCTTCAACACGAAGGTGTTGCAAGGGGAATTGGGACACTGCGAGAGCGGTTGTTACCAATGAAAAGGCGAGAGTTGCTATACTATAATTTGAACACATCAAACCACCTCGCATGGATGGCATCTACCCAGCGATGCTAAAGGAGGGTATAGAGTACTTAGAGCAACTTCTAAGAAATATTTTTCGAGGATGTCTTGCTCTAGGCTACGTACCTTCCTCTAATGAAGATAGTCTTCATACCAAAGCCTGGAAAAGATTCAGGTCCAAAGGACTTCAGATAAATCAGCTTAACATCATTTTCACTGAAATGTCAGAAGAGACCGGTTGAGCATCACATTCGCGAGAAGACAAGGTCGCACTCACTAAACGTGGAAAGTCCTGTGAGGCTGCTCTTTATTCTTTGGTTTCAACTCTGAACGGTGAGTACGCGATGGGGGATATTGAAGGGGCTTCTGACTGTGCGTAGTCTGGATCGCTGAGTGGTTAGAGCACAAGTCTGTCGTACGGAAGGTCGCGGTTCAAATCTCATTGGTGGCAGTGGGATTTGTATCGTGATTTCACGTCGGATACCAGTCGACTCAGCTGTGAATGAGTACCTGAGTCAAATCAGGGTAATAATCTCGGGCGAGCGCAATGCTGACCACATTGCCTCCTTCAGTGTACTGTAGTGTACCGTTACGGTCTTGAATTAAGTGCTCTAACACACTTCAAGGCCCTGATCCAACATGGCTTGTTGCGCCAACGATTATTATTATTCTGACTGTGTGCCCTTCCCAAAGCTCTGTGATGCCGTCAGAGATCATGGTGTTGACGAAACTCTAATAGAGTGGATCTACGCTATGCTAACGCAGATTGCTGTATGTTGATCGCTACCTAACAACGGAAGCGATGAAAGGTTGCACACCTACTGTGCTGTCGCCACTTCTGTGGAGCATGCTGATCAACTCACTACTATGCAAACTGCAAAATATGCGCATGACGTGGCTCGGCTAGCTGTTGTTCGGGATCTCGGAATAGTGTGCAGAAATACACAACATGCCATTGATTTGATTAACAGTTGGTGTCTCAGACATGAATTTTCAGTAAATCCAAATAAAACCACAATGGTGCTATTTACAAAAAGGAGGAACCTGGATGGTCTTCACCTTCCAGCGATGAGGGGTACAATCCTTCAACACTCCAAAAAATGAAATATCTGGGAGTTATTCAAGACAAGAAGCTTCTTTGGATCAAACATGTAGAAATAAATATGAAACAAGCTTTCATAACTTATGGGTTCGCATGGGAACCTAAGGCTCAGGTAGTAATGTTCGCTTATGCATCGGTAGCGTGGTTGGTTAAGGTGAAACAAAAGAATTTCCGCTGTAAACTAGCCACACTGCAAAGAACTGTGTGCCTGGGTATCACCGGTGCCATGAGTACCACACCCGGCGCAACTCTGAATGCATTACTCCATTTGCAGCCCTTAGATTTGTTTATTCAGAGCACTTCAATGAGAGCAACTCAGAGCCTAATTCGATTATGGACGTGGGGGCGCAGAACATTGGAAGAACTGAATCTAGTTTTAGCAATGTCTTCTGATTTTCAGATCTGTCTGTTTGGTAGAATCTTGAAACGACGAGAAAACTGGGACGAACCATAAAATGCGTTTGAAGATATACTGAGGTCTTCTACACCGATAGTTCAAAAACAGAAAATGGTTCTTGAGCAGGAGTCTACCTCTCGAATAAAAATGAGAAGTGGGCTTTTCCCTTGAGAACAATACGCAACTTGTCTTTCGGGCTGAAGTATATGCGATCCTAAGGACGGCAACCTGGATGATTTATGATCGGTTGAAGGGCGTATCGCAATCTGTAGCGTTAGTTAAGCTGCATTGAGGGCGTTGAACAGTCCTTTCAACACTTCAAAAATCATTCACGAATGTAGAAACCGATTGAACTCTGTTTCTAGATTCAATAGGGTGGAACTACTCTGGGTACTCGGTGACTGTGGTATAGAGAGAAATGAAATTTCTAATGCTTTAGCAAAATATGGTTCAATTTTTCCCCGTACCCGGACCGGAACCAGTAATTGGAGTGTCAATAACATCGATTCATTATGGTATCAAAAATTGGGAACAAGCTTTCCATAGCGACAGGTGGCTGAACTTTAATGCTGCTAACATACCAAACGTTTCCTGTCAGAATTAAACAAATATACAGGGGCATTGTTACAGGCCATAATTCACCAGCTTGGCATATGCTCAGGTTAGGGATTTTCAAAGATGGTACGTGTCCATCCGATAATAAGGAAGCGGGATCGTGGAACATTTTCTATGTGAATGCCCCGCCTATGGACACATCAGACATCAGATTTTTGTTGCCGATGTACTCCAACCGCAGCGGATAGCACCACATTCAATAGAGGAAACCCGCGATACATAAGCGAAATCGGGATATACCGTTAGACGGAGGAATCGAGAACAATCAACCACTAGGGTCTGGGTGCTCAGAGGTTTTGCCTTTCCCCCACCTCAAGCACACACACAACACACGGGGGCGAGGAGTAATTATAGCATCAAGCACTCCGAACCAGGGATATATGGCGAGCATTTAGACTACGTGATCCACAAAGCAACAATTCCAATTAAATGTTAACATCTCAAGTGAAGAGATTATGTCTGATCTAGAACATACCCAACAGATATATCATAAAGTGTCCCATGTATATAAGGAAGGCCTACTACTGCAGCCAGACCTACGGTGTGCGGAACTCATCACTCAACTGGGAGAGGAAGTCAACATGATTATGAACGCTATTAGACATGGAAGGAATTCACGTGGACTCTTGGGAAATTTGCAACAAGGAATCTTCAGGGTTTACAACTAATTCTACGTAGACTTTGCAAACTGGAAAGACAGATCATCAATACTTTGGAACACCATGGGACACGAGGAATTTCAGCCATTATATTACACCTTGTAGCTAGGAAAGTCGACCAGATCTTTAAAGTAATGGCAAAAATGACCTCCTGGCGCACCAATCAGAACCGAATCAACAGTCATTTATTGGCAGCATGTGCCGGGTGTGTCCGGGTGGCTCAAGTGGTTAGAGCTCTGTCGTACCGGAAAGTCGCTATTCAAATCTCACTAGCGGCAGGAGTGATGTTATTTTCACTGGATGTAGGATACCAACCGACTCAGCTGTGAATGAGTACCTGAGTCAAATCAGGGTAATAATCTCGGGCGAGCGCAATGTTGACCACATTACCTTCTACTGTAGTGTATCGCTACGGTCTTGAATGAAGTTCTCTAATATACTTCAAAAATCGAAAGAAAAAAATGTTAACACTAGAATAACCAATGAAGACAAAAATATTAGAAATTACACAAAAGCAAATTAAACAAATCGGCATTAACCCTTTTTGTTGAAAAGACTTCAATTTTTTTAAAACGTCACAAAATCGAAATACTTACCGACATGTGCAGCCGCAATAGTCTCGTCACTTCCTGCACTTCGCAGCCTCACTAGTATGAGATTGTGAAGTGAACAAGTTGACTCGGGTTCCTTCACTAACGTAGACCTTAATGAGTAGAAATATCACACACATCAAGATATTGCATGTTTCAAAAAAAGATGGGGATTACCCACATCACAATGACAATTTCGACAATCCCAAAAAGAAAACTAATTTACATTTGACTTCAATTCAAATTATTTCTTTATTCATTATATGTACACATCCAAATAACAGTTGAGATTTCATTCTCTTTAAAACAAAGTGAATTTACATTTCAATTTTCATATAATATTTTATTTGTTCTTATTTTCACGCATCACAACTGATGATTATGTTATGTTGCCTAAAAATCGAATATGTTTAAGTTTGTTTTGCATTACATTAGGTACGTCATATCGTTCGATCGGTTGAAGACAAGTAAGGCTTCTCGTCTAGTTAGAGCGGAAATCTGTGAGTTGCGAAGTGATGACAAATCGGTGAACAATCCCAAAGAGGTTGTTCATTATTTGGGCTTATATCTTAGGTAGAAACATTCGGGTGAATTCAAACTTAAACCCCTACTGGGTCGAAAGCTAAGGCCTTGAAAAATCGTTCGAGAATCAAAAAAAAGTAGAATCGCGATAATACATATGGTCAAGGAACGGACCATTTGGTACGAAATATCAGGATTACCAATTATCGGGAGTGCAAAATAAAGAAAATTAATCGGAAAATTAGGATAATCGGTCTACAAATTCCCGGGATTTCACTGTACACTGTATCAGCGGTTAGAAGACAGTAAAAAAGCTTGGATAATTTTGATATTATCCACTGATTGCCGGACTAAATTCCTTCCAGCAGTCATTTGAACAATGTCATAATTCAGTTTAGATTTCTACGAAATTGTAGACGCTTAAGGATTTTGAAAATATTGAACTTTCTTGGAAAAACTGCAGGAATCTCCCAGTATAATTGGGTTATAAACAGACCCTAACGTAAGGACTGGCCGAAAACGACTGACCCTTCATCTGGCGAAGATACCGATAGCGACTCAGTAAAGATCAATAATGAAATTCTTCAGATTACGGAAACTATGTAGATAATGCAGTGAGTGCAACAAAATTGTTCTTTATAATGTACTTAGGGAAAAAAACCAAAAAACTTTGAGATATGTGGAATACAAACCAGATACTGAAAGACAGCCCGATTTTGTCAATAGATAAAAGCGTTAAATATTATCGGGAGTTATACAAATCGAGAAAGCCAGAATCAAGTCGATTAAAATTAGTCTAATTTCTCATTTACACTCTAAAATTATTCAAATACAACGCACGATAGTTGAGGGTCTGGGTCCTAATCCCGGTCGTCATGGGTGTCTGTATTCGTCTTGTGTTTATTTCGCTGCTGTGAGCTTGAGGAGCAACACACACCCTGTTGAGTTGTTCACTACTCCACGGTGCAGCCTCCTCTCGTATTCTAAATTTGGATGTGGCGCGGCAGGATTCGCCGCATTCGAAATTTATTTCGAATGTTACCAATACGAGCGGATAGATAGCGCACCGGAACTCTTTACGTTTTTTTAGAACTCGCCACTGGAGTGGAGAGCTAGCGGTGAGAAAGTGCCGTTGTTTGGAAGCAGAGGGATGGAGGCATGGAGAAGAACCGGTCTCTTCTGCTTCTAGTCGTGACCCAAAGCGGACTTTGTTATGTTATAACACTTTTCAATTAGATTGTCACTGGTTTAGTAGAAAGATGCTAATTCCTGCTTTAATTTCATGCGGCCGTCCTTAGTACATAGTGTGAATTCTCGGCAAATAAAAACAGTGGGCAATAAACGAAACATCGTGTATTTTTTCCCGAGCTGTGAAATTAAGAATACGAGGGGAGACTGCACCGTGGAGTAGTGAACAACTCAACAGGGTGTATGTGTGCTCCTCAGTGGTGACCCCGAAGAACAGCACCCTTAGGAACTTCAGCATCAGCGGTCCTAAATCAATCATTCCCACCAGTTGTTCCGCAACAAACAAGGATCGCAGTGTTTTCCCAAAATCTCGGCCTCCAGCCCGGTGCGCGTAGCACATTCATCGAATTTGCACTTTTCTCGCCCGAAAACGAGTCTTGCCTTTCGCTGCGTCGCTACAACGTCGGGGATTGTATGAAAACATTTCGCTCAGTCATCGCATCGCGGAGCGAGGAAAAGCTGCACCCACGGCTCGAGCTGTCTAAGTGCCACCGGCGGACATTTTCGTAGCCCCTTCCTCGTTGCTCGGCCGGTCAAGTCAATCAACTGTCGAATTGCGGAGCTCACAGGACATCTGACGGAAAGGAAACGGCAGGCAGAGCCACGTAGCCGGGACAGGAGTAACCGCGGCAACGATCAGCAGTAGCCCGAGAATCTCAAGTTCAAGCCTCCGCCCCGGTGAATCGAATCACCCGCGACGGCCGCTCGCACTCACGCCAGCCCAAGCCGGGACTCAACCGATCGCAGGAGCTGTCCGGCCAACATCCATCCAACCCCGACAGCGGCAGGGGTCGTCTTTTTGTACCAGTCGAAACGGTCCGGCCGAAAAGCGGCAGGTTCCGGTGCGCCATAGCTTATCACTTGCACATCGTTAGGTGTGATGATAATCAATCCGACTGTGTGGATCCCCTATACTCCACTAAGAACAAAAGCAACTTCGGAGATAAAAAGTTAGATTTTTCGCCTTTATCATTGACTTCAAACCTGATAAGTTAGGACGAATTCAAAATATATACACAGTAGCCGCTTTCCATTTAGAGCTCGTTGTCCGCTACGCCTCCAAGAGATGACCGCTCTTAAAGCCGCCATCCACGTTCAGTTCGACCTGTCAGTTATCCCTGAAGAGTCCGCAATGCACCCGAGCCCCAATTGAACTGAAAGCACCACCCATGTACCGCCAAGCCGCGACTGCGGACCCTTCAGACGTAGCTGATAGGCTGACTTGAGCGTGGATGGTGGACTTTATGGCTAAAATACAATAGAGCAATGAATGGGTCCGTGCGGAATGAGAGAGCTGTCAACTGAAGTTCATTACACGGTCCTGTATGAAACTGTTGACAACGAGTCCGATGCGCAATGCGACACGTAAAAAAGTTAAGAAAATTGAACTTTTGTGATGCGTGACGGATGATAATTTGTTTACACCACGTCATTTGCAATTTGGCGGCATTTTCGGCTGTTACTTTTGAAAGAATTCATTTTTAGAACTGTAGGATTGCAAGTGCTAATTATTAACATTACTTGCATTAATTCCATCGCTTCCATTCATAAAAAAATAAATTTAAGCCGGAGGTATGTGTACTCTGTATGACTCGTTTTTTAGGTGCGGGAGGCTCGCCTTCATCCTTGACCGTCTACAGATTTTCGTTAAGAAAGAGGTCCCAGGTCCAGGTATGGTATGAGCGATACCATGACCCCCAGGTTACGGTGGGCGGGTCATTTGATGCATATGGATGAGGATGATCCAGCCCGGAATATCTATGGTAGAAAAAGAAGACGAGACAGACCCTGTCTGAGATGGAGCGATGGCGTAGGTCAAGTCGCCAGGCAGCTTTTAAGGATATCGAATTGTTGGACCTCGGCGCAAAACCGGGATGTTTGGAGTTCCTTATTAAGGCAGGCCTAGACCGGATACCGGTTGTTTCGCCGTTGCTGATGATGAAGAGTGTACATACCTCCGGCTTAAATTCACTTTTAATGAATGGAAACGATGGGACTAATGTAAGTCACATTAATTATAAGCACTTTCATCTTAAATAGTGCCTTTCGCAGTTCTCAAAACGAATTCATTCAAATTAATTACATTCAAAATTGTCAAAAACGAAAAGCGCCGCCAAACTGCAAATGGCGTAATCTGTCTTCAAAGCAAACCTTGTCGAAATGGAACGAACTTTGCCGACCTGAAATCTTCATTGTACATTGAAGGGGCGTGTGGATCGTACGTATGCGACGACTAATGTCTGCTAATGGATCGTTAATTTGACAATCCTCTTGACAGTAGAATAAAAATGTTGAATGAAAATTCGACGCTATATAATAATAATTGTTGGCGCAACAACCCAATTGGAGCAGGACCGTCAGTTATGTCGGCGAAAATGTTCTCACCGCCGGCAATGCAGTTGGAGGGTTCTTACCTCCGATGTGCCGCCACATCTTCTTGATCCCATATAGGCCAGATTCCTTGAGTTGAATAATAGTCGTTGGCGCAACAATCTATATTGAATCAGGGCCTTGGAGTGTGTAAGAGCTCTTCATTCAAGACAGTAAAAGTACTGTAATCCTGCAGGCATTGCGCTCACCCGAGATTATTACCCTGATTTGAATCAGATACTCTTTCACAGCTGAGCCGACTGATATCTGACGTCAAATCACGTTGAAAATTCCACAGCCACCATAGAGATCCGCAACCTTCCGTACGACAGCCTTGTGCTCTAACCACTCAGCTATCCGGACACGAAAGCAAAAATACAAATCCTTAATCCATATGGGCCCTAGATACCAGTTGTGTATTTTTTTTAATTTGAATTTATAAATATTATTAAATTATAAATATTATTATTTCCATTCATTTGGAACGAAAATGTCACGAAATCTAAATGGCCACGCAATAGTTGTATATCTGGAAGATAAGTTTGATTTTAAGAGCAATGACAGCACTGAACTGACGCCGACACAGCTGGCGACCTGGCACGAGGCCGACGTGTTGAATTTCCTTCTTATTCTGACTGCCGGCGAGGATAGACGTAGCCTTAAGTCATCGAACCGTAAAACAAACTAATCGAGCAGTACACATAATTTAAGTTTTTTTTTCCTTCCTGACTTACAAAAGTGAGCTTCTTCGAACGTGTGTTTGATTATGATTTCAATCATTAAGGTAAGAAAATTACATCGGAAACCCGTTATATTTTCGTTATCAATTTGGTCACGTATGCCAAAGGATGGGTTTATGTAGACATTTGGTAACAAAAGCGGTTAAAGTCATGACCCCCCCGACGAGATATTTTTTATGTGCCGTGTTGTAAACAATTCAACACCAACTGATATTGGCTCTAAAAAGTACAGGACAGCAACTGCAATATTATCGGCAACAGCAGTGACAGCAAATTCAATAACAATTCAACATTAAGTAGCAGTTAAAAAAAACTAAACAATTATGTGCGCTGCTCGACTAGCTTCTTTTAAGGTTCGACGTCCACCCCCGCCGGTGGTCGGAACAAAAAATAAATAAAAATGCGCCGCGTCGCCATCGTGCCAGCCTGCCAGCTGTGTCGGCGATGTTCTCACCACCGGCAATGCAGTCGTTGGTTCTTGGCTCCGATGTGCCACCACATCTTCTTGATCCCATCTAGGACAGATTCCTTGAGTTGAATAATAGTCGTTGGCACAACAATCCATATTGAATCAGGACCTTGAAGTGTTTTAGAGCACTTCATTCAAGACCATAACAGTACACTGTAAGGCGCAATGTGGTCAACACTGCGTTCGCCCGAGATTATTACCCTGATTTGACTCTGGTACTCATATACAGCTGAATCGACTGGTATCCGATTCCGTCACGATAACAAATTCCTCTGAAACCAGTGAAATTTGAACCCCACCTTCCGATAAGACAGTCCATCGCTCTAACCACTTGAGCCATCCCGGACACATAGTTGAATAGATAAGCAAAAAGAAGGCTCTCTATAGAAGAACAAAACTCTCTCTATAGAAGAAACAAGCCGGAATATCGGAAGCTGGACGCTTTGGATATAAACGTTTTGTGTTCATCTTGCCTGAAAAACTTTCTATGCCCTGGACGAAACCGGTAGTCCCTATTTTTTTCAAATTTTCCGGCTATGGATCTGTGAGTTAACCTACGAACTTTCCAGCCCAACTGTTGCCCATACCGATGCATTACTTCATATATTGGTACTCAGAGGTGACGAGGTGGCACACGAGACAGCAACCCCGTTGACCGAGCCAACACCAAGTGGCAAAGGAGAAACTAGCCTCAAGTGGTGGCACCAGGAAACGATTTTCTTGCTGGTCGTGATGCAGTCGGACATGTGCCCGGTCCGGTTACTTGCGGTTTCCCCTTGTGAGAATTTCATGGGGATGTTGTTATGTTCACATCGCAGACAGAGCCCTACCGAACCAAACGAGGAATTGTGCTCTACAATTCGGGTGTCATACTCTTTAGTTCGGTAGAGGTTTTAGGAAGGTCTTACACCACCATGAATGATGAGCCTGAACTCAATATGAACTGATACCATTGAGCTTGCCACAGCAGAGCTCTGATTGTGGTCACAACACCAATCCGCGTCTTGAAAAGACCATGAAATTAAGCCAACAAAGCGGATAAAACCACCAGAACGTAACTTCATAGCATACGAAAAATATTCTTTTTTTGGACGTGTACAGTATCTTGCAAATACGTATCATGTATGCGATAATAGGAAATGTTTGTTCTGCATAGAAAGTTGAACACAAAACCTTTATACCCGAAGCATCAACCTTCTGGAATTCCACTTTGTTTATAGTTTCTCAACACGCTGGCCGGCCAGCACCACTAATTTAAAAATTTACGTTGTTTACCATCCGGGTATCCATGCACAGATTTATAAGTAATATTGTACTGTAGCTTAAAATAACTTCATGTATTAGATATTTCGACTTGTTGCCGGCCACGTCATAGGCCTGCGTCAGCATGCCTTTTCTTTTCGTTTGAATTTGCATATACCAATCATACACGTCTCACCATAAGGTCAAAGCTCTTACTGTACATGTATTCCTCGGAGACTTGCGTTCTTAGCAAGAAGAATTGTGAACTCTTGGCCGCGTTGGAGAGAAGACTCCTCCGAATAATTTTTGGTAGCCTACCTAACGACAAAATTTATGTTCGATAGCATGACCGTCCGGTTGTGGATAAAATCCGGCTCAATAGGTTACGGTGGGCGGGTCACTTAATCCGTATGGATAAAGATGATCCAGCCCGGAAAGTCTATAAGGGCAATATTTATAGTAGAAAAAGAAGACGAGGCAGACCATGCTTAAAATGGAGCGATGGCGTAGATTAGGACGCCAGACAGCTTTTAGGGATATCGAATTGGTGGACCTCGGAGCAAAACCGGGATGTCTGGAGTTCCTTATTAAGGCAGGCCTAGACCGGATGCAGGTTCTTGCGCCGTTGACGATAATGATGAATCATACGCCATTGGTTCATGTCCGAACAACAAAGAGAATTAAGCTGGGAATACAATAAGATATGTTTCAATGTACAATGAAGATTTCAGGTTTCGGCAGTTCCTTCTGAATGTAATTAAATAATAATAATAGTTGGCGCAGCAATCCGTTTGGAGCAGGACCTTGAAATATGTTAGAGCACTAATTATTAATGTCACTTGCATTAGTTCCGTCGCTTCCATCCATACAAATTGAATTTAAGCCCGAGGTATGTGCATTCTTAGTGGCATTTAATTGTAAAATTTTCATAACATAAAATATACACGCAAGTCAATTGTTCACACACAATAACGGCATTGCACATAATTTTTAAGTTTATACAGTTAGCATATACATCTTCATATATTTTAGGTTATGGAAATCATACAATTAAATGCCACTAGGGGTGCACATACCTCATTCATTTCAATTTTTATGAATGGAATCGACAAAACTAATGTGACTTTAATAAGTAGCACCACCTGCAGCTCAAATAGTGCTTCCCGCAATTTATTGTGTTATTCGATTGTAGAATTTGAGTGTTTAGATTTAGCTACTTTGTACCGCTTGTTTGATGCCGGCTCCACACGCGTGGCACTCGACGCAGACTCCAAACCTGCACACTCGTTTGGCTTGATTTTTGGAACCAAACATCGCCCTCCACGTCCACACGTTTGCAATTGCGTAACGGTCCCCATCCATGATCAATCCGACGGATCAGTTACGCCTGAACAATGCATAGTTGACCAGCGGCCGGGATATATGGGTAATCGATTCAAAAACGATTCGACCATCCAGCCGGCCGGAGATGACCGGTGCGTGTGTTAATGCACCCTTCCGACGGTCGCTGCACAAGCCAATTACGAGAATTTTATACGCATGTTCATCGCTGGTAAACTTTTTTTTTTAAATGTTGCCTAGCTTGCCGGGACATAGATGGTGTTTTCAGTCCAGCAGGCGGTCGGATGGACTGAGGACTCTACAGGCGTATCGTGGATGACCGTCGTTAGTGTTTTCTGAGCCAAATTAATTGGTGCCAACAACCATCACTGGGATCGCGCTTGCAAACCTACATGAATCAAGTTGAGGTTTGGCAAGCGTGTGGACCCGGCTTAAGATCATGGCAAATATCACAAAACAAATCTGAAAATAGAACCACACACAAAATTTGAACGGTCTCTCGAGTCGAGCATGAGCCGAGTTTCATTTAGCACTCGCGGGGTCCACGCTTGCGACCACCGTGAATTTGTTTACATTTGCTTGAGCTTTTTGAACTACATTTTTCAAATTGAATGGGTTTAATGCCGATACGGGCGTTGTAACTCCCATGAAATGTTCAAAATGTTTTTAGCGAACTCAATCAATAGCAGCAGGAAGTTCCGAGTTGAAATTCTCTGAAGTTACAATCACTTCTACGGCTGACCTAGAAGATCAATATTTCATCAGAAAGAATGACAAACTGATCGTCTAAGGTACTATGATAATGACTGACGGACTAATGAAATTTTTAAATAAAAGCTGTCAATCTGGCTGGACTGATAAGTTGAGTGTAGTGCGAATGGTTCGATTCTTTAAATAATAATCGTTGGTGTAACAATCCATATTGGGTCAGGGCCTCGAAGTGTGTTAGAGCACTTCATTCAAGACCGTAACGGTACGCTCGAGATTATTACCCTGATTTGACTCATGTACTCATTTACGCTACGACAACCCAGCACACTAACCACCATTTAAATAGATGCAAGAAAAATGGTTTTTTGTCGCTTTATTTATACTGAACACGTCATCCCATCGATCATTTTATCAATCCATTGTTTGGTAGATTGACCTATGGCAAACTGATGAAATACTGATCGTGTAAGGTCAGTCATGTTTTTGCCTCCTTAAAAAACAACTTGGCGTTTAATCCTCATTCAACAGTTTTTTCCACTGGCAAGAGAACTGTTAGATGACAGAGTAATGACCACAGTATATCTAATAGGCAGTACCCCACACTAAAATGCCCCGACTTGCGAATGAGTTGCAGAAGCTTATCTGTACCATCAGAGACGCTAAACAAGGACAAGGCATAATCTTCGTTAAATCGTATTGGTAAGAGAGAGATCGGTGAGCTTGTGGCGCTGCTAGTCTGGCACTACTGCCGTGCTCATACATGTAGCAAAAAGTAGTTTCACGTATTCACTTATACATAGGTAATAACTTGCCGATCCCACCAATTCATTTGGCAAGTCCTGCCGGTATGTCAAACACAGCTGATCGGTTTGTCGTTATTTCTCGCTCATGCTCAAGGGCAAAACAATTTGAAATCGTGCATACCCGTTCTGATTTCATTTTTTTTTTTTAGAGGGCAACGGGAAGTATGGTAACTGTCTAGTATCTACCTGTGACCACGACGACCAAGCTAGAACGTTGTCGAAAACAATGACATCAGGATGACACGTCAAATGTAATGGCATTGGAAGCGAAGCAAGCGCTTAATGGTACGCCCCTACGATTGAAGGCTTCTTTAATGGGTAAAAAAAACTACCGAATGAATTGGAATTATCCTAGTTTGCGGACCATAGAAATATGAACAAGTCATGAAAATTTCGAAGAGATTCGTTGGATAGATTTTGGCGGCAGAAAATTTTCAAGATACAATTCCGAGAAAAACGCATTTAAACAGTTGAATATGAATTTTAACCACAAAATCTTTACTGACCATTAATCTGCTATACCTAGTCCACAAACCTTGGGTTTGTTGAAGAAACACAAATAAAGCCTCGGCTTCAATTCTTATGATTTTAGTAAAGTCATTTATTACGGCGATCGACATAAACCTGGAATCTGACATTTGACTTGTAATTTCCAAACGACTCCGAATATCAAAAAATTACTTTGCCAATATATTCTATGCAATATCTAGATACAATTGACGCCAAAAAAAATCGATTCCTCGGATCCGACACACAGGATGTCCCCTTAATGTCTGTCTGACACAGACACTTTTCTCAGAAACGGCTATGCCGATTGAGAAGAAATTTTGGGAGAAGGAACGAACTGTGAACGTCCATACATGCAGTAAGTTACATATCTTTATATTGAGCTTCAGGGGTCCTTATACATGAAAAAGAGGGATGTACATTTTTTTTCCACCGAATATAGTCAAATAGTATCAAATGAAAGGTCTCGATTAGTACTTCCCGATGCCAGTCTTAATTTAACTTTTGTAGCGGATCCATTCTCAGAAACTACCCAATCGACAAATTTTGAAAAAAATTATGAAACTCTCTATACTGTGTCCACCTAAGGAAGCTAGGGATATCTACGGACACTGCCTGAAGGTTTTGTAAGGAGTATGACGAAACCTCTATACACGTCCTAGGACAGTGTCCGGCACTTGTGCAAAGTAGGTCAAGGCATCTGGGAGAACACTTAATACCAGATGCAAAGCTGAAACTTCTAGAAGTGGGGAACATACTAAAGTTCCTAACGGTTACAGGCCTGCTTGAGATACTATGATCAATAGGTACACAAATAACCAGTAAAAGGAGCACAATGTTCTTTAAGAACGCGGTGCGACTTTCCCTTAACAGAATAATAATAATAATATTGTGCCCAGGCCTCGAAATACTCTACACACCGAGACCTACTCAAACTAAGACTTGTTTTCTTTTTAAATTAAAT
Organism: Hermetia illucens; assembly: GCF_905115235.1. Classification (NCBI taxonomy): domain Eukaryota; kingdom Metazoa; phylum Arthropoda; class Insecta; order Diptera; family Stratiomyidae; genus Hermetia; species Hermetia illucens. The sequence continues at coordinate 8,682,977 of NC_051854.1, read as the reverse complement.
TGATGACAAGCCATGACAGATAGTAATCCAGTACAATCCCCATGAACTGACAATTTAGTTCCAATTATCAGAATTACCAATACTCCCGCCCGTCGATAGTATATAATAAAGGAAATTAATTCTTCAGGCGGATAAATTTGTGCAAATTAACTGAAAATTTGCATAATGGGAATTCCAATGTAATAATAGCGCAACAATCTAATTGGATCCAGGACTTGAGGCGTGTCAGAACACCTCATTCAAGATCGTAACGGTACACTAGGAAGCGATGCGGCCAACATTGCGCTCGTCCGTGGTTATTACCCTAATTTGACTAAGACACAATTGACTCGAATAGTATTCGAAATCCAGTCACAATACAAACCTCTCTGCCTCCAGTGAGATTTGAACCGTGACCTGCCATTTCGAGAGTTCGCTAACCACTAAGCCATCCGGGAAATACCATATTAAAAATTTATCTTGACTTCGCTTTGCTACGTATGCCTCATCCTCCTGTTGTGTAAAATAAAACCTTATTAGAATCGATTCGATGTCTGTCTGCTCATACACAAGCCATCTGGCCCTCAAAATGCTCGAATAAAGTTTAAGTTAATTCTAGATTGCAGTAATGTAGCTTTTAGGTCAAAATTGTCCCTTTCGCTTCAAATTACTGCCTTTTGAGAGATAAAACGTCAGTTTTATATCGAATTGAAAATCCGGATATTCAGTGAATATATACTACAAAGTACGAGGGTGATCTGAAAAGTTTCCGAACTCAACGTAAAATTAACAGCACTCCTCAATAAAAATAGGGAATGTGATTGTGCATCTTCTGACGGATACTCACTAAAATTTCAGCCATTTTGGGAACGCAGTTGTTTAACAATCCCTTGAGTGTCGATCTGATTGTTTTTGTGAAAATGGAAAAAATCGAATATTAGGCTGTCATTAAATATTTGTTTTCGCAATGCAACATACCTACGCAAATCAAAGATGAGTTGAACGCTGTGTACGGGGACCCTGCATCATCATTTGCTATCGTGAAACGTTGAGCAGCTGAATTCAAACGTGGCCGTAAAAACTTGAGAGACAATGAACGTTCGGGCCGTTCAAAAACTGCAACCACTGACGATAACATCGCTAAAGTTCACAAATGGTACTAAACGAACATCAGGAACATACTACATATCATTACTCGACAAGCTAAAGGCAGAAATTGCGGAAAAACACATTTGAAAAAAAAAAAAATCGGATTCACCAAGACGCATCGTCTCACGCCTGTGGTTGCCATGGCGAAAATCCACGAATTTATTCATCAGATCTAGCCCCAACCGACTTACTTTTGTTCCCTAGTCTAAAAGTTGTACTCGGAGGACAAAGATTTTCGTCAAATCAGAAGGTCAACACCTCCGTAAGCAATTATTATGCAGAGAAAGACACAGAGTACTATTTGAACGGGTTAAAGAGATGGGAGCATCGCTGAGAGAAGTCTGTAGACTTACAAGGAGACTATGTAGAAAAATAAATTTGAAAAAAAATGTCCACCCTCGTATGTGTAAATGGAACCATTGTGTACCCAATATTCTCACATGAAAAATCAACAAAACATTTCATACCTGTTGCGCCGGGTATTCTTTTTAAGGTTTTGTGTAAAACAAAACCTTATTTAAATCGGTTTACTGTCTGTATATCTCGATGGCCGTTGCAGCGATTCACCCCAAATTTGGCCCCATATAAGACAGGATGCGGCAGCATAACTTCCTTTTTTCAAAACTCAATAAAAACTATTGTATTGTATATGCTAAAGGGGGCTTTAAATTTTTTCATCAGACATAATTATGTGGGGTATCAAATGAAAGTCTCGGTTACTACTTTCTGAAGACTGTCTTAGTTTTGACCTTTTATTGAAAAGGTGGTCGAAAGTGATCATTTCTTTAGTGGACCCATTCTCAGAAACTAACCGAAAAAGAATCAAGATGCTGCCACTATATGGTGCCTAGGCTCCGAAATACCCTCCATACCGATATCTGTCCAAATAAAGTTAATACGTTACTATAATTTTTAGTAACTGGCTGCAAAACCCCCCTTTAGTTCATTCTAGGACCCCAAAGCTTTGTAGCCATATAGGATACAACATAGAGCCTCCGAAGTTTAGTGGAAATCGCACTGTTACTAACAAAATTATAATAGGTCAAAATTGTCGCTTCTTATAAACTCAAGACTTACTGGATATTCTCACATAATATATGCATATATTATGTGCCACGTACTAATGGGAAAAATGCATACAAATGCCTTTATAAAAGAAATTCACAAAACCTTTCACAGCTGAAGCGTCCAGCTTCCGGTTTCCCGACTTGTGTATGTGTAATAAAATCTTATTAAAATCGATTCAATGTCTATCTTTCCGCCTGTCTATTACACCCGATTTATTCGGAAACGGTTAAATCTATTGCCACGAAATTTGATGAGAACGTGTGTGAATCCCTTTGCATATAACGCAGTGGCCGCATTTGCTGTTGAATTTAAGGGGAGGTTACTCATATATGGGAAGGAGGCGTGCAAAATGTTTTTCAATAAATGTTACCCTGTCAGTATCAAATCAAGGGAGCTTAATTAATATTTGCCCAAACTGTTTTTTTTTATATTGAATAAAACTTAGGGGAGTGAGGGCTCAAAATGTGAGCCCTAGAAAGAGAAGCAGGTCACATGCATGTATGCATAATTATGCGGAAATAGGCAATGTTTTTAAGATTTTGTTTTCAAAACAAAACCGATTCAATGTCTATCTGTCTGTCATAAGCAATTTTCTCAGAAGCGGCTATACCGATTGACATGAAATTTGGTGAGGAGGTGGGAACTGTGAACGCCCCGACATCCAGTGAGTGACATCCTTCTAAGTTGAAATTTAGGGAGATATGTAAAATTTTTCATATAGTCATATTGGGTATCAAATGAAAGGTCTCGATTAGTACTTTGCAAAGCGGGCTACGTACAAATGAGATAGTTCTGCACTCAAATATACTCACAGAAGAAGCAAACAAAACCTTTCATACCCGAAGCACCGAACTTCCGGTTTTCCCGATTTGTTTTTAGTTGAGCAGAATATACAGTAGCGGCTAGAACTTTGGAAACTTCTCTGTGAAGAGAATCTTGATTTTTGCTGTATTTAAAAAAAAATTTTGTTTGTTGAGTCTCCGAAATCGATGAAGAGGATATGTTTGACGTAATTAATACTCCTGAATGCCACTTTCGAACGAAGAATTGCTGAATATTGTAACAGATGACACAGAATTGGTACAACAAAATTTAGACGAAAGAGAAAAAGAATTTCCAACCAACAAAATTTCAAAATTTTTGGAACACATTGAGAATGCGTTGGAGTATTTGGAGGATGATCGAGACAATGAAAGAAGACAGACAGTGTTCTTTTCAATAAGTAAAAGTGTTAAATGTTATCAGAAATTGTACAAATCGAGAAAACTCAGGGCAAGTCAGACAACTTTAACTAAATTTTTCAAACCGTCAACATCTGGGACAGCTTCTCAACTGCAAACCACAGCAGGGATTCATCGTGATTTGTCTTCAAGTGACGAGTGACTTGTGGCGCATCAGGGTTAGCGACTAACAGATGCCACCACCGGTGCTCTACGTGGCATATTAGAACTCGCCACGAGGCCGGTTAAAAAGAGTAATAGGCTTTCGCCAACTATTTAGACATAGTTTTAAATAATTGAATAATTAATAAAACTATGCCACCCACAGCAGCAGAGAGGATCTACCAATCCGCAGTTATAGCCTTTTTGCAACTGAATTTAATCAGACTATTTACGTGTTTTATACGTTCATCCGAGAATTGAACTCACGTTCTGAAAGTTCCTGCATTATCGCCATCTTATAGGGATGAAAATGAAAATCACGAAGAATTCTTTTCACAGAACGATCGGATAGTCCAAGGGCAGATGCGTGTTTGCGCGCAGAACGCCGTGGCGATCGCAACATTGACGCTCTCACTGCTTCAATGTTCTCAGGTGATATAACGGACCGAGGGACTCCAGTTCTTCCTTTTGTCGCACTTGCAGTTTGTCTGAATGTAGTGACCCATGTAACAATTGATTTGCGGTCTGATCGGGAGCCAACGGGGCTAAATTAAAGCGATTCCGAAATGCACGCTGTGTTGCAATAACCGAACATCCGCTTGAAAAGTAAATCTCAACGGCAAAGGCACGCTCCTCACTATTCCAACGCATGATGTCGACTGAACCGTGTCGGGACGAAACATTACAGTATCCCCTCTTGAACGAGACCACTAGCGCTCCGCTATGACATCAACTAACTGAGTGGCGCGTATTTTAAAAAAGAAGTTATGCTGCCGCACCCTGTATATTGTAAAAAGTAATTTTAAGAGTATATTTCTCCAATAAAGAAGCATAAAATTATATGACAAGAAGCAGCTAAATTGACTTTTCTTTGGAGATTGCGCTGAGCTGAGGACCTATATCAGATTTCCGCTAGGTGGCTGTGGGTCGGGAACGATGGATTCTCGCACTCAGCTTCTGACTGCTGGGCTGGGACTCGAATGCGAATTCGGCTCTGCCTGATCAGCCTCCGTCTCTCGATCGGTGTTCTGTCAACGCGGTTTTCCAGGAAAATTGCGAGTTCACTTCAAAAACGAAAACACGAGCACACCAAAATTCTTCGTCTTCGCTCGGTAGCGGAAAACTCGGTCGCACTGGGGCTTCTGAGCTTGCGATTGATCCTTAACGGCGGCTCAACGGACTGATCAATGATTTCAGTTCTTCCAATCGGCGCTGATGCGGAAAATCCTCGGCAGAATTCAACTACGTGGCGGCCACGTCCACGACGGCGGCGTTCCACGAAATGAATTCCTTGAGATCGCTCATTTGAAGCCGCTCAAGTCCTGGCTACGCTGCCTCGCTCTACCGCAATTGCAAATTTCCGCACAAACCTGCCTTTTTTCCTCGTTCCAATTATTGGAGAAATATGTTGTATTTAGCATAATCTTAAAATTACTTTTTACAATATATAAAACACGTAAATAGTATGATTATTACTTATCACATTTTCGACTTATAACGCACTTTCATGGAACCAATTAAAGTAAAAAGTCGAGATATGCCTCTATTTTTGATATTGGATAAAACGTGAGCTCTTGTGGCGCAGCAAGATTGTTATTAATGCGAGCGGACAGATGACGCCGTCAGCGCTCTCCGCGCTTTTTAGAACTCGCCACAGGAGTGGAGAGCCAGCGATGAAAAAAGTTGCGCTGGTTGGAGGCAGAGGGACCGCGTGGAAAACCAACCACTCTCTTCTGCTCCAGCCGTCATCGAAGACACACGCATCGTTCTTTTGAGTAATGTAAAAGTCTCTACGCCATCGACCGACAGTCAGCCCGTTTTTATTCTTTGTAATAAAAGGCTTATAGTAATAAAGTTTGATGCGATAGTCAGTTCTAGTTTTTCATGTGCTTGGGAGTGTTGTTATTGCTTTACCCGTGCTATACCTTCAGAAGTTGTGTACAGAACACTAGGATCGCGGTGGCCAGTATTAGTCGTATAATAAGAGAGATAACAAATTTCGAATGTTGCCAATTCTGCTGCACCACACCCTCACTCGCTCAAAATTTGAACCTTAAAAGTGAAACTATCAATATATCTTGCGAGATCGGCAATTTATGAAGGAATATTTTGAATTCTTAGCTACGTATAAATTGAAAACCGTGCCTAGAAAGTTCCTCACATAAGATGAACACAAAACCTTTTATACCCGAAGCGCATAACTTCCAGTACTCACTTATTTTTTATTTTACAAACAAAACCTTATTAAAATCGGTTTTTCGCACTTTTCTCAGAAACGGCTATACAGTTCAGTACAGTACAAAGATGCCTCGTACTAAAACACTTTCAAATGAGATAAAGGAACTAATGAGGGAGGAGGGCTTTTTTCCTTGTCGTTGGGAAGTGGCTAAATTCGTGCTGATCAACAAGGGTAAAGGAGACCCGGAGGTCCCGTCTGCATACCGACCGCAGTGTATGCTTGATACGGCCGGGAAAGTGCTCGAGAAGCTCATCAGGAGTAGACTCGCTGAAGCAATCCGCGCTGGCGGGAACTTATCCCCAAGGTAGTTCGAGTTCAAAACAGGGAGATCCACAGTTGATGCTGTTATGGAGGTCGTAGAGGGGTTCATCGAGCCGAGGTACACAGCCGCCGATCTCGACAGATAGTGCTCCTCATAACGCTTGATGTCAGAAATGCGTTCAGTTCCGTAAGATGGACAGATATGCTAGGCACATTAGAAAACTCATTTTACGGCCAAGCTATATCTTGTGGATATTGAGGGATTATCTGAAAGACCGCTCCCTGCTCTGTGAGACGCTAAAGGGCCAAAGGAGGATGGAAATCACGTCGGGAGTAGCACAGGGATGCATCCTAGGGTCTTCCTATGATAAATAAATATATATATGCCCGAAGAGTCGCGTCTGGTCGGTTATACAGACGACGTTGCGGCGCTTGTTGTCCAGGAGAACTCCGACCCTGCGTTCCATATCGGTCGGTGAGTTGACTATACAATCAAAACCAACCAACTAAATACCTAACTCAAGTTTAATGCTCGGCTCGGAGATGAGCTGCGGACAATGGATAATGGCGAATGTTGGGGGCCCTATATCTACTAAAACCGTCTCCTCCTGGGAGCAACGCAGTCGGTTCTGCTCTATGGAGCGGAGGTATGGGCTGATGCTCTTGGGAAGGAGGTGCATCGTAAGCGCCGTGTTCAAGGTCAGAGACGGGGAGCTTTGCAAGTGGCGTCTGCTTATCGGAGACGGTGCCTCCGAACCGGCTGTGATGGTGATCTCGCGGGTGATCCTCGTTGCCCTCCTTGCCAAGGAATGCAAAGCTATTTACCGCCGTAGTGGAGAGAACTTAAGAGAGGTGCTTGCTTGTGAAGAACGTCAACGCACCCTTACCGGGTGGCAACTTTTTTGGCAAAATGAGCCAAGGGGCAGATGGACTGCGCGGCTCATCGACAAATTAGACCCGTGAGTGAACCGAACGCACGGTGAGATTGATTACTTCCTTATCCAACTTCTAAGCGGGCATAGAGGTTTGCAGTTTTACCTGCACAGGATTGGGTAGCGCGATCTCCTGATCGTGTTTTCTGCAATGGAGTGGCGGACGACGCTGAATACACCTTTTTCTCTTACTAGAGGTGGGACGGCTCTCGTCAGTAGCTTTATGCATACACAGGGGAGCTCTCCCGTGATAACATTTTCATAGAAATGCCGAAGAGTGCTGGCAGCTGGAATCGTATTGCACATTATGTTCGGGCTCTTCTTATTGCGAAGAAGATCGAACTCGGCTGGCGGAGGGATCAGACGGTAAGGGGTTCCCTGAACTGACAACTCCCTTCCTCCCCTCTCCTCCCGTTGGTGAAAGAAATTCTCTGACTTGAAGGCTCCCAAAATCAGGAGAGCGGGAGGGCTAGCCCGAAGTAATGTGTGAAACGGTTCCAGGCTAGTTCTCTGATGACAGGGAGGTGTTTAGTTGGTAGTTCGCCAGCGATAGCGTACTGTTGCGGGAGTCTAACACATCTAATGATGTAAATGCTTTTGAAGTCCCCGGATCAATAATTCTATGGATTTGCTTTTATTTGGTTCTTCCTTCTACTTGTGAAGCAAACTTGCGAGAAACAAGTTCGTGTTCATTGAGAAGAACTTTTTATTTTTTTATTATTTTAATTCATTTCTGAACGATGACATGTCAACAAGAGGAACCCCTAAGTCCGTGCCTCCTAAAGAGATGAGGCAGGGAAGACATTAATAGAGGATGCAATCAACCATCGTGTATCTGCCTCCTCGGTCGCGGCTCCCGGGTATCTACTTTCTTAGCTAGACGCGAGCGATTAGTACACTATTTTTTTCCCCGTGCATTGGGCCTTAACACGTGAAAGTGCAATCGAGAATTGTAACACTTTATGAGAAGTTGGAGTGCTTTTGGTGTCACAAAATCTGAACTATGGAGAGTCCATTACAAACTTAAGCAAAGGTGTACGGTAGATCGTTCAAAAGGAAGTGGATGCCTAACTTAACGAAATCATTGCGCATATCCTTGGTTAACGCTGCGTGAGACAATCTGCACAAAAATAGTACTCATGTTCGAAAGAAGCTGCTAAATTTTACAATGTTCAAATATCGACACCAGATACTCAGCGTCTTTTGCGGTTGTGAAACAATTGATTTTTACTTTTTTTCTTCAGCCTTTGTCCCGTTCACAAGCGGGGATAGCTCTCTCCGAGGCTAGTGACTCAATCCGATCATTATATTTGTAACGACATTATATGCATTTTCTTGGTCGGCCTGTCGCGGGACTTGTCACCAAGAGAGATCAGGTGGGATTTAACATAGTGGAATAACTCCAACTATACTCTATCTCTTTCCCTGATCTCAGCATTTTATTTTTGTTTTACTGAGGATAGTACAGAGTACGTTACCTATGTTAATAGCATGGCCTTATTATAATAACTTTTAGTAAAAATGGACTAACGGGCCATAAAAAAAACCTTGAATTTTGCAGAAAAATATGAAAGACAATTTTCGGAAACTCATAAAGATTGATCAGTCGCTGATTGGGGTCGCGTTTTGTGGAGCAACGAAACCAAGCTTATTCTATTTGGTACTGACGGAATTAGATATGTTCGCCATCCAGATGGAGCCTGCAACGATCCCAAGTACCAAGTACTCATAAAGAAACATGGAGATAGAAGGATAATGATCTTGGGCTGAAATCAGTTTTGTGTGAAATTTTCAGACTAACGTTGTTCGTCCATTGATTCAAGTGGAAGTGTATACAGTAGTTATGAAATCATCTATGTATTGTGACGTTTTGGGAAAGCACATGTTATTACATGCTCATGACAAGATGGGAAAATAAGCACACGTCCAAGTTTGTTCAGAATTGGCCAAATGACAACCAAGTTGCAAACATAACCTGGCCCTTCTCAAAATCCTGACTGGAATCTTTGAACATCTTTAAGAAGAATTAGATTCACGAGATCAAAACTTTTCTAAACAGCTAAACTAATGGCTGCTTCACAGCTCTAGTTGATATAGTAATTATTTAAATCTATTCCGCGAAGATGTGAAGCAGTAAGAATTTCTATTCAACAAGAACAGGGACTAACGGTTTCGTCTAGGGCAGAGGCAACTCATCAGACGCTACCTCACCTCTGCCCTGGGAGCAGCGTGACCGGTCGTGCCATGCCCCAAACGAGGGATCCGTGGACCAAGAAACATGAGAGTAAGTTGCTCTCCATTTGGTTCGATCCACCATCAAGTAGATGTGGACTTAGGATCCCTCACTATCCTAAACAATAATTCAGCTTTAGCCTAGCTTAGGCTCAAACTATTGCCGGTTTCACTTATATAATTCGCACGCTTGGCGTGTTTTTGCGAATATATAAAGGAGCGTTTTCCATCTGTTGCCACTTACGGCCACGCTGCTCCCAGGATGTATCTTTGGAATACGGTAATTTATGACGGAATGCTTTGTATTCTTAGCTACGTATGATTTGAAAGCCGGGCCTAGAAAATTTCTCATATAAGATGAACACAAAACCACAGTAGATATACTATAGGCAGTACCCTTACAAAAATGACCCCACTTGCAAATGTGCTTGCAGAAGCTTATCTGTACACATCAGAGACGCTAAACAAGGAAAAGGCATAATTTTCGTCAAATTGTATTGGTAAGAGAGAGATCGGTGAGCTTTTGCTATTCTGGTACTACGGTGTGCTCACCCATATAGCAAAAAGTTGTTTCACGTATTCACTTATACATAAGCCAAAACTTGCCAATCTCACCAATACATTGGCAAGTCCGGGCGGTATGTCAAACACAGCTGATCGGGTTTTCGGTACATCTCGCCCATGCTCAAGGGCAAAACAATTTGAAATCGTGTGTACTCGCACTGATTTCCCCCCTTGAGGGGCAAGGGGGAGTGAGGTAGCTGTCTAGTATCTAACTGTGCACAAAACCTTTATACCCGAAGCACGCAACGGTACTCAGACTTATTTTGTATTAATCGAATGCCGCGAATCCTGCTGCGCCACAAGGCTGTGCTTCAGTTTCATTATCATCCCATTTAATACTATGCAAGTGATAAGTATATAGTAGTAAGATAAACGCAAGAATGCATAATTAGACTTCCAACCCGAAGCAATGAAATCGAAAAGCTGACGATCTATCAACTATCGTCCTATCTTTACCTACAGACATTTTTTTAAAAATTTTTCAACTATGTTGACATAAAAACTGACTTAAAATGGACCTAACTCACAAAAAAATATGGAAATGCAACCCTTCCTGCCCCCCTTCGAAGAGAGAAATCCACTCATCCCTCCTTCCAAAAATCGAGTAGACATTTGTATTCCTGAGTTATAATGAAATAATAGTTGCCAACACAAAGGCCTGATCACAGTATATCTAATAGGCAGTAGCCACACTAAAATGCCCTGACTTGCGAAAATGTTGCAGAAGCTTATCTGCATACATCAGAGACGCTAAACAAGAGCAAGGCATAATCTTCGTCAAATCGCATTGGTAAGAGAGAGAGAGATCGGTGAACTCTTGCTATTCTGGCACTACTGCCGTGCTCATACATGTAGCAAAAAGTAGTTTCACGTATTCATTTATACATATGCAAAAACATGCCGACCTCACTAATACATTGGCAAGTCCGGGCGGTATGTCAACCACAGCTGATCGGATTTCGTTATATCTCGCTCATGCTCAAGGGCAAAACAATTTGAAATCGTGCTTATCCGTTCTGATTTCATTTTTCATTTTTTGGAAGGCAAGGGGGGTGTGATAGCTGTCTAGTATCTACCTGTGGGCCTGATGTTCAATAAAAGAAAGATCCAGTCCGAAGTCTATAAAGCAGATGCTGCTTCCAGTAGAGCGACGACGTAGAGCAGGACGCCAGACAATTGCTGGGGATTTCGAATTAGTGGACCTCGACGCAAAACCGAGATTTTTGAAATTCATTACTAAGGCAGGACTATACGGGGAACCAATTGATGCGTCGGGATTGATGATGTTCATGAAAAACTCACTAAAAAATCATTACAACGCCTTTCGGCCTTCCATTGAATAAATTTTCAAGATGAAGGTGCAGTTGATATCTCATTTACAAAACATGGGATTAGGGCAAACGACTCTATCCTCCTTGGTAGCGCTATCATCATATTTTTTGTACTAAATTCAATTAAATACTGTCGCAGTGAACGCTCATATTCCTTATGAATTACACAATTTCACAGTTCGCAGTTCTCCGATGGCAGTGGACGAGAAGCCTAATATTTCCTCTGTCGAGACTTTTCTCAAGTCATAAACCTAAGATGAACTTCCTTTACACTCAATTACAATCATTTTCTTCTAGAGGATAGTGATGTGTATCATGTTCACATATATATTTGCTTTTAAATATAATTTTGTAGGTTCTAACGAGATTGTATTTGCTTTTTGATTGCAATGACTCAATCTGTAGTGTAATATCAAGTGTTTTCTACTCGCACATAGTTATTACGTGTTATTTGTTGCTTTACTTTATATACAATCCTACAGTCAGGTCTTTTCTAAAAATTGAAATTTTTGAATGAAGGAAAAATGTATAGTTAACACTAAAGGACGGAATTTGCTTTATAGATATTTTTTTTTAGTCAAATTTATCGAGGAATTCTATTCAACAGTGTCTCATTTTTCACATATTATAATCTACGTTTCATTTACGTGAATTTTTAAATGTATACATCCATTACACCTAACCGTCTCGACGTTCGAATTAGATATTATTTGTAAAGATATTGATTCCGTCGTTAAAGCAAGCAATAGCGTTTGATTCGGCAAAAGGTTAAGTCTTCGAAAGCTTTGTCTTCCCTTTATTATCACCCGCAAAAGTACGTTTTGTAGTTCATTAATGCTCCTCCCATGGTGATGTCCATACGATGCAAGAGTGCATAACGCATCACTGAGGAGTTTCTAAATTATCGTATATAGTTCATACCTAAAAATCAAATCACGCAACTTCTAAAAATACAAATAATAATCAATGATCTTATTATGGCAAAGTTCTCCTTACTTCAAACATTTTCTTAGTTATAAAAGGTATAACAGGTCTATGAGCAAAAAATCGTTGAAATCCAACAATATTCAAAATTGTGTAATGCTTGCATTTAAATATAAATTCATATTAAGTACCTATTTGTGTTGTAAATATATTATTTCCGCTTTGTTTTGAACAAATCTTTGGATGGCAATTTTGTTAGAGTTGTTTCTTATAAAATTTGTGGAAAATAGTAGTAACAAATATTAAACCGCTAAAGATACTAAATTACTCAAAAACTCCGAAATACTACGGTGGAATAAAAATTCAAAGGAATAAAAAAGTATATCAAAAACGTATAGTCGTAGAAAATCCATTCAGGACGCTTTTAAAGGTAATGAAAAAAATTAGGAATGGGAATTCATAATTGATGAAAGTATCCATAATAAATACTTTCATCCGCTAAAAACAAACAAAAGTGAACGCGCACGAGATAAGAGATAAATCTCAATCAAACTGGACTGTTCAGTTGAAAAAAAAACCTCAGCAACTTCCATCTAGAACACTTCAAACTAAAAAGTACTTCTTGCAAATATACAAACTTTAGATTAAGATCAACTCCAAATCCGTCGCGCTGACGTTCATGAAACACGAAAAAAAAAACGCTTTACTCCTTATTAGATTCCGGCTCCAATACAGCAGTCGTATCTTTCCCTTCTCCATCTGGTGAAGCGTTACTCTCCACATTTCCATCTGTAGCTTGAACGTTCGTTGACGACTTCTCATTAGACACCTCCTTCTCTTCCTTATCACTAGAGGTCTCAACCTCGATTTCCTTCTCTTCGCTAGGTTCCTTTTCAGAGGAAGTTTTCACATCGGACGTATTCATTTCATTGGACTCATCTTTTGCTTGTTCCAGAACTGTTTCCGCATTAGCTTGGGTATCTGTGGGAGATGTTTTTGTATTTTCCAATCGCAATGCTTCCAATTGGCGTTTCAACTGTGCCACTTCATTCCGTGAGTCTTCTAATTCCTGTTTAAGATGCTCGATTGTGTCACGCTCTAACACAGCATCTCCCATATTTCTACGAATGAAATCTATAGCATTTTCAGGCCTCTCGGGACATTCACAAAGTTTGACAATGACTTTGCTCAACATTTCTAAGACCCCCGTCCGCTCGAGGTATTTACGATATTCATCACGTTTGGCGTCGATTGGCTGAAAAAAAGACCGTGTCCGTTACCTTTTGCTTTCCATAAATTCTCTTCCAAGCGTGTGCATGTGAAACACCAAACAGCAATAGATCAAAGACATGCCTCTACATACGTACTTTCTATTCAAGCTTGTAACATACAAAAACAATAAACGGACGTGAATTAGTAACTGTTAGAATTGAGCAAAATACATACGCTCATTAGGCTTGATGCGCTATCATTCACTCAACAACCGCAAATAAGCCCAATATATATATTTTAAAAATCAAAGTTTAAAAAAGAACATTAAAAAACCAATTAAAGCCACCAACAGATTGAATATAGAAAAAGAAAAACAGAAAATGCATAGAAATGAAGCAAAGGAAGCCGAACTTGCGCATTTGCCTATGTCCCAATATTGTAGCATGGACCTTAGAGCTCAACCAGCAAAAAATATTAAACGAGGGCTTCATCACGCTAACTGCTGTTGATTTGATTTTTGTCTGGGTATACATTTCATTTCATTCGAGATCTTTGAATGGGCAAAAGGGGGTGCTTTGTGCTGAATTCGGTTACATAGTCCCGTCCTGCAGTCTACTGGCTTATTGTTATTGCTTGCGAAAATTAATTTATGGGAAAAATCCCATCCCAGTCTACTAACAAGATCTCCAAGGTTCGGTCATCCTCCAGATGGTATGTTTCTACCGCAAGGGAGCGAGACAGTCTGCATATTGCAGGATTGCCATTGGTCTCTGACAATGTTGATTGGTGAAAACTTGGAGGCACAGAGAGAACACTGACGCGGAATAGCATTTTGATGCTGGTGTTGACATAGTTGCATCTTCATATTTTCGGCAAAATAAAAACAAGTCGGGAAACCGGAAGCTAGGCGCTTCAGCTATGAAAGGTTTTGTTTGCTTCTTCTGTGAGTATGTTAAGTGTACAACTATCCCATTTGTACGTAGTCCGTTATGTATATATATTTAGCATGTCTGACTACCCACTTTAGTGTGATATTGATATTCAGTTGCAGTAAATTTACATGGTAAAGTCAGTTTTGAGCTACTGTAGCTTGGTTAATAATAGTATGATTTTGATCAAACTTGGGGATATGCTTCATATTATATATATATATATATTATATTATTAACTTAATTTGAACACATATCGATATGGAGAGTAATTTTGAGGCCTGCGCACCATATAGAGGCAGCTTCATGAATTTTTTCAGATTTTTCGGTTGGGTAGTTACTGAGAATGGTTCCTTTAAAAAAAATCATCACTTTCGACCCTCCTACTCCCCGCCTTTTTAATAAATCCTAAAACTAAGACTGGCTTCGAAAAGTACTAATCGAGGCCTTTCATTTGATACCCAACATGACTATATTCGGTGAAAAAAAAATTTACACTCTCCTTTTACATATATGGAGACCCCCCCCCCCCCCCTAAATCTCGACGTAGAAGGATTTCACTCACTGCATGCCTGGGGGTCCACAGTTCCCACCTTCTCATCAAATTTCGTGCTAATCGGTATAGCCGTTTCTGAGAAAAGTGCCTGTGACAGGCAGACAGACAGCGTGGGCTATCGAGTGGGGCAGCAAAGAGACACGCAAGGAGGGCGGTGCTTATTAGAAGCTTTTGCAGTTAGATATAGTTCTGGCCAACGAAGGCGATGTAAACACTTATCGGAAAGGGGGAACTGGTTCAATTGTAGATCTTACTTTTGTCAGCCCTGCGCTGGCACGTGGCATGTCCTGGCAAGTTAGTGAGGACTTCACGTACAGCGGCCACCAGGCAATCACCTTTGAACTAAGGACGGAGCCACAAGGCAGGATACCCGCACCCCGGAAGCCTAAATCCAGAAGAACGCCAGGATGGTCTGCAAAAGCGATGGATGAGCAAACATTCATGGAAGTGTGGCTAGACCTGCCTAGCAAAGCAGGCATTCCACGGATAGAGCTCCCTGAATGTGACGCCGATTCCACCAGGGACGCGCTGCTAGAGATTTGCAGTCGAATAGGCGACAGTAAAGCCCCGGGTCTTGACGGCATACCGAATAAAGCCCTCAAACTTGCCGTGAAATGTAGACCGGATTTGTTCGCCGAGCTGTTCGAAACGTGCATGCCCGAGGGTATCTTTCCAGCACCGTGGAAGCGGCAGAAGCTGGTGCTGCTGCCTAAGGCTGGCAAACCGCCATGGGAACCGTCCTCCTATAGACCCATATGTCTTCTAGACACTATGGGGAAAATGTTGGAGCGGGTTATTTATAATAGACTATTCCCAGTCGTCGAGACACAAGGGGGCCTTCCGGATAGGCAGTATGGGTTCCGTAAAGCCAGATCAACCATTGATGCCATCAAAATGGTTACTGGCTTGGCCGAAAATGCAATTCGCGGAAGGGGTACCAGCAAATATTGTGTGGTGGTCACCCTTGATGTGAGGAATGCATTCAATTCGGCCAATTGGAACCTTATACGAAAGTCTCTGGCGACGATTGGTGTTCCCACCTACCTCGCCTTAATTATAGATAGCTATTTGCATGAGCGAACATTGTGGTATGATACCGATGATGGACTCATAGAGTACGTTGTCTCCGCGGGTGTCCCACAGGGCCCACTTCTGTGGAACATCATCATGTATAATGATGTACTCAACCTCCCGGTTCCGGAGGAGGCCGCGGTGGTGGGTTACGCCGATTATATAGCACTAGTTGTGGTCGCAAAGCATCTTGAGGATGCTGACTTGTACTCAAGCGAAGCAATCAGTGTTAAGGCTTGGCTAGGGAGTGGTGGACTGGCACTCGCTAAGGAAAAGACGGAAGCGGTCCTCATCACTAAGCGCCGCAAAAGAAATTACGCCTACATTAGAATCGGGAATCGTATCATCACTTCCAAGCCTGCCATCAAATACTTGGGGGTAATGATAGACGGAGGACTTAATTTTAAGCAGCACATAGAGCATACTTGTAAAAAAGCATCCACCACGAGTATGGCTCTGGCAAGGTTGATGCCGAACGTAGGAGGACCTCGGCACACTTGCAGGCTGCTCATAGCCAGGGCGGTGAGTTCTATCATGCTGTATGCAGTCCCAGTTTGGGGAAACGCGCTGCAGGTTTTAGGCAATGTATATAAATTGAGTACGGTTTACAGAAGAACAGCCTTAAGGGTGTGTTCTGCCTTCAGTACCGTCTCAGACGATGCAGCGTTCGTCATCTCGGGAATGATGCCAACTGACATCCTGGCAACCGAAATGATGAACTTTTATAACACCACGTCCATCTCTCCCTTATCGCAGGTGAAAAAAGCCGAAAGAGAGGGATCCATAAGCAGATGGCAACAGCGGTGGGACCAGTCACAAAAAGGTCGTTGGA
This sequence comes from Hermetia illucens, assembly GCF_905115235.1. Taxonomy (NCBI): domain Eukaryota; kingdom Metazoa; phylum Arthropoda; class Insecta; order Diptera; family Stratiomyidae; genus Hermetia; species Hermetia illucens. The sequence goes on along the minus strand of NC_051854.1, from coordinate 8,666,316 downwards.
CTTACAGGTTGATCCCTTCCATCAGAGAGTGGCTAGAGAGAAAGCATGGGGATATCAATTATAATCTCACTTCTCGCTTCTCACTGTTCGCCTTAGATGACGAAGACTTACGAGCTGTGCCAAATCAAGGAGAATTTGGCCCGCTTATAATATAGCCAGATCCCGAGAGCTCCTGCGCCAGACGCTTGTAAATGCATTCAAGATTACGCGGTCTGCACGGGGCACTGGTATATAGGGGACCATGCCGCCAGGCTCGGCATAGCTGCGCAGAAGGAAAACCTCATGCACTTTCTCTGCGATTGCCCAGCTCTAGTTACAGTCAGAGTACGGACACTGGGCAAACTATTCTTTGGTGACCTCAGAGAGATTTCTAACTGCAGGGTGAGAGGGCTGCTTTCCTTCGTGAATGCTACGGGCTGGTTCTGAAGATCCGAGCCGGCTAGACTGCCTCTCTGCTCTCATAACAGCAGTTACGGTCTTAGGAATTTGTGGCATCAAAACGGCGCATCACAGTTCTAATTGGGCTCCCTCGGAGCCGCCACTGATACCTGCCCTACCTACCATGTCGGCATCGTGCTCCGGGCTCGAACATAAACACCACGATACCTTCCGGCAATTAGGTGACAAGGAACACTGAAACCATCCATAACCAAATTCTTCGCAACACCTATAAGAGGGATATGGATACTACAATAACCGCAACTAACAGAGGTGATCATGGAGATGAAACATCAGCAAATAATCTTGACATCTTGGATGGTCGATTACTTGCAACGAGGCATTATCTGTCCCACACACACCAAAGGGGGATTATCATGCAGTGCTGCAATTACAGAGGTATCATATGGCTGCATACCATCTATAAGATATTCCCTGCAATATTATTTCGGATAACCACATACACGCAGAACACCGAACAGAGACTTTACTCCAGACAAATCGGATTTTCTCTCTGCGGTAAGTAATTTAACTGCTGAAATATGCCCACCAATTTTCAAGGCCGCCGATGACAACAAAGCCAGGGGAAAACTATTTATCCGTAAGGGAATTCGATATCCCGACTACGTTGAGGTCAGATAAAAACAGGAGGATCAGTCTCTACCCTACTGGTCATCAACAACGGTCTAAGGGGATACCCTATTATGAATCTGGTTCAAACTGTTCTTAGAAAAAAACGATCCGTGACGCGAGATGTACCATCCTTTCAAGTCCACCCAACTACTTGCCTGTGCCGACGATATCAACATCATAGGGAGAACAACCTGAGATGTACAAATTGGCTTCACTCAGATTCACAAGACGATGCGAAACCTTAGACAGCACATTCATGAAGGCAAAACGAAGTACATGGTGGCAACTAACATCACATCGCACTGGCCAATCGAGATAGTCAATAAAGATGGGAGATTACAACTTGCGAGACTACTGATTATTTCTCCTATCTAGGGTCAGAAATCACAGTCGATAACAACTATGACGATGAAATCCGCGCACAACAGAGCCTATTTCAGTTTACAACAAGTCTGAATACCGGACGCTCAACGGCGCAACAACCGGTATCCGGTCTAGGCCTGCCTTATTAAGGAACTCCAGACATCCCGGCTTTGCACCGAGGTCCACCAATTCGATATCCCTAAAAGCTATCTGGCGTCCTGACCTACACCATCGCTCCTTTTTAGGCAGGGTCTGCCTTGTCTTCTTTTTCTACCATAGATATTGCCTTTATAGACTTTCCGAACAGGATCATCCTCATCCATACGGATTAAGTGACCCGCCCACCGTAACCTATTGAGCCGGATTTTATCCACAACCGGACGGTCATGGTATCGTTCATCAATTTCGTCATTATGTAGGCTACGGAATCGTCCATCCTCATGTAGGGAGCCAAAAATTCTTCGGAGGATTCTTCTCTCAACCCAGCCAAGAGTTCGCAATTCTTCTTGCTAAGAACCCAAGTCTCCGAGGAATACATAAGAACTGGCAAGATCATTGTCTTGTACAGTAAGAGCTTTGACGCTATGGTGAGGCGCTGAGCTGAAATAGGCTCTGTTGGCTGACAACAACCGTGCACGGATTTCATCATCGTAGCTGTTATCGGTTGTGATTTTCGACCCTAGATAGGAGAAATTATCAACGGTCTCAAAGTTGTAGTCTCCTATCCTTATTCTTCCTGTTTGACCAGTGCGGCTTGATGTTGTTGGTTGGTTGGTTTTTGGTGCTGATGTTGCCACCATACACTTTGTCTTGCCTTCATTGATGTGCAACCCAAAATTTCGCGCCGCCTCCTCGAGCTGGATGAAGGCAGTTTGTACGTCTCGGGTCGTTCTTCTCATGAAGTCGATATCGTCAGCATAGGCCAGTAGTTGGGTGGACTTGAAGAGGATCCTACCTCTTGCATTTATCTCAGCATCACGGATCACTTTCTCGAGGGCCAGATTAAAGAGGACGCATGATAGGGCATCCCCTTGTCGTAGACCGTTGTTGATGTCGAATGGTCTTCAGCGTGATCCTGCTGCTTTTATCTGGCCTCGCACATTGGTCAGGGCCAGCCTAATCAGTCTTATTAATTTCGTCGGAATACCGAATTCTACCCTGGCTATGCTATCATAGGCGGCTTTAAAATCGATGAATAGATGGTGCAAATGTTGTCCAGATTCCAAGTTTTTCCATCGCTTGCCGCAGAGAGAAAATCTGATCTGTCGTTGATTTGCCTGGAGTGAAGCCTGTTTGGTATGATGGAATGGTATGAGGAATGGATGTTCTGGGCGTATGGGGCTATCCGATCTAACATCAGCGGTCAAAACCTAAGGAACACTCTCTCAATAGGTCAAACGAACAACAATCGAAACGTGTATGACCGAAATAAACCCCTATGGAATGCGCTCCTGGCAATATGCTTCAATTGTCTCTACAATTTTCCGAGAAGCTTGCACTCTTCCTCCAAATTCTACACCACGCAGTTCTGGGCATGTTAAGAGTCGAAACATAAGATTTGGGAACTAAAGGTAACATAAGCTGTTGCGTCCTTGATGATAATAAATTCCAATGTCCTATCCGCCTACTGGATCCGCTCCTCCAGTTTTTTCTTATTTCAAGCAAACTAAGAGCGCTACCGAATGTCTTTCAAAAGGTATACGGAAAATTTTATTAAATCGTTGACATGGTTGCATTGGCTCAAAGGGAGCCTATTTTAAAGGTTATAATACAAATTTGCATTAAGATCGGGTCATATTTGATCAGTTAGGATTACCGACAGTAACCCTTCATTCGAAATGTTTTCCGTCTTCATTATATTAAGCAAAGCATTGAAGATGAATTTGCAATTCGGAAACTAGTTGACCTTCAACAAAGCCCCGCAAACCAGTTCTACCAATATGCGCTTAAGAGGTAGACCCTGTCCTTGATACAACAGAGGAACATTTGATGTGACTCGGCTGCCTCTTCCCCGTCTTTCCCGTTGCCAACTGAGATATTCCCACGGCTTCAGCTGTGTCATTAGTTCATGCGTCCCTAACCATACGTTGAAAAGAATTGCAAGCCAAAAAGTCGTCATTCTTCCCAAAATAAATCGAGAAGGAAACTACAGAAGCCTTGAACGAATGCGGACTATGCACATTTTAATCATGAAGTCCTGACTGCGATCAAAGCAAAAATTTTGGTCGTTAAGGCTGTTCAAGACGGGCAGGAATGGATGATTACCCCAAGGAAGCGAAACAGCTGAAGCAGGCAAGAATCAGGAACAAAACATGTTCCCAAGCTCCAACGGAATATTAGTCCCAACTCTCATGTCTTCCTGGAAACTTTCCACTCATCACGTCAAAAACAAACAACCACGCCAAGTGCGTCTCCAACCTGAACAGAAGAATGTTCCGTTGTTTTGTTTTGCCCAACAACACGCCTCGCCGAGAATAACCTAATTCCCGACCGAGACCAATTTATGCATGAAGAAATTGAAGTCATCCATCACGTCTTATCAAAGGAACGCAGAGACTCAAGTGTGCTCCGCAGAACATGGAGGATCCACAGATAATTATCACCGCATGACCCCAAAATTAAATTGTACGTAAAATCCCTCAACAGCACGACGTGACATATGCAAAACGCAATCAAATCGATAAACCAAAGGAAAAAGTGTGTTCCGTGCACTTACCTTGAACGACATCCTGTTTCCTCGATAATTCTCCTTCGGCTCCAAAAAACTGGAAAATTAAAGCTCCCGGACGCGCTGGACGTTTCGAAATCTCCCCGAACACAAATTGGAAAGGAACCAGACCGCTAATAAGACACTTCTCGTGGATAACACCAGGCAAGACCTCTTATCACTTGGAACATAAACAAGCAAGTGGCGGAATGCGGTGTAGGCGCACTCGGCGTCCGCTGCTTGTGCAATCTCCGAGAATCGAACGAGACTCGAGTATGATTTAACTGTTTAGATTCAAATGCTGTGGCATTTGGAAGCAGCCTTAATATTTTGTGGAATGATTGTATAACGCACCACCTGATTGTCGTTATTTAATAATGACCTAAATAAGAAGAAAAAATAAAGAACAATTATACTTTTAAAATATAAACATAATCAAATAAAGCCGCTCTTTTCCGGGTCGAATGTAGATAGGATGGGGGCATGTAGGAGAAGATTTGGGAGTAGAAGTTGAAGTAGGTGCTGATGGCAGGAGGCTTTGTAGAATTGGGATTGGGAGTAGTTACAAGATTACTCTATGGTACCTTGGGAATCAAAAAGGACCGTTTTGGGGTTGCGGTATTAGGAGCAATTGAAGGAATCGATGAATTCGCAGAAGGTTCCCTTCAACGATCTCGATCTATATGGTCTGGGCAATGAGTGAGTTGGGATAGGATTGGCACTTTTTTTTTTGCCCGTACACAGAGGTGGAAAATCTTAGAAAGACACATCCGCCGCAGCTCCGCCGCCCGAACGCCGGAACTACAGCGGGCGCGTGTGGGATTCGCACCCACTAAAAACCACCCCCGGTCTCTCCAGCCCCAGCTCCGCCGAACCAACATTAAGGTATTACATCGCGGGGTAGGTTTGCTCTTAGGCACTCATCCTTCTCCTATTTGCAGCTTTCCTCCTTCTTTGTTCCTTCAGCAACTCCTCCTGCATGTGAATGATTGCGGAGCCAACCGCAAGCCACTTCTCCTCGGACTCCAGCATCTCAATAACCAAGCTCTCCGGGGTCCCGCTCCTGCCCAGCACCTGGTTTAAGCTCCTTCTCTCCATCTCAAATTGTGGGCAGTGAAACATCAGATGCTCTGGATCCTCCGGTATGCCATCGCATCTGGGACAGTTCGGAGAATCATCCAACCCAAAGCGGTGCAGATACTGCCTGTAGCAACCACCCTGTCCCGTGAGGAACTGGGTAATGTGGTAGTTGGTCTCCCCATGTTTTCGCTCAAGCCACACCCTAATGTTGGGAATGAGCCTGTGCGTCCACCGACCTTTCGTAGACTCGTCCCATCTGCGTCGCCAAAGATCAAGCGACTCTGACCTTGCCGCATTTCTGGCCCTCATCCGTTCCGTACCAGAGAGTCCTCTCTGAGAGGTACTTTTCCACCAAATTCGCTAAGTATCCGGGGACACCTATGTCAGCGAACGCCCGTTAAATTCTATTCCAGTTGGCCGAGTTGAATGCGTTTTTGACATCCAACGCCACCACGGCACAGCAGCTGCCAGAAATCAGTGCACCTTTTGCCAGGTTTACCACCATGCCAATTGCGTCCACCGTAGAGTGGGCGCGTCGGAAACCAAACTGGCGTTCCGACAAACCATTGCTGGCTTCGACGATGGGCAGGAGTCTGTTGTAGAACACTCTCCATCATCTTCCCCATTGTATCCAACAGGCAGATAGGACGATACGACGCTGGGTTTCCAGGTGGCGAGGCTTCGAAAACAACACCAACTTTTGCTTTTTCCACTGGGCAGGGAATATTCCTTCTTTTAGGCACGCCTCGAAGGTGTTGGCGAAAAGGTCGGGCCTAGTCTCCACTGCCAGTTTGAAAGCTCGGTTGGAGATGCCATCCAAACCTGGGGCCTTGTTGTCACCGAACCTACCACATATTTCCCGCAGCTCCTCCACAGTTACAGGCGGTATTATGCCGTCATTTAGCTGGACAAAAATTTGTCTTTCCCTATTTTCGTGGTGAAGGAGCAGAGCGGTAACAATCTGTTTCAGGAAGCGCGGACAGGTCACTTGGGGTGATTGCCACAGCCTTTTCATCACAACTCTGTAAGCCTCGCCCCAAGGGTTTATGTCGGCATGGTCGCACAGCTGTTTGAAGCAGTTCTTTTTGCTCCTCCGAATGGCTTCCTTTAGGCGACCATGCAATTGCTTGTGTGCCTCCTCTCGACCGTCGCCACCGGGTTTTCCGCTGAGCCTCTGGCAAAGCCTCCTTGCCCGAAAACATGCGGCTCGCAAACTTGCGATTTTATTGCTCCCCATTAGGTTGCCTACTGGGGAGCAATCGCCTTCTGGGCATAGTAGCATCGCATGCTTCCGTCACCCATCGAGTGATCTGGGTGGCTTTCTCTCCAGCCGTACCATTCAGGGATATGTTGGATTTGAGCACCGCCAAAAACGTGTCCCCCTCGAAAGCTTTCACTGTCCAGCCAAGCATATCACCCGGCATTCTGCGAAAACTCTTTTTCGAGCTCGATCCGCCTTTGATCTCTATGCAAACAATCTGCTGTGTGGTCGCTGTGAGTATAGTCCTCACTGACATGCCAAGAGATTCTATTGGCTAAAGTGGCACTCACGTATGTCAGGTCCACTATAGACCCCAGGCCCCTTCCCCAGAAAGTGTACGAAGACCCAACATTCGCCAGTACCACGTCTAGCTCCGCGAATGCTTCGAGGAGAACACGTCCCCTAATATTAGTTATCCGGCAACCCCATTCAAGAGCCCACACATTGAAATCGCCTCCTATTATGATCGGCCAACGTCCTCTGGCATCCAAAACAAGAGCGGCAAGCATCCACTCATACTCGACAAGTGTAGCGCTGGGTGGAGCATAGCAGCAGTAGATGTGGATGCCCTTCACCTTCGCTCTGATGAAGCCCTCCTCCGGGTGCTCCATTATTGGCACTTCATAAAGAAACTAAGGCATGTGCTCTGGGTTCCACAAAGTAGAGGTATCCCTCCACAGTTTTGGCGGGTATTTCCGTGGAACAGAATGATTTCGCATATCTGGCGATTTCGAGATAGCTTCCATTTGTAAGGCTCGTCGGACTGAGAATTTTCTTGCTAGAAGTATAGAGTGGGCCAACTGGCCCACGTATTGAACGACTCGGATGGGGTTTGGGTATGGTGATGGTTTATGGAGAACGACCGTGAAGCAGGAGAACATGGTGATATAAATAACTGATCCTTGTGGGATGTCACCAGGATATGAGTAAGTCGGTTGCTTACGATACGGGGAGTGATGTCCCCCATGTGCCCGAGCATGTAGTTTTAACCCTCTAGCTAGCATAATCCCTGCGTCCTAGGTAGTATCCTCAAGAGAGTTTCTTGGTGAAGAGCGAACTGGTAAGGACCGATACACGCCGGGACACACTGGGGATCCCCGGAGCCGTCAACAATTTGTTGTCGACGTCGATGGGGTGATGTGAACCTAGCTCTGCTAAGGTTGTATTTGTATCTTGTATCAGGAGTCAGCCCCTTCGGCTACCTGATTGGGTAGTCTGCATTGAACTGGTTTTAGTAGACCGCATTGCCCCCGGATCAGCTAATCGTAAGTCAGGCCTCAGGGTACTGGGGTAAAGGGTATACCCATTCCTGACTATTGCAGTCAGCTCCGTTGTACACGATGCGTTGGTAAAAACTTAAATAGCGAATACAAACAATACGAACGAGGAGATAGTGGGAATGCAGAATGAGTTGGCTTCGTTTATACGTAGCAAGAATATGCGTCGCTCATCCTAGCGCCCAGCGAAGGATGCAGCAAGGGCTGAAATACCCGACGAGATATCGAAATGAGGAAGCAGAGAAGAAGACTCGCAAAGTGAAGAAGGCGAAAAGAAACAAGAGGCAACAACACGCTTAAAATTAAGGCGAACACGACCGATGTAGCACCAAAAGAAAAACTGGGGAGACGAAGGAGCACTAGACCACCAGCTCTGCTTGCGGAAGTCCTCAGTGAAATCCGTTAAATCAAGGCCGAAGGTAGCGGAGCAGACATGTCTTCCATTTGAAAAACGAAGGGTGATAGAGTCCTAGTCTAATTAGCCCCGAAGGCAATAAATAAAGGTACGTTCTGTAAAACGTTCAAGGGACTCCTGGGAGAGAAAGTTTTGGTTTCTAGTCTGGAACCCACGTGCTCTCTATGGAAATCCGAGACCTTGACTGCCTCACAGAAAAAAACGAGGTAGAAGAGGCCATCAAACGCGAATGTCTGGAGGTAACCAATGTCCGGATTGGTATTACCACTGCGAAGTCCCGAGGCCAAAAACTCGCTGTTGTGGAAGTTGCGGAGCAATTCGCGATGAAGCTTATAAACAGCGGGAAAATCAGAATTGGTTGGCTAGTGTGTAGGATGCGAATCCGGTCCACCCCAATCAAATGTTACAAATGTTTACATTATGGGCACGCGTCCACAACATAGGAAGAGCAACTTGCCGCAAATGTGATCAGGCAGGCTACAAAGTGAACATTTGCAACGAAGAGAATAGATGCACTATATGCAGGGACCGTGGCGCGTCTGATGAGAACTTTGCGCACACTGCGAGCTCGGGGCGGGGTGCAGCCTTCAGAACAGAACTGGAAAGAGCTAGGGCGCGGTCTATATGATTCATCATCATCAACGGCGCAACAACCGGTATTTGGTCTAGGCCTGTCTTAATGAAGAACTCCAGACATCCCGGTTTTGCGTCGAGGTTCACCAATTCGATATCCCTAAAAGCTGTCTGGCGTCCTGACTTACGCCATCGCTCCATCTCAGAAAGGGTCCACAACCTGACGGAATCGTCCATCCTTATGTAGGGGCTAAAAATTCTTCGGATGATTCTTTTCTTGAGATAGGATTTCGTAGTAGAGCTGTTGGTGTAGGTTCAACAGGCGTTTCCGAGATGCTATGCTCCATGGTGGATACCAATCCCCGTTTCGCCCTGGGACCTATACTACCTTTTCACCACCATCTTTGTTTTAACACGGGTACTTATTTGATTCCCACGAATATTGGGATTAGGAGGTCCGCCATGCCATAGCCCCCCGTAGCATGGTAAGGTCAAACTTACCCACTGAGACGAACAGGCATCAGTGAGGCTCCGTTCGAATACAGTCAGTTACCACCCGACTGCAAACTATCCAATGGGCACGGTTCGCGCGACACCCTGGATTGGCGAAGGTGTTTTTCGACTTCCCAGTCTAGATCCGTAGCGTTTTGTTAATAGTAGGGTCACCTCGTACAGGCTACGGCTATCACCACTCACTAACGGTCTTAGTAGACGAGAGGTCTGGACCCTGGAAAGCCTCACATCGTCCTAGAGGAAAGACAGCTCACCCTCAAAGAGAGATAGGTTGGCCTTAGGGAGCTATATTCCGCGACACTCTATCCTGCAGTGCACTGCTTGGCTCCTCAAGTATCTCAGGTTTTGAATTTTGGTGTTTTTTTACGGCTTCTTCAATGAATAAAAAAAAAATACTGAATGAATCGCAATTATCCTAGTTTGCGGACCGTAGAAATATGTTCTGAATAAGCCCTGAAAATTTCAAAGAATTTCGTTGGATAGATTTTGGGCTACGTTGGCAGCCGATTTTCAACATGCGGTTTCGAGAAAAACGCATTTAAAAAGTAGAATGCGATTTTTAGCCATAAAACCTTAACTAACCATTAATCTGCTATACCTAGTCCATAAACCTTAGGTTTCTTGAAGATACACCTGTACGGCCTTGTCCTTTTAGCGAAGTCATTCGAACGTCATTCGGACCGATAAATACGAGCTTTATTACGGCGATCGACATAAATCTGGCATGTGACTTATCACGTGTTTAATACTATAATTTCCGGACGACTCCGAATATCAAAAAATCACATTGCCCATAAATTCTACACTAAATCTAGATATAATTGATGCCAAAAAATAAATTCGATTCCGCGAATCCGACACACGGGATGACCCCCTTAAATCAATAGAACTGTATCGAACCGTAGTGTCTGGTAACAAATTACTGAAATGTTTTTACTGCTTAGTGAAGGGTCTCATACCATTAATTCTAGACTTCCCGCTTTGGTGGTATCGACCGTGCTCTTTTATTTTCTAACAGGTTTAAACTCTATAGCCAATGCAGTTAGTGTAATATTGGCGCTAGAAGTGATTAATACGGGCTAGGCTTTATCGGTCTCCCTTTGTTTCTCAAAGTCGATAGTAAATTCTTGTTAAAATGTCGAAAAAACGAGTGTTTGGTATGTATTGTGGATTGTGTACCGATTTTATATAAATAATGATTACCTATTATGATAAGACGGTGAGAAATCGGTCCTAGACATCCGAAAAGCTGAAGAGCGAGAGATCAGCGATCAAATCCATCGCAATTTTGAGATGCTCCATATAATGTATCCTCGTGGGTTCAGTTTTCAAAAATGCTTCACTCATGTGTGTTGAAATTCATATTTTCATAAACTATCTTGGACGCTCCCGACTATTCATTTTAAGGATTTGTTTTTGAAACCAAATGCGAAGGCTTTTCCGTATGCAATGCATTATCTATTCAACATCCTGGATGCAGCCGAATTCAAAAAAAAGTTCCATTGGCCCGTGGATCGTACATCAGAAAGCGCATTTCGGTAGTAGTTCCCCACGATTGTTCTCTATTCAAAAAGGATTTTCTGACTAACCGATCTTAATATGGTTTCCAGGACAGCGACAGTGCAATATTTGAACCATTTGAATGAGAAGCATAATCTTGGTTGGGGAGAAATAAAACTGTTCCTAGTTGTAATGCCAGGAGGGATGAAATTCATGAAATTTTTATTGGAATTGATGAATTTCGTCGTGGAGGAGGAGATACGGAAAACACAAAAGTGTTTACCGGAGTATTTGCCTCAGCTTGAATTGTGAGTAATCCGTTAAGAAAAAAGGACTTTCTAGAAAAATTTTTGTATTTTTAGATCCTTAACATCAGAAAATGTGAGCACAATTGTACGCACTCATGAGGTTTTCATGGAAAAGGCATTGGTGTTGAAAGAGTAAACCTTAAATCTATAGAGCTTGATTTAACAACTGATTCGATCCTATTTATTCCCTTAGGAATCTATCCAGAGAAATTACAAATCTAAGGAAGAGTTCTGAAGCCTTAGGTGATGAACTGAATAAAATTTGTAAAGACATCGGCCTTTCGCGTGATCAATTGGATGATACCTTCTGGGAAAAGTTCGCAGATAGCAATAAGGAATTGTTTAAAGCAACGGTTGTGAGCCAAGTGAACGAAATTGAGGAAACCGAAAAATCATTGGACAAGCTATCCTCAGAAATCGATACATTTTCCAATGCTGATCATTGCCTCCCCTACGATAAGAATTTATTAATATCGTCGTATAAAACCATTCAGGCGGACTATCCAGACCTTTGCCCAAAGGAGGATATCGTAACAACTGATAATAAAATCCAGTTGGACTCATTGTTCAACGCTTTCAATTCTGTATTTCCAATCCTGAAAAACTTGTTTGAAAAATCCGATCTCGTTAACCAAACGGAGAAACATGAGTTTGAACTAAGCCAAGTTTCTCAGATGGAAACGGATGCTGTGCAACTTGATGGCGATATTTCCCAATGTGAAATGGTTGTGGAAAACCTTCAGAGTGAATTAGAGAAAGATTTGGCCAAATCGTTTTATTCCGAGCAACTGATTACTGACTCCCCAAACCGCGAAGAGAATTGCATTAGATCAAAGTACATAAGTACACCAGTAATTCAGGTTGAAAATGATGATAAAACTCCTAGATTACCTCTTCGAGGGGACAATGAGGAAGTGCAATTTTATCTAACAAATTCAGCATCTTTAGATACAACGTCTGCTGGAAACGCTTCGCAAATTATCGATCCCATAACATTATTACGAACGGTTACACGATCAAATAGTCGTAACAGGCAACATCGTTTGAATATGTCATGCGTTTCCACAAGGGACGAGGCAGGAACCTCGTGTATTAAGGGAAGAAAGAGTTTACCTCTGACCACTAACGAAAACGAAGATTTACTGAAAACTCCAATTAGTAGCAAACAAAAAGAATTGTCCGCAAAAAAAGCGCTCGATCGACGCAACGCTATTAAAGAGACATTCTTCGCAAATCACTATGTCCCCTTCGATCCAGACGATACTATCCTCCAAGCAGAGCAAGAAACAATTCTCAACAATGATTTAATGAAATCCCCGTCAGGCCGATTAGATCCTTTAGTTAAAATCAGTCCTGAATTCGTCGTGCCAAGGGTTTGTATCAATGATATGCCAACAGGCAGTTTCGGTGATGTAAGTATAAATCCCTGAGATTCCATTATCTAATTTACGAGTGAACTAAATATGGAATAATTTCAGGATGATACGGTGAAGGATTGGGAATCCAATGGCGTTTCATACGATGCCAGCTTCTAGATAACTGAATCTAACATGAATAAAAATTATGCAAGTATTTGAAATAAAATCTCACTTTTTCTTAAGCGTGGTGCCAATTTCTACTTGCTTTAAAAATAAGGTATAGAAGTACATTTACATATATTTGGAATCATGGCAATTGACCTTATCAATTGAAGCTTTGCACAACACTATAGTCATCATCATCAACCACGCAACAACCGGTATCCGGTCTAGGCCTGCCTTAATAAGGAACTCAAGATATCCCGGTTTTGCGCCGAGGTCCACCAATTCGATATCCCTAAAAGCTTTCTGTCGCCCTCGCCTGCGTCATCGTTCCATCTCAGGCAGGGTCTACCTCGTCTTCTTTTTCTACCAGATATTGCCCTTATAAACTTTTCGGGCTGGATCATCCTCATCCATACGGATTAAGTGACCCGCCCACCGCAACCTATTGAGCTGAATCTTATCCACAATCTGAAGGTCATGGTATCGCTCATAGATTTCGCCATTATGTAGACTATAAAATTGACCATCCTCATGTAGGGAGCCAAAAATTCTTCGGAGGATTCTTCTCACTATAGTAATTATGGATAAACAACACTGCGACAACCTAGTGACGGAGAAGTTCACCTTAGGTAATTGCTTTGAATTAAGGAATGATCCATTACCAGCATCAATACAGCAAGTAGAAAAGTTGTAAATGAATGAACCCAAGGCAGCTTCAGATGCCAAACCACTCCTTACCCATCCGGAGGGGCCTCCCTGCACTGGAGAAGATGCTAATATTATCTCAAGGCAAGGTGGAATAGCATACGCCGAGGGCTGCGTGGCCAGCTTGGGAGCTTGGTTATTAATATGCGAACTCTGAATACCTTGGGTACCTTCAGTTTCAAATAAGACTCTTTCCCTGCCGGATTAGCCAGGGTGGACTATTCGTGGGACCAAAAAATGGACACAATTTTAAAAATAAATAAATCGACCATAGAAGGAAGGGCGGTGATGCCAGGCGCATCATCGGAGGGGGAGCTGCTGTTATCCAGCCAGGAGACAGTAGCCGTCGAGAGCAGTACACTCGATGCTAGCCGTAGCACCGCTACCGCTATGCTGAAGCCAACCGCAAAGACGGAGTGAGGCGGCAAACAGACTAGTGGTTTCCAGCCTGGAATCCACTGCCGTCAAACTGGGCGTAGCAAGTTCCAGAATAGTATTCCTAACCCGAAACCCTCAACGTCAGGAGATCCCTCAAAAGTATGACCAACAAGAACGTCGGTCACGGGAAATCGACTAAGAAGCAAAGGTCCACTGGTGTCCTGCTCAAAAGCCAGTACCAGAAGGCCAAGCATATTCTCAGTCAGATTGCTAAGAATTAGGAGGCCCGTAGTGTCGACGAGCGCGCGATCAGGCGATTGTTGAGGAATACAACAGCAAATGCCTGGCGGACGAGCAGAAGGCGAAGCTCATCGCTCTGAAACGTAATCGATCTCTAGACGAGGCCGAGCAAGATCATAAGCGGAGCAGAGTGGGCAGACGCTAAGCAACATCTGAAGAAAACTACGCAGAAACACTCAGCCGACGAGCCATGAACTGCGAAACCCTTCAGCGACGGGGAGGAAAACACCAATCTTTGTTCATTCAACCGTGGTAGGTGGAATGCAGGTGTCCTTGTCTTGGTGGGGAATAGGGTGGGACTCTAACTCTTTTCATCTCCTCGGAGGGAGTGATGAAAGGGACGAAGGATATTTTCGGGATTGCCAAACTGAATGGTTATTCAGACCATACCAGCAGTTTGATTAGCAAAAGGAATAGGACGCTCCAAGGCAAGAACTCACCAAGTGGACCCCGCATCAACAGCCCAGGCGGAGAATAGCTTTGGATTTCAACGAAATTTCCGTTGAAAAGAAGACTGGGGAGACACGGTTTAGACGTCGTGTTCAGCAGCAGGAAAGACCAACTCAAAACCTTTTAGGATCGACCAAAGATCCAATCCATCAAATGGCCAAGATTGGGGTATATGAAATTTCCTGCGCTGATTGCAGGAAAGTAAACATCGGACAAACCAGATGGAACGTGGAAATACGTTTTAGGGAACACTCAAAGAAAGCAAAATTGGTGGAAAGAAAGGCTGCGTCGGCTTTCAGATCAAAGGTGGCGGGGCATATCATCATTAAATAAACACAAGGTTTCCAGGGAGGACAGGCTGGTGAACTGCATAAGCGATGTGACGAAATTAGAGGTGGCCGAAAGTATAGAAATTTACAAAACACGGAAGGATGAACTCCTCAACGGGGATCATGGCAACGATTACTCTCGACTTTTTAAATTCATCAAAATTATAATATCCGTTCCATCGGCCAGACAAATGATCGGATAGAACGATTTTGGATTCCTTTTCCCACCCAAATCTAAGCCCTGAAGAATGCGACAAGTAGTCGCCGAAATATGCATATTTGCCATTTAATAAATAGTTTTTAGTGAAGTAAAAGGAAACGGTAATTGGATTTTTTTGTTTTATATTTCAAGCAAGATCATTAACCTTCTTTATTCTTCTTGTTCTTGTTTTCATCATAAACCTGATGATGCATGTGAAATTGTTTCAGGACACTGTATGTCTGTGCCGAAAAATTATCAGGACGTTGAGCAGGTGAACAAGGGTGAACCGGCAAGTTAGCTGATGTAAGGTTTTTGATTCGAATCTGTTGCTGGAATAACTAAACAAGGCATATTTTGATAAGGAAAAAAGTAAAGTAAAATTAAGTAAAATTAATTAGGCAGAAACAAGAGCGAATATGGAGAAACCAGCATACATAAGGCTAACAAGTTCTATAAAGTAAAAACATTTATGGGAAAATTTAACATAAAAGTGATCGGTTCCAGCACGACTGTGACAAAATTTACATAGGACAGACTGAACAACTCATCAAGACCAGGTTTCAAGGGTATGTAAAAGAGACAGAATACGGTGAAAGAGGAGAAGCGAATACGGTGAGAGCAGCGGTTGCAATGCAGATTATTGCAGAAGAGCATTTGGTAACAACAGACAACGGAGAACTAGTACTTTATGTGAATAACATGCGCGGCATGGAGGAGCCTCTAAATAATGCGAAATGACTCAGAAAAATTACTGAATACAGTTTGAAGGAAATTTCCCATCAAGGGGAGGAAGGGAGTTGTTGTTAGTTCAGGGAACCCCTTACCGCCCCATCCCTCCACCGAGTTCAATCTTCTTCGCAATAAGAAGAGCCCAACCATAATGCGCAATACGATTTCAGCTGCCAGCGCTCTTCAGAATCTCTTTCACAGTGTTGTCTGGAGGGAGCTCTCCTGCGTCTGCATAAAGCTGCTGGCGGAGGCCGTCCCGCCTCCCGCAAGAGAAAAAGGTGTGTTCAGTGTCGTCCGCCACTCCATTGCAGAACACACAATCAAGAGATCGCGCCTTCCCAATTATGTGCAGGTAAGACTGGAAACCTCCATGCCCACTTAGAAGTTGGGTAAGGAAGTAATCAATCTCACCGTGCGTTCTGTTCAACCACGGGTCTAATTTGTCGATGAGCCGCGCAGTCCACCTGCCCCTTGGCTCATTTTGCCAAGAAGTTGCCACTCGGTAAGGGTGCGTTGACGTTCTTCACGGGCAACCACCTCTCTTAAGTTTTCACCCTTACTGCGGTAGATAGCTTTGCGCTCCTTGGCAAGGAGGGCAACGGGAATCACTCCCGCGATCATCATCACAACCGGTTCGGAGACGGTGCGCACTTAAGCGAGGCGTTTACGATGCACCTCCTTGTCAAGGGCATCAGCATATAACTCCGCACCATAGAGAAGAGCCGACTGCATTGCACCTATAAGGAGACGTCTCCTAGTTGATAGAGGGCCCCCGACATTCGCCATTAACCGACTCAAGGCCGCGACTCCAGCTGCAGCCCTGTCCGCTGCTGCTCCGATTTGCTCGAAGAAGCTCATCTTCGAGTCGAACATCAAACCAAGGTATTTAACCGCTGGTTTTGACTCTATAGTCAACTCGCTGATCGTTATGGGACGCAGGGTCGGGATTGCTTTGCGCCTGTTCAACAGTGCGTCCGGTAACAGGGGCTGCAGCGTTGTCTGCATAACCGACCAGACGCGACTCCTTCGGGCATACCGAGTCTCAGCAGACTATCGTAGGAAGCGTTCCAGAGGTCCGGCCCTAGGATGGATATCTGTGCTACTCCCGACGTGATTTTCATCCTCCTTTGGCCCTCTAGCGTCTCATAGAGCAGGGAGCGGTCTTTCAGATAATCCCTCAATATCCGCAAGGGGTAGCTTGGCACGTGAAAGGAGTTCTCTAGTGTGCCTAGCATATCTGTAGATGAGGGTTTAAAACCCTCGAGATTGCACCCAGATCAGGCATTTGATAAAATAAAATGGCGAAACCGATCATGATAAGCGGACAAGGCTTGTGAACGGGACAAAGGCTGACGAAAAGATAATTTTTACAGCCATCTAGAATGGTTTTACAATTCGTTGCTTTGCCTTAGAATTTCAATATCAAAGTCGGTAATGAAGTGATATATCGGGGAACAATAAGCGGCAGAGTAACGAAAACGAATAGCGCTTCGTTGATTTTGGATCCAGCAGAAACATGATTATTAGCTCTACATGCTTTCCGAACAGACAGGAAGATATTGAATCGATTTTAGTAAGGTTTTGTTTCACACAAAGCCTTAAAAGCGAAGCCTACCGATAATATGTGAATTAACGTACCAGGGCGAAGAAAAACAACGACCTAAGGTAAAAAACCAGCAGATTGCTCAGACATAGAGATGTGCGCGCATAGGAGCAAACGTCTACTGGTGAGTAAAAATTCGCCATGGGAAAGAAACCCAAAAAACATTAAATTGTCCTATATCAGTAGTAAAAAAACACCAAAACACCATGTGCCAAAGTTACGCGAGAAATGCAGGTAACATCTCTCTAACAAAAGATAAAAAACGCGGGGAGGAGTGGGGACAGTATACATGAATACTTTGGCGCCAGCAAGCAGCCAGAATTCAAATCGAGAAAAGCTGAGTCGGCGGAAATTCCAGAGAAAGTTGATGAAGTGATGACAAAATGAATATCCGTCCGGAAATAATCGTTATAGTATTTCCAAGAAAGGAGATATGTCGTATACCGATATTCTTCGGAAAGTGAATGTACATATATATCTGGAATTGACTAATTTGGGAATTAGTCTGAACCGTATTATGCGAGCACAGGGATTTGATATTAGAGCAAAATAAATCCATAAATCCAGCAAGAAGTCAGCCAATAGTTTTCGAAGCCAGGGCCAGACAATAATTGAGTTGCAAGGACCTAGAGGATACCTGTTTCGTGCTAAGGGAACAACTTAACTTTAGCAGAATAGAATATAGTGCAATAAAGAGGATGAAGAAGGCATATGGGGATACATAAACCGCTATTCTTAGTTTGGTGGTGGAATTAGTGGTTAAACTGATTATCGCGAACAAAATAAAAATCGGGTCTGTTGCATGCCGACGTAGGGAGCAAGAATCTCTTAAAAGATGCTTCAGATGCCTCGATTTCGGTCAATTTGCAGCAACATGCACTAGTAAACGCAATAGATCGAAAAGGGCAAGAAGTATGAGAAAAGTGCCATTTTATCAAAGATTGTACTGAAGATCCAGATGCAGGTTGTGAGCACATTGACAATCTATCCAATCGATTGGTATGCGTGTTTGGTTTTCAAGGCGGATTCCTTCCTTCATAATCCAATTTGAATTTTAAAATATATTTTTTAAATTCGTGTCAGCCCAGAAAATCCCAATCTTCAGAATATTGGTGAGATACATAACCAGACTTTGCAACAGTTTGTTAGTCGAGTCTATCAGTTCCAACGAAAGTACTCCTGTTGAACTCCCAACAGAAAGAAGTGTACGATACGTTAAGGTGCTTTTTTCCTAGATGCAACTGGTAGAACTGGAAAGATACTCCTTATGACATTCATTCCACCTTTCTGCTGTAGCAGTCGCTTTTATTAGGATAGCGACCAGGGGGGTGCCGAACGGCTCATCTAGCGTTAAAAACGTCGTTAAAACACTGGTATGAATGCAAAATAGCGGCAAACGCGCATCGGAAGCACTTAATACAAATGTGAACTGCGCAGTGACTCAATATGTTTTGGATGCGCAAGATTGACCGTTGCCAACTAAATAAAGGCTTGTCTGAAATCATCAACTCTGCGGCGCTAACATATATGAAGAAACTTCCCCTGACGACAAACATGCGAGTTTTAATGCTAAACGATTCAATTGCTAACTATCGGTAATGACCATATCCCTTCTCAACGAAAGGCGAACCCATCAGCAAATTATGGTTGCGTGAACAGGCAATTTTTACAAGGAATGAAGATTTGAATCACTTCGACTTCACAATTAAAATCAATTTTTCTGTCGATTATAAAAAATCAAGCGACTGTGTAACCGACGAATACGAAGCTTTTTACCACGCAATTTATAATACAACGCATCATCAGGTTGTCATCATGGTTCGAAATCTCAACCAACTAAAACTGTGTACGCGTCTAATGGGAAGAAAACTCATGACGTAATTCTCGTGAGTTTAAACGAATCCAATTTCCAATTCATCCAGCATTTGCCATGACAGTCAAATCACAAAACTATTTGCGGTCTGAATCTTGGAAACTTGATTTTTGTACATTTATTGAACTTTTCATTCATTGAATGAAAAAATAAATTTAATTCAGAAAATAAGTTAGGCCAACATTTATTTTTTCTAAGGCGATACAAAGTTCGCCGGGCCAGCTAAGTATAAATACAAATTCAACACTGACTTTGATATTTCCTCCACTTCCTCCAAAAAATTTGGCTCACATCATCAGTATTATACATAACAACTTATTCAATTAAAATTCCTTCTATTCTACAAATTATTAGAGTAAATACTTGTCTGGACTTTTTAGGAATTTATCCAAAAATGCCAGACCGATTGGCAGCGTCTTCACATGATCTTTAAAATAAGATCGCGGAGGCATGATTATGTCATCTGAACACATTTTCTCAATATTCCGGACACGAATGAGAAATTCAAATCTATTTCCATTAGTTGCAGTATTAGATTCGTTGTTAACGACCTTTTTCACAACACAATTCCCACTGTAAATAGTATAAATAACAATTAATTAAATAATTCCACTAGAAACTCACTAGGCGTTGATTACCTTTCATTGCACTGCAGTGAACTACGGTTGGAGAATGTAACTTTCAACAATCCTTTTGCTAGCTGATATGATTTATCACAGATACTGTCGACAGTTTCTAAGAACGTAAATAAATCAATGCTTGAACTACAAAATGCTGTTAGATCAGAAGGAACTTGGAGAAAGATTTCATTTTGAACGACTCTTTCAAATGTTGATGGATTTTCTGAAAAGAAAAAGATAATGAAAGCAACATTTTTCAGAAGTAGTTTGGCTATAAAGTCAAACATCCTAAAAATCGCAAAGGTTTCGATAAACCCAATCAGGATCCCGTTTGAAAAGTGAGCAGGAAGGAGAGTAGCCAACACGCTAACAATGTCTATCCTTCAATGTGCCTACTATTACAAGAAAACACGTACACTTGATTTTATCTATTCTGCGTCATGAAATGTTGTCCGGTAAAAGAATGGGTACTCTTTCGAAATAGAACCTCCGCTACCAAAGTTGGGGACAGTAGCAAAGCTACTTAGGATGGTGCATACAAATAGATTATGATTCGTGCTGAGTCCTTGAGTAAGTATCAAGGGGCTCTAATGTCCGCAGATGATATGATTTCCAGATTCATCTTTTTTAAGACATATTCTGTCGTGATTTCCCAGAAAGAATCGTCGACAAATGACCAGAGTTTTTTTTGGAATCATGGACAAAATAATCTTCACCGAAGAGTTAGCCATAGAAAGGGGATCAGAGCGGGCGGTGTTCGCGAAAAATCCGAGATTGTTCTGGAGGGTGGGGGTAGGTAGGGTAGGTATCAGTGGCCGTTCCGAGGAGCCCAATTAGCGCTTTGGTGCGCTGTTTTGATGCCACAAACTCCTAAGACCGTGACTGTTGTTATAGGAGCAGGGAAGCAGAGTCCAGCCGGCTCGGATCTTCAGAGCATTCACGAAAGAAAGCAGCTCTCCGATCCTGCAGCTAGAAATCTCTCTGAGGTCCCCAAAGAATGGTTTACCAAGTGTCCGCAGCCTGACTCTAGCCAGAGCTGGGCAATCGCAGAGAAAGTGCATGAGGGTTTCCCTTCCTTCTCCGCAGCTTCGGCAATGCGAGTTGTAGGGTATGCCGAGCCTAGCGGCATGGTCCCCTATGGGCCAGTGCCCCGTGCAGACCGCCGTAATCTTGAAAGCATTTGAACGCGTCTGGCACAGGAGCTCTCGTGATCGGGCTATGTTATAAGCGGGCCAAATTCTCCTTGACTTGGCACAGCTTGTAAGCTTTCGCCATTTCAGGCCCGCGGCTGCTAGGTAGCGCGGGTAGACTTCGCCCCCGTTTAAAGTTTTTCCCCAGATTCCTGCCAAAAATCAGAAATTTTCCATGGCACCTAGACCCCACAACCTATATACCATTTTGAAGCTCAGACCCTCCACCAGCAGTAGTGATCACGAATTAAGCTCCTTTTTGCGAAATTCTCAATATTAACGGAGATATAAGCGTTTAAAGTTTTTCCCCAGATTCCTGCAAAAATCAGAAATTTTCCAGGCACCTAGACCCCACAACCTATATACCATTTTGAAGCTCAGACCCTCCACCAGTAGTAGTGATCACAAATTAAGCTCCTTTTTGCGAAATTCTCAATATTAACGGAGATATAAGCGTTTAAAGTTTTTCCCCAGATTCCTGCAAAAATCAGAAATTTTCCAGGCACCTAGACCCCACAACCTATATACCATTTTGAAGCTCAGACCCTCCACCAGTAGTAGTGATCACAAATTAAGCTCCTTTTTGCGAAATTCTCAATATTAACGGAGATATAAGCGTTTAAAGTTTTTCCCCAGATTCCTGCAAAAATCAGAAATTTTCCAGGCACCTAGACCCCACAACCTATATACCATTTTGAAGCTCAGACCCTCCACCAGTAGTAGTGATCACAAATTAAGCTCCTTTTTGCGAAATTCTCAATATTAACGGAGATATAAGCGTTTAAAGTTTTTCCCCAGATTCCTGCAAAAATCAGAAATTTTCCAGGCACCTAGACCCCACAACCTATATACCATTTTGAAGCTCAGACCCTCCACCAGTAGTAGTGATCACAAATTAAGCTCCTTTTTGCGAAATTCTCAATATTAACGGAGATATAAGCGTTTAAAGTTTTTCCCCAGATTCCTGCAAAAATCAGAAATTTTCCAGGCACCTAGACCCCACAACCTATATACCATTTTGAAGCTCAGACCCTCCACCAGTAGTAGTGATCACAAATTAAGCTCCTTTTTGCGAAATTCTCAATATTAACGGAGATATAAGCGTTTAAAGTTTTTCCCCAGATTCCTGCAAAAATCAGAAATTTTCCAGGCACCTAGACCCCACAACCTATATACCATTTTGAAGCTCAGACCCTCCACCAGTAGTAGTGATCACAAATTAAGCTCCTTTTTGCGAAATTCTCAATATTAACGGAGATATAAGCGTTTAAAGTTTTTCCCCAGATTCCTGCAAAAATCAGAAATTTTCCAGGCACCTAGACCCCACAACCTATATACCATTTTGAAGCTCAGACCCTCCACCAGTAGTAGTGATCACAAATTAAGCTCCTTTTTGCGAAATTCTCAATATTAACGGAGATATAAGCGTTTAAAGTTTTTCCCCAGATTCCTGCAAAAATCAGAAATTTTCCAGGCACCTAGACCCCACAACCTATATACCATTTTGAAGCTCAGACCCTCCACCAGTAGTAGTGATCACAAATTAAGCTCCTTTTTGCGAAATTCTCAATATTAACGGAGATATAAGCGTTTAAAGTTTTTCCCCAGATTCCTGCAAAAATCAGAAATTTTCCAGGCACCTAGACCCCACAACCTATATACCATTTTGAAGCTCAGACCCTCCACCAGTAGTAGTGATCACAAATTAAGCTCCTTTTTGCGAAATTCTCAATATTAACGGAGATATAAGCGTTTAAAGTTTTTCCCCAGATTCCTGCAAAAATCAGAAATTTTCCAGGCACCTAGACCCCACAACCTATATACCATTTTGAAGCTCAGACCCTCCACCAGTAGTAGTGATCACAAATTAAGCTCCTTTTTGCGAAATTCTCAATATTAACGGAGATATAAGCGTTTAAAGTTTTTCCCCAGATTCCTGCAAAAATCAGAAATTTTCCAGGCACCTAGACCCCACAACCTATATACCATTTTGAAGCTCAGACCCTCCACCAGTAGTAGTGATCACAAATTAAGCTCCTTTTTGCGAAATTCTCAATATTAACGGAGATATAAGCGTTTAAAGTTTTTCCCCAGATTCCTGCAAAAATCAGAAATTTTCCAGGCACCTAGACCCCACAACCTATATACCATTTTGAAGCTCAGACCCTCCACCAGTAGTAGTGATCACAAATTAAGCTCCTTTTTGCGAAATTCTCAATATTAACGGAGATATAAGCGTTTAAAGTTTTTCCCCAGATTCCTGCAAAAATCAGAAATTTTCCAGGCACCTAGACCCCACAACCTATATACCATTTTGAAGCTCAGACCCTCCACCAGTAGTAGTGATCACAAATTAAGCTCCTTTTTGCGAAATTCTCAATATTAACGGAGATATAAGCGTTTAAAGTTTTTCCCCAGATTCCTGCAAAAATCAGAAATTTTCCAGGCACCTAGACCCCACAACCTATATACCATTTTGAAGCTCAGACCCTCCACCAGTAGTAGTGATCACAAATTAAGCTCCTTTTTGCGAAATTCTCAATATTAACGGAGATATAAGCGTTTAAAGTTTTTCCCCAGATTCCTGCAAAAATCAGAAATTTTCCAGGCACCTAGACCCCACAACCTATATACCATTTTGAAGCTCAGACCCTCCACCAGTAGTAGTGATCACAAATTAAGCTCCTTTTTGCGAAATTCTCAATATTAACGGAGATATAAGCGTTTAAAGTTTTTCCCCAGATTCCTGCAAAAATCAGAAATTTTCCAGGCACCTAGACCCCACAACCTATATACCATTTTGAAGCTCAGACCCTCCACCAGTAGTAGTGATCACAAATTAAGCTCCTTTTTGCGAAATTCTCAATATTAACGGAGATATAAGCGTTTAAAGTTTTTCCCCAGATTCCTGCAAAAATCAGAAATTTTCCAGGCACCTAGACCCCACAACCTATATACCATTTTGAAGCTCAGACCCTCCACCAGTAGTAGTGATCACAAATTAAGCTCCTTTTTGCGAAATTCTCAATATTAACGGAGATATAAGCGTTTAAAGTTTTTCCCCAGATTCCTGCAAAAATCAGAAATTTTCCAGGCACCTAGACCCCACAACCTATATACCATTTTGAAGCTCAGACCCTCCACCAGTAGTAGTGATCACAAATTAAGCTCCTTTTTGCGAAATTCTCAATATTAACGGAGATATAAGCGTTTAAAGTTTTTCCCCAGATTCCTGCAAAAATCAGAAATTTTCCAGGCACCTAGACCCCACAACCTATATACCATTTTGAAGCTCAGACCCTCCACCAGTAGTAGTGATCACAAATTAAGCTCCTTTTTGCGAAATTCTCAATATTAACGGAGATATAAGCGTTTAAAGTTTTTCCCCAGATTCCTGCAAAAATCAGAAATTTTCCAGGCACCTAGACCCCACAACCTATATACCATTTTGAAGCTCAGACCCTCCACCAGTAGTAGTGATCACAAATTAAGCTCCTTTTTGCGAAATTCTCAATATTAACGGAGATATAAGCGTTTAAAGTTTTTCCCCAGATTCCTGCAAAAATCAGAAATTTTCCAGGCACCTAGACCCCACAACCTATATACCATTTTGAAGCTCAGACCCTCCACCAGTAGTAGTGATCACAAATTAAGCTCCTTTTTGCGAAATTCTCAATATTAACGGAGATATAAGCGTTTAAAGTTTTTCCCCAGATTCCTGCAAAAATCAGAAATTTTCCAGGCACCTAGACCCCACAACCTATATACCATTTTGAAGCTCAGACCCTCCACCAGTAGTAGTGATCACAAATTAAGCTCCTTTTTGCGAAATTCTCAATATTAACGGAGATATAAGCGTTTAAAGTTTTTCCCCAGATTCCTGCAAAAATCAGAAATTTTCCAGGCACCTAGACCCCACAACCTATATACCATTTTGAAGCTCAGACCCTCCACCAGTAGTAGTGATCACAAATTAAGCTCCTTTTTGCGAAATTCTCAATATTAACGGAGATATAAGCGTTTAAAGTTTTTCCCCAGATTCCTGCAAAAATCAGAAATTTTCCAGGCACCTAGACCCCACAACCTATATACCATTTTGAAGCTCAGACCCTCCACCAGTAGTAGTGATCACAAATTAAGCTCCTTTTTGCGAAATTCTCAATATTAACGGAGATATAAGCGTTTAAAGTTTTTCCCCAGATTCCTGCAAAAATCAGAAATTTTCCAGGCACCTAGACCCCACAACCTATATACCATTTTGAAGCTCAGACCCTCCACCAGTAGTAGTGATCACAAATTAAGCTCCTTTTTGCGAAATTCTCAATATTAACGGAGATATAAGCGTTTAAAGTTTTTCCCCAGATTCCTGCAAAAATCAGAAATTTTCCAGGCACCTAGACCCCACAACCTATATACCATTTTGAAGCTCAGACCCTCCACCAGTAGTAGTGATCACAAATTAAGCTCCTTTTTGCGAAATTCTCAATATTAACGGAGATATAAGCGTTTAAAGTTTTTCCCCAGATTCCTGCAAAAATCAGAAATTTTCCAGGCACCTAGACCCCACAACCTATATACCATTTTGAAGCTCAGACCCTCCACCAGTAGTAGTGATCACAAATTAAGCTCCTTTTTGCGAAATTCTCAATATTAACGGAGATATAAGCGTTTAAAGTTTTTCCCCAGATTCCTGCAAAAATCAGAAATTTTCCAGGCACCTAGACCCCACAACCTATATACCATTTTGAAGCTCAGACCCTCCACCAGTAGTAGTGATCACAAATTAAGCTCCTTTTTGCGAAATTCTCAATATTAACGGAGATATAAGCGTTTAAAGTTTTTCCCCAGATTCCTGCAAAAATCAGAAATTTTCCAGGCACCTAGACCCCACAACCTATATACCATTTTGAAGCTCAGACCCTCCACCAGTAGTAGTGATCACAAATTAAGCTCCTTTTTGCGAAATTCTCAATATTAACGGAGATATAAGCGTTTAAAGTTTTTCCCCAGATTCCTGCAAAAATCAGAAATTTTCCAGGCACCTAGACCCCACAACCTATATACCATTTTGAAGCTCAGACCCTCCACCAGTAGTAGTGATCACAAATTAAGCTCCTTTTTGCGAAATTCTCAATATTAACGGAGATATAAGCGTTTAAAGTTTTTCCCCAGATTCCTGCAAAAATCAGAAATTTTCCAGGCACCTAGACCCCACAACCTATATACCATTTTGAAGCTCAGACCCTCCACCAGTAGTAGTGATCACAAATTAAGCTCCTTTTTGCGAAATTCTCAATATTAACGGAGATATAAGCGTTTAAAGTTTTTCCCCAGATTCCTGCAAAAATCAGAAATTTTCCAGGCACCTAGACCCCACAACCTATATACCATTTTGAAGCTCAGACCCTCCACCAGTAGTAGTGATCACAAATTAAGCTCCTTTTTGCGAAATTCTCAATATTAACGGAGATATAAGCGTTTAAAGTTTTTCCCCAGATTCCTGCAAAAATCAGAAATTTTCCAGGCACCTAGACCCCACAACCTATATACCATTTTGAAGCTCAGACCCTCCACCAGTAGTAGTGATCACAAATTAAGCTCCTTTTTGCGAAATTCTCAATATTAACGGAGATATAAGCGTTTAAAGTTTTTCCCCAGATTCCTGCAAAAATCAGAAATTTTCCAGGCACCTAGACCCCACAACCTATATACCATTTTGAAGCTCAGACCCTCCACCAGTAGTAGTGATCACAAATTAAGCTCCTTTTTGCGAAATTCTCAATATTAACGGAGATATAAGCGTTTAAAGTTTTTCCCCAGATTCCTGCAAAAATCAGAAATTTTCCAGGCACCTAGACCCCACAACCTATATACCATTTTGAAGCTCAGACCCTCCACCAGTAGTAGTGATCACAAATTAAGCTCCTTTTTGCGAAATTCTCAATATTAACGGAGATATAAGCGTTTAAAGTTTTTCCCCAGATTCCTGCAAAAATCAGAAATTTTCCAGGCACCTAGACCCCACAACCTATATACCATTTTGAAGCTCAGACCCTCCACCAGTAGTAGTGATCACAAATTAAGCTCCTTTTTGCGAAATTCTCAATATTAACGGAGATATAAGCGTTTAAAGTTTTTCCCCAGATTCCTGCAAAAATCAGAAATTTTCCAGGCACCTAGACCCCACAACCTATATACCATTTTGAAGCTCAGACCCTCCACCAGTAGTAGTGATCACAAATTAAGCTCCTTTTTGCGAAATTCTCAATATTAACGGAGATATAAGCGTTTAAAGTTTTTCCCCAGATTCCTGCAAAAATCAGAAATTTTCCAGGCACCTAGACCCCACAACCTATATACCATTTTGAAGCTCAGACCCTCCACCAGTAGTAGTGATCACAAATTAAGCTCCTTTTTGCGAAATTCTCAATATTAACGGAGATATAAGCGTTTAAAGTTTTTCCCCAGATTCCTGCAAAAATCAGAAATTTTCCAGGCACCTAGACCCCACAACCTATATACCATTTTGAAGCTCAGACCCTCCACCAGTAGTAGTGATCACAAATTAAGCTCCTTTTTGCGAAATTCTCAATATTAACGGAGATATAAGCGTTTAAAGTTTTTCCCCAGATTCCTGCAAAAATCAGAAATTTTCCAGGCACCTAGACCCCACAACCTATATACCATTTTGAAGCTCAGACCCTCCACCAGTAGTAGTGATCACAAATTAAGCTCCTTTTTGCGAAATTCTCAATATTAACGGAGATATAAGCGTTTAAAGTTTTTCCCCAGATTCCTGCAAAAATCAGAAATTTTCCAGGCACCTAGACCCCACAACCTATATACCATTTTGAAGCTCAGACCCTCCACCAGTAGTAGTGATCACAAATTAAGCTCCTTTTTGCGAAATTCTCAATATTAACGGAGATATAAGCGTTTAAAGTTTTTCCCCAGATTCCTGCAAAAATCAGAAATTTTCCAGGCACCTAGACCCCACAACCTATATACCATTTTGAAGCTCAGACCCTCCACCAGTAGTAGTGATCACAAATTAAGCTCCTTTTTGCGAAATTCTCAATATTAACGGAGATATAAGCGTTTAAAGTTTTTCCCCAGATTCCTGCAAAAATCAGAAATTTTCCAGGCACCTAGACCCCACAACCTATATACCATTTTGAAGCTCAGACCCTCCACCAGTAGTAGTGATCACAAATTAAGCTCCTTTTTGCGAAATTCTCAATATTAACGGAGATATAAGCGTTTAAAGTTTTTCCCCAGATTCCTGCAAAAATCAGAAATTTTCCAGGCACCTAGACCCCACAACCTATATACCATTTTGAAGCTCAGACCCTCCACCAGTAGTAGTGATCACAAATTAAGCTCCTTTTTGCGAAATTCTCAATATTAACGGAGATATAAGCGTTTAAAGTTTTTCCCCAGATTCCTGCAAAAATCAGAAATTTTCCAGGCACCTAGACCCCACAACCTATATACCATTTTGAAGCTCAGACCCTCCACCAGTAGTAGTGATCACAAATTAAGCTCCTTTTTGCGAAATTCTCAATATTAACGGAGATATAAGCGTTTAAAGTTTTTCCCCAGATTCCTGCAAAAATCAGAAATTTTCCAGGCACCTAGACCCCACAACCTATATACCATTTTGAAGCTCAGACCCTCCACCAGTAGTAGTGATCACAAATTAAGCTCCTTTTTGCGAAATTCTCAATATTAACGGAGATATAAGCGTTTAAAGTTTTTCCCCAGATTCCTGCAAAAATCAGAAATTTTCCAGGCACCTAGACCCCACAACCTATATACCATTTTGAAGCTCAGACCCTCCACCAGTAGTAGTGATCACAAATTAAGCTCCTTTTTGCGAAATTCTCAATATTAACGGAGATATAAGCGTTTAAAGTTTTTCCCCAGATTCCTGCAAAAATCAGAAATTTTCCAGGCACCTAGACCCCACAACCTATATACCATTTTGAAGCTCAGACCCTCCACCAGTAGTAGTGATCACAAATTAAGCTCCTTTTTGCGAAATTCTCAATATTAACGGAGATATAAGCGTTTAAAGTTTTTCCCCAGATTCCTGCAAAAATCAGAAATTTTCCAGGCACCTAGACCCCACAACCTATATACCATTTTGAAGCTCAGACCCTCCACCAGTAGTAGTGATCACAAATTAAGCTCCTTTTTGCGAAATTCTCAATATTAACGGAGATATAAGCGTTTAAAGTTTTTCCCCAGATTCCTGCAAAAATCAGAAATTTTCCAGGCACCTAGACCCCACAACCTATATACCATTTTGAAGCTCAGACCCTCCACCAGTAGTAGTGATCACAAATTAAGCTCCTTTTTGCGAAATTCTCAATATTAACGGAGATATAAGCGTTTAAAGTTTTTCCCCAGATTCCTGCAAAAATCAGAAATTTTCCAGGCACCTAGACCCCACAACCTATATACCATTTTGAAGCTCAGACCCTCCACCAGTAGTAGTGATCACAAATTAAGCTCCTTTTTGCGAAATTCTCAATATTAACGGAGATATAAGCGTTTAAAGTTTTTCCCCAGATTCCTGCAAAAATCAGAAATTTTCCAGGCACCTAGACCCCACAACCTATATACCATTTTGAAGCTCAGACCCTCCACCAGTAGTAGTGATCACAAATTAAGCTCCTTTTTGCGAAATTCTCAATATTAACGGAGATATAAGCGTTTAAAGTTTTTCCCCAGATTCCTGCAAAAATCAGAAATTTTCCAGGCACCTAGACCCCACAACCTATATACCATTTTGAAGCTCAGACCCTCCACCAGTAGTAGTGATCACAAATTAAGCTCCTTTTTGCGAAATTCTCAATATTAACGGAGATATAAGCGTTTAAAGTTTTTCCCCAGATTCCTGCAAAAATCAGAAATTTTCCAGGCACCTAGACCCCACAACCTATATACCATTTTGAAGCTCAGACCCTCCACCAGTAGTAGTGATCACAAATTAAGCTCCTTTTTGCGAAATTCTCAATATTAACGGAGATATAAGCGTTTAAAGTTTTTCCCCAGATTCCTGCAAAAATCAGAAATTTTCCAGGCACCTAGACCCCACAACCTATATACCATTTTGAAGCTCAGACCCTCCACCAGTAGTAGTGATCACAAATTAAGCTCCTTTTTGCGAAATTCTCAATATTAACGGAGATATAAGCGTTTAAAGTTTTTCCCCAGATTCCTGCAAAAATCAGAAATTTTCCAGGCACCTAGACCCCACAACCTATATACCATTTTGAAGCTCAGACCCTCCACCAGTAGTAGTGATCACAAATTAAGCTCCTTTTTGCGAAATTCTCAATATTAACGGAGATATAAGCGTTTAAAGTTTTTCCCCAGATTCCTGCAAAAATCAGAAATTTTCCAGGCACCTAGACCCCACAACCTATATACCATTTTGAAGCTCAGACCCTCCACCAGTAGTAGTGATCACAAATTAAGCTCCTTTTTGCGAAATTCTCAATATTAACGGAGATATAAGCGTTTAAAGTTTTTCCCCAGATTCCTGCAAAAATCAGAAATTTTCCAGGCACCTAGACCCCACAACCTATATACCATTTTGAAGCTCAGACCCTCCACCAGTAGTAGTGATCACAAATTAAGCTCCTTTTTGCGAAATTCTCAATATTAACGGAGATATAAGCGTTTAAAGTTTTTCCCCAGATTCCTGCAAAAATCAGAAATTTTCCAGGCACCTAGACCCCACAACCTATATACCATTTTGAAGCTCAGACCCTCCACCAGTAGTAGTGATCACAAATTAAGCTCCTTTTTGCGAAATTCTCAATATTAACGGAGATATAAGCGTTTAAAGTTTTTCCCCAGATTCCTGCAAAAATCAGAAATTTTCCAGGCACCTAGACCCCACAACCTATATACCATTTTGAAGCTCAGACCCTCCACCAGTAGTAGTGATCACAAATTAAGCTCCTTTTTGCGAAATTCTCAATATTAACGGAGATATAAGCGTTTAAAGTTTTTCCCCAGATTCCTGCAAAAATCAGAAATTTTCCAGGCACCTAGACCCCACAACCTATATACCATTTTGAAGCTCAGACCCTCCACCAGTAGTAGTGATCACAAATTAAGCTCCTTTTTGCGAAATTCTCAATATTAACGGAGATATAAGCGTTTAAAGTTTTTCCCCAGATTCCTGCAAAAATCAGAAATTTTCCAGGCACCTAGACCCCACAACCTATATACCATTTTGAAGCTCAGACCCTCCACCAGTAGTAGTGATCACAAATTAAGCTCCTTTTTGCGAAATTCTCAATATTAACGGAGATATAAGCGTTTAAAGTTTTTCCCCAGATTCCTGCAAAAATCAGAAATTTTCCAGGCACCTAGACCCCACAACCTATATACCATTTTGAAGCTCAGACCCTCCACCAGTAGTAGTGATCACAAATTAAGCTCCTTTTTGCGAAATTCTCAATATTAACGGAGATATAAGCGTTTAAAGTTTTTCCCCAGATTCCTGCAAAAATCAGAAATTTTCCAGGCACCTAGACCCCACAACCTATATACCATTTTGAAGCTCAGACCCTCCACCAGTAGTAGTGATCACAAATTAAGCTCCTTTTTGCGAAATTCTCAATATTAACGGAGATATAAGCGTTTAAAGTTTTTCCCCAGATTCCTGCAAAAATCAGAAATTTTCCAGGCACCTAGACCCCACAACCTATATACCATTTTGAAGCTCAGACCCTCCACCAGTAGTAGTGATCACAAATTAAGCTCCTTTTTGCGAAATTCTCAATATTAACGGAGATATAAGCGTTTAAGTTTTTCCCCAGATTCCTGCAAAAATCAGAAATTTTCCAGGCACCTAGACCCCACAACCTATATACCATTTTGAAGCTCAGACCCTCTACCAGTAGTAGTGATCACAAATTAAGCTCCTTTTTGCGAAATTCTCAATATTAACGGAGATATAAGCGTTTAAAGTTTTTCCCCAGATTCCTGCAAAAATCAGAAATTTTCCAGGCACCTAGACCCCACAACCTATATACCATTTTGAAGCTCAGACCCTCCACCAGTAGTAGTGATCACAAATTAAGCTCCTTTTTGCGAAATTCTCAATATTAACGGAGATATAAGCGTTTAAAGTTTTTCCCCAGATTCCTGCAAAAATCAGAAATTTTCCAGGCACCTAGACCCCAATTTGCGAAATTCTCAATATTAACGGAGATATAAGCGTTTAAAGTTTTTCCCCAGATTCCTGCAAAAATCAGAAATTTTCCAGGCACCTAGACCCCACAACCTATATACCATTTTGAAGCTCAGACCCTCCACCAGTAGTAGTGATCACAAATTAAGCTCCTTTTTGCGAAATTCTCAATATTAACGGAGATATAAGCGTTTAAAGTTTTTCCCCAGATTCCTGCAAAAATCAGAAATTTTCCAGGCACCTAGACCCCACAACCTATATACCATTTTGAAGCTCAGACCCTCCACCAGTAGTAGTGATCACAAATTAAGCTCCTTTTTGCGAAATTCTCAATATTAACGGAGATATAAGCGTTTAAAGTTTTTCCCCAGATTCCTGCAAAAATCAGAAATTTTCCAGGCACCTAGACCCCACAACCTATATACCATTTTGAAGCTCAGACCCTCCACCAGTAGTAGTGATCACAAATTAAGCTCCTTTTTGCGAAATTCTCAATATTAACGGAGATATAAGCGTTTAAAGTTTTTCCCCAGATTCCTGCAAAAATCAGAAATTTTCCAGGCACCTAGACCCCACAACCTATATACCATTTTGAAGCTCAGACCCTCCACCAGTAGTAGTGATCACAAATTAAGCTCCTTTTTGCGAAATTCTCAATATTAACGGAGATATAAGCGTTTAAAGTTTTTCCCCAGATTCCTGCAAAAATCAGAAATTTTCCAGGCACCTAGACCCCACAACCTATATACCATTTTGAAGCTCAGACCCTCCACCAGTAGTAGTGATCACAAATTAAGCTCCTTTTTGCGAAATTCTCAATATTAACGGAGATATAAGCGTTTAAAGTTTTTCCCCAGATTCCTGCAAAAATCAGAAATTTTCCAGGCACCTAGACCCCACAACCTATATACCATTTTGAAGCTCAGACCCTCCACCAGTAGTAGTGATCACAAATTAAGCTCCTTTTTGCGAAATTCTCAATATTAACGGAGATATAAGCGTTTAAAGTTTTTCCCCAGATTCCTGCAAAAATCAGAAATTTTCCAGGCACCTAGACCCCACAACCTATATACCATTTTGAAGCTCAGACCCTCCACCAGTAGTAGTGATCACAAATTAAGCTCCTTTTTGCGAAATTCTCAATATTAACGGAGATATAAGCGTTTAAAGTTTTTCCCCAGATTCCTGCAAAAATCAGAAATTTTCCAGGCACCTAGACCCCACAACCTATATACCATTTTGAAGCTCAGACCCTCCACCAGTAGTAGTGATCACAAATTAAGCTCCTTTTTGCGAAATTCTCAATATTAACGGAGATATAAGCGTTTAAAGTTTTTCCCCAGATTCCTGCAAAAATCAGAAATTTTCCAGGCACCTAGACCCCACAACCTATATACCATTTTGAAGCTCAGACCCTCCACCAGTAGTAGTGATCACAAATTAAGCTCCTTTTTGCGAAATTCTCAATATTAACGGAGATATAAGCGTTTAAAGTTTTTCCCCAGATTCCTGCAAAAATCAGAAATTTTCCAGGCACCTAGACCCCACAACCTATATACCATTTTGAAGCTCAGACCCTCCACCAGTAGTAGTGATCACAAATTAAGCTCCTTTTTGCGAAATTCTCAATATTAACGGAGATATAAGCGTTTAAAGTTTTTCCCCAGATTCCTGCAAAAATCAGAAATTTTCCAGGCACCTAGACCCCACAACCTATATACCATTTTGAAGCTCAGACCCTCCACCAGTAGTAGTGATCACAAATTAAGCTCCTTTTTGCGAAATTCTCAATATTAACGGAGATATAAGCGTTTAAAGTTTTTCCCCAGATTCCTGCAAAAATCAGAAATTTTCCAGGCACCTAGACCCCACAACCTATATACCATTTTGAAGCTCAGACCCTCCACCAGTAGTAGTGATCACAAATTAAGCTCCTTTTTGCGAAATTCTCAATATTAACGGAGATATAAGCGTTTAAAGTTTTTCCCCAGATTCCTGCAAAAATCAGAAATTTTCCAGGCACCTAGACCCCACAACCTATATACCATTTTGAAGCTCAGACCCTCCACCAGTAGTAGTGATCACAAATTAAGCTCCTTTTTGCGAAATTCTCAATATTAACGGAGATATAAGCGTTTAAAGTTTTTCCCCAGATTCCTGCAAAAATCAGAAATTTTCCAGGCACCTAGACCCCACAACCTATATACCATTTTGAAGCTCAGACCCTCCACCAGTAGTAGTGATCACAAATTAAGCTCCTTTTTGCGAAATTCTCAATATTAACGGAGATATAAGCGTTTAAAGTTTTTCCCCAGATTCCTGCAAAAATCAGAAATTTTCCAGGCACCTAGACCCCACAACCTATATACCATTTTGAAGCTCAGACCCTCCACCAGTAGTAGTGATCACAAATTAAGCTCCTTTTTGCGAAATTCTCAATATTAACGGAGATATAAGCGTTTAAAGTTTTTCCCCAGATTCCTGCAAAAATCAGAAATTTTCCAGGCACCTAGACCCCACAACCTATATACCATTTTGAAGCTCAGACCCTCCACCAGTAGTAGTGATCACAAATTAAGCTCCTTTTTGCGAAATTCTCAATATTAACGGAGATATAAGCGTTTAAAGTTTTTCCCCAGATTCCTGCAAAAATCAGAAATTTTCCAGGCACCTAGACCCCACAACCTATATACCATTTTGAAGCTCAGACCCTCCACCAGTAGTAGTGATCACAAATTAAGCTCCTTTTTGCGAAATTCTCAATATTAACGGAGATATAAGCGTTTAAAGTTTTTCCCCAGATTCCTGCAAAAATCAGAAATTTTCCAGGCACCTAGACCCCACAACCTATATACCATTTTGAAGCTCAGACCCTCCACCAGTAGTAGTGATCACAAATTAAGCTCCTTTTTGCGAAATTCTCAATATTAACGGAGATATAAGCGTTTAAAGTTTTTCCCCAGATTCCTGCAAAAATCAGAAATTTTCCAGGCACCTAGACCCCACAACCTATATACCATTTTGAAGCTCAGACCCTCCACCAGTAGTAGTGATCACAAATTAAGCTCCTTTTTGCGAAATTCTCAATATTAACGGAGATATAAGCGTTTAAAGTTTTTCCCCAGATTCCTGCAAAAATCAGAAATTTTCCAGGCACCTAGACCCCACAACCTATATACCATTTTGAAGCTCAGACCCTCCACCAGTAGTAGTGATCACAAATTAAGCTCCTTTTTGCGAAATTCTCAATATTAACGGAGATATAAGCGTTTAAAGTTTTTCCCCAGATTCCTGCAAAAATCAGAAATTTTCCAGGCACCTAGACCCCACAACCTATATACCATTTTGAAGCTCAGACCCTCCACCAGTAGTAGTGATCACAAATTAAGCTCCTTTTTGCGAAATTCTCAATATTAACGGAGATATAAGCGTTTAAAGTTTTTCCCCAGATTCCTGCAAAAATCAGAAATTTTCCAGGCACCTAGACCCCACAACCTATATACCATTTTGAAGCTCAGACCCTCCACCAGTAGTAGTGATCACAAATTAAGCTCCTTTTTGCGAAATTCTCAATATTAACGGAGATATAAGCGTTTAAAGTTTTTCCCCAGATTCCTGCAAAAATCAGAAATTTTCCAGGCACCTAGACCCCACAACCTATATACCATTTTGAAGCTCAGACCCTCCACCAGTAGTAGTGATCACAAATTAAGCTCCTTTTTGCGAAATTCTCAATATTAACGGAGATATAAGCGTTTAAAGTTTTTCCCCAGATTCCTGCAAAAATCAGAAATTTTCCAGGCACCTAGACCCCACAACCTATATACCATTTTGAAGCTCAGACCCTCCACCAGTAGTAGTGATCACAAATTAAGCTCCTTTTTGCGAAATTCTCAATATTAACGGAGATATAAGCGTTTAAAGTTTTTCCCCAGATTCCTGCAAAAATCAGAAATTTTCCAGGCACCTAGACCCCACAACCTATATACCATTTTGAAGCTCAGACCCTCCACCAGTAGTAGTGATCACAAATTAAGCTCCTTTTTGCGAAATTCTCAATATTAACGGAGATATAAGCGTTTAAAG
Source organism: Hermetia illucens (assembly GCF_905115235.1). NCBI lineage: Eukaryota > Metazoa > Arthropoda > Insecta > Diptera > Stratiomyidae > Hermetia > Hermetia illucens. The sequence goes on along the minus strand of NC_051854.1, from coordinate 8,630,045 downwards.
TTTTTCCCCAGATTCCTGCAAAAATCAGAAATTTTCCAGGCACCTAGACCCCACAACCTATATACCATTTTGAAGCTCAGACCCTCCACCAGTAGTAGTGATCACAAATTAAGCTCCTTTTTGCGAAATTCTCAATATTAACGGAGATATAAGCGTTTAAAGTTTTTCCCCAGATTCCTGCAAAAATCAGAAATTTTCCAGGCACCTAGACCCCACAACCTATATACCATTTTGAAGCTCAGACCCTCCACCAGTAGTAGTGATCACAAATTAAGCTCCTTTTTGCGAAATTCTCAATATTAACGGAGATATAAGCGTTTAAAGTTTTTCCCCAGATTCCTGCAAAAATCAGAAATTTTCCAGGCACCTAGACCCCACAACCTATATACCATTTTGAAGCTCAGACCCTCCACCAGTAGTAGTGATCACAAATTAAGCTCCTTTTTGCGAAATTCTCAATATTAACGGAGATATAAGCGTTTAAAGTTTTTCCCCAGATTCCTGCAAAAATCAGAAATTTTCCAGGCACCTAGACCCCACAACCTATATACCATTTTGAAGCTCAGACCCTCCACCAGTAGTAGTGATCACAAATTAAGCTCCTTTTTGCGAAATTCTCAATATTAACGGAGATATAAGCGTTTAAAGTTTTTCCCCAGATTCCTGCAAAAATCAGAAATTTTCCAGGCACCTAGACCCCACAACCTATATACCATTTTGAAGCTCAGACCCTCCACCAGTAGTAGTGATCACAAATTAAGCTCCTTTTTGCGAAATTCTCAATATTAACGGAGATATAAGCGTTTAAAGTTTTTCCCCAGATTCCTGCAAAAATCAGAAATTTTCCAGGCACCTAGACCCCACAACCTATATACCATTTTGAAGCTCAGACCCTCCACCAGTAGTAGTGATCACAAATTAAGCTCCTTTTTGCGAAATTCTCAATATTAACGGAGATATAAGCGTTTAAAGTTTTTCCCCAGATTCCTGCAAAAATCAGAAATTTTCCAGGCACCTAGACCCCACAACCTATATACCATTTTGAAGCTCAGACCCTCCACCAGTAGTAGTGATCACAAATTAAGCTCCTTTTTGCGAAATTCTCAATATTAACGGAGATATAAGCGTTTAAAGTTTTTCCCCAGATTCCTGCAAAAATCAGAAATTTTCCAGGCACCTAGACCCCACAACCTATATACCATTTTGAAGCTCAGACCCTCCACCAGTAGTAGTGATCACAAATTAAGCTCCTTTTTGCGAAATTCTCAATATTAACGGAGATATAAGCGTTTAAAGTTTTTCCCCAGATTCCTGCAAAAATCAGAAATTTTCCAGGCACCTAGACCCCACAACCTATATACCATTTTGAAGCTCAGACCCTCCACCAGTAGTAGTGATCACAAATTAAGCTCCTTTTTGCGAAATTCTCAATATTAACGGAGATATAAGCGTTTAAAGTTTTTCCCCAGATTCCTGCAAAAATCAGAAATTTTCCAGGCACCTAGACCCCACAACCTATATACCATTTTGAAGCTCAGACCCTCCACCAGTAGTAGTGATCACAAATTAAGCTCCTTTTTGCGAAATTCTCAATATTAACGGAGATATAAGCGTTTAAAGTTTTTCCCCAGATTCCTGCAAAAATCAGAAATTTTCCAGGCACCTAGACCCCACAACCTATATACCATTTTGAAGCTCAGACCCTCCACCAGTAGTAGTGATCACAAATTAAGCTCCTTTTTGCGAAATTCTCAATATTAACGGAGATATAAGCGTTTAAAGTTTTTCCCCAGATTCCTGCAAAAATCAGAAATTTTCCAGGCACCTAGACCCCACAACCTATATACCATTTTGAAGCTCAGACCCTCCACCAGTAGTAGTGATCACAAATTAAGCTCCTTTTTGCGAAATTCTCAATATTAACGGAGATATAAGCGTTTAAAGTTTTTCCCCAGATTCCTGCAAAAATCAGAAATTTTCCAGGCACCTAGACCCCACAACCTATATACCATTTTGAAGCTCAGACCCTCCACCAGTAGTAGTGATCACAAATTAAGCTCCTTTTTGCGAAATTCTCAATATTAACGGAGATATAAGCGTTTAAAGTTTTTCCCCAGATTCCTGCAAAAATCAGAAATTTTCCAGGCACCTAGACCCCACAACCTATATACCATTTTGAAGCTCAGACCCTCCACCAGTAGTAGTGATCACAAATTAAGCTCCTTTTTGCGAAATTCTCAATATTAACGGAGATATAAGCGTTTAAAGTTTTTCCCCAGATTCCTGCAAAAATCAGAAATTTTCCAGGCACCTAGACCCCACAACCTATATACCATTTTGAAGCTCAGACCCTCCACCAGTAGTAGTGATCACAAATTAAGCTCCTTTTTGCGAAATTCTCAATATTAACGGAGATATAAGCGTTTAAAGTTTTTCCCCAGATTCCTGCAAAAATCAGAAATTTTCCAGGCACCTAGACCCCACAACCTATATACCATTTTGAAGCTCAGACCCTCCACCAGTAGTAGTGATCACAAATTAAGCTCCTTTTTGCGAAATTCTCAATATTAACGGAGATATAAGCGTTTAAAGTTTTTCCCCAGATTCCTGCAAAAATCAGAAATTTTCCAGGCACCTAGACCCCACAACCTATATACCATTTTGAAGCTCAGACCCTCCACCAGTAGTAGTGATCACAAATTAAGCTCCTTTTTGCGAAATTCTCAATATTAACGGAGATATAAGCGTTTAAAGTTTTTCCCCAGATTCCTGCAAAAATCAGAAATTTTCCAGGCACCTAGACCCCACAACCTATATACCATTTTGAAGCTCAGACCCTCCACCAGTAGTAGTGATCACAAATTAAGCTCCTTTTTGCGAAATTCTCAATATTAACGGAGATATAAGCGTTTAAAGTTTTTCCCCAGATTCCTGCAAAAATCAGAAATTTTCCAGGCACCTAGACCCCACAACCTATATACCATTTTGAAGCTCAGACCCTCCACCAGTAGTAGTGATCACAAATTAAGCTCCTTTTTGCGAAATTCTCAATATTAACGGAGATATAAGCGTTTAAAGTTTTTCCCCAGATTCCTGCAAAAATCAGAAATTTTCCAGGCACCTAGACCCCACAACCTATATACCATTTTGAAGCTCAGACCCTCCACCAGTAGTAGTGATCACAAATTAAGCTCCTTTTTGCGAAATTCTCAATATTAACGGAGATATAAGCGTTTAAAGTTTTTCCCCAGATTCCTGCAAAAATCAGAAATTTTCCAGGCACCTAGACCCCACAACCTATATACCATTTTGAAGCTCAGACCCTCCACCAGTAGTAGTGATCACAAATTAAGCTCCTTTTTGCGAAATTCTCAATATTAACGGAGATATAAGCGTTTAAAGTTTTTCCCCAGATTCCTGCAAAAATCAGAAATTTTCCAGGCACCTAGACCCCACAACCTATATACCATTTTGAAGCTCAGACCCTCCACCAGTAGTAGTGATCACAAATTAAGCTCCTTTTTGCGAAATTCTCAATATTAACGGAGATATAAGCGTTTAAAGTTTTTCCCCAGATTCCTGCAAAAATCAGAAATTTTCCAGGCACCTAGACCCCACAACCTATATACCATTTTGAAGCTCAGACCCTCCACCAGTAGTAGTGATCACAAATTAAGCTCCTTTTTGCGAAATTCTCAATATTAACGGAGATATAAGCGTTTAAAGTTTTTCCCCAGATTCCTGCAAAAATCAGAAATTTTCCAGGCACCTAGACCCCACAACCTATATACCATTTTGAAGCTCAGACCCTCCACCAGTAGTAGTGATCACAAATTAAGCTCCTTTTTGCGAAATTCTCAATATTAACGGAGATATAAGCGTTTAAAGTTTTTCCCCAGATTCCTCCAAAAATCAGAAATTTTCCTGGCACCTAGACCCCACAACCTATATACCATTTTGCAAGCTCAGACCCTCCACCAGCAGTAGTGATCACGAATTAAGCTCCTTTTTGCGAAATTCTCAATATTAACGGAGATATAAGCGTTTAAAGTTTTTCCCCAGATTCCTGCCAAAAATCAGAAATTTTCCATGGCACCTAGACCCCACAACCTATATACCATTTTGAAGCTCAGACCCTCCACCAGCAGTAGTGATCACGAATTAAGCTCCTTTTTGCGAAATTCTCAATATTAACGGAGATATAAGCGTTTAAAGTTTTTCCCCAGATTCCTCCAAAAATCAGAAATTTTCCATGGCACCTAGACCCCACAACCTATATACCATTTTCAAGCTCAGACCCTCCACCAGCAGTAGTGATCACGAATTAAGCTCCTTTTTGCGAAATTCTCAATATTAACGGAGATATAAGCGTTTAAAGTTTTTCCCCAGATTCCTGCCAAAAATCAGAAATTTTCCATGGCACCTAGACCCCACAACCTATATACCATTTTGAAGCTCAGACCCTCCACCAGCTAGTAGTGATCACGAATTAAGCTCCTTTTTGCGAAATTCTCAATATTAACGGAGATATAAGCGTTTAAAGTTTTTCCCCAGATTCCTGCCAAAAATCAGAAATTTTCCTGGCACCTAGACCCCACAACCTATATACCATTTTGAAGCTCAGACCCTCCACCAGCTAGTAGTGATCACGAATTAAGCTCCTTTTTGCGAAATTCTCAATATTAACGGAGATATAAGCGTTTAAAGTTTTTCCCCAGATTCCTGCCAAAAATCAGAAATTTTCCTGGCACCTAGACCCCACAACCTATATACCATTTTGAAGCTCAGACCCTCCACCAGCTAGTAGTGATCACGAATTAAGCTCCTTTTTGCGAAATTCTCAATATTAACGGAGATATAAGCGTTTAAAGTTTTTCCCCAGATTCCTCCAAAAATCAGAAATTTTCCTGGCACCTAGACCCCACAACCTATATACCATTTTGAAGCTCAGACCCTCCACCAGCAGTAGTGATCACGAATTAAGCTCCTTTTTGCGAAATTCTCAATATTAACGGAGATATAAGCGTTTAAAGTTTTTCCCCAGATTCCTCCAAAAATCAGAAATTTTCCTGGCACCTAGACCCCACAACCTATATACCATTTTGAAGCTCAGACCCTCCACCAGCAGTAGTGATCACGAATTAAGCTCCTTTTTGCGAAATTCTCAATATTAACGGAGATATAAGCGTTTAAAGTTTTTCCCCAGATTCCTCCAAAAATCAGAAATTTTCCTGGCACCTAGACCCCACAACCTATATACCATTTTGAAGCTCAGACCCTCCACCAGCAGTAGTGATCACGAATTAAGCTCCTTTTTGCGAAATTCTCAATATTAACGGAGATATAAGCGTTTAAAGTTTTTCCCCAGATTCCTCCAAAAATCAGAAATTTTCCTGGCACCTAGACCCCACAACCTATATACCATTTTGAAGCTCAGACCCTCCACCAGCAGTAGTGATCACGAATTAAGCTCCTTTTTGCGAAATTCTCAATATTAACGGAGATATAAGCGTTTAAAGTTTTTCCCCAGATTCCTCCAAAAATCAGAAATTTTCCTGGCACCTAGACCCCACAACCTATATACCATTTTGAAGCTCAGACCCTCCACCAGCAGTAGTGATCACGAATTAAGCTCCTTTTTGCGAAATTCTCAATATTAACGGAGATATAAGCGTTTAAAGTTTTTCCCCAGATTCCTCCAAAAATCAGAAATTTTCCTGGCACCTAGACCCCTCAACCTATATACCATTTTGAAGCTCAGACTTCAATTTCCCGAGGCCTCACCTACTCATTGCTGACCCCGAAACTCACGGACGGATCACTGCTTGCTCGGGGCGACGCTACTTACTAATACCAATGCAATGCACCCTACCCGACCACGACTCTGAAGGGACTGGCTCCTTATATACGTCACAGCTATCATGTTGGTAGAGCTAGACTCACGTCGCCCCATGGGGATCTTCGCGGCCTCCCAGTGTGCCCCGATGTGTACTGCGATCACTTGCGGTTCGCTCTTCACTAAGGGCGCTAGAGTACTGCCAGTTATTCGGGCACCTCGACCCATGAACGACCCGTTAAAGACTGCAGATAATGCCGAGGATGCAGATGCAATTATGATGAACCATTCAGCTAGTATCTCAGCTGTTAGAATGGCGACAACGCTGGTTTAGGAACCAGTACTGTCGGGGAAGAACACTACTGTTCAGCCAATTTTCTCCTGGGATCCTGCTGTATCCGATCTGAAAAGTTGGAAACCTTAAGTGGCACGTTGTTGAGTATAACGACTGTTTTTATTGGCTATATGGAAATTGTTAGCGTTATTACGATTAGAAGCACTTTTCGTCGCATAGAATCTTATTTGAATTTGTTAAATATGCGATCAAACTTGAAGGTTTTCTGTCAGTGCATTTTGCCTTAATTTTGTTTCTTGTCAGGGACAGCTAATTTCCTAGCATGAGTGAGGGTAGATATGTATATGAAGCCCAAACGGTACTTTCGTAGCTAAGAATTTGACTAAATCAAGGAAGCCGAATATTCAAGGATAGATCTGACTAGACTCCTGACTTTATTTGGGTTGAGGCCCCAGTTGCTGGAGATCTGCAGTAGAATAAGCGACAGCAACGCTCCGGTCTGAACAGCATAAACTCCGTGAAATCCAAACGGGACATATTCGCTAAGTTGTTCGAACCATGTATATTCGAAGGAATATTTCCTGCAACATGGAAGCGGCAGATGCTGGTACTGTTGCCTAAAGCCCACTATCCTCGAACAGTTTTGCCTGTCGGTTATGCCGGAACAGCCTGCAATGTTCCCGCCCACCAGTTGAACTGAATGCACCATCCACATACCGGCAAACCGCAACATCTTTAGTTTAACTCTGGACGCGAAAGGCATTGAGATGCAAATTTGAGATAATTTTGTGCGCGAGAGTTTGTCAAAAATGTTCATTAACAATAACGATGCCCACAAAAGATTCTCGCGCATAACCTAAACAAACATCCTAGCTCTCATCCTAAACAAGCATGGCTGGCCGGTTGGATGAATCATTTTTCATTCTATCACCGGCCGCTGAACAGTCAAAATGGACAGACAAAAAGCATCCCACCCACGTAATGGCCGTCGGTCAATTGCGGACTTTCCAGGCGTAACTAATAGGCCGAACTGGACTTATGGCGGGCTTAAGGCTGGTAAACCTTCAGTTAAACCATTCTTCTACAGACCCATACGTCTTTTGGACACTATGGGAAAAATGCTAGATCGGGCAATCTAGAGTAGATTGGTCCCGGTTGCTGAGGGTCAAGGGGGCCTTCCGCATGGATGGGTAGTATGGTGTTCGGAGGACTCAACTGGTTGGAGCGCTGGGCTCTCGTAGCGGTTGTTATCGTGACTGAATGTCGCACGCGAGTCGACTCAGCTGTGAATAAGTACCTTAGTCAAATTACGGTAATCTCGGGCGAGCGCAATGCTGACCACATCACCTCATACAATGTACTGTATTGTACCGTTACGGAGTTCAATGAAGTGTTCTAGCACACTTCATTCAATGAAGTGTTCTAACACACTTCAAGGCCCTGATCCAATATGGATTGTTATGCCAACGATTATTATTATTATTAGTATGGGTTCTGTTAAAAAAGATCAACTATTGATTCTATCAAATTAATTATTTCTTTGGCCGAAGATGCAATTCAGGGAAAGGATAGTTCCATCTAATACTGGACGAGAGAAATGCATTAAATTCGGCCAATTGGAACCTTTTACGGGAACCCCTGGCGAAGATTGGTTTCCTGCCTTTGTTACTGCTATTGTCGGTAGCTATTTACAAGAATGCAGGCCCTCATATGACACTGATGACGGACTGCAGGAGTACGATGTCTCCGGGGGTGTCCCACAGGGCACCATGCGGGGCCCACTGTCGTGGAACATCATGTACATACAATGATGTACTTAATCTTCTAGTTCAGGAAGAAGCCACGATGGTGGATTACGCTAACAATGTTGCACTGGTTATAGTCGCAAAGCATATCGAAGATTACCGACTTATATTCATGCCAAGCAGTTCGTGTTGCTAAGGCGTGATCTGACACTTGCGATTTTACTCTATGCATCCCCACTTTGGAGAAAGGCATTGTAAATCTCATTTTAATGGTAATAAACTGGGTTCAGTCTATGAAAGCTCAGCCCTAAGGGTGCGCTCTGACTTTAGGACTGTCTTAGATGATGCAATGTTCGCCTCTCGGGAATGATGCCGATTGTCATCATGACAAATGATTTGATTTGTGGAAGAAAGAAGAAACTCTAGGAAGAGTGCTGATATCAGAAAATTTTATTGCGGAGAATACTAGTACGTCAGGAGGATTGGGATGGGATCAACTTCATGGCTTCATTTATTCAGAGCAAACTACGAAGGGCAGAGGAGACCAGGAAAGCGCAGTTACACCGCCTATAGAAGAAAGGAGGCCCAGCTAAAACAAGATGTCATACCTTATGGTGGTTCCACGGGGCAGGAGCGAGAGTCCAGGGTGGTTTTAGTCGGTAAAAATCCCACATACTGGCGTGTCTTCTAGGTTTCTACCTCCTCAAAAAAAGAGAATATTATCGTTTTTCTTCGGATGCGAGTGAGTAGACTGACTCAATCTGTGAAACGGCTAAATTGTGTCCTTTTTATACAGCTTTTGTTGTTGTTGCGATTCAACACAGACACTGAGCCTCTGCTCTAAGTTTGCCTTGATTAAGCGAGCCGAAAAGCAGTGTGCCAACGCGATTAAAATTCAAAAATCTCCAAAACGAGTAATCATATTTTAGGACTGTATGACGCAGAATAGTTTTATGGTTTTTGAATTATTCTGATAGGAATTGAAGCGCTTGAACAGCAACCTAACCCAATGATGAATAAAACAGTTGGCATGCAAGAATTTGTCTTCAGAGCAAAGCAAACGGACGCGATTAATCGATAATAGTGAAACTACCCTTCTTTTCGCCGTAATAGGTCCGGAACAGTACGAATGAGAATATACCTTTCTTATAACTATGTCACTTCAAATATAATAAGAATAGTTCACTTACTGTATAAATTCGATTTTTGCATAGACACTTGGTTAAACTGCAGCTGACTGGCGTTAGCTTTATACAAATCGTGTCGGTCGAACTTGATGATTAGACGAATATTCCTAACTTTGCGGTGTTGGCACTCCAATATTCCAACAGGTAAATGCAAATTATTGAAATTCCAATTGCATTTCTCTCTGAAATAAATATAAAAAGGAATTAGTGACAAATTTCTCTGCATAGCGTACAATTGCTCTTACGTTTCAAGCCGATTTCGAAACAGATATTCAAATGGTCGTATCACTGGGTATATAGCCGGTACCAAACTTTTCAACTGGCTTTCCTCCTCCAGTTTTTGCATGTATCTATATAATGTGAGTAGAAGATTGCATTAACATCTGAAGTGTTTACTAAAATCGTTACAACTTACTCATCTGAATAGTTTTGCAACAAAAAATCAGTTGATGGCACTAATGGTAGCAGTACCGATTCCTCATAAGTAGAATTAAAACTATTTGACAAACGTCGTTCCTTGAACTCCTTGAGAACATCTGGGAAGCGAGGTTTGCCTTTTAGTCTTTTCAACGCGTCGAAGTTGATGACCAAATTCTCTTCGTCTTCTTCTTTCAGACGAAATTCCGCTAAAGTTGTATCATTCAGTGTTTTCTGGCAGTTTCTACACTTTCGACACAAAAATTTCTCTTTTTCTTCAAGCATTGACTTTTTAGAATTAGCTGAAGATTCCTCGGAGTTCATAGTCTCCACAATCATAACAGATGCCTCGCACAATTCATCTTTCTCGGAAGAATCGAGTAGTGTTGAATTTACAAGATCAATTTGAGTCTTGTCGATATCATCATAATCTCCTTGAATTCCATCGATTTCTAGCTTCATGGTATTATCTGCGCCGTTATATTTCAACTGTTTGTCAACTGTCTCTTCTGTGGCATAATTTTTGTTGAAACATCGTTTATAACCAGCTCCTGTAATGCAATTCGGGTCGAGGTTACACAGTGCAGCTGTAGTATTGGCTGAGAAATCTGCTGAACTTGTTGTTGTATGAAGACTTCCCGGAATTAGAGGACACTGTGCTGTTCGACTCAGATAGATTGAGTCGCGGGCCGATCTTAACAGGCGGGGACGGTTGTCTGATAGTGTCCATGATGAATTTTCGAACCCTTTTTTAGCGGAAGCTTGCGATGTTTCGGGTGATTCTCCGTCAACAGGCTCTTTGTCCCTATAAATTACAAAGGTTCCACGATTGGGGCGCTGAGTGTAGCTGGCTTCGTTACTGGGAGCGGCACTTCGATTGGTTGAAGAGCGATTCACCGATTGCTCGGATTTTCTCCGTTGTAGCATACTGATTTCCGCAGTTCCGGCTACATTGTTTACTTCGGATTGATTTCGTTGTTCTGATTCGCGCAAACTCAAATCAATGTCGGCTGGATGTGAATAATCCAGTTGTTGGTGGTATGCTAATGAATGCTGCTGGCGGTCCGATTTCAATTCCTTGTTTTGTGCTTTTGAATTATTTACCTTTTCCAAACAGTCTGTCGACTCATCCATGTCTACAGGCACTAATATCGTCTCCCTTCTCTTGATATCCTTTAATGAATTTTGACTGCATTCGGGATTTCTATTTGGAAAATGGGACGACGCGAAACTCTGATGTGGTTGAGTATGCGATTTATTGTTCCCAAATGAATCTTCCAAAATACTTTCCTTATTGAAGATGACTGTCCTGCGTGGATTCGCTACAGGTTCTGGGCGATGAGATTTATTCGCGGAATTAGGAACAATCACATTTTTAAATGTATTTAATTGCCCCCCGCTTGAATTTGTATTGATATTCGTTGTGCTTTCAGTTAGGTCAGATTGTTCCATTTGTGGGGCTCTTATATTGCTATTGTCTGCACTTTTTGATGAATTAATTTCGTTCGAATTTTTCGCTTTAAATAGTTCAAAAATGCTCGTATTCTTCTGGGCAACCATATGTGTCTCATCTAGATCAGCTCTTTGAAGAATTGTTCTTCGAGCGTTATTTTGCCTACACATCTCGCTAGATTTCATATCAACTTCTTCGCCCGATATTGAGAGAGGTTCTAATAACTGATCAATTTCCATTTTCAGATTGCTAAAATGAAGAGTCTTTCTATTTTGGTTGGAACCCTTCCCAACATTTGCTTCCGTGCTAGTACCGATCGCCTCATTAAAAAATATTGTTTGACGGACGTTTGTTCCAGATCCGATTGCCTTTGATCGACTCTCCTCAGCTGCTTTGTGTGTGTCCTCAAACGACGGTTGGATCCTTTGATCTATCTGGAAAACTAGGCCCTTGCGAGCATGACTGTGCAGTGGAATGGGAACGCATTCGAGTTCTGAATCGATCGTTTTAAAGCGAGGTTGTTTAGAACTTATACCGAAGTCTTCCTTGAGAGTTGAACTTTGTTCTCGCCGTTTCTCAGAAGTTTCATTCGAGTAGGCTTTTTGACTGTTTATCGCTTTAATGACGCTATTCCCAGCTGATATAATCTTTTTATCTGGGTGGTCTATATAATTCAAACTACTTTCAACTTCCATATTTTCTGCTTCGTTTGCAAACGTCATCCTTTGAAGATGTGCTCTGTGCGCTTTACTTCTGTCCAAATCATCCTCCGTTTCAATTGGTTCCCCCTTTTTGAAATGCATTGTTGGACGAGATTTAGACGTTGTAGGATTAATAGATTCAGAGCCTACTGCATCGCAGTCAAGCACGTTATTAGATAGATCAAAATCCATCCCATTGTTCTCGTGGAAGAAAATTGTGCCACGTTTCGTTAAGATCTTTTCGATTTCCTTAAATTGTGCTTGTTTGAGCGAAATATCAGAAGTCTGAAGTTTGCTTTTGTTTTGTTCTATTCCCTTGCGTGCATCACTTCTGGATAACTCACCTTCCGATTCAATTGGCTCACCATTCTTAAAAAGTAGTGTAGGACGAGGCTTAGAAGGTATAGGAGTTGTCTCTGGTAGAGACAATACGGGCAAAGATGCCTCATTTAAAATGGACTTCTCACGCGTTTTATCTAAGACTCGTTCACAAGATCCAATGTTATCTACGTCTTCATCAATCATCTCCCCACTGAATGTTTGTGTACGGCGTGGATCATTCTTTTTTCCTTGGATTTCCGGTGGGAACAGTTTTTTGCATTCAAACTCTTTCGAATTTGAATCTACTAAATTTTGAGGAGGATCACATTCAATGTCTTCATTCAAGAAAATTGTCGCCCGTCTTCCGGAAGTACTCCCACCTTTATTAAGCGATGCTTGTCCATGGGGCATATCAGCTGCCTGAAACTTGCTTTTGTTGAAATCCATTACCGCAATATCAACTTGTTGCTCTCGCTTTTCCCTAAAGCTTACTTTTTTATTTACGCTTTCGTTCACATTAGTTCCCGTAATATCGAATCCGAAAAAATCGCTCGTTCCTTCACTAGATTTCTGAGCAACCGAAAGCCTCTCTTCAAGCTTCCTAAACATCCGGAGACTTGTGTTTTCCGTATTTTCTCCCGCACTAATATTTGTTTCGTCCATATTTCCTTCAGTTAAAGTGGTTTCTCTTCTTGTTTTGGGGGCGTGATCCATAGATTTTTGATAATTTCCTGCAACTGATTTTTCACTTGGTGGCGGAAATTCGAAAAATCCATCCATATCTACGCTGGAAGCCCCCTTCACTGAACCTTCAATATCCTCGTTGAAGTACAAAGTATGGCGTGCCTTGGGAAAGAATATGGACCCAGGAGATGATGGTTTATCTTTGGGCTTCCCAGGCTCTTCAGATTCGTGTTGAATATCCTCACCGCCTCGGGGAAAAATCAATGTTTTGCGAGGGTGATTTTGAAATGAAAACTTCGTGACTTTCACAACTGAACTTGGTATTTTGCTTTCAGAGTGCTTCAAAGAACTTGGGACAACTTCTGGATGTCCTTCAACTTTAGTACCTGGCGTTTCTTCAACATTGGCTGAAACTAACTGGGATTTCCTTCGCAGATCGTCTTTACCTTTATCGACGTTAATACTCTCATCATTAAATATGCACGTTTTCCTCTTGGAAGCAACTTCTTCAATTCTTTCGCCATCATCGAAAACTAACGTATGGCGAGTTTTACATTGCGGTCTAATCGGATTAGTTTGAACAGAAACTTCATCAATTCTTTCTCCATTATCGAAAATTTGTGTTTGCCGAGCTTTACCACGTGAATTAACCATCTCTGCTAAGTTTTTATTTTTCTCTAACTCATCAGGGAAATTCCCTAAACTCTCTTTCACTTGGAAGACCGACATATCTTGCATATCATTTGAAATCGCATTGTGAGTTGCGTCATTGCTGCGTAGCAGTAAATTATGTTCTGCTGCTTCTTCAATTTCTTCTCCTTTTTTGAAAATAATTGTCTTACGCTTACATCCGCCTTTTATGTCCGGCTCTTGTAACTGGGGTGGAATATTTTCAACATCCATGTCTTCATTAGAAGGCATTATAGTTCGTCTGCTCCTGGTTAGTCTTTCACTGTCAGTTTGAACACTCGAAATGCCAAAAGCATCCATCGATAACTCTTTATGAAATACAATTGTTTTACGTCCACTTTCACTATTATGAGAAGAAGGCCGATCCTGTATGCCTTCTCCATGATGGAATCCAATTTTCACCTTATTCGTCACCACTTCATTCCCTGATGGTTTACCAGGAGGGCTCCCTTCGAAACTGATATCCATGTCGTCATCACCACCCTTTTTGTTATCTTTAACATTTTCCGCATCTTCTACCGGACTATCATCGAATTTCAACTGATCTAACGCACTATGAAACCGATTCGGTTCATCCACTATATGTTCCCTTTGTTTTCGGAGCAAATCGCGATGTTTCTCGGTCAAAAAACTGCAATAGAAACTCTGAGTAGAATCGGCTATGGCTTCCGCTGATTCATCAGAATGAAGGCCATCAACAGGACCACTATCAGCCTTTGTATTTTCTTTCATTAGAGTGCATAAAGCGGCTCTGTTGAATTTGAAATTTTCTAGTTCAAATGTATTCAAAGTCACATCGATGGTTCTCTCGAATGTTCGGTTATCAGACGAAGACGCGATGTTGATTGAATTCGTGAACTCCATAGTATCATTATCGATCCTTCCTATATTTTCTTTATTAACCTCCGAAAACATATTAGCGGCGAGCACTTTACGATTGCGTAACATCATACCGCTTAGATTTAAGTTTGAAGTAGCTGCCGACAAGTCGACGGTGCTACTTTCTTTCACGGAGGCAGCGCTCGCATGATTGGCATCCTCTTCATATGATGTACCCCAAATTGTAGCTTCATTACTTCCAGCAATGAATTCTCTGTTAAGGGAAAGCGAATTACTCTATTTTTAACCAACATAATGAAAATGTGCGTATACATACTTTACAGATTTCGTTCCTGAGAAGCTGATGCGACGAAGCGATTTGGTTACGGTATTAGCAGGTGACTGTTCATATCGAGTAGGCTTCTTAAGGATCTGGGAAAAAAATGTTTGGGGTTTTAGGACAAATCCAATTCAAAAATCGTATTTAGTTTTATATTGAGTCATTTTCCTCGGTCATAGGCCTAATTTGGATGCAGCTAAACGCCTCTGAAATCACAATCTAGCTTATCAAACCGTCGGTGTTTCGGTCGGGCTTTGTTCTTTTCACACCAACCTCGATACTCAGATCAATCTTAGCAAGTGAATTCTCGTCAACGCGAACTATATGTCAACATCTTTACGGCGATCATTCCCCTTAAACAAAATATGGCCCTTCGAAGGGGGCTATTTTTGTGTCAAAATAATGAAGTTTAATTTTGACCCCCTTTTTCGGGGAAAGAGAGAAATTACGAAAAGCTAAACGAGAAATCCTCTTTCTCCAACTCCGTGGAAAAACTGTGACCGCGGCAATTGTACAGACCGAATGCTGCTGAGCAGCTAGCCGATACCCTGTCCCAATATAGAGCTGATGTAACAGCGTTGCAAGAGATGCGATAGACAGGGACCGGTTTTTTGGAGAAGAGCCACTACACCATATATTATAGCGGTCATCCAGTAAACCATGTGCGCGGAGTAGGTTTCTTAGTCAGCCAAAAAATGAAACCTGCTGTTATCGGCTTTGAAAACCTAAGCGAACGGCTATGCACTCTGTGCTTGCGAGACAAATTTAGAAATATAAGCCTCATTAACGTTCAGTCGGAGAAGGATACCTTCTACGAGGCAGTAGAACGAACCCTCGAAGCCCGTCCCAGACAATATCAAAATCATACTTGGGGATTTTAACAGCCAAGTAGAGAAGAAGCCCGTATTCAGGCGATACGTTGGCTCTCATAGCTTACATCAAAATACAAATGATACCTGACTGCGAATTAGCAGTGTGTCAGTCTCCAGACGGGGCCACTTTCAACCAAATTGACCACGTGTTGATCGAACGCCGCGACCTCTCAGCCTTGATGAATGTCAGAACATATAGGGAGCCAATATAGACTGGGATCACTATCTCGTTAGCATGGTGCTCCGAGCTCCAATAACAACACCACCCAGAATCACCTCTGACAATCAGGTGACAGTTAATACTGAAGCCATCTACAACACAGCCCTCCGCAACACCTATAAGAGAGAAATGAATGCCGCAATAACCGCAATTAACAGAGATCCTGGAGATGAAGCATCAACAAATGATCTCCGCAATCACCTGAAGAACGTTATTATAACTAGGGCCACAAACTTACTTGTCCCCATTCGCAAAAAGAGTCGGAACGGCTGGTTTGACGATAAATGTAAGGTAACAACGGAACGGAAGAATGCTGCATACCGAGTAATGCTGCATTCTTAAAGAACGCGGGCACACACGGAGACTCATCACGAACTCTGCCGAGCGGAGAAGCAACTTCACAGACGGAAAAAGGAAGCCTAGGAGAACCAACAGGTCTGTGAACTCGAAAAGTATAGGGAGCAAACGCACCAGGCGCGCAAGTTTTACCAACAAATCAGCAGGATGAAGCCATGTTCATCCTGCCGAGATAAAGAAGGAAATCTGATTTCCGACAGAATGGGCGTATTGGAGCGATTGGTTTAGTACTTTGATAAACTACTGAACAACCAGAACATCGGCGAATTCCCGGTCCCGCCAACTGAAGACGACGGACAAATGCTGTCACCACCAAGCATAGAACAGTCCGTGCAATTCATCGGCTTAAAAATCATAAGTCGCCAGGAGCCGATGGAATTACAGCCGCTTTATTACTCGCAGCGACGCAATCCCAGCCACCATCAGCGTGTTCGACTTGAGGTCATCGGGGAAACTGGTGACCGAGAGTCGATGGAGGCAGAGACGGCGACATCAACAACACCACGCCGCACTGGAAGCAACAGTTTCAGTATTCGCCGAAGCACTCTTCTCCACCGTCCAGCTGAGGTTTCCGTTGAGGTTCGGAATGAATTCCAAAGAGCGTGTATAGAATTCTCGGATATGGATCCTTTGCATAGACGAGGTATTCCCAGGCTCTTTGCATCTCCAGCAACTCCGGGAATTCTATCTCAAATCAATGATGAGATTGCATCTCGGCTGTGTGCTGATATGTCGCCGCTGCAACTACAATTACTTGTGTATTGTGGTGCAGTTGCGGCTATCAGATTGCACGGTCAGAAGATCACCGAAGGCACCGCCGCCATGACCATACTCCTAGCATGAATTTTGCGGATATTACCGAAGAGGAAGTTCGACGAGCCATAAACAGCTCGAAGAACTGGAGGGGCCCAGGTCTGGATCGGGTGCAGAATTTCTGGTATAAGAAATTTACCAGTGTACACAGTCAGTGTATAAATAAGGTCATGAGTCGGCCGGAGGAATTTCAACACTTCCTCACTGCGGGGATTACCTACCTTATCCCTAAGAAGGACACGGTGCAGGACCCCGTACACACAAGACCGGTTCCTTGCTTACATCTTAGAAATCTGTTGCGAGTAATAGACATATTCAGCCGTGATATTCGGACGGAATTTGGATTAGACAAGTGTCGAATCCAAGCCATTCGCAAAGGTCATCACGAGCCGCATGCCGCACATAGGATTGGTGACCTCCACATCGAAGCTATGACCGAGACAGACTTCTACAAGTACCTAGGAATTCTGCTAGGAACCCATGCTTGAGTTGGTGATCTGAAGGATGCTCTGCTGTCCGAATTCCTGCGACCTGTAAAGCTGGTGCTGAAATCGGATCTCTCGGGGAAGAATAAAATAAGCGCGTTGAATGTATTCGCTATCCCCTCATTGGCTTATGCATTCGGAATATTGCCATGGACGAATACCGATCTGGAAAACATCCAGCGGCGGATACGGACAACTATATCCAAATTCCGAATGCATCATCCAAAGTCTGCCGTGGAGCGGATGAATCTGCCTCGTGACATCGGAAGTAGGGGCGTGGTTCACGTGGCGGCGCAACATCAACGCCAAGTCAACTCGCTGCGCGCTTATTTTTACAGCAAAGAGCAGGCGAGTCCCTTGCATGCGGATATCTGTACGACAGACTGTGGGCTGAATCCACTTAACTTGAAGGATCGATCTTTTAATCTGAGTGGGGTGAAGTCGGGCCAAGAGTGGATCGATGAATGGAAGTCGAAGGCAATGCACATGAATTGTCTTTGGCAGCCATTTGTCGAACAGATAGCTGTGTGCTGGGGAGCTCTTTACTGAGACGGAGGGGTTCATGTGTGCCATTCAGGACGGCGTGGTCGCCACTCGAGCTTATAAAAAGCTCATCATGAAAGAAAGGGTGGAGAACGACCAGTGTAGAATGTGTGGTTCGGCATTAGAGACGTTGGACCATCTCATTTCTGGCTGTACTCTTATTGCATCGATGCAATACGTCACCAGGCATAATGCTATATGTAAGATTATCCATTAAAACCTTCCATACAAGCATGGACTGATTACGGGAACATGTCCGGTTTACCAATATGAGCCGCAAGCAGTACTTGATAGTTCTGTTTACAGTATGCATTGGGACCGGCAAGTACTGACTGATCACCATACTGCACATAACAAGCCTGACGTACTGTTAGTTGACAAGACGGGTCGCTCCGCGTATATTATTGATGTGGCTATACTCCATAATAGCAACATTGAACGGAAATACGTGGAGAAGAAGGTGAACTATGAGCCACTGACTCGGGTATTCAAAGGAATTTGGCGTCTCAAGCGGGTGGTTGTAGTTCCCATAATATTGTCATGGGACTTTCGCACAGTCTGGTTCAAAACATGCAGAAGTACACCATTCTGCATACTTGCTTAATGTTGCGGGGAGTACTCGACGAATTCTCCCATTGACCTACCACCGGCCACTACCACCAGTGTCCCTTTAGTTTTTAAACAGGTAGGATCGTCCGAGCCTAAATGCTTGGCACTTAGTGCTAGTAAAAGGACTAGAAAGACTAGTAGATCGGTTCATAAGGGATACACACATTCCTAAGTGGCCACTTCACCATAGGCAAGTTTGCGGACAAAGTATGTGACCGCTTGAATGCAACTCTGCATGTAATACACAGCTGGTGCCTCCGCAATGGACTCACGGTGAACGCTAGGAAGACTGGACTAGTTATGTTCACCAGGAACGTTAGGTGGGGCAGCTATACACTACCCACCTTAGCAGGGGCGGAAATCCAGCTGGCACAAACAGTCAAGTACTTAGCAGTACATATCGACTCCAAGTTAACGTGGAAGCATCATATCCAGGAATAATATCAGAAATCACCTGCTTCTCAGAGCTCATTTCCCGGGGTCCTACCCCTCGGTGGCAGGCGACAACAATCTGCCTGACACCCCAACAACGAATAAAAGAGGAAGGAAGGAGAGCTGGAAACTAGCAAAAGAGGAAACTAGCTCAGAAGCTAGGCTAAGATGGGCAGTGGGAACTTTTAAACCAATGAAATCTCCCGGAGTAGATGGCATTTTCCCAGTACTTACCCAGAGAGGCCTAGGAATTATCTTAGAGTCTCTTCTGAGGGTGGTAAGGGGGAGCATAGCACTGGGTTACATGCCAAGGGCATGGAGACGGGCAAAAGTGGTCTTTATTCCGAAAGCGGGTAAAAAGGATCATTTTCACCCTAAACCTTTGAGACCAATCTACCTAACATCGTTCGTACTCAAAACGTTCTAAAGCGTAATCCTTTACATCACTGTCAACACGCTTACCGGGCAGGACGGTCAACTGAAACTGCTCTGTATCAGCTGACAGAGGTACTACGGGACGTCATAGAAACAAAAGAAATTGCACTGTGCGCTGAACGTGTTAACTAATACTGGAATACAAGTCCAGGGCTACGCGGACGACATTGTTCTACTCTGTAGGGGCAAATATGAAGATACCCTATGTGATAGAATCCAAACTGGATTAAGGGTTACTAGTGCCTGGTGCAGGAAGGTGGGACTGCGGATCAACCCGACCAAAACCACCATAGTACCATTCACTACGAGGCATAAGCTGGATCACCTGAGAGCCATAACATTACATGATATGGAGGTGAAACGAGAAACAGAGGTCAAATATTTGGGAATTACGCTAGACCAAAAATTACTCTGGAAGACACATGTCGGAAACACTTGTCGGAAAGCCACAAGGGCTCTGATGACTTGCAGATCCATAGCAGGAAGATACTACTTTGGATATATACTGCAATAGTAAGGCCAATGATTACCTATGGAGCGGTAGTCTGGGCAGAAAGAACCCAACTCAGCACACAAGCCAGGGAATTACATAAGCTCCAAAGGCTGGCTTGCGTGTGTATCAGTGGGGCAATGGGACATGCCCAACGGCATCCCTGGAGGTCATTCTGGGATTAACCCTCTCCATCTGCACATACAGTGAGGCAGGGAGCTGCCTAAATCGAAGGAAGGTTGATATTCTTTCTAGGCGGTATCCCGAATTACTGATCCCGAGGAATAACATGACAACGAGGTTTCACTTCGATAAGAAGTTTGAAACACGTTGGAGTAACAAGGCAAACTGGGAGAGCGTGGCTGCGACATACGGCTTAAACCAGCAATTGATTTCTTGGTACACTGACGGATCCCTCACAGCAGAGGGAGCGGGTGCCGGTGTCATTGGGCCAAGGAAAATTTACTTTGAGCCAATGGGCAGGTACACTAGCATATTCCAGGCGGAAATATACGCCATAGACAAATGCGCCTCCTTTAATCTGCAAAGGAACTATAGGGGGCAGAACATAGCTATTCTCACCGATAGCCAAGCAGCGATCAAGGCACTTAGATCCAACCCGATGAACTCTAAACTGGTATGTGAATGCCTTGAGAGACTGAATACACTCGGCTCGTCCAACAAGGTCTGGATACTTTGGGTTCCAGGCCATGCTGGGTTGGAAGGCAGCGGACGATCTAGCCAAGAAGGAAGCAGGGACGCCTTTACACGAGCTAGAACCCTTCTGTGGAATCGGAAACGGTTTCATGGCTATGAATCTAAGAAATGAAGAGAAACGATTGAGGGAACTATATTGGACGGGCCTACCAGAGATGGAGCAGTCCAGGGTGCTTATTGGGGGATACGAAACCATGCGCACAAAGAATTGCTTAAACCTCACCAAAAAGAACCTCCGAATCATAGTGGGAATTCTCACTGGTCATTGTCGGCTGAACTATCACCTAGGGAAGCTAGGGATATCTACGGACACTGCCTGCAGGTTTTGTGAGGAGGAGGATGAAACCTCTATGCACGTCCTGGGACAGTGTCCGGCACTTGTGCAAAGTAGGTCGAGGCATCTGGGAGAACACTTAATAACAAATGCAAAGCTAAAAGATCTGAAAGTAGGGAATATACTAAAGTTCTTAACGTTTACAGACCTGCTTGAGATACTATGATCAATAGGCACACTATAACCAGTAAAAGGGGCGCAAAAGTTCTTCAAGGACGATGAGGTGAGGGATAGGGTTGAAAATTCAAAGTTCATCATGATATTAAAAAATCCCATTGCTACTAGTTTCCATAAAGATGATAGAGGGTGGCCCTCCTCCCGCTTCATATTACCATCTCCTCCAGATGGAGTAGAAAATTCAACCTTTCTCGAAAAGAGGTCTCGAATGCGCAGATTAAATTTTCCTGTTAAAGGTGGAGATCAAAAACGGTTTTCGAAGAGACTGTACCGTTTCAAAGCATAATACAAAGGATATCAAAACGTAATGCATGTAATCAATTGCGCGGTATCAAACATGATGAAGAAATATTTATCCGAGACTAAGTCATCAAACCAGGTTTGTAAGATCTTCCCTTCGAAAAGAAGTTTAAATGAAATTTACACCAAGGGGTAGTTCTAATTGTTTCAAGTTAAAGGAACTCCAGCCATTGCCACCACTCAATTCACATAAAATAACTAGGAAAGTCCAACAAAGTCACTCAATTTCCACTCTCCAACGTCCATGAAATTTGCACAAAACGACATTTTACAAACAATCATTTCACTTACAGATAAACGCTTTGTATCCTGCTCCATATTTCACTAATTCACTGATTCTTATTGAAAAACTTGTGATATTCTTTCCATTAAAAGTAAATCCCAATTTCAAAACAACGGTATGAATTCTGACAGAGGACTCCGTACGCGATCGTTTGATTTTGAAAATTCTTTTATGACTTTTGTATTGGTATGACTGCCACCAGATGTCAAGTAGTTACAGTGGGTTATAGAAGTGCGTACAAAACTGACGGATTGAGACTTGAACTTAATCTTTTAATGGAATTAATCGTGTTTTGATAGTCAATATTTAACACTAATAGATTAATGAGAAAGTCAAGTCAAGGAAGAGAGATATATTTACGAGTTAAACGCTCAATTTTCTAACTTTCCATCGAGTATCTACTGTCAGTCCGACTTGAGCCACTCGCGACCAACTTCACATGCATAATATTTTGATAGCGACTTGGTTATGTTGATATTTCTTGACTTTCGTTGATTGGTTTCTAATTTTGTGACTGCAAAGTGCAGTGCTAAGAACTCTGCTCCGTTTTCGTCTTCGAGTTCGCCGAATTAAGCTTCAGAATCGTTAAAATCACGGCGGAGTGAGGAAGCTTCAAATGCGGAATAACGAACCGAAGATTTCAATAATAACTTCCAAGTTTTGGTGAAGTGATGTCAAATGATTACAAAAGTAATTTCGTAGTTGGTGTGTTTACTGCCCTCGCATAGTCGCAGTGTTTTCCCAATATTTACGTTGATATCGCTGCGGGTGCGATGACATGATATACAAAGTTTTGTTTACCCGTTCGGAGTGAAAGTGCTGGCGCGGGTTATTTGCCGAGTGCAAGTGTGAATCCTTGAATTGATCCTGTGCGTGATAATGGAGAACTTGAGTGAGGAAGGACGCGGCTTTCGTTCACGCAAGAAACAGACCGATCCGTTTTGCTGCCCGGTGTGTGGTGTTACGGTGCGAGCTAGTGAACTTGAGCAGCATTTCGCAATGGAAGTGGATCGGCTGGTTAAGCTGCAATTGAACCAGAAAGTGAAAAAGAGTCTGAACAATGGGAACACGTACCATGACCCACTGCCAGGATGTTCGTCAAATGGAGATTCGGGTTCGAGCGGATGCCCGTGGGTTACTTTCCAGAAGATACGGAATAATAGGCATTCAAGGCTGAGGGTAAGCTTTCGAATTTATTTACTGTCGAAACTTAATTTTGAGGGGATGTTCTTTGAGGTATCACTTCATAGGCTCCTGGGTTAATTTCTCGCCTACCTGACAATTTGTGGTCATCGATCTTCATCACGTTCAGTTGAAAAGGAGGAGGCCCAAAACCTTAATCACAACATCTAATCGTCCCCGAAAATAGAGGCGAGAAAAACCAACATTTTTCAAATGCATTTATGTTATTCGAGGTATTGTCCAGCGTTAGCCACTACTTCCTCCCGTCTTTTTGGTAGTATCTAGTGCCCTGTGAGTTGGGCTTAAGAATACATTCAGCCTTCCCTGCTTGTCCTAAGAGGCAACTAAAAAGGATAGAAATTTGTGAGCTAGCAACTTGAAAATTGTCAAACTCTATTGCCTCCCAGAGATTGACCTCATGGCTACGACCTTTGGCTATCGAAAATGGACTATACTCATTCTGTGTCTTGCCCCACTAATGGCAATGTACTTTTGTAGTCTGGAAAGCCGAGTGGTAACAGACGCGAATAAGGTGTCGAATTGTTTTTGATGTGCTACGCACAAACGGAGAAACCCGATATAGCAGAGAAAGGTGCTTTCAGATGAACGCAGTTCAGGGGAGGCTTCCTAAAAGTGACATTGTGTCGGTAGTCAGAATGCTATGCCAGATGAGCTCTGACGACACCTTACTCGGTCATCATCATCATCATCATCAACGGCGCAACAACCAGTATTCGGTCTAGGCCTGCCTTAATAAGGAACTCCAGACATCCCGGTTTTGCTCCGAGGTCCACCAATTCGATATCCCTAAAAGCTGTCTGGCGTCCTGACCTACGCCATCGCTCCATCTTAGGCAGGGTCTGCCTCGTCTTCTTTTTCTACCATAGACCCTTATAGACTTTCCGGGTGGGATCATCCTCTTCCATACGGATTAAGTTACCCGCCCACCGTAACCTATTGAGCCGGATTTGATCCACAACCTGACGGTCATGGTATCGCTCATAGATTTCGTCATTGTGTAGGCTACGGAATCGTCCATCCTCATGTAGGGGGCCAAAAATTCTTCGGAGGATTCTTCTCTCGAACGCGGCCAAGAGTTCGCAATTCTTCTTGCTAAGAACCCAAGTCTCCGAGGAATACATGAGGACTGGCAAGATCATTGTCAGTAAGAGCTTTGACCCTATTGTGAGACGTTTCGAGCGGAACAGTCTTTATAAGCTGAAATAGGCTCTGTTGCCACCTTATATTTTGTCTTGCCTTCATTGATGTGCAGCCCAAGATCTCGCGCCGCCTGCTCGATCTGGATGAAGGCAGTTTGTACGTCTCGGGTGGTTCTTCCCATGATGTCGATATCGTCAGCATAGGCCAGCAGTTGGGTGGACTTGAAGAGGATCGTACCTCTTGCATTTGCCTCAACATCACGGATCACTTTCTCGAGGGCCAGGTTAAAGAGGACGCATGATAGGGCATCCCCTTGTCGTAGACCGTTGTTGATGTGGAATGGTCTTGAGAGTGATCCTGCTGCTTTTATCTGGCCTCGCACATTGGTCAGGGTCAGCCTAGTCAGTCTTATTAATTACTCGGTCATGTGATGGGAAAATACGGTCTGGGCGATTGTAACGATAGTGGTGGGAGGTTCGTGTATTTCTGCAAATTCCATAATATCGTCATTGGTGGCATAATCAGCAGAAGATTTAGTAGTTGTCTCCTGGATGTGCGTAACAGGAGGCGTTGACAGTGATCACCATCTGCTGATCTCTTACCTTCGCTTGCGTGTTGCCTCTGCTACTTTTCGCAGGGCTGGGGAGCTGTGATCCCGCCAACTTCAACAGCGACCACTTGTATGATCCAGTTGCCGCTCGAGAACTGTCTTGCTGATCGGGCGGCAGATTTATTGAATAATCCGCCCGAGAATATCGATGGGCTGCCATCAAAAATGCTCTTTTCTCGGATACTACACGGCTCGCTGTTCACGTCTCGAAAGGGGGTCATAAGATCTGACTGACGGCAGAATCGATGAGGGGTCGAAAGCTCTATTGAACGCTGCGTGGGAGTGACGAACTAGGAATTCAATACAGAGCGAATTCCTAAAAAGTTCAGCGTAGTGTGCGCCCTGATAAGAAAGAATATGCGGTTGCGCTGATCAGGGAAGGAGAAGATGCCGCAGAACGCAATGATTACAGAAGTGTATATCGCACCACGAAAGAGCTTGCATATGGTCGCAAATCTATCGATGGTCCTGTGAAGGATGTTAACGGCCGACCTCTCATCCGCAATGGCGAACAACTGAAGAGATGGAAAGAGCACTTCACCACGGTTCTTAATAAGTAATCACTGTAACATGCGGATACAGACTGTTCCTCCAAGTAGCAGAGAAAGAATTTTGTTCATCAATGCACTCACACGGGGTAGAGCCACTGGGTTTGATACTCTCCACTTACGGAAATTGTGAGGATCCAAAATCTTTCCCAGAGAGTGGAAGAAAGGGATGATCGTCAAGATTTCAAAGACCAATCATTTTGAGTGTGACAATTGGAGGAGTATCTGCGTTCTCCCTGTCGTTGCTAGAATAACACTGAATCGCATTAAAGAACACCTCGAAAGCTTGATCGACAGAGAGCAGGCTGATTTCCCCTCTAGATCCCCGTGCATTGGCGACCTTAATACCCTATGAATCACGTTGGAACAATGCGCGGGGTTTAGATCTTCGCTGCACCTGCTCTTCATCGATTTCGAGGGTGCTTTCGATAGTGTGGAGAAAGTAATAGCTAACATACTATCTGAGCAATATATAATGACGCAAAATGTCACGTGTTACACCGAGGTATGATCTCAGAGGATCTGGAGGTCCAAAACGACGTCCGCCAGGGTTTCATCTTGTCACCGATATTATTTCTGTTTGTTTTCAGTGACGTTCTTCATGCTGCCTTGTCCGAAGAATGTGGAGGAGTTGAATGGACTATGGCATCTTTCCTCAAACACCCCGAATACGCTGATGAAATCTGTCATGGACCTTCCCAAATGTCTCTGGACGGATTCTCAGTCTGATGGATCAACGCACTCTCCCTTTCTGCATTAATGTGCAGAGCATCGACAGCGTCGATCAATTTGTAAATCTAGGAGATGAATTTGACGGTGGCAATGAACTGGATGTTGCCCGACGCATTAACAAAGCTAGATTCACTTTTGCTGCTCTGTCTAAAGTTTATTATCTCAACACCAAGATCAAGTTGAGATTGTTCTCTGCTAGTGTTCTTTCTGTGTTGCTATGTGGGAGCGGCATATAAAAAGTGAATTTTACTGTTACCTAAAAGCAAGATTTCGTCAATACCTGGCTGCGTCGTGTTATCCACTCTTCGGATCACAGTGCGTAGATTGGAAGACGGAAGTGGCAACGCATATGTCACACTTTAAGGAGGGGCGACAATTGCATTGTGTGCTACGCCATGAGGTGAAATGGAGTGGGTCGCCCTAAGGGCACTTGGCACAGAACAGTAGGGGACGAGTTCGGGCGTCTGGGGGGAGCTGAAGTGCAATGTTTGCAATATTACAGAAGTAAAGTAAGTAAAATTTGATAGAGATTTGAAGTACTACCTGGAAAGATCGCTTTTATCGTTGCTAATGTGTTCGGCGACATCAAGTTCGGTCGGCAAAACCAACGCTCCCTAGATATGTAAATCGAAAAACTCCTTTGACGTTTTGCCCATTAATGCAAACAGGAAAAGTGTCATAACCCCTCAGATTGAGAACATTGGTTTTGTCCTTTCCCAAGTTGGTCATTTTGCCAAGGTCCATGATTCGGTGAAAGAGCAAACAGGTGTCATCAGTATAGTCAAGGTGTTTCAGGAATTATCCTCGTCTTGCAGCCAAGGCAGCATGAAAAATGCTATGATATAAATTAAAAGAAGCTATACGTTTCTCCGGCATGCACCTCCTGCATAGAGCATTCCAGATGAACGATGAAGTGCAGGTGGATCGGTGATTTAATTTCCGCAGACTATCCCACAATGATCCGAAGAGTGTTAATGTGGACGCTACATAGGACCCAGCCTACTCTCTGCCGCTCAAGTTTCCGAAGTCCTTCTTGATGCTTTCCAGGAGCTAATAGCTTCCACTCACTGGGGAAGATCTAAGATTCCCAGTATTTACAAATGAGTGGAAGTAACAAGTCTGCAGAGATTGCAGGAGCTTCGCATGAAGACCGTCAGGTCAGGCGAAACTCCGTTTGAATGCGTAAATGGCAGTGATAATTTCGCTTCTATGTAGAGGAAGAATCCGTATCTGTTTGTTACGGTGGCATGCTATATCATCAACGGCGCAACAACCGGTATCCAGTCTAGGCCTGCCTTAATAAGGGACTGCAGAGACCCCAGTTTTGCACCGGGGTCCACCATTCGATATCCCTAAAAACTGTCTGTCGTCCTGATCTACGCCATCGCTCCATCTCTGGCAGGGTCTGCCTCGTCTTCTTTTTCTACCATAGATATTACCCTTATAGACTTTCCGGGCTGGATCATTCTTATTCATACGGATTAAGTGACCCGCCCACCGTAGCCTATTGAGCCGGATTTTATCCACAACCTGACGGTCATGGTATCGCTCATAGATTTCGTCATTGTGTAGGCTATCGTCTGTCCTGTAGGGGGCCAAAAATTCTTCGGAGGATTCTTCTTTCGAACGCGGCTAAGAGTTCGCAATTTTTCTTGCTAAGAACCCAAGTGTCTGAGGAATACATGGGGACTGGCAAAATCATTGTCTTGTACAGTAAGAGCTTTGACCCTATGGTGAGATGTTTCGAGCGGAACAGTTTTTGTAAGCTGAAATAGGCTCTGTTGGCATACAACAACCGCAACGTTCTCAAAGTTGTAGTCTCCTATATTTATTCTTCCCTTTTGACCAGTGCGGTTTGACGTTGTTGGTTGGTTGGTTTTTGGTACTGACGTTGCCACCATATACTTTGTCTTGCCTTCATTGATGTGCAGCATAAGATCTCGCGCCGCCTGCTCGGTCTGGATGAAGGCAATTTGTACGTCTCGGGTTGTTCTTCCCATAATGTCGATATCGACATCGTACCCCTCACATTTACGTTAGCATCACGGATCACTTTCTCCAGGGCCAGGCTAAAGAGGACGCATGATAGGGCATTCCCTTGTCGTAGACCGCTGTTGATGTCGAATGGTCTTGAGAGTGATCCTGCTGCTTTTATCTGGTCTCGCACATTGATCAGGGTCAGCCTAGTCAGTCTTTCGTTGGGATACCGAATTCTTTCATGGCTGTGTAGAGTTTTACCCTGGCGGCTTTAAATTCGATGAAAAGAAGATGCATCTGATGTCCATATTCCAACAGTTTTTCCATCGCTTGCCGCAGAGAGAAAATCTGATCTGTTGCTGAAATGCATGAAGTGGAGCCTCTTTGGTATGGACCTAGCAAGATAGTTCCTTTTCCGTCTGTGAAGTCGCTTCTCCGCTCGACGAAGTTCATGATAAGTCTCTGCGCGTGCCCGCGTCCTTTGAGAATGCAGCATTACTCGGTATGCGGCATTCTTCCGTTCCGTTGCTAGCTTACATTCACCGTGGCCGTATCAATGATAACATTCATCAGGTGGTTGTGAAGATCATTTGTTGATGCTTCATCTCCAGGACATCTGTTAGCTGCGGGTAGTGCGGCATCCATTTCCCCCTTATATGTGTTACGGAGGGCTGTGTTGTGAATGGCTTCAGTATTCACTCTCACTTGATTGTCAGAGGGGATTGTAGGTGGTGTGCCAACGAGATAGAAGTCCGAGTCTATATTGACGAATGCTGTGCAAGTGATAAACTCACAACACAAGGGGAAAAGGCAAATGGCATTTTTTTTAAAAATCGGGTAGAATTCCAAACGTTTCTGCTCCAAGGAAACTCGTATCAATGATGATGGATTTAATGGAAACTATGAACTTACATTTTTCTAGGTTATTTTCTTCTCATTTGTGACTATTGCATTTCTCCTTATTTTCCATAATTATCTTCATATTCTCTAATACTTGTCATTCTCCCAAACATTTTCGTAGATATAAGCTTCAAAGTGATCGAAACGTTAACACTAATGTATTCCAATATATTTTCAGATAAAGACCCGGAAACGAAAAGCGGATGAACCCATCTGCCCAATATGCAACGAGCGACCCACAGAAGACATCAACGTTCATGTTGAACTTTGCCTGCGTAAAAGTGAGAACAAAAGCGAAAATTCAGATAGGCTGAACGGCAGTAGCGTAGCTAGCGACGACGACGAAAGTATCGACATTGAGGGTGAAACTTTCGACGAATATGAATGGGCTGGTCAGAAACGTGTACGTGTTTCGAGTATGCTGCAGGGTGGCTACTCAGCTGCTGGGATCGGCACATCCATAAGTAACTGCAGCGATGACGACGAGGATCTGAACGTTGACGGTGATGACACACAAATTTACGGCCCGCCTCAGTATACCGAACGAGACGTGATTGTCCCGATATCGGGAGAATGCGAAAAAGAGGAAAATGAGAATATCTACCTACGAAAATTAGTAACTGGACACGATGTTCAAACCCTTTTAAATTCATCCGATGCTAATTCGGAAATATCCGGCAGCTTAGAAGAAAACAATGACGGGATCCGATCAAGTACGAGTCACAGTGATCGACTAATGGAGGATAATAAGTCACCTTCAACTGCAACAAATACCTTCAGCATGGGAGGATCAGGGACAGACAGTCAGGGTCAAGTAATTGAATGTCTCAAGGCGAAAATACGAGAGTATGAGAATCAAATTAGTAATAAGATAAAATGTCTAATATGTATGGACGAGTTCAAAAAACCAGCGGTTTCAATATGCTGCTGGCATGTACACTGCGAGGAGTGTTGGCTTAGAACGTTAGGTGCTCGGAAATTGTGTCCGCAATGTAACATGATAACATCGCCTTCGGATCTGAGACGCATTTATATGTGATTGGTTTTTTTTTTAAGTTTATGAGAGCCTAGTGTTACGGAGAATATGTTATTTGATTTCGAATTACCAGCAATACGAAGAATTGTGAGTATTGCACCATCTTTTTTTCTAATATTGTGCTGGCACCGATGTCTACTTCTTATGCAAGGAAATTGTTTCGTATTAGCAATCAGCAAATGTTGTACACTAGTCATGTCCAAAAGAAGGGTATCAGCCCCAGAATGAACTACTTTATTTTGTAAACAGGGAGCATTTGGAATCTTTTTTTTTTCAAACAAGAGATTTACTATTAAATTGAGATGAAGGAGGTTATTTAGTTTGTTGAGGATGGTGGAAGTCCTGAGTCAGCATCCACTTGATGACCGACCAGACCACTTGCGAAGCAACTTACTTCCTCTCTTCTGGTCCATGGACTCCTCTTTTTGGGTTAAACACCCAAGTTCAAAAAGAAAAGAAACGTTATTCAGTTTGTCCCTGTTGAATGCAACGTCACCAATTTTCCATTTGAAAGAAATATTTGGAGAGCAAACATTGTGCGTCATAAAAATGCACGAAACCTGTTGAGTGTTGGGCTGGTCAAATTGCCATTAACTTAATGACTGTGTGACTGAGTCGCATAATTGAATAGTAGTAAACTGGAACAAAGGTTTTCAACGTGGTAGCGCTGCAAAGGTTAGATTTCAAGCCTGCGCATGGCAGAGTCTTGTGTCTTATCTCTCATTTCTACGTCAATTATCCTGTTTTCCATCTCTAATATTAGAAATCAGGTCACGAAGCGCTGCTGAGTTGAACACGTTTCCATCAAACATTCCCTAATCGGTGAACGGTTATATTTGCACCATAAAGTTAAATGATTTTGAGTTCTTCCTTTATTTCCAAACTCAATTTTCTAGTTCGGACCAGCTTCCGCCTAACTCTAGTATCATGAACATGGGACGAGTATCGCTGATTAGAACAATAAATTGTTGTTTCTTGTTTCGCGTATGTTTAATCTCAATGAACTTTATTTATTTTATACTTGGAATAAGTTGTAAGATTTTTATCTCTTAAGTTTGTACCTTTAGCACTTACAAAAGTATGGAGTAAACGAAATTAGTTTTCAAGTAGGAAAAACTATGATGAAAATAATGTATAAAGACGTATACAATTTTTTGTAAATTAAAATAAAAAGAAATATTTTTATAAAAAAAAATTATGTGTATTCAGAAATTATACAAGGAATGATGTGTGCGAAATTGGTGACGTTCGATGCACTTCCAAAGGCCCTTTAGTCTACAAGATTTGAGATCTTTACAGAATATGGTGGATTTGTTTGTGAATTAGATGAAATCCTAGTTGATGGAATAAAAGCGTTCGTGAAAACTAGCGTCACAACCGCGCGTGCCAAATGCCATCGGACACTGAGCCTGATTCAGGACCATTGCCATACTGAAGTTCTGATAGACCTCAAGTTTGTTGTATGTCATCCTCTACAACATTTTCTCAATAGTGCCTGAAAGATAAATGGCGTGGAAATTCATCCCATTCCACCCTATGACTTTAGGCTTTTTTTAACGACAAGAGTAGCTTCTGCCTCCTCTACTCGATGGGTACCATTCCTTCCAACAACTACAATTCAAATGCACTGATTGTGAATGTTTCGGACCTAGTCGTAACTTGAGAGCTTGTGTTGAAATTTCGTCATCTCGGTCTCCTTTTGGTGTACTTGTTTTCCCTTGCCCCAGGTTCCCAGGAATTCTCGTATTAGTCAGGGTAGGTAGGTAGGTATCAGTGGCCGCTTCGAGGAGCCCAATTAGCGCTTTGGTGCGCCGTTTTGATGCCACAAACTCCTAAGACCGTGATTGTTGTTATGGGAGCAGGGAGGCAGGGTCCAGCCGGCTCGAATCTTCAGAGCCAGCCCGTCGCATTTACGAAGGAAAGCAGCTCCCCGACCCTGCAACTAGAAATCTCTCTGAGGTCCCCAAAGAATGGTTTACCCAGTGTTCGCAGCCTGACTCTAGCCAGAGGTGGGCAATCGCAGAGAAAGTGCATGAAGGTTTCCCTTCCTTCTCCGCAGCTTCGACAATGCGAGTTGTATGGTATGCCGACCCTAACGGCATGGTCCTCTATGCGCCAGTGCCCCGTTCAGACCGCCGTAATCTTGAATGCATTTGCACGCGTCTGGCACAGGAGCTCTCGTGATCGGGCTATGTTATAAGCGGGCCAAATTCTCCTTGACTTGGCACAGCTTGTAAGCCTTCGCCATCTCAGGCCCACGACTGCTAGGTAGTGTGAGTAGACTTCGCCGCCGACAGCCGCCAGCGGAACACCGACTGTATTCGCCGAGGGACTGCCAAGAGCAGAGCCTTGCCTGGCCAATCCGTCAGCCCGCTCATTCCCCTCTATGTTCCTATGCCTGGGAACCCAGAGGAGAGTGACCTTGAGCGTGCCGCCCAGATGGTTGAGCGCGTCTCTGCACTGCCCCACCAGCCGAGAAGATGTCGTCGTTGAGTACAAGGCCTTGATGGCCGCTTAGCTGTCGGTCAGAATGGTTATGTTACACTTGGGGCTCGAATCACGCTCCAGTCATCGACAGACTTCCAAAATCGCCAGTACTTCCGCCTGGAATACACTGGCGAAACCTGGGAGACCATACGACTTGGATACACCGTGTGTATTTGAGAAAACCCCCACGCCGATTCCATAGGCAATCTTTGATCGGTCTGTAAAGAATACCGTGCCATAGTCTTGCAACACGCCGCCGGTCTTCCACTTTGCCCTGGTTGGAAGGTCCACAGCACAGTTTCTCGTGAAGTTCAGCTTGCGTGTGACATAGTCTGTGGGGGATGCCCAGATTTCGCGAGGTATTTCATCTAGGATGTTGCTTTGGCCGTAGGACTTCGCTGTCCAGCATCCGGTCTCACGTCGTAGTCTAACGGCACTGCACGCTGCAACATATTTAATGTGGAGGTCTAGGGGGAGGAGATGCAGGAGTACATTGAGAGCATCTGCCGGGCAGGACTGCAGAGCCCCCGCAGCACCCGCACACGCGGTTCTTTGAATCCTATTAAGCTTCGTTCTGTTGTATTTTTTCTTCAAAGCCTGCCATCATACAAAAGAGCCGTACGTCAGGATCGGACGCACAATAGCGGTGTACATCCAGAGAACCATCCTCGGCCGGAGACCCCATTTCTTTGCAAAGGTTTTCTTGCAGGCCTAGAAGGCTATACAGACCTTCTTAACCCTCAGTTCTATGTTCAACCTCCAATTTAGCTTAGTATCCAGGATAACACCCAGATACTTTACATTAGAGGAAAGAACCAATCTTCGTTCATTCAGCCGTGGTAGATGGAATTCAGGTATTAGTCATATTTCGGACAACTTTTTTATGACTAATTTAAGCCAAAAATAACAAAGTTACGCTGTATTCCGATAAAGATCGGAACTAGAGTTATCCAACTGCAGGAAGTGTAGCGATTCCAATTTCGATAATTTTGTAAAGAATCATCTGTTTAAATTTCATACTGATCGGTTCATTACTTTTCGAGTTAGAGTTCCCACAAATGTGAAAAAAAAGTCATTTGTTGAAAACTACTATCCCAGAACATATGTGGAGGTTACATCACTTTCTTTGCAGAATCTACAGACAGTATCCGTAGATATCCCTAGCTTCCCCAGCTGATAGTTTAACATGTAATGATCAGTGAGGATTCACACTGTTATCCGGAGGCTCCTATTGGTAAGGATTAAACAATCTCTCGAGCGTTTGGGTTCGTATCCCCCCATAAACTCACTGGATTCTTTCATCCCTGCTAAATTCGCTCAGTACAGTTTCTTCAGCCGTTCTTCTTCATTTTTCAACGTCGTAGCTATGAACTCATTTTCGACTCCACAGAATGGCTTTGGCCGATATAGTGGCGTCGCTGCTCGTTTCCTGATTAGCTCGACCGCAGCCTCATTGCCTTCTAACCCAATGTTGTTTAGAACGCAGACTATCCGAGCGTGTTCAGTCTGTTAAGGTATTCCCATTCCAGTTTGTAATTCACTTAGTTGGATCTAAGTGTCGTAATAGCTGCTTGGCTGGTGGTTAGAATAACAACGCTCTGCCCCCTAAAGTTCTGTTGGAGGTTAAAAAAGGCACATGCATGTATGGTGTGGAATATGCTGTTATCGTTATTCATTGGTCCAAAGTATATTTTCCTTGAAAAAATGACCCTGTTGCATGCTACCTCTGCCGTAAAGATCCGTCAGCGTTTACTTTGTTGCTCCCATATATTTAAAATTCTTATCGAAGTTAAGCCTCATTGTTATGTGTTGGTATCAATAATTCAGGATGTCGTCTATAAAAATCGATTTAGGCAGTTCCCCGCCTCACTGGTACTAGCGGAGTTTCTGAAGATTGTCCTCTTTGTCTGCATCTGTATGACCAGTTGGGGAGGGGTCTGCGACGTCGTTGGACATGTTCTCATTGCCCCACTGATACTCAATCCAGTCTTTGAAGTTTAAATAATTCATTGGCTGTTGTACTGAGTTGCGTTTTTTCTGCCTAAATTACCGGCTCATTGGCCTTACTATTACAGTGCATATCCAGTGCAGTATTTTCGTGGTGCATCCTCATTTTTCCCCTGCTATGGACTTGCAAGTCATCAGAGCCCTTGTAGCTTTCCAATATGTGGAATTTGGAATGCATAAGGACTGGCAAGTGCATAGTCTTGTACAGAAGAGCTTTGATCCAATTTTTGTAAGCTGAAATAGGCTATATTGGCAGCCAACAACCGTGGAGATGGAGATAGAGTTTAGTAGTAGAGCTGTTGGTGTTTAGCAGGCGTTTCTCAGCTTTTATGCTAAATCGTGGGTACCAATCCACGTTTCGCCCTGGGACCTATATTATCCTTTGACCACCTTAAACATTGCTTCCTTCAATATTGCCCATAAATTTTCAAAGGGATTAAGAACGGGTAAGTTGTCTGGCTAAACCGTTGAGAAGCGCTGTTTTGCCTTGGCCGTTTAAACCGCTGAGAAGCACTGTTTTACCTTAGCTTTACTGACTTTCGTGGTGCCAGCTCCACCTTGCATAAGAGTGGGATATATTCCTTTTGGATATTGTTGCCGACTGTTGGGGCAGTTCCCGTAGATCGGCGATATTTGGTATCGGTAATACTTACCATTAACCGTATAGTTTTCATCAACGACAACAAGCTCAGATTTTCCATATAAACTTATCCCTCCAGCCACCATCATTTTAAGTCCTTGTTTAGGTCGTTGAAATCGCTGCATGGTTTTCGGATCTGATGTTCTGATTTTGGAAAAAGTTCGATCCGGGATCCATCTGTAAAAAGTATGCGAGCTCGTTGTTTCTTGCCCACGTATTTTCTAGAGTGAAAGCTTCGTCGATTAACCTCTTCCGGGAAATATGCTATTCATAAAACCATTAGCGCTCAATTAATTCAAGAATTACAGCTTTCATAATTTTTAAATTCGTCACCAAGTTATTACACTTCATTTTTACCTCTCTCGCTAGTTTCCAATTCACCCTTTCCCCCTCCGTGTCGTTGTTGGGCGTCAGGCAGAATGCTATTGTCTTCCGCCGTGGGCTAGGGCCCCGGGAAAGAAGTTCCGCGGAGCATATGTATTCGGTCCCCCTCATTATCAGTAAATTCTTTATCTTCCTTCTTCAGACAGACAGAATATATTGCCTTGTCTTTGGCTGTAGCATTAGATGGCCTGGATGCTTCTATATTTGTTCTCTCCCTTCACAAAATTCCCCGAAGTTGTTTCGTTTTGCTTTCTTGATCGCGTTGCTATACGTCGTCAATGCTGTTTTGTACTTCTGCCAGTCCCTGGTTTGGTTCGGCTGATTGACGAGTTTTCGCGCCTCCGTTCTCATAGTGGCTAGATTCATGTTCCACCAGGGTACGTTCCTTCACGACTGTCTAAGTAGGACAGTTGGTCTCTACTACGTCAATGACGACTCCTTTTCCACCACTGCTTCCAGCTCTATTTCAATCCAGATCTCGCCGCTCACCTGTAGATGAGCCATGTTGTTACTCAGGTGCCTTTTGTAGGAGTCCCATTTGTTCTCCTTAGATTCCTAATTATTCTGTCTACTTCCGTGTTACCCTCAATGTCAAATTTGGTTATTGTCTGATCCGACACCAGTACCATTTACCTGATGCTGGTCACCAATGTGTTCCCTACATTATGTATTTCTAACTTATTACGAAGGATCAATTCAAGAAGGTACTCACCTCTTCGATTAACGTCGCTTTTTCCCCAGACCTCATGCTGAGCGTTGGCATCGCAACCAAGAAGAAGTGGCAGCGCCTTCCTCTGGCAGAACTTTGCCAGTCTAACAGCTAATTCCGGTGGGATCTGGATATCGTCTCCTGGAAAGTATCCTGATACCACGACTGCCTCTCGAGTTTTTTCCCCGGATTCCAGTGAGATTTGGACAACCATGAGGTCTTCAGGTAGAAACTCTGAAAGACGTATATATTTTAAGTTTGGCTTGAGAATGATGCAGCTTTTGGTTTTTTACAAGAGACCTGCGTGCTTCCCCTTGTAGACCGCGATTCTAACATCGGTACACCTAGGGTGCGTTAGCAATAATTCTAATATTATAATTCGCACTTATTCTTGCAATTGCTTGCTGACCATCAGCTCCAATAGTGCTTGGAGCTTTCTTCCAAAGTTGGAGTATTATCCTCCTCCTCCAACATTGCACTTCCTTGCGTATTACTATTCGACTTGAGACCTAGAGTGTCTAGTTTCTAGGTCATTCATCTTTTCCTCTTCTGTGGACAGCAGGCCCACTTCCCTGCTCGGTCTTTCAACCTCGATGGCCTCCGCGATTCCTTCGGTAGGCCTTCCATACGATGTGTCTTCCGAAGTCTCCTTCCTTTAATTTTCTCTATGTGCGTGCACAGGTATGCTACCAAATTTGCAATTGATGAGGCAATTAAGAAGTTTAATTGCCTCCAAGGATCGGTCATCTACCCCGATTGTGAAGAGTTTCTGGTTATTTGGGGAATATAGTCCTAAGCCATTCTGTCGTGTGCTCCGACATGCAGTTTACCAGTATACGACCTGGTCGAAAGCGTATATTGGCGAAGTGGCTACTCTCTAGCTGTTTTCCGGAATTTCCTCAACGCACCAAAACTTGCTCCCTGAGTTTGCCTACCACGTAACCTATTCCTACCATGCCTGGGGTACCCAATTTAAACGATTATTCGGCTTTTTAACAAGGAAGGCAGGTCGAGACTATTCCTTTCGCGAAACTATTGTAGAAGAGATGCTGGAGGGTTGGCACAGGACCAGAGACCTTGTTCAGATCCTGCTTTTAGTATTGCTAGGGCTTCGAGTAATTTGCTTTAACAAGAGAAGCGAAAGAAATGCTCCCCAAAGTCACAAAATCTTACTTCAGTCGGTCAGAAATTATCGCTTAAGTTCGAAGAAGCAAGGATTCTATAGAGCATGGAGACGACTATCAAGGAACATGTGCACATTCTTTAAATACCCATTGGGTAGAAGACATTTTTCTCTAAAGGTCAGTAATTTTTACTGAATCAGTCATCTAGTTTTAATTGTACATGTTTGACCAATTCGTCCTGCATGGGTTCTGTAAAACTCAAGCGTACATTTATTGCGAATTATCGCCATGAGATCGGCCAAATCCGTAACGGATAAAACTCAAAATACAAGTTGTGACTGTGATAATAATCTGTGAAAACGGCAAAGTCAATAGACCGGCATATTCCTCAGGATATTATGCACGGAAGCGGTGAGAACATATGACTTGTAATTTATCAGAACTCATCGAGATGTCCTTTTATCTCGATCTTTTGTAGTCACCTCAAGGGGTGAAATCTGATGAGAGGGTCAACTGCGTTGTGAATTAGGTACACATGAATGGTTTCCCATTCAAAAAAGGGAAACTTGAAAAATTGCACGTCTAACCGCAAATGACTTCTGTCTGTCTGTATCAGTGGAGTTAACGTGAAAAAGGTCGTACAATTGGTGTCATAAGTCTTTGGTCAGGAACGTGCATTCGGGATTTTTTGTAGCCTCTCCTATCTCCCTTTTCATACTCTGATGAAAAATATTTCGTATAAAATCGATAAGTGCAATTTACAGAGTGCATGATACATGCAAGTACCTATTTTCGGAAGCAATATCGGTTGAAAGGTACTCCGTGGTTATTGCTATGCGTTTATCCTGTTTTGGGTGTGTGTTAATACACATCTCTTTTGTGCAGTCTGCAGACCCTTGTCGAGGCACATCGCACCCTACAACAGTCCAAATAATAGGAGCAACTCGGAGAGTATCAGCCAGACAAATGGATATTCGACCTGAAATAGTTTTATGACACCTTTTACTCCAACGAGATGATTGGATATGTTTTATATTTTAAATGAGTTATCTCCGACTTGATATCTACCTGGAAAATCCAGCAGCATTTTAGCAGATTTTTATGAGTATCTCATGCTAGATAGACAATGAGCGAT
Source organism: Hermetia illucens (assembly GCF_905115235.1). Taxonomy (NCBI): domain Eukaryota; kingdom Metazoa; phylum Arthropoda; class Insecta; order Diptera; family Stratiomyidae; genus Hermetia; species Hermetia illucens. Next base: position 8,591,858 of record NC_051854.1, on the reverse strand, counting down.
ATCATAAAAATTTTACAACATTTATAAATACCAATAAATGGACTTGCTAATGCATCTGAGTTGAGTTCGTTGGGCTTCTTGAAAAGAGGCCAGAAATGGAATTTTTATGGCAATATCGGCATTAAGTCGGGGCTGATAGTTTGTTATAACGAGTTGCCTACTTTCGTGGAGAATTTATTTCCAGTAGTTTGGGCAATAAAGACCTCGATTGAGTGACTAATATCTTTAACTGATAGTGAATTGTAAATGGGAGGATGCAGATGGCGGGCCAATAATATGCGGGAGATAATCTGACGGAAGACTACCTTTGTGAGTACTATTTGTGGAGTGTTGTTTTCTGAAATACTCTAAAGTCTATGGACAAACTGTTTTACTATGGCGACATGACTGCTAGTAAGGCAAAAATGAAACAGGTGGAAAAATATTTTGAATTGTGGATAATATGTTCTCATGGTAAAATATAGCTCCCCAAAAATTATTTTTATATCTGACTCAACAAAAAAACATGATTCCGGACCTGTATATGCAGAGGATAGCCATGCAACAAAGGCTAGTCCTAAAATTTATATATTTATGGTTGCAATTTACCCCTTGGTGGGATATAGCGCGTTAACCGTACCTTCCTTAATACGATTTCCTAAGACGCCTACACTTCTTCTCTACTGTTTTGTGATAATTGCCCTTGGAGCGACCCAACTGTCTCCATCTTGAGAGAGTGGATTACATTGCATGGCCTAGCCAGCCCGTAAATACAGATAGAGTTCGGGGGTTCGATGATCGTTCACACTGAGAACCGTGGTTTTGTTGGTGCTTATCTTCAGTCCAACTCTGCTTGCATCCCTTTCCAAATTCAGAACCATTTGGCCAAGATCCACGACCCGGTGAGAGAGGGAACAAATGTCATCAGCCTAACAGCGAGACAAGGCAGAACGAAAAATGTTCCCGATAACAAGAAGAAATAATATCGATGACAGGATGCAATCTTGGCGAACCCCGCTTTGGACCTCAAATTTCTCTAAGATTTTACCTCGGCGCAGCACATGACACTGCGCCATCATATGACGCTCTGATAAAAGCTATTAGTTTCTCTGAAATGCCTCCCCCCTGTCAGAGTCGACCTTAGCATTCAGATTACCTATCACGATTACAATATCATCTTTAGGAAACCTTTCCTGAACTGCGTGTTATTGTTCATAGAAAGCATAATTTTCTATTATATCGGAAATCTCTGTTGTTGCATAGCATTCTCCTTAACCTGGGCTGGAATCTTCTCTCAGTCTCAGTCCTGTGATAAACAGACTCTCAAGTCAAAGGAGTGCTCTTCAAGATAGCCGTCAGAAACAATCCGATACCAGATTCGCGTCTCCTACCACTCGCCTTTCCAGAATATAAAAACACATTGCCGCAAGAGAATGAGGAGTACTCTCTATAGTACCACCATCTTATTGCGCTTAGGCCCACTCATAGCGGCGGAATTCCCACTCGAGTTAGAGAAAGCCGGCATTCTGAGGACCCTCGCTACCGTTGTTAACAAGCCTGCGCACATTCCAGAAACCAATTGTAGTCCATTTTCGATAGCCAAAGATCTTCAGCGAGAGGTCCTATCTAAGGCGTTGTTAACGTTTCAGTAACAATAAAGTTTCGAAATTTGCAGGTTACTAGCCCGCAAATTTCTATCCCTTTTAGTCGCCTCTTATGACAAACAAGACTTTTAAACAATCATACCTTCGAAGTGGTCAACGAACTTCACGATGAGCGTCTAACCCAGACATTTTTATCGTTGACTGTGTAGCTCATCCTGATCTCAACTCGAAAGATCCAAACATCATTGATTAATGTGATGACCGTCAAATGACGCTCAAGACATCGAGGATCATCGAATTCGTGAAGGATATTGTGAATTGCAGGATCATGTGACTACACGTTTCCCTCTGAAGTCTGACTGAGGCATGCCCCATTCAAGAGCCCTGGCATTAAAATCACCGAAAACCAGGATTCGTCCCTCCGTGCTCGAAACGGCGTCCTCCAGAGCATCAAGCCGGCGCCGAAAGTCCGGCATCGTCTCATTCGGCGTGAGGTAAACGCTAAAAAACGTTATCCCTAAACACCGGATCCAGACAAACCCGTCCCCCCGGCCTTAGGCAAGAACACGAAGTCGAACGTTGTCCCGAATCCAGATGGCAGCGGTGCCCGATAAGTCGAGATACCATGAGGACGGGTCCTTGTTGCGGTATTGCTCGCTAATCAGCACCAGATCAGCATTTACTTCCGCAGCGAACTGTGCTAGCAACTGGTGAGCGGTTGCACTCCGGTGCATGTTAAATTGCAAAATCCGGATCATGGCGTTCGCACCCTAGCCCTCTCCAATCCGATTTTGATTCTCCCGCTGTTAAGGAGTTTCCTCGCATATTGCTCGGGTTTCTTATTTAAAAGAAGAGGAGTTAGTATGGGTTCACTCGTGTCTACTTGCCAATCCGGCTCGAAGAATCAATGCCCGGTGGGAACGTGGGGGAACGTCTTGCAGCATTACAAAACGACTCGAACAAAACGCTTGGAATTCCCAACTAACTAATAATGGATTTATTTACAGATTTTTATAAATAAAATTTACTTACTGCAATCTTTGTAAATTTGCTTATACCTAGGCAAAGGCATAAGTTTATTGTCCCGCGGAATGTGGATTTAGTCGTCGGATTTGCAATTTACTGTTCAATGTTCCTATAATCCTTGGTTTGCCCATAAACGCTGAAAAGAATTTCCATTCACTGAGTACATCCTGTTTCTGAGTATATTTGAAATTTCGCATACACATGTACTGCCCTCTATATGTTAAATATTGCTTTCAGTTTCTCCACAAACCGGTTCAAATCTGATATTTCCCGTCCTGGCCTGTAGCAAACTTCTCTCGATATGCACGAACAGCTGTTCCTCTCAACCTGGATGCATTCGCGCTCCTAGTCTTCAAAATTCCCGCCACATTTCAGTAGTTGTTCAAAAGTTCGTGGCGTCTGTCCGTGAAATAACAGGAATTTATTATATTAACGGTGAGTCATGATGCAGTTTGTCTTAAGGAATTGTGATTGGTGAAAGTGAATTGCCACGAGTGGGTGTTCATCAGTTTGATTTGCGCTTTAAGTGTTCGTTGCACTCGTTGCGTTCCACTTGGATCATCGAACTTTCATCTTAACCTCTCTTCATTGCAGCCGGCAAAAACACGTACCCCACACAATGCCGCGGAGGAAGCAACCCCAAATGAACGGAGCGCCAGCCGCCAAAATCCCACGTGTACCGTTGACACTTCCGATCCCTGAACGGCCGAAACGTTCGGCCAAATTACTGGTCTGCGGCCAAGGGGACATGGGGCAACTAGGACTTGGCGAAGACAAAATGGAAAGCAGGTTTCCCACGGCCGTAGCCAGCTTGTCGGACATTGTGGACTGCTGCGCGGGAGGAATGCACAGTTTATGCCTGACACAAACTGGAGATATTTACTCGTTCGGGTGCAACGACGAGGGAGCATTGGGTCGCGATACGTCCGAGGATGGTTCCGAGTTTGAACCACGGAAAATGGACTTGCCCGGCCAGGCTGTGAAAATCTGCGCGGGAGACTCGCACTCGGCATGTTTGCTGGAAGATGGACGTGTGTTCGCCTGCGGTTCATTCCGTAACTCACACGGAAACATGGGTCTCACGCTGGAGGGAAATAAGTGGAGACCTGTTAATATCTTGCCAGGAGTCGAGGCGCATGATATATCGTCCGGTGCTGATCACTTGGTGATATTGGCTTGCAACGGAAATGTGTTTACGATTGGATGTGCCGAACAAGGCCAATTGGGACGGGTGCCGCTAAGGGATGCCGGTGGAGATTCGCGACGAGGGAAAGATGAACTGCTCAACCCACAAACGATTCATGTGAAACACAAGAAGCAGTTCGATTCGATTTGGACAACTATTTATTGGTATGTGATCTTACGAGTAATTAGAGAGGTTTCCTTGCTCAATTGTTTCTCCGCAGCACCTTTGTCCGGAAAAACAAAGAAGGCGACGTGTACGCATTTGGACTGAACAACTATAATCAGCTATGCATGCCGAAGACGGACATGCCTGTTCCAGTTCCAAAGAAAACGAGCCTGAAGGATGTGCTGGCCATTGCTGGTAAGTAAAGCAATAATTCAAGCTGACTCTTTGATTTTCACGCATTATGAAAACGCTGTGTATTGAACCGTTATAATAGGGACCTTATGACGACGCTAGAAGTCGTTTGCGTTCGCGTTTCATGCGATTGTGACCAAAATGAATATAGCGTGAGAGAGCGGAACGTAATGGCACAGTGGATCTACTATAGGCAGTACCCTACTAAAATGACCCCGCTTGCGAATGTGCTTGCAGAAGCTTATCTGTACACATCAGAGACGCTAAACAAGGAAAGGCATAATCTTCGTTAAATCGTATTGGTAAGAGAGAGATCGGTGAGCTTTTGCTATTCTGGTCCTACGGCGTGCTCACCCATGTAGGAAAAAGTTGTTTCACGTATTCACTTATACATAAGCAAAAACTTGCCAATCTCACCAATACATTGGCAAGTCCGGGCGGTATGTCAAACACAGCTGATCGGATTTTCGTTACATCTCGCTCATGCTCAAGGGCAAAACAATTTGAAATCGTGTGTACTCGCACTGATTTCCCCCTTGAAGGGCAAGGGGGAGTGTGGTAGCTGTCTAGTATCTAACTGTGGTTTCGAGCGCTTACGCAGTTGCGCGGGGAAATTGGGACCGTTTTGGCAATTTTTAAATTCCAATACATGTCACGTGGTGTAAACACAACCTTATTAAAATCGGTTCAATGTCTGTCTGTCCTTTTTTTGTTTTTGATTGGCGAAAATTCTTCATGAATACGCATCTAAAATCTAGGACACCAATCTTCTTCCTTTTCTTCAGCCTTTGTCCCGTTCACAAGCGGGGTCGGCTCGTCGTGATGCTCTACCGACTGCCTGATCTGGGTGCAATCTCGAGGCTTTCAAATCCCCATCTAGCGTATCAAGCCACCGTTGTTTAGGTCTGCCTTTTGGTCGTTTACCATCGACTTCGATGTTCAGACCATCTTGGCAAGTGAATTCTCGTTGGCACGAATTGCGTGACCATACCATCGAAGACGCCTCTCTCGCAACTTTTCCACGATCGGTGCAACCCCATAACGATTGCGAATATCCTCATTTCGGATATGATCTAAACGTGTGACGCCACTAGTCCAACGTAGCATCTTCATCTTCATTACCGCAAGACGCCGATCATTGTCTCTTATAGTCGGCCAACACTCAGAACCATAAAGAGCGACTGGACGGACGACATTGCGGTAAATTTTCGATTTGAGACGTTCGTTGATATGTCGATCACAAAGAACGCCAGTTGTGGAACGCCACTTCATCCAGGTTGCGTTAATGCGTGAAGCAATTTCATAATGCAGTTTTCCATTGGCTGATAGCGTTGGAGGTATTTAAATCGCTCACTTCTGGGCAGATCACTGCCGCTGACAGTGATTGTGCCTGTTTCATGGGGATCGGTCGTCAAAAATTCAGTTTTGTTTATATTCGATCTGAGACCGTGTTGCATGAGGCGATCATTCCATTTTTGAACAAGTTGCTCGAGATCATTTTTGCTATCAGATGCTAGGAAAACATCATCTGCATAAAGCAGTATGTAGGGCGCTGTGACAGTGTCTGTAACAAGAACAAAGAGGAGTGGTGAGAGGGCGCTTCCTTGATGAACACCAACAGAGACACGAAGCGGTTTTGATACACCCGCCATGCTTCGAATTTTACTTTTCGGTTCGTGGTAGAGCAGTTGAACCCAGCGCACAAGTTCTTCTGGCACTAAATGTTGTCGTAAAGCATACCAGATGTGTTCGTGTGGCACACGGTCAAACGGTTTCTCTAGATCCAGAAAGGCAATGTAAAGAAGGCGATGGTTCTCATGGTGTTTCTCCATGAGTAACCGCGCAGCATGTATTGCGCCAGTAGTTCCGCAGGTTTTGACAAATCCGGCTTGATTCACGGTTATTTCAAAGATTTCGCGAATACGGTTGTCAAGAATGCGTTCAAAAATCTTCATGGTATGGGAAAGTAACCGGATCGGACGGTAATTTGAACATTCTGCTGGACTACCTTCATTTTTCCATATTGAAACAGTGGTATTTTCTTGCCAGTCAGATGGTGTTCTTCCTTCCAGAATAACCCGGTTAAAGAATTCACTGAGCCACAGTGTTGGGTCCCGGCTCTTCGCTTTCCAGAGCTCAGATCCGATGTCAGGTCCTGTTGCTTTCCTCGACTTCATTTGTTTTATTGCCTCCTCAACTTCAGTTGCGCTGACTGGTGGAACTGGTCCAAATGTCGGCAATGATTGTGGAAGTGGAGGATGATCAAATTTTTCAGTTGAAATCTGCTCGAAGTATTCTTGCCATCTATCCGTTGCGGCTCGACGGTGGGTAAACAAAGTACCGTTCTTGTCATTAACGCAACAGAAGTGTTCGATATCCTGTGTGCGTTCATTACGGCTTTTAGCAAGTCGATACAGATCTCTGTCGCCATCCCCGAAATGGTTCGCTCGGGTGACAACGACCGCTTTCTTTGCTTCGCGGTTGGAATTCTTATAAATTTGCCAATTAGCAGGCGTTTTATCGTCGAGAAATTTGTGGTAAAGGCGTTTCTTTTCACGGACCTTCATTTCAAAGCCATCTCGGTTGATGTACCGCTTACCCGGGTTGGTGACCCCGAGGGTTGCAGAGGCCGCTTTGTGGATCGTGTCTTTCATTTGGTTCCATGATTCTTCCACATTCGTAATTGTCGGCAATCGTATGAGTGAGATCGTTTCTTCTCACAAAATCGCCACCATTTAATACGCGGCGGGCCAGTGCGTTCCTCACGCTGTTTTATCGAAGGCTTAATTCGCAGGACAGCAATCAACGGCCGATGTTGAGGTGCGATGGTCTCATAGGGAACGACTTTGCAATCAGTGGCAGTGGTAAAATGTTGGCGTCTTATGGGAATATAGTCGATTTGCGTTTTACTGTTCCCACTATAAAATGTAGGAAGATGAGACAATCGTTTGATGAACCATGTATTCATAAGTGCAGGGTCATGGGTGTCTGCAAAATCGATTATACGCTCGCCACCCTCATTGCGCGCTCCGGACCTCTTTCCCCCCATGCCACCTGTTGCCGTCTGCCTTTTCACCCACATGACCATTAAGGTCGCCGGCAATGATTATATAATCGTCAGCAGGCACGTGACAAGTCTTTTCATTGAGAAGTTGCCAGAAGGCATCTTTCTCGGCATCAGGTCGACTTGTCTGTGCGTAGGCGGTGAAGAAGTGAATAGTGCGATCAGCCGATATAATGGTGAGCTTCATCAGCCGATCATCAAATCGTTCGACTTCTTTAATAGCATCACGGAAACTCTCTGAGATGGCAATGCCAACACCATATTGAGTGTGTGGGTTACCAAAATAGAGAAGTTTGTAGCCATTTTTACTGCGTTCGCATTCAATGTCGCAGCTTTTGCTGCCAGACTCAATCAATGCGCCTTTTCCGAAGGGCTCTTGCGAGTTCCTAGGTCTTTCCAGTTAGGGTACGAACATTTAGCGTGCAGACACATATTTGTTTTGTTCGTTGTGTTCGGACTAACTTGCTTACGTCCTGTCGCCGTCCATGCGTCAAGAACCCTTGCCCATTTCTCCTGCCGCGTCGACTGAGGTGGACGCCCTAGCATTTCTCCGAGGCTTGTGACTCAATCCGATCACATGTTTGTAACGACATCGTATGCATTTTCTTGGTCGACCTGTCGCGGGGCCTGTCACCAAGAGAGATCAGGTAGGATTTAGCATAGTAGAATAACTCCAACTATACTCTATTTATCTCTTTCCCTGATCTCAGCATTTTATTTTTGTTCTACTGAGGATAGTACAGAGTACGTTGCCTCTAACCCTCCTCCTTTACCTGAGCTTGGGACCAGCATACTATGTTAATAGCATGGCGGAGTTAATCTAGACATGCCACATGCCGGACCCTTGCCGACTAAAACCTCCCATATTTTCTCCACTCTCCCCGCGGACCACCGTTCTAGTATTGCTTCGCGGGGCTGTTCACTCTAAACGAGCTGGTATCGCTTTGCGTGGCGTTAATTGCAGTAGCTTCCCTTCTATATCTCGGCTGCGCTTCTGCTGCCTTTAGCTGCCGGTGGATCCGTTTCACCATTGCAGCTATCGCGTCCCATGCTGTATTTGATTGCTCCATGTACCTCATCAGATTTTTCACTGTTAAACGGGTGTTAAGCTCTGTTTCAAGCTTTCTCCTTGAGTTTTTAAATCCTGGGCAGACGAAAAGCCGGGTTCTTGTTTTTCGGCTGCACTTTTACATCTAGACCGAACCAATTGCCCTGTCAATGTCGTCTTCTGCGTTATCCGCACTTTCATTGAAACGAGGACGATTCGCTGGGAGCAAATATCGTTTTTCCTTTGCCGGAGAGAATGAGGGCGGATCTATGTCATTCAATTTGAGGCCTTTGCTGCAAATTTTCATCCAAGTAGGAATTGCATGATCTGAGAATCAAGACGATTTCTATATTTACCTTGGTAAACCGTTTTGTGAAAGGACAGAGCCTTATGTTCGTGTAGAAAGCGAGATGACCTCCGACATTTGATTGAATTTTTCAAAAGTCGGTTTTGTTCTCTAAATAATTGATATTATTGATTGGATTGGATTGGATTCTTCAACATATTCACCTTTGCTGTCAACATTACTAACGCCGAACATTTGTTCAATACCTTCGTACTGTTTTGCGCTGTGATAATTGGAAAGGTTTCTTTGTGCTCCCTGCCCTCGCAAAGATAATAAATAATCCTGGAACGCATCAAAGAACATCTTGAAAGCTTGATCGACAGACCAGGCTGGTTTTTGCTCTGGATCCTTCTGCATTGACCACATCAATACCCTACATATCATTTTGTAACCGTGCGTGGAGTTTATATATCTTCGCTTCACCTGCTCTTCATCGATTTCGGGAAGGCTTTCGAGAGCGTAAACAGGAAGTGTATCTGGCGTGCTGTACGCAGCAGGGACATTTCGGAGATATTAATAGTCATAATTAGAGTGACGTATGATGGTGTAAAATGTCATGTGCTCCACCGCGGTAAAATCTTGGAGGAATTTGAGGTCCAAAGCAGAGCCCGCCAGGCTTGCATCTTTTCACCGAAATTATTTCTTGTTATCGGTAATGTTCTTCATTCTACTCTGTTCGGAAAATGTGGAGGAGTTCAATGGATTATGACATCTTTCCTCAAACACCTTGCCTACATGATATGGTATCAGTTCGTTCTTCCATAGAGTCATGGACTTTGACCGAGTGGCTCTAGATTTGGAAAGACAGGCAAGTAGAGTTGGACTGAAGATAAACACCAACAAAACCAAGGTTTTCAGTTTGACTTGTCATCTCACTCTCCCTATTTGCATTAATGAATAGAGCCTCCAAGGCTTCGATCAATTTTTATATCTAAGAACTTGATGTCGCCCGACACATTAACAGTGCTAGATCTCCTTTTGCTGGCTTGTCTAAAATTTGGAAATACAGTTATCTCAAGATCAAGTTGAGCTTGTGTGTTCTGCGCTAATGTTCTTTCCATGTTGCTATATAGGAGTAGCACATGGAAAGTGATCCCTACTGTTAATCGGAACCTCTAAGCATTCGTAAAGACCTATCTACCAGGTATCATTGGAGTACGGCCTGATACTATTTCGAACAGAAAACTTGGTCGGCGCAAGGTCTGTCACCCTTGGGCGATGTGATCAAAAGGCGGAAATGACACTGGATAGGTCACACACTAAGGAGGGGCGACAATTGTATTGCTAGCTACGCCATGTTGTGGAACCCACTTCCCCAAGGTAGCCGACGAGTGATTGGCTCAAAAGAATATTTCGTGCAGACCAGTAGAGGAGGAGTGCGGGCATCTGGGGTAGTCCCTTGGGTGCTGAAGCACATTTCCGCACGCTGCGAAGGACGACGCGTAGGTATGGTTGATGGGAGCGCTAAAACAAGAGTCGACAAACCTGCAGACTGATCTATGCCATCAAAGTTTGGTCGGTGAAAGTTTTACCTGAGATATTCAAAAAAGCCAAAACCATATCGCGAGTATTCCTACCCGTTTAATCACTCAATTGTCTAAGCTACGTTCCGGAAGGATATGGAGTACAGATCCTTCTAATGCTCGAAATATATGGGCAACACAGAAACCCAGAAGAAACTCTAGATCGATAGCAACCATATATCTCTCAACATTTGGTGATCCGCTTCTAGCATTACAATGGAATGAGAATTTCAGAGTTCTAATTTGTGCAACCAGTTGTAAATCAGATCTGAGCCTGACGATTTCGCAGCCTGTATGACGAAGAAATTTATGAGCGATATGGCGACCAATTGGTTGAGAACAAAATATGGTTCAGTGAGCTGCGGTGGGCGAGTTATTTTATTCCGCATGGACGAAGATGATCTAATTCGGAATTTTTTTTTAGGAGAATATCTATTTTAAGGCCCTGCTTTAGATTGAGCGGCCGCATAGACTAGGATCCCAAGCAGCTGCTATGGATGTCGAATTAATATACCTCAGCGCAGAAAGGGGGTATTTAGAGCTCCTTATTAAAACAAGCTTAGACCAGACACCGGTTTTTTGCCGTTGATGGCAATTATGAGATGCGAACCTAACTCTTGCCCATCGAATTCTAGAGCTTTTTACCCAATCAATGTAAGGGAGAGTCCTCTATTGTATGATCACCATCGAAACTTCAGCTGCGTCACTGTACTCGGACCATGGCATTTCGAGCTTTGGGGATCGAAAACCGAGTTTTCTCGCTACAAATGAAATTTATCTGAAATTTCCAGACACTTTCGTCCATTCTTCTGAATGGTCAAAATAATTCTCGCTTACTTTTTTCAACAGGTGGTCAGCATCACACTCTTGTACTGACATCCGACAACAAATGCCACTCCATTGGTCGTCGGGACTACGGTCGTCTAGGATTAGGCGAACTCAGCGAGGACGTAGCTGAATTAACAGCAGTCAAAGCGTTACAAGAGAGAGAAGTGGTCCAGATATCATGTGGTGAAGCCCAATCATTTGCAGTGACTAAAGACGGTGAAGTCTATGCGTGGGGCATGGGATCAAATCAGTCATTGGGAACTGGCAAGGAAGATGACGAAATGGTACCAGTACTCCTCAACAGCAAGGAAGTAAAAGGAAAGAAAGTATTAAAGGTGACCAGCGGCGGACAGCATTCGTTATTCTTAGTTGACGGTGAGGAATTGAAACCTGTATGTACTTATATTTCAAGTACAAAAAAGCAAAGTATGCGTTGAATGAAATACACAACGTTTCAGTTTTCCTACACGATTTACAATATTTGGGGATGTATCCTTGACTGTTCTACCTCGTGCACGTTTGTTATATATTTTTTTGTAACTAGGAGTAAAGTGTTTAATTTAACTAATGTAACTGTTCTAAGTTTTCTGGAAATGAAAGAAATAAATAAATGACATTCGAAAAGAGTTCTATTTTGGAAAAAATAGTTTTTACTCGACTTCAGTTTGAGGGATCGTCTTGCTTTTAGTGATCAGATGTGTAAATGCAATAGTGATGTCACCGTTTGTACACCATTGTTTTCTGTGAAATTCGACACCTATGACCACAATTTCTACAATTTCAATGCCTTGTTTCACTTCAAAATTATAATAAAACAATTAAAAGTGTCTCCGACGTCAATACAGCTCGTGATCTCCAGAATTTTCCTCCTCTAAGGGTATAGAAGAAAGAAAGCGTGAATAATGAATGCAAATGTCGATTTCATCGCTCAATTATTACCACCAACCCGATCCTATTACTCCGAACTCCACTCGCCTGGCCAGATTCAACCCACCCCGGCTCGATTCATCCGTCTGGTGTTAATTTCAAGGGCGGTGTCGACTCTCATCCCATCATTGTTCGCCAGTCTTAATACACAGGGGATGGATGATATGCTGTGTAATAAAAACAACAGATTTCTGGTCTGCAACAAAACGCGCGAATACATCGAACCAGTGGGATCGGGAAATTTCTCGAATTCTTTTCGTCAGTGACTTCACGTATGACGTCAATGATATCGTAAAGAAAATTTTCTGGATGACGTCACGTTATGTTGGCGTAATTTGCTTTCGTTTGTCGTGCTGAGCCTGCTGTATTGGATGTGCTGGTACAGATGTTGTGTAGACAGTCGTTGAACCGTACCGGGTACTTAATGAACCCCCGGTTAGGAGGAAAGGAATCGTTTGGTGGAGATTTATTTAAACTGGGCATGCGTTGGTAGGGGGATGTGCTTATGTAGTTTCAAGAGGATTTACTGGAGTTTGCATACAGTGGTAGTCTGAATTTTAAGAGGTTTTTCGGCATGAAATAATAGACTAGTCATTTTTCAATGCAAATCTTAGCTTGCCTAAGGTAACTATACCAAAGTCACCATTTATATTCATTGAATATTTGGAAATATTGTAAAGCAATGCTCTAAAGATACCTAATTCGTTCATTCTTTGTTCATGATTTGATGGATTGTAAATTCGACGAGTTCGGGAGAGATCACGTTCAGTTTGGACTCATTTTTTTGATTGAAAGCTTGCTTTCATCTAATACTTCACATATCTGAATAGTGGCTACGTTCATATAGATTCCATTCATTATTACTTCGTCACAACCAGCTGACGCCCCAACCATCTCGGCTATGGCACCGTCCATAACGAGCTTTAAAAAGGAGGGTCAATTGTAGCTTGTTAATGATTTGACTGAACTCAGACATTAGGAAGGGTTCCAGAACATCTTTCCGGGCTGACCTACTGGGAAAGTTAACTTTAGTGCATGGCCTGGTCCAGCAATAAGAACTTTGTCATTTCTTAATGTGTGCCGTACTCATTGTTACTACGGTTGCTGTTACGGATTGATGCTGCTGTGTCGAAAATCTTGACCTTAACATATTTAGTGGGTATGACATGAGGGGGTTTCCGTTTGAAGAAGTAGTCGGTAGCGTTCACCTCCTTCATTCATTCTCCTCGACATCAGTTTGAGGAGAAGAGGTGTTGAGTTTCAAATGCATTCAACTGGTTAAAACCGTCTAATGGGGCGAAATAGTGCTTCGAAACCCGAAATAGGGTCTTGTGTTTGGACTAAAGGTGGCAGTAGATTTTACAACACACCAGAATGATCTTTCCTTAAATTGTGAACCCAAAGACGGTTTGAGAATTACTCCAAGCAATGTTGATGCCATTGCGTAAGGAACACATCACTCAATAAGTTTTTGGTCTGATCCATAAGTGCCACCAATTTGAGCGATGACGTTCAATGCTCTTGTTCCTTGCGACTACTAACATTTTGGCGATCCTAAAAAGATGCTTCAGTTAAAGTCATGAAGAAGTGAAGGAACTTGAGACTATTTTCAAGGATGAGACAAATTGTTCTATTAGAAAGGCATCGAAAAGCTGGATTATTGTTGAAGTGAATCATCATCCTTGAATGATGAATTTCTTTGCTAGACCAAAAATTTACTGAGCGATCCCATGTTGTATTCATCAAGGAGAGAAACTTATAAAGTAATAATGTAGGAGGAACTTGCCTCGTAACTTGCTTTACAATTTGCCGGCTTCATGAGGAGTACTCATCTAATAACGATGTAATCAGCAAGTTCATCTAAAAGGACGCCTTACACAATCAGCTTTTCATCAGTCTGATTGATAGTGTCAACCCAATGACTGATGGATTGATGTCCAGACTAACATAAATTATTAAAATTTTGAAATTAAATCTGTCAATCTTTGGCCGCTTACGGTGTTCTGTTCGCGGATGATTATGGAAGAATACTCGAAGTAAAAAAAGGATAATGATTCTTCATGAAATTAACAGGTACAAAAAGAAATGTTTCAAAAACGATAATGACATATTTTGGAACCATAGAGAGATGGTAGCGGTGTGAATGCAATTGAGTACCGAATAATATTAGCGAATATGATTCATCTGTCCAGCATTGCAAACGGAAAGTATACATCGAAAAAGTCCTTTTGTTTATAAAATTCTGAACCTTACCGGAGGATAAAGTCTATGGATCGAGCATTAAATTGTCAGCTGGATTCCAGGACAAATAGTGAAAAGGCAACCTAAAAACTTCAGTGAAACAGTGAGTTGTAGGAAGTTCGCAATTGTTTCCATGTCCAGATAAACCACTGTTCCCTTTTGTCCACCAGACATTTGCAGCTTATTTGCTGATCATTTCTAAAACGCATACTGCCTACCTAAAACTCCGACTTCCTCTACATTTTTGACCGACATTATCATCAACGGCGCAACAACCGGTGTCCGGTCTAGACCTGCCTAAATAAAGAACTGCAGACATCCCGGTTTTGCGCCGAGGTCCACCATTTCGATATCCCTAAAAGCTGTCTGGCGTCCTGACCTACGCCATCGTTCCATCTTAGGCAGGGTCTATCTCTCTTATAGGTGTCGCGGAGGGCTGTGTTGTGAATGACTTCGGTAATCACTCTTACCTGATTGTCAGAGGGGATTGTAGGTGGTGTCGTAATTCGAGCTCGATGCACTATGCCAACGGGATAATGATTCGAGTCTATATTGGCCCCCCTATATGTTCTGACATACATCAAGGCTGAGAGGTGGCGGCGTTCGATCAGCACGTGGTCAATTTGGTTGAAAGTGGGTCCCGTCTGGAGAGGTCAATGTATGTTTGTGGACCACTTTCCGCGCAAACCAGGTACTTCCAACAACCACTTCGTGCGATACTGCTAACTGAATAATTCGCAGTCCGTTATCATTGGTATCCCTATGGGAGACGACGTATCGTCTGAATACGGGCTCCGTGCCTACTTGACTGTTGAAATCTCCAAGTATGATTTTTATATCATACTTGGGGCAGACTTCGAGGGTCCGCTCAACTGCCTCGTAGTATCCTTCTCCGACTCTGCAGTCTCCTCTGTAGGGGCGTGAACGTTTATGAGGTTTATATTTCTAAACTTGCCTCGCAAGCGCAGAGTGCATAGCCGTTCGCTTATATTTTCAAAGCCCATAACAGCAGGCTTCATTTTTTGGCTGACTAAGAAATCTATTCCGAGCACATGGTTTACTTGATGGCCGCTATAATATATGGTGTAGCAGCTCTTCTCCAGGAAACCGGTCCCTTTTCATCGCATCTCTTTCAACACTGTTACATCAGCCCTATGTTGGGACAGGGTATCGGCTAGCTGATCAGCAGCATTCGGTCTGTACAGGGAGCGCACGTTCCTTGAGAAAATATGCAAATCGTTAATCCGTTGTCCTTGCCAGGTTCGTCGTTGTAAAATCCATCCTGTCCGAGGTTCCTTCTTGGGCTTCGTAACATCGGTTTTCCGTGTAGGGTTGTCAACTCTATCCAACCCCCAATCCCAACTGGTCCTCCAATTGGTACATTTTGTTTCGTTTTTAGTCGTGGGAGACTCGCCTTCAGCCTTCTCTGTTTGCAGTTTTTCATGAAGAAAGAACTCCCAGCGATCACCACGTGGAAGTGCAGATAGGGTTTGGTAGTAAAGCTGTTGGTGTTGGTTCAGCAGGCATTTCCCAGGTTTTATGCTCCATCGTGGGTACCAATCCACGTTTCGCCCTGGGAACTATACTACCCTTTGATCGCCCAATAATTTCATAGCGTCCGTTCTTGCTCAAAATCAAATAGACCATTTCAAAGGAGCACAATAGCATCCAGTTTACTGAGAGCTGAATTTTGATATGCATCTGAATACTTCCTCCATCAACTGTCCTATTTAAATCCCCGGCTTTTCCGCTCAATATTCCCTTCAGTTTATTCTGCTTGATATTTTCCCGGCAATGCTATTTACAAATTATTTGATTTGAATTCCGCAAAGTCAATGCTAGAACTGACACACAGACACGATAGATATGTATGTGCACTTATGAAAGGGGAACCCGTTGTTGGGATGAATACAAAATAAATTTGTACCGCGTGTTACTTTACCGAACTTTGCCGAATACCCGGAAAATTTTGTTTTTCTCTCTGTCGGCTCATATAAAGCATTTTCCGAAGGGGGTGTTCGTGGTAAGTGCATAGACAAGAGATATTCTTTCCCAGCGGAAAATTTGAGGTTGGTTGCGGTGTGATGTTGGTTGAATTGTTTGGAATTAGGGAGCTAGGGAGGTGTTCATTGGAAGCTATTAACAGTGAGGAAGGCATCTTCATCATTGGTCCTTCGCGATGCTCAGTACCATTTCTATCTGAGACTTCGTTTTCAGACTAATAAAAGACCTAAAGTGTTAGTAATGAGTCTCTCTGCATTTAGTGAAAGTTATCCTCGGTGTGAATTTTGGGGATTGCATTATTCGTTTTTGAGTCCCGACATTATCTTGAAGATCTTAGCTTCTTAAGATACTTTTACTCAATCTGTTTCCCACTGGATTGTGATTTTAGGGTAGGATTTTCTTGAGTCAGTCATTTTTCTGATAGTGTGTTGCCACCGTGGACACTCCTAGAAGTCTACTTTGCTAGACTTGTATTCGTCCTTTCAGTTCAGTCCTTTTAGTTTTGTGCAATTGAAGTATAATTTAAAGCTGACTTTATGGAAAAGATAAAAAGTATTTTCATCAAATTATCTGGGTTAATGGACTTGATAGAAACTAAGGCCTAGAAGTGGCCAAGAATCTGCTCAGAACCTTTATTGGCCGTCTGGGGGTCGAACTCAAGTACGAATTAAGGGTTAGTTTTCGGATCTCAAAAACTCATATTAACTTTAAAGCAAGGACCCTCTACTAAAAGAAATCATTAAGTTTGAAACAATTTTCCAAATATCAAGTTTTCCATAGAGTTTTCCTCCACTTTTCCTTCCCATTTTCATCACCCATGTTCCCCAATCTTTACGGTAACTCCGCCATCAACAACATTGTATCAAATCGAATAGGGGGGTAAAATTAATGAAAGAGTAGTTGAGGAAAAGCTGTTGGGTAGGAAAAGCTGGTCGGGAAATCATCTCATTGCGTTCGAGCCGTGTGCGGTCGTTAGTCTAATTTCATTGTTCCACCGTCGCGTGGCTCTGTATTTAGCTCGGAAATTTTCAGCTCAGCATTTTGTTCACAATTTTCTATTTTTCGGTCTTATTTTCGTCCACGAATTTATTTCCATCGCTTTCGACAAGATGTTGTTGTTGCATGTCTCGGGCTCTAGCTATAATTTCCATCGTCTACCAGTGAATTTTCGATAAATTGCAGCATTTTTTCGGTGGCATGATTGCGTGGAGTAAATGAGATTCCTTTCAATTAGAAAGTCCTCAAGCTATTTGTCCCACATTGGGGGCGTTATTGCAGAACCGATTTTGTTGCTACCAATTCGATCGGATTTGCGGTTGAATCTATTTTTATAATTGTCAATCCAGAAGGAAACTGGCTGAAGAAGATTTCGCTCGAGAGAAAGTGTGTCAACTGAGTGTATCTTAAGTAACCGGAAAATGCCCTGGTCTGATGTGCGGCTTTAGTGCGGAGAAAATAGTGCGAGTGGTGCTAATGTATAGTGTGTGATGGATCAGAAATCCATATGAGTAAGAGTGGAGTGCAAAAGATGCTTCGGAGCCTCTTTAGCGAATTCTTCTCGTCACAGACTCCTACTATTTATACAGCGACAAGTTTATGTGATTTATTTCGGGTCAATGCTTTCGCCCCTTCTAGAAACACTGAAAGGACTCTTTGTGAATGTTAATAGCTCGGAACACAAAGGATTACAGAATCGGGGCTGGAAGTGAGTGTACAACATTTATCATTCCTACCAAAGTTTGGTCCTCTTGAAAGAATATACCCAACACAACAATAAGAGCTAAAGAGGAAAAATGTCCTGGTCTATTATCGAACCCAATACCATTTATATTGGGGTGGGATTGATGGTTGGATAATGTACAACTTTGTTTTGTTGGAAGTTTACTTTAGTGGGGATGGAAATGACTATGAATCTTTGGGGGGAAAGCTTCAAAAAAGTTTTGATAGTCAAACAACCAACATTGAATCTTTACTGACTACATAGGGGGTGGCAAGGTCACCACTCTCATACTCATTCGCCACAGCTCGTCCAGTTGTATTTTCACAAAACTAATTTATTGGATTTCAAAACAATGCATGCGGTATTTTAAACAACATCAATATGAAGCTGAGTCAACTAGGCAGTTCCTGTAATACTAAATTATTTCCTTTGCAAATTTCATGGAGAAGATGTATATTTTTCCAGAACAAGATCGCTAAGATCGCTAGAGTGATTAGTTCCCAATTATTTTCAAACAATTGTTTAAGACAGCATGGGGTTTCTATTTCTGAACTTCCGCTTAATAATTTCAAATAAAATTGACTTGTGGCATACCAAGTAGTT
Organism: Hermetia illucens; assembly: GCF_905115235.1. Taxonomy (NCBI): domain Eukaryota; kingdom Metazoa; phylum Arthropoda; class Insecta; order Diptera; family Stratiomyidae; genus Hermetia; species Hermetia illucens. Next base: position 8,573,402 of record NC_051854.1, on the reverse strand, counting down.
TGAAAAGATACTTTTATGCTTGTTAGCGTGCCGAAGGAATTGGTGTTCAGACTGGAATGTCTATCTCCAAAAACTGGTGGATTGAAATTTTCTATAGTATTTCCGTTTTTTTTTTAATTTAGGAGTTACTGTATGTCTCATAGATTTCCATCGCTCGGCCATAAGGGTTCAATTAAAGGACAGTTATAAAATCTTAGCGAACACTTCTAAGAGCTATTTCCGGAAATTATTGAGTCACTGAATTTTCCCCACAAGTCGTGAGCGTAGGCGGATTCTTATTACTTCGGCCTTTCATGGTTACTAACTGAATTCCACGTGTCTTAATGTGTACATCATCCCCTGAATTTTTTGGCTTAGAAATTGAAATGCACTTTTGCCGAAACCAAAGGAGAAGAAAGAAGATCCTTCCGATTTTTTTCAAAAGTGCTTCATGGGATGGACTAATAGATATAGATTCCTTAGTACAGATATATGGGACAGAAAATACAAAGTTATATGCTTGTCTAGACTCCTCTGTGGGATAAAGCAAGTATAGTTGCTAGCATGGATGGTTGCTAGGAATGTATATTAGCTTCGTATGGGATTTCCAGAGAAGTCAGCACACTCATTTCTAGGGCAAATTATTTATCGCCCATAGGCGATAACAAGATAAAAGCAGGTGTTGACGAATATTAGCAACTTTCGATTAGCAGCAGTAGTCACTTTCCATATCGTCGTCAAGGCACTACAGCTCATCTTAGATCTTGGCCTTCAGGTTGTCCTTCCTTCAACAATCTCGATTCATCGATTGCATCCTCCAATTTAGAAATCCGAGCGATGATGCGCTGTCTGCGTCAACAGAATCTGCATAGCGTTTCTGGGGTTTTCCCACCGGTCTTGGTGCTTTTATTCTGCATTTGCACACCCAAAACTAGCGAGAAAACAACATGCAGGTGGTTCGTCTCCCGGCGTATTGCTTGAATGTGTATGGTGGAAGAAAAACATTGCCCATATTCTGACGTTCTTTAAAGATTTATGCTTGAAAAATTTGCCCAGTTACTCTGGTGTTGGTGTCATATATAGCATATACAAAAAAATTATCTAGATGTTATCGACACATCTGGGCCGTGTCTTGATAACGCCTATCCAGGCTATCTCGTACCTAACCCGTGAATTTGCAATGATATTCCGTGCGGCCTAGAAACTCGATTTGCTCCTCCTGTATGTAGTCTTCTTGCCTTTTAGGTATCCGAGTGCCGTCCATACGTTGAAAGTGGCCAACGCATTCTAGCTTCCAAGCTAGAAGACTTTCCAATATTTGATATAGTTGCAGCTCCTACTGTTCTCCTCAGGGTCCACCTCTCGAATCCCTTTTCCAATCTATTTTTGGGAGGTAGGATAGGTGAATGTATTTACACACAGAGTGTTGGACTCCCGCAATGATACGTCGTCGAATTACCAACTAAATCCTTCCCTATCGTCAGAGAGCTAGCGTGGAACCGTTTGTCACATTACTTCGGGCTAGCCCCCGAACTCTCTCGCCTTATGGAGTCTTCAAATCAGGGAATTCCTTTCACCAATGAGAAGGAAGAGGAGGAGAGGAACTTTCAATTCAAGGAACCCCCTGCCATCGGGCTACTCCACCGGTCGAACTCTATCTTCTTTGCAACGAGAAGGACTCGAAAGTAATGGGCAACGCGGCTTCACTTGTCAGCGGTCCTCAGCATCTCCTCGACAATGTTTTCTGGAGAGAGATCCCTTGTGTTTAAATAGAGCTGCTGACAAGAGAAAAAGGTGTGATGGGCGTCGTCCACAACTCCATTGCAAAACACACAATCGCCGTCGAGAGCGTGCCTTCCCAGTCTTGTGCAGGTAAGACTGAAAACCTTTGTGTCCACTTAAGAACTGTGTAAGAAAATAGTCAGTCCTACCATGCTTCCGATTTGGCCACGCACCTAAGTTGCCAATGAACCGCGCAATTCATCTGTCTCTAGTTTCATTTCGCCAAGTGAGTTGCCAATCATCTAGGGTGTGTTGCTGTTCTTCACGCGCAACCACCCCCCTTGGCGCTTCTCCCTTGCGCTTGTATATGGTTTTACGCTCTTTAGCAAGAAAGGCAACGGGGATCACTCCGGCGATCACCATCTCGGCCAGTTCAGAGACAGTACGGTACGCAGAGGCGACCCGTAAAGCTTCCCGTCTCTGTACATCCCCGAAACGCTTACGATATTTCTCCTTGCCAAGAGCGTCAGCCCATACTTCTGGGCCGTAGAGCAGGACAGACTGCGTTGAACTCATCAGGAGAGATCGCCTGCTAGGCGTAGGCCCCCAATATTTGCCATTAATCTACTTAACGCCGAAACTCTAGTTGCAGTCTTATTCGCTGTTGCTTTGATTTGCTCAAAAAAGCTCATCTTTAAGGTAAGAGTTAGTCCAAGTACTTTACGGTTAGTTTCGACTCGATTCTCGACTCGCCAAACGATATATGACGCAGAGTCGGAATTTTCTTTTTAGTCGGGATGACTACTTCGGTTTTTCCCAAAGCATGTGGCCCTAGGATGGATCCCTGCGCTACTTCTGACATGGTCTCCATCCTCCTCTGACTCTCTAACGTTTCATAGAGCAGAGAACGGCTCGTATCGCTTCAGCGAGTCTACTTCTGATGAGCTTTTCGAGCACTTTCCCAGCAGTGTCAAGCATATAAAGTGGGCGATATTAAGACGGCACCTCCAGCTCGCCCTGGTGGAAGCTGCAGAAATCCACAAACTTTTCACCATTATCATTACGGTCGCCAAGTCCGTGCTTCCGCATCACATGTCCGAGCAAGGTGCCGTCAGAGCAAATTCTGGCATTCAGGTGGGTAACGATTAGGATGTCACCTTAGGGGAGCCTCTCCTGAACTGAATGTAATTGTTCGTACCGGAATCTCGTAGTCAAAATTCTCCCAGAAACCGGCTCCCAGGTGAGCGCGCTTTGCGGTAGCTTTCAGAGACTACCCGACACCGACCATGCGTACACTCGAGAAATCAATCATAGTTCGTTTTCGATAGCCAAAGGTCGTAGCTGTGAAGTCATTATTCAAGACGTTGTTAACATTTCGGTAGTACTCAAGTTTCGAAATTTGCTGGTTGCTGGCCCACAAAAGTTTGATATGCCTGATTGGAAAAATTCAGCAGGGATTCATCTAGGCTCGGCCCCAGCTGAATCCTCTCTTCCGGCTTCGGAGTCCTCCCCGCCTTATAATCGTCATCGCTACCTTAATTGCCGTTTTCTTAGTATGTGACCCTGTTTTTTCGGTAAACCTTCAGCTGTTTCTTTAGACTCAGAGCCCGATCTTCAGGTTTTTAGTATGAAAACCATAATATGATGGCCTTTGAAAGTTCTTCTTTCAATTGCACCAACTTGGCTAGAATGAACTTGTCTTCTTTTTGACGTAAATGCAGTGTCGGGGGAAGGTTTTTTTTAAAGAAGACAAAACGATTTTATCACCATCCCATTAGCAGAACACCAGCGAACCAGAGCGCCTAGGTTTGATTGTTGAGAGTCACACGCTTAAGGTCGTCGTCATAGAGCATGGACCTAAAATAGAGCTTTGTATGACGCCGGAGGAAGAGGAAAAGAAACGGGTAGTGCAGCCATTAAAAGAAACGTGGTAGAACTGGACGTAACAAATGCAGGGCCGAATAATGTGTAGATGCTTTATTTTTGGACTTGCAGTCGCGTCACCTATCATTTTGGGTTTCTATTGAAGACTGCTAAAATAACTACCTCTATCCAGCTGACGTTTCTGTAATCGACTTCTAGATGCAAATATATTTCCGGTTATTTCCGCGATCGTGCCCTTTTCTCGATGTCCACCACTTCTTTACCGAGGTATATTTGCTGCTTCAAATCTTTGCACGATTTTGGCCACTTCGAAAATCACAAATCAATTGTTTTATTACATGCTTCACATCGTACTCATATGGGAACCTTATGCAGCGTGCTTTAAGTATGGTTGACGGCTCATAGGACTTTTCTGTGTCTCGTCGCCCCTTCGACACTGCTTACCTTGATGCACCCATTTCTCACAGTAGAACTACAGGGTTGAATTCTCTGTAATTCTGAAATTGACTATCTGTTCGAGTTTTGGTTTTATCGGTTTATTTACGTTGTTCCCTGAAGAGGGAAGAGTCACGCTTGTGCCTCAGCGTGTAGGTGGTGACACCGCAACCGCACCAATAGTATTTACTTTGAAGCCGAAAACTTGACACCCTGCCAAGGTCATGATTTCTTTGCGAGCTGAGTGTTGAAAATTCACACTCTTGCGGCATTGTATTACTGTACTCTAAACCCCTCTAAGCCTGGCAAAAATAAGCCGCGCCTCCATGTCCTGGGACCGATGTTAAATAGAATTTTCACAACAGTATTCCGGTCCAGAATGAGGAAATCTTCTTTCTCCGGAGATTTCTGGTACAGAAGAGGAGGCTTCTTTGAGCAACTTAGTACAGTCAAGCAAGCCCCTAAAGATGGCATTGTGATCGTGATGAGCGATCTGGACGTGTGATCGGAAAACGTGGTTTTGGAGATCATAATGGGAATAATGAGAGGTTCACGTTTTTTTTGCAGCTTCCAGGATCAGTTAGGTTTCAACAGCGTACAGTATATATACAGTTAGATCGGCCACATCGCGATCAGTAGTAAATTTAGCGACTGTCTTCTAGATGTGTGCAACAGGAGAAATCGGTCTCGAGCGAGATCATCACTTTAACGGTTGCTTGCTTCCGTTTCCATAGTCTCGACCGCTAAATGTCAACACGATCCATTTTCGTGATCTAGCTGTCGTTCGACATTGCGAAAACTACCTTCTGTAAAGACGACAGGTATCTTGAACAGTTCGCCAGAAAACAATGATCAAGTTACCAAGATCTGACTGACCCCGAAAACGTGGAAGCTGATCGGTCTTTTTGCCGCTACGAGTAACGGCGAGAATTTACTATTCCGCTGGTCAGGGAGACAGAGTCTGCTGTAGATAATAATTATTTCAGCTTCGTACAGAGCATCACAAAAGAACTTGGAGGTGGTCGCAACACTTTTGATGGTACCGTTCAGGAATAGGTAATATGCTTGCCATCCACTAGTACGAGTAGTTTAAGACTCTTCGGAAGAGGCGGGACTATTATTTTGCGGATACACTGTTCCCCCAAACAGAATTGAAATCATCTTGGCCATGAATGCACTAAGGAAGCCAAACAGCTGGACTTGATAGTCTCAGTCCTGAGCTGTTCTTTGCATTCTCGGAAGTTTCTGCAGAAACTGAAGGCATTTGACTTGAATGCAATTATTGGAGAGGTATTTGCGTGTTCTCCGCCGTCGCAAAGGTAATAGCTAAAATTACCCTGAAACGCATGGTTGTAGTTTGTGTATCTAGGAGGTGTTGTTACTGATGATCGTGATACCAAACTTGATATCATTAGGGTCCTCTGGCTTACGACAATAACAAATGAAGAACTTCGTCAGCGTAAGGACCAAATGCCCCATGGATTTGTTGATCAGAAGGCCAAGTTTCAGTCTATAGGTTACACATTGAGAAAGGGCGAAAACTCCATTGCGGATTATGTCATATTTATTACCTGGCGCAGAACAAGGGAGTAAGAGTGCACAGAGGTATATGTCAACCGTATATAAAATGTATCAATTCTCTGAGAGCAAATTTAGCGGCTTACTTTTATAAAACAAATAGAAATTAAAAAATGCGTGCCCTTAAATTAGCACATAAAAGGCGGAATATCGCCAGAAATTGAAGACATTCCATTAGGTGATTCTGAATTTACTACCACACCCTAAAAAATAGTTCCAGATTAAAAGATTAGAGGAGATTAGTACTCACTAGTTCCATTTCTTTACGACTTTTGGCTACAGAATACGAAAACTGATTGCTATGGATTTGGACCTGCTGTTTTTGTTTCAAGTAATCACCATTATCCTATACTGGACACTAATTTAAATCCGCTTAATTACTTCAACGTGGAAACCTTAATGTGAAATGGAACAGATTACAAACGAAAAGTATATTAAGCTTGCACATACATTCATTATAAAATCAATTAATCGATGGAGAAGAGAATTAAGTAGCATTATCTCATGTAAACAAGGCAACGAAAACCTCCCCTTCATTTGTGCAGAATCCGTAATTATTAACATTAAGTACATTCGGGAAATGGAGCAGTTCGAAATGTGGTTTTGGACCGCCCTTGATTATTTGATAGAGAGTTCAACGTTTAAATCCTGAATGCATAGGCCGGGAGACAGCCTCGTGATCCGCATGAAAAACTGTGCCACGGGTCTTTGGGACTTTGTGTTTGTCCTGCCGCTATAGGCACATGGTTTGCACAATTCAAGAATAATTAACGAAATGGACCATGTTGAGTCCCTTCGTCTTTTTCTTCAGTCTTTGTCCCGTTTACAAGCGGGGTCGGCTCGTTGGGATCGGTTTCGCCATTTCTATCACAAGCCTGATCTGAATGCAATAGCGAGACTTTCAAATCCCCATCTAGCGTATCAAGTCACCATTGTTTTGGCCGGCCCTCTGGTCGGTTACCATTGAACTCGATATTCAGACCAATCTTCGTGAGTGAATTCTCATTATCATGACTTACGTGAACATACCATCGAAAACGTGTTTTTAGCATTTTTTCACGACCGGCGAAACTCCATATCGATCGCAGATATCCTCATTTCGTAGAGGAAAAATCCCGGACCGGGGTGAACAATATGCTGGTCCGCCTATCATCCTTTAAGCTTTCACTTTCTAGTTATGTGTCTTTTTCGGGCCTCTGAGAAACTTTGGGGGCTGAGGGAAACTCCCCCTCTTCCTCTTCTCTCTTCAGGCTTAAACCTCTTACAAATATACCGTGGATCTATTGCCATCATCCTAGCCTGTGCCAGATGCTGTGCTGTCTTTCATGTCATTCACTAACATGATGTTTCACCGTGCAGTGCTGAACCTGCTGAATACCTACAGAGATAATATACTCCTTGTGTCTTTCATCGATGTCATTGAGGACCTCCTAATTTGGTTCCAATTGATCTAATTGGATGCACATCTCACACTCACCCGTTTTCAGATAAGCCGCTAACCAATCGTTTAAGAGAAATGAGAATTCCAATCTAAAAAGCTGACATTCCGCTAACTATCCAGAAAAAGCCATAATTCAGGACCCTCCATTTAAGATGAATGAGATGGTAAGAGGTTGGCTCACGTGAACATTTACCAGCTTTTGGAAAATTTCAGCCAATCCCATAATACAAGGCAGGTTTAGGCCGGAAAGTATTCTCCGTATAAGTCAGTCAGGGTGTGTGTTGCTTTCCCATATCCTACTAGGGCATTTCCTGTGCTTCTTCTCTGATTACTATGGATAGTACTATTACCTTGCAAGTATTTTATGGATGACACTATCACTCCTTCCATCATAAACGGCGCAACAACCGGTATCCGGTTTAGGCTTGCCTTACTTAAAGAACTGCAGGCATCTTGGTTTTGCGCCGAGGTCCACCAATTCGATACCCCTAAAAGATATTTGGCGTCCTGGCTTACTCTATTGCTCCATCTGGGGCAGGGTCTGCCACGTTTTCTTTTTTACCTTATAAACTTTACGAGCTGGATCAGTCTTACCGATACGGATTAAGTAACCCGCCCACCGCTACTTATTGAACTGTATTTTATTTACAACCAGATGGTCCTGTCATTACTCATAACCGAGGATTCTTCTCCCGAACGCGGCTAAGAGTTCACAGTTTTTCTTACTAAGAACTCAAGTCTTTGAAGAATACATGAGGATTGGTAGGATCATTGTCTTCTACAGAAAGGGTTTTGACCCTATAGTGAAACGTTTCAAGCGGAACAGTATTTGTAAGCTGAAGTAGACTCTATTGGCTGCCAAAAAGCATGCTCGGATCTCATCGTCGGAGCTGTTATCGATTGTGATTTTCAACACTAGATAGGAGAAATTATCACGTTGATTAAATGATTACACGAAATCCCTCTTACAGCTTGTGAGTGGTTCCATCACAAGCTTCTAGAGATCTACCACAAACTTATGTTCGCTTCTGATCAGAGTTTGTTTGTACATACAACATAATACCGTATGGACGTTCTCCGATCTGTAGTAAAGATGTCTGCAGGTTGTACTTCGAAAGAGTTCTGAAAATGCGAATCCTTAATGACTTTTCAAAGTGATGGTTGAAATAACATCCCCCCTCCTGAGCAAACTATGGGCTTCGGGGGTGATCCTTTCCTCCCCCATCTCGTCAGGACTGCATATGACGTATGTAATAAGACGCAACTCTATGACGAGCTTGATAAACTTTTGTAGTCGATTTAGGGTGCCAATTGTAACCGGTTTTTAGTCTTTGTATGATTTATTTTTGACATACAAGTGGCCTGTAATTATATTTTAACCTTTTCTAAGAGAATGCACACAATTTAGTCTGCATGGTTTTGATAGTAAAACATATGTAATTATATTTTAAGTAAAATTCCGAATTGCTGCAATTCATTTTTCTTATTGAACTTTCAAATTGGTGCGGACGAGTGTCGGGTGGGAGGTGTGGCTTTATTGCGACGAAGGTTGTCCCTCAGCAGACGCAGCAATCCCGAATCTGTGAGACCCGATCTCTTGTCGAAGACCGGATCACTTGGGAGCCTTGGGTTCTCCCCGTATACCAGCTCCGCTGGGTTGGCAGTAAATTCCTCTCGGCGGGTTATTCGTAGACCGAGTAGGACGAGAGGCAAGACTTGAGTACAGGACGGATCGTCCCGGGCCATAATAGCCAACGTCCGGTGCCAACGTTCTAGCATCCCATTGGATTGCGGGTGGTATGCCGTAGTCCGCTAGCGTTTGAAACCCAGGAGTTTGCCTAACTTCGAGAAAAGGGTGGACTCAAATTGCATTCCCTGGTCAGCGATGATCACTGCAGGGACGTCAAAGCGAGGGATCCACTCTCGACAAAGGGCTTCGGCACAACATTGCGCCTTAATGTCCTTCAGAGGTATTGCCTCAGACCACCGCGTAAACCTGTCGATGACTGAAAGGCAATACTTGAACCGGTGCAAGTCTCGCAAAGGGCCTACGATGTCGAGGTGTATAGTGTGGAACCGCTTGTAGTGTGGGGAATGAGCCTACTTCTTTTTTTACATGCCTGGTGACTTTACACTTCTGGCATGCGATGCATTCTCTGGCCCAGGAGTTTACGTCTTTATTCATGGAGGACCAGAAGTATTTCTCGGTGACTAGTCGATTTGTTGTCCTAATGCTTGGATACCCTAAATCGTGAACCGCGTGGAACACTTCCTTGCGAAAGGTGGCCGGAATGCCTTGGCCGGGGTCCCTTTTCCAAGTCTTCGCAGCATAGAGAGAGGTTCGAGCCGAAGATGGGCAATTCCGGAAATTTATATTTGGGGTTGGATTTGAGGCTCTGAAGTACTGCGTCATCCTCCTGCGCCTTGGCGATAGCCGAAAAGTCGAGTAAGGCGGGGATGTTAACTTCGGAGACACGTGACAAAGCGTCAACAATTATGTTGTTCTTGCCGGACACATGCTGTATGTCTGACGTGAACTGGCTTATAAAGCGCAGGTGTCGAAGCTGACGAGGGGTCGCTTTGTCGGGCTTTTGTTTCAAAGCATGCGTGAGAGGCTTATGGTCCGTGAACACTGTGAACGGCGTGCCTTCTAGGGAGAAGCGGAAGTATTTAATGCTCAAGTACGCGGCGAACAGTTCTCGATCGTAAGTGCTGTAGTTCCGTTGAGCGGGGTTCAACTGCTTAGAGAAAAAGCTCAATGGCTGCCAGACTTGATTCATCTTTTGGTGAAGAGCAGCACCTACTGCGATGTAAGAGGCATCAACAAAAACGGCTAGGGGTGCATCTTGTCGAGGAAATGCCAAGAATGTAGCGTCAGCCTGTTGTCGGAATTTATCAAACGCGCGGACAGCCTCTTCAGGCCACACAATCACCCGTATGTATTTTGTTTTGGGGCCAGACAAGTACCTCCGCAACTCAGTCACAGTTTTCGGACGCGGGAAGCTTGAGATCGCTTCCACCTTGTCTGGGTCGGGTTGTATTTCGTCAGGGGAAATGGAGTAGCCGAGAAATCTCATTTGTGATTGGAGGAACTTGGATTTCTCAACGTTTAAGACTAAACCGGGCTCAAGGAGACATTGAAAAATGCGCTCGAGATGGGCTAAATGCTCAGACTCAGTGGAAGAAGCGACTAAAACATCATCCAAATGCACGAAACAGAAGTCGAGGTTTCGCAGGACCGAGTGAATGAACCTTTGAAAGATTTGCGCCGCATTGTACAACCCGAAAGTCATCCGCGTGAACTCGAAGAGTCCGAAGGGTGTGCATATTGCCATCTTTGGAATGTCTTCTGGAGCTACAGGGATTTGGTGATATGCCTTGGCTAAATCTAAGGTCGAAAAGATGCGGCAGTTTGAGAGATGATGCGCAAAGTCGTGGATGAGCGGAATAGGATATCGGTCCGCTCGCATTAACAACATTCGAAATAAATTTGCTAACCATGCTGCGCCACAGGTTCGAAAATACCACCAAGGACCTAGCAAGCTGCGGCATTAACTATTGCTGTTCGTGTGGGTTACTTTGTGTCCCGGATTTGAGTCTCGGTTCCAATTGTGGCTGCTTGTGATTGTCTAAAGTGGGTAATACAATGGGTCTGATAAGGGTGTTGGAATTACCCCTTAAACAAAATGAATATTATTGGAACGGTAAGTGCTCTTATATTCACTTCTACGTCTTAAAACAATGTAATGATTCATCCCCCGGCGTCCTTAGTTCAACGCCCGATGATCTCTTGGACGTTAGCAAAATAATGCGATAATATGTGTACACTCACTTTCCACTCCCCCATTGCATGGCCGGCACGTGTCCTCCACCCCTTCTATCTAGTCAACTCATAAAACTTTAAAATCCTATTTAAAATCTAATTTTTTCCTGACATATTTGATTTATACTTTATTTTACGTCCCAAAGCTAAAAAGCCGCGTCTACGTGAACGACAATAACTTTTGTCGCAACTTTACGCCACATTCGTCATGATGATGCAGATGACGAGAAAATGGTTGGGAAATTTTCATGTTTTAATGGTGACAAAAATAGAAGCGAATGGTAGAAACTTAAATTTTCGTTAAGTGAATATTTAAATGTACCGAATAAAGTGGAACAGTGAATTTGAGGTGTTCTATGCTTGCCGAGTGTCTCGATGTGCAACCGATTGCAACGACAGCGCTAGTTCGATAAACCAAAACAACGTGAGCAGAATAAACGACGAATATAATACTATTTAGTATTCTACACGAAATTCCTGAGTATTGCATTTAGGATATCTACAATTGCACACCTTCGATTTGAGTGTTTTGGATGTAACTTTTATGAAAAAGGATATTCAGTATTGGGAGACGAGGTAGCTGAAAGGTTCGTATTTTCAATGTCTTCTTTGAATTTTAATTATTAAAGGTAGCACTAATATATGGACTATTACGCTTAGAACTGACGCCCTACTTAAACATTGCCTTTCCTTGTTACCTTCTTTCTATCCTTGAACATGTTCTTCTATAACAAATGAATGAAAATGTATGAAAAACAGACCACAGACTAACTCCTCCAAAAGGCTCTCAGATTGGTAGTTGCCAATAAAAGGAGGGTGAAACTATTGCGTGCGACCGGACAATCTCTCTGTTCGACGACCATCATCTATGCCTTTCCCTTGCCCAGCTTAGGAGGTGTGCGGAACTTTCGCTTCCTAAATATTACATTTCATATTTCAGCATTTTAACCAGTGAATCTAATCTAATGCTTCCTTTCTTTCCCTCGCAATCTGTTACTGAGAAGACATCGTCGGTCCACCAAATTTAATACAAGTCATCTCCGTGACCCGGTTGTCATCCGGCAGCGGAAAGACATCCTTGTTGCGTAAACGGAACAACCTTTAAACAACTTAGCCGATAATATCGCTGAGCACTGGGTGGCATCAAAAGTGGTTTTATTTTTGGCACAGTTGAAGTCGTCGACCAAGTCCCAAAAGGGCATACCACATCTGACTGTTTGCGGAAACGTGGGTGTGGATCGATAAACGTAAGGAGCTGAAAACGGTATTGGTGGCTGCGCGGAGGGATGAGCGCGACGCGGTATAACATTCGGTGAAGTCACACTTCTTGTGGATGATAGAGGTTGCCGGTACCGCCACATTTTTTGGAACAACTAGTTTGGCGCCATCAACAAGAGCACCGAAAATGAAACACTGGAAAAGAGGAATTTTAGCGTTAATTTCTTCATAATCAAAGTGTATAGTCGTAAATATCGGGATTAGGGTTCGCCATTAAAGCCTGCTTAGTAATATGACCAAATTTTTCACTGGATTTGGTGTTTCTGAAAACGCTTTCACTCTATAGCATTCGCTTTTTAGAAACCGCCAATACATCTGCGAGCTTCGGTCACGCTGCTCCCAGGGCAGAGGCCTGGTAAGAGGCTGTAAAGCCGTCATCGCCTAATTTTTAGAAAGTTTGGGTAATAAGCCCTAAACAAGGTGATTATATCGTTAATTAAAAATAAAAGTGTGTGAACAATTTCCTTGTTTAAACTTATTGTGAAGAAAATGACTACTACGGTTTCTTAATTTTAATTGCTTCCAAAAATAGAATAGGTCGATTCAAAATTGTCAGACTTGGCGCCAGTGTGATCCATATTAGACAAACACAAAAAGGGGAGTTGATCCTAGAACTAATAATTCCAGCGAAAAGATATCGGACAGTTTCCGCGATTAAGTCCAGAATGTTTTGACTCAGCAGGATGTAGATGGGCCCACCTGGGGCAAAATACCCACTTGAAGCGCAATGTAGTCTGAACAGGCTGAAGCAGATCGCTATTAAGGGCATGGGTAATATGTATTAAAGCATACAGACTCTTATTGTCCGTTTGCCGGCCGGGTCAAAGCATAAGCTGATTCCCACAGTCAAGGGTAAAATAAATTGGGTAATGTGCAGGCTCAAGGTCTGGAATTAGGGCACTTTCCAACATCTATCAGCCAGGGCCACCTTGCAAGGATTGTTTTAGGGAGCCGCAATCTCTGTTGTGCAAAAGAAAGGAAAGTGTGGATGACCGCCTTGTGGTTATTGTCGTTCCAATTTGCTTTCGACCTCAGTATCTCCTCCATGAGATTATAGGGTCCGATAACTACGCTGAGGGCATCGTTTAACATCCTTGTTTCATCCGTGAATCTCAGACAATGGAACGTGACATGCTCCGGGTCCTCGAGTGTAGTGGAGCATTTGGAACAGTCTGGGGACTCGTACAATCCGAAGCGATGCAAATGCTTCTGGGTTGCAATTCAATTCTCCATGTTTTCACTGGACTCATTTCTTAATAATGGGGTCAAAGTATGGATTCAGCGGGCTTATCCGTAACTTCTCCTCCGTTGTTATCACCTTCTGTTCAGCCTTTTCCTAACGGCTTTCCAGGAGTCAGCCGTCACATCAGGCAGATTCATCCTTCTTCTCTGATGCAGTTCGTCTTATTCAAGATCCAAGGGAATCATTCCCGATGATACACTTTGCCTCATCCGATACTGTTTTATATATGTTGCATGCCCTCAGCGCGGTATGTCGAATTCACCTTTCGATTCACCACGTTGTCCAATGATCCCCTGATTTCACCACCCCTGCGCTGCTTTGGTTTCCAATATTAGGCGTCATCCTTGCTACAGATGAAGTAGCCTATGCTGCTTTCTCTCGTCCATAGTCCAAGTGCCTCTTGAAGCTCAATTTGACCTCGATCATTGCCTCTAATACTCAATTTTGAAATGACCTTGTGATTACCAACCCGGATTTCGACAGTATTTTTTTCCTGCGATTGACAATAAGGACCAACTCTGTCTTTTCATCCGCCAGATCCAGTTTAACTATTTGATGATATAAATGGTTTCATTCCCATAAATTTTCATGTCCGCAGGGTGCTTCGCAACTACAACTATCGCGAATGAACGTTACCTCGTCTGATATGCGAAGGCCAAGCACACCATTATACATCATGTTCCATGGTTGGGGCAGGGGAACACCTGCTGCTACAATATATTCTTTAGGCCTGTTATGTCTCTTAACATGCGAAAGAAGTTTCTCCAAAAAGGTAACTTTAGATTATTCGAGCTAAGTAACTAAATATACCCAGTTTCCGTAAAGTGCCGTTAATCCAACCAATTTTTGTCATCTGTCACATCGATCGTAGAAATGAGCTTGCCGCAATTATTTTATAGCAGAGTCGCGGGCACGTAACTCGTGGTAATTTGTGTCCCCTCCTTCGTCTTTTCATTACAATTTAATAAGGTTTTGTGTAAAACAAAATCCTAAGTTTTTTATCTTTCAGTTCTGTTGCGCATTCGAATGACGCTTATTCCGTTTCCATAGCCGCCTAGAAAAATGACCTGGTGGTCACTATAGGTGCAACGTTCATTCACCTGCCAGACCGCCCCTTTCGCCAACGAGGTATTAAGATAAATAAGATCAACAATCGATCCTAACTATCTCCCTTGGAAGATGCGGATGTATCCAACGATGGTTAGTACAATGCCCCGCCCAGCAAAGGCTTCAAGAATCGTCAGCAATAATTTTAGGGCTTGGATCTCTAGGATATAAAGCTCTCTAGCATCTCATCATATTGCGCTATTGTTGCATTTCTGACTATCAGAAATGCCATTGTTTCTTTTACAGCTTGTCTTTGGTGCCTCTATATCACCGCGTTTGCAAATGTATCGATCATCCACGTAGTACTGCCAGAATTTTGATATTATTCGCAGATTACCACCATGTACATATTCGATTTTTGAATGGTTTGTCAAAGTAGATTTTGAGCTGCCCCGCAATGGTTGAGGTGATTTGTATTAACGATTCAACTCCCCCCTATACGCCAGAAACCTACCACCACTTGCAACGTGCTGATCGTCCACTCCCTCTTACCGACCACAGCATTCATAGTGGATCTCTAGTACAGTCTTTGATAAGATAAGATCACTTTTCCTGCACCTTTTTGATCTATAGTGTTGACTAGTGCATGCTACTGCAAAATGATCGAAATCGAAGCGTAACCCAGATATCCTCTCGCCATATAATCCCATCCATGTCCCTGCGTTCAAATCTTCTGTATTCGAGCTTTTACTTCCGCTTGCTCACCTAGTACCTTTTCCATCTGGCCACTAGAGCTACCAATTGATTGAGCATTAATGTCGACCCAGAGACTATCCACATTCCTTTCCGATTTCCGCGAAGAATTTCATCTGTCGAAATGTAACGTTGCTCTCCGTGGTGACCTTTCATACATGAGCATACCCTTGCGCGTACGCTTCCTGATGCGTGCCACCCAGCGTTCGATCAAATGGCCAAGTCCGCAATATATGAAATTCCCTGGCCAAAGGAAGGGAAAGAACGCGGAAACACGTTTTGGAGAGCACCTGGAGGGAACAGTTGGCAGAATAAAGGGTGCGACGGTCTTCAGATCAAAGGTAGTAGGCAGTGGGTTCGAACAAAACCTTGCTCGTACATTTGATGGGGAAACATGGTCTTGGGAACCGTATCGATAATAGTGGGAAGTTCGTGGATCTCCCAACTTTCACCATTTCGTCATTGGTTTAATATTGGGTTGGGTTTCAACTGATCGACACCATACGAGCAATCAGATCGACCACTTGGTTTGGAGAGCTGCGACTCCCTCAACATCGACCGCTTGTATGATCCAACTGTCACTCGACAGCGGACGGCAGATATACTGAGTAACTCGTCTAAGAATATCTATGCACTACCATCAAAAATATTCTTTCTCGTTCCGAAGGGGCGTCATAAGATCTGGCTGACTGCAGAATCGTGGAAGCAGATCGATGAACGGAATGAGTTGCAAGCTCTATTGACCACTGCGAACGATGGCGGGCGTAACGAGCTCCAACTCCAATACTAAGCCAAATCCTGGGAAGTTCAGCGTAATGTGCCCGGTGACAAGAGAGAATTTGGTATTGCTCTGGTCAAGGAAGCGGAAACCTGAGAAAAATTTCAAAGATGGGCACTTGTTTTGAGTGTCACAATTGGATGAGCACCCGAGCAGATTGTTTCCGCTCCACATCCTCCTGCATTAGCCACATCAATATCGTAGACATCACTTTGGAATAGTGCGCGGAATTTAGATCCTCGTTTCACCTGTTCTTCATCGATCTTGATAAAGCTTTCAACGGGAGGGTATCTTTTTTGGTCTACGGAGAAGCGGCACTCCAAGGACCCGTATTGAGTGTGATAATTAGAGGGGTATCTTCATGCTTCCCCTCGTTGCAAAGAGCTAAAATAATCTTGGAATTAATGCGTTCCAAGAACATCTCGAAAGCTTGATCGACAGAGAGCAAACTCGTTTTCACTCCTGATCCTCCTAAATTGACCACATCAAAACCCTACGGATCATTTTGGAACAGTGCGCGGAGTTAAGATCTTCGCCTTCACCACCGAGAAAGCTTTCGATGGTATGACAGGGGTATATCTCTGGTGTTCTATGCAGGAGAAGCTAATAGCTATTATCAGAACTACACATAAAGGCGCAAAAGTCACGTGCTGCACCGAGGTAAAATCTCAGTAGAGTTTGGGGTTGAAAGCGGAATCCACCAGATTTGCATCCTGTCGCCGATATTATAATAGTTCTTCTTGTTATCGGTAACGTTCTTATTGTTGCCTTCTCCGGAAAACGCAGAAGAGTTCAATGGACTATGATATCTTTCCCCAAACACTTTAATTAAGCTGATGTAAACAGATGTCATCACACCGGGTCATGGACCTTGGCCAAATGGCTCTGGATTTAGGAGGAGAGCCAAGTAGATTTGCACTGAAGACAAAAGCCAACCAAACCAATGTTCACAGTTGGAAGGCCCATTGCACTCTGCTTATCCCTAATAGGCAAAGCATTGAAGGCGTCGGTAAATTTATATATCTAAGAAGCGTAGTTTCTGCCGACGATAGCACCGAGCTGGATGTTGCCCTACGCGTTATTAGCGCGAGATCCGCCTTCGCCGCTCTGTCTACAATCTGGAAATGAAGTTATCTCAACACCAAGATCAAGTTGAGCCTGTTCTGTGCTAATGTTCTTTCTGATTTGCTATATGGAAGTAGTACATGGAAAGTGACCTCCGTTGTTACTCAAAAACTCCAAGCCTCGTAGGCAATTTGATCGGAATAAGTAGCTGTGGATAGGTTACACATTATGAAGGGACGACAATTGCATTACTAGCTACTTCATGCAGTGGAAATCACTGTTCCAAAATGGGTCACGAGTGGGTCGCCCCAAGAGTACTTGGCGCAGAATAGTAGAGGAGGAATGCATTCGTCTCGGGAAGTCTCGTGGGAGCTGAAGGTAATTTCAGGTAACCACGAACGATAGCGCGTTGTGTTTATGATGCGCCATACCCCATCAAGGTGCGAATGAATACCATATATATATATTACCCTGCTGTCAAGAGGTGGAAACGTCTACAGTCCAGTCCAGAACTCTGGACAACCTTGAAGTTTCTCTTTTGCCTTTCATTTTTTCATAATATGTTCTGAAGGAGTCTCGTTTCGAGCACTCAACGGGCCTGTTATATTCACGCTGTGAGTTTCGGAAGCTTAATTAGTTTTCATTTTTATTCTGTGGTTGGATTCCTGAGTTTTTTCAATTATCGAATCCACGAGGGAACCATTTTATTCCATTTGCCTCGGCTAATTATGCGATTCAGATTCTATCGCTCAAGGAGTCCTTAGTCGCCAAATGAGTTGCTTTTTATTCCCAAGAAGTTCATTGAACTTCGTCCAATTCCAGCCTAGGAGCTTGTCTTTGTATTACAACCTGTAATAGTCCGACTAAATTCTAAGTAACGATGTTTTGGCAGTTCCGACAGTGAGACTTCGTCCAGTACCCGCTAGTCTCTAATCAACTCTAACAACCTTGAAGTACTGTTAATTGAATTGCTCTTACATTACTCCATATTGGTCTTACGAACGTAAGGGTGCATTCCACGTTCGCAGTCATGAGACCGGCTGGAGTGATGAAATCAAATAGCTTCTCTCCTCTAGAATTGCATTTGCTAATCCCCCAATAAATATGTTTGGCGTTTGCAGCCCAACCTATTAAGAATTTGAGATCACTTGATTCTGCGTAAGCTATCAAATCCTTGGTTCTTGCGGCGGTGGAGAACACACCCGATCATAGGGTAAGTAAGCAAGAGCTATCGTTTTTCCTCTCGCCATCAATCTGGTATTGTAAGATGACCGTAACTAGATGTTGGTAACAGAATTGTCTCAACATAGTTGCCCCTAACAGTTTCAGGACACAAGCTCTCAGTCTTATGGATCCTTCATCATAGAAGATCCTAGCCCTCTGAACTGATCCAACGCAATGCCAAAGATTTTGTTAAATCAATCCAAGGCTCTTGCACCAAAAAAACTATATGAGGAAAGTCCTGCAGCTTCGTGAGCCTCGCTGCTAGCAGATAGGCGGAGGCTTTGGTATGTCGCAGGTTAATTTGACCAACTGTTATGTTTTTCGATATAAGCTTTGTCTAATATGGAATAGAAAACAGTTGGAAGCGTATGCCACGGTTGGTGTGTAATCAGGTTGCCCTTCTACCGTACTGTCAAAGACTCGATCGCCTCATGATTGATTTCTCTGCGAATTGTCGCATTTGGAGATAGACAAGTGCCCATGTCTTCCTTTTTGTAGGTCTCATTTCTTCACGCAGTTTTCCGTTTTCCATTTAACACTTTCTCTGGAATACGTTGTTCGGTTGACGCAGATCTGGTCCCATAAACTAGCTTCAAGGCAGTTCCGTTCACGTATCTAGTTACCCTTTCTTTCGCTTGTTCTGTTAAAGGTGTACGAGAAGTTAGTTTAGTTAACTGGGGGGAGCCGCAGCTCCAAGTACTCAGGCCATTGTTAGGCCCATTGTACTATCCCCGTAAGTTGCCTGTTCAATGGCTTCCCGCCTACAGTGTTCGCAGGTTTTAGCGAATCTTAGAACATTCTCCAGAGGCAGGGAGTGTGCAGATTCTTCATTGAAGAAAACCTTGCCAAGGTGTCTTCGTCTGAGATCTGAGGATGCGGGGCAGCTGCATAAAAAGTGCAGGGCCGTCTCCTCCTCCTCCTCACATTGGCTGCACACAGCCGAAACTACTACCCCAATTTTTCCATATGGTAGTTTAAGGGGCAGTGTCCCGTCAAAAGCGCTACTAGGGTTTTCATGTCCCACTTCTTAAGGGACAACAAAAATGCCGCTCTAGTAGCCCTAGGCTCCTTCACAAAGATTTTCGCTTGCCGGCAAGAGTCCAAATTTCTCCACTCGGTTGCTTGAATCCTTGCAATTCCACCCTTCAGAGTAGACTTGACAGTAGATGGTCGGATTCCGAGAGCTGGTTCTGGCCCCACCATTGAGGATCCAGACCCTCGGCGAGCCAGTCTGCCAGCTTCCTCATTACCGGCGATGTTAGAGTGCCCCGGCACCCACATCAGGAATGTTTTGTTCAGTCGGCCAAGTTTCAGCAGCACCTGATGACAACTCCACACCAGCTGGCTTGATATGTCGTTGCCATTTAGTGCTGATAATGCCGCCCGACTTTCGGAACAGATTCGAATGGTTCGACCCCTCCATTTTTGTCGCAGACATTCTTCTGCTGCCAATGAAATGGCATATATCTCCGGCTGGAATATGGTCGTCATTTTTCCAGGGCCAGTTCTATAATCGGATCCTCGGAGAACACCCCTGCGCCCGATCCATCCTCCATGACTGTACGAGAAGTTACTAACAGATAGGATGCGATACGGGAACAGAGAGATTCCAGGGATATTTTTTTCGACCCTCGGTCATAATTCTCATTTTCCTCATTAATATATCCTTCTAGTTCTATAAGAGATCTTTGTGATTATATGATATATGCTGGGGGCGTGTGCAGTTGTACCCACATTGGGCGCCGCCTAGTATTTGTGGATTCTGGCATGTAATTCAAAGATCCCGTCCCTGGCATGCATTCAAATCAATAAAATTCCGCGATCGGTATACGGCCAAATTCACTTCCCTAAATCTTTCTACGTGAAACTATTAGAATTTCGAAGACTTCGATTTCCCATGAACTTTAGAATTTGACTCATTTATTCATCCCCCATTAATTCCCGTGGACGAGCCGTAAAAATTTAACGACAAATGGCACAGTAACATTACAAAATGTTACGCATAACCTCCGCTTTTCCTTCAAACAGTTTTTTTTTTTGCGTAGACATTTTTAACCCGGAAAATTTTAAATTTATTTTAAACAAACACACACGAGGGAGAACTGCCAATTTGGAACGAATCCAATGGGATTTTTGTGATGTTTAAAGAAAGCAAAAGGCCGGGAAAAGTGAAATACGAAAAGCCACCAAAGTATACAACATAAATACATCCTAGAAACATATTCTTCCTCCCCGACACCTTTAGCATTTCAGAATTAATCGGACAGAAAGTGGTGTAGGGCGCGTATGAACGCATGTAAATTTTCGGGGGTGCAGGAGACCATTAACAATATTCGGGTACAAATATTACTAGTCAACATGGTATCGTTTTTCCTCCTGCGTACATATATATGGAAATATATACAAATAAATTACAATACGTGGCCCGTCGTGGTCGACAACCAGCTAAAATTAGCCCCGACTTTTCAGCACGTTTGTTTTGTGTGGATCTCCTTTCATTATTATGGCGAATTCCTAAAATTCGAGCATCATCTTTGCCGGACGGCAATCAACTACCTGTTAGGCTTTTGATAGGTTCAAGGAATTACACGGAAATGTTTGTTGAAAGTGTAGGTGGGGATGTTTTATCGTTTGTTTTTGTTTATGTTTGGAATTTTTTTTTAGTATCACGCGGTATTTCCCCGAATGTTCAGGAAATCTTACGTGTTGACTTGGATGTTTCTTGGAGCCTTTGGCCTATATAAGTTTTGGATAAATCGATTCAGTCTGAGAAAACAAAAGGACGCCAAGGCTTGAATTTGGGTTACGGTGTAGGTTAGAGTCCTACTTTCGTTGGTAACTGGATATCCTTCATATTTGTAGTGATTAGCCGGGTGGTTCCTGACTTGCTTCACGTTTAGCAGGAATATGGGGTTGGAGACTTTAGATGCAAACAAAAATAATTGAAATCGACTCAACGCCTACTATCTATGTTTCACGCAATCTTGGTTGAACGAGTCTATAGTCACGCAATTCAATGGAAGTTCGGGAACTGGTAGACGTTATATAGGCTGTGAATTTGTTGATTTGTGACGAATCCCAATCTTGTGACATGGATATAAAGCCATAATCCACATGTGAAGTATTTACCAAGGATTTTTTTTATTGAGCATTTAAAATGGAATTTACAAAGATAACTTGAACGTGGTAAGTTAAAAACAATTACCGATAAAACGACATAAGGTTGACATAACTTATCCTTAATAAATTTTTAATAGCTCAAAAATATATCTACTTATCCTAACACTTTGAAGGCTTTATTTAAAACAGAACCTGCCTACTTTTTTATGGATTGAAGTCCTTCAAAAGATACGCCAGTGGATGGAGTTTTTACTCGCTTATTCCCCGCACCCCTGCGATTCTCCACGGAACTACCATAATATGTTACATTACGGGCGGAGTTAGCACATAGCACAGTTATGTGTTAAACAAAAGCTTATTAAAATTAGTCTACCGTTTTTTTTTAGAGGAGGTGGAAGTCTTCAAAGACACTAACCTGGACACGCCAGCGTGTAGGATTTTTACCCAATGAAACCACCTCCGACTCCCCCCGTATCCCGTTGAACCACCATAAACTATCACATTATTGGGCGGAGCCAGCTGACTCTAGCTTGGCTACCTTTCATCATGCGACCATGAAGTTGACCGCATCCCAGTCTTCCTGACGTGTAAGCATTTTTCGCACCAGTGTTCCTGGTACCATCATCTCTCCTAGAGTCTAATCCAAGTTATTCTTTTCTTCCACAAATCTTGGACAGTGGACGAATAAGTGCTCTGAGTCGCCTGGAACTCTATTGCAGTTTAGACGACCGCGTAAGGTATCCAGTTTAAACTTGTACAGGTACTGGCGATATCCTCCATGCCCCTTAAGAAAATTTGTAAGAATATAATTAATCTCACGGCACCGTCTCTCCAATCAGCCCTTGATGGCAGGGATGAGCCTGTGCGTCGACCGTCCCTTTCCCAAGCGTTCCCAATGCTCTTATCATCTCTTTAGAGATCTCTCCTTTTCGGCGTTCTTCATCTGCGGGAACTTCACATTGTATATGTTCGTCATCTCAACTGCCAAGATGTTAGATAATGAATATCTATGACAGTCCTGAAAGCAGAGCACAACCTTAGGAGTGTTCTTTTATAGACTGCAGACAGTTTGTTAGCGTTAAATGCGACTTCCAATGCCTTTCCCCAAACTGGAACTGCATAGAGCAGAATCGAATTCACTACCCTAGCTGTAAGCAACCTGGAAGCATACTGTGCCCTCCCCTCCCCCCTCTCTACGTTTGGCATCGTCCTTGATAGGGCCACACTTGCGTTGGATGTTTTTTCACAGGCATACTGCACGTGTTGCTTATAACTGAGTTTCACGTTTATCATCATTCCCAAGTATTTGGTGGCAAGCTTAGAAGTGATGATATGGTTCCCAATTTGAATACAGGCATAATTTCTTTTACGGAAGGCGGGAATCTCAATCTTTGCCAGAGATTCCCATATTAGGTTCCAGCTGGCCGAATTGAATGCATTTCTCACGTTCAGGGTCACCACTACACAATACTTGCTAGTACTTCCCTTTCCGGGAATTGCATATTTGGCCAACCCAGTAACCACTTTGATGGTATCAGTGGTTCATCTGGCTTTACGGAACCTATCTGCCGATCTGAGAGGCCGCCCTGTCTTTCAACAACAGGGAGTAATTCCAGATTACTCGTTCTATCATTTTTCCCACAGTATCCAAAAGACATACAGGAGGAGGTTGACTCACCAGGAGGTTTACCCATGTACGCTTCGAACAAATCAGTGTCCGGTCTGGATTTCACGGCAAAATGAAGGGCCCTATTCGGCACACCATCCAGACCCAGAGCTTTGTTATCTCCCATTCTACCGCAGATTTCCATCAGCTCGTGTCTAGTGACTGGCGGCATTGCATCACATTCAGAGGTCGCTGAAAGTGGTCAGTATCCTCTTGGTGCTGGAGAATAACTCCTAAATGATTTTTAGCAAGAGGGTAGGGCACGCGATCTGCGTTGATGAACGGTCTCTGATTTGCACGATCACGATTCTAGAGGCGCTAAACCACGAGTTTACGTCCGATTCTGAACAGTTCCTTAAAGCATTTCCTCTCGCTTCGTTGGATGGCGAGCTTGACGGTTTTACCAGCTTTCTTACAAACACGCTCTTTTTTTTCTCCTGGTAAATTCTGCTTACCGCCCTCTGAGCCGCTTTTCTAGCTCGGTGGCAGGAAGGAGAATTAACACCTCCTAGGCATGGACGCGTCATATGCTTTGCCGATGCATTGAGCTACATGGACAGCTCTTTCCTAGGCGCCGTCTTTATTCTGTTTGTCTAGCCACACCTCTTTGAAGGTCAACTCATTCAAAGCAGACCAGCCTGACATCTTTCTCGGTTTCGGGCTTGATTGTTCTTTGCCCTGTGGTTCCACGGTGATCACCGTGGGTGTAGTTCTCCTGACACACCAGGGTATACCACGTGCCGTTTTAGGGCTATGATTGAGGCAGACTCCTCTTTCCATTTGCATAACCTTCGTTGGTCAGAATTATATCCAACTCGAGACAATGTCAAACTTGGTAGGGCGTAAAAGTAGTACAAATATACCCCTTTTATTTCCGTCCGCAGGTAGACATGAGTTAAGATTCCGACCAGCATTTTCTTGGCGCTTCATTATCGCGGAGATCAGCATTCCCATGTATTGTTAGTGGGCCTCCATAACAGGTTCTGGATTGACTCCACAACTTCCCTCAGGTCATCGGGGATAGTCTCATCCTGCACACGCAGCACTCTTTCTATCGTTCCCGACCCAAGAACTTGCGCACTTCTTCAAAAATATGCCAACATCTCTACTACCGTAGGGTCTCTGAGCTCGTTAAGCACGATATTCAGCACTACGTCAACACTACTGGCTCCCCTATTTTTCTAAGGTGTGTCCATTACTATTGCAGAAGTTCGCAGTTGCGCGAAAAGAACTCGAAGAACTTCTTAACCAGGATATTTGCGGACCATCAGGCAGCTTTTGCCGTCCGCGATCCAATGACGATTGGAGAAGTTGTGACGATTACAGAAGTCTAAATGCCCAGACGATGCCAGTCCGATATCGAATTCCACAAAGTCAAAGTACAAGCGCTTTCTAGCTTCCCGCTCCCGAAAACAGTTGAGGATCCGAGAAGGTTCTTGAGCATGTTAAATTTCTACCGTCGTTTCTTGCCCTAGCCCGCCCACCAACAATCGGTCCTTGATGCCTACTTGTCTGGACCGAATAGCAAAAACTGCTCAAGCATTTGAGATCACGAAGGATCAGCTGGTGGAAGTTACACTTCTGCCATTCCTTCAACAAGGTGCACCCCTAGCCGTATTTGTCGATAGGGGCTGCCCTTCATCAAAAAGTTAACCAGATCTAGTAAGGGTTGAGCTTCCTTCCTAAGCAGCTGAACCACTGTCACGTGTTGGAGGGGAGTCAAAATTCCCGACACCATTGATTTTCAAGCAATCCCGGAAACGCAAAAGACGACGCAGTTCTTCAGAGGCTGAGGGCCAACTCCAAATGCACATTGCAAGACTACGGAGGAGAGTGGTAGGGGTGTTTCTTCGATCTACCAAAGTTTTTCACACAATCCATCTCCCTTTCCGGGACTCGCACGTCGTCAAGTATAGGTTCACGTAATGGCCTGAGATGATACTTCTAAACGATATGTCTACCCAATCTTATATTGAGGCTCTCTATAGAGACTGGGTAGTTATAATCACCGACCAGAGAATGCAGTTTGAGTCCTACTTTTTCTCGGAGTTCTCCGCTCAAATGCCGCCGGACAACTGCGTACCACCCATAGTTCAATGGAATGCTTGAAAGATGGCACAAAGCCTATAATGGCTCAAGACGACCCTTCTTTGTCTTAAGTCCTTTCAGTTGTTCTACTTGGCCTTCGGACGGCTCATTGTTAAGAATCGACTTCAAGTCCCACGGAGCTGGTGTACGGGGAAAACCTGAGACTCTCCAACGATCCTGTTCTCGACATTAAGCCGAACCTTAACACCACCGGATTTTCAAAAGCTAGTGAGAAAATAGTCAATCTCACCATGCTTTCGGTTCAGCCACGTACCTAAGTTGCCAGTGAGCCGCGCGGTTTATCTGCCTCTTTACTCGTTTGCCGCTACTACCTTGATTTGCTCGAAGCAGCTTATTTTTAAGTCGGATGTCAATCCAAGGTATTTAACCATTAGTTTTTGACTCGATTATCAGCTTACCGATCGTTATGTGACCCAAGGTCGGAATTCTCCTTTTGGTCAGTTTTTTCCAACGCAAGGCTGATACCATTATCAGTTATCCATCCGCTTACCTGTCGTACCAATATACCGAGTCTGCTTTACGTCTGCTCAAGTTCCGGGGATAAGTGCCGCAACATTGTCTGCATAACCGATGAGGTGCGACTCTTCTCATATTGCCGGCCTTAGCAGACCATCGCAAGAAGCGTTCCAAAGGTCCGACCTTAGGATGGATGCTTCTGTTACCCCCGAAGTGATCTCCACTCTCCTTTGGGTTTCTAGTGTCTCATAGAGCAGGGAGTAGTCTCTCAGATAATCCCTCAATTTCCATTCCATGTGGAACGAATTGCCTAGTATGCTTAGCAGGTCCTTCCGTCTTACTCAGTTGAAGCCATTTCTGACATGAATCGTTATAAGGAGCGCTATCCTTCGAAATCGGCGGCTATGTGCTTGATAAATCACATCCACGACTTTCATAACAGCATCCACAGTGGATATCCCTGAACTAAAACCAAACTGTGTTGATAATAAGTCCTCGGTGCATGTATCGCTTCAGCGAGTCTACTCCTAATTAGCTTTTCGAGCATTTTCTCAGCTACGAACACATGGTGGTCAGTATGTAGAAGGTAGCTCAGAATCTCCTTTCGCTTTGTTTCACCATCTTCCAGTAGAAAGGGAAAATACTCTCTTTCAGGCAAACGTTTAATTCGTGAAAAGTAGGTCTGAATAATGGTGGAATATCAGTTTTCATTCCTCTGCATGGGATACCATCGGGTCGTTGTCTTTTTTATAGATAGGACTGCCTCTTCCAAATATTGTATGGAAAAAAGTGGATAATCCTCGGCGCCTTCCACGTTGTTGTCATCAACCCGGAGAGGGAATATGCTAGTACAATATCCTCCATAGAGCTCAAATTTTCCACCTTGTCGACTAGGTTCTGCCAGGAGCGAGCTCTACTTTTGTGTATCGTGCTGCGGAGTCTCTTTTTTTGTTTATCTGTACTATCTCATTGTGCTGCATGCGTTCTAGTGGTCGCCTAAGCGTTGTGTTCAACGATGGAGATTATGACACTCCTTCCGCAGCTCAGCATTTTCCGCCGTCCGGCAATGCATAGAAGGTTTACCACGTGTTGCTGCCCTCCCGGTTATAGAGGCTCCGCAGTCTGTCGTTTCAACGAACCTCCTGATGTTCACTTTCGCGACGTCCCACAGGAAAGAGAATGCTGTGACTTCAGGCAGATGGTCTTCTAACAGCGCGGTGGGTTGTTTCCTTTTGTCTTTCGTCTTTTTTTGAGCCTTGAAAACTACCTGAGTGAAGTCTCCTTCATATTCGTCTTCCTCTTTTGACTTTTTTCGCAGTTCGCTCTGCAACAGACGATATGTGATCCGCTTGGTGCTTACGGTGCTCTCAACCGGAAATTCAGTTGCTTTTGTTTTTTGTACATCTTTTGTTATTCACCATGTTCACCCGGAAGAGGAAATGCAATTCAGGAGTTCTTCCAGCCCCATCAACCGGTTTTCATGCGTTTGCTGACTTTTCTGCAAACCGAGTATTTTAGTTCTTGCTGCTGTCTTCACTGGGCGTTGTAGTGCATCGTTTGCCAGGAAGCTGACCGCAATAGACAGGACTGGGTGTAACTTCGGTGACTTACCTACACTTAGTTGATCTTGGTGGCGACGCAGTCTACTAAAGCCACTTCAATGCACAGTGCCCGATCAGGGTCCTGAAGAAACTGGCTCTTGATGCACGCCACAACTACCACCTTGGCAGAGCTAGGCTCACATCGTCCTACCGACATCGACAGAGAATTGCCGATAGCTCCGAGGACTCTCAATATGTCCTGACATGCATCGGTCACAGGTGGTTCGCTCTACACTAAGAAACTTTGCCAAGGCTAGTACCTAGGCCGCAAATTTGATGTCAGCTAGGGATTCAGAACTATTTGCTCGGGCATTTCGCCCAGGATACATAGCTGCAGAGAATTTAGTTAGGGTCCAAAAACGCCAGTGTATAGACCACAGATTGATAACCGAGGATGTCTTTGTCTCTGGTTACATTCTGCAATTCATTTTCGCAGGAAGATTAATGCAAATGGCTGAAATTCACAGACGTTGAAGGCCAGCATAAACTTCAGGGGAAGTTCTGATGGAAAATGGAGCTAAAGATATTATAAATAACGAGAGCAGGTAGACAAGATTGAAGCGCTGTGTTCTGCTGACCGCTGTTAAGCAACCATAAGAACTCACGCCCCAGATAATTGATTCTGTCTAACTTAGTTACATTTTACTAATTCCAGCATATTTGGCGACTATCCTACATTCCACTGTAACTCCAATGAAAACTACATGTCCACATTTTCATTAAGATATCAATTACGCAAACATATTCCATGTCGAGCTATTTTATTCCATAAAGGTTTACTCATCGTATTATCTACTCCCAAAGACGTCACAGATGCCCATATGATTCCTTGTTTATCTCAGGAAACCCACGGTAGCCTCCCTTCCCCCATTCCCTAAGCAGACGACATGAAGACTTGAATCAAACACGGATGGAACCATAATAGATGCGTCGGTCTATAAACATAGCGTCTAGATAGTCTTTATATAACATCATTAGGTTTCTTGTTTTTTCTTTTCTTTCTCCATGTTCTGTGTGATCTAAGAGCGATTTCCATTCTTTTCTGTCTCTTCCCTGCAGCCAACGTCAGCAGCATTAGCAGCATCAGTAACAACCATTACGACAAGGTAATAAAAAGATGGCTCTTGTGATGCTTCCATCGGATCTGCCATGGTGGTCGACAGTGCATAGAAAATTGGCGGCTATTCAAAAGGCCTCCGACTTGAATGCCATCCTTGAGATAATGCAAAACATCCATGACCTTTGCAAGTAAGTATCTTTTGACACGAGTATCTCTCGAAATACAATGGGTATCTAATAGTCACCAGATGATGATATGAGCTCTAGATACATACGGTGTACAAATAAACGTGTGCCTTGGCATTACCTCTGAATATAATAATTGCGTTATGATGATAACAGTCAGATATTTGTACATTCTGTGAGCAATGCCTTAACTGACGATGCATATTTAAAATTTTGCCATTCATTCTAGCGTGAGCTTGGATCCAGATGACGACGAACGTGATTCAACCGTTTTTGATGGGCTGCGGCTTTTTATTGAGAACGACCTAACTGAAGAGGAGCGAAGTCGTTTCCTTGGCACCACCATTCGGAACTTGGCGAAACAAGCGCAGAATATAAAAGCGTTGAGACCACCGAGAGGGCTTAATTTTAGTTTACAGCAACAAGGTATGCATTAGATATTCTGCTCGTTTATCGTTTAAGATTAGGACAATAAATAGTTGAATAATAACCTCCTTTTGATGATTGAGGAGCTGCTCCTTCCTTTCTCTGTTGGGAGTATCTTCCGTGCCGTATGGTCATACGCTCCCCCAGAAACTACATTTTTTATATGCCAGCCGCAACCGCAGGATAAAGCATATTCAGGTCAAAGCATAATTTCTTTTATGTAATAGTTTTATGCAGCTCCCCTAAGAAACCACAACTAAATGGAAGTCATAATACCCTCATTTATTTTCTTAGCTATAAAGATTTCGCTAGAAAACATCTTATACACAATTCACTTGAACACAGTCCACTATTCTTCGCAGAGTTCTCTGCACCAAAACTTTATTACGGCACTAAAACTGTTAATTAAATTGACTTAATAAAAAGCTGTTCTAAGAACAAATTTCCCCAACAGAATATGACGTCAATTGGAGCAATATCTTCTGGTCGCAATCTTATAGTTTTCAGCTCCGATACTACCAGCAAAATTAAGTAAAATACTTGGGAGCTGCCTATTAAAATCGAGTAGCTCCTAGGCTACTCAAATTTTACTCCGAGCTAATTTTAGATTTCAAGAATAATTAAAACTTGCAGGTACTCCTGCCTGCGGAATTTAATATATGCAAACGTAAAATCTTAATATAATATTTAGGTCAAAGTATCTAGAGATTGTTATTAATGCCCAAACCGCCGAAACCACCTGTTCTATTTGCTGATTTGATGGAAATTTTTTAGATGAGTTTTTTCCGGTCCCCCGCTTTGTTTTGAGAAAATTCATCTAAAATCTGATAAGTTGCACATTAACGGATAAATGCGGTAGAGAAGAAAATAGATGTGAGCAATACAGTGTCAGAATGCTGGGGGATTGAAGGCACAAGTGCTAAGAATAATCCGGTTTCAGTGACTTCAAAGTAATAAATCTAGAAATTTTAGGGGTTTCTGCCTCATAGAAAATGTAATGTAAATTATTTAGATCATCGGAAATGCAGATCGTTTTGATGTTCGCTAAAATCGTTTTCCATGTGATATTTACGAGAACATTCAAATGGGTTAGAAATCATATTTGATAGGCTGTAACGATTTGGTATATGGCATCTGACTTTCTTATTTGAAATGTGATTAAAGAAAATTGAAGCCATGATAGGCAAAAGTCGTTGGGAGTTTCTGGTGGGATATCGAACGTAGTGAACGTTTTTTTGGGGTGGGGTAGGCGAATGCATTTACGCACAGAGTGTTGGACTCCCGCAACGGTATATCATCGGATTACCAACTAAACACCTCCCCATCGTCAGAGAGCTAGCCTGGAACCGTTTGTCACATTATTTCGGGCTAGTCCCCGAACTCTCTCGCTTTGTAGATTCTTCAAATCAGGGAATTCCTTTTACCAACGGGAGGGGAGACGAGGAAGGGAACGGTCAGTTCAAGAAACCCCCTGCCATCCGACTTCTCCACCTCTCCTCTTTGCGACGAAAAGGATCCGAACGTAACAGGCAACACGGCTCCACCTGTTAGCGCTTCTTAGCATCTCCTCGATAATGTTATCTGGAGAGAGATCCTCTGTGTTTAAATAGAGCTATTGAGGAGCCCCATCCCACCTTCTACAAGAAGAAAGGGGGTGCTGGGAGTCGTCCACAACTCTATTGCAAAATCCACAATCCGGAGATCGTGCCTTTCCAATTTTGTGCAGATAAGACTGAAAACCTTCCTTCCCACTTAAGAACTGGATAAGGAAATAATCAGTCCCACCATGCTTCCGATTCACCCACGCACTTAAGTTGTCAATGAGCCGCGTAATCCATCTACCTCTAATTTCATTTTGCCAAGAGAGTTGCCACTCGACTATGGTGCGTTGCCGTTCTTCACGAGCAACCACCTCCCTTGCCCTTGTATATGGCTTAACGCTCCTTAGCAAGAAGGGCAGCGGGGATTACTCCCACGATCAGCATCATGGCCGGTTCAGACACAGTGCGGTACGTAGACGCCACCCACAAAACTCCTCGTCTCTATACCTGTGCGAGACACTTAAAATACACCTCCCTGCCAAAAGCGTCAGCCCATACCTCTGCGCCCTAAAGTAGGACTGCGTTGAACTCATCAGGAGACGTCGCCTGCTAAACGTAGGACCCCCAATATTTGTCATTAGCCTACTTAAGACCGAAACTCCAGCTGTAGCCTTGTTCGCTGCTGCTTTAATTTGCTCAAAAAAGCTCATTTTTGAGTCAAGAGTCTGTCCAAGGTACTTTACCGCTGGTTTTGAATCGATTATCGCCCCGCCAAACGATATGGAACGCAGGGTCGAAATTCGGACTACTTCGGTTTTTTTCCAGTGCACGGTTGAAACTATGAGCAGTCATCCAACCGCTTACCCGTCGCATCAATATGGAAAGTCTGCTTTGCGCCTATTCGACAGTGCGTCCAGCAACAAGCGCCGCGGCATCATCTGCATAAGCGACCAGGCGCGACTCTTCTGGCATGTCGAGTTTAAGTAGATCATAGAAAGCGCCCCAGAGGTCCGGCGGTAGGATGAATCCCTGCGCTACCACCGACGTAACCTTCATCCTCCTCTGATCAGAGTGTGGTTTTTCAGATAGTCCCTCAATATCCGTAAGAGATATTTCGGCACATGGAAAGTATTGTCTAGTGTGCCTAGAATGTTTTTCCATGTTACAGAATTAAAGGCGTTTCTGACGTCAAGCATTACGGGGAGCAACACCCGTCGAGTTCGACGGCTATGTGCCTCCGCTCGACGAACTGCATCCACAACTTGCATGATAACATCAACTGTGGATCTCCCTGTCTTGGCGAGCGAGTCGACTTCTGATGAGCTTTTCGAGCATTTTTCCAACAGTATCAAGCATACAAAGTGGGCGGTATGATGATGGCAACTCAGGGTCGCCTTTCCTTTTGCTGATCAGCACAAGCCTCGCCACCTTCCAACGACCCTTCTTGCTTTTCATAGAGAGGACCGCCTGTTCTAACTCTTTTATAGGGAAACGTGGACAGTCCTCGGCAGTCCTCTCTGCGTCATCATCCCGTGCGGGTTGTGCAGGGAATAGTGCCCGTACAATGCGGTCCATCTGCTCGGCCTTAAGTTAACAAGGTTTTCGCAGGGCCCCGATTTTTCGTGTTATCAGTTTGTCGCCGATTCCCCATTCACTGCGTCGACCAGATCTTGCAAGCAGCGAGCTTCCTCCCCATTGGTTTCTGGCTCGCTCGTTTCACCAGCAGTTAGGCCTTCTACTGAACAAAGTATAATGTCTTGGCATCGATGAGTCGCATGCCGTCGCGGAACGTGCACCTGATATACTATCCCGGTTCAACCACATGTCTATAAATGAATGGTTTTCGCAGAAAAACCTGACACTCTCCTCATTCTTAGACGCGCAGTTCCCCAACCGTTTGTCTTGTTCTTCAAGTCAAAGACGATGGCCTGGTCATCACTGTGGCTGTAGTGTTTTCTGACAGGACGTAGCTAGAAGGACCATCAAAAGTCAGGTCCATTGCATTTAAGTCATTGACTTTTAGTCTTTGTCCTTTCACGTCCAATCTGTTCAAAATATCCTCGAATTAAGCCAGCGTCAGGCGGAGCTGTTAAAGTTTCTATAGGGCTTGCCTATTACTATCTTCGATTCGTAGGTGGTCTGCCTACAGTCGATGAGATCTCTTTTAATTCAGGACACTTGTGGCTTCCGCTTCCATCGCACAGCATGCATTTGGGATCCGGGTCACATCCACGGGTAATTCGACCTTTTTTCCCACATCGACTTTATCGGTCAGACCGGTCAACTGCACTTGTACATGCCCTCGTCAAATTTTCATACAAAATATACTTGCAGCACCTTTTCAACGAGATCTGCTTTCTAAGGTAACAGACTACCCATCCAATAGGGACATTCCGAACGTCCAGTAGTAACTTTTTGGGGCTTGCAATGGATGCCGCCTGAATTGTTCTGCTAAGGCAGGATATATGTCATTTTCTCCATTTTCTTTTAAGCCCTCTTGGGCTTGACCTGAGTCTGATCGTCACGTACTTTTTGGGTGGTCCCTCGGTACTATTTTCCCACCTATGGAGATTTGAGGTCACTTCCACAATGTGTGCGACACGCGTTTTTGTTGTTTTTTGGGAACCTGTTATTTTCTTTTGAGTGTCCGGATAGTCGAGTAGTTAGAGCACAAGGCTGTCATACGGAAGATCGCGGTTCAAATCTCACTGGTGGTAGTGGAATTTGGATCGTGATTTGTTGTCGGATACCAGTCGAATCAGCTGTGAATGAGTACCTGAACCAAATCAGGGTAATAATCTCGGGGGAGCGCAATACTGACCACATTGCCTCCTACAGGGTACTGTAATCCTGTAGTGTACCGCTACGGTCTTGAATGAAGTGCTCTAACACACTTCAAGGTCCTAATCGGATTGTTGCGCCAAAAATTATTATTATTATTGTTATTTCCTTGGATTTTCCTTTTCCAGAATCGTCTTGTGTCTCTACCTCTCCACGAATGTACGGTTGGACGTGACCTGCATTGACCTTCGATTCTTCCCACGATTTGTTATACTGAACCCTGGTAGCTCCCACCGTATGCTTGACTGCTTGGTACACGTTGTCTTTATTGAGTTCCGACAGCTCAGCAATTTTGGCTCCAACCAAATGAATGATGATTCTTCCAGGACACACTTCTGTTCAGCAGCCTTTTTCTCCAGAGTAACCTTCATTTTTGTTTCCGCATTTTTGTTTGTTGTCCTCAATGCCGTTTTTGTCCACGGGTGAGCGTTTTCCTTTCATTATTCGACCTGTACATAAACATGCCCATTCACGTTCACCTCCAAATGCGTACAAGTGTATATTCATACGCATTTGCCGAGCATTTCCTTATCTGCACGAAGGGACTCGCCTGATCGGGAGTTCTGGCCGCTTCGCACAAGCGAGTAAGTCCCCAATAAAGCTCGTTGGACATAGTCCTCTTCTTCCTATGGAACCTTGGGCAATAGTTCGCTCTATTGCGATTTGTTTCCATGGCTAATACCTCCGCCCAAACCAGCGATAAAATAGTGTGGAACATCATACACTGGGTATGAGCTGCCTGTGATGATATCATCTGGTTGTCTGGTACAGTGAGAATTGTACACCTAGTGTATGGCATTAGTTTCCTTTCCGTGAATGAGTTTTTTGCAATAGTCCGAGGCTTGCAGTCTTCTAGCTTGCAATAAACCTGCTTCGGGGTCTCCTCTATATTAAGTTAGATGGTTAACTATGTTCTCCTCGAGATCATGGATTGTATAAAGCAACTCTACGTTAGGAAGGGAGGGAAGGGGGTATACCTTAAGGAGCGATTGTCTTAAGGTTAGACATTTATTGCCGAGCACAAAAGTCTAAAGATTCATATCGTATGCTTTGCCAGTCTCGCCGATATTCTGTTCGATCCTGAGCAGTTTTTGAGCTATGTAGGAACGCGTTAGTGACCCTCTAAAAGTTCTTTTGATGCTATTTTTATCCCAAAGCGAATCTGAATAATCTCACTGAATGATCAACGAAGGAGTGGAAGGTGTAATAGAAGTGAAACGTTTTGTTGCAAGGGGAGTGATCGGCTAAACCAAAACCAATTGGCCAAGGTGGCACCAGAAAACCCTGTACTCACTTTGACTTACAAGCCGTGATACAGGAGAACAATACTCGAAGGCTTATATAGGCGATTAGACTCATCCAGCAGGAGGCTTATCTGGACTTCGGCCACGAAACCTTATCAAGGATATACTGTTACCATGGGACCGAGATAGCCCTCTGAATTTACATGTCTCAGGAGAATTCCTGGTTCATATATTTTCAGCCCGGTTATTAGCGGTTGCTCCCTAGTGGGAGTTTCATGGGGGTTACGTTTACGCCCAAGCGGACAAAGAAATTTTCGGACCTACCTCAAACGAGGAGTTATTTTTCAACTCCTTAGTATTCCTTAGTTCGGTAAAGATTTAATACGTCTTGCATCCACCAGTATGAATGCTGAGTCATGCACTCAGTATAAAGTGGTATCGTTGTTGCTTGCCACCGCGGGGCTGTGATGGTGGTCATAAAATCAATGCATGTCTTAAGAAAACGGTTGCGTTAAGTCTACATGACAAGTAATGTCGTAAAGCCGCTAAGGACGTAACTGGTCGAAATGAGGATATCCGTGATCGATATGGGGTTGTGCCGATACTGGGAAAATCGCAATAAGGGCGTCTTCGATGGTCCGGGCAAGCGATCAGACCCAAACCGCCTTGAGACTTATGTGTTTCCGTAATTTGGTCAGAGATTTGGAATTTGAAGATTAGGCTTGATTAGGTTTGCGACTCATCTCAAATTAGCTTTGTTCAAAAAAACCCCTTCAGGAAAATATTTAAAAATATGAGAATCAAGAAAACTTCCTGGAGTCCAGTAAGTAATTTACAGCAACTCCTGCTGTTGACGTCCATAATGTCAACCCCTGCTTGAGTTCCATGTGTCTACTTAGGGCATTTATCTCTTAACTCTAGCTAAGGTCTTAGACAATTATGTTCGTATATGGGAGTAAGGATCATAGCCACAGAGGAAGGCAGGGATGTTCAATTTAATAGTTTTGATATTATTTAACGAAAAATAAAAGCGTTTGCAGTTACTAAATAGCCAATATTACATTTTTCAGCTGATTGCGTCGAATTGGACCACAATTTTGTTGCATCGGTTCTAGCTAATGGCTTTTTTTCAACATTTCCAAAAAGGACTGAAAAGACACATCCAACTCTTCAAGATTTTAATTTTACAAATTTTTTTCGATCTTTAGATAGGTAAATTGATCGACCCTTGCCTGCACTATTATCAGAGATCCTAAGGCTAACCTTTATCTTTTTCAGTAATAGTCAAAAGGCCAAATTGCGATGTTTCCTTCATTACTTCGAATGGATTGAAACGCAAACATCGTTCGAATCACATGTAAAGATCTATCGAAAAGTAATGACCGGTAAACAATGGCTAACCATAGAAGACTGGACCGAATGCAATTTAGCTCTATGTCCGCTGGACATAAAGCATCAAGGACGAATTGAGAATGCCTTAGATGACACCGTACAAACCATCTTTACCTCAGCCCGTATCGGCGGAAAAGTCCTGTATGGGGGTAACTCTCAGGAATGCATAACCCTCTGTACAACACCAGAAGCAATGATTAGCTTATTGTTCATGGAAGCCCTGGAAGATAATGAGGCGCTCTTTATTGAGGGTATCTACCAAATAGCTCGTATCATAGATCCGAAAAATAAAGCCCTCGTGGAAATCCTGTCGAAACCGCGAGCAGTTTCTATATGCGCAATCGATGCCGAAAACTACAGTATCCTTCCTATTGATCAATTCGAAGAAGATAATATACTACGTGAATTAAATAAGTGCCTTTTAGCCTATAAACAAAATATAAACAATGTGATATTAGAGAATCGAGAGAAGCGACTATCGAAGGAAATTAACGGAAGGTTATCGCCGATAGGAGAGAGTGGCGGCAGTTCACCCAGGGGCGATGTTATGACGTCAATTGTAATCAAGCAACCCTCAACGGCGACTATGAAATCTAGCTCAGACTCCGGTCATATGGCCGATGGTAAGATAACAATCAATTGATCGTAATATAAAAGAAAAAAATGATTTTTGTATCATTCAGACATCGACCAGCGACGATCTTGGCTGAAACCAATTGACAATGGGCCTGTCCTCTCTGAAAGACGTTCATCTTCCGTGGTGTCTGGACCCACAGCTTCAGGGCGTAGAGGTCGTTTCATAATCTTGGGCTCATCCGGAGAATGCCTTCCTGTCAATCGGGATGTAGTTTGCCATCAAACGAACAGTAGTGCATATTCCAGCTGTGATTCGGATCCTGACGAGTTTCATAGTGCTAAGGAGAGTTTCGACGAAAGTTCCGAGGAAAGCGACAATGCTGCCGAGAAACTTAACAAGGAACTCGATACACCGGAAAAACGAAAAGTTTTCGTTGAAAGACTGAAGGAGGCATTGCGGCAATCAAGTACCTATACCGAAAGTACCGACAGTAGTTATGCAGTTGGGATCAGTATATCAGGATCACAGAATTGTGATGACGCAGTTAGGTAAGGAGATAGGTCATTTTTGCTCTATTTATTTATTCAGTGGATCAAATTTTACAAATGCTCTACCACAGGATACGACGTGGCGGTTCAACCGGTTTCGTTCTGAAAGAGGATTCTCTTGATGAAGACTTTTACAAGGAATCATTAGAACATGAAAAAGAGTGGCTTAATAATTTTCGAAATAAACAACAACAACAGCAACATCTTCCCCGTAAAGACACTAGCGAATCTTCCAAATTTAGTTTTAGTACCGAATATAGTTCCGAACTAGAAGAAATCTATGACC
Source organism: Hermetia illucens (assembly GCF_905115235.1). Taxonomy (NCBI): domain Eukaryota; kingdom Metazoa; phylum Arthropoda; class Insecta; order Diptera; family Stratiomyidae; genus Hermetia; species Hermetia illucens. The sequence continues at coordinate 8,536,100 of NC_051854.1, read as the reverse complement.
AGTTTTCGAAGTAAGTTCAATATAAAGTTGAGATTTTCATGTTCTTTCAGGACCCAACTAACTTTTGATGATCATATTCACAATCTAATTCAATTACAGATGGCTTGACAAGTCCTCAACACAAACCGAAAAGAAAGAATTAGACCCACGAGATGAGGCTGTGATGCTTTTTGCGAATTCTTTGTTGAAGCGAACTTTGAGCGAGAGTTTTGTTGGGGTTCCTTTAACAGATGGCTGCGTTTCAGGCTCCGGTAAGATCCTTGGTCGAGTAGACTACACAATTAAATTATCTTTTTTCGAAGAATATTTGCTCCTACGATAGATGTGGTGTGATAATAAGATTTTCTTTTATTTCAGGACTTTCAGCTGAAGCAACATCCCTCCAACAATACAAGCAAAAGAAGAAAAATCTAGCCCTGAATGCACGATCGCTCTCTATGGAGCTTGCGAAATACAAACACCGACTTGCAGCTCAACTGGTAATTTATTGACCTTTGAAAGATTTGTTAATATAAAAGACACTCTTTGCTTCCTCTTCCTTGATTTCTGTCGCCTTATAAAGATATTTGTTTACCCTCTTGATTGCATTTCAGTTTGCATTTTGGCACTAACACTTTATGTTGTATATTTAATAATTTCATCCTTATTTATTTGTTTTCAGTCAAAACGTCAAGCCAAGTAGACTTAAACTTGCTTATTATCCTAGTCCGCCATTTCCAATGATCCTTGATCAACCTAATACTTTTTTCCAGGACCAACTACTTCTTCGTCTAATTCTCTAGTGATGGCCTAGTGGTTTTACGCAAGTACCTGCGGTGTCGGCATAACCCCACGGTCTTTTTTGGATACGGATCCCGCTGTGACCCGTACAGCGGTACCTGTTCATACTCAGTAGAGGTTAAGTACTCATATCGGAAAATGCGAAATGTACCTAACAATTCTACTGCAACTAAGGGGTACGTTGTCCGAGCTGTACAGCGCAACTCCACGCTGGATTTCAGCACGCCATATGGGCACAACCCCCCTGAAACTCTCTCAATAACAAATAAGCGGGCCAAGAGCACATCCCCCAAGAATTCTGCTGAGACATGTGTCGTCGGAGGGCTAGCCTGATTCCCATGGTACCAGATAACCTCTGGTGAGATTTTGTGACCGGAGCCACTTCAGATGATTCCCGTGAAGACTCGGGTCTGATCTCCCAAGGCCCCAAAGCGTTCACCTATTACACCACGGCCAGAAAGTCAATATGAATACAATATTTCCCGTTGCTGGAAGTTCTCCTTGGCCACTTGGTCTTGGCTCAGCCGGGTTACTGTCCCGTCTGCCTCCTCGGCACCTCTCAGCACAGTTTGCCTACTAAAGCAGCTTTGAGGGCAAACATAGCCCAAATAGTACAAATTAAGCTGCTTTGTCATCATATTTCGTTAGGCCATGATGTTCGTTTCATTGAGATGTAAGTATTTGCAGAGAGATAACATAACTACCCAATTTTGCAGTTTGAAGGATGCTTGAAATCGGTACATATAATTTTACCTGGTCGACAGGAAAATCCGTAAATCGTGCTCATATTGGCAAATCTTCGAAATACACTGACTTGGGTTGGGCGAGGGCAAAGGTACCTTATTTTAGCCAGGTTTCCTTTATACTATCTTCATTGCTCGTTATCGTACCTTCCTGACTTATTCCGCTGTTTGCAGTTTACTCTGGATCTTTGCGACCACGAAGGTGATCGCATTCCTATCCTTCAGGCATACTAGCATTCTCCGGATAAAATTTTCCCTCTACATTTCTTCCACGAACCTTGGGCATTAGGAGAATGAATACGTGTTCTGGGTTCTCGTGGATTTCATCGCAGTTTGGACAATCAGGTTAGTTCTTCAATTTGAATCTGAATAGGAACTGATAGTGTCCTCCATGGTCAGTGACAAACTGGGTAAAATTATAATTGATATATCCTTCTCACCAGCCACTCGCCGATGGCAGGAATCAACCTGATCCCATCGCTGTTGCGATTTACTTATAGATCTCTCTCTTTCAGCTTCTTTCACTTGCAATCTCATCGACCAAGATATCAGTCGTTCACATTCCTGAGATGAGGCATGCCACATCATCTAGCCGAGGCAGAACAGAACAGAACAGGCTGTTCTTTTGTAGACCGCGCTCAATTTATCTATGGGCGTTACATAAAACATGCAGCGCTATTCCTGCTGCATACGACGCTGCATGGCGCTCTCCCACGGTTTGCATCATCTTCCCAGCAGAGCTCCTTAAAACATGGTCGATCCTATCTACCGTCCTCTCAGCTGTTCGTCTGGTTCGGTGGTTGATGGAAGGCTGATAAGTTCACTGTTCAACCACAATCGGGAATTGGCGATACATTGTACCACATGGAGAGCTCTTTTTGTGAGGCCGCAGCCAAGTTGACTAACATGTCTTCAAACTCAGACAATGTGAAACTGGGTGGAGCGTAGCAGCTGTACACGTACGTACCACTTATTTTCCCTCACATGAAGCCACCGGCCGACTGACTCATGGTGTATTGTATCGCTTGGTGGCAGCACGTCCAGGTCGACAGCCCGCCAGTCATGTCTGTGACCCATGCACTACCGTCATGGTTTCTGTATGGTTCACTTGTGATGCCAATTTCTATTACAAATTCATAAATGATCTGCACGAGTAAATCATGGATGACCCTGCAATAACTAAGGTTTACTTGAATAGACCTCATTTTTTCATTTAATTCGACGCCTTTCTAGATTCCGGGCGTTTAACACTTCCGGCAATATTCCGACTATCCCGTCCCTCCTCCTTTCCTTCACATAACAACGGACCATATTGTACGTTTTGGCAATATGGCTTTTCTCCCAACACCTACTGCATTTATCGAATCGATCAATGTCGGTGGTACATGCTTTTACGAAGTGTCCAGACATGAATCGCTTGAAACACCTTTCAAATGAAGTCTTCTCTCAGACAACCCATCCGATTCGAACTTTTCCAGCCGACAACAATTTCTGGGTTGTCTCTACGTACTGACAGTCGCAATGTGACTGTTTAAGTACGGCTATAGGCTTTTCGCAAATTTACCTTTCTGGGCCTTTCAGATGTTGCTGACCTTTGAGGTCGGGGTTAGCTGGTATGCTTTTTACCCTCTTAGGCCCCTGCTGCTTCCCTAGAGAATACATATCTTTTTCTCGCATTTTCCGTTTGATGGCAGGTTGAAGACAATATATTAAAGTCTCACTTGGGTTGCCTGTGACACTGTTGGGGCAGCAAATTTTGGCTTCTCTTTGGAATTTTTTTCTTCTTCCTATAACCTGTTGTAGAGCACTCTAATAGCTCTCACCATATTCTTTACGGCAGGCCTATTAGGCATAGGTATCATGCATCATCTCCAGCGATTGTCAAAGCTTGTCAAAGTTGATTGGATGCTAGAATTGGGAGTTATCGAAGAGTCCCGCCTCGCCTACTCCAGTCACCTTAGCGGTAAAACCTGGTAAAGTGCTTGTAGACCTTTATATACGTAAGGTAAATAGTGTCACGGTAAATAATACTTATTCATTGCCGCTCAGCCGTCCCTCGAAAGCTACATTCATTCATTCATTCAGCTTCTGCCTAAAGGATGGCTTTTTGCAGATATCACTTGTTTTAAGATAAGGCAGCCTTCCAATGCACCCAAAACCCTGCAGGGCATCAAGGATTAAGTGAGCCGAGCTCACTTTCAACTTTCTACTGATCAGAGTGATCTAAGGCTAAGGTTCGGCACATACCGCCCGTAAAAAGAGTCGCACAGAATCCTACCTTTTCCAATTTATTCAACAAACTTTATAGCGCAAGTCAATGTAACATATCAAAACGGAGGAGGATGAAATTTTCATAATGTATACCTGTATGTCTGGGAAGGGAAGGTCAGGTCTAGCTGACAATTGAAGGGCAGATTTTCATTCCTGTATTGAAGCGAACTAAGAAGAATATAAACGGTTTGATTACTGAGATGGTTAGGCGTTAGTTTCGCGATAATGTTTCTCGATTCTCTCTTGCAGTTTGTAATAAAACTCAATTATTGCGGTCGAATCCTTATTTTCTTTGTGTTTGAAAAGTCGGATTGACTTAGGCAGTCCACAACCATTACAGAAGGCTCGCTGTTAACCCAAACTTCTACGATGCCATCCCGGAGGTGGTTGACGCGTCAGTTTCACGATCTCGATCTCATGCTTGCAATTCGATTTCCAGTTACGGTCACGGATGTTTATGCCTGAACAGCGCCTTTTTTTTAAAAAAAACGGAAACTTCACAGCTTGCCGACATTTCTCGCATACCGAATCTTCTTAAATTGTTTTTTTTTCCTTGGAGGATGCAGGAAGTCCTGAGTACGCATCCATTTGATGACGGATCAGACCACTTGGGAAGCGACGTACTTCGGCTCTCGTTGTCGTTAAACACGCAAGTTTTTCAAAAAAGTTAACTAACGATTTTGGCCAGGACAGAGGCAACTCATCAGACGCTGCCCTGGAAGCAGCGTGACCATACTCACGTTGTATTTGTTATTATATATAAATGGAGCGAATACCACCTGTCGCCACTTTCGGCCACGCTGCCCCCAGGAAGAGGTGAGGCAGCGTCTGATGAGTGTCCTCCGTCCTGGTTCGGTAACGGCAGTTATCAGGTACCGATCATTTTGGACTGGCAACTGAAAAAGGGTCGTTCGTAAGGGTAAACTGTGTCTAAAAGCATCTTGAGTATTTGCTCAAGACATAGTTTACCGCTTTCTTCTTCATATAATATTCTTGTCCCAGTTCCTAGTGATCCGAATTCTCTTTTGATCTTTAGCAAAATCTTCTCATTATGGGGTAGGATGACGACAACCTCTCGACTCTCACTAATAGTTCCTTCCTAGTTTCGTGCTGAGTGGCAAATGTCATCTTGGCTTGGTGGCATCACATGCCTCAGTTTCGCGTTAAGGCAACTATTCTGTGACATTCACTACCGTTGTTTTCGAATCATCACCTTGTTCTAAATCCAACAACGGGTGTCTTTCGCTCCTTAACCAAACAAGGTTTTCTTAAGTTTGGGGACTGGTCTCCACTGCTCCCTTGTTTTTAAACTTCTGAACTTTCTTGGGAGCTTCTTCCAGTCTCAGGTAGCGCAAATATCATTTGGCTTCCGCATGGCTGCGATTTTTTCTTCTTAATGTTTTCTTGCTGATCTTTGCTTTCTGATCGTTGTTCTTCGTCAGTTATGGTCTTCCCGGTAGGTTGATGTGGAATTGACACCATTGCCTGACTCGCCAGCCTAGCCTCTCTTCGGCTTTGTTTCTTGGTTATCAGTATTAATCAGATGTGATCCTGCTTCATGCCCCACTTATTGGGTCCAGCTTGTTTATTATTTTACTTTTCATTGGCTCTAGTGTCAATTTTGTTAGGACAGACATAATGATCAATTAGTCTGCCTTATAATAACCCCTTGCAGCGCGCTAAGGCCAGACGTACTTATTGAGGCGACCTGGTGTCAGTGAAACTCCATTCGCATCCAGTTAGTTACTCCTGTGCCTGTGAGTTGGGGCTTAAGAATACATTCTGTCTTCCCTGTTTATCGTAAGAGGTGACTAAAATGATCACTCTCTGCAACTTGAGCGGCAATTCCAGCGATCTAAGCTGGACATTATGGGCCTAATTGAAGTAAGATGGTGAAACTTTGGAGGGTACTCCTGCCCCTCTTGCAACAATGTGCTTTTGTACTCTAGAAAGCCAAGTGGAAGCAGACGTGAATCTTGAACAATGCTATTCATCAACGACGTATTAACAGCGCTAGATCCGCTTTCGCGGCCCTGTCTAAAATCTGGAAATGTATTTATCTCAACATCAGGAGCAAATTGAGACTGTTCTGTGCTAGGGTTCTTTCTGTGTTGCTATTTGAGATTAGCACATGGAAAGTGAACTCCACTATTACCCAGAAGCTCTAAGCTTTCATGAATACCTACCTGCGTCGTGACATTGGAGTGCGCTAGCCTGACACTCCTTCAAACGAAGAACTTGGTCGGCGCACAGGCCTGCCACTCATACGCACTGTGATCGGAAGACGGAAGTGGCAGTGGATAGGTCACACTTTAAAGAAGGGGGCAATTGGATTGTTGGCAACCCTACTTCAGTCAGATGGGCAACTACATGAACTCATTGGAAGTACAAGCGCCTACCTCTATGTGGTTTGCTTGCGGATGGTGCAAGCCTGCTAAGTGCTAACTATAAATATTTGTTGCATGACAAACTTTTATTTAAATTAGTAGAGAATGAGAGCTAAGACTATATCTTAATCTCCTCACGTCCTCTTGCTCTAAACAATCATATATACTCATTTACTTTCGGAATCAAACATGCATGTCAACCTTTCTATATTGTTTCAAAAAGATTATCAAACGATCATGAATTCCTTGCACTATAAATGGCACATCTTCAATTTAGAAGCTTCAGCTTTTAATAACCATAAAAAATGCACTTCTCCTTAGTTGTACTAACTTTCAAGTCCTGCCCGACTATCTATGTTCACTCCAAAGTCAAAATATGCGTTTAACATTTCAAACCTTAAACTAAACTCAATGCGAGTAGTAACCCAGCCAAATTTGTGTAACAACAAAACACAGTTGAAAAATTGATAGCTTCGAAATTGAAGTTTTGTCTAAATCAAAAATTCATCCAATATTTCGATAGAAAAATGATGAGAAGCCTTCTAACAAGCACGACCAGTGTTTGGTTAATACTACTGCAACTGCTACTAGTACTACCACAACTGCAATCCCACCAGACTCGGCAAGAAGACAATCTTCAAATGGGAAGCCCAGAAGGCATCCTAAGTCTAGGCTAACTCCTCCTCCTTCGGCAAAGAGATATTTAAGTTGGTCAGTTTCTTGTTCGCAATCGTTGAATTGCGACGACATCACAATTAAGGTAGGGCTAGAAAATAGAATTTGATTAATTAATATTTCACACGATTACACAGAGTGCAAAACAACACTGCAATTCATAAGTGCATTGTAACTAAAGCAGCGAAACAAGCTAACATGCCTCATACACTAATATGCAACCCAGTGAATGCGCAGATGCAACTACAGATGGAAACTGAAAGTGCAGATACTCGTACACTGAAAATCTATGAGGAAACCTGAACCTCTGCTAATACTGTTTGCCTGGCTTTCAGCTCCAACAATTGTTATGATAATGATTTTTTCGCTTGTTATTAACTAGGTGAAACTAACTCTGGTATCATAGGGTGCAGGAAGACCTCCAGAAATGATCAACAAATTCAAGCTAAAAGATCCATCCGATCAAACGTGATGTTCTACTTTCAAGCTAGTTATATACAAGCAGGAATTCTTCAAGGTCTACCTTGAATAGATCAAGCGTTAGGAATTCCCGCACCCATGCACCCTCGAGGCTGCGTTGAGTCCTTGACACCCAAAATCATCGAACGAAAATTAGCTTTCTTGGGGCGGATTGTTCCAGGTTCTTACAGCATGTTTGATTTGTCGGCGTTTCCAACAAAAACTTATTAAACAATTTTTGCAACTCATCAGCCAAAATATCAATAGACACCATTCCCGCAATTAGGAAAGCTGCCTCATCTGACGTTGTTCGGAATACGCTAGTGACCCTTAACGCACTAAGACGATATATTACAGATAATTTCCTTCTATACGCCTGGACATTATGGGCCCTCGTCCAAACTGGTGCTACATATAAAAGAATGGATGAGCAAACACTAGCTAAGAACAACATTCTAGGTTTGACTCCTCCAATAGTGGGCATCATGTCGATAAGCTTTCTGCTTCCTCGTAGCTCAAGTATTGTTTGACGGCTAATCGATTATCCAGATTGCACCTGGGTATCTGATGAGAGGCTTGGAATCTATCATGCTGCCGCACACAAAACCTTAAAACTTTTTTGAACTTGTGACAGTACATAGTACAGTCTCAGGCGTGTGCTCCACCAAATCTAACCCATGTGATGCCAACCATTCCTTAATCAGCTTGACCTATGTCTCATGTTTGTCTATAATCACTATTAAGATGTCCTCAGCATAGCCATAGCAGTAGCTTTTCGCGGGAGTTTCATGCGCAGCAAACGGCCATGCATCACGTTCCAGTGGGCCAGCAGCGATGCTTGAGGCACTCCGCCGATTACCAAATATTGAACTGGGCCTACGTCGGTGTCATAGCGGCACTTTCTACCCAGAAAATAGTATCTCGTGACTAGCTGAATATACCTTCACACATTCAGCTGGCTTGGGATCTTATCATGTGCTGCCATTACGCTGAGTTGAAAGCATTCTTCACAGCGAAGTGATGATAGTTCAGCATTTTTTGATACCGCCCTGCCACCTTATACCTACAATTGCTTCCTCTGCCAGATTTACCACTGCGTTGATAGCATCCACTATTGATCGTGGGCATGCCTCCTGCTTCCTCTACGCCTGTTATGTATAATGCCCTCCAACAGCTTTCCCATACTGCCCAATAAACAAATGGGACAATACAACGATATCTAACTAGGTGGTTTGCCAGTAGCAGCACCAATATTTGTTTTTTTCACTAATTCGGAAGAGTGACCTCTTCTAAACAGGTATTAAAAGTGGAAATGAACCACTCCGATCTTGCCTTTATCGACGCATTCAAAGCCACGTTCGATATTCCGTCCATACCGGGTTTTTAGCCCCTAACTTTTCGCAAGTATTGGCAAGCAGCTGGAATATCCTGTGGGGGATGCTGTCTTTCGATTGTAGTTGTCTATTTGCTTTGCTGAGGGGACAGAGTAATCACTATTCATCGCAATAAAACTGGGTACTTGATCTGCGGGGCCTTGCGACCATTCAGTTTAGCCATTACCGCTCTATAAGCTCCTCCCAACGGGTTCACTTAGCTCCCTAAAGGAGTTATTTTTGCTTTCAAGGTAATATCTACCACTGAGCCTATCCCCCCTTTACGGAAGGTATAGGTACTTCCGATATTAACAAACACAATGTCCAGCGAAGGAAATGGTTTGGCACTTTCCCCTTTTGCCGGTGGCCAACACGCGTCGTCTTTTTCTCTGTATGGTTTGCTAATAATCGCCATATACACATCGAGCTCTTGGAATGACGGGCTTAAAAGATTATATCCGGTGTCGCAGTAGTTATCTGAATAAACCTCATTTACTCTTTCCCTTTGGTTCCCTCCTAGACAGCGAGTATTTTACGTTGGCTGCATCCTGCATATTTGCACAGCATGCATTCAGGATCTTTCTCGCAATTTCATGCCAGGTGGCCTTTTTCGCCGCACTGTCTGTATCGGTCAAATCACATCATGCCTACTTGTGCAAAATCTGACTATACAACCGTACTACAGACATCTAAAACAGATTTCAGGATTTCTCCCAAATCCTACGGCCAACCCATCTGATCTTGACATTGCCAGCTTCCAGGAACTTGTTTCCCTAAATAGCTGGCAAGCCGGTCGTTTGTATGCCACCGTAAGCTTTCGGCAAGTTTTGTGTTGTATCGGCACTTCCGTTTGGAATTGGTAATTGCCGCACCAGTTCCCTCCGTATCTCCTTCTTCGTTCTAATCTTGTCAAAGTCCACGCACCCTACTGTTGTCTCGAGTATCAATTGCCTCACTGTAACCTCTTCACCTAACCAAATTCGGATAGTTGAACGTGCTTTGATCCTGCGTCTTTCGAAGGTCTCTTCTGTGTACCTCTGATTTTTGCGGCATTATCTCCCAGGCTGCTTAAAGTTGGACCTATGTTGATTTTCCGCAGAATCCTAGCATAGGGGAGGTCACCTCTGCTCGCGATCAAACTCACATCTGGACGACGCTTCTTACGTTTTACCAGCTTCTTTGACTTCACAATTGTCCACAAACATTTGCTCTCGTCTTCTGGTATTTCATTTGTGAATCCGATTTGAAATCCAACATGACATTCACCCCATCGCCGGTCCTTTGAAATTTCTGCACTTTTTTGGTGTCGTAAGCTTTACATTAATATCCTCTATTTCTTTTCTGCTCCCTTTTATGCCCTCTACAGGTTTCCACTTTGGGCTTTTTTGAGTTGCTCATTCCGTCCTTTTGGTAACAATAGGTACCTGCCTTAATAGAGTCACTATAGGAGCGTGTAACAGTCCTGTATTCATCGTGCATGGGGCCGTCAAATGCAATTCACCCATGGTCTTTTCGGAGGTGCCTTTAAGGTTTCGGACTACGACCTTAATGTAGTCGTGAACGATGTGGTTCGGCTCGAATACTCCGTACAGCGTGTTCAGGATATTACCCGTATATCTCAGGGAGTTTTCCACCCTGAGTACTTTTGCTAGCACTGCATCAGTTCTCTCATCGTTGGCATACACTACTTCTTCTTTGCTATGCCCTGTACACCCTTTGCCACTATCAACACCCGCTCGTCCATCTATCTGCACAGGCCCGGGGTAGTGAGCGTAGAATTTCCTCACTTTGCCTAAACGGATCAATGTACGTCACCACCTCCCTATCACTTGTTGAATTATATGCTCCGATGGTTCCATAATCAACCAGAGTGGTATCAATATTGTCTCTATCTTTCAATGTACGAATTAGCATTAAATTCATTTCTTCTTCTCATCCCAACGATTTTTGGTTTTGTGTTCTGGATGTCCTCCCAATAGCCATTTTTGTCCACGGTTGGGCGTTTTCCTCCCACCCACCCAACCTGCGTATAAACATGACCATGCACGCGCACCTCCGATTGCACGTACAAGTACATGCCCGTACGCCGCCAGGAATCACCTTATTCACACGAAGGGACGCACCTGATAGGAGATCTGACAACTCCTCCCGGTTTACTGTCTGTTTGTTTGCCTTTTTTATTCGGGAAGTGAAAATCATCGAAAGACACTGGCGTGGACCCGCCAGCGTCTGGTTTCTTTTAACCACTAAAAGCACCCCCGACTCCTCCGATGCTCCATGAAACCATCTAAGGTACATCACGGGGTGGAATCAGCTCACTCAACTCGTCTCTTCAACCACTCGTTGTTGGCAGGGATGAACCTGTGTGCCCACCGATCCTTCCCCGAGTGTTCCCAAAGCTCTTGACAACTATTGACAGATCTCTCGCTTTCAGCGTTCTTCGTCTGCGATAAAGGAGATATGGACCCTGATGTTGTTTATGTTCGACATGTCAGGATATCAATCAGCAACATTCCCGAGTTGATGAATGCATCACACACTCTTAGGGCTGTTCTTCTGTAGACTGCACTCAGTTTGTTAGTGTTAAATATGATCTGCAATACCTTTTTTCCAAATTGGAGCTGCATAGAGAAGAATGGAGCGCACTACCCTAGCTACAAGCAACTTGTAAACATACCGTGACCCTCCCACGTTTGGCATCATCCTTGCCAGGGCCACATTTGCGATAGATGCTTTCTCGGATGTATAGTGCACGGGCTGCTTAAAACTGAGCTTCGCATCTATCATAACTCCCAAGTAATTAACGCCAGGCTTGAAAATGATTATGTGATTCCCAAATTGAATGCGGGCATAATTTCTTTTAAAGCGCTTGGTGATGAGAATCGCTTCCGTTTTTGCTCCGCAAGCGGCAGACCTGAACTTTTTATCCAACCCTTAACAGCACCGATCACATGAGTATAAGTCAGTATTCTCATCGGCGTATCCCACCACCGTGACCTCAGGAACCGGACGATTAAGAACATCGTTCTACATAATGTTCTACAGCAGTGGACCCAGTACAGAACCCTGTGGGATACCCGTGGAGATAGCATGCTCCTTCTCTCCGTTATCGGTGTCATACCAAAGCCTCCGTTCTTGTAACTGTTGACAATAGTTGCGAGATAGGTGGGAATACCAATCTTCGCCAGAGATTCCCGTATTAGGTTTCAATTAGCCGAATTGGATGCATTTTTCACGTCCAGGATCATGATGGCATGAATGGTTGATCTGGTATTACGGAACCCATTCTGTCGTCGATGAAAGGTCTCTAAAATGCCCCAGAACGATTTTATAGGTACTTTCCCATAGATTTACGTCCGTCTGGTTTTTGGTTTTGATTTTCTTTTTTTTTTTTCCTTTTTTAAGGAAATGAAAATCTTCAAAAGACTCTGTTCTCAACATGTCAGGATGCTGGATTTTTACCCACTTCCAACTTACCTCAACTTAAGGTATTACATTACGGGGCGGAGTTACCTTACTTTAGCTAAGTTTCCTTCTTTCTATTGACGGAGTTCATAACTGCGCCTTCCTCACTTCTTCTACATTTTGTAGTTTATCCTCGATTCTTGCGATCATGGAGCCGATCTAATTCCAATCCTCCTGATAAGTTACCAATCTTCAGACAAAATTTTCCGGAGATAGCACTTCACCTAGAGCTTCTTCTAGATTCCTCCTTTCTTTCACCAATCTGCGACACTGGAAGAATAAGTGAGACCACGTCGCAATTTGGATAATCAGGTGAGGTGCTCAATTTAAATACAGGTATTGACGATGTCCTCCATGTCTGGCGAAAAACTGGGTGAGACTATAATGGATCTGCCCGTGCTTTTCCTCCAGCCACTCCCCGGATCAATCTGTAAGTCCAACGACCCGTTTCTGACTAGTCCCATCGCTTTTCACTTACGATAAAGGATCAGGACATCAGGGGTCCATCTATTTTATATATGTTCATCATCTTGTTCGCCCGGATGTCGGCATCATTCCCGAAATGACGAACGCTGCATCGTCTGAGATGGTCCGGAGGGCAGAACCCACCAGGCTGAGGACAAGTGCTCACAGGTTGGGTTGCGTATTACGCTCGCGCTCTTTTCGTTGCAAAGAAAATAGAACTAGACCAGTGGTGGCGTCGAATGACAAGGGGTTCCTTCAACTACCAGTTTCCTTCCTCCTTTCCCCTCCCGTTGGTGAAAGAAATTCCTTGACGTGAAGGATCCCCAAGGCAGAAGAGCTCGGGAGCTAGCCCGAAATAATGTGATAAACGGTTCCAGACTAATTTTCTGACGATGGGGCGGTATTTAGTTGGTAGTCCCACAGCGGCCAACACTCTGTGCATAAATGCATTCACCTGCGACTTGTTTTGACAATTTCCTTGGGAAAAATATTTCCCATATATGAGCGAGGATTTGGTAGAGGAAACCCCGTGAAAATCCTGGAGACTTTTTCGTGAAAATTTGCTGTACATGTAAGGCTAGCTAGCTTAAGAGGTAAATGATCACCTGCGAATTCAAACTGCATGCTTACAAGTAAATCGCCCAATTTTTGGAGTTTTCTACTGGAAGTTCGATCGCTAAGGATGCCTTTGCTCTGCTCTAAACTAGCAGCATTCGCTTATTCCACAATTCAACCCCTTCATGCCTTCGATCATCCGACTTGCATTCAGAAGGAACAATGTCATAATAGTTTCATATCTTCCCCTTCTACCCCAAGATTTGTTCTAATTGTATCCATTCCTTACAGATTTCGCAACTGGGTCAAAAGCATGGCCGACGAAGTAGCAGTTTATGTCCGATAGCAACAGGTAATTGGGGCTGTGGCTCGACAGGGATGGGAGATGTCCAGCTGAAGTTGGTGATCCAGTGGATGGCGGCCAGTGTCGCCGGTTTGCCGGTTCTAGTCTATTACACAGCCGGTCATGAGATGCTAACAAAGGTGAGAATTTATTACCTCCAGGAATTAACTATGATTTTCGAAACTTATTTCGTATTCAAATTGGAGAGCTATGCCCTCGTCTAAGAATAATGTAACAAAGCATAATGAACCCGAATGGATGTGAGTAGGTTCTGATGTCGGCACGCAAACCCAATGCTAATTTGAATTTAAATTGGGCGAGAGTGGAATCAACTGGTCTCAGTTACTTTATGTGGCTACTCGGCGGAATCGACAGCAAGATTGACTGAACCTTTCACGAATCCATTTTCGATTTAATTTATACTCTTAATTCTTGACGATATGGTTGGAAGAGTTTGAAAAAAGTGGCATAATCGGTTTTGGCTTGATTCCATTCTAATGACCGCTCTTATTAATGATATACTCTGATGAGTGTAAATTCGAGGCGCCCGAACGGCTAATTATGGTGGAAGTTGGATGAGTTCACGAAGGTACAATATTTAGTCATTTGAATTGATTTACACAGAGTTTGGTTTCGCAATAAAAATAAATGAAAGAGCATATTTCGAGCCATATCATATTCGTTAGTCATTAATTTTTCAACTAGATACTTCAGGTATGATAATAATCACATTGTCATTCCTAATGTATCTCCAATTATGCCCCTCCAGATAGCTATGAGCTAGATCTATTCTTTCTGTCGGTGTTTTCTTCCGGGAAAAAAGGTTTTAGCCCAGCTAGGGAGACCTTCTTGAGTGTGTCTTCCACGTTGAAGCTAAAAAGGTGTGAGCCTCACTCGAGGACTTCGAAAAAACCCTCGTAAGGTCGCTACGAAGCGTCAATCATTATTCCGACGTTCATTAGGACGACTCCCTGGGCTCACCAATCATGTCTTTCACGCACTTGGTGGGTAGTGGCGGCTTCAGCCTCCTTACTGTGTCCTTAAGCAGACGCAACAATCCGGTGGGGTTAAAGCTCAAGCTAATATCGATTACAGGGTTGTAGGACGGTATCAGGTTCTCCCCGTATACCAACTTCGCGGAACTTCACGATTGGCTGTCCAGAGGCCAAGTAGAACAAGTGGCAGGGCTTGGTGTAAAGAAGGATTATTTTGGGCCATTATAGCGACTTAGCGTCCAGTGCAATCTTTCAAGCATCCCATTGAGCTGCGAATGGTATGCGCCTAACTCCGAGAAAAGGGAAGACTCGAACTATTTTCCCTGATCTGCGGTTATAATGCCTGATACACCCTTGATAGGAGGCACCGGCACAAGTTTGTGCAAAAATGTCTTTCAGAAATATCGCCTCAGACCACCGCGTGAACCTATTGATGATTGTGAAGCAATACCTCAAAACTTTCGAGTCGTGCAAAGGGCCGATTATTTATATAAAAACGGACTGTGTGGAAGCGCTTGGTGGACCGAAGGAACATGCCTACCTCTTTCATGACATGTTTTGTAGTTTTGCGCTTCTGAAATGCGATGCATTGTCAATCCCAAAAATTAATTAAAATTAAATAGATGGTCTAAAATATTTTGAGGTCAACCATCGTTGTCCAGATGCCTAGGTGCGCGGGATTGTGAATGGCGTAAAATACTTCCTTACGGAAATCGCTCAGAACATATGGTCTGATGTGCTAGACGTTGTGCCAAAGATAGAAACCTCCCTTAATGTGTTTTTGCAGTTGCTCTTAAGTTTCTGGAGATATGCATTGTCCTTCTGCGCCTCCACGTTTGCCGGAAAATCAACCGTGGCGGGAATATTGACCCATGTAACACGCGACAAAGCTAATAACTACGTTATCCTTTCCAGACGCATGTTAAATGTTAGGAGTTTACTAGCTACTGGAGTTCAGGTGCCCCCCCTGCGTCTAGACCTTGATCTTCTGTGTGTCCAATGATTTTTCCCGATTGTCCTTATCATTGTTGTCACTTGCTCATTGATTCCTCTGTTTCTAACGTTCTTCGCGTGTCTATCAGGAAAACTGGACGCATAATACACTAGAATGTCCATTAGCATCATTCCAGCAAAGGCGTTTGCCACGTCGCCTGAGGCAGTCCTGAAGGGATAACACACATTTAGTTCAGCCTTTAAGGAAATTATTATATATGATGTTTCACAATGGTGACCCAACACAGAAACCTGTGCTACACCTGTGTTGCGATAACGTACTCTTTGAATCTGTCATCTGAGTCTTACCAGAGTCGTGTTTCTGTCAGATAGCAAAATGCTAAGTGCAGCCAGATACCTGGATTCACCGATCGTCACCAGACCTCCATATTAGGTTTCAATTGACTGAATTGAATGAATGCCTATTATGGAAAAGTACTGCGCAATACTTGCTGGCTCTACCCTTTCCGCATATTGTATTTTCAGCCAACCCAGTAACCAAGTTGAGGACTTCAATGGTTGACCTGGTTCTGCGAAAGCAAATCGTCGATGTAATATGTCTTTCAAACTCGCTTGTCTGGCACATCGAAGGATCCCAAGGCGCTGCGGTTTTGACGATGCACCTTAGAGCGTTGGCATGGCTGAAATTGTTGAGCCCCTTGAGCGTCAATCAACTGGACTATGCTAAGCCGAAGTGTTGCTAGTTCCTTTTGTAACAACGTTCTCGTCTGCAGGGAAAATGGATAAGGCGTGTTGTTGGCGCGTACCGACAGCGGAAATTGAAGGCTCCGAATAAACGAGCTGATCTGCGAATATTACTTGCTCATCGAAATTGGAGGCCTTGACCACTTTCAGCAATCTGCTCATGTTAGCGGGCGGCAGATCTGTCCACTTCACCTGTAGCGCATCGCTGCCTCTAGATGCGCGTATCAAGGAGACATCTCCTGGACGATCTCAGGGTCGAGGGAAAAGACGAACGACCGGGTGTGGTGGACACTGAACGCCGCCACAGTGTGGAGTTCGTCTTCCAGAAGGGTGGATAGCAGCGCGATATCATTTCGATGCTCAATTGGCGTTTTTTTCGCTTAATTTCTAAACAAGAACTGGTCGCCGCCGCTCTTAATGCTTTGGCTCCCTTATGCCCTGCCTCTGCTGCCAGTGGAAAGTTCTTCATCTTTGTGCATCCATTCGCCTTTCTAAGCCTGGCAATAGATGCCTGCTTAATGTATGTTACTTTGTTAAGGCAGTTCAGTACAAGGAAACTTGTACAGGTCTTTGAACTGGATGGAGTTTGCATGCTTTTCTGCACGCAGCTCAGCGATCTTTCCAAGTAAATTATTTGCATTTAAATGCCACTAAGATATCTTGAGCTATGTCCCTTACAGCATTAAATATTGAAGGAAACCGCATAATTCATGTGGTTTTATTAAATTGATCTAACTCTCGTTCCTGAATAGCTCCAAATGCGTACCATGCGAACTGTATTCATATGCATCCGCCGGGCATTCTCTTATCCAAGCGGAAGAATACGCCTGTTGAGAGATATGGAAACTCCGCTCATGCTATAAGGATCCAAATTGATCGGTGTATGTATGCCCCCAAAAAAATCGCCTATGAGATTCGCACTCAGTAAGAACCGCTCCCAGTCTCCCCAGCCTTACTTCACGAGATTGGTAGCCACCCCTACGGGCGCTTTGCGTATCCCTGCAGACAACAAGCATGGTGCTGTACACTCATTTCTCGCACTAGAATGTCGACAGGGATTGTGCCCATCCCCACCAGGAGTGCTTCATTTGATGTTGTTCTAAAAGCATTGTAAACCTTCAAAGCGCTGCAAACCCTCGAATGTACGTGCTTCCTTCTCTGATAGTTTGTAAACACCTCTGCCCACACAGGTTGCTTGTAAAGTAGAGTGGATTGCACCACTTTTCCCGGTAGAAGCAATTTCCGACAGTGTTTCGGCCCACCAACATTTTTACAAGTGCCTTGGTGGCCCTCATGCCCTCCCTGTCTCCATCGCGTCTTCATCATCTACATGCTTTGTTTTAACAACTACCTTCAGGCCATCTGCTAAGGTGATAATCGTAGCTTCTTCTCGGACGAAAAGAACAAGCATGACTCTCTGCTTCATTGTCCCTATTGTATTCAACAGGCAGATTGGGCGATATGATTGTGGATCTCTTGGTGGCTTATTGGATTTGAGAAGAGACATCAACATTTTCTTTTTCAACTGAGCAGGGAATATTCCTTCTTTTAGGCGCGCTTCAAAACTGTTAGTGAAAAGGTCGGGCGTAGTCTTCACTGCCATCTTCAAATCTTCGTTAGGGATGCCGTTAAAACTTTGAGCCGTGTTGTCGCCACTCCTAGCACATATTTCCCGCAGCTCCTCCTGGGTTATTGGAAGTATCACGCATTTGTTGAACTGAATCACTGTTTGTCTTCCACTGTTTTGGTGGTGAGGAGCAGAGTGGCAACAATCTTTTCCAGAATGTGCGATGAGGTCACTTGACACATCGGACTGGTACATGCCTTCGCATGATAACCAAACCCAAGGCATATAATACACCATCTCAGTGCCACCTACATATACAGCCGATTCTGACTCTCTCTGCTGCCAGCAGTTTGAGTGCTGCCTCCATTTGTAGGCTGATGATGCCTGCTGCGTATTCTTTCCTCATCGTTTTCATTAACTCTTGTAGCCCGGTAAAGTCGACCTGCGTTTCCAACACCTTTGGAACCTCCTTCGTTACGACCTCATCTATATTCTTGTGGACTATAGTGCTCTCCGACCTGCTAGATATTATATCGGCTCAAGAATTTGTCTGGGGTTACATCCTTGGACCATCTAATATAGCTAACATTTCCTCCCAAATTCGTGAGTCCTCTCTCCTAAGAATGTCAACGTATGATCATTTACCTCTGGTTTTATCTCTTCTTTCCTGAGGTACCATCTTCGTCACTTGTCTAGCCTGACTGACTTTTTCGCCCGACGCTTTCATTCCTCTCTCATCCTGGGCTTTATCGCGCTTCAATCTGATGCCTCCTATCATGGACCTTCTATTCTGATGAATATACCGAAGTTCCTTGATGAATTCACGGAATTCTATGATCTTGTTACCCAGTACAATAAAGGCAGCTCCTGATTGATCGTTGCATCTTATATCGTTCGGATGATTTTGCGTCAAAGTGGGGATCTACGTGCCCTACATTCCTGCTCCTCCTTCTTTGTTTTTATTTCAGGGCATCCTTCCCATAGCCAATTTTTATCCACTGGTCGGCGTTTTGAAGATGAAGATCTTGGGTTGACAATTTCTAGACAATAAACCCCAGAAATGTTGAAGAGAATCTATATAATTTTTTTCCTTTCTTAGTTGGACACCGTAACTCGGGTACTTCTGGATCGCAAATGGACAGTTGGCGAATTGGCGTCTGCAACCCTCCTGCACGCCCAAGATGTTTTGGAAAATACCGATCATTCTAAAGTCGATACGCAATTCTTTTTCGAGAAATTAATTGGCATATAGCGAAGAGTAAGGTAACAATAATTTACTTCAAACAACAAGTTAACTTCACCCCCCTTAAAGGGGGCGGATATTCAAAAAAATGTAAAATTAAAAATATCCATTGAAATTGGAACAAAGGAAATTCGAAAAGCAATACCTTTACAATTTTCTATAATACATAATATGTAAAAAGTTGAAAGTACATAGAGAAATACATTTACATTTGTTACCTTTTTATATTGCGAATGTAAAAGGTCCTTTATGACAAATGAATATTAGATCTTTTTACGAGAGGACAGTTCAAAGTGTTATGAATATGAGAAAAAAGTGATTGTACATTTGTAGAAAGTATCTGTAGGATATGATATGTCTTCCTAAATACATAGCCAGCGCTAGTTACAATGTTCTGATTGTTTATTACTTTATGAGTAATACTCGAATCTGTATTTAAACGCTAGAAACTTTACTTTCCTTAGTGCGAAAAATTCATTCATTTATCGCGATTTTAACCAAAGTTTTCATTTTTTTTTGTCTCCAAGAAACTACTCTGATAGAAACACAATCTATTTTACACTTTACAAACTAGTTGAAGCTCAAAATAATGTAAACTGAAATTATCTTTTATTTGATTTCATTAACAATAATCTTGGAAGGAACTAATACAACATTTAATGAAAGACTCAATTGTTAAACTAAATAAAACTCTTAGTGATTAAATATACAAATTATTTCCTTAGTTATCGGTATAAGAACGATTTTTTGTTAATGATATCATTCTATAATCAAACGCATACTCATACGATGTAATATGATATAATACTCGTACATTAGCGAAGTTGTTGAAGCGAAAAACAAAAACGTATTGTTCTAAATGTAACGACTAATAAAACCATTTTGTATTAGTACATGAAAAAATATTCGAAATTTCGACATCCTTTCAGTTAGCCCACTCCTGCATCAAGCGTCCTTTTTATGGTATAGTCAGGGTCCTAAACCGCAGCAACCATTCTTCCTTGTAAAGTGTTCAAATATCGCCAACCTCTGGCGAAAAAGAGCACTGAATCAGAGCCAATCAAATAACCAATCCAAAAACCTGACGAACTTACTTATTGTTTCTCTTAATCATCAACAGTCAAACACCTCCAGCGGAAACGAAGAAGTCAATGCAATCCACACTTCTCCTAAGGAACGATCGAAGAAAGAGGACTAAGAGAAAACTAATTAAGCGAAGTCAAACCACGGCACCTCGGCAACATCTCAGACCTCAAAACTGAGACAAAAAATGACTCCATAAATCAATAAATGCTGGGACGAAGTTACAATGGTTACTGCTAGAAGCGTCGACAACTTGGCTCCTAGAGGCAGTCCGTTTCTGTCCCATTCTTATCTAGAAGGAGCGAATGGACCCAGATACGTGCAGGTCATACACAGTAAAGAATTACTTTAGTGAAATTCGACCCCAACATTAAAGAAGCTTTAGGTAACATTTTATTAAGATAGGACTCCTGCCATTTATAACCGTCCTTACTCATTCCTTCCCAAGATTCCAGCCCCTTTTAAAGGAACAGAGGAAAAACGATTTTCAGTTCGAAACATGGTATTTGAAGAAAACCAGTACTAGCCTATTTTTTCAAGTGGAAAGTTACGTAATTGGACTTCATAAGCTAATATAGAACCTCTCAATAGAAGCATGCAGCCCATAGCAGTCGCCGTTTCCAGAATCAAGAAAGCTGTAACGTAAAGAACAGGTTGCTTGCTATGCTCATCGACCCAAACTCCCTAGGAATCTAATGTCTGTCAGATGTAGACACAAAGGTATGCAAAAAGGTATTCTTCCTTATTCTAAATATTGTCACCACAACCTTGGTAAGAGAATGCCGAGATTAGTAGCAAAAGAATATTTGTGAGCACACCACTTTATGCAGAGCTGTACAGAGAAAATCATGGGCCCTTAGTGTAAATTATGCGAAAAATGTGGACACGAGGTGAAAGTTATGCCAAATCCGCTGGCTTTTTTTGATTGAAATTTCTGCTCCAGCCCCTATCGTCAGGCCTGACCTTTGGCGGAAAACTGTTTAGTTTAGTGGGTTGAAGAAAAGAGTGCACAGACACTTCGTTGAAAAAAACTTTACCGAGGTATCTTCGTCTGATACCTGAGAAGGTCGGGCAGCTGCATATGAAGTGCAGGGCCATTTCCTCCTCCTCACGTTGGCTACATATGGGCACCGCAATCTTGTTGTTTAATGTCGTTCTAGCGGCTCCGGGTTCTTTCAAAAGCTTTTCGCCTGCCGGCAGGAGCTCCAATTTCTCCATTCGGTTGCATGAATCCTTGTAATTTTAACCTTCAGAGTAGATTTGACAATGGATGGTGACTTGCCAAAAGTTAGGTTTGCCCCCACCATTGGGTATTCAGACCCTTGGCAACCCAGTCTGCCATTTTCCTCACTACCAGCGATATACGAGTGCCCTGGGACTCACATCAGGAATGTTTCGTTCAGCGTTCCAAATTTCAACAGCAACTGGTGGCAACTCTACACCAACTGGCTTGATATGTCATTGCTATTTAGTGCTGATAACGCTGTCTGACTATCGTAACAGATTCGCGTGGTGGAACCCCGCCATTATTGTTGTAAAAATTCTTCTACTGATCATATGATTCCTTCCATGCGTCACCGGTGTCAAGCCTATATGCATCATTAGCTGCTTTCCGTTTCACCTTCAAATTAATGGGGTAGATCTAGGATAGCTTCGAGTGCCGCGGTGGCCATAGTACTCACTGCAGCAGCTGTTAGCAAAGTTTTTTAAGAGTGTACACTTCCGATGCATCCATTGGGGCCAAAGTCCCAAAGTCTAACAGTTCTACAGCACTAGAACAATCTGCAGGATTTCTGATATTGTTCCACATTAGCTTACAGTCGAAATGCACCCCTAAAAACTTGACTGTTTGTACCAACTGGGATTTTCGCCCCCGATAAGGTGGGTAGCTTGCAGCTGCTCTACGTAGTGTTCCCCGTGAAAATAACTAGTCCACACTTGCTAGTGTTAACCTTGAGCCCGTCATGGAGGTACCAATTGTAAATTACATGCGGAGTTACATTCAAGCGGTCATATTCTCTGCCCCCAACTTGGCGATAATTATTAAAGGTAGACCGTCTGCAAATGCTTGTACAAAGACCTTCGTGTCCTCCAGGAGCCATAACATGTCCATTACCACGAGGCGTAACAGAGGAGAAAGGACCATTTCCTGTGAGCAGCCCTTAAGGCATACTGCCTCAATAGAATGCTGTCTGACCAGTATATAGATTTTTGACCACTCCAGCATTTCAAAGATCCAACTGCTTAACAAAGAATCGATTCCATTCTGTCTTGCCACGTCACAAATCGCCGTAAATGACGCGTAGTTGAAAGCACCTTCGACGTCCACGAATGCTTTTTCGGACATTGCCTTTTCAATTTTTGGCGTAAGCTCATAGAATGTTGTCCCGTGGATTTTACTTTTTGGTAAGCACGTTCCCTACATTGGAATGGCCACCTAGGAATGACTGTATCGTGCAAATTTCTCCTATTACACCTATTACCACATCCACACCACGCGCTTGTTGAACTGGACGAAGGGACCATTGAGCTTATTTCCGAGGTATTTGAAAACTGCTTACGCACGACTGAAGGAACAGGCTCATTAAACGCCTGTCTGTAAGCTAGATCACTTCCTGACATAGCTAATGATTGGTGACCATACGACAAGCCAACTTCTGCGCAAGAGAAAGCAGTTTTGTGGTGACAAAGTCGGCACCGAGCTACTACAATCTTTGCAGTTGCAGAGACTCCTGGAGAGCACAGCATCCCGTCGTGTGCCGATTGGAGGTCCCTGGATGTGCTGACCGTCGCCGCCGATAAAAAATAAGGTCTACGCGTAAGCCGTGGTTTGGCGAAGTGTGGCGTGATACATCAGACCAGGTGGCCCAGCTGCAGAAGATGATCAAGAACTCCTGCGTCGTCGGAAGGTATCACGGGGGAATGCATTACCGCATCGAGACGTATCGCTACTAGCAAGGCACTGGCTAAAATCACAGATACTTTTCACTACCTAAACGGCCATGTCGTCTAGATTGGGGACGTCACAGTACTCTGGGCAGACACAGAGTACATGAAACGAGTCCTTTGAATCTATCCTACACAAAGCACAACCCTGGCAGGAGGTGCCGCAAAAAGAGAAACTCATTCAAGTTTCTACGCCTTGTCAGGAGGAAGTCTAAATCTAAGTCTAAAATCCACGATAGAGCTCCTTCTGGCAGACACACAGTTCACGTACTTAAAAAATCGGTTTTCGATCTTGGTTTCGAAAGAAAAGACTTGGTTCTTCCTCGAATACAATTTTAATACTGAATCAGATACAAATTTCTTCTTAGGTTTACACTTACGTTTCTAATGCATATTCTTATCTTTTGTGGGATTTTCCACATCCCATCTTTATCTTTACCTTATCCTTCTAAAATAACATGCCTGGTATTTGTTATTTCAACGACCTCCGTACATTTCATTATCTTATACCGTAATTACCTACGGATATCGTATTGCAAGGACCTTCCTACATTTTATTATCTTACACCTTAATGGCCTACGGATTTCTTGTATTTTCCGATAAACACCCTAATTATGTTTTACAACCCATTTGCTAGGTATTGAGGACGCATTATGATATTGTGGTGCGCCATCGAGTTGCAGTTTTTTTATTGTCTTTTTATTTTCCCCCACACCGTACCGCCAGAGACTCGATCCCCTTGTGTTTGATTTCTATGAGTTCCCATGTTCTCATCCACGAAAAATCTCGTCTCATCCCGCAGAGCATTAGTCTGTTTTCCACTTAGCACCTTGACTGGTTTACCGTGTCCGGTTTGCATAGATTCGATCACTCGAACAGGCGTCAAGTCAGTTTCGTTCATGTCTCTGGCTTCCCTTTCTTCCGCCTGTTCCTTGGAAGGTGTAGAATAAGTTACTAGCAGGTCGGATTCACTCTGTAGTCCCTTCATCAGTGCGAACCCTGTCTGCACTATCCTCGACATGCAGCTCCATTGTGGGAGAGCGCACCGAAGACGCTGCAATTTGCTCTATATTGTGTAAGTCGAACACCATCATTGTTCTTCGGTCTCAAAATCTAGATGATGTTCTACAGTTTCCTGATATGACTGTATTTCAGTCTTATCTAGGAAAAAGTGGAGCACCGTATGGTGACTTCCCCTGAGCACATTCAGACTCTTTTGGTGCAGTTCGAATACCAAGTTGAAACCCTCCACATTTGTAGATTTATCCTCCTTCGCATTCATGAACTTCACCCTCCAGTGTCGGATGATGTCCTCTGCCTTTCTTCGAAGGCCCGGTAACGAACATCCGACATGTTCTGTCCTGTGTAGCTCAGTGTTCACAATAGTGAACTTGAGCCGACCGCCGGAACTCAAAGCCGGGATCGCCTGCTGGAGCCACTTTAAGGCAGCCTCGTCGGTGCACTCTAAATGGAGAAGTCCATCGCGAAAGCCTTGATTGTTAAATTGTGACTTCGTTCCAGGCTCCACCATTTTTTTCCACAGGCATTCCCGGAGAATGGTAAATTGTCCCTCTGACATTTTGCCATCTTTGGAGGAAACTCCCACGGTAGCAGTTAGAACTGAAGCTGCAGCTTGCGCTTACGTCCTCTTCCTTTCCGCCTTTGTGTCCGTATTCCTATGGGAGAAACCAGCTTCATTGAGATCTCTATCGCTGATTTGATCACCTCCCGGCACCCCAATCCTAATCCCCCGGGACGCGTGGGTGTGAGCCCGGGTACGGAGCACAATAAAGCGTTGGCCACAACAGATGTGTTGGTCTTATGCTTCTTTGCGCGCATTACCGCTGACAGAAGAGTCTGGTGCGTCCAATGTGGATTTCATCGGGGTTTTCAGTTTATCCCCACTTATCTTAACTTATCCTACGTTTAAAATTACTTAAAGTAGAGAAATTCAAAGGACCAAGCTGTTCTGCGTTGTAATTTCGGCAAAGTAGACTTCGAGCTCTGCGAAGGGCACGTTGAAAATGTCTGCGCTACGTGTGTTATAAGACGCAGGAAGGCAGGTGATGTCCTCAGCGGCGGAGCAGTCCATCAGACCCAAGGAAAGTTTAAAAAATGTGCATAGATCCAGATAGGATCTACGCTGTTGTAGGAAGGCAAGGTTCAGAAAGCGAAGGCGGGAGGGGTAGTCCACACGAGGGAAGCTTTTCTTAAAGGAGAGGGAATGGGTGAATTTACGTTGCACATTTTCAAGGGCAAGACAATCACAGCTACGGGAGGGAGACCAGATCATGTAACAATCACGAGGGTATTCCTCACGAGGGAATTGAAGAGAGCTAAGGAGGGTTGGATGGACTCAAAATCAGAGGAGGAGCGAAGTATAAAGCCTGACAATTTTGCAGCTCGATTGATGATGAGCTCGAAAGTGACTCCAAGGTCTTGAGTGGAATTTAAGCAGGATAAGGAATGCCCGTTAAGAGAGTAGGAGAAAGAGGGAGTAGCAAATAGAGTAACCTTTCTTACGTTTAGCGCTAAACCATTAGTCGAACACCAACGAACCAGAGTGTCCAGGTTAGATTGAAGGGAAACACAGTCCATAGGCGACGATATAGCAGAAAACAGCTTAAGGTCGCCTGCATAGAGCAAACAGGGACAAGTAAGGAGGGGGGAAGGTCGTTGTAGTGTAGTAGTAAACTACTGCAAGATCCCAATCGACGACGGTGAGGTCCGATGGGGAGTGCGTACTAGTGAACCGATATTTTCAGGATTATTAGCAAAGCAAATCCGACAAAAGGACTTGCTCCTTCTTTGAGTGCATTTACAATTAGTATCAATGACTGTCAGGGTTCAAGTGTTTTTATCCAAAGATTCTTAAATTTTTGCTCGTGCACCACGCCATCTACTTCTCACTAGATGCTATTCACGAAACTTTCTCGAAAGCTTCAGCATCTGAATGCATGAAGCACCGCCCCCCCCCCCTGCTCCCCTTTTTGCATCATTTCAAATCTCGTGCCAAAGACGCTGCACATGTGACCGTTGGCCACGGCACACAGCGGCCCCCAATCCCAAAGCAGTCAAGCGCTGAGCAGCATCACGAAACCCGGAATTTATCAATTCCACGAATTCCGCACAAACAAACGAATGGCGATGAGCAAAGATAATCACTCGCCAACGCAAACAAAACGAACGCCGGCCAAGTGCCAAGCAAAAGCGCGCGAAGCGATCCGCGGAAACAGTGCAAGAGCAAATTTGTGAGAACTCTTCCCGGTTCTGTTCGAATTCCGTGTTCCGTCGCTGTGCGGGGGTCGCAGCCAACAGAAAAAACTCGCCCGAGCCGCCCAAACCACTTCTCGCGACAAGGTGGCCGAAAGGGGCGGGTCCCCGGCCAAGCCCAAGTAACGCCTCTTCCACTATTCCATCTCACTCTGTCTCACGGCGCTGCAAGCTGCACTACTACACCTTCTATCTCGCTCACACTCTCTTACCAAGTCCAAGAAAATCCCAGGCTGACCCGGTTCGCGCCCAGTTTCGCGTTTTCAGTTTGCGTCGGAAATTAAAATGTGAAAGATATCAGTCGGGACGTCCGCAATCTTCGCGCAAAGTGGAAATTATTTACTTTTCTCTGGTTCAGCTGAGGAACGGAAACGGCCCCGAAAGCCGCCAAGGAAAATGGCTGAGTCCTCGAGGTCCGCGGAAAGCCGCTTTTAACGTTTCGCTGGTTCGGTGCGGCAGAAAATTGCAAAACAAAAGAATATTCACTGTCGCGGATGCTGTGCGTGCGGGCAGAAGAGAAACTACCGGAAAGTCGGGAAAATTTGTGAAAATTGCGAATTTGTTTTTTTTTCTTCGGGAAAAGTGCAAGAGTCCGCGTGTGTATGTGTCGTTGACGGTTCAGCGCGATCTGATTTTCCACGTGGGACGGTGGATCTGAAAAACGCAAGATAGATTTTCACGCTCAATTCGGCGCCTTGCATTCTTGTGATAATTGAGCGCTCGCTTTTCCGTGTTTGCCGGCTCGGATTTCACACGGTTTTCCGTGAGTTTGTTGGAGAATTTTCTTGGGAGGCGGATGTTGCGCCTCCAAGTTGTCCGTTACTTTGGTGCGTGAGTGAGTTTCTGTGCAATAACGCGTGCCCCGAGCAAGTGTCGAGTGGAATAATCGCCAAAGAGCCAAGCCAAGTGCATTGGGAAATTGTTGTGTTGCGTTTTCAGGGTTTCGCGTGAATTGCAATAGAATTCCAGAGGATTATACCCGCCCTCCCCCAGTTACAGTTGGACCGTCCCCGTCAAAGGATTATATTTTGTGGATTACTCGATTGCTTGCTGCCGATTCCACGGTGAGTTTGTGCTTTTCATTGTTTTCCTCAGATCTCAGGCGAGCCGGAAAATTCTGATTCGCTTTGCCGTCGGCATTTTCACTCGGGCCCGGCCTGTGTTGTTGTTGGCCTGGCGGGGTTGGGATGTGGTTCTCGGAAATGCTTTGACTGCCCTTTTTCGCCACGACTCCTGCTCTTGCGTCCATTGAAAGGAAGTTTTTACATTAATAGACCACGGGTGGGTTGTTTAGGGAGGAAGGCGGGGGTGGGAAGGACGCGACTTTGGACGGGCTGCAACCGGTCGGTCACCAGGTCACACGCGAACAGTTGCACGTAAAAGTAGTCGAGCGCCTCGAATGGGAGGGAATGTTTGGGTGTTTTTGGGATTTGTGGGAAGTGCACGGTGGTGGGTATGATGCCAATTAGAGGGAAAGAAGCTTCAGGTATTAGAGCAAAATCCCATCGGTTTATGGATGTCTTTAAACTTGTTCTGTAAATATTTTTTTGGTATTTTCCATTTTTTAGGTTTATGCACCTCTGTTAAAGCAATTTAAAAGGATTTTCAGTCATGAAATGGCCGTTTTTGACAAAAATTGAAAAACTAATACCAAGGAGCCACCATTATCATACTGCTTTCCGCCCTCCCTTCTAGCCTGTGAATTTTTGTTAGCAACAAAAGGAATCCTTTTTCTCTGCGTGACTAATAGGATTCAACATCTCATTCAGGTCTATTAACTTCAGGATATTCGCAGTATCTTGACGAGTTGAAGAAATTGGTGTGACCTTGATGTGGATGAGGCAGTGCCAAAAGATTTGTTAGTGAGTCAAAAAGTCCTTTCAAATGCTAAATTGTATTATCCTCATATTCATTTTCCTCCAATGATGAGGATTGTAGTAAAAAATGACCCATTTTTGGTGGTTGACGCCGAAATTCATTGGAGGAAATCATGTGGAAATGATTGTATTGTGTTTGTTAAAGTGCCAAATTTTCTCAGAGCGTGTGCTGAAACCGATTAAGTTTTTATTAGAAATCTTCAGGCCTGACGAAAGGGGGGAGGGAAGAACGAGATTCTTGCCATGCCCGGAACAGAGATTTTAACAGAATGAATGAATGGCCCAAAAAACTTTCTTCACTTTGCCGCTCACATGTGAATATTTCGTGATAGCATTAGGAAAGATATGAATTTTCGTTCTCTGCAGAAGGGTTGGGGATAGATAGGTCATTGTTTGAAGTGCGACAGAACCTCAAATTCATGTTGTTCGTAGGAAAGGAGGTCTTTCTCCTCCTGTGGTGACATTTGTGATTTTGCCTGACATCTGTCAAGTGAGACAGTTCATGTCACCGGTTGGCTAGCCTGAGGCTGTATTGCCACCACTTGATGTTGGACTATACCAAATGGGGAGTAACTTACTCTCTCTTGTTTTTGTCCATGGATCCCTCGTTAAGGGCTTAGCATCCAAACTTCAAAAATATTAGGCGAAGATGGCTTTACGGTTTCTTACCATCTGGTCGGCTCCGATATCAAATGGACGCAGAGTTAGCAGCATTCAATCCTTACAAACAAAATATGTTCAGCTCTGGCCAAGCTTTGGCGGATTTACGCCCAATATAATTCGTGTCATTCCGTGTTCTGCGAATTAAATAATGGAGTATTTAAGGTCTGCGAGCCGCTTCGATCACGCTACTCCCAGGGCAGAGGTGAGGCAGCGTCTGACGATTTGCCTCTGCCCTGGTAAGAAACCGTAAAGCCGTTCACGCCTAATAACCTCAGATTGCCAGAACACCAAATATGCAGAGTTGAGAATAGGTGTTAATGGACGCAAAGTGATTTCGACCCCAACTTTGAAGGGTCGCCCGTGACATTTATTCCCAAACCACTTTCGAAGTAAACCCTACAACAGAGGTTAGACCGGTGGAGCCAAAAGCTGAACGTTTAGTGTTCAAACCACAAGGTATTACATGAGGCACCTTCGTGTCAAATATGGCAGGCAGTCAAGTCTTATTTTGGTGAAAGTTTAGAAATATCCCATGATCATTTTTTTTTTGTAAGAGGTAGAAATTTTCAAAAGACTAACTTAAGAATTCACGATCCCTGTGAGTGTTAGATTTTTATCCAATAAAACCTCCTCCAAGCTACGACTGAAATTTCCCCATCCAGCAGCTTTCTTTGCATATTTAAGTTTAGTTTTTAATGGGAGAAGACCCTGTGGTTCACCTCAGCACTTTGGTTTGCTTCGCTAAGGGACTGGTTGTTTCTCAGTAGCTTATATCTTTAGGCATCCTTTATGTTAGCAAGTCGTTTGGCTTTACTCTTTTCAGTCGTCTCATTATATTAGCGATATCAGTCAATTTTCGGACTTCGTTATTTTCATGTGATCGTAGTCGGTGGCTATGTTTAATTGCTTGGTATTTGATTACCTCACTAACAACAACTGTACTCTCAGATCCCTATGCAGATCCTCATTATGAATGAATGAGGGAGCGTCTACTATGCTTCTAAGTATTTTATTTTGGAACGTTTGTATGATCTTCAGGTTTGATTCTTTTGCACAGCTTCAAAGCTGGGTGCCGTACGTCCAAATGGGCCTTAGGATCTGCTCATAAATTAGCAACTTGGAATTCCTCCCCAATAGCCAATACATCTGTCTATGTCTGAATATGTCTTTTCCAATTGAGCTTGGCATCTGGCAAGATCACTGTCTTGTACAGTAAGAGGTTTGACCCTATGGTGAGACGTTTCGAGCAGTTTTTGTACGCTGGAATAGACTCTGTTGGCAGCCAACAACCCGTTTGATCAGTGCAGTTTGATGTTGCTGGTTGGTTGGTTTTTGTTACTGACATTGCCGCCATATATTTTGTCTTGCCTCCATTGATGTGCAGCCCAAGATTTCGCGCCGCCTGTTCGATCTGGATGAAGGTAGTCTGTACGGGTTGATGTAAATGTCGTCAGTATAGGCCGGTAGTTGGTTGGACTTAAAGAGGATTGTGCCCCTCGCATTTACCTCAGCATCACGGATCATTTTCTCGAGGGCCAGGTTAAAGAGGACGCATGATAGGGCATCCCCTTATCTTAGACTGTTGTTAATGTTGAATGGTCTCGAGAGTGATCCTGCTGCTTTTATCTGGCCTCGCACATTGGTCAGAGTCAGCCTAGTCAGTCTAATCATAGGCGGCTTTAACGTCGATGAAAAGATGGTGCAACTGATGTCTATATTCCAACAGTTTTTCCATCGCTTTGCCAGGCATTGATTCACTGTCCCACACTTTGAGCATCAGTTGATGAACCGCTTGGTATATTTTGTCGCCTCCATAATTAACAAGTTCGACTGTACTTTCATCGTTTCCTGGTGACTTATGATATTTAAGGCGATGAATTGCGCGTATCGTTTCTTCCATGCTTGGTGGTGGCAGCATTTGTCCGTCGTTTTCAGTTGGCGGTACCTCCAACTTGCCGATATTCTGTTTGTTGAGCAATTTATCCAAATACTCAACCCATCGCTCCGAAATGCCCATTCTGTCGCGCAAGCCAGGTACTTCCAACAACCATTTCGTGTGATACACGTGTGCTCCTGTCTTCTGGGCAGAAAGAATTGAATTCCGCACACAACTCAGGGAGTTACACAAACTTCAAAGATTGGCTTGCGTGTGTATCAGTGGGGCAATGAGGACATACCCCACGGTATCCCTGAAAATCCTTCTGGGATTGACCCCTCTCCAACTGCACATACAGATGCAGGCAAAGAGGGCAATCTTCAAGATGGCCGGGAGTATCAGTGAGCCGGGGAGCTGCATACATTGAAGAAAGATTGATATTCTTTTTAGGGGGTACCCCGAATTATTGATACCAAGGGATAACATGACAACGAGGTTTCACTTTAATAAGAAATTTGAAACACGTTGGAGTAACAAGGCAAACTGGGAGCGAGTGTCGGGGTTATTCGTCCAAGCGAAATGTACTTGGAGCCAATGGGTAAGCACACTAGCATATTCCAGGCGGAAATATATGTAATAGACAGATGTGCCTCCTTTAATCTCCAAAGGAACTACAGGGGGCAGAACATTGTTATTCTGACTTACAGTCAAGCGGCGATCAAGGCTCTTAGGTCCAACCATGTTAACTCTAAACTGTCATACTAGTTTAGAATGCCTTGAGAAACTGAATACACTCCACTTGCTCAATAAATTCTGGGGGTGGGCTCTAGGCCATGCTGGGCTGGAAGACAATGAGGCAGCAGAGGAGGCAGCAGGGACGCCTTTACACGGGCTACAACCTTTCTGTGGAATTGGAAACGGGAATGGCTATGACATAAAAAAATGAAGGGGAATGGTTGAGGGAACGATACTCCGCTGGTTTACCAGGAATGGAGCAATCCAGGGTGCTTATTTGGGGATACGAACACAAGGGCACAAAGGATTGCTTAAACCTTACGAAAAAGAACCTCCGAATCATAGTGGGAATTTGCTTTACGAGCGCTGTCTGCAGATTCTGCGCAGAGTGTGATGAAACCTCTATACACGTTCTGGGACAATGTCCGCCACTTGAATCCAACAAGGAAGGAAGGTGTACCACTCCAGGAAGGCAGTATCTTGGCACACACATCGCAAGTGTCAATGGTCGTTTAACAGCAATATTTCCCAAGACTTCTCATCTTCTTAAGGGGAAGATCTACCGTGTTTGGCACCGTCGCTTACCTTCTGTGATATTCTATGGGTCTGTATCCTTACAGCAATTGTCGAGGGATCTTGGTTTTGCCAATCCCATCAGCATGTAGTAAAGTGTTGAATGAAACTTCTTGGTTTGTTTGACGAAGAATATTATGGACAATAATGGACCCCACCTGCCGATATTATCTTTAAAATAGTGCAAACTAAATAAAATAAATAAACTTTGAATGTTGTAATGTGCGAATTATATCGATATCTCCCATAATTTTTTAATTGATTTTTTTCTAGATTAGCAATTATTTTCCCCCACTCTATTAGTGAATTGTAAAAAGGAAAAATAATATCAAATTTTCCGTCGGGAAAAGGATCGAATTCGATCCAGAAGAATCAACAAGAAATACTTTTTAATGAAAAAAGAAAAAGTTGATTGACGGGTTCGTCCGGGATAGAGGCAACTCATCAGACGATGCCTCACTTCTGCAATGGGAGCAGCGTGACTGAAAGTAACAACAGATGGTGATCACTCCATTTATATATAGTCCCCCAATTATGTTTTTAAAGCCTTAAAGTCTGCACCACAGTACATCTAATAGGTGTATCCATACTCAATTCACCGAACTGGTAAATGAATTGGGGAAACTTATCCATAAACATCGTAGGCCCTCCACATTTGACAGAACCTACATGTGGTTTGGTGCACTGTGACCTGCACTAAATCTAGTAACGTTCATTGTAGCTAGCTTATAGCATAGCCGACATAGACTGGGACAGTTTGAAGTTTGGCAAATCAGCTTCTAGTTCAGTTAATGTGCTGGATCTTTCAGCAAGTTTAACATTCTTCTGGTGACCGCTTGGGTGAACATTGAGCTCTCCTCTATGAATGTGACTCATAATTTACCTTAACAATTGCGCCCAATATATGAACTCGCATTATCATGATGGAAGATGACATGGTTTTTTTGTTTTGACTTCCATGATAATGTGGAGTTGTCATTGTCCGGAATCCGCAACCATTCATCCAAAAAAGTTAAGCAGGTTAAAATCCTTGCTCAGTGGGTGATTCTGTTTTTGTTCCGGAAGGCAGACCTTACTATCTCTTGACATTTAAAACCTTGTCCAGTGGAAGATTCTGCTTCCCGGGAGGCAGACCTTACTATACCTTTACATTGGATGGTTAGGGTTTCTTTGGGTAAAGTATTTGGCGATGTGCAAATCTTTTGCGGTGAATTTTCACACTTTTCCAAGAATATTAAGGCAATGTGTCCAGATAGCTTAGTGGTTAGAGCACTGGGTTTTCATACGGAAGGCCGCGGTTCAAATCTCGCTGGTGGCAGTGGGATTTGTATCGTGACTTGAGGTCAGATACCAGTCGCCTCAGCTGTCAATGAGTACCTGAGTCAAATCAGGGTAATAATCTCGGGCGACTGCAAAGCTGACCACATTGCCTCCTACAGTGTTCTGTAGTGTACCGTTGCGGTCTTGAATGAAGTGCTCTAACACACTTTAAGGCCCTGATCCAATATGAATTGTTGCGCCAACGATCATTATTATTAAGGCAATGAACGATGATAGTGAGAGAGAGTTTGTCTTCTCCTACGGCTGCTAAAATGACAGGCTGTTGAATTCAGCAAGATCTCTTCTTGGGTTCTTCTAAGATGGTATTACTTTGAGTGGACAAATCCTTCTCCTTCCATGTTTTCCATATTAAGATAGTTTTGGCAGCTACGACCTTCTCTCTTTCATCATATAAATATCAGAAAAGGGTCGATTGTATTGGTTGATCCTCAATGCGGAATAGCCTGTTAAAATTTAAAAAAAAACGGTGGTATAACGAAATTTAACCCTCAACTCAGAAAAGCCAAAAATAGGACACTTTTCTGATCGCAATCGACTACAGAGAAGTAGTCTTTTGGCAGAAATTGGCCACTGAAGCATTGAATATGTAAAACCTCTCTGCTTTTTCGATCCTTACCTGTAAAGCCATCACCGGGCGAATTTACCTTGCTCTCGGTAGGTCTTCCATTGGTGGTCCTCGTATCCGCATCAACATGTTTTGGGACGACCCAGTTGTCTTTGCATGCGGACGTTTTTCTGGTTGCAGTGTTTTACGTTTTGTTTATAAAACTCAGTCTCCAGGCTTCCTCTATGCAATCAGCTTGCAGATCCCACAACCCCTGTTTTGAAGATTCCCAAAACTGTCGCCATCAGCTTAATGCAGGGTCCTCGTCCTCATTTCCGCAATAGTGAAAGTTGCGTCATCCTCGACAAAAGAGACACATATATTATATGACGCATGATGGTTCCCCAAACTGGTACCAGATAAAGCAAAATGAAGCCCTTTGAAGTTGCCTATGAACCGTCTATCAGTATATTCAGGACATCCTTGGGGTTCTGATTGGTAATATCTTCTAACCAAAAGTGTTCTAGATGTGTGTTTGCATGGATCCATGGTTGTTAGGGTTAACTTGAATGCAGGAGTCGACAATGTAAGCACTAAGTAAGGTCAATGGTGCAACGGGTAATGTCCCTTATTGTCAATACTGAGTGTCTCATCTTTAGTTCATTAGACTAAATAGAACGTGAGCCTTCATCAGAGATTCATCCTCAAAATGGTCCAATCAAATTTGATAAATTTATATCTGATTTTACATTTTCAAGGGCGAGATCCAGTATGAGAGTGTCTTCATTGTTTCCACGTTTGTGACTGCTACAGTCCTGGTCTCAATGGAGTCATCATATATTCTTGGCATTTCAGGAATCTCTTCAAATGTATTCAAGGAAGAGTAGCCGAGATTGAACATTGTGGGACAAGTCGTCCCTTCCCTTGAAATTCAACTAACTCTTTTTGGGAAAAATCCCAAAGGCTCCGTTTATCTATCAATTTTTTGCTAATTAGTTCATTCCAGTCTGAAAAAAAGACCCAACTTAATACGATGCAGACAACTGCATAATTCCCCGTGTCTGAATCTCAGCTTTTCAAACAATGGAGGTAAATATCTGACTAAAGTAACACCCTTTCGATGTTGCTTTCACTCTCCGATAACCATCGCTCCATTCCTGATAGCCTATCACACTATTATTAACAAATTGTTTATTTCGCTCCCTTTCAAATTGGCTTATGCACACATGGGGATGTATGCGTCCACTACGCCTTTTAAGCCATCGCAACCCCCTAACTCACCCCATGCGGGCTTGATCTTATCGCTTCAATCCAACTGATTCCCGACACTGGCTCGTCCCAGACGGCTGACACTTAACTAACTTCGCCAGCTCCGGTGACGTGCACGACGACGATGACGACAGCTTCAAGTGGCTTATAAACACAGAAAAAACTCCGCGCTCACGATTCTTATTATTCATTTTGAATTTAGTTAACATATGCACTTCTGCCTGACTTCCAAATAAAGTTCGTTAAAAAAGATCCGACCAACTCTCGTTGGCTTGCACACTGTTGACACAATGTGGGGGGCCTCGTAACGAAATCGGTATGTGTGTAGCCTTCCTCCAGGGGGATAGAGTTGGGAGTTGGTTGAATGCAAACAAGTCACGGAGAGAATAGAGGAAAATTGTATAGGCCAGACCCGGGGACGAACTAACAAATATTATATTGTGTTGTAATATTGAGTCTGCTGATCCAGGCGCTCCATATTTATACTTCAATTGTTGCTGCGGGAACATTCGATTTTGAAACGAAATCGATTTGTACGTTAAGGAAGTTGTTGGGGTTTAAATTAGAAAAACACGCTAGAGGTGAAGTCTAGCTTTCTATTTCCGAATTGGATTCAAACAGAAACCGGGATGAAAGCTATAGTTCGGACAAATTACCATCTCAGTCTAACTTACAATTTGGGGGTTGATATGGTGATAAAAAAATTGAATAGGAATAGTATCCAGTAAAATATAGTTTGGCGAAAGACATTAAGAGGGTCTTCTTCTTTCTTTTTCTTCAGTCTTTGTCCCGTTCACAAGCGGGGTCGGCTCGTCGTGATCGATTTCCCCATTTGGCTCTATCGAATGCCTGGTCTGGATGCAATCTCGAGGTTTTTAAATCTCCATCTAGCGTATCAAGCCACCGTTGTTTAGGCCTGCCTTTTGGTCGTTTACCATCGATTTCGATGTTCAGACCAATCTTGGCAAGTGAATTCTCGTTAGCACGAATTGCGTGACCATACTATCGAAGACGCCTCTCTCGCAACTTTTGCACGATCGGTGCAACCCCATAAAGATCGCGGATATCCTCATTTCGGATGTGATCAAAACGTGTCACGTTACTAGTCCAACGCAACATCTTCGTCTCCATTACCGCAAGACGCGTTCATTGTCTTTTATAGTTGGCCAACACTCAGAACCATAGAGAGCGACAGGACGGACAACAGGGTTCCATCCTGTCTCCGACATTATTTCTTATCGATGACGTTCTTGGTGCTGCCTTGCCCGGAGGACCTAGAGGAATTCAATTTACCATGACATCTTTCCTCAAACACCTCGACTACGCTGATGACACCTGCTCTCTCACCGGGAACTTGGCCAAATGGCTCTGGACTTAGAAAGAGAGGCAAGTAGACGGGTCCTCATACGCCGCCTTTCTGCATTAATGGACAGATCGCCGAAAGTGTCGATCAATATCTAGGAAGCGTAGTCTCTGCTCTTGTTGAAGGCTAGGCCACCGTAAAGCTCCGTTTGTACCTAAGTGCCCCCCTTCAGAGGTGTGTGTGCTTCAATGTTATTTTGGTAGCTAGTTTGGGAATGCGAGCTGGGTTCTTGTTAACCTCTGTCCGTCTTATTTGAATAAAATGAACTTGGGACAGTTGTTTGATACCCATAAATATTAAGGTTCATTCAACCTGTGGAACCCTTTCAGAGCGATAATTGTCGTAGCCACTCGTTAGTTTTTCATTTTATTTGTTTTATAAAATAAGAGTTTGCTACACACTCTATTTCGCCTGCAAGTGGTTGCCTCTCAGAAGCATTTGGAAATACGCAGCTTTCCAGCTTCACGCTATATAATTTTCCGTTCTGAGCTTCTTGGAAGTTTCCTTTTTTGGCTTTATCTCGAAAGTGAACTCTTTTTAGTGCCAGATTTGTGGACTTTTAGTCATCGTTTCTCTTTTGTCGAAATGAGAAAATTGGTAGGTGCTGAATATTGCTGGAAATATAGAGGTATTCGTCGACGGGAATATCAATCATGCTGGCTTGATTTGCCTCCATTTCCTCAAAACGGTGTTCTTTGAGGGTGTAATCCTTGCAAACAGAAACAACTCAGCCGGGGAAAAGTCGAGATTTTAAGGGGGAGCAGCATTGCAAAGTTTGGAACTTTCATAACCATAGAGCGGTGTGTATTGTCATCAGATAGTATCCAGGTAGTGACGGTGTTCGTTTGTACGCAAAGCACCCTTTTTATTTTCCTTCCCTGTGACGTTAGATGTTCTACAAGGCTCTGCATTGATGCCTCTGCTTTGGGACATAATATATGATGAAGTGCTTGGTCTTCGCGCGTCAAAGGAGGCAACGTTGATTGGTTTTGCAGGCTACCTGGCGGCGATAATTGAACATTATGGAAGTGAAACCATTCATACCATCAAAGCATGATTACGAATGGGAAAATTCGACCTGGCTGATAAAATGACGTAAGCAGACCTTGTTAACAATCGCAGGAAAAACAATACTGTCAAAACTCGATTTGGTAATCACGAGGTCATTTCAATTAGCGTATAGTATAGCGAAACCCATCCTGCTATGTAGAACTTCTGTCTGGGTGGGAGCACTAAACAACGTGGTGAACCCCTGAAGGGTGAGTTCGGCTTACCGGCCAGTCGCGCTGAGGGTACGCAGCGTATATATAAGACAGTATCGAATGCGGGGTGTGTGTCATCACCGGAATAGTTCCTTTGGGTCTTCTGACGAATGAGGCGCATTGTCTGTACCATATATGGAGGTTCAATCTGCCCGAGGTGACTGCGGACTTCCGAAAACCCAGAATGAAGGAGCTGTTAAGAAATGGCAAGATTGGTGGCATAATTTTGAAAAAGGACGTTTGACTTTATACGCTGATCCCGTGTAATGAGCGATAGGTCGAGTGAAAACACGGAGAATTGAACATAGTTCCTTATGGGGCACGGTGGCTACACGAAGTATATACTTGAATCGTTTGGGATTGGACGAGT
Source organism: Hermetia illucens (assembly GCF_905115235.1). Lineage (NCBI taxonomy): Eukaryota > Metazoa > Arthropoda > Insecta > Diptera > Stratiomyidae > Hermetia > Hermetia illucens. The sequence goes on along the minus strand of NC_051854.1, from coordinate 8,497,905 downwards.
TCCTCGACTGTTCCGAATTCGCCGCTACACTCGAGGACCCGGAGCATGTTATGTTCCATTGTCCAAGGTTTGTGGCTGAAAGAGGGAGGTTAGACAATGCGCTGGATGGTATCGGACACCATAATCTCGTGGACGAGATGTTAAAGCTGGAAGCAAATTGGAGTGCGGTAAATGCAATAATAATTGCGATACAAGAAAGGCTCCAGAAACTGAATCGAAACTGGAAAGTTCGACGAACGCGTGATTTAATTATGGTGGTGTAGACCAGAGCCCTCCCCGGGAAGTAATACCTCACGGTGGTCCCGTGGGGATATGGGCGAAGCAGTGGAAGTGGTTTTAATGGGTGAGAATACCACACACTACTGCAACCTGTCCTTGGTATTAGATTTCCATCTTTCTTCATAAAAAATGCTAGCAGATAGTACGAGGTTTGCTGCCACTGGAAGCGCTGAATTGAAAAGTGAATTTTTTTCACCTCGAACATATGAAATCTTGGACGTCACGTTATTTAGTAGGGTTGACATTTCCTGCTCTTGGTACATTGCGCCTGTAGGCAATTGAGGGTATATTTTCCTGAAGTTGTGTCAATTGACCGACTCATCATCATCAACGGCGCAACAACCGGTTTCCGGTCTAGGCCTGCCTTAATAAGGAACTCCAGACACCCCGGTTTTGCGCCGAGCTCCACCAATTCGATATCCCTAAAAGCTGTCTGGCGTCCTGACCTACGCCATTGCTCCATCTTAGGCAGGGTCTGCCTCGTCTTCTTTTTCTACCATAGATATTGCCCTTATAGACTTTCCGGGTGGGATCATCCTCATCCATACGGATTAAGTGACCCGCCCCCCGTAACCTATTGAGCCGGATTTGATCCACAACCTGACGGTCATGGTATCGCTCATAGATTTCGTCGTTATGTAGGCTACGGAATCGTCCATCCTCATGTAGGGGGCCAAAAATTCTTCGGAGGATTCTTCTCTCGAGCGTGGCCAAGAGTTCGCAATTCTTCTTGCTAAGAACCCAAGTCTCCGAGGAATACATGAGGATTGGCAAGATCATTGTCTTGTACAGTAAGAGCTTTGACCCTATGGTGAGACGTTTGTTAAAGAAGACGCATGTAGACCGACTGCATTGCTAAATTCTTCGCAGTCCTTAGTTATCCTTAAGTAATAAACAATGTATTCCACTTTGAGAATTTGTTGCGGAGTACATTTGGGAATTGAGACGTTCTTCTTTTTGGGAACTTAAGTTTTCTTGTTAAGAAGTTTGCCGCGGTGAGAATGGATCAGCCTCATCATATGGAAAAGACAAATTCCCTTCTAGATTTCTTCTGGAGAGTGCTAGTAGACTAAGAGTTCATTGAAAACGGTTGCCCTTCTCTCTGACTTCGGGAGAAGATTTTTAACATTGTTCTCAATGATATATTTTAAGGCAAACAACCAGTGTTATTCTGGGCCTTCTTTTTTTGCGAAAGTTTATGGAACACGACTCATTGAGCTTACTTAGGTAATTTAGTTGGTGGTGAGGTAGCTGTCCTTATCTTATTAGGAGCAGATATGTGAGGAGACTATTTCGGTAGCATGGTTTTCAGCTGTGTTTGCCTAACGTCAGCGTAGTTTTTGGCTTAACTGTCGTCTAAAATTGAGTTCCTCGCCATTGTTCTCGATGATTTTTACCTCTGGTTCAATTGTCGACCTTTCTTTCTAGATTACCTCTGGCATTTCCTTGTGACGAACGTTATGAGTTGGTTTAACTTTCCTCTCTGTTCTCCTGCTGCTGCTTATCGCTGCCTTCATTTAACAACTACTACTGAAGTCTCAACTAGTGGATTGTCGTTTTTTCCGAATAAAGAGGGATCAGGCCTTGACGTCTCCAAAGAGTCTCTCCCCTCTCATCTCTTGGTATAGGTCCTATGGTTCTCAAACCCGGCTGGCAGAGGTGCCACTTCTACCTTTCGTTAGGTAATTGGTCCCTCTTTTCAGTTTTCCGAGTCCGACCCTCATTTATCGGTAACTCAGACCAGATTAGCCGGGGGTGTGCAGCCCTTTTTCATGTGTCAGTCGGTATTCGGATTACGGTTCTAAGCCCTTTGTGTTTCCTTCCGAATAGTCGATCATTCGTTAGGCGTCATCTGTTCGCATGTATTATAATTAATCAAGCAGAGAGCTCCTGGAAATATTCTGAATTCCATCAATCTTTGATCAGATCTTTATAGTACTTTTTTTGAAGACAAGATAAATTATTGAGAAAACAACTTTTCCTTCTCCTATTAGAAACCAAAAGTATATAAACATAGTGCTGATAACACAGTAGCGGCACCCTATCTTTCTACCTTTCCTGAAATACCAATCAATCAGCAAATTTCATTCGGAACTTGTAAGGTGCCGCCCAATTTCAGATTTCAAACTCGTAATCCATATCTAGCTGAGGATTCATCACGTATAACGCAGCTTAAGTGCAATGCATAATTATTTGCGGTACCTTTTGATATTGTATTATGCATAAAGCCAATTATAAATCATTGATTTGATTGTAATGAGTCGCTGAGCTTTAGTAAATAGTACCTACTGCAGGTTTCCGATATATCTAGTGGCGGTATAAACTAGATAATGTGGATAGTCCAGGGCGACTGTGTAATATCGAAATGATTGATCAGTTTCGACAACTGAAGGAGACCCGATTTTGTGACAGGCCAGTGTGGGGGTCGAAAAATGAGGAGGAAGTAATTTTTCGGTCTTTGGTCTTCGCCTTCTTACACAGTCCTAAAAGCTTTTCCACTCCTTTGGGGTTTCCAATATTTTGCATCCCTTTGAAAGTCTTAAGGCTCTTGTATCCTCATAGAATAGAAACAGTTGCAACAGTACCCTTTTACCAAGGATAAACTCTCCAGGTCTGCATGCTCGTTCGCCCTTGCTCTTAACACACCCAAAAAACATATAACTTCATAAATATGTAAAACTTGCAGGGAACGTCAGTTAACCGACCGTTTTAATTGCATACTATCCATTTTAATTACAAAGAAGGAACCTGCACAGTTTCACAGGCACAACACAATTATTGTAAATCCCAACTGGCATTTTGCCGACGCCATACAATTTGAAATTTCTATAAAGCTCGTTAATCATCCAACTGATCCCCCTTTCTTGATTAGCGCGAGTAGCGAATACAACCAACCCCAATTTTGCCGTTGTCGACTGTCGTGGCCACTATCTAATGCGTAAATATTGAGTCAAGATTTAGAAGGGCTTAGTTGCTGGTGATTTATAATCTTAGCGGAGAAGATTGAGTCGTACACCACTTGGCTACTTGGATTAACCCGAAACTGTCGCATCTTATTCAGAACGATGACTTCCATGGCTTGTAGTTTAACGGTTAAGAGGGCGAACTGGCTGATAGGCTCTCTCAGGAGGTTACATACTTGCTGCAATGCAATCAGATACATAGCTTATAAGTTCACAATGAACCCTTGTTAGCTTATTAGCAAAATTTAAGCCTATTTGAAACACTTGAATTACTTTGTCGCTCCGGTATATTGTATATTGTTTTTCTACAAGAAATTTGATCAAAGGTCGCAGAAGTTGGTATGAAAACGAGGGACGACCACACTTCACTGAATTCAGATCTCGTCAAGACTTAATTTCAATTTTTACCTTTGAAGTGGAAATTTTCAAATTGAAAATGGAAACATTTATGCTTCTGAAACTAGCCCACATTGTGGGGCTTAATAATTGCAGAAGAAAAAAACAACAAACTCTCTTCTCAGGTTGTTGAACTTTTCATCTTACAGATACTGTATTTCGGGAACCAGTTGTCACTGGTTAGTGGATTCAAATCAAATTTAATTGGAGGAAATGAGCAAACACCAAGAAAAAATATAGTTAGTCCAAGAAAGCGTTTCCGAAGTATCTGAACGAGAGGGGATCAAGATGGATATGCGCACTAACTACCCCATCTTGACAAGAGCAGGTCATCCACACAGTCAGACTATACTTCAGTTTCAGTATCATCACACTTAAGGTTCTAGAAGTGATAAGCTTCACAGTAACTAGACAAACACAAGGCACTCATGACGGCTGGGAGTCGAACCAGGAGAGGTTGACGCTTTACCTCAACCATCGTTCTGTCAAACTAGACTGGGGGACTATATTTCACTTTGGAAAAATTGACGGATATTGATCCCCGCGAGACCATCGTGAAGTATTTTCTTCGCGAGGAGGGCTCTGGTTTACAACTAAGTCGAGCGTCCGCCACGCTTTCCGGACTGTGGACCTCAGCATCTCCTCGACGAAATTATGGGGTCCGATAACTGTGTTGAGGACGTCGTTTAACCTGCCTCTTTCAATTGCGAACCAGGTCCTCGGGTGTATCGGGACAGTCTGGAGACTAATCCTATCTGAAGCGATGCAAGTATTTCCTGTATCCATCGTGTCCCATAAGGAACTCCGTTAGATGGTAATTCAATTCTCCATGTTTTGGCTCGACCTATCTCTTAATACACGGGATCAGTGTATGGGTCTAACGACCTCTTTCGGAATTATCTCACCGTTGCTACCATATCCTGTACAGCTCCTTCCCAGTGGCTTTTCGGAAGCTCGTAGTCATTTCACCAGATTTATCCTCCTTCTCCGATAGAGTCAGTATGGCATTCGCTAGAAGATCCAAGGGAATCATCCTCTACCTCATCAGATACCGTTCTATATGCACTGCACACCCTCAGCGCGATTGGCTGGTATGCCGAACTTACCCTTCCCTAGTTCACTATGGTATCCAGTGCACACGCCCAAACAGGATCCGCGTATCTCAAAATTTCATCACTCCTGCGATAAGCAGCCGGCAATAAGATTTTGGTCCTCCAATATTAGGTATCATCCTTGCTAGAGATGAGTTAGCCTTGGCGCTCATGGTCCAGGTGCTCTTTGAAGCTCAATTTGGTATCGATCATTGCCCCCAGGTATCGAATGATCGATTTAGAAACGTCCTCGTGATTACCAATTTGGATTTTGACAGTGCGATAGGTAATAAGGACCGTCTCCGTATTATGTTCCGTCATTTTTAGTTTCACCATTTGTAGCCATGCTTTGATAGCATGAATAGTTTCAAGTCCTGGTGGTGTTTCGCAATTACTACAACTGCCAGGCCTTCTCCAAACCCAACGAACGTTTCCTCCTTTGATTTGGATTCCGAGCACTCCATGATACATTAAGTTCCACAGCAGAAGGGCCACAATACGGACCCTTGGGGAGCACCTGCTGTCATAACATATTCCTTCGGCCCGTCGTCCATCTCGTACCAAAGAAGTCTCTCCGAGAGGTAACTCTCGATTATCCGAACTAAGTAACCAGGGACACCCAATTTAGCCAGACTGCCCTTAATCCAACTCGTATTTGCCTCAAGGCATCACTGCTTGTAGGAATTTCGCTTACTTTCCTGTATAGCCTTCTTCAAAAATCGCGGTATTCCTTCTCCGACTGCCGATCTTCTGGTTTCCCTCTGGTCCTTTGTCAAAGCTTCTTCGCTCGCAGACACGATGCTCTCACCAGCGAGATTTTTTGGTTCCTTACTGTGGTGGAACATGCGTTGCGGCATTGTAGAGTCGCATGTATCAGTTATCGGTTGACGTAACTGGCTCATTTCTTCCAGCGCCTTTCCCTTCGAGTCGTGACCTCCTTCTAAAGCCCCCAGGAAAGTCTCTTCCTTGAAAGCTCCTGTAAGCCACCCAGCTATCTTGGTTTTTCCACTTCTGTTACTCACACGACTGTTGGCTCTCTCATTCCTTGTGGCAAGAAAGATAGCCTGATGGGCACTGTTGGTGTAGTGTTCACTCATTTGCCTGAGCATTCCTCTCGCCAACGAGAAACTGAGGTAAGTTAGATTGACGATCGGGCCTGGCCTTCTGCCTCGGAAGATGGGCACGCATCCAACTTTCACTAGTGCAATGTCCAGCGCCGCGATGGTTTCAAGCAATATTTGGTCCCTGGTGTTCGTCACTGGACTTCGCCAGTCTAAGGCCCACGCGTTGAAATCTTGCGGCTGTGGTCTCTAGCGTCCAACATTAAGCTGGTTTGCATCTCATATTTCGCTAATGTTGCACTAGGAAGAGCGTAACAGCTGTAGATATGGACAAAATTGACTTTTGTCCGTACAAACCTGGCTCTCGGGAATGGCTTGCCGTCCACATACCCATATCGCCGCGCTTTCTGGTGAGCCTTTTACCCACGTAGCACTAACGTAATTTCGGTAAGGTTGACATATTACCGTCACGTTTAGATTCGATGCTTGAATGGTTTGTGAGAGCAAGTCCTGAGCTGCCACGCAATGGTTGAGATTGATTTGCAAAAACCTCATTTAACCCTATGATTCAGCTCCTTCCTATATACCGAGCACCTGCCACCGCCTGCAACATGTCCATTCCCTTTTTCTCTTTGCACAACATGCATCGTAGATTTCCGATGCAGTCTTTAATAAGGTGGCCATCTTCTCCACATTTCTTGCACCGTCTCGACCTATCATCCTCACAAAATCGAAATGGAAGCATCTGAAGCCTCTCTTGGGGATACTTGCTCTCTAAGTTTACCGGTCGAAGCCACTTCAGATGAGCCTTCGTGCAGACTCGGGTCTCATCGCCTTAATTAAATCTTGGAGCACTCGCCTGCTGCATCACAGCCAGCAAATCATTGTGAGTACAGCGCTTCCCGATGCCACAACATGGAGGTTTGCCTCGGCCACTCGGTTTTGGTTTGAGTGACAGGGTTACTGCCCGGTCTTGCTCAGAGCATTACTTTGGAGCATTTTTTCAAGAAGGAAATACGATCACTGTAAGGCACTAGGAGAGGCTAATAGACACTGGTTTGGTGGTCTCGGTACAGCGTCCTGTATAACAACATCCAATTTGGCAACCTTTTTCACTTGGTCCTCAAAGCAAAACATCAATATTTAAGTGAAACACTGATATTGTCGTCAGTGAAACTGGTTGAATGTTTGCCATGCTGTATTGGCTATAGAGGAATCATATACTAACCTGCGGAATGTTTGTTGTATTTACACTACTAAAAAAGGTGGACAAACCATTTTTCTTCAGTTAAAATGACTTGAGAAGACAATTATCTACTTTAACTCCTGTCACGAGGAATGTTTATAGTTTACCCTCTGGAGCAAGTTAATAATTTTCTCGATTGCTTTTAAAATAGTGTCGTTTATGGGTTGCCCAACCGTCGATTTTCTCATTATCGACTGCCAGTACTACCTTGGAGTACCTTGGAGGTTCCAAGGCGCCCTGTGATATCAATAGTATCGGAGAGTTAAGGTTGTAGTGGTTCTATTATTTTAGCGCCGATATCCATCAAATTCATCCAAATTTCCACCGAGGTGATAGTTCTGTTTGGAAAATGCAATAATCTGAAGTTTAAAAATAGTACATCTGAGTCATGTGTCACTTAAATGGTGAAGGCGTTAAATTACTAAGCCTTCGAAACGAAAGGTTGTGGTTCAAATTGCCCTTCCAGTAACAAAAAGATTGTTGCCGTCAGATATCAGAGTTCTCTAAGTTGCCTGCAGTCTATTCCATTAGTGTGACAGTCGAAAGAAGGTTACCAGAACCTTCTTCGATAGGCGCGCACAGCCTTACATTGAAGAATATTACTTGTCCTCAGCTAGGCACTGCCTGCTCGATCTGGATGAAGGCAGTTTGTACGGTTCAGGTCGTTCTTCCCATGATTTCGATATCGTCAGTATAGGCCAGTAGTTGGGTGGACTTAAAGAGGATCGTACCCCTCGCATTTACGTCAGCATTGATTCGCTGTCCCACACTTTGAGTACCCGTTGATGAACTACTGTAATTGGTCGCCTCCATATTTAACCAATTCGACTGTCGCCAGGAGCCGATGGAATCTCCTGGCGACTTATGATGTTTAAGCCGATGAATTGCACGGAATGTTTCTCCTGTACTTGGTTGTGGCAGTATTTGTCCGTCGTCTTCAGTTGGCGGGACCTCCAACTCGCCGATGTCCTGGTTATTGAGTAGTTCGTCAAAGTACGCAACCCATCGCCCCAACCTGCCCATTCTGTCGGAAATCAGATTTCCCTCTTTGTCTCGGTAGGATGAGCATCGAGGTGTATGAGGCTTCATTGTGCTGACTTGTTGGTAAAACTTGCGCGCCTGGTGCGGTTGCTTCTTGTACTTTTCGCCAATACCGCCATCAATTTGGGCTGCTTGTATGGGCGCTAGGTGTCGATTGTAGAACCTCTTCAAAATAGGACACCCAGCATTTATTGATGCTGTCGGCATCGCTGATGATGTTTCCATCTTTGTCCTTGCAAAGACTAGTCCTGGGTTGATAACCGTTCTTAATTGTATTCACTAGTCTATATGGTTGTCTGGTGTTTCTATTAGCAAACTTTTCATGAATGTTCAACAACTGCTCCTCAAGTGATATTTTGCATTCATGGTCAAACCAGTCAATTTGCGTTCCCCAGGATTTCTACCCCATGACCTTCTCTGCGACTTCCTTGATGGTGCCTTTAAGTTCTCCCCAGAACTCGTGTACATTTGTGTTGCTGATGTCGTGCAGCATAGGTGATAGTTTTTCCTTCAGGATGGCTGTATATGCCTGCGCCGTAGGCTCGCTCAGGAGTTTATCAGCCGCGAAGATTTTGGTAGGGCTGGTTCCCGATGGGTGCCCTAAGGAGATTCTCCACCGATATGTTGCCTTCACCAAGTGATGGCCTGAATCGCAGTTTGCTCTTCGATAGGAGCGTGCATCCAGTACACTGAACGCCCATCGTTTATCAATGAGGACGTGGTCAATTTGGTTGATATATGCGTCTGGTGATTTCCAGGTCTGTTTGTGACTGCCCCGGTGCGGAAAGCATATAGAGTCTATTACTGGCGAAGTCAACTAATCGTTGACCATTTTGATTACATTCCTCATAGAGGCTCTCTCCCAGTGGTTCCCTGATGTCAGCTTTCGTTTCCGATTTTCGCATTAAAATCCTCCAACAGTATTTTGACATCGTTTGTTAGGAGTGACGACCCCTGGTTTGTTCAGGGAGCCCACATTCCAGGATCCGACAGAATAGTTCGTTAGACGTTTGCGGGGTCGTCGCCATTCAGGCTACAGCTAGGGCGGAGTTGTATGTGAATGCCACGCTCAAAGTGGTGTTAAGAAGATTAATGGTAATGTCAAGTTCGCACCAGAATATGGGGTCCTGATTGTCTATGTAATATCGCGAAATTAAGCTAACAATGAAGTAAATCAAGCTTGAACCATTGTTTTCGGGCTTTACAAAGTATTGACTCCTTTGGTTCCTTTGTAATAATACTTTTCGGTAAATGGAAAGGTTGATGTATCTATTCTAGATCTTTTAAAGCGGAGTTCCAGACTAAATTCAGGGCATTCCAGCAAAATATGTCTTACCCAAAGAGGGAAGAAGTAGATATACTGAAAAAGGAAACAGTTGGTTCCCGAAATATGGCATATGTTATTTTAGCCGAAAACGGAAAATAGTTCTTCCAATTTTTTTTCAACAATGACCAAAAATCATTCCATATTTCTTGCTCGCCATTCCACAAATTCCACAACTTTCTTGTCCATTTATTCACAAATAGAAAAATAATTAAAACTAATCAAGGAACCTTAAAAAAAATCATTAAATCTGCTTTCCGGTTTTTTGACGTAAGCAACTCTCGTGCAACTGCCTTACTTTGAACCGCATCAGCTCATCATCTCGAAAGGGTCAAAAACCGAAAGATCAAAATAAATTTCATTCAGATAACAATCTTCTGGTGGGCGACTGCTGGTGCTCGCCTTGCTAGCTTCTTCCACAATCAGCTCCCCAGACCGGGGGGACCTAAGAAAAAGTTGCGGGGAAAGATGAGTAATGAAACTGAAAATGTTTACATGATTTGTTTACTTGGAAATTATGTAATTATAACCGAGAGAGTCGGGGGTCTTGCGCGATCTTAAGAAAGGCATTCAGACGATTCAGACGTACCACAGGCATACCGACGTCTCTGTGTATTCAGATGAATCTTTGTCTTTGATAAATTGTTGGCAGAGGGTAAGCTTGTATGGATGGGTACCGCTCAGCTGATCGCTCAGGCTGTTGGGATGAGGAAGTAATGGGAGTTGCGGAGTAGTCAGAATTTTGTTTTGCTAATGGACTTCGGGTGGAAATGTTTTCCAAATTGAAGGAAAATGTTGGTGATGAACTGGTTTGAAGGTTGCTTGTATCTTGTGTTCAAAAATTAAGCTCGATTAGTTGAAATATGACCCCTGCAAGTGTTTTTTTGTTGTTGCAAAAAAAGCGTCAAGATCAGGGACTATCATATTTTGACTGATTAGTAGCTGATTCAGTTAATTGGCCTAGGGAAACCACAATCTTTGGAGGAGCTGATAGTGGTATTCCAGATAGTAAAACGAATAGAAATATTCGCTATGTTGCATTGCTGATATTTCAAAAATAAAATGATAAGGATTTTTTGTGTTTGCAATCTAAATAGAGCATCGGTTATTGCTTCATTTTTTTCTCAATTTTATTAGCAGTTTTTATTATTCCAATATTTTACTCATTTATTCATTAATTTTTGAAGTTTTATGCCATTTTTTGTGTTTATTTACTAGCGTGACTAATGACGCCCCAAAGCCATTTTTATTCTACCCCTGATCTAGGTTGGATTGCCAATCTAATCTGAATGTGCGCTTATTAAAAATTTTTTTTGGTCTACTAAACTTTGTCTATGTTTCTGCTATTTTACATCAACCTTAGTCCCTTTTGACAGAAGGGTTGATTCTATAAGAACGAGTTCTTCGTTTATGGCGATCGAATATTTGGTCAGAGTTACTTGATATACCGCTGTTACTTTAGTCAAATTTTAGTTACAACCATATTGATTCTGACGTTAGTGATGTCAGTAAGCAAGAGCTTATGACTGTATTCTCGATTTTTCAACCCCCTTAAACCATTAAGGTCTTCATATGATCTCCGCAGCTATCGCTGTACAATAGAGTTAGTAAGTTTCCAAGGCACTGTCCATTAATTTTCTCCTATTATTATGCGCTCTTTCGAAATACATGCTTCATCTTGGAAGATTCGGCAGTCGTATGATCTCGTGAGTAGGTAGGAGGAGTGTAAGTTCTAGGCATACTGCCTCCATTATTTTTCTGTAATTCTCCCTTGGCTAGGCCTCTGTGAGGCTGACTCGCATTTAATCATCTCTACAATCCTTTTCTAATCCTGTAAAACATTCCTATATCGTAACAACTTTCATGAGGTACCGGAGTACAGTTCGGTTTTGTCAACAGTTGCAAGGGAAACTTCGTTGGCTTATAGCAGTCCATAGAGCTCTAACCATCGCAAACGGTACCCCCCAAGATGAGTACAATTTACTTGGCCGATTCGAGGCCCTGGACCTCATGCACTCTATGGTTTGTGCCTCTGGAATGCTTAGCAGATGAGCCCGGTATGCATCTGGTTGGAGGCTTTCCTTGGAAGGGTCAGTATCCGAATGCGGATCACGTCGAAGTCGAACGAAGTAAACCGCGTTGATGCTTCCCATATTTTTGCACAAATTCAGCAGCTAGATTTAGGATGCTGCAAATTTGCTTGTCGAAAATGAACTGAAAATTAAGAAAATCATTTGGATTGAAAGAAAAATTGTTTTTTTCCAATGGATTGACCTTTTTCCTCTGTTTATTTTATTCTTCCAACTTTCGTATTGAAAAAAACAGGTGTAGAGGAGGAGGAGGAGGAGGAAGAGAAAAAGGGCAGAGCTAGGTGGTAGTTACAGGTCTTACATAGTTTGGGCCCCTACATTGTCTTTTTTATCGCTATTTGTTTTATTGCCTCCATGATTTTCTTTGAAGAGTTTTCACATCTTATAGATATGGTCTGATAGCTTAGTACATTTTTATTACTGTTGATACAGTGGAACCTTTCAATATTCTCATCCTGCTGGTGTCACTCTTTAATAAACTAAAACATCATATTCGAGGTCTTACATGTCGAGCACCTTATCAATTTTCGGATCTTGCAAAAAAGACTCATTTTGCGGACTTAGATTGTGACATTATAGCCCGCGGGATAGTTGTCAAAGTGTTTGATGGGCTTTGTATTGCCATGTATTTTTTAAATGGCCTCCATTTTGAAATGGTTTTCCATTCATTGGACACAAGTGAAAGATGATGGCATCAATGGTGAGAACAGCGTTTCCAACTTGAATCATCCTCAGTAATCAATTCTTCTTGAGATTCATTTCTAAATCCTAATGCCCCCCGGTTCAGCATTTAACGACAAGGACGACTTTATCTTGGGTTGTCAAAAAATTGAGGTCAACGTGTATCTGGTGGACACATTAGTCAAGCTCCTTGAGAATCTTTTGTTGTGGAAAAGGTGCCGTTAGTTTTACATCTTTTGGCAAACCCAGCTTCGTTAGTCGTAATGCTGTCGAAGCTGCTGATTCTCTTTTCCAACCATCTTCTTTTTTCAGTCCAAGCACTTTTTTTTCACTTCCTAGTTGGTTAGTCATTTGTTTCCACCGGTGTGATTTTCAAGGAAGATAAATTCTGGTAGGAGCTAACCAACGACGTAAAAAGAGAGCCATGAGGTCTCGGTCGTCCTATTCAACGGAAGGAGCGAAAAGGGAAGAAATTGTGCAAATTCCTGGTTCCCGGTAAAACTGGCTGATTCACACAGTCGCCACTATCGGTGAGTGGTGCTACTTTTTACCCTTGACGTAAGAAACGCTTTCAAGTCTACGACGTTGTGCGACATACTTGAGGCACTGTAAAATTGTTTCCATACTCCAGGCTACCTATTGTAGATGTTGAACGACTATTTAAAGGACCGTGCCCTACTCTACGAGATCCGGGAAGGACAGCGCAGAATGAAGGTAACATCAGGGCAGCTCAGGGGTCTACCCTTGCCTGATGAATTGCATCTGGTTGGATACGCGGACGATGTTGCGGCACTGGTTACCGCACGCATGGTTAAGCAAGCTGAGCTGTAATGGTGATGCAGCAAGTAAGCAGGTGGATGTCTGAGCATGGATTCTCCCTCGTTCTGGAGAACACTGCAGTCGTTGTGCTGATCAATGAGAGAGTTCTCACAGTTCTCCCCTTTTCAGGTTAGTGAACCATGGTTTTGTCGAAGCCGGCGGTGAAATAATCTGGGGGTCATGATAGACACGAAAATGAGAAGATTCGTAAAACTGCAGATAAGGCTGCGGCTAGAATGTTTGCGATTTGTCGGCTGATGTCCAATGTCGGAGGTCCTTTATCCAGCAGGCGCCGCTTGCTGATGAGCGTGGTTCAGTCCGTCCTTCTTTACGGTTTTGAAATATGGGCTGACAGGCTGTATCGTAAGCGCCTAGCGTATGTACCGAGTCGAGGGGCTCTGCGAGTTGCGTTCGCCTATCTTACCGTCTAGGGGCTAGCTCGAGTGGTGATAGCCGGGGTTATATCGAATGCTCTCCATGCTGCGAGCGGAGGTTTATATACCTCAGAAAAGGCTAAGGAAATAAGAAAGCTGTCGCTTATAATGATATGGCCCGTACTCTCTGCACATGGCAATAATCTTGGGAAAGAGAATCGAGAGGGAGATGGACCGCGAATCTTGTCGAAGACGAGCGATTGTGGTTCATTCGGTGGGGATGACTATTACTTAATCCAGCTGCGGAACGGGCACTCAGTCTTACCTTCACTCAATCGGGAAATCGCTGTCTCCCAGCTGCATTTATTTATTTATACTTCCGCAGAAAGTGGGAGTGCCATCGCCAGCACCTTTCGATGGAGGGATGTCAAGTGTCTCCGGATACCATAATTGAGGCCATGCTGCAGAGCGAAGACACGTGGAGCCGAGTGGCACGTTACACTCCAGGCATTCTTAAGACGGGAAAGATGGAGATGGATAGAAGAGATGTCGGGGTAGCTGAGGCTCCCTGAATCCATGGGGTTTTGCTCCTATACTGAATAGGCCAGGCTCCAAAGGGAAGAGATTTATGGGGAATATCCGGGCATAGTTATACGTCATCGCCTCGGCGAATATTCACGTTGCGATGGCGCGTAGTCCAGTTGATTAGCGGTTCCACCCGCATAAAAAAGTAGTTTCATTCGAGGAGACCTTTAAAAGATGAACACTTACCGTACTGATATTCGACCTCTCCCAAAGAAAAGGGACAAAGTTTTAGTTAGCAATGGGTAATGCTTTGAATGATTCATTTGTATCAATTTTTTTCACAATAAAGTTACATTATCATCAAAAAGCAACGAGAACTTAGTACACCTAATAGATCTAGAAGGTTGAACCCAATTTCTGAGCCAGGATGTATATAGAGTATACATGGTACACATGTGATATGGTTAGCCGTTCTGACAGATTCTGTTTTACCTTGTAGATTTGATGATAAGATCAACGACGCAGCAGTCCACATTCGGCCTGGGTCTGCATTAATAAGAAATTCGACACATCTCGGTTTTGTGCCGAGATTCACAAATTCGGTATTTCTAAAAGCTGTTTGTCGACCTACGCCATCGTTCCATCGAAAGCATCGCTTGTCACATCTATACATGGTTTAGCAGAGTTTATATGTTCAAGGTGACAATCCTATATCCCATTTGCAGCTTCCACTCTTCATTGATTCACTTTGAGGGGCAATGTTGGAATCAGTCGATTCCATGGTATAAACCCATTTTTTCTTCATTTGTTCAACAATATATTTATGTGGCAAGGATTTGGTGGCCTGTCCATTCCTGAGTAAGTTTCTCTTTATGAAGCCTTATCAGCTCTTCCAAAATACCAAGCCATGGATATCTGAGTTCCATCTACCATGGTTGAATGAACAAAGATTGGTTCTTTTCGCTAATTTAAAGTATCTGGACGTAATCCTGGATCCAAAGTTAAATTAGAGATTGAACATAGAACTGAGAGTTAAGAAGGCCTGTATAGCCTTCTATGCCTGTAACAGAACCTTTGCAAAGAAATGGGGTCTCCGGCCGAGGATGGTTCTCTGGATGTACATCGCTGTATTGCATCCGATCCTAACGCACGGCTCTATTGTATGGTGGCAGGCTTTGAGAAAAATACAATAGGATGAAGCTTAATAGGATTCAAAGAACCGCGTGTGCAGGTGCTACTGAGGCTCTGCAGTCCTGCCCGGCAGATGCTCTCAATGAACTCCTGCATCTTCTCCCCCTAGACCTCCACATTAAATACGTTGCAGCGTGCAGTGCCGTCAGACTACGTGAGTCCAGATGCTGGACAGCGAAATCCTGCGGCCACAGCAACATCCTAGACGAAGTACCTCGGGAAATCTGGGCATTCCCCACGGACTATGCCACACACAAGCTGAACTTCACGAGAAACTTTGCTGTGAATTTTCCAACCAGGGCAAAGTGGAAGACCGCCGGCAAGGTTATCACTCTACCGACGAATTAAAGATAGCCTGTGGAGTCGACGCGGGGGTTTTCTCGAATACACACAGTGTATCCAAGTCGTATGTACTCCAAGTTTTCGCGACCGTATTCCAGGTGGAAGTACTGTCGATATTGGAAGTCCGTCGATGGCTGGCGCGAGATTCGAGCCCCAAACATAACATAGCCATTCCGACCGACAGCCAAGCGGCCATCAAGGCCTTGTATTCAGTGACGACATCTTCCAGGCTGGTGGGGCAGTGCAGAGACACGCTGAACCGTCTGGGCGGCACGCTCAAGGTCACCCTCCTCTGGGTTCCCGTTTATAACATAGTCCGACCACGAGAGCTCCTATGCCAGATGCGTGCAAATGCATTCAGGATTTCAGCACTGGCCCATAGGGGACCATGTCGCCAGGCTCGGCATACCCTACATTCGCAGAGTCGGGCTACGGACACTGGGTAAACCATTCTTTGGGGACCTCAGAGAGATTTCTAGCTGCAGGGTGGGAGAGCTGCTTTCCTTCGTGAATACTACGGGCTGGCTCTGAAAATCCGAGCCGTCTAGACTCTGCCTCACTGCTCCCATAACAACAGTCACGGTCTTAGGAGTTTATGACATCAAAACGGCGCACCACAGCGCTAATTGGGCTCCTCGGAGCAGCCAAGCCACTGATACCTACCTACCTACCTTCCGAAATAGTGTGGTCATACGGTTGCTCTGAAAAACTTCTGGATGGTTCGTTTGCGCTCTTTTGCTTTGAGGTCTTCACCTTGATAGGTAGGATATGTACATGGCCGCCGTGACCAGCTAAATGCTTCACCGATTTTCTTAAGCACTAAAGTGTCTGGAATTTGGAATTCGAAGATACTTTTACTTGCCTTCAATTTGCTTTCAGTTGATTAAATGATTTTTTCTTAAAAGCTAGTAGTAGCTAGATCAAGTCAACAGAACTGGACGCGAAGAATGAGAAGACTGATCCTTGGTGCAGTCCAATTCGGACCAATGACTTCCAGGGAAGGTAACTTCGACGTGCTTCAGTTGTAAAGTCTTAGCAATGATTTTTGATTGCTGTTTTAATTTGGATCAGCCCTCTCATAACTTTCTTGCTTTATACTTTGTTCGAACTGTCTTAAGTTTTTTTCATTGGGAGAACTAAGTAGAATTCTTTGTTATCTGTTGTGCTTCGTCGCTAGATTTCGTTCTCTTTCAACTTTCTAAGGAGCGCTTCAGGCACGTAGGTGTGAACTTAACCAGTACCGATTCTCATGGGTGTCAGCCGGTATTTTCCTGGAGAGATATTTTAGGACTTAGTTAAACTAGATCTATTCAGGCCTGCTTCATGGACTGTGAATAGAGCTCAAGTTAAACATTTAATGTTTAAAGTTACATTTGTGGTCTATGAAGACTGTTATCCTTGCACTGGAGTAAACTATACCTTACTGCATACTCACTGTACTTTGCGCTCTGATTGCAGTGATCATAGTCCCCTGATTCTTGCTGACTCTTGCATATTTCGAGCTTGCTTATTCTGGTCGAGGGTTTTTGTCAAGAACTCCCAAGTAACCAGCTTGTCCTTGACATTTCCATCGAAGGATGATAAAATTATTAATTAAATTATTTAGGGCTTTCATGCGCACTTAGAGGTGAGTAGGCCTTGAAAAAGGGATACGACCCTCCAAAATTCAACTGGTCTGTTATTGATTGTTTAAGACTGTGAGTGCCACGACCCCTTTGATTAGGGTTTCATCATGATTCTAGTCACATCAGTGCATAGTCACTTAGAAAACTCCGAAGTGCCTATTTCATTAAGAATTCTCGCAATTTCAAATGATGCCTTGGGGGAGCTTCCTTAGACAATATTGCAGGTTTTCATTTCATCGCCTACCATTTTTTTCAAATTCTAATTATAACCGTTGTTAAGACTTAATTTTGGCTTTCCGATATTCGAGTAAGAAATCATCAATAATTCCACTACTGCGGACCAAAGCCATTTTCCACAAATCCATTTGTAACGCTGATTACATTTTTGACTACGAAAAAAAAGGAAAAGCACCGGCAAAAAAATGGTAAACGCATAAATAAAAACTCAGACCATAAGAATAATCGTTATTGGTCATAATCATTATCATAATGATATCGAGAAAAACGGTAACTGTACATAAAACATCACCTCCAGGATAAATATGCTCCGAGGAAAAGTGGAAGAACCATGCAAGGCTCATTAAGCATGCCAGCTTGTTGTTCAGGGGGATGTTTGCTTGATGCTTGACCGCCTGCCTGACAGCCAGCCAGCCAGGCTTGCTTGCCGTGCCTGCCTATTGGGCACCGGAATAATAAAAGGTGCTTGGGTTTTTGTTCAAGTAAAACTAATCCAAATGCAATTATCGGATTATCTTCCTAGTCAGGCAGGCGAAGAAACTCGTCAGAGATTTCTCTTTCTTGCTTCCAGATATGTGTTGTGGGTTGCATAGGTTTTTTTTGCCTTCTCGACGGGTCCCGTTCACTGCTTTCTTATTCTATGTACCTTTTCTTTATTGTGAAAGCATTAAGGAGGTATGCAGAGAGTTTGAGATGGGTTGAGGGTCTCGAGTAACCTTTTTGTTGTTCAAAAAAGATGGAAATTGTGTATAATTGAATTTCTTTAATTTGTGTGGGCATAGAAGCCTCTTCAACGGTGTTAGCTGCGGGTATAGTGTTAACATAAAATTTTTTTTACAGGACTTTGTTAATCACATTTTAGGATAGTTCTGCATTTATAAGTCCATGCAGAAAATAAATTAATCTCATTTGAGTCGCTCCAGCATCTATTTTGCAGTGAAGATTTCAATAAAAAGTATCCACAATGAAAATAAATTCCGAATTTAAGCACCACTCGTTCAGTAGCTTCTTCTGCAAAGTCGTGAGCTTTTGTCCCGCTTGTCCTAAAGGAAACGGATAGTGCTACTTGTGAGGCTGAAATTTAAAAAAAAAGTCGTTTCGTCACCTTGGCGCTGTGTCCAGAGTCCCGCGTCCGATCTATGCGTTATCCTCTCCTGGCGTCTTACAGCTTAACAATGAATCCAGCAAGTCGGCGGGAGCGATCAATCCCCTTCCTGTCGTATCGAATACTTCTTCTAATATACTGATTTGTAGTGACTTAATGAGACTGGTCGATGGGCATCGCAAAAACTTCCTCAATTTTCATAGGCCCTATGCCTCGACTCATCTCATTCCAAAAACAAGCCCATTCGCCCCAACCAGAAACAAACATTGGGGTTGCATGTAATAATATGCAGCAGGCCTATGTGAAAGCAAAAGGCTAACGATCATTTCCCAATATTAGGAAGTTGCTATGTTAAAATTGAAAATATATAAATGGAAATGGGTTTTAGAGTTTCGGAGAAAGGTACAAGGTGGTAGAGCTTTATGAACAAAATTATGAAAATGAATTGATCGAATTAAATTTTTAATATAAGTAAATGTCGAGATGGGAATTAAGAAATCGGAAGGATTGTATTGGAGAAGTTAAGAGGTGCTAAAACGTAAGAAAAAGAAGAAATGCTGTATATTAGCAAATGCACTCCCTCATCCCGCAGAGGCGCAGACAATACAGGACAGCTGGGTTCGCGGGACCTGTTCGCGAAAAGACAGCTGAAGACCATTGATGCAGTCTTTACTATTGAGCAACTGCTTGTACGAGACCCGTTAGAGGCAACCGGGTATCAAGCTGGCGCTTGGGAACAGTATTAGACGATTGTGGCAATGGGGGAAAGTGCAATTGTCGGATTACCAGGTTGCAGCACTCCGGTGCCAGGGGTGGATGCTCGTGATTTCTCCAGTAAACAGTGCCCATATTGAGGTTTCGTTATTTGAAGCTCTGCATATATAGTAGAAGCATTTTCGTTATCACGTCGACACTCAGTGAAACGATATATACCCTCCTTACATTCCCAACAGCCTCGAGAACCGGCAGCTTCAACCAAGGGATCCTACAGCTGCTGCTGACCCCGTTCATAGCGGGGGAATATTTCATTGACCCTCCGTCTAACCACTCCGGTGCCCGCCTAATGTGAATTAGCCAAGTAAGCTTCAATATTTTCGCGCTGTATACCAACTGCCGAAGGTGGTACACAGTCGTTGTGAGGTCATGAGGAATTTGCCCTTTCCCTCCATTTTGCTTCTGTAGACTCTCCATAATCGCGTATTGAGATCCTCATTCTGAGCGATTAGCAGGCCCATGAGATCTTCCGTCTTTATTGTCACGGCTTTTGGGAGAAAAACTGCTCCTGGTATATCATCCCCAGCACATGTTGATAGTTCCACCCCTTCCTTGCCTGGGAATCTAGGGACTATGGTTCTAATCCATTCTGCAGTGTCCTCCGTCGCGCAAGTCACCAGTATAAAGCCTGGTCGAAAGCGTATCCCAGTAAACACAAGTTTCGAAGTCTATCCCTTGCCCACACTAGCATAGCTAATGGCTGACTTCCTGAGTCCTGCCTTCACTCCTGACCTGCCTAGGTTTTTCCCCCCCTGGGGCTCAGGTTTGGATTTTTTGGGAGCATTCCCTGCATGCGGGCTGATCTCTGCTGCTCCCCGCTTTCTCGGCTCCAATAGAGATGGCTTAGGTCTGTCCTAAGCCTTCTTATGGGCCTCTTCTAGTTTCATGCCTTCCTTCAGATATCACAGGTACCATTTAACACCGGCACCACTGAGACCTTTCTCCTTCCTGACGGCTGTTATATTTGTCTCAGATGTGCTTTTGCTGGTTATTGTCCACGCAGTATATCAATGTTAACCTTGGATCCACTGCTTGACGTCCAAACTTCTCCCTTCTTGGGCGTAATCACCTGGCTCTCAGTAATTTGAAGATGTGCCTCCGCCTGATTAACCAGTTTTTGTGTGGTACGGGGCCCCGCTTTGTTGGTTTTCATTTTCTTTTCTTTTTTGTTTGTACTCATTTGATTCCCACGAGTATGGGAGTTAGGAGGTCCGCTGTGCCATAGCCCCCGTAGCACGGTAAGGTCTAACTTACTAACTGAGGCGACCAGGTATCATTGAGGCTCCGTTCGAATACAGTCAGTTACCCCCAACTGCAAACTATCCAATGGGCACGGTTCGCATAACACCCTGGATTGGGGGAGGTGTTTTTCGACTTCCCAGTCTAAATCCGTAGCGTTTTGTTAATAGTAGGGTCACCTCGTACAGGGTGTGGCTATCACCACTCACTAACGGTCTTGGTAGTCGAGAGGCATGGCCCCTGAAAAGCGCACCGCCCCAGAGGAAAAACAGCTCATCCTCAGAGAGAGAGAGAGAGGTTGGCCTCAGGGAGCTATGTTCCGCATCAGTCTATCCTGCAGTGCACTGCTTGGCCCCCCGGTAATTTTCAATAAAAGTTTATCTGAAAGACAGTTGGAAAGAGGCACGTATTATCTCTCTACAAGAAAACGGCGATACCTCATATCACTCCTTTGCTTTATGTCTAAAATATTGGAAATGCAAAGGAGAAGCATCCATTTCAAAGGGATCGCTTGACCGCGGCTGACTTATTGCAGTTTACCAACTTTGTTGCTAAATCCCTCAATGAAAGGAAAGATGTACACCCAATTTATATTGACTTTTTCAAAGCTTTTGACTTCGTTGATCATATCCTGCGCTTCAAAAAACTCGGTTCGTATGGTTTCCCGCCATCTGTACTCTCCTGGTTGAGGTCTTACTTATGCGGTTGAGTGAGCAGGATCTCCTTCAACAGTGTTCAACTCCCTTCTTCTTGGTCTGTAGTCCCCCAAGGTTCCTTCCTTGTGCCGTTTTTATTATCCTTGCTTACTAATGCTCTTCCTTCATTATTTACAAATTGTCTCATGGAAGAAAGAGGAATACTTCTTGCTATTTGGGGTTGTTATGACCTAAAGGCACCGTTTTCATTGCTTAATGCTTTGCTAGAGTGACAGTGAACACTTCGATAAACAACTTGTTTAACAATGGGGAGTTGAGTTGACGTTAAGGGATAGTTTCTTGGTATCGGAAATCATTTTCGGAGCCATCTTCATTTTTTCTCGTGAAAGACAGTTTTCTGATATTGTTAGGGGTTAGGGACAAGTTTCGGCTTGATAAAGTATCAGTAAAGCTCGTCCAAATACAAATTCTGTCGAGGTTTACCACATACAATATCCTTCGTGGAGGTGTGAACGATGTCATCGGCATATTGAACAATTTTGATTAGGTCGTAGCGGGGGCTGGTTTGGGGATATCCACTGCGAATAGGAAGAAGAGGGTTGCGGGAGGAACGGAGCCTTGTGAGATTCCAGCAAAGCTGGTGTGTACTCTGCTGAAATTTTGCTTGGGATTGCCGCCCAGTTAGGGAAACTAAGGATTAACTTACAGAGGCGTGGGTGGAAGTCAAGGATGATTTTCAGCATGCATGCGAGTTCGTAAGGAGAAAGGCTGTTGTTAGTGTCTTGCGATTAATTCCCAGCGAGACATCGGTTTTAAGGATGAAAGGATATGCTCGACTTTATGACGTGTTTGGTTGACGAACTGGAGTCTGGGAGACTTGTTACTATTAGGGATTTTGTTCATTTTTCGGTCACTTCACAGTTCTGAGTATGAACGATTGATTAAAGGTCCCAAAAAAATATCTTTGGATCACTGCTCTTCGTCTTCATCATTCGTTTATGGAGATCTTCGGAGCGCTCTGCAGATTGAAATTTTGTTTTTTTTTTTTTTTGTTGCCCAGAAATTGTCAATAGCTACAACGTTCTGTGAGCAAAAGAAGCAAATTATCCGGTCCAATTCTTTACTACTGTCAAGTAAAGCGGGAGTTGAAGATGAGTTTTTGTCTCGCCGCTCGAGACCTCTGTTTAGAAAGCCTTAAACTTCGTTGAAGCGGTGTTATTCCGAAAAATCGTGTTAGTTTTTATAGAGAAAAATACATTCAGCTAAAAAGCAAGTCGAAAACCGGAAGATAGCCGGTTTGGGAATTAACAGATGAAAAAACTGTTCAAAGCAGACATTTCTGACCCACGTAATGTGTTTACTTGCAATATCGGACCTGCCTTTTATTGTGGTGCTGTATTTTGTGAGAGTGGTGAGTGTATGGATTTTTCTACCTGTCATCCAGCTCTAGTTAACCCTCCAGCAATTAGTTAACTTTTAGGGAGAAGATCACTTTGGTAGAAAAAAGCCTAATTAAATTTGTTGAGGGTGTTCCCAACTTCTAGCTATAGGTAAGTGTGTAAAGGTAATTAACACTCCCATAGTAGTCCCCTGCCAGTGATTGAGTGCAAGGAAACTATGATGGTTACGTGTATTGTTGGGCGTGCCTGGTAATAATTAGCAAACTTAATCTGTAGCTCAGATTTCTTTGGGTTTATCACTGAAGGTTGATGAACGTCAGCTTTATCGATTTTAGGTATGTCTCTCCTGGGAGTGAGCATTGTCGCGATGGTTTCCTGGATTTGGTTTGAGCTTGGGTTCCTTTCGATGTTTTTTACCATCGCTTAAGAAGGTTTGAGTCGATCGACGCATTTTTCGACGTGCTTTATTGGATCGGAAGACTAATGTCAGTTATATACTTTTTTGAAAAATGCTGATTCGAAATTCGGTCCCTGGTTGTTTTAACTAGACTCCAAACCAACAATTCGATTTTTTTAAAAATGTACATGTTTCAGTTTTCTGGTCATTTGATTATTTACTTACTATTGATATTCTGTGGACGCCCTCCAACGTTATATTTCAGTAGTTTCCCCGATTTCGCATTTGCGGTTCTGTAGAAGATCTCCAACGTTATATTTCCGTAGCTTCCCCGACTTCGCGGTTTGCGCATTACATGCACATTTCTATCCAGTCTGCCACGAACTGTTGGCATTCAATCCAGTAAAGTTGACGCTCAATTTTCTCAACGGTTTTTGGTTATACCCAGATGTCCACCACTTGTTCCATTGTGATATCTCTCAATGATCTCATTTGTTTTATCTTTGGAACGATGATCAGGTTTTATAAGGTTTCTCCATCCACACTTTCCCAGACGCGATAAAGGCTCGCCCACTGAACCCAATAAGCCTTTTTAGTTCGATTTTCACTTGGAACTTCTTCGCAGGTAGATCTCAGTTTATTTTTCTTTAAATTAAATGATCGTGACTAGCTCAGCACTATCTTTTTGTCATTTTCGTATCTGTTTTCTAGCCATTCTTAAGGGAACAACACCTTCATTAGACGAATATTGATGATCCCTCCTCTTCCTTCCGCAATGGAGCAGAACTGACACTCTACATTGATCGCATTTGACAGTGCATCCGCATTCCTGTGCTGACTTCCTTTGCGGTGTTCAATATTGATCCATAACGCTGAAATTTCTTAATAAAACAAACCAAAAAGCCACCGTAATGCCATATAGTTTGCCCACAAACGGCATAGTTGGCATAGGGGTAATTGTTGAAATATTTCCTCAATTTTTTGGGATCTACTCTTTAACTTCTTTCGAAAGACTTGTTTTCTAGGTTCGCCTTCATATTTTTACCCCTGGGGACGAATATTTTTCAAGCTGTACTGTGTAGGCGATCTGGATGGAGAGCGCTGACATTTCCGTTTGCATGAATTCACAGAGTGAATCTCTTGTTTAATAGCCTGTATCTTGAAGTTTTCCAACTTTGCTTGATAACCGTTAAACCAGCTGCGTTAAACGGGTAGTGATATTGTCATCCCAATTCTTGGTGTCGAAGTCTAGTATCGTCATAATCGGTTGAGGAATAAATGGTAGGCGTTTTACCTAAAAACTTTGCACGGACATCATAAGCTGCCTCGTTTTTTCTTCCCGACTAGCACACAATCCCCCTCCAGTGTGGCTCTGCCTGCTCCAAGAGCTTCAAGGAATTTCCCAATCTTCACCCTAGTGACATTCTACAGGCAGCGAGTGCGTCGCGTTGGTGCTCGCCGGCAAGTAGCGTCAACCACTTCGAACGCGATATACTGGTGATCACTTGCCGAGAAGTCTTCTAGGACTCGCCACCCGTCCACCGATGATGTCAAAGATTCCGACGCAAAAGTGATATCAGGAATGCTTCCTTCACAGCCTGGGCGCCGAAACGTTGGCGTGGATCCGGTGTTTAAAACTACGAGCACGATTCTCGCCGTCATTTCCAGAATCCGTTTCCCTCTGGAGTCTGACTGAGGCATGCCCGATTCAAGGGCCCTGACATTAAAATTACCTCCTACTAGGATTCGTATCCCCGTACTCAAAACGGCGTCCTCCAGAGCATCAAACCGGCATCGAAAGTCCGTTATCGTCTCGTTCGGCAACTTCATCATCAACGGCGCAACAACCGGTATCCGGTCTAGGCCTGCCTTAATAAGGAACTCCAAACATCCCGGTTTTGCGCCGAGGTCCACCAATTCGATATCCCTAAAAGCTGTCTGGCGTCCTGACCTACGTCATCGCTCCATCTTAGGCAGGGTCTGCCTCGTCTTCTTTTTCTACCATGGATATTGCCCTTATAGACTTTCCGGGTGGGATCATCCTCATCCATATGGATTTTGTCCACAACCGGACGGTCATAGTATCGCTCATAGATTTCGTCATTGTGTAGGCTACGGAATCGTCCATCCTCATGTAGGGGGCCAAAAATTCTTCGGAGGATTCTTCTCTCGAACGCGGCCAAGAGTTCACAATTTTTCTTGCTAAGAACCCAAGTTTCCGAGGAATACATGAGGACTGACAAGATTATAGTCTTGTACAGTAAGAGTTTTGACCCTATGGTGAGATGTTTCGAGCGGAACAGTCTTTGTAAGCTGAAATAGGCTCTGTTGGCTGAGAACAGCCGTGCGCGGATTTCATCATCGTAGCTGTTATCGGTTGTGATTTTCGACCCTAGATAGGAGAAATTGTCAACGGTCTCAAAGTTGTATTCTCCTATCCGTTCGGCAACAGGTAAACGCTAAAAAACGTTACCACTAAATTTCGGATCCAGACAAACCCGTTCCCTTGGGCAAGAACACGAAGTCGAACGTCGTCTCATACCCAGATGGCAGCGGTGCCCGATAAGTCGAGGTGCCATGAAGCCGGATCCCTGTTTCGGTATTGCTCGCTAATTAGCACTAGATCAGCATTTACTTTCGCAGCGAACTGTGCTAGCAACTAGTGAGCGGTTGCGCTCCGGTGCATGTTAATTTGTAGAATACGGATCATGCCTTCGCACCCTAGCCCTTTCCAATTTCGCCTTGAAGATTGGACACCATTTCGAGCCCGCAGTGTGTGCGACGCTCTCATAAGACGCGCCACGATCCCTGTAAAGAACGCAACTTTCGCTTCCATTTCAGATCTTCGCTGGATGACCTACTTGGCCGCATCTCCGGCATGCTGTCCTCCTGTCCGGTCCCTTGCAAGCTGCTGACGTGTGTCCATAGTCCAAGCACCTGTGGCGCTTGGTGGGAACTATCCGCATTTGTACCCTGCATACTACCCATTCAATTTTGATTCTCCCGTCCTCGGGGACTTTCACCACGGCGAGTTTTTGACCTCAAGGATTTACAGAGGTGATACCAATCGGGGAATTGGTTACCTCTGGACATTCACGCTTTATCGCCCCCTCCACTTCGAACTTTTCTGTGAGGCAATCAAGATCCCGGATTTCTAGAGAGCGCATAGGTTCTAGGCTGGAAAGAAGAGCCTTCTCTCCTAATAACCCCTTGATCGCTTCGCAGAACATACTCTTGCTAGTAGTCTTCGGGCCCAGTTCGACGAGGACTCCGCCATTCCTCGTTTCCCGTATGGAAGACACCTCTGCTCCGTTGTCTTCGGGTTTCATCCTGTAGCGGATTTCACTAAGGACTTTCACAAATGTCTTGCCTTCCGTCGGCTTAATGAGTCGACGTTCTAGTCCTTTTTCGTTTCCTCGTCTTTTCTGCTACTGGCTTTTGGTTTGCAGCCTATTTGTCTTTAAGCAGACGGGTCTCTGGCGACGTAGTCAGTTGTTTACTTTTTTCCTTCTTCGTCCTCTTTTTTGGGGCTTGGAAATTACTTCGATAAAGTCTCCTTCAGGCACGCTATCGCCTTTCCGCTTTTTCCCCAGTTCGTTTTGCAGTGGGCTATTTGGGGGCTATATAGTCCGTTTAACGCAAGCAGCGTTCTCAACGGGGAATGCGGCTGTTCCTACTCTCCAATCGTCTTCCGTTGATCTCCACGTTCGCCTATAGAAGGGAGATGCGGTCCAATAGTTCCTCCAATTCCATCAGCCCGTTTTTGTCGCCTTTGCTGACGTTTCTCTGGGTGAACGTTGCCGACCGCATACGCTTCACCACTGCCGCGCATTTCCAGATGAGTCTCTCCTGTTCGGCTAGGAGGATCGACTGCGCCCAAACACACTCAGCTCTTCCTCCTTCTCTGTTGTTTCGTAGATTTTTTTTATTAAATTATGTGTATTCTCCATGGAAAACTAACCAGCGTATCGTGTACAAGGGAACGGGCCGCAATAGCCAGGAACGGGTGTATCCTCGGAGACACAGCCCCTACCCCAGTTCCCTGAGGCCTGACATACGCTTAACTACTCCCGGAGACGACTCAGCGCTCGCTCGGGACAGCGCGGTCTACTAATACCGGTTCAATGCAGACTACCCGACCAGGGCCCCGAAGGGGCTGGCTTCTGATACACGTCACAACTACCACCTTGGCAGAGCTACGCTCATATCATCCCATCGACGCTGACAGAGAGCTGTCGACGGCTCCGGAGGCTCCCAGTGTGTTCCGACGTGTACCGGTCATTCGCGGTTCGCTTTTCACCGAGAAGCTTTTTCGAGGCTACTACCTAGGACGATGGTATACTTCCAGCTAGGGTATCAGAACTACTTACTCGGGCACCCCGGGGACGTCACACCCCGTATCGTAAGCGACCCCTTAAAGGTCGCTGACGACCCCTGAGTCCTTGGAACTAAATATGGCTCCTCTAGAAAGCCTGACAAACGTGACGGTAGTGTTGTCTATTTTCAATTTCTATCTTCAATTCTTATATATTGCGAAGATGGATTGCTTGTCCACAGTTGGTGCAACGGATGATCTTAGCACTCGTTTCCCGACCCTGGCTCTATTCAATAAATCCCTGAGAATGAAAATGATAAATTTTTTGTCTTCTCTGTCTGGTTTTGCAATTTACTTCGCATCTCATTTATTAGATTTCAAGTATATCAGAATGGGCACCGAAAGTGCAGTATATGGGAAAAAATAACAGATGCAAACCACGTCCGTCCTTGGAGCTTCCTCCATTCAAGGGAATCGACACTTATATAAGAAGACAGACATCTTTCCCATCGATCACTGATAGAAAATGGTCCCAAACAAAGCAGCACAACCATTCCAACAATCCACAACTTGGCATAACTACTTTCGAACAATATGATTTTAGGAGAGCTCGTTCAGCACCGAAAAAAAAAAATCCTCCAAACTCTTAACATTTTTTCCGCTGCATGATTCAAACAACATTACCTGACCTGCACACAGGCTATTCACCTTTTCCTCTAGACTCTTACCGATATTGTTTGGCTTCGAAAAGTGGACTCCGCAACCGACGGAGTAAATCACTTGATGCATCTTTAATTGATCTTTGCTGTAGCGTCAATTTGTGCTCTTGTTACTTTTTCCAAACATGGTCTTAATGTGACCCCAACTGCTTCAATGTTGGTGACTTGGCACTTTTGATGGTTTTTTTAGGTCTGAGGAAAATTTTTTAGATGCAATTTGACTTTGGTTCAGGTGAGAAGGTCATCAGCAAAATGGGAAAATGGTTTTTACTGGGCGGAAGTGGGGACGGGAATTGGTGGATTTGAGGCGGCTCATGCCTTCGGTACCCAGATAATAACAGGCCGTTAAGTGACATTCATATGTATAAGCAATTTGCTCAGAGGGGAAACTTTTCGAGACTGACAAAGGGTAGGGTCCTACTTTCCAGAGCAAGGATTGATTGGAACCCGGCCCACTTTTTGTGCTTATTTGGTGCGTCTTCTCTGCAGCTCTCATTTGGAAGCAGCAGTAGTTGTAGATGAAAGGCCTTGGGGAAATGAAATCAGGATTATAGGGCCAATTTCTCAGGACTAGGATTGCTTGCTACCTGGTCTACTTCCTGTATCTCTTGGATCTCCACACAGCCAGTATCGCTGTCTACTATTGTATTTAAATGCAATTCACTCTCTGAATCGACTTCAATTACCAGTTCCTCGTATTGTCTAATGAGATGCATATTATGTTATGAAATCTGTTTACCAAACCGCGTCTCCTGGGTGACTCCGCCACATCTCGATTTGTTTGCATTAAAAGTTACATCGTAATGATCAGATTTTTCAAATTACTCGATTATTCCATGGTTGGGAGTAATTTCAGCCACGCTAAGCTGGGGTCATAAAACAGTTCTTTTGTGAAATTCGCCAAGAGAGCAACGTTTGGTGAAAGCCCCGCGGCCATAAACATTAATCTCGAGTACTGACTCATGCCAGTTCCTCCCATTAGCGCATCTAGCTCTCTATGCAAATTGCTGTTGGTGGAGAAGAAAAGAGCATGACGACAAGGAAAAACGAGAACGGAAAATTTAAATATATATTTTATGTTTTCCGCGAGCTTGGGGTTAATATGTTTGTCGTTGTGTCGGTCGTGGGCTCATCTATAGTCAAATCAACAATAGCAAATCATTTGTAAGCGCGCGTAGTAGTTTTTTATTGCCGGGGCTACTCCTTGGAGGTTTAGTCTAAGCACGTCTTCTAGTGGATTCAGATGGATTTTTTGTTTTGTCGCCAAAGTGATTCATATGAGTATGCGATCGCTATATGGCGGATGGAGCGGTTATATATGAGATGGCACCGTTTTTTGCTGACTCTCGTAAAATGGCAACAACGGTCACACTAAATTATAGAGATATGGCTGCTAGCTAGGCTATTTGGCGTGAGAGTTGGTCGCCTTCACATATATTCGCTGTAATAACATCCCCCGATATAAATTATACACTTAAGAGCCAGCCGTGGAGAAGAGCTAAGACGCTTTCAACCGACTTGGCTGCCATCGTCGTCCTATTGATTGTGAAATTCCGTTTAGGAGTTTTTCTTTATGATAGCCAAAACAATATTATGCGAAACGAATTCAGCTCTTTCTTGGTTAGTTGAAATTTTTTGAAAGGAAAAAGAAGTGATCGTACTGAAAAGGTCAATGGTGGTATTGCACAGTTTTGCTGATTGGCGTCAAATATAAAATAGACCCCTGATTGCAGTAGCATGTTACGGGGCTTGGTTTTAGATGACTATTTTGAAATTCAAGAAAAAGGAGAAAACGAGCAGAAATCCGAACATGGACTTTCAAACCTCAGTGTAAAAAACAACAGATTGGGCGTTATTGAAGGGGTGAAAACACTCATTCAGATGGACTAAAAAACATTACAAGAGCTCCCGCAGTTGCAGAATTTTCTAGGCTAGATTTCCTTACCTGCTCTTACCCGCTGAACAACATCGTTACATCGTCGGAAGATACTTTGTGGGTTAGGGCAACACATGCGAGCTTCGCCTTCCCTACGCCCCTGGTTGAAACTCCGTTTCAAGGCGTATCTAATGTTCTCCTAGATGTTCTCTACTAGGATAGACCCGATTATTGCGCAAACGATTTAAGGGATTGTCCTTTCTAGGGATAAGTTGGTGTTAGCTATTTTTTCATGTCTATACTCCAGGTGCTCCTTGGGGACATCCAATAATGATACTGCAGTATTTTTGTGAATTTCAACAAAATTAGCCAACAACATTTCCTATTGCGGCAATGACTGCCATGGCATGCTATCAGGTGCGATGCAACTGCTTAATTCAGCAGCCGCTAAGCGCGTTGTTACGGCTTCTACATTAGTACCGGAGTCGATTGGCATCCCTTTGCCGGCAGTACCATCTATTTCTTCTGCTACGACTACTCCAGCTGTTTCTATTTTTGCTTCTGCCAATGCCGACGACCAAGTCCAGCAATTCGGCACAATTACTAAATACCTTGGAGAACGCGAATCGCAACACTAGGGCAGGGTTCAAAATGCGTATTCAAAGACTCATGTCGGAACTTCCATCTGCAATGCCTTCCTACATTAGGGATGCTTCAACTGGCTGTGCATTTCTGATTCATCGACCCCTACGTGACGATTTACAGTCTTCGATCCTCGCTCCTCCCGGGCCTCCAACGGGACAATATTCGCAGCCTCCTCAATAGGTCACGAATCGGAACGCTGCCTTCCCTCCCTATGACATCGTTCTCGTTGCCAACCAAACTCCATTTCCCGCCGCTGCTCTATGCCTTGGTACTTCATACACCCATACTAGTGGCATCGGGTTAAACTTGTCCTCCTCACCAAAACAGCTGTTTGTCTCCAAGCTAACCTTCACTACTTCTTCGGACGAGGTATTGGACTACATTAAAAGCAAAGTTGGTTCACTTTCAACATTGTCCTGTGCCAAACCGACTCCTGAGCAACCCTGACCGGATGATAACGTCTTTCAAAGTCACTTATCTCCACGAATTAGACGTTATCAACAATTCTTCTTTCTGGCCTAAGGGTGTTTTCATCAGGCCGTACAAGCGCATCAACTTGCGGGTAGATTTCTGAAGAGCCCGCCCGCCTCACCGATCAATGTAATTGACTCCGTCCGTCTGTTCTATCAAAATGTTAGAGACCTAAGAACCAAGCTGGGAACCATCAACTTATCTACTCTGGTTCAACAACATCATGCCATCTGTATCTGTGAAAGCTCACTGGACGATACCATATTAAACACCGAGCATCCGAAGGGTACTCCATTTTTCACTGCGAACCGGGTACATCGTTACAATAAATAATATACTTGACGTTGAATTCATCTTTCTCTCATCTGGCCCTCCTAAGATTATGTTGCCCTACGTGTTCCCGTCCAACTCCCTTCCGTTCATTGTATCTTGTATAAACATCCCCTTTGCTTGCGTTTCTCTCTTTTACGAAGAATTGTTTGACAGTTTGCCTCCGTGCTGTTAAGTTCCCTTGCCTCCATGTTTTCCTCCTTTCTGTCCTGAATTTCAACACGACCAAAAACTCCTTGGGCCGCGCACTCTCAATTTCTTGCTTTCCAACCTCCCGTTGCGGCACCTTTTTTTATTTTCTTGTACTGCCTCGTATGCCAAAATTGACGATCGTCATCCTGCATTTGAATTTGAAGCAGAGTTCTCCTGTTCA
Organism: Hermetia illucens; assembly: GCF_905115235.1. Classification (NCBI taxonomy): domain Eukaryota; kingdom Metazoa; phylum Arthropoda; class Insecta; order Diptera; family Stratiomyidae; genus Hermetia; species Hermetia illucens. Next base: position 8,466,320 of record NC_051854.1, on the reverse strand, counting down.
AACTCCCGAAATTGTGTGTTAATCTGCTAAGATGAACTTACGTAGAGCCAATTTTGACGGCCATTCAACCAGAATCACAGATTATCAAACTCAATATGTGATCAAGCTTTTACCACCTTTTACAGAAACCTGTCCGATTTCCTCTCCTGTTATGTCCCTTCTTCTTTTACTTGTCGGCGTTCTTACCCAGCTTAGTTCACCATGGAGATTCTTAGTAACAGTCGTCTGAAACATGAATTGCGGAAAAAGTTTTAGGGCTTCTAAGAATGGCCCCGACCTTGCTCATTACAAGGCTATGCGTTTCACTGTGAAGTCTATGATTAAAAAAGTGCATAGGAGGCACATGTTGAGCGCCGAGGCCGAATTGGCTGCGGTAAATTGAAACGGTTATGGTCTCACACTTGCTATTCCCGTAATCCCATCCAATCTTTTATTCCTTCGTTCCCTGCCAACTCCCTACAATAATCCTGCGACCTTCTCTATTCTTAGTTCTTTTCCCTCTCGCCCACTGCGCCCTCTAGATGCAGACTACTCCGAATCTGTGACCACTCCTCTTCTTACTCCTTTTTTAGTTGAGTTCCTCATTGGTAGTTTTCAGACCAATGTCAGACCTGTTTTCGATGGACTTCCGAACCTCTTCCTCTCTTTTCTAAACTATAAACAACACGTTTCACTTCCTCTGTGTACATATAAATTTCAACAAAAGTCTCGAAGAATGCTACTTTGCTCATCTTGGGAAAGAGGTCTTTATGGTCCCTATTCGCAAGAGCGAAAGATCCTTCTCTGGCTGTGAACTACTGTCCCGTTTCTTTTCCTGCTTGAAAATCCTCGGGAAATACGTCAACGACTGGATGACTTCGTTCTTCTGTCATCTCATTGTAAATGAACAGCATGGTTTCGTTAAACATCGATCTACTGCTTCAAAACTTGTAGTCTTTACTAGCCTCGTTCGGCCAACTCCGATATTATTTTCCGCATCGCCTCTCGTAGTTCATATATTACGGACAGTTTTGATGTCCCCTTCGCGGAACTTGACATAAACATTCACTCGCCGAACTCGAGACTATGCCGGTCCTACAATGCCTTACAGCTTGGTTCCCTTGGTTCTGTTTTCTTCCTTAGTTTTAAACGTAAGTTAAGCCAGTTATTGGCTCTTTCCTCTGAGGACAATATGTAACCAGAAACTTACGTTCTGTGTATCATTATTAAATAGCCATTGTCTTGGATGTCAACGGTGGTAAATTTTTATTATTTTTATTACGTTGGCTCATCTGTTCAATTATGAGGAGTTCTAATTAAGATTCTAAAAAACTCCTGACGATATCGGTAATAAATGTCTATCCCCACAATAGGCACCACTTGCCTTCACTATGCTTTGCAGTTTTTGACATCGATGTACCGTCAGACTGGTATGGTCTAAACCCTATGCGTTGAAGGACCGGAAACTGGTAGTCTCGAACTTTGCTTCCTGGACAGACGTCAACTGGTGCTGGGGGAAGTTGCTCATAATAGCGACATTAAACTACGGATTTTGGGTTGACAACGGAATAGGGAAGAAAGTTGTTGGTTCTGTTCGATCATAAAAAGTGCGGCCAGTTGATATCCTGCCTACTGTCGACGGATTCGTCGTTATTAATTCTGCACGCGTACTCTTCTCATGATGGTTCCAGCATCAATCATTCGATTGCTTCTCCCAATAGGTTGCCCACGACTACTTCGAATGTCTTTGGTCGCGTACTTCAGCTTTTGGTAGTCCAGTTTTTACTCCTGCTTCTTTTGACAAATCATTCTCGTTCGTAGACATGAAAACCTCAACAGAACAATTTTTTTGTTGAACCGAAAAGTTAACGAAGTAATCGTGCTCTCACGCACTAGTGTTTCCTTGTAGACCGGCCCTGCGTGTAATAGTGTAGAGTAAATCACACGGTCGTATCTTAGGTCTAGAAAGTTAGGCAGGACAAGGATCTCATTTTACATCACCTTCCACAGGAGAGAAGCAAACACTGAGTCTTATGGTATTATTGCCGTGATGGTGTAGTGTTTAGGTCCGTCATCCGTATCGTGACAAAGTGTCCGTTGCGAGAGGCAGCTCAGTCAAGTAGTCAGGGACACCCGCTTTAGTCAATGTGCTTTTCATCCGTTCTGAGTTAGCTGAATTGAATGCATTTTAACGTGCAATACTATCACGGCACAGCATTTATTGGAGGACATTGGATCCCGAGCCTGCTTCGTCGATCGTTGAATGGACTTCACTAAACCTAATCTATTATTCAAATAGGCCCTCCCTACGTTTTATAGTAGGGAAAAGTCTATTGTAGATTATCCTTTCTAACATTTTTCCTACTGTGCTTATAAGCGAAATCCAGATCAATACCCCCCTGATAAACCTGTCGAATTTGGCCTTAACAGCGAGTTTATGGGGTCTATTGGGACCTGCATGAAAACCGGGAATTTCCTTTATCAGCGTTTTCCGGAAAATCGCCGCAAGTTCTTCCTCCAGATTTACCGCAAGTCCAAACATTCAACACTTGGTCATATATTTTGCACTCCCTTTTATGCGGGCTGAAGAACGCCATCAGTACATCGAGAAGAAGATGCATGCGGGTCAGTTGTGGTGTTGGCCTCTTCACTTTCTCCATAACAATCCTGTACGCTGTTCGCTAGGGTTTTGGTTTGCCTCTGCAGAAAGCTTTTCAGTGCATTCTCGCATGCTGGTGCATATACTTCTCGCCGAAGTCCGGTCTTCCTAATAGTTTCGGATCCTTCTTTCTCGAAAGCGTGCTGCCTTAAACTGAATGAAAATTGGTAGTGCCTATGAGTATAGTGCTCACTAAAAAACTAGACCATTCTCTTTGCCAATGTGTCTGATACACTATTGAGCCCAAGCCACTCCGCCGAAAAGTATCTATAAGGACTTCTCCACTTTTCAGCTGTCTTGCCCGGGAACTTCTTCAGCTCTAGCATTAAGACTCCTTTTTGGCAACGTCTTATTCAGCTGACGCTTTCTTCAAGATCTCTCAGTTCCGAATCGGATTTGCCTCTCCTGAGAAGATTGGCATATGTTATATCACCTGTTTTAGAGATGACGATCAATTCGTAATATTACACCAAAATTGGTCCATGCTTCATCGTTAGTTTTTGGGGCTTTATCTCCTTTGAGTTTAATTAGGCCGGCGCCGCTGTTTTCAAAATTTTGATTATTTTTGTGATGTTTGTGAGAGGCCTTTTCGCCTTTTACCATCCTGCTATGGTTCAAAAGAATCGGCGGTAATTTTCTACTTCTCTTTTGCGTGTTTACCGTCCTTTAGGTTTTGAGGGGGGAGCCATTTGTGTTGTCTGCATGATGTTTGCTTTCTTCGACACTTTCCTTGGTTCTTGGCACTGCTACACAGAACTATAATGGCTCTGACAATGTTTTTAATGGCGTGGTGCACACTGAGGAAAGTACAAAGGAGAAACTCCTTTTTGAATTCGGACAACTCTATTATTTTTCCTTCGAGCAGGGCGAACAATGATTCATCTATATTCGGATACTATTCCTCTGCTTGGTTTTCTCACTGTGCACTTCCTTCCAGATTTCCTTCTTTCACCGACGTTGGCTTCGAGAAATATCGTAGGATCATGGAGCATAGGTTCAGTGCTAGTTCCTACGATATTTCCTGAGCAGTTGTAGTCAAGAAAGGGATCCAGGGTCCAGTACCATTTCACCCTAATTTCAAAATGATTGATGAGGTTTCCTTGCAATTGTACTCTCAACACACGAAACATTAAGATCGGCTGAAGATAATGTAGTAGAAGGGGAATAACTATAGAGTGTTATCTCTGACTTATTTTCGACCCCCTATTTTCACCTATGCTGAAGTCTCAAAAATCTAAAATTAAAAGCCTGTTGTCATCACAATATATCGAAAATTTCAGATTTGTTTTGATAACAATGCAACTACTTTAGTCTCTCTCTCAGTACTGTCTGTCCTCCAATGTCCACTTGCTAGCTTTTCTCAGAAACTGACGCCAAACATATCACGAGTTTTCCCAATGACGGTTCCAGTCACACGAGCACTTTCAAACGACATTGAAGTCCATATTGGCCACATAAAGGAAAACAAAACCCAAACATGATATCTCAAAATTTACAAGAGATAACCATAAAATCTTATCTTTCCAACCCAACCCTCCCGCGTCAACTAGACAAAGCAAGGTCACAACATTTCACGCGGCCTTTTTTTTCCCCCGAAAAATGGCAGGCACTGGAGGTTACAAAAATGTGGTAAGTAATTAACACATTACTCATATTCCCATGCAGTGAGTTAGTCACCGAGTGAACAAGGACGGAGTTCATAGACTAAGACTAGGCAGATCCATAAAAGTTCAAATGCAAATCCACAACTCGTGCTCATGCTCCCCTTGAAATGCTTTTAGCGTTAGTGCAATGTTCCAGTGTTTGTTCTACTTTTTTTCATGAATGTTAGTCACTGCCCAGTGGGGAAGCGTGAATTTGCTGAAGAAGTGTGAAGACGCGCAAACACGATTATCGGATTTAATATCTAGCGCGGGCTTTCGGAGATCTTTTTCACCTTCTCTAGTTCTTCCACCTCCACCCTATCCACATTTGACTCCTTCATCCTTTGGCAACAACCTTTGCCTCCCTCTGAAACCCCCGAAGGTCAAAACATGACAAATTCATCCGGATAGATAAAAACTTGATAATCTTGCAATTTCCTCTATAATAAACAGATAGATTTTTGCGGTAGATTTGTGATGCCAGAAAATCAACCATGACGGCTGAAAACGTTGCTTATGGGTACCCACCATGGCTCCACGTTTAGATCGTTGGCCAATGGTTCTGTTCCACGGGGCGTTCAGAATCAAACTGATAGATTCATTTTTGACCTTGGCGATTCGTATTGAGTTCCTCCTGGGGGTTTTCGCGATTAGCGTTAATATGAATGACTGCTTCTGTCTGAGCTTTCGAATTAGCGCTGAAAAGCGGTCTAAGAACGGGGCCGAGTGGAAATGATAAGAATCATGATTGGCGTTTTATGGATTTGTATAACGGGGCGAGAGAGAGGTCTGAGAGATCTGAATTGGGAAATTCATGAGTTCCAAGGTACACTTGAAAGTACCCAAGCAGAAATCAACCAAAGGTTGGGATCAGTTTCAAGGCTCTCTCAAGGAGAGAATGGTAGATTTATTATGAAAAAAATGTCGAATTAATGGCTTCTAGCATTAAACACTTTAAACGTAGCCTTCTTCTTGAATTGGAGTGTTGAGCTTGGAAACAATAAAAGTTAAATATGTCCGTTTCGAATCTAGGAAAAATATCAAAATGAAGTAAGGACCGGTGAAATATAGAAGACTGAAAGGCCAATATTGCAGTGACTGAGATGCATAGGGAGAAGGCAGACAGGGAGACTACACGAAACCTACTCCACGCCTTCTTCTCTCGGCTACTTTCTTCTTCATTTTTGTTCTCTATGTTTTTTTTTTTCCTGTATTCCGAGTTGTCACAATCTCGGCAGATGCCGAGTTTTACCCAATACTAGCACGAAGGGCCAAACATTTAGGCTCGAAGGATCCTACCTACATACAGCATTGTACCTGGTGGTGTATTGCATCGGTCCCATAACAGTGCAGCCAGAAATGAGATGGTCTCTTCTCCGTCCGCTCTTTCATGATGAGCTTTTTATAAGCTCGGGTGGCGACCACGCCTTCCTGAATGGGACACATGAATTCCTCCGTTTCAGCATAGAACTCCATAGCATACAGCCATCTGTTCGACAAATGCCTGCCAAAGACAATTCACATTCATTATATATTTCTTTTCTTTTCATTTCTTTTGTGTTCTCTTATGTTCTGCTTTTCCTTATTGTTCTCTTCGCATATTCTCTTTTTTGTTTTCGTTCTTCCTTTTCGTATTCCTTCTGCTTCTTCATTTTCTTTGTCTGATTTGGTATTTTTTTTCTCTTTTTGACCTCGATTCTCCTCTTTCTGGTTTCCTTCATTTCTGTTACTTTTTTTCGCTAATCTCCTTCTTCTTCCTCGCTGCTTCTTCGTTTCGATTTTCTTTTTGTTACTCTGCCTTTATTCTTCACTACTATTTTTACTCACTTCACTATGTTGCTAGTATTCTTCTCTTCATCACTTCGTCCCCCTCTCTTTCTCTTCTTCTTCTCTTATTCCTTTCCTTCTCCGCTCTTCTATTCTTATTTTTCTACCTTCTCCGCTTTACATCTTCTTTTCCCATTTTTTTCCTTTCCCTATATTTTTTTCATCCTTTTTCGCTTCTATACTTGCTAGTTCCACTTTAGCGCCAGTTTTCTCTTCCTCTTTTCAAAGCTTCTCTTTTTTTCTTGTTTTTCCTTTCTTCTTCTTCCGTCATCCTCTCCTATTCTTGCCTCTATTCTTCTGTTCTTATTTTCCATTTGTTTCGCTTCCTTTTTTCCATTTTTTTTACTTTCATTCCTCCCTTCCTAAGTCTCTCTCATTCTCTACGTCTCTATCTTCTTTCTTCACTGCTATTTTTCATTTTTATTCTATTTTATTTAACTTTATATTCTCTTGTCATGGAGCATACGAATATGGTTGGAGAACAAACAATAAATGTTTCAAGTTGACTCTTATCAATCCTATAGCCAGATCTTCAAATGTTCGTTCAGATCCACCCGGCGACTTCGGAACAAACAAAGTCACCGATGAGAAAAGCGGGAACTCTAGACTCAAAGCCAGAAAGAAGAGAGAAGAGATAAGGGACCATATTCATAGCATTTCAAAGATGTGTATTCATTTCAGGGTATAGATGAAAAAGGAACTTAGTTAATTCCAGCTGTTTGTAATAACTAAGAACCGAGTTTTTGGGCTTCATCATCATCATCATCATCAACGGCGCAACAAGCGGTATCCGGTCTAGGCCTGCCTTAATAAGGAACTCCAGACATCCCGGTTTTGCGCCGAGGTCCACCAATTCGATATCCCTAAAAGCTGTCTGGCGTCCTGACCTACGCCATCGTTCCATCTTAGGCAGGGTCTGCCCCGTCTTCTTTTTCTACCATAGATATTGCCCTTATAGACTTTCCGGGTGGGATCATCCTCATCCATACGGATTAAGTGACCCGCCCACCGTAACCTATTGAGCCGGATTTTATGCACAACCGGACGGTCATGGTATCGCTCATCGATTTCGTCATTGTGTAGGCTACGGAATCGTCCATCCTCATGTAGGGGGCCAAAAATTCTTCGGAGGATTCTTCTCTCGAACGCGGCCAAGAATTCTTGCTTCTTGCTAAGAACCCAAGTTTCCGAGGAATACATGAGGACTGGCAAGATCATAGTCCTGTACAGTAAGAGCTTTGACCCTATGGTGAGATGTTTCGAGCGGAACAGTCTTTGTAAGCTAAGTTAAGTAAGTTTTTTTTCTTCCTTTTTCTCTCTTCCTCTCTTAATCTGCCCTGAATTTCTCTATTTTTACATTCTCTTCCCTTTTCCTCATTCTTAATGCTTTTTCCTTTTCTGGTTTTCTGGTTTTTTTTTCTTCTTCCCTTCGTCTTTCCCTTCTTCTTTTCCTTTTTTTGCCTTCCCTCGGTTTGCTTTTGTTTATATTCTCATCCGTTATTCTTCCCTTTAAGATCGTTTTCCTCTCGATTATTCTTTTCTCCTCTACTTTACTTCCTCTCTTTTTTTTCCTTTCTGATGCTCTTTCCCCCAGGCTTGATTGAAGAAAGTTAAGGGCCATGAGGTTATAGGGAGTGGAATCACTTTAGAACTTAGTGGGCCATGATTATTCTCCGAAGCGTCTGAGCGAATTGGCGCAGCTCCTTTCCAAGTTGAAAAAGCTGAATTTAGCAAATGTCGAAGTATTGGTTTGGTTTATTGTCTCAAATCTTGCACAGCCAGTTTAACGAAGTTTGGACTTTTATGTTGTCTCCTCAAATATGTTAAAAGTTGGGGTATTCAACAATTCCTCTCTCACCTTCTTCCTTACTATGACGAATTTACCTCAGTGATTTTTTCTGCAAGTATGAGTTAGGTTCAGGTCAAAAATAGACAGACCCGCAGTTCTGGACCACTTTCTTTTATTTTCTATGGGAAGGTTTTCGAGCATCTCTGTCTGCAACGGCTGCAAATCAGGTTATGCTTACGTTCATGACGTACATGAGAAAAAGTAAATGTTGACCCAGGGCTATCGACGAATTCGAATATTTTTTTGAATTATCCTGGAGGTGACAACTTGAGAATTTGAAGTGTATACATGGCTCTCAGCGTTTATGAGTTTTTGATTTCAAATTGGCTCTCTCGGATATCTTCTTTTTCTCTATGATAGAAAAGGCTTGAAAGGGAACGTTTTTCCAATGGCAGCAATGTAAAACGGGATACCACGATGCCGTTGAGGTATCACGGGTAAATTGGAAACATTTTAACGCGAGTGTCGTTGTGTCAACGGAGATTTGAAAACATAGAAGGTATATGCTTTTTATAAAGGAATCTCGTTTTTTTAGACCCCCGTTTCCCTGGTCCAACTTGCTGAAATTGCATCGCGGTTCACTTAAATGTTTCTTAGAAATTTACCTAATTGTTTTTTATTACGGTCACAAAGGTTAGCTGTCCTCTGACTGGGTTCGGCCTTACTCTCTAGGGGCTTGACCGTTCTAATTTGCTAGAAGTCGTACATTCAATCTAGTTGTTCCTCATTATTAAACCTTCACTTATATATAGTCGTCGGTCAAATGGCTTGGCCCGTTTGGTTTGTCTTCTGGTTTGACGAATTCAGTGTCTTTGATGATAGGTTTTTGGTGGTTCAATATCTCTACTTGGTAGCATACCATAGTCTGCCCATGTTCATTGTGATCACTACGAATGGTGTCTAACGTGGGGTCATTGGATGCCACAGATGTGGATAGAGGTGACAAAATGTCTAGTAAAATTTATGATGGGGCTAGGTCCCAGTCGCACTCTAAAGATTCCTCCACTTTGCGGCCATTTTCCCGCCACCTATATACCATTTCAAAGTCCTAATTCTCCTCTTCACTAGTGATCACGAATTAAGCTCATCTTTAACTCAAAGCAAGCGCTCCAACAATTGGTAAGCTTCTCTTGGTAGAAAACTATGCCTGAAAATTTTTATCCTATTTGTAGTTTGCTCAGATCCTAAGGCTAGGATTATGAAAAGAGAGCGGAGCTCCCTGGTATGACCACTGACTATGTGTCTTTTTTTGCACTTCCTTCTTCTACCAGATCGATCAGCAGCACTTGGATATGCTCCCTCAAGGTATCCGTACAAGAAACATTTGAAACAACTTTCAAGGAACTTGTTCCCTAAGGCAACATACTTTTTCAGCCAATATGTCTTTTATATGTACAAGTGATAAGCCTAGAGTAGCAGGAATAAATACGAACAAAAACATCTAAGACGACCGAGATTCGAACCAAGGGTAACGAGATCGAGAAATTGCCACGCAATCATTTCGGCCACCGCACTCGTCAATGACTTGATGCCTTCTGCAAACCTTTCAGCTTCAACTGCTCAGCTAAGGCTAAGTAGATTTTTGCCTTGTAATTGACCTTATCTAGGTCATTGCAGTGGATGGCCATCTGTTGCTTTTGAGCATGAACCGCAAACAAATTCTTTATTTCACTACGGGAGCCTCGAGGTTTCTTCCGTCAGAACTTTTCAGCTCTAGTATGAGATAGCTTTTTTGGTTCGTCAGGATGTTGCTGGCATTCTCTCCATCCAAGCCTTTAAGATCGTAGTAAGGATTCACTTTTCTTAAGGTGTCTAGGTAGCAAAAATTGTTCGTAATTGAAGTGAAAATTACTCTTGGTCGAATTCCCATTTTCTTCTTCTTACCTTCCCTTGACTCAATTTTAGACAAACCTTATAGTTTGAACTTCGGTTCGCTTGTTGGACTAATTTTTTAATTTACTTCCGCACCTACTTAGCTTTTACCCCTCTCCCTCATTGTCATCATCATCATCAACGGCGCAACAACTGGTATCCGGTCTAGGCCTGCCTTAATAAGGAACTCCAGACATTCCGGTTTTGCGCCGAGGTCCACCAATTCGATATCCCTAAAAGCTGTCTGGCGTCCTGACCTACGCCATCGCTTCATCTTAGGCAGGGTCTGCCTCGTCTTCTTTTTCTACCATAGATATTGCCCTTATAGACTTTCCGGGTGGGATCATCCTCATCCATACGGATTAAGTGACCCGCACACCGTAACCTATTGAGCCGGATTTTATCCACAACAGGACGGTCATGGTATCGCTCATAGATTTCGTCATTGTGTAGGCTACGGAATCGTCCATCCTCATGTAGGGGGCCAACAATTCTTCGGAGGATTCTCCTCTCGAACGCGGCCAAGAGTTCGCAGTCTTTTTTTGCTAAGAACCTAAGGCAGGTAAGATCATCGTCTTGTACAGTTAGAGCTTTGACCCTATGGTGAAACGTTTCGAGCGGAACAGTCTTTGTAAGCTGAAATAGGCTCTGTTGGCTGACAACAACCTTGCGCGGATTTCATCATCGTAGCTGTTATCGGTTGTGATTTTCGACCCTAGATAGGAGAAATTGTCAACGGTCTCAAAGCTGTATTCTCCTATCCTTATTCTTCTTCGTGTTTGACCAGTGCGGTTTGATGTTGTTGGTTGATTCGTCTTCGGTGCTGACGTTGCCACCATATATTTTGTCTTGCCTTCATTGATGTTCCGCCCAAGATCTCGCGCCGCCTGCTCGATCTGGATGAAGGCAGTTTGTACGTCTCGGGTGGTTCTTCTCATAGTCAGCATTGTCTTTTTATTTTTTGGACATCTGAGGTTTCTCCAGATGCTTCTCCTCCTTTCTGATGCACCTTAAATCCTTCGCAAATTTGCAGGTGTGCGGTTGGTCATAATCTGTGTTGGCTTTATCGGGGGGTGTTAGAACTTCCTTTAGATTCTTTCTCTTCCTCCCGAGACTTGTTGCATAGCACCCTGATTGTTCTCAACCCACTGGTGGACGAACTTACTGTCTTGAATGTATTAAGATAGCTAAAAAATTTTAGATCTAAGTCAGTTTTCTGTTCATACGTCGTTTTCTCTATCAGAGAGTCTTGCACTTCTGCTTCGTCACATTGGTATTTATGGAGCTCTCCTGAATTACAGTTCACACTGCTGTAGATGCTGGAGTTTCACTTGAATGGATCCAGTTTTTGAACCCCTACGATCGGATAAACTTCGTATCACTACACTTCCACATTGTTCTCTCCTCTGTACACGAATGTTTCTTTTCTCGCCTTCCTGATTGGTTTATTATTATGGATGTGTCCCCCCCCCCCATTTTTTAACCACGGGTGGATGTTTTCCTCCATTAGAAGGAGGAGGAGGTTACAAAAATGGATCACCCCAAGTAAACCACTCCCTCCTCTTCCGTACTTGCTCAGCCACTTTTCGGGGGCCATAACTTTTTAAGGAGTAGCAGCCCCTGCACGGGGGGGGGGGGGGTGACCGCTGCAATTCTTTGATGGGAGTAGAAAAGAAGGATTCCCCGTTCCTCCCACGTATCCTCCCTATTCTCTTTCCCTCACGAAGAAGGGTTGCGAATTCAAAATGATGCTATAACAAAAAACTCTTTGATTGGCGATAACATTTTAAGGGGTTGGCCACCACTAGTACTCATCGTGATTAAAGAGAGGGGACCTCCCTCTCCCCTCAATGAACTTTTCTTCTTGTCCCCCTTCGCCTCCAGTTATCCCCTACCTTTTTCAGGGATAAGGCTCAAAATTCAACCTTTACCTAATTTGTTAATCATTTCCTTTTCTTAACATGTTTAACTGGAAAATATTTTAAATTGTCTTTAATGCACAACAAATAATTCAAAAGGAGGGCTTCAAGTCTTCGGATATCAAAAGATATTACGCTCAACACACGTCTCATGACTAGAATTCATAAAGCTCTTCCTCTGAAAACCTTTGCGGTTGCTTTTTTGTAGCTCAGCTGTCCGTGGAACGTTCTACAATAAAACTATAGGTCGTGAAAGCAAAGCAAAAACCCAACTGAGGAAAATGAAAGGAAAACCAAGCAGCAACAGAGAATAAAGAAAAAAACCTAAAACAATTGCATGTCGTCGTCTTATCGTTGATAAACCGACGAAAAATAAACCACTAACCGCCAAGACAAAAAGGAAAACCAAAAACAGAACCACTCAACTTTGTGAATTTCAAAGCATAATTCAACCTAAATGGGGAAAAAAAGCTGAGGGAAATAAAAGCGAATATATCTCGCACGTTTGTAATCATCATCATGAACGGGAATGAAACCGAAAAGCCCCAGAAGCAACTTTGGAACTGTACGAGTATATAGTGCTGTGATCCCATCTTTAGATACGGGGGCTTATGACTATGTGAACTTTTGATTTTAGCGCAAAACTGAGCGAAATTATGCAGTTTCGAGGCAATGATCGGCTTGATTGAGTTCCTGTTTTCAGTAGCCTAAAGTGTGGTAGCACCTGACGAGTATGTCCCCTACAATTGTTACAAAGATACTTTGATACTTCATTGATAACTTGTGTCGGAGAGTGAATGGATTTGACGAGATTGAGCCCGTTTATCCAAAGCAAAAACGGGAGCTACTCGCTTTCATCTGTGCAGATAAGAGATACCCACGTTCACCCCGAGCTTCGTCACATTTAGGCCCTTGTTAGCGATATTCGTGCACATTTCCATCAGAGGGATTCCAGCAATTCGTGGACTCCTGTTCAATTCTGCGGCATTCTGCCCATCTCTCTAATGAAATGGCTCAAAGAGGCTCATGTGACGGTCCGCTCTTGAGCTCATCCACTGCGGAGTCATCAGCCGCCCACTCTATCCGAACAGAAGACCTGGCTGATCCACTCACTATCGTCACTCCACTATCTTTCGTGCTAGCATGGGGGCACGAATATGCCTCGTAAGCCGGCAATCATTCTAAGGAGTTCCCTCCAGTCTTCCTCCTTTCCTTGTCTACCCACTCGATTTCCCGCCCGACATGACCACCCACAATTGCGAACAATTCGCATAGCCATCGAGCGATGAAGCGAAGAAAGAAAAGTTGTGTGAGCGCTTTCATTCACGCCTGTGTACTGAGTCTTTGCGGACTTGTTCTTCGTAATCAGCTGATTAACTTGCAACCGGCTACAACGTACTACTTACACCGGCCAGACTAACTTACGTCATCATCCCACCCACCAGCGAGCGTAACGAGTTGGAGTTGTTACTTCGATTTTTTTTCCTGGGTTTTGTGGAAATTCGCGACGTGATAACGAGCGCAGGAATGGGGGATGGGAAGGAGATTACAGCAAGAGTTGAAAGCAATTTTTAGCTGATGCGAAATGAACTGGTTGCTGTTAGCTTCTTCGCTTCTGCATTTAATTTGCTGAGTAATTCGTAACTGGTCGCAATGTTTGCGCTAACACTTTAAGATTTCGTGGAAGAGGATGATGCTCGGTGATGGGGGACAGTAGGAAGTTAGCCTCTGGTGCTAATCATATTGTTAAAGTCTGCCAATTTCTTTGAATTACGAAGTGCACACGGGTCCGTTTGTGCTTTCAATCCCTTATGTGTTCATGTTTCGGGGTCGTGGTCTTTCTCCCAGGGTAAACACAAGAACAACAAACAGTAGAGCTTGAGCCTCCAACTCCATCTCATCTCTTAATACTACTCCCCTAGGGCATGATAAGTTTTCGTCGCATCTAATCTCAACAATTGCAAGGGAAATGACAAATACGGACCCTTTGTTTCCCACACGATACTAATATCCTGCTCATGAATCTGATATTTTTCTTCAGCACCGTCATCTGACATCTTTTGTAAAGTTTTGACAGCTGGGTTCAACTTTTACTTGTTGAAGTGGTATCAGTAAGCAACCTTACCACTGGGTGTAGTGTTCATCTGACGGAAAGTAGTAGGTCTCAACAGCAGGAACTTTCTGGTCGCCCAGAGCATATGGTAGGCCAATCCGATCTTTTATGGTCTCTCTGATTACTGCAATTTTCGTATTTGTTTACAATTCCATGCCTCAATAAGTCGGCATTCGCCATTAGGCTACCTATTATCGAGGAAGACTAGTATGACGAAGTAAAGCGAGTCCAAATATTCTGGGCGAACAAGGTCTTAGTTCCAAGGGTATAGAGCGCACAAATCCTGGAATTGCCTTACACAAATTTTAGATCTACTCAGCATGGAATGAATTGTTATTGAGGGCTACAAATATAGCTCCACCAGCTGAGCACCATATGGCACAGTTTTATCTCTGTCATTTTCAACCGGTTATTTTGAGAAAATTTGGAAATACTCTTCCTTGCCCTTTAGCCTGACTTCTTAAAAATTAATATTAGTATCAAATGTTTCATCAAGTTAATAACATTTATTTTTTTCTCTTTCAGGTTTTGACCTCGCAACGGATTTTTAATATAAGGTAAGATCATTTACGGCTTGAGATGTAACCTTGGAAAAACTATCCAGTTAGGATTCTCTTTAACTCAGATTATGACAAATGGGGCTTCCGCGGCAATTTGATCTTTATTTAGAAAGTACCTAAATTGTTATACAGTACCAGTTTGAAAATTAGAAAAAAGCTCCAGCTGGCAAAAATAAAGGTCCATGACTACCTTTCTCTAATATATTGTTACGCTTGGGACGTTGATAAATAGTTCTGCGTAGTCGAACTAACCAAAGATCCTTATGTTCAATTCCTCGTCCTTGGAATCGCAGCTACTCGATGAGTTTAACTTTTGGTCATTCCATTCTTCGAATTGTATTATGCCATTCGAAAAACCCATAATCTACCTGATCTAGAAACCGGAACAGCTTTATGCTTCCTGTCTAAACCTTAGAATACCAAGTAAAACATTGGTTTTAGCGTCTATATAATACAAAATCGCGGATTTTTGACGTAGGCTTGATACGTTGGACACGGACGGTGTCGTGGTGGACAGATAGCGTGTCCTGGTAGATTTCCCAGCGAATGACCATCAATATGCCGGTTCGAAATGGTTGACGTTATCTCTTGGCGTGCAATGTCCGGCCTCCCCCTGCGCATGAAATGTCGCGAAAGGAGATTCGTTGAAACTCTTAGCACAGATACAGCCGCACTGGAAGACACTTCAGGACCGGTAGTTCTCTCATAAATTGAGTTATAAATCTGGTAACGCCCCGAAGGGCACGCGGCCGAGAGAAATCTGTGGATGACGCAAATGTCAACCTGCGGAAGAAGTGTCATAAGCTTCGTCGTTTGACATAACGTTTTAACAGCCGACAGAGGGCATGCAACACGAAGGCAGGGTATAGATTATCTAAAAGGATGCTTCGCCGCGTAACAAAAGCAAAACTCTCTACTGCGAGAAACTGATGGCAGCAACCGATGAAATGGGGATGGAGATGAGTAGAGGCTTAGTCAAAAGCCGATCACCAGAAAAATCGAGGTGCTACGGAAATCCTCTTCACGTTTAAGGCCGAGCAGATGGACCGCAATGTGCAGGCACTATTCTCTGCGCATCCGATATAGGATGATGGCCATAGCGTGAAAGGTGGTGAAATAATTCTCTTCACTATTCATTGTGAAAAAGCTGAAGAAAGCAGCCTTTAGAAAAATTGGAAGGAAGCCAGGGCATTTTTGGTTGTCGCTTGAGTCTATAGGGTAACTCCTGCATACCACTACCGTGAAAATACTCGAAAAGTTCATGAGGAATAGACTGCTGCTGGCGGCTTATCTCCAAGACAGTTCTTCTTTTGTCACATGCTTCGAAGTTCTACATTTCTCACAAATATTTCGCAGTGACTAACCGGTTCGTTGTCCAGGGTGCGCCAGATCGTGAACCGCATTAAATACTCGCTTGCGGAAAGTGGCTGAAATATATGGCCTTGGTCCCTTTTCTGAAGTCTCGCAGCATAATGCAGAGATTAAGTCGAAAATGGAGAATTCCCTGAAAGTGTACTTGGGGTTACTCCTCAGGCTCTGAAGAACTGCGACGTCCCTCTGTGCTTCCGCCATTGCCGGAAAATCGATTGTGGCAGGGATCATGGCATCCTCAAATTATGACAAAGCGTCAGCAACTACGTTGTCTTTTCCAGACACGTGTAGGATGTCGGAGGTGAACTGGCTTATGAAGCACAAGTGCTTGAATTGACGAGGCGACGCTTACAAATGTGAGAGGCTTGTTGTACGTGAACACTGTGAACACCCTGCCTTCTAGGGAATAGCGAATGTATTACTGTAGTTCCGTTGGGCGGGGTTCAATTGTTTCCAGCTCAATGGCTTCCAGCTTTGGTTCACCTTTTGGTGAAGAGCCGCACCTATGGCGATGTCTGCGACATCGACGAAAAACGGCCAGAAGCGTGGTGTCCACCAGCTGTTGCTTCATCGACTCAAATGCCGGAATAGCCGCTGTGGATTACTCAATCAGTCGGGTGCCTTCGGTTTTCACCCCGGACAGATAGTTGTTAAGGATAGATTGATTTTGGGCGGCCCTGGGCAAGAAACGACAGTAGAAGTTTAGCATGCCCAAGAACCTTCTCAGATCCTTAACAGTTTTGGGAGACGGGAAGCTTGCGATTGCTTGCACCTCGTCCTGGTCTGGTTAGATGTAATCAGAGGTTATATTGTGGGTGAGAAATCTCACCTGCGGAGGAATTTGCACTTAACGTTGAGAAGAAGACCGGCCTCAAGGAGCTGTTGAAAAATGCACTGGATGTGCGCTATATACTAAGACTCTGAGGAGGAGACGAGGCGGCTACGAGAAAATGCGAAAAGTCATGGATGAGCGGTATGGGATATCTGTCCGGAATAGTCTGAGCGTTTCGGCGCCTATAGTCGCCACAAGGTCTCCATTCGCCGTTTGGTGGAGTACCGAAGACCAACAACTGTCTGAGGGCCTGCGTATACCTTGAGGAGCTCTTCAAACTCTTTCCTTCTAATAGTGGTAGTAGACACACCATAGAGAAGATAGGAGAGCCGGTGGTGCTGAACACAATGTTTTACTAGCTCGGAGAGACTACTTTCGGTAGCTATGTTGCGATATTTTTGAAGAAGTGCACGAATGGCAAGGTGGAGTTTGTCCCTGATGACATAAGTTTGGTTGGGGCTTGCGTTGCAGATCCACTAATGGCACAGGAAGTCGGCACCCAAAATGGGAGTGCTAACGTCCGCTATAATGAAACGCCACGAATACTCGTACGTGCGTCGAAGTCCCGAACTCAGATCTAATTGCCTTTAGTCATAAGTGTGGATCGACGATGAATTTGCTGCTGAGGCCTGAGGCTTTGATCGATGGTAGTCGGATACAGGGAGAACCGAATACTCAGCGCCTGTATCAATCAAATAGTTCCCTCCGACCAAAACGTTACGTGGTTTTTGTACTTCGGGTAGCTGTCGCCCGGGCTATCGACAGGTTTAGCTTTCTGTTGCAAAGGCGGAAGGGTTGGTACATTTTGTGGCGTTTTCCGCGAACGTTCGGTGGTACCAGCATAGCCCGGCACCGGTTGAGGGTCCTGACGACCTACTTTCCGAGCATCTATTTCGAGGAGTGGACCTCGACCTGTTTCGCGAGCTTCGTCCTGGTTCGAGAACTGCAACGGTGTGCGCTAGTCTTGCTACGGTGGTTATCAATTCGTCTATTGAATGTTGTAGTTGGGCGAGTTTATCCGGCGCACCGCTCGCCACCTCACCAACCATGGGCCACGAGTGCACTTCATGGATTTTGTCGGCAGTGGCCGCCTGCATGTCCATCGAACCAGAGTCTACGCATGCCAAAATAGCACGAGTGTCCTCCTGAAGCCGCTGCAACCATTAAAGATTGAAGGAGAGCCGGTCCCTCTGGGTCCCCAGTCTGACTGGGTGTCTGATCGCCGGCTCTTCCAATTGATCAGAAGATTCCTTATTCCTTCATTATTTTTTGGAAGATCTGACTGACATGACCAACCGATCAAATGCGTTTATGGGGACGTTCTTTTCTACTGAGTTAGTTAGCTGTTGTGCCACCTTCCTAAGATTCCTTCCTTCCTAGAATTTCGCATATTTAATGATGAGAACTTTGCAAAGCTACAAACAAGACCCATAATAAGACTTAGATATTCTTCAAACGTAAGAACATTTTTTCTTCACTGTGTCATCTTAATTATTGCCAGACTTGACTAGACGCTTGAGTCTCCTTTGAGAACATCAGAAAACATCTATCTAAGCCGATAGATACTCATAGATAGACAGATACATGGTCAGATGTATAGACAGTGAGACGAGTAACAATCTAAAGATGCTGGGAATGAGGAATGTTTTCAAAGATACACACCATGAAGTTGATGATGATGGCGATGGGTCACTTGGGCGCATGTGAGCTATAGAACTTAATTGCCGGCTACATCACAGGCTCAACCTGCTTAACAGCAGTGGTCGCGGGTTCTAGTTGTGTATCTATAACAACAACAAACATCACAAGCACTAACAACAATAAGCAGATCTTTTGCGTTAACCATCGTACCCAATTCATTTGGGCTTTTCAAGCGATGGATAATCGCAATCAGAAACCACTTGTGTTTTTATTTTGCCGCCTATATTGTAGATAGTAGATCCACATGTCATTAGCGCGTTTGTTCCATTTTCGCGGATGTTTTGAATGGTTACCACCTTACATGGTTAGGGATGGTCGAGAATTTGTGGGGTATCGAAAGGGTGGAAGGGAATTATGGAGACCCTTCTATGAGCTAAGGAGTTGCTTTTTGTCCTGATGCTTTCTGTGAGTTCCTCAATGGATAGAGGGAAGTTTACCAATTGTCCCCCGTACAAAAATATCTTTTTCATGGAGCGACTGATTGAAGAGACATAGTGATAATCCCCGGCGCAGATAGGTCCAGCGTCAATGGGGTGGTGCTAAACCCCTACGTCCTTGTCATATCGATACTACCCCATCAACCCTCTAACCTTCCAATCCAATTATACATTTTTTCGGATTATTTTTCCCATCTTTCATTATTCGTGTTAGTATCTGAACACTCTATTCGCGCTATCTATTCATTTAACCACGCGTTTATCACGAACAGAGAGCCTTACGTAGGTACCAAACAAGAATATGCCTCCCAAACGGCCTCAATCTGTACATTCGCTAACGATATACGAGTATCTGAATTCGATATCTCCTGCACGCTTCAATTTCAACCGTCGCAGAAAAAAAATCCCAGATCCCACAAAAACTATGTTGAACCTGGAACCGATAGCGTTTTAGATTTTGGGGAATATAATAAGAGTCTGCTGCCGTCATCATGGTTACCCTCGTCCCCGTCGCTACCACCATGTGGCAATACAATTTCCGCGCAATGATTTTTTAATTCAGAGATTCCATCTCGGAACTCTTTTTTATGCACCGGATTGCAATACCCGGAAAAATCTACGAGGCAGTGTAATTACACCGTTTTTATGGGGTTGTCTATACAAATGTTGTTCTTCAGCGGGTTTTGTATTTCCAATAAAAAACCAGGGATCGGAATAGTATATCGGCAAGAACACACCAACAATGAATTCAATTAGGATAATAAAGTGAGGCCCGTATGGCGATTGAATGGAGGAGGAGAGAAAGGATCGCCAGGGAATCGACTAACTGCTGATTACTTGATAGCAAAGTAGGAAGTAGTTTGCTTGGGAACTTGTGATAAGGGTGTTTTTGCAGGAAGTTGGGCCTTCTATCTAGTGCATTCTGATGTTCTGATAAAAGTTTTATTGAGTAGTAAAGTGCTCTCGATTTTCTCATCTACTGAAATTATTCGCTTTCTGATAATGGCACTATAATGGCTTCTTTGATAGTAAAGTTTTGGAGTTCCGTTGATAAGCAAGTTCCTAGGCAAGGCTACGTGACGCTAAGTCCGTATCGAATGGGTTTTTCAAAGTTTGTTTAATGAAATCTCTTCAGTTTTTATGAAAGGGTTTATTTGATCTAATTTATTTAAGGTTTGATTACACTTTTATTAACTCTTCTACCTGACGGTTCCCCTATGACTCTCCTTGTGATCTGTTTCATGTTTTCTTTTACAACGATCTGCTAAGCATTTTAAAAAGGAAGGGTAGGTATGTAGGTGTCAGTAGCCGAGCAGCAAATTAGCGCTGTAGTGCGTCATGTTCATGCCACAAACTCCCAACACTATGACTGCTGTGATAAGAACAAGGGGGAGGAGTGCAGTTGCCTCAGATGCTCAGAGCCAGGCCGAAGCATTCTCGAAGGGCCGGCTAGAAATCCGGCTAAGGTCCTCAAAGAATGATTTATCTTGCGTCAGTAGGCTGGTTCTAGCTAGAGTTGGGAAATTGCAAAGAAAGTGCCTAAGGGTTTCTCCCTCTCCTCCACTTCGACAATGTGAATTTTAGGCTATGGCGAAATAGTCTCCTATAGGCCAGTGCTACGGCTGCTAAGTAATGACAGTCGCCAGCGTGACACAGACTCTGCCCACGTTTTTTTAAGGAGGCGGAAATCTTCAAAAGGGATTTTTACCCACTAAAACCATCCCCAACTCCCCCTATTCCGTGGAACAACCTTTAGGTATTACATCACGGGGCGGAGTTAGCTTAATTTAGTTAGGACTCCTTCCATCTACGTGCGGGGTTCGTAACCGCACCTTCCACACTTCCTCTGCTTTTGGCAGTTTATCCTGGATTAGCCGAGATGACGAACGCTGCATCATCTGAGACAGTCCTTAAGGCAAAACACACCCTTAAGCCTGTTCTTCTGTAGACCGTACTCAATCTATGTGCATTACCTAAAACATGCAGCACTTTTCCCCCAAACAGGGACTGCATACAACAAGATAGAACTCACCTATGAGCAGCCTGCAAGTATGCCGCGATCTTCCTACGTTCGGTATCATCCTTGTCAGACTCATATTCGCGGAGGATGCTTTTTCGGGAATATACATTATGTGCTGCTTAAAATTCAGTTTTCCGTCTATCATCACCCCCAAGTATTTGATGGCCGACTTGGAAGGGAAAATACGACTCCCGATTCTAATGCAGGCGTAATTTCTCTTGCGGCTGATGAGGACCGCTTCCGTCTTTTCCCCCGCGAGTGCCACTCCAGCACTCTCTAACCAAGTCTTAACAACACTGATTGCTTCGCTTGAGTAAAACTCAACATCTTCAGCAGCAGCACCAGCGTCTGCCGCTTCCATGATGCAGGAAAGATACTCTCGAACATGCACATTTCGAACAGCTCCGCGAACATATCCGGTCTGTTGACCGCAAATTTGAGGGCCTTATTCGGTATGCCGTCCAGACCCGGAGATTTGCTGCAGATCTCCAGCAGCTCGTCCCTGGTAACTGGTGGAATCGACGTCACATTCAGAGGGCGTTGGAAGATGTCAGTAGCCCCTTCTTGCTAGGGAAGTAACCCCTGGATTATTTTCAACAAGGGCATAGGGCACATGATCTGCGAAAATGATCGGTCTCTGCGAGTTATGTCCGCTTCCGACAGAGCTCCTTAAAACATTCCCTCTTATTCCGCTGGATGCCCCAGCCATCTTCAAGCGTCGCCAGGACTTCCGCTCGACATACACTGGCGAATTCTCGGAGAGCATATCACGGATACCCTGTGTGTATTCGATAAAACTCCCGGACCGATTTCACAGATCATTTTTTATCCGTCGGTGAAGAATGCTGTCATAACCTTGCCACACGCCGCCGGTCTTTACTCTGCTCTGGTTGGAAAGTTCACAGCAAAGTTCCTCTTGTTAGGATTGCATATGGTGTAGTCCGTGGAGAATGTCCAAAGTTTCCGAGGTACAGGATCTAAGATGTAACTATAGTCGTAGGGTTTCACTGTCCACCATCCGGACTTACATAGTCTGACAGAAATGTGCGCTACAAAGTATTTATTATGGAGGTCTAGGGGGAAGACCAGCTCCACACGCGGTTCATTGAATCCTATTAAGCTTCGTTCTATTGTATTTTTGGTTAGCGCAAGCCACCATACAATAGAACCGCACGTTATGGTGGGACGTACCACGGCTGTGTACATCCAGACAACCATCCTCAGCCGGCGATCCCATTTTGTTGCAAAAGTCCTCTTACAGGCATAGAAGGCTATACAGGCCTTCTTAACTCTCAGTTCTTATCTTGGTAGTGAATAACATCAGTTCCGTTTTGGTTGGATTTATGCCAAGTCCGTATCTTGCGCCCCACAGGCCACACCCTTCGTAACGCTTAACGCGTAACGCTCTATGATGTAACTTATAATAGATGCCCGCTTTCGGTTCGAAAACCTCGCGTGTGCATCTCCAAGAGTGTGTATCCCAAATAGATATAGCTCCGGTAAATTTCGACAGGCCACGTCATAATCCTTTCTTACTGCTTCTGTAGCGCTATACTCTCTGGGCCCGAAGATTTATATGCGAAGAAGATGTTAGGTTGTTGCCTTGCTGTTTGCGCGGACCCAACCTTTGGTCGACGTGGCCAAACTGCTAACGAAAATATAGAGGGATTCTGATTTAATTTTCTCTTTATTTTATTGATTAAATTCACAAACACCGCACGGAAGAAGCCCGCTATTGCGAGGAAAAGGGAAAAAAATGCTAAACAATTATGTACTGCTGTTGGCATGTAGACTAAGTCTTCATTCGCCGGCGGTCGGAACCAGAAGAAGGAGTAGACGCGCGTGCCGGCCTCGTGCCAGGCCGCCAATTCAGTCGGTGGTTCTTGCCTCCCATGTGCCGCCACATCACTTCACCCTAGCCGAAACTGCACGGGTTCAGTGGAGGAACCCGGGATGTGATCCCGCCAATGGAGTTACCTCCGGTTCGGTGAAGGCCTTCAGCATCGTTTCCCTCGCTCCAGGATTTTAAAGGGGCTCTCGTATGGTGAGTGCAGCGGCATCCAAGGAGCATACCTCCGAATGAGGACCCGCAATCATGTCTGAAGGTCTCTCGGGGTGTCGCAGTCTCGAAACCGCATCCCTGAGCAGACGCAGTATGCTGGAGTAGCTTCACTCTACTCTGATATCCAGCACAGGGTCGGTGGGCAGTCGCCAATTCTCCCTGTACACCATCTCCACAGGGCTGACCGTGAACTCCTCTAGGTGAGCTTTGCGAAGGCCGAGGAGGACGAAAGGCACGGACTGCAACCTCGACGGATCGTTGCCAGCCATTAATTGGATCAGAGCCTTGAAGTGTATTAGTGCACTTCATTCAACACCCTGATGGTACACTACAATATTACAGAACCCTTTAGGAGGCAATGTGGTCAGCATTGCGCTAGCCCGAGATTATTTATTACCCTGTCAAAGCATAAGCCTGGCACTGATCTGCTTTGCCACAATGGTAGACGTCAAATGTAACAGTTTTTCTGGCGAAGCAGTCAGTCAGTTACAGTCGTGAACCATGTAAACCGACGGAATATACACGTTCTCTGCTTCTGCCTACTTTCTGCCTACTCCAGCATGGCCATGACTAGGATGGCTCGAACTCTGGGTCGGGTACAGGAAAGCGTGGAGACTCATCTTTGGTTTGGCAAGGACATATACTGTAGGTCTGTCCTAATTGGCGTCTCTTGTGCTGTGAAAGAAATTATAATATTTGCTTTGGAGTCCTTTAATGACTCGTTCGCCTCCGATCCAGGGCTCCCATTAGTGCGACGTCTAGGAAGAAGATTAGCAGATTACCTGAGACGCACTTCGAGTATTGCAGATTCATCTGCGCTGCACTCAGCATAATCTGCTTGGGAAGTGGGTTCGTCAACCCCCGGTGGACCGTCGATCTTCATCTCCTCCAACAGCTCGCTTGCGGCGTCGACTGGATTCAAGTGGTCGCCCGACGGAGTGGAACACTTTCATTGAGATGATTGAGATGATTTTCAGCTCTCCGAACCGAGAAAAGTCCCTGGAGAATTCAAACCCACGGACCACTTGAAAGGAATCGAAGCAAGGGATGAATCCCATGTGTTCGCCTTTATGGTGCAGGAGATGCTCGATGACCATTTCCGACAGCCTGGCCTCGACACTGGTTCACATTTCCGACGTTAGTTTGCTGCAAGCGAAATTGGCGAACTCCTGGTCACATTGCTGAAGGGTTTCGAAATCCGTGGCTCACCGGTCGCCTGTTGCTAATTATTTGTCTGCAAAGATTGCTTAGCATCCGAACCCTTGCACACTCTGCTCCGCTTGCGTTGTTGTTTGACTTTGTTTTTAGATCGACTCCGGCTGAAGGCAGTGAGCTTTGCTTTCTGCTCGCCTCCCAGGCGTTTACTGTGATATTCGTTAAAAGTCGCTGATATTTAGTGAGGTCCTTTTCATTCTGCTCGCGACAGTACGGTCATCCTTATTCTTTGCTATCTTGCTCAGAAGATGTATGGCCTTTTAGTATTGGCTCTTGATTAGGACCCCAGTGGATCTTCACTTTGTTGGTTTCCGGTGATCGACATTCTTGTCAGCCCTTGCTTCTAAGGGACCTCCGACGTCGAATGTTTCGGGTTAGGAGTACTATGGCTGATACTCGCTATACTCAGCGCAACATCAGTGGATTCCAAGCTAGAAACCATTAGTCCGTCTGTCACCTCGGTCATGGGGGTCTCTGCGGTAGGTTTCAGCACAGCGGGACTACAGCTGGTACCGACTGTACTGCGCTCAACATGCTGTCTCCTGGCAGGAAGTCAGCAGCTCGTCCTGCAATGATGCGCTTGACATCAACACCTCATCTTCTGGTGCTCTGATTTGACGGCGAAGAAGACGGAGCAGCAACCATGTCGAACAGACCAACACGAGGTGTCCGAGGAGAACCTTCATGTGGTGGCACCGGGAAACACTGTAATCACTATGACTTGCTCGTCGTGATGCAGTAGGCGAATGCTCCAAGGCTTATATAGGCCAGCAGACCCGAGCGAGCACTGAGGCTCATCTGTAGTGGTCACGAAATTTTACCAGGGGTGTACTGGTGTCATGGGAACCGAGATAGCCCTCTGAATTTACTAGTCTCAAGAAGATTCTTTCAGCTTTTCAGCTCGATTGTTGCAGTTTCATGAGGGTTGTGGTTACGTTCAAGTAAACAAGAGAACTTCGGCTCTCAAACGTGGTGGTGCTTTTCAGGTAGGATTTGCATCCACTAGTATGAATGCTGAGCCATGCATTCAGTATAGACTAGTACCGTTGCGCTTGTTCCAGCGGGGCTCTGATGGTGGTTAGAAAATCACAACGCGTCTTAAGAAGATTATGAGGTTAACTCATTTCAATAGGAATTCATCTTAAACCACCAAGGACTCTTCTTCTCTTGTACGTTACATGTACTTTTTATTGATTCCGTGTCTTGGTCCTACGATTAATCTGGGAAAAATGTCCGCCCTGGCTAGCCCGGCTATCAAGTTCAGGGTCTTTTTGAAACTGAAGGTACCCAGATATTCAGAGTTTGTATACTAAAGGCCAAGCTTCCCATTGGCCACGCAGCTTTCGGGTCAAGCTCTTGACACAACAAACATCGTCCTGGAAAGCGTAACAGGACGAGTAATGCCCAGACTATTAAGTGTTGAGTAGTCTGGAAAAGCAAATTGCTGTCTCCGCAGCAGCTGGAAGTACTTTGAATGCTGACTTTCTTTCAATTACCCTCATGCCTTCCCACTGTATAAAAAAACAATCCCGGGAACGCCATAAAAGGTCCAGTTTGCACCTGCTTTACTTTCAATAAATCCCTAAAAAACGATTCAATTGAACAGCAAAGCTACAATTGCATACAATTCCATTGAACCAGATCCATACGAGATTCTCTCCTTGTGCAAACCAATTCACATGTTCGCACATACGTCCATGCATCTGCCCAACATGTCGTGCTCGAAATCAAGTGCTAAACTGAAGGGACCAACTCACCAAGTCCCTGGCAACCTTCTTTATAGTGATTTTTCCCCGAACGTCCACCTGAATCTACCCTGGTTGCAACATACTTTCAATTTCGCCAAACACTCTAATTATCCTTCGCGAATTTCCGTGTTATCCGGTCTTCCTCCTGAAGAAGGAGGCAAGATCGCAACAAAAAATTTGTAATCCGGTTCCAAAAGTACCTGCAAATGTAGCAAAGTTTTGTGAGGGATGCTTCGTAGCTAAGTGAAACAGGTAATTTGTGACACATAGTAAGCACCGGGCATCTGAGGGAAACTACGGAACAGAGCAGAAGACCGAGACCAACGAGAGGAGGCTGCGTGGACCACAAATGTTTGCAAACGTGATTCATTTAATTTGCAACATTTTCGCGTTTTTCGTCCCTCAAGTTCTTGGGGTATTGTCCATAAATTTTTATGATTTCGTTACATCTGTTGTCGACAGGGTGGAGAACGGAGTTCTTGGCTGGGTACTTTGGGGGTGCTTGGAATGTTTTGCTAGGCCGGAGTCGTTGCTTCCAGAGAGACCAAAGGGTGAGTGGACAAGGCTTGATTGCGCACGACTGGTTTCATAAATTTCGACACTTTATTCTTGAAAGTCGGAATAAATATTGAAATCGTGGAATGAAATCAAATGGGGGTCGTGGCGAAAAGATGGCTCCAACAAACAATTAGTGGATTAAGCTCGACAACTGCTGGCAGGCAAACATACGAGAACCCTAAACACATCCTGTCCGCTCGTCAACACAAGCCATAAAAAGTCGAGCACTTACCCCGGGGTGGAGGAAGCGTTGAATTCACGTAGGAAACATTCATACGACGTAAACCCGAAAAGGCGAGAGCAACATAAACTTTTTTCAGCTCCGTCGCTGATGAACCCGGCGACCAATTAACCTACTCGCCATATTTCCAGTTTTACTTGTTCCCTACGTGTGAAGCATTTTATTAACGAGTACGTCCGCATTTTAATGCAGTTTCCATTATTTCTCCCCCAGCCCGCATGGGTGTTTGGTGTATCTTGTTTTTGCACAGTTGACGACTCTAATGCCCATCGTCGTGGAAAATTCTCCCCGTGACGCAGAGACTTTTCCATTTCCATTTTTCACCCTGACCGATGTTTGGTGCTTCGCTCTTCTCATTGTTTATGTTATTATCAAAGAAATTTGCAAATCAAATTACTACTTTTTATGTCCTGTTATTGCTGCGGCTTCGGACTGAGGTGAATGTTTAAATAGGCACCGCACGCCATTGTAGTGGATGATGTGCACGACATATGAAGCACGGCATCCAGATAGTCGTATGATACCACACCTTTTCGTGAGTAATGGAATGGATGTCTTTCTTATTTTGGTGAGTGCTCATGATTCCACACATTATTGCGAACAATGCGGAGAAATTGAATAGAATAGTTTCGAGACAAATAAAAGTGTTTTACAATGCGAAACACTCATCTTTTTATTGTCTCTTGACGATGTGATTACCATGACAAGTGGAAGATGGTAATATTGTAAGTGACTTTGTACATCCAAAGTACAACTCTCGGAGCCTTCCAAAGTGTTCTTGAAGTGTCCGCATTCCAGAACGTTATGAGGAGCGAGGACGTGTTGACTTGAAGATGGTATCCTTCGGCCCGAGTAGGTTGGGAGCGAAAAATTGGCATACGGCCAAGTCTAGGCTATCCAGAGAGTTCTGCAGTCCTCCTCCTATTTTCTTGTTCAACAAATAGCTCTGGCAGCGACAGTCTTCATTTTATTGAACACTGTCCTGTTCTCAGGACGAGGAGAGAGAGAGGACCTCGTTACCTTTTGAGAAATGGCTCGGACAGGTAACTTCGTGCGTTCTGCGCCGGGGTTTTTTGTAAGAACCTTTATTTTAGTTAGGAGAACTGGTGAGCGCGTCATGTTGGGGTTCCTTTTAAGGTGTTGTGTAAAACAAAACCTTATTAAAATCGGTTTACTGTCAGTCTGTCTTTTTTTTATTGATGTAGATGGATATCTTACAAAGACACTGCCGCGCCAGATTGCAGCAGCGTGTGGGATTCTCACCCACTCTCCTTCTTGCTTCCCCGCAGAATCGCCGCAAAACATTCATTCGGGGTGAACTGCGCTTTAAGCGACCAATCCTTCCATTTTTCTCGTCCTCCTTGCGTGCTCTGCTTTTCCAAGTTCCTCCTTTATACTTTCGATTGCGGAGTTCACCGTACACCAGTTTCCCTCCAACTTCAACATTTCTCCGACGATGTTCTGTGGTCTTAGGTTGATTTTCAGGGAGTCGTGGACA
This sequence comes from Hermetia illucens, assembly GCF_905115235.1. Classification (NCBI taxonomy): domain Eukaryota; kingdom Metazoa; phylum Arthropoda; class Insecta; order Diptera; family Stratiomyidae; genus Hermetia; species Hermetia illucens. The sequence goes on along the minus strand of NC_051854.1, from coordinate 8,438,216 downwards.
GTGGAACATAACATGCTCCGAGTCCTCAGGTCTGCAACCACATTCAGGAGAAAAGGGAGATTCATCCAGCTTGAATTGGTGCAGACACTTCCTGTAACCACCATGTCCTAACAGGAATTGGGTCAGATAGTAGTTAATCTCACTGTATCGCCGCTGGATCCACAATACGTGAAATCAAAGTGTGGGTCCAACGACTCCTCTGCGAGTCATCCCACCGTTGCTGCCACTTCTTCAGCGACTCTCGCCTTGTCGCCTTTCGGTATTCTGCATCCTTTCCAGGAATATAATAGTGTGAAGCGAACCACTCCGGCCGCAAGTAATCTGTGACTGTATCCTGGGCCTCCAATGTTAGGCATCATCCGCGCTAATGAGAAGCTAGTATTTGTCACTTTCTCATAGGCATAATCCAGGTGTTCCTTGAAATTGATTTTAGCGTCAGATATTTGATAACCGGTTTCGAAGTAATGATGTGACCAACACGAATATTAACCGCATTCATCTTCCTATGGTTGGTAATCAAGACCGCCTCCGTCTTTTGTTCCGCAAGGTCAAGTTGAAACATCCACGCTAACGAGCGTACAATTATTATTTATTTTTTTACCGTGGCCTCCTTTGACACGAGAAGGACAAGGACCCCATTGTACATGATCCAACACTCAGCTCTGGGGTACTCCTGCAGTGACGGTGTACTGCTTGGATCCCTCACCCGTTTCGTACCAAAGTGTCCTCTCCGAAAGGTAACTGTCGAGGATCTTAGTCAAATAACTAGGGACACCCGTCTTAGACAGTGAGCTTCTTATCCACTCCCAACTAGCGGAATTGAACGCATTTTTGATGTCCAACGTCACCACGGCATAGCATTTTTTAGACGACATCGCATCTCGAACCAGCATGCATATTTCAAATATGCTGGTAAACCAGTCGGGTCTGTTCTTAACAGCGAGTTTATTGAGAACAGCATCCAGATCGGGTGTTTTGTTATCACCAATTCTCCGTCAAATTTGCGCAAGTTCCTTCTCATTTACCGCAGGTTTGGTGTGAACGTTCAATGCTTGCTTGTGTTGTTTGCATTCCCCTTTATCCAGGGGGAAGAGCGCCATCACGATATCGAGTAGAAGATGCGGGCAGGCCAGTTGTGGTGTTCGCCCTCTCATCTTCTTCATAACTATCCTGTACGCTGTTCCCCAGGGGCTTTGGTCTGCCTCTGCCCAAAGTTCTTTCAAGCATTCTCGCTTGCTGGTCCATATAGCTTGCCTAGCTCGAAGGTTCACATATACTTGCCGTTTCTCGTCGAAGTCCGTTCTCAGTCGTTGGCAGATCCTTCTAGCTCGAAAACATGCATCCCGTAACTCTCTTCATTCCACCAATAGTTTGAGCGACTTTTTTCAAGGACTCGCCGCCTCGGCATAGCAGCGTCGCATGCTCTCGTTACACTTCTCATCATTTGTTCTTTTTTGTAGCCGCGCCACCAAGATTGTGGCTTCCCAATAGCATCACTATGAATGCATCCACCTCTGCGGGAGCGCACATCGCCACATAGCCCATATTCGATCTGGGGGGAAATTACCTGGTGGTCGCTATGAGTATAATGCTGACTGACAAACCATGCCATTCTCCTTGCCAATGTGGCACTCACATATGTCAAATTGACTATTGAGCACGACCCTGTCCCACGAAAAGTGGAAACATTTCCCGTATTTGCAAGCACCAAGTCTAGCTTCGCGAAAGCTTCGAGCAGGATACGGTCCCTGGTGTTCGTAATGCGACTGCCCCAATCCATGGCCCATGCGTTGAAATCACCCGCTCATAGAAGGTCTGCGAGAGAAGATCTTGTGCTGCCTCGCAGTGGTTGAGGCTGATTTGTATCAACCTCATTTCTTTACTGCATTCAAGGCTCTCCTAAACACTGGGCATCTGCTGCTGCCTGCGACGTGCCAACGGTCGACGCCTTTTTTCACCTTGCAAAGCAGGCTGAGCCTTGCATTCCCTGGACATATGACTTTCTCCCCCACATTTTCTGTAACTTTTTGACCTGTCACAGTCACCGGTTCATATCGGCACTATAGGGCTAAATTCCAGGCATCTAAAGCAGCGCTTGAGGGACACCTGCTTCCTGAGTCGGCAAACGACCCAACTTATTTCTACTTTACCAGCCGCCAGCAGATTGAATGCTGCTTCAGTTGGTAAGCTTATATTTGCCGTTTGTGTGCCTCCGTATGCCTTCCTCAGTCTCCTAATTGCGGAATCTTGCAAGCCAAGTGGTCTGAACTGCTTTTCTAAGGCGTGCTTACATTGTATAACACTCTCTTGCTTTCTGGCCCGTACTTGTGCTCTCTCTTGACTTCTCCACCTTGTCGAGGAAATTTTCAACCGTTTTGCCCGGAGACTTTTTCAACTGCAGCATCAAATCTCCTTTTTGGGAGCGTCTGATTCGACTGACGTTTTTTCCAAAATCCATCAGCTCAGGATCGTATTTGACCTTCCTGAAGATATCGGCGTAAGTCGTATCACCTTTTTTGGAGATGATAATTAATTTGGGGCGTAATCTTCTTTTATGGGTTACATTTTTCTTTCCGCCAACCTTGGTCCATGCTTCCTTTGTTCCTTTTTGGGGCTTTACCTCCTTTAGGTTGATTGGAGCCGGCGCCACAGTTTCCACGATTTTGGTAATTTTGTTTGCCTTCCCTCTTGCCGGTGAGAGGCCTTCTTGCCATTTCGCGTCCTGCGAGGATCCTCTCTACTCCCCTTATCAAGCTTACCGCCCTTTGGATTTTGAGGGGTTGTCAGCTGTGTTGCCTGGGTGACGCTTGATTTCTTTGAGGCGTTTTTTCGTCCTTGGCACTCTTGTACAGTATCCGAATGACTCGGACCATGTTTTTGAAGACCTGGTGCAAATTGTGTTTATCCTTTGTGGATTCCGACAACTCTCTTATCTTTCTTCAGAATAGGGCAAACGGTGGATAGGTGGGAACTCTGAACGTTCACGTATACAGTGAGTTACATCTTTGGGATTCCTACTCCTTGAAGAAAACTTGCTTTCGCATAGAGGGATAAATGGTGAAGATCAAGGGTTATTTTTGGAAGCATGAGGATCGCATGTTTAAATGGTTTTCGGTTCTTGTTCTGTGATAAAAACCTACGTTCCCAAAAGAGGCTGGTGGTTGCTTTCCCAAAAAAACTGGCAAACATGAAATGCCTTGCATAAACCAAGGCTCTCTCCAGTAAAATGAGCAGCGTTTTCTTGATATTTCATTGCGATTATAGTTTCATGCCTGGATTAAGGATTCTATGTTTAAATGTCAACGGGGCTCCGAAACTGATACATGTACTTGGTCTCTACCCTGTTCCTTTGATATATCCATCTGAAAGGGTATATCAGTCTCTGTTACTGGTGGTTTTTCCACTGTCAGGAAGGGTCTGTATAGGAACGGTTTGGCATAAAATGCCTGATTGTCAAATTTTGGCAGTACATACTTCAGCACTCAGGTCTTAAATAACTTTAATTTGTTTTTCTTGCCATTAGGCTACGAAGTAAAGGGTAGTTTCCCCAGGATTTACCCACAGTGAGGCAAGCCAAGGGTGCCGTTTTAAAAGGACATCATATTTTTCAAGAGAAGCGTATATCTTCTTAGAACCTAAATTCTGATAGAATTCCACACAAGACGCTGATCAAATAATTTTAATTATAAACCACGGGGTCAGAAAAATTAACGTCAAACCTCTTGAACTTTCTCCGACATTCCCAAATTAGCCGCTTGAAACAAAAAAGGTAATTTGAAATCGGAAAGTACCCTCTTGACATTGCACGTAATTACAATTTTCATGATCATTTTTTTCCGCTGATAACCCACAATTCAACGTAGAAAATGCTTCCCCCTTGAATGACCTTAACCGCGACGTATCGCCGGTAATACCCAGCAAAATATTGAGCTGCAGTTTGAATGCATTTCTCATTGACCATGGTTATGGTCCAGCTAATTCCTATGGCAACAATATTCTTGTCTGGTAATAGCTACAAACTCCATCATCAAGACACGAAACAACCCAACGGGGAGAACAAGAAAAAGAAAACCCCAGTTGGCCCAAGAAATATGTGGATTACAATGAAAAAAGATAGAAAGAAAATTATAAAATAAACCTGAAACCACGTTCGCGGTCGGATTAGGATTAAAATGGTTCGAAATATTGGGGCCCGGCCCTTTAAGGTGTGGTGTAATCATAAAAAGACCAGTTTTGAGCCACATGAAGGTGTACATTTTCAAAAGAGTTTCGTGTTTAGCTTTGTTTGGTAGGTGCTTTTTTTTCTTGGGTTGTAGTTAATTTTGTGCTGTGGCTTCGTTATTATCATTAACAAAAAAACCTAAATTAGAATCAGATAAAAACATTCTCAGGAGAGAGAACTCAATTCATCTGGCTCTAATTCATTTTCCCTTTCTTAAGCGTGTACTTATCGAGGGGCCTTAGATGTTTTATCACAAATAATCTTTGATCACAATTAGATGTGATCGGAAATAGTTGTTACATAGATTAAAATGAATTCCAGATTAACAATTTTGAAGTAGCTGACAATCACTTTAGATTGTAATAAATTAAAGCCACCGCCCGACAATAAGAGTAAGTGAAAACGGCATTCCTTGGTCAATATTGATCGAGGAGGTCATCGCCGGAAAATTAATAAAGAAAACTGACAAAGGTCATACTACGCAGAAACGCAGAGCTAGCCAAAGTCATTATCGGGGTCGACCAAGGTGAGCTGTTCCGAAGCTAAACAAACTAGTGAAATTGATCGTGGAAATCCTGCAGCACTAGCATGCCCCTTTGCCGACCAGGTTTGGGAATGTTGAAGAGGGGGAGGGTCCTTTTGACACTTCAGTTGCTCTAAGCTGGTTAACAAAATTTCCAATGCCCTTAATCAAGTGTTGTAATGTAGAATGAGGAATATCGTGATCTAGTAGGAAACGCAAGCGAAACTAGGTTGGGAAATATAAAAGAGACATACCAGCTCGACCGTGCACTTGGAGTGGAAAAACTTGTGGCGTGAGTGAGAAGGAAGATCCACGACGGTTCGCGTCCTGAATCTGTTTTTCCCGTTCGTCAGATTTTAGGAAGGTGGTCTTCGTGGTCCACCTTCTACCTTGGCTTCTTTCGGCATATTAGTTAAAAGTAAAGTTCGTGGAGCATATATCTATATCATAATCGCTTTTTTTCCGTGAGGGTCCTTGGAAAAAATGTGTGCAAGTCCTTGCCTCGAAAATTTACGTGGACCTCCTTCTCCTCCTCCTTTTACTGCGCGTAACAGCTGCAGTTCTATCAAATTTTCCTTTTTTTCATAAACTGAGCTCCGGGGTCATCCTTTCATCTGATGTCTCTTGCTTTCGTTCAAAAAAATCAGGCAATGTAAGAGTACAGATTCCAGGTCATCCTTGTCAAAAAATGCTGCCGCAAATCAGGCAAACAGTCAAACTCAATCTTGTTCTGTTCTTGTGATTGTCTCCTCCCCTAGTGAAAAATTCAATGAGATTAGGTTCAATTTCTTCATGCTCTTCTTCCTCCTTCCTTCCCTTCTTACTAATGCTAACAATGAAGATCAATTGTCTGACATTTTTCTTGAATATTTTTTTGCGCTTCTTTGTTATCGATATCTTGCACGTACCATTCTGAGTAACTAGAACTCCCATCTCGCCAATTGTAGGCATCAATGCAAACGTGGGGCTCTTCCTTGATGCCCAAATCGTAGAAAGACACGCCCACTCCAGGACGAACGTCGAATTTGTATCCACTTAAAACGGCCCATGCCTCTCCAGCACCAGCCTTACGTGACCACCATTTAGGTATGATTTTGCGGGGTGAATCTAGCTTTAGACTCTTGTTTTTTTCGATCCTTTCTGCATTCCTCCCTTTTTTTCCTTCCGCAGTTGGTTCTGTATTTTGACAATGGATGAGAAAACCGTAAGCCACTTTCTCTTTTGACCTCAGTATTTCCGAAACTATATTTTCTTGACTCATGGTCCTTCCCGGCGCTTGTTTCCGGTTCCTTCTCTCCATTGCGAACTTTGGGCAGCGAAACACAACACGGTATGGATCCTCCATTATGTTGCCGCGTTCAGGACAATTCTTCAAATGCAGATACTGCCTGTAGCAACCACGGTGTCCCACCGGGAATTGGGTAATGTTCTAGTTGATCTCTGCATGTTATCGCTCAAGCCATACCCTAATGTTAGTAATAAGCCTGTGCGCCCAGTGATCCTGTCGTAGACTCGTCGCATCTGCGTTACCAGGGGTCATACGACTCTGATCTTACCGCATTCCTCCGTTCTGTATTCCTCTGAATACGTTTTACATGGTACATAAAGGTTTGAAGTCATTACCTGCAGTGTACGCATAATCCTACGCTCCTCTTCTGGCACGGATTGATTTGAAGATAACAATCAGACCCCTGCAGTGACTAGTACCGCGATACTGATTTATACTGAGTGTAGGCTCAGCACTCATATCAGTGGATACAAGGCCTCTCTATATTTCCTGTCCCAACTAAGGAGTACGTCTGTGTTGTCTGGCGAAACTGTACGCTTGAGCCCGCGATGTGGATGCAACTGCAACTACCATGAAACTCCCGCAAACCGCAAATAACTGGGCTGAAAACACATCCCGCGGAAATTCTCCTGGAGCATGAGTTCTTAGAGGGCCATCCCGATTGGCACGATATAACATAATTTCTGGTGAGGCCTTGTGGTAAGAGCCGTTCCAGATGAGTCCCTTGTAGAGTCGAGTCTGGTTGCCCTCCTTGAGTACGGGGAACTTACACGGGACAGCACGCCAGAATATCGATTGGGATCATGTCCACCACTACCGGTATTGTTCATCTAATGTGGTTTCAAAGGCGCTGAAAACTCTCAAAGCCATCAGCCGGTAAATCGAACTCAACTGCTTCCTTTACTGAGAGTTTTCAAGCACCCCTCTCCACACAGGTAGAGTGGTTCGCATCATTCCGGCCGGCCCACATTTGTAATGACTACTGTAATTGCGATAATCAAAAGATCATCCTACGTGGCCAGGCGACCAAGAGGGAAGAACAAACCCATAAACCTAAAAAGATGGCTCCATTGAAGCGCTCCGTCGACTCCTGCACTCCTTTATGCTAGTCACGCTCGAGAATGTATAAAGGGGGGGGGGGGTCCTTTGAGCACTTCGATCCGCCTATCATTTCACGAAAATCCTTACCGATGGGTGGGCCTCAATTTTCTTCCCTCATCTTGTAGAGCAGAGTTTCCTGTTCGATCCTTAGTAGCATACCACATGAGCTGGCCGTTTGTTGTGTTTGTCTTTGAGACTTAGCGTCTCGTATATGACTGCCCTCCAGAAGTCTCTGGATCTAGGGGCCTTTGCGACTATAGCCTGAAGTTATTGCCACCCCAGCTTCTGTTAAGTGTCTTTCCCTACCATTATGTGAAATGGCTATCTCTTCGTTTCTGAAATTGGATAAATTTGATATTATTTCTTCTTTGTCGGGATGAATTGATCGGTGAGATGAATTTTCGGTGGAATACGGAGGCAGTTGGCTATATGCTGTGCGATTCCGTCCTGAATGATTCATCCTCACTTAGTTCTCTAGATCGAATTTTCGCGATCCCTTTTGTTTGCTTTTGTTCTTCAACATTTTGCGATGGGAAGCACCACGATTGGTGTTTCTCTGTTAATAAGCACTGGGTTGTGGGCGGAAGTTATTCTGCGCATAACTTTATCAGGCTGAAATGGTATTTTGGCCACCCACGATTTTTGCGAGAATTGATGAAATTAATTTAAAATTTCAGGGTAGTCCTCAAGATTTCATTGAAGTGATAGTTGCATCGATTTTTCATTATCTGCGGATTTGCTATTTTTTTCATTCCCTCTTGATTGTTCTGTTAGTTTGGCTATTTTTTGGGTTCCAATACCGGACGAGGAACAGCGCTTTTCCACCCTTAAAAACCCTCCGAGGATGGATCAACCCCCAGCTCCTGTGTCGCTTTCGTCGCCATTGCTTCCTTTGACACTCCCAGCCAGTTCGGCGGGTCGTGCTCATGGCCTGATATCCCCTGGCAAAATTTCCTATATCTTATACTCTTAGGGTCGGAGGGACCAATGCCTATAGATAAGTTCCTTTATAGAGTCGAATCATTCGACTCTGCAGAGGAACTTTTCTTTATTATTGGAGTATACGTACATGCTGTTTTTGGGGGAGCCGTGGATTGGTACTGGGAGTATCAGCAAGCCAACCCGGACGTTCGGTGGTCGGATCTGCGGGACGCTCTCCGACATCGTTTACCTGATATTTATCTCTGGGAGCGGATCCGAAGCTGGATCCAAAACGAACGGGAATCCTTCGCATTCGACCTCTGATTTCAAGATTCCAGCAACCACCCAAGGAAGCTGAACTGGTTGACACCCTGTGACGCAGCTTGCCATGCGAACAATCTTCCTCATTCATATAACTACAAGTTATGAGTTACGTGGTTGGGCCAAGAAATTTGAAAACCATAAGACCGTCTGGCCGTACGTCAGACGGTTAAAATTTCGGGTCCAAAACGTCATTTGTCGAAACTGGGTGGAGCGGAAACTTCTGGCGAAAGGTTCAAACAGGATCTTCCTGATATTGAGGAAGCGAAAGTCGAAGCGGTTCTGCTTCGTGGTTGTTGGTACTGCGGTGATCTGGGACACCAGTGGCAAGATTGTGTGAGAGAATTACGTCGTTTTTGCTACGGCTGTGAAACGTCAAACATTATGAAGCCACAGTGCCCCGATGCGCGCTCCCAAAAATATTCAGGATTCGTTCCCCTGGAGAAGTGGGCCATTGCCGCCCCAACGCCATTGCCACCCCAACTCCCGGTTCGTCTTTCGAATTGAAGCGGTCCGACAACTTAAAATTGACCTACCCGGATTTAACCCCATCATGTATTATTTCTAAAAAAAAAAAATTACTTCAGAAGAACTAGGTCAATCACTAATCATCTTTTAGTTTGGTACAGCACTTATAACAGACTAGGGCCATAAAGAACCGATTGACGGCCCAAACCCCTGAGATACGGCTTATATGCCTTTAAATGAGTGATTATATGAAAATTTTACAAGAGCTAATGTCAACTTCTATATTCTGCACGCACCTTTTCAAAAAAATTATAACAACCTTTCTTCTTACTACGAAATCTACGGAAAGTAAACGCCGATTATATCTACCAGCACGGAGGATTTGCTGGATATATGCGGGAAAGGCACTCCAAACAAATTTTTGAAGTAGGCAGTAAAGACTGGGCCCAACGTTTTGCGAAAGGCGTAGGAAAACGGTAACTGTCAAAGTGGAAGTCAGTGGACATGCGGTCAACCCAAAGTCTCCTCTTAGGGGAATGACCAAAGCCTAATTAAGGTTCACGGGGCACTTAGAACAGTTATAACAATATTGCTGAATGTTGGGTTTGCCACTGGAGACCCAGTACAACCCAGTATTAAGATTGCCTTGACACAAAAGGATGGCGTTATATAGAGTTGACGCTTGAAGTATCTCCAAACATCTTTTGATTGGTGAAAATGTGTACTCATATTTCCTTCGTTGCGAAACGACTTGCTAAAATTTCTTCGTGCATGCCTGACTGCGTTACCTTTCTGCTCATGTTGCTGCTTCCTATAAAATTATACTATACATGACATTCCACAGCAAGGGACCCAGCGTGTACTCTGTGGTACTTCTGCTGTGATGACGTGCTTTTGGAAGCCTCATCCGTTTCGTACCAGAGTCCTGCTATCTGAGAGGTAATATTCGACCAAACTCGCCAAATATTCAGGAACACCTTATATCAACCAACGTCATTTTAATTTGGTAATTGTTCTCCATCATGTTTATTGCATCCACCGTAGAATGTGCGCATCGAAATCCTTACTGGCGCTCCGACGATGGGTTATAGACGAATTTCCCCATTGTCTTCCCCACTGTGTCGAACGACCTGTTTTAAGCGGCCCCGCAGTTGTCTGTGTGGCTACTCTGGGTTATGGCTCCCGGACATTCCCCCAAGCAGACTTTCGAGAATACCGCGTCTAGCTCTGCGAATGATTCGAGCAGAGTAGGTCCTCTAACATTGGTTGTCCGGTTATTCCTTAAAGTCTTTGGCTGTGATTTTCGGCCAACGTCCTCTCACGTCTAGAACCAGCGACCTCAGCATGTGATGATAGCCGGCAAGTTTAATGGTGGGTGGAGCATAGTAGCTATACGTGGGTTCCTTTCACTGTTGCCCTGATGCATCCATCCTTACGATAGTCTATTATTTCCTGGAAGGCTTGTCCTCTGCAAGCCCATAGCGCTGCTTGGCCCGTTCGGTCATAGACGTCAATGCCACCACCGTGATTTTAATATGACATGACCACATGGATGTCTTCCTCGCGTTTGTGCGAAGCAGTGCAGTGATTGAGGTTGATTTGTATCGATTTGTGTATTATTCTGGGCACCTATTGCTGCATGAAATGTGCTGATGATCCATACCCTCCTCCCCTTTGCGCGTTGGCAAATTTGCATCAGCTCCACAGCCCTTACTGACATGGCTTTCCGCTCCGCATCTCCTGCATTACTCCAACCTGGTTTGAATGCAAACTGCTGCTTAAGTCCTATTCTTACTCTCTTGATAGACTGATGATGGCGGTTTGTGTTCCACCGTGAGCTTTCCATAGCGTTTTCACCGCTGACTTTTGTCAGAACTGATTTTCCAAAGCCTCACGATTGTCCACCTTCGTGATGTTCGCATGGTCTGCTAGCTCTCGGCTTCTTATCTTAAGAACTTTGCAATTTGGCTCAAGAATTTGTCCGCGATTAGATACTTGGACTTATTGAGCTCCAACATAAAACTTCCGTTTCGGGACTGTCTAATGCGACTGTCATTATCTCCCAAATTGGGGAGTTCGGCGTCTGCCTTTACACTCCTGAGAATGTTAGTGTATGACTTTTCATCAGGTTTGGAGATGCTGATAACTTCCGGTCTTATCTTCCTCCGATATCTCCTTTTCCGAGATGCTACCTCTCTCCAGGCTCTTTCAGGCCGCTTCCTCCTTGTTAGGTCCACTTCCTTTTTCCGGAAATGCCGGTGCTGAGTTTCGCCCGCAGCTTTAGTTGTCCGTTCGACGACAACCTCTTCGCTTTCTTCTATTTTGTGCTTTGGATTGTCGTCATTTGTGTTGCCTGGCTCAATTTTTCGGCAGCCTTCCATACGCCAAGGTGATCCATGTTATCATGCACTTTATATTCCGCTGAATATTCCGGCATTCCTTGATGAGTTCGCTGAGTTCGATTGTCTTGTTATTCAGTGCGATAAAGGCGGCTCCTGATTGGCTGTTGTATCTTACATCATTCAGGTGGTTTGGCGTCGAAGTTTCTTCCTTTGCGTGTCCTCCTGCTACACACGTGGGAGGCAACTCTGTTAGTTCATTTAGTCAAAAAGTGTTCTTTTTGTTGAAGATACTTTGGCACCCAAGTGGGGACTTGCGACTACATTAAAGGCCTTAGAAGTTTCAAAGGAGATACCATCAATCCTACCAATATGCATTAAAAAGCTACCACAGTTATATCTAAATATGACAGAAGTATCTAATTTCAAATTAGATAAATTTGAATTAGTTTTCTCATCAAGTTTACTCATCAAAAGATAGTACTCAACTTTAGTTTAATGAACAAAGCCTGGGGATCATCTGAATAATTAAGGAAAACCTGATCGGGATGCTTCGAACGACTTTTCATGACTCATTAGATTTGAAAACATATCCCCAATGACACTCTTCCAGTATCCATCTCATATAGATACAAGTACCCTATCTGATTCCATCAAATACGCATGAATATCCATTCCCCATATGCAAAAGGTTCCATAGCATAGCAATAAAGGCAAAGAAAATTTTATTGCTGGGGTGAAAAGATCCCATTTTCCTCTTACTATAATTGTTGTCAAATCTTGTTAGAGCAATGAATTCGAAACGTGACATCTTTTAAATGATTGTCTTCATTTTGTTTGTGCTCTTTGGGTTTCGGAGATAGATTCCAAGGAGGACAGTCAAGCAGGCAGGCAGGCTCTGTTGGAAATGATACTGAGTGAACCAGGGACGCCGGGGAGGTAGGCTCCTGTAGATAAGTTGAAAAACGATAAGAGAAAAGATTGAAAATGGGAAAACAAGAATAAAATATTGATGTCTATTTGCTGCTTACCTATGGATGGAATGTATTAAAGGATCTAGAAAATACGTGGAACGTGATAAGCTGGAAAGCCATTGCAAAACTTTTTTTTTCTGTGGAATTTGCCTTGTTTTCAGTGTAAATAACGTCGGAAGGATTGGGTTGATGGTGGTAACTGATAGAATTTATTTGTAGTTTTTGCCAGGATGGTTTGCCTGAGCACTGGTTTTCGTGTCTTTTACTGCTTGTAAATAAGAAGGACGTGATTTATGCTGCTGTTGTGGTGGAAAAAACAAATCTAGTAATAAACTACTGTGGCTTATTTCGAGAGGACATGAATTAAATAAATTTGCAGACGATATTAATCATTGACGTTTGGCGACATATGTCTAGAAGTCGTTTAACCTTTTGATGTTGAACTTTTATAGTTCTTTATCCAGTCAAAACTAGATAGATAGACCATCCCGGTGGTAATAGGTGAATTCAATGCTTACACTGGAGTCTAATATGAGTTTGTTTCCTATTCATTTTTTTGTTTGGTTTAGGGGGCCCAGGGGGTGGGGCTGCACTCCAGCTTCATTAACATCATAATCAATGCTGTGTACGTGATAAGCTTATTGCAACGGGATAGCACAAAGATAAACATGAGCATCTATGATGGCCCGCGGTCCAAACCCTGGCCAAGGCTCTCGATTGCCTTGGACCGGGTTCAACTGACGCTTAATTAGCTTAGACATTGTATCCTCAAGTGTGGGTTTAAAGCCTTTGATAACAATCATTCTGTAAAGGTAGAGCACTGAGTAGTCTTCAATGAATTTCGGCGGCACCAGCCCTTAAAGAAACTTCCTGACATATTTTTATCTGCCAGACTTATGTGACAGAAAACTACAAATATCCCACGAATTTCGCAGAATTTCCTTGTGGTATTGGCCCCCAATTAAGCAAGTTGTTCATGATATCCAAGAACAGGTGTTCAAGATTCTCTCTCCTCTCATCTCTGCGTTCGTACCATCAAGTAACTTTTCTATCATGTATTCAGTTTTGATCAATGGTACTTCCAAGAAAGTCATGTGGATATTGTGTTTTGAAACCTTCAACTGACTCTACGATGCATTGAACAACTCTTATATACCCTCCAGAAAATTTACAACTTTACCTCACGGGAAATCTCTTGTATGAGTGATCAGTACACATTGTGCAGGCTTCCCACCTCTTCTCGCGACTGCGCCTTTTTCGCTTCGTTTGCCTCCCTCTACCTGTATTGACTCAGCCCCACCATGTGCTTTTCCTGACACGGAAGCATTTCCCCAGTTAGATTTTCCGATGCTACTATCTTTCCCACTGTCTCCTCTAGACTCTTCCTATTCTCCGTGAATCTAGGACAATAGAAGAAGAAATGCTCCCTATACTCCGGAATACCTTTAGACGTGACTCTTGCGATTATATTATAATTTATCTCATTATGCCTTTTCTGCGTCCACATTACTGCTGGAAATCAATATATGGGTCCATCGGCGGAAGTATCGAGTCCATTATAGATGCGCGTCACCCCGTCGACCAAAGTGTTGTCAGCATCATTCCAGCTACCGCGTAGGTTGCTTCGTCTGAGATAGTTCTAAAGTCAGAACATACTCTTAAATTACGCTAATATTTTGAGCATTTCTTGTGGTATGCTGTTGTTCAAATTTGCGATCCGTAGACCAATATAGAGTCTACGGTCATTTGCAGCATTTGGCTTTATCCTTGCCAGGGTCACACTTACATTGGTCACTGTAATGAAGGAATTTGTAAATCCTGTTTGTAGTGCAACCCCGTATGTATCTTCATTCCAAGGTATTTGACTATTGGCTTTGAAGTGACGATGTGGCTCTTCATTCTAATGCGACTTTTCGTGATAAGCAACTCCTCTGTGCCCACCGCGAGTGCAAGGCCTGCATTTTTCAGCCACTTACAAAAATAGACGACGGTTTCGTCCAGGGCAGAGGCAGAACAGAGGTGTCCGTGGGCAAGAAATAGAGAAACAAAGTTTCTTTCCAATCCAAGTGGATGGCGGATTCAGTATTGCTTCACATTCCTCAAAACAAATTTTCAATCATTTCTTTATAGCAGTGATTGTTCCGGATGAATGCAACTGTACACCCCCAAGATGTTCTGCAATAACAATCACCTCTATGCCGTCGTCATGATCCACTATTGTGGCCTGCAACGCTGAGGATATTACTGTATATGATATTCCAAAATAGTGGTTTCAGCACAGAATCCTGTTTAATACGTGCGGTCCATTTTCTATGTCGTACTAAAGCCTTTTACCTCGCGGGTTCGCTTTTTAACATCGACTAATTTTAACATTTCTTTATGCTTATTCTAGACCTACCTTAACCTACTTTCTTATTCTTATTTGCCGATCCACGATTACCTCAAAACATGTTTGAGGGGTCAGTGCTATTATGCAAACACTCAGCATTCCACAACATAATACTGACCGGCAAGTATGTTCCGCATATTATAATACAAAGCTTGCACGTTCCATCACAATATCTGTTACACCCTTCCCGGTCGCGCCCAATGAGTCACTTCATCTGTGTGAAGGTGGTTCATTAGGAGGTTTGCCAGCTTTAAAAAACAACCCTTTCCTTATCTTAGAAAAGATCCCATCCATCAAGTCTGCTTCAAACACTTCCAGAAATATGTTCAGCTTTGTCTTGACAGCCAGCTTCAGGGCTTTGTTTGGTATACCGTCGATGCCGAGCGCCTCGTTATCTCCCAACTAGCTGCAAATCTACAGTACTTCTTTCGTCGTTACTAGGGATATCACAGCCGTATCTAAAGGTCTCTGGAGATTGATACCGTTCGTGCTCTCCTGAGGAAACAAAATTTGGAACATTTTCAGTAGGAAATCGGTGTCTGTCATTTGCGGTGCTGCCTGACCTTTAATCTCTCCATAGCAACCCAATATGCGCGTCCCTAATAGTTTATATTCGCCACTGCACTTATTTATTACATCGATGTAGATGCTTTTCGAGCTTTCTCGTTCAATCTTACTCATGGCTCATGGCCTGATGATGTGCTGATCAAAAAGCACTGTTCCTCCAGCATTTGGGCCATCTATTGGGGAACGCGTAGACCGCCAACCGCTTGGCTTGTTCTTCAGATTAAAGATGGTTGCCTGGTGATCGTTTTGGGTTGTCCACTGTCATCCAGGACATATCGCGAACTAGTGAAGGACTAACAAAAGCGAGGTCTACAACCGGATTAGACCCTCCTTTTTCGGTATGTATTAACCTGGCCATGGTTAGCCAATATGATATCTAACGGGGCGAAGGCCTCCAGGAGACAACACCCTTTTGCATTTGTCAGTGGTCTTTTCCATTCAATAGACCATGTATTGAAGTTGTCGGCAATGACTTTTCGTCCTGCGTCGAATGCCAATCTATCATACATGTCCTCGAATTCAACCAATGCTCTTAGGAGCATATCGATTTTGAACGTAGCCTAGCTTGCGTTTGTGCTTGTCTTCCTTTTGAAGGTTAATCGCCTGCACATGCATTAAATGTGATAATGAAAGAACTGAGTGGAAGTTACAGCTCATAGCTCCGTTCGCACCTATGCTTAGTTTTATAGAAGTGCTCGTCGAGATGTGCTTGCTTGATACTGCTAGCTCGAGAATGTGGTCGGGATACTTGTCTTGGGAAATACGTTCATTTCGGCTATTCATGCGTTTCAGTTTGGATTGGAATGTTCGAATTTTTCCCACAACTACTTTTCACGAGCTTACAGTTCCATTCCGTCATTGTCGTGTTTTACCACATTCCTTTGACCGAAGTGCGAAGTACATAACATCTTTGACTTGCAATTTGAGTACATGTCGAGGCTCAAATCACCATGGCATTTGTTCACCAATGGATTAGTGTCCGGTCTGGATCTGGCGTGATCGAAAACGCCTGATCCACTAGTTGGTTACTCCTAGGTCTTCATTAGGTATCCTAGCATATGCCATTGCTTCATCAAGGGCAAACAGCCTATCTTGTTATCTTTTATCATAGGTATTGCCTTCATAGACTTTCCTAATAAGGTCTTCTTCATTCATTCAAGTCCACTGACCTACATATCGTAACCTGTTGAATTCGATTTTATCCATGAATGTACATTTACGATTTCGCTTATTGTACAGGAGCTGAAAATACCCATTCTCATTATTGGAGGATCTTGCTCCCTAGAAGCGGCTAAGAGTTGACAATTTTGTATGCCTATGATAGAAGCAAGATCATGGTCTTGTACAGTGCAAACTTTCTGACCTTATGCGGAAACCTTTTTAATGGAATTTTGATAGATAAAGTAGGCCCTATTGGCTGCTGACAAACGCTGATATATGGTAATGGGTAGTATGACCATCCAAGTTGATTCCCGTCATTCACGAAGGGGGAAGAGCTAACTCAAAAGCCAAAAAAGTGGTGAAAGACGATCATGCAAATTCGCCAGAACCAACTTGTAGGTCCATGTGTCCCGCCAATGCGCGCCTGCATACTTTTGTGCTAATTCGGCCTGAATAGAAAAGTATCCTTTTGGAATTTCAGTCCCTCGAAAATCATGTGCAAAATTTCACCGATTTTAGTTCATGATTCGGTTTGGATATCGAATTAAATTGAAAAATAAATAGCTCATCCGTGATTCGAGACCCAGAGGTAAAAGAAGTATCGGACGAGGATACAATTGTCGTGGATCTTGTCTCCTCTGTCACATGCTACGGGTCTCGAATCTTCCAGCTTCGATTTTTTTTCTTAATTTAATTTTGCATTTATAAAACTTTGTTTGGATTTCAGATTTATCCTGATGTCATGTCAACGTCTAATTGAATAGCTCACAATTCGTTATTATTGGTTACCCCGTTCAGCCTATGGACACCAACGTTTCATCTAAGTACGGGCTCCTTTCCTACCCGACCCGATTAGGGTCGCCAAGCACAATTCTATTTGTTTTTAGACAAACCCTTAAAAACAGGACTCACAGTTTGTCCTTAATCCCGAATGAAATGGGCCCCGGCCTTCGAGTTTTCATCTTATCCTTATCTATCTAATGCATACCTATGGTTGCCTGTCCACCAATGGTACCCAACGTGGGGTCTAAAAACAATGATTGATTTTTCACCTTATTCGCCTGATGCAACCAGTGTTGTTTCTCATACGTTCTACTCCCTTTATAGGTAGAGTCCTTTTTGATAATGTCATATTATAAAAGGCTTATTTCATTTTTAGGATTTTCTGGAGGTTGTAGGCCCTATAATTCGAAAAAATGCGGCTAAAGGTTGAAAGCTTGCCATCTAAGAACTTCTCGGAAGTATCCTTTGTTGCCTCCTTTCTTTTTGGACGAAACGAAGGAACTGAATGGTGTTGAATATTTGAATATTAGGATACTTCACTGGTTGCTGGTCGTCCTGAATTTCTCATCGCCAGTCAGGAGGATTAGGTTCTCGCCGTTTGTCTTTAAATATTTATAGGTTCCTTGTTTCTCGTCACAAAGGAAGAAAGGATGGGTTGGTCAATATTGTTAAATATACGGAGGTAGTTGGCTTATACATGATTCCGTCCACAATAGGTAGTTCCTCTTTCATTAAGATTTTTGAAGAAACAGGTTTTTCTCTTGTATTCCGCTACGTAGTGTCAAATTGAATTAGTTCGGGTTTAGTTATTATAAATGATTGTTTAAGAAAGCTGCGGTGCTGGTGTGACTGTGCCATCGAGCCTTAGTTGCTTATTCAATTCAGTTTTCTGGTCTTGTTACTGATCCCTGGTGGAGTCCTCCGCGACTATAATGACAAATATAAAGGCTTCATTGATCCTGTAGTCCTTGCCCTTGCCAGCTGAGTAATCATCGATGGGCTAAATCTTAACTGTCAGTAATCGCGCTGCAAGAAAGTTGCGTTTGCCTCGGAAGTCCTCCAAGATGACAGTTGACTAAATTTAGGGGATGATGTTCGAAAGATTCAGAGCTTTTTGTTGGCAGGAGACAGCTTAGATTTCGCTTTCTGTTCTAACAAATGACCCAAAGTCGATCGAAACGTTGTTGGTTTGCTACGTTTGATAATGATTTGAGACCAAGAAAAGTGACGAATTTCAGACGAGTCCCCGCTGCTGAACGAAACCAAGTCTAAGGAAGAAGAAGAAGGTATGAAAATTCTAGCAGGGCTTCCAAGGAAAATTTGGGTTTTGAATTTGATAGCGAATGTGAGAAAGAGGAAGAGACGACTTTCCAGTTCATATAGGGCTGTCTAATTTCCTGACAATATTTCGGAAGGGTTTTCTTCAACTAAAAAACTAATTGGTTTCTACTGTTGAGGGACTTCTTCTTCTGCCTTCGCCCCGTTCAGAAGCGAGGTCGCCTCGTCTTGACCAGTTGCGCCATTTTGTTTTGTCAAAGGCGTGATATGATAGTAGTCGGGAGACTTTCAGTTCATCATTCAATCAAACAAACTTCGGTCGGTCTTTTGGTGTTTTCCCATCGACTTCATTGTTAAGACCAATCTTGGCAACTGAATTTTCATTAGCGTGAATTTCGCGACTTTGCAACTTTTTCACGGCCGATGTAACCCCATATTGCTCGCGAATATCCTCATTTTGGACTTGATCAAGGCGTGTTATGCCACTAGTCTAACGCAACATTTTGTCTCCATTGCCACTAGGCGTTGTTCATTGTCTTCCATAGTCGGCCAACACTTAGAACCATAGAGAGTGACAGGGAGAGTTAATAGTTTAACGATACAATTAGAAGGGGATATTGGAATCTAGGACTCTACCAATGATCGTTTTGCTGAAGCAGTCAAGGCATATGAGTTGCCTCCGCAAGGTACCGTCTATTTTCACTTTAAAATCATTGTAGTGTTTATACTTTATAAGGTACGTTTTCTGGCAAATTAACTTCTGACAGGCTATTGAAGGTGTTGCCTTGAAAACTAGGTCGTGATCCTGGAACACTATATCTAGGTGACGGCGAGAATATGAAGAATGTCCACCAAGTAAGGTGGGGTTAGGGTGTAAATTTTTATGGAGAGAGAGGGGTGAGATGTATCTCTGCAACTGCGATGAAAACTCGCATCGCACGGCTCCCTTGAGGAGTTATGGTTCCTCAATGTTGGTTTTTGAATAGCTCATAATAAAGTTGTATTATTCCATCCCTTTTTTGAGGAAGGCAGGATTGAGAGAGTATGTGGGGGGAAGGAGAAGATACTTCTCTTTAACCTCGTTGAAAAAGTAGAGTTATTTTAAAAATTTAGAGGATTGTTTTCATTTCTGACTCCACTTTCGGAGGTCAGCAGGGTGTGATGCTAGAAGGAGCAATTTCCTCTGTTCATTGCCGTTCCAAAATTCGTGGCGGTCACCTTCCTCCTCTTAAAAAGTTGTGTTATCCGAAAGAGTACTTTAATGTAACAGACGAACAGCAACTGTCGTCCGAATCAAAATTAAGTGGCCGAAGAGAACCTCCACGGGGGGCACCGGGTAACGCTGTATTCACATTGGTTTCCTGGTCGTGATGCAGTAAGCGAATGTTCCAAGGCTTTTCGCGATCAGACCTGAGTCTGGGGAGCAAGGACGGGAACTCATTTGAAGTGGCTTCGATTACGAAACCTGACCAGAGATTATATGATACCTTGGGAACCAGGAGAGCCCTCCGAGTTCATAGGTCTCAGGGGAGTTCTTGGGGTAAGTGGGAACTCACGTTAAACCACACGCGGACGTAACTGCCATTCCCAAGGATCCACCCCAGAGATGAAGAGGAGAAGAAGTCCTTCGTCCCTCGTACCGTTAAGACCGTCTCAGCCCGAATTTGGGACTCTATTTGCGAAGGAAATTCAGAATGTTTTAAGACGAATAGAACCCAAACCCCTTTGGCCCCAATAGCCTGCATTTTGATGTTTCTTCCAACAGCAAATGGAGGAGCTAAGCCATAAGTTCGAAATGGCTTTTCATTAGATTCCCTATAAAGCTTCAACGCGAGGTGGAAGAACCTTTTTTTCGTTGAATTTTCGTCGCCCATTACAATGCTAAAGAAATCAGCTCCCACCACACTTTCTGCCCAAAAAGCGTAGTAACAAAGTCCCACACTCACTCAACATTAACTTTTCATGTCTTTTTAATCGATGTCTCGTTAAATCCTAATAAAGTTCTTCTCATTTACAAGAACCAGCTTTCCAGCAACGACAATTTCAACAATTTCAAAATGCCGACGGCAGCGTACATATCCGTTTTAGTGCTCGCTTTCATTTCCATCTTTTTTCCTGCGCATTCCTCTGTCTTCAGCCCCATCCGCTCCGCCACGATTCCGGGCAGTTGATGAAAAATTCGTGGAATAACAAATATAGTCAGAGAGAGTGTCATCATCCTTTTTTTGCCGGAATATAATTCGATACAGTCAATCGCCCCCTAGGACACCATAATTTCGTTACATTTGACTCGTCAAATTAACGTCCGTTCAGGGATCAAATGAATTAAGTGTGTGTTGAAGAGGATTGTGCTCCAGAAGGAGTGGACTGAGACGGGCACCGGAAAGGAATGGCGTAGTCGAATCGCAGCAGGAGGACAATTTGATTGAGTCCAGCTTGATGGCTTTAAGTGCCGGAAATTTGCAACTGTGTGGGGAGCAAAGGGATGGCTTTTGAGTGATTTGCAAGTTCTTTTTTCTGGGAAGATGAACGCCATAGTGGCTGTATCTTGGGCACGACAGGATAATCCCCAAACAGGTACACACGTAACAAACAACGGTCCAATGCTGAAAGCAGCTTTGCGCTACCCAAAGCCCTCGGATAAGCGAACCGTCCTCGCCCAATCTGTATCTGCGCTCTCTGCACCACTGCATGGATAACTCAAATCGGGTTTCTGATTTTTATGGTCTTTTTTACAGCTCAGATCGTGTGGAGTATTATTCGCTTGACTTCTCAGAACATAATCGCAGCTCGGATTGGATTCTATGCTGGTGGACGTGATCCAGCTCCATCCATCGTCGGTTGGATTATTCTGTGGAATTCAACCACATACGAAAGATACACTGAAACGAGGAGCAGCCTGTGCAGAACTGCACGTAGAGAGAAGTGCCTGAATGGGAGTCGTGCCCCAATCAGATCCCAATGTGGGCTTTCGCGCGTTTTATGGCAGTCATTCGAGTAGGAGAGAATCGAATTCGATATTAGCATCTGGGGCTCACTACAGCCTTCCGAGTTATTAAAATTCATGAACATTGAGTGTAAAGGAAAACTGGCCGGGTCGGAAATGGCTCCCTTGAATTATTCAGAATGTTTACTTCCGACTCTGCTCCCACAAATTCTAGGATGTAGAGTTCCGGAGTGGTTACTGAGAGATGAACTTTCCTTCGAGAAGCAACTCCTGGAGTTCATGCATCTGCTTCCCACTTGACCAGGAGCATTTCTGCTTCGATCGACTGTTCGACATTTCCATATGCTCCACGAGCGAACCCATCTGAACTTCTCAAGTTCTCCACGTCTTGCACGATAATGATGACTTTTCAGATTTGGTTGCCCGCGTCTCGGCACTACCGCAGCCATAGTACCCGCAATCATGTCCAACCACTTGGCAAGAAATCGTGGTCCAGGTCTCGAGGAACTTTCGAAGAACCTGGCCCGGCAACGACTTGTACGTTTTCTTGCAAACCAGGCACTCATTCACAGGAGAATGGCACTCCAGAGGAGTGTTGTGTAGTTCGCGGGAACACACCGGCCCCCGGGGGGAGTGTATACAAAATAAATTGATGTGTTCGGGAGACAAGAATGTGATTTAGTAGAATGTGCGGTTTTGGAAGATGGAACTCCTCGCGATTCCTCCAGATAGCACTCCCAGATTGCTGGTTTCAATGAGCGAATGTACATGTTTCGTGTGTGGATTATACTTTGGCACTACTGGTTGTACTGCACCTTGTCGGGTTAGGAGAATAAGGAAGACATGCTGGATATGCTACAGTTTTTGTACGTGGGCCAAAATGGACTACACAACAAACGTGACTTGTACTTTGTTAAGTACTTCCGGTAACTTGAATGAATTGAATAGGAGCGAAGTATCCTTGTGAACAAGCTATTACATGGTCTTTCAGTATTGCATGAAATGGAGGGTTTTTTTGAAGAGGTTCTGCTTAGAATTTTCATATGTTAACAGTGAGTTGTATTTCGCCAAAAATAGGCGCATTGATGGTGGCATACTAGCTCCGGGTTAGGGTCCTTCTTTCACATTTGATTGCGGAGGACATTATCCTGGAATCGAAAGTGATGAATCCTTGGTGTTCAAACAGATTCGTAGGTTCTCGATTCACACCAACAGAAAATGGTAAAGGAGGAGGCGTATCATTTCAAAAATTTGGCTTTATGGAAACATATCAGAGGGTGAGAAACATTTGCCACATTCGAAATAGTGAAACCTCCGGGGAAACCAAAGGGAACCTCGTCTCTAATTTTTTCTCTGCTCTCTTTCTCTTTTCTCAAGCCAAGGATATGGTTTTGATTTTTGCTCGGAGATTTTTTCATGAATTCGTCCTTAATTAAAGTTCTTCGCATCAAGCCAGTGTTGACATTTATCAACTTGAGAGAGACTGATAGTTTGCGTAGGGCGAATGTTGCTGATCAATGTTCTGCATTAGTACCAGAAATAAAGCTCTCCCGCAACTTCTTTGCAACACCAATAGGATAGTAGTTATCATTCGGTTTTGAATGATGTGGACCTTCAATTTCAATTTGAGGCATTCGGACGCGTTTTTGTCTCTATCATTGTTCGGAAAGTGAGGTATGAAGGCTTCCACCAAACTAGCCGGAGCGTTTCTAAGAATTTCTTCGTCAGTTTTTCCGTAGGCTCTGCCGAACTTTTCTAAACTTCCAAATTAAAGGATATTACCATACAACCAACAGCGGTAAGTTGTAAATAGATGGTTTTTTCTAATCATTTTTTGGTCCTATTTAGCCAATGATTATGTTTGCAATCGCTTTTATGGATCTTGACAGAACCAAACCGTGTTTTCTCTGTTAAGTTGAGACAATCTTTTGACTCTTGAGCATTCAGAGCTAATACTGAAGCTAAAGCTAATTTGGCAGTACCTTAAAACAAACAATCTACTCATGGCTCTAAACTGTTGAGCCTTTTTGTAGGGGGAGCTCTTTCACTCACTAAGAATAATTTCATTCGCATTCATTCCATTAAGACCCTTTTACGGGTTATAGTGTACGTCTTAACTATAATTTGTGAAGCAAGCCTATAACCGAAAGAATTTTTAATATATTCCCCACTTCCAAGTTTTTCAAACAACCATTTGGTGTTAAGTTTTCTCCCAGGTGCCTCAAACTATTTTGCTCTAGTTCCGGACACTGTCGCAGAATGCATATGGAGGTTTTTCACACTCCGCACGGAACATGCAGATAATGTTCGTAGATATCCCAACTTCCCCAGGGGATAGTTTAGTCGGCAATGACAAGTGAATATTCCCACTATAGTCCAGAGACTCTTCTTGTTGAAATTTTAACAATCCCTGGAACGCTTGGGTTCTTATCCCCCATGAGGAATCTGAACTGTTCCATACCTGGTAGGTTCCAATATAGTTCCCCCAGCGGATCGTCTTAATTTTTTAATTTCATAGTTACGAACCTGTTTCCGATTCCACAGAAGGGTTCTGGTCCGTCTGTAGGCGTCCGTGCTCCCTGCTTGACCAGTTCGTCCGCTGCTTCATTGTCTTCCAATTCAACATGGCGTGGAATCCAAGGCATCCAGACCTAATAGCGTGAGTTGACCGTATCCAGACTCTCAAAGCATTCTCATACTAGCTTAGAGTTCACTTGGTGGAACCTCAGTGCCTTGATCGCCGTTTGGCTATCGGTTAGAATAGGAATGTTCTGCTCCCTATAGTTCCTTTGTAGGTTGAAAGAGGAACATCTATTTATGGTGTATATTTCCGCCTGGAATATGTTGGTATGCTTACCCATTGGTTTCAAGTACGTTTTCCTGGATCAACGATCCAGGCGCCAGCTCTCTCTGCTATGACAGATCTGTCAGTGTACCAAATAATCAGCTGCTGGTTTAAGCTGAATGTCACTGCCACGCTCTTCCTGTTTGCCCTGTGACTCCGACTACTCAAACTTCTTATCGCAATGAAGCCTCGCTGTGGTGTTATCCCCTGGTACCAATAATTCGATTTAGGCAGCTTCGCGCTCCACTGATACTCCCGGGCATCATGTGTTTCCACCATGTGTCTTCCAGAGTGATTTTTGGTCCAATGTAATACTTCTCTGCTTCTCGTTTCACCTCTATTCCGTGTAACCTAATGACCTTCAAGTGATCAACTTTGGCTCAATTCATGCGCAGCCCCGGTGGATAATAGTAATTCTCAATCCAGTTTGGATTCTATCCCATCGGATATCCTCATATTTGCCCCTATAGAATAAAACAATGTCATCAGTGTAACTCTGTATTTGTATTCCAGTATTTGTTAGCTCCACATAAGCGGTGATAGTATCCAACCCAGTGAACTACCTTGAATATTGTTCATGCTAACTTCTATGTGTATATCCCAAGGCTATGCTGCCCTTACCACTTTCAGAAGAGAGTACGATGAATTCTGCGCCTTTCTAGAGTAGTGCTGGGAAGATGCATCTACATTGGGTGGTTTCATTAGTATAAAGGTTCTCACCCACCTTACCCTAGCTTCCGAATATACCTCTTTTGCTAGTTTCCAGTTCTCCTGTTTCCTCTTCTGATTGTTGTTGGGGTGTCAGTCAGAATGTTTTCACCTACCGCCGTGAGGTTGGACCCCAAGAAATAAGTTTTGAGAAGGAGATGTACTCTGTTCTCCTAATTCTCGGTAAATGTTCCATCTTCCTTCTTCAGGCAGGCAGCAGATATTGCATTGTCTTCAGCTGTAGCTTTGTGTAGCCTGGATACTTCTTTGGTTTATTCTACCCCTTCATAGAATTCTGGAGTTGCTTCGTTTCGTTTCGCGTTTGGGTCGTTTCGCTTCCCTGATCGCGTTGCTATACATGGTCAGTACACTTTAGTACTTCTGTCAGTCCCCGGTTTGTTTTGCCCAGTTGAAGAGTTTTCGGATCTCATTCCGGCCTCATTCTGGCTAGGTTCCTGGTTCCTATTTTACCAGGGTACATCCCTTGATGAGTTAACTGTCTTAGCTGGACAGCTGGTCTTATATGCATCAATGACGACTTTGTTGAGGTTGTTCAGTTCCAGTTCGCTCCTGATATCACCACCCCTTTGCAGATGAGTTATGTTGTTGCTCAGGTGCCTTGCATAGGGGTTCTAATCCGTTCTCCTGGGATTCGTTACTAGTCTTTTTATTTCCGAATTTCCCTCAATGTTGAATCTGATCAACATTCAACATCATTATCAAATTGTCATTGTCATCGGAGTTTATGTTATCTCCCCTCTTCTCCCGCCTCTTCTTTCCTGCTTTGCATCTTCTACCATCCCCCTTTATCCCCCTACTTGGAAAGCTCGACGACAATGTCGGCCCTGGATACGACGGTGTTCCAAACCTCTTTTTGCTTGAAACTGGTCAGTCCATCTCCCTTCCTCTCTCCATTAATTTCAACAAAACCTAGGAAGGAAACCATTTTCCTGATCTGTAAAAAGAGCAACACGGCAGTGTTTGGCATAGGTCCACTGCCTCCAACCTGCACGACTTCACTAACTTTGTCCCCAAATGTCTAAATTTACGATACGAAGTGCTTATTATCAACACTGACTTTGCTAAACCCTTCGATACTGTAACTCACTAGATACGTCTGTCTAAACTTTCGTCTCCAAGTGCTTCCGTACTACTTGTTTCTTGGTTTGCCTCTTACCTTTCCAACCGATCCCGCCGTATTTCTTTTGATGGTCGCACATCCTGTTCCTTCTCTCTCTCTTCTGGCGTCCCACTGGGATCTATTATGGGCCCGTTTTTCATCAACGACCTTCCCCCCTTCTTACTTGTCCCAGTTTGCTCTGTGTCGATGGCTTTAAACTGTTTTCCACGACGATACGTCGCCTATAGACTGTGCCTCCCTTCAAGAAGTCTCATTCTATGGGCTACTCCCTTAAATCCTCACCTACTTCCTTTTTCTACTCTCTTAACGGATATTGCTTATCATATTCGAACTCCACCCAATATCTCAGATTCACTTTCGATGATAAGCTCCGCTTCGATACACACTGCCTCGGAGTCACCAATCGATCAAGTCGGGTTTTATTCTTCGCTCCTCCTTTGATTTTGAATCCATCCAACCCTCTTCAGCTCTCTTCACTTCCCTCGTGAGAAGTACTCTCGAACACTGCTCCGTGATCCGGTCACCCTTCCGTAACTGTGATTGTCTTACATATGAAAAAATGCAACGTAAATTCATCCAATAGACTTCTTGCTTTCTCTCTTCCTGAGGGCAGTAGGTAACTGGAGTTGACTCTGTTTATTGTTCATTAATAATAAATAAATAATCATGCATGGAAATCATCACTTTGAGCAGTTAGGAGGCCCATAAGATCCTCCGGGAAGAAACGTTGTCACCCTGTGTGGCTCTGGTATATCAACTCCAGCACATGTTGACAATTCTGCTCCTGTCAAGTCTGGACTATGATCCTATACCAGTCCGCAGTGTCGTCCGTCGTGCTGTCTGCCAGTTTCTGACCTGGTCGAAAGCGTATGCCGGTGAACGCGAGCTTCGTACTCGATTCCTTGCGCATCTGCCTGATGACAAAATCTTGGATAATTTCCTGTCCCTCAGGAGTATTTGCTCCGGAAACATTTTGGGAGTATTGTCAGTCGAATGCCCTTGATCGTACCAGCATAGCTGTTGGCGGGCCTCCTGACTCTTGCCTTAACTCCTAACCTACCCGGGATTTCCTACTTCTTGGTTTCGGGTTTTTTGGGAGCATTCCCCTTATGGGGGCTGATCTTCGCTGTTGCCACCTTTTTTGGCTCTGATGCTGAAGGGTTTGGTGTGTGCTGGTGTGTCTTCTTAAGGACCTCTTCTGAAGCTTTCTTCCAGATAACACAACTACCATTTAGCACCTGTGCCACTGAGGTCTGTTTCTTCCTGACCTCTGATATACTGATCTCAGACTTTCTTCTGCTTGTCCTTGTTTTTTGAGCGGTCGCTTTTGTTGGTTACGGCCTCAACAGCAGGCCAATGTTAACTTCGACTCCATTGCTTGATTCCCCAACTTCTCACTTTTTGACTGTAAACACTTGACTCTCAGTGTCGCGTGATGTGCCTCCGCTTGCTGAGCCAGTTTTTGTGTGCGATAAGATTCCCTTTTTTTGCTATTGGTTTTCTTTGAGTCTTTTTTAAATTGATTGTTCATTTGATTCCAAGGAGTATGGGTGTTAGGAAGTGCGCCGTGCCGTAGCACGGCAAGGGTAAAGAACTCACTGAGGCGACCAGGTATCAGTAAGGCTCTGTTTGAATACAATCAGTTAGCCCCGACTGCCAACTCTGCAACGCACAGCGCGCATGACACCCTGGATTGGGAGAGGTATTTTTCGACTCCTCAGTCTAGATTCGTAGCGTTTTGTTAATAGTAGGCTAACCTCGTTATCACAACCCACTAACTGTCTTACTAGACGAGAGGCTGACTTCTGGAGAGCAATATATGACTCTCAAAGAGAGATAGGTTGGCTTTCAGCTATATATAACACTCAAAGAGAGGCAGATTGGCTCTTAGGTGCCTGAAAATATGTGATGGTCATACACAATGAACCAAAATCCTTGGAAGGTGATCCGATTGTCATGCCTTGTTGACTGCTGACAACTAGTAAGTGATCTTTAGACTTAACTCGAAGCAACCCTGTTAGACTGACTTTCAAAACGACATTTCTTTCGGGAATCTGAGACTTTTGAGATAGCAAAATCTTGGTCTAGGCTAGGCCCCACATTGGGCGCCATTTGCCTTGAACAGAGAAGCTTGGAGGTTGATTCATCGTCCACCTTATTGTTCATGTTCCTTAGGTTTAGACGTGCAGATCTAGACTGATAGTCCCATGTAAATGGGTGCAGGACCAAATTGACTGGGACTGTCACACCAAAATGGGCCGTATCCCAAGGTGGCAGTGTATTTACAAGACTTTTCAGCTGATGAACCTCAGCTAACTCAAAACCCCATCAGCCCCGAATACATCAGCGAACCATGTAATTTCTTAGACTATTAGTGAACAGTTAGATGCATAAATGCTCATATACTCCCCAACTTACATCCACGTACAAGTAATAAATCGTTTGGTTTTATTTAATCCAGGCGGCAATAAATTTAGGCTCATTGCTTTGTTTTCCGCCCTAACAACCATTTGGTTTCCGTCATTCTTTATGGTCATTGGGTCTTAACACGATATTAGGAGCTTTCCTTAGAACTTTCCTAGAAGAAGAATAAAATCTGATTTTTATGACTGAAATAAAATAAAATTAATAGCGCAGCACATGAAGCACATGAGAAAATAGCGCAACCTACAACAAAAAGATATTTCAATCTTCCAAATAAATTTAATTTTCTCTTTTCGTCTTTCTCTTTGCAGGTAAATGTCTGGTCGGCAGCCGAAACTACTGTCTCAAGTGTAGCAACAATTAACGTAAATAAACAGAAGAAATGAAAACAGAGAAGACCCCGCATCCTCGTCGTACGCACACCTTTCCATAACGGTTATGTAAAAAGATTCGTGACTAATTTGTAACGTTTTCAGTGAAAATTCTTGAATAAGGTCGCGTTTTACACAAAATCGCATGCCTGGCCAGTGGCCGCCAA
Source organism: Hermetia illucens (assembly GCF_905115235.1). Classification (NCBI taxonomy): domain Eukaryota; kingdom Metazoa; phylum Arthropoda; class Insecta; order Diptera; family Stratiomyidae; genus Hermetia; species Hermetia illucens. Next base: position 8,409,278 of record NC_051854.1, on the reverse strand, counting down.
TTATATTCATTTTTTGGCGCTTGACGAGCTCCCCAAAAGCCCCAGCGAGCGTAGCAGCTTGACGTGAGGCATAACCACGATTTCGTTGAATGTATCTTTTATTATTCCACATGTAGCGATGTCTGCACTCGTTAGGTATAGCCGTGGAATGTGGGTGACTCTTCAGCTCACCTTTGATTATTTTGTGGTTTTACCTTTCTTTTTTGCTCTGTAGTACTCGTTGGAACTCGTAGTTGGGTATGTGTGGGTCTGATTCAAATGGGAAATGTAAACCGGCATTTGAGCTGGTGTGCGTGCGTGGTAGCTGAAAGTATAGGGATAAGTATCTGAATGGAGTCTACCTGGAAATATGCAAATATGTGCCGTCTCACTTATGTCTGTGGATAGATAGTGGTTTGTGCTGCTATTGAATACCTTTCCGAGTTCCTATGTCGGCTTCAGGTACGCGACCTAACTTCTAACCCGAAATTGCCGTAGTCGGGCAAGGTAATGTGAAGAGATGTATCTGAGAAGAGGATACAGTGATGCACTATGAAAAATAGATGAGTTGCTGTTACTTTATATTTTTAACACTGTTTTCGCTCTGATGGCATAGACCGATACTACTGACGTCGCGGCTCCCATCCTGAAATCCACAAGTAATCGAGTTGCTCAGGTGAGTCAATCGTGGTTTGTTGTGCTGCGCTACTTAGGTCTGGAGCTCGAGTGAAGTTCCGCTAAGCGGCTCACCACTGCAGCGCCTTCATACTACCCACCCCCAGCTGATACTGGGTTTCAGCGACAAAACCCGACTCCCAGCACGCCAGTTTCAGAGGCGCAGATCGAAGCCCGAGATCTCAGCCCCCGGGGACCAAAGGCTTTCGCCTGGACGCGGAGACGTTTTTAGGTCTGCCGTCGTCGTCAAACCTAAAGAAGTGATTCCTTCTCTTCAGTACTTTATATGGACCCTCACATGATGGTTGCAGGGGCTTCCAGGAAGCATCCAAGCGAATCAAAACGTGTATACAGACGTCCAAGTCACTGGGGGCGTTAGCTTTCGTCGAAAAATGACGGGATGGTGGGGATGATTTTAATTTGGCCAAGTGTCTCGAAGTAAACGCAAAAGTCCAGTGGTGGAAAGGGCTAACTGGGTATCGAACACCGGATCTCCAATTCTCCCCGTATACTAGCTCGGTGAAGCTGACGCAAACTTCTCAGGATGGGCTGTACGTAGGCCAAGTAAAACAAAGGCAGGACGAACCACGAAACGCGATCGTGTGCCATTATAGCGGCCTTCAGCGTCCTATGTCAGCGTTCCAGCATCCCATTGCATTGCGGGTTGTATGCAATCGCCCGATGGCGTTTGAAGCCTAGGAGTTAGCCTAAATCCGAGAACAGGGTAGACCCGAACATCACTCCCTGGTCAGTAATGACTTCGGCTGGAACTACAAAGCGTGAGATCCATTCTCCCCAAGGGCCTCGTCGCAGAATTATGAGGAAATGTCGATCAGTGGTATTGCCTCAGGCCACCGCGTGAACCTTTAGATGATTGTCAAACAATACTTGACACTATGGGAATCTCGTAAAGGGCCAATGATATCGATGTGGATCGTGTGAAAACGTTTTGTAGACCGAGGGAATGAGCCTACTTCTTTCTGTACGTGTTTGGTGACTTTACACTTCTGGCACGCGATGCACTGTCTGACCCAAGAGTTGACATTCTTATTCATTCAGGCTCAGAAATATTTGCCTGCCACCTGCCTGCCGATTCCTTGTCCGAATGTCTGGGCGTAGAAGATCGTGTACTGCATGGAATACTTCCTGCGAAAAACGACCGGAATATATGGCGTAATTCCCTTTTCAGAGGTCTCGCAGAGTATTTAGGACTTTAAATCGAAAAGGGGAAACTCCTGAAATTTGTATCTGAAGTTGTCTCTGAGGCCCTGAAGCACTGCGTCATCCTTTTGTGACCCGACAATTGCCGAAAAATCGACCGGGGCAAGCATTTTGACCTCTGAGGTGGGGTTGAGCTGTATTCAATTTCTTGAAAAAGAAGCTCAACGCGTGCAAGATTTGGTTTATATTTTGGTGAAGGGCAGCACGTACTGCAACGTCTGAGGCATAGGCGAATACGGCTTGGGGTCCATTTGGTTGAGGGAATGCCAGGAGTGTAGCGTCCGGCATCTCTCGTTTGGCTAATTCAAATGCCTGGACGGCCGCTGCAGACCACGCAATCATGCGTGAGTCTTTGGTCTTTGACCCAGACAAGTAGGTGTTGAAGTCTGCTAAAGCTCGGAAATTTGGCCCGTAGCCTCCCGCAATACTTGACTGACCACGGGGCGCGCATGCACCTCTTGCAACCACAGTGACTTCAGGAGATCAACCCCGACCTTATCCCCGACGAACTGCTTCATCTCACGCAGCAGTTGACTTGGGGAGCGGTCACGTATGGTGGGCTCCGTCAGTAAGTGCTTTGCTGACTCACCGGCAGTGAGTCCTAGGGGGTTTTACGTGAATACCTGTGTCGTGGACTTAATCCCACGGTCCTCTTAAGACACGGATTGATTTTGTGACCACAATCAGAGCTCCGCTGAGACAAGCAACTACGGTACCAGTCTATACCGAGTGCATGGCTCAGCATTCATACTGGTGGATGCAAGCCCTACTAAAATCTCTACCGAACTAAGGAGTATGGCACCCGTGTTGAAACGCAACACCACGCTGAGACCCGAAGGTCTCTGTTCACTTGAACGCAATCACAACCCCCATAAAGCTCCCACTAGGGATGAGTCCCCGTGCGGACTCGGGTCTGATCGCCCTAATTAGACTTTTGGAGCACTCGGCTACTGCATCACGGCCGGCAAGCCAATGCGATACAGCGTCTCCCGGTGCCACCACTATGGAGGTTCTCCTCGGCCACTTGGTTTTTGTTCAGCCGACCACCTCTGAGCACCTGACTCACCGATAGTCACTTGATGAGGGTGCCCTTTAATTTTGAGTAGGAACACTCCTCCAGAACGTCGGCGACGAGTCCAATCGACTCCTAGTCCAGGCCAACGAACACGTGATTGATTCGCGTGGCATCTGTAGTGATGCCCGCAAGTGCAAAATGCGCCTCCAATAGTCGGAATCAGTCCTGCGGTTTACGTTGCCAAAATGCTGGCAACCATACCGCTACGGGGGGTGCGGAGGCGCAGGAGGCTTTTGTTGCGCTGGTATCATACAATATTTGCGAAATAGAAAGAGTCATTCGAGCAGTTTCCTCGCTGTGTTCATCACACAAAGCGGACGGTACGCTGATTACGCCTGGGGGTTGCGTTCTTCCTTACTTATCACCACGGAAAACATCCACTGTCAAATGTGTGTTGAATACGCTGAGTAACAGGTCCAAATTATACTTGAATACAAGTTGCAGCCCCTCGTGGGGAATACCATCCGGTCCTGGTGTTTTTTTTTGTCATTTATGGACAAGGGCGCCTCCTTCAGTTCCTTTACAGTAAATAGTGGGCATCTTTCAGTCCTTTTGCTCTCATCGACTTCGTCATCTCGGATGGGGTGGACAGGAAAAAGTGGCTGCAAGATTTCACGAACAGGGTGATCGATAGGGATTGAGTTTTCTGGCAACCAATTTACACCCGAGACCTCATGGGTCCCTGTTAATACCGCTGATTAGCTCCTGCCAGCAGCGCACATTTTTTCGGTTGAGTTTTGATGGAATTCCGCCGAAATCTGAAGCAGTTCCTTCGTAGACTTGCAATTTCAGCCGTCCATCAGTGCACTGGTGACTTCCCGTGACAAACTAATCTGGTAACACTTATTGTTGAGTTCACTAGCGATCCAGGCGCCGTTCTTCTATCCACGTTCGGATTTAGCAGCTCATTTGCCTCTTTTGAGAGAACTTCGGCAAATTTGTCAAAATTTTTTTTGTTTAATGTGGTAGGTATTTGCCGGACTTCCAAACGTTGGAAGGAGCCGTTTGTTACATCGAAGGAAAGGTATTGTACTCTTCCAGTAAATCGCTGCATCGCTGACACTATGGACTCCGTAGTAGAGGTCACATCAGGGATAGTGCTCTCACAATCAGGGTGTCAGAATGTCAGAATGACACCGATATTTAAGGAAAATAAGTCCTATCCTGGCGGCCATCTCCAGAATTGTTACGCTTTAAGAATCTGACTGAGGCATGCCTCATTCGAGGGCTCTGGTGTTAGAGTCTTCCCCAACTAGAACTTCCTTTTTTGTCTTTCGAATTTCGTCCCCCAAGCCGCAAGGCTTATTTTGAAAAGAGGACATAGATTCGTTTGGTGTGAGGTAAACGCTGAAAAACGTGACTGCCACACAACGAATCCAATCGAAGCTATCTCCTTGCTCATGGCCTCGAACTCGTTGGATATATCGGCATACCACGATGATAAGCTCCTATCTCGGTACTACTCACCAAGGAACAGCGAGTCAGCTCTTCTTTCTGGTATCATCAGATCATGAGCAATTGTACTCCTATGTACGTTGGCTAGCAAGATATGGATCATGGCGCTTGACTACTCACTTTTTGTGACTCTTCTTTGAAGACCTGGCGCTGCCCGGAACTGGAAATAAGGCCGATATTTTGTTTCTGCACATCGCGATCCGTGTAAGGAACACACAGGATTCGCCAAACTTGTAACATAAAGGCCTTCTATCCTACCCTTTGCAAACGCCTGCTATGTACCCGTAGGTCCAGCAGCATATTCTGCGGACGATCCATCCGACCTTCATTTTCCCACAATCAAGAAGTTAGCTCGCTGTCTTCTTAGGGATGATGACACTGGCCAATTTTTGCCATTTGACCGATGCGTGTAACTCAACCTTAGGTTGCTTACATCTGGGTAACCCTTTCTTATCGCGTACTCTACCTTTCCCGTGTTCGAGAGATAATCCAGGTGTAGGTTCAGCTTCTAGACTAAAAGTCTCTCATTTGGTGTCTAGAATGCACTGGTTTATCTAGCAGAATATATTCTGTATTCGACAAGTAGACCGCCGGATAGATTTGACGCCTACCCCAGTGTCTTCTGGTTTAGGGTTGTTGTGGACTTCTCGAACAACTTCCGCGAAATATCTCCCTTAATTCGGCTTGTTGAGAATGTTATTGTATTTTTGTCTTTTTTCGACACTCCTTCCCTCCCTTTTTCTGTCTCTCGGATGAGGTATATTCTTTCCACAGTTGTTAGTTCATGTGCAGTCTATGCCAAATTGTTTGCCAAATCATAAGGCCCTGCCATGCCGGGTCATCTTCGTCATCACCGCTTACGGTAGTTCACTACCAGGCTACCAGGTGGGAGGGGTAGGTCGATTTGATTCGGCAATAAACAAAGATCGTTACTATCCAGCAACTTTGTCCTCCCTGTCTGATCCTATTTAGGCCCATTGGTATAAGGACTAGCTTGAATGGAGTAGAAAGTGGTTAAGTTCGTTGTCTAAAGCAAAGGTTATATGTAGAGAAGTGGACCTGGTAAGACTAAGGCGCATCCTAACTAGTTCGGTTGTTAAGGATTCGATTTTTTTTTTGTAAGGTATTTAGGTACAGCTACGGTGTCATCCATGATCGGTATAATGGCTCTTCTATATAACCTATAGGCTTCAATAGGGTGCAGGTCCTATCTGGGGTCAGATTTGGCCAAGATGTAATCGACATGATCTCTGATGATCAGCAAAGACGTGATTATCCTGCTCAAGAAAAGGATCGATTTTTTAATCTCCATTCGTGAGCCGTTTAAAGAAGTTCATGCGTCTTTTTACGAACGCCATTATTTGGACTTTTTAAAGTTAAGCGGAGTCTAGTCCGCCACACATTTCCGTAAAAAGCGTGGGGTGTAGTTTGATCAAATCCTCAGCTTCCTCCTTTGTATTGCCAGTTGCAAAAAGGAGTGGATCATCTGCGTAGTAGAATTTTCGCCTTGGATACAAAGGGATATTTTCTCTTTTTGGGGGTCGTCACTCTTTTCATTTTTTCATTTTTCAGATGGCCTAAAGTTTAGCCAGATATGAATTAGGGCATTTAGGAGTACTGACTTTACGTGAGCGTTTAGTCAACCTGGCCTCACCAAAGTATTCGTCCTATTTTATAAGCTCTTGCGCGCAAATTTCGACTCCTTTATCCAAAATAAACTCATCAGGAAAACTTTTGCTCTCTGTCACGTAACTTTTCTTATCAACTGTACATTCAACGAACCGCAATATGTAGTAAATACTCGTATCTTTCATGGAGATAGAAGCAAAAAAGTCGAGATTCTCAATTCAATCAGGTCCAGGTAAAATGCTTTCGAAAAATGAGCGTTTACAAACAAGAACGTTGGAATATGTATTGAGAGGAGGAGGTCGGAGAAAACTCTGTTTTTGAACCATTTTTTTCTTGGTCTTTTTTCACACATGCTTTATTGGAAGTGTGAATTGGTTTCTGATAGGTGAAAAATGAAATAAAACCAATGAAAATGAACCATTCCTTTTCATGTTGAGAGAAAAGGCGACAGCAGGATTACGGAGGTTGTGGAAAATAATTTAGAGCTGCAGAGCTAATGGAGCTGATTGGTACCAACTCGGGTTTGGTTTTTTTTTCTTAGTTTTTTTCCTCTTTCTCATTGTTTGTTTTATTTCAAATGCATCGAGTCAAAGGATTCGAAAAGGATTTTTGGAAATACAGATAAATTTTCTTCCTTTTTACGACTCGGTGGCAAGAGATGTAATCGGCAAAGATCCAAGTGAATGTCCTCGTATTCCTCTTTATTTTGGGGGAAAGTAGCGCGTCTTTGTCTTAAATTATACCAGCCTAAATTTAGATATGGACGAAGGATTTGAGTTGAATATTAGGATTATTAAATTAATCCCCAAAATCCTTATGACTAGAACATCCAGCAAGTCGGGCCTGTCTCTTATCAAATTTTACGACCCTCCTCATTCCATTGCTCAATATCTCTTAATTGCAACAGCACACCTATGGAAGGATAAGCGTTTTATGAAGAAGATAAAACCGCAACTGGTTAAACTGATATTGCTTCATCTTCAGATGAATATTCGCTTCAAACTCTGTACAGTCCCTCTCCAGCACCTTCAATATTTTCATAAATATTTTCTCCCGTTCAGGTGCCATTTCGCGGTTTCATAAGATTTTAAAAGTGAACTTAATATTTTCGGCAGAAATTAAAGCATCCCCCTCGGTCCAGGAGTGTTGCATCTTAATGGCATATGATATTTAATTTAATGCTTGGTTAAAAATTAAATGTCGAAATTTAATACGTTTTACGGTCTACCCTGTTGGGTTGGATTTTCTACTTTCCGTGCCAAGCAATTCGGACGAACTTGTAAATATCTCTTACGAAAGATATTTGATAAGGTTTCAATGTTTGGGGTCTTCTTGGAATGTTATATGATCGTGTAATTAAGAACTTGGTGTCTTGATGGAGGCTTTGAGGAAGGGGAGAGATATTGTGATGTAATTATAATGAAGTAGTGAATAGACCTTTATTTGTAAGTTGTCATTAGTGACTGGTGAATGCTGGAGGAAACCAAGACTATAAATCCCAAAGACAAAAGGAATTGGGATACAATGATGCTTTCGGGGAATCCGAGTAGACCGCATGGGAAATAGAAAGGCCAAGAATATAGAAAACTGGAAATTCTGGATGACAGTGGTGTAGTCATAGGTAGGCTCTCATGCTCTGGTCTAACGTTCACGAAAGTTACATGAGACGAAGGTCTGGGGTTCAAGGTTGTTTTTCTACTACTACAACTAACACGACGCCTTCCGCTTTTAAAATACCAAGTTGACATTTCGAGTGGTTCTCGGTGGCCTTCTCCGTTTAGGAAGAGTTGTTCTGCTTCAACTTAGGTACGCTAGCGTTCGGAGCGATTTTCGGTGGCTGTCCTCGTTAGCTGTTCTTCCAAGAAGGAGGAGGAAAGCGTGGATCGCATTTCATTCACGGAATGATCGCTGTTCTGCCAACAAATGACGTTAGCTGTCACAGTACTCTCTCGCCAGTGATGAAGTCACGATACAAATTTAGGGTCAAAAAGATATAAATCACGCGAAACTGCAGATATTCTCGGATGTGTCGTCGGCCTTTAGTCGTCCTGCATAGCTGGCTGATGCTGTTGTTGAGGTCGTGTGATATCAGTGCTGTCTAAGCTGCTGTCAGCCGGTCTAAGCTGCTGGATATATTAGCGCAGCTCAGTGATGAACGAAGCTGAATCCTGGTTGTTGGTATTCGACTGCGCGAGCAGTTCATCAGGAAGAACAAGGTCGGCAGCAGTTTCTTCTAAATCCTTGCGCCATGCTGCACGAATGCCGAGAAGAACTGTTGGTAATACCCGCGTCCATTGTACATTCTCGTGGCATCAGAGAGGAACTGTAAGCTGCCCATGTAAAAGCTCCACAAGTCCATTGACCTGAGCATGGTACGTCATTGTGCAGAGATGAGGCGTACCTGTCAATTGGCTAAATGATTTGAACAAATGCGATTCAAACTGTCTTCCCTGATCAGTTTCTTTCAAAGACGCGTGTCGACATATCCGAGCAACGGTGTCAGCTTTTTGGTCTGACAACGGGGACCCTTTGGGCCAGCGAGAGAATCAGTCTACACAGGTAAGAAAATATCCTTTGCCCTCTGATCATGGCATAATGATTATGTCGATGTGTACATGCTCAAAACGTGATGATGGTAGTGGGCAGCTCCCCACATGGCCGCGTGTGTCTCGAGACTTTCGAACATTGTCACTGGATACCAGCTCGTGTCCATGCGCATGTGTCGGGTCGGATGGTTGGCCAGATGAAGCGTTTGCTGGCAGCCAGTTCAGTCCCCTTGTTGAGATAGGCAATGGATAGAGTCGAAAGCCGCTCAACTGAAAGCTAAAGGAACCTACGTATGTTCAAAGAGCATGCGTAGAAATTTGATTTTCTACGCCTGGAATGTCTATTTCCTTCAGTTGGAGCGAAGATGGGAGTAGTTGTTTCAGCTCTTCGTCATCTTGTTGTGTTCGTGCTATTGCTGCATAGTCGAATGATGTTGACATTTCCTCGATTCAAGAGAACGAGTCGGCCACGATGTTGTCCTTTCCAACGACGTGTCGAACGTCCGTGCAGCTCTCGGTCGAAGGGGCCTTAGCAAGTCTGTACAGAGCTAAACTTCTTTGAAAAGAATGCTAGCGGCTCTGACACTCCCTTAACTTGTGGTCAAAGGGCCGCGCCAGTGGCGAAATCAGAGGCGACCATGAGCAGCGTAAGTGGAGCTCGAACCTAAGGACAAGTGAGCAATAAGGCTTGCGCGAGGTTGTCTTTTGCATTCTGAAAAGCCGCTTCAGTTTCAGGAGTCCAAAGAAGTTCGGCCTGTCCTTGGATGTTTCCGACGTGAAGGTCGTTGAGTGGTGCTTGTGTTTAAGCACAGTCCGACAAGCAGCTTGTGTAAAAGTTGATGATGACAAGAAACTGACGTAACTCCTTGACAGTGTTCGGTTCCGGATAGCTGTGGACAGCTTCGACCTTCTCGGGTGGTGGGCGAAAACCGTCAGTGTTGACCAGATGGCCAAGAAAGAGTACTTCAGGCGCGCCGAAAGCACATTTGCTAAATTGATACTGTCTCGTAGTCGTTGAGACGTTGAAACAGGATACGCAGGTGCTTCAGATGCTCTTCTTTCGTCTATGGATAAGACGAGAATGTCGTTCATAGACGGATTGCAAAAATTAGGTCCCCGGGTAACCTGGTCGACTAGGCGTTGGCATGTCTGCGCTGCGTTGCGCAATCCGAATGTGATGTACGGTGACTCGAACAAGTCAAATGATGTCGTGATAGCTGTTTTCTCAATACCCTCCTCTGCCACTGATATCGGAGAAGATCTTATTGCCAAGGAGCATTTGTGTGACGTGAGCTATATATCGTACCGGATAGCGATCGGGAATAGTGTGCACGTTGAGCTTTCGATAATCCCCGCACGACCGCCAATCTCCATTGTCCTTCGAAACCATATGAAGCAAAGCTGCTGGACGATGGACGCTTCGTGTCTGGTTGCACCATCCTTTCGAACTGCATGCGCGCAACGATCGGGTGGGGAATGTCGAAGTTTGTTCGCAACGGGTAGTCCAAGAGTCGTTTCCATATGATGTTTCGTTGTATGTTTGACCACTAGAACACGGCCGTTGGGGCGACTAATCTCGTGGAATTCGACTAACAGCAGGTGGTAAGCCGATTCATCTAAGAAAGGCTTTGGCCTTGGAACGTCGCACACCGATACACGTCCACGAGATATACGATTCGACTCTCCATCGATGAGCAGTTTTTCAACTCCACCAGTATGCCGTAATGTGCGAGGAAACCTGCCCCGATGATTAGCCTCGTAGCGTCAGCCACAACGAAGCACCAAAGGATGTAGCGAGGGAGTCCGACGTCGAGGCAAAGTTCAACTATGCCATATGTGGGCTTTTTATATCCTCGACGAACGTTCGTGCTTGGAATGACCTAGATGTCGGTGCCTGTATCGCCAAGCAAGTCTCGCTTCCTTTTCTTACCGGTAACTAATAGGCGGTAGGGGCGAATCATCCGATTCAGCCGCCGCGCTTATTATCCGCTCCTCGCATTTGCCGCAAACTTACACGTACTACCCTTGCACTTTCTCGAGGTCGAGGTCTGGAATGGCTTCGTCGGTTATCGCCGCTCTGTTGTTAATTTCTTAACGTCCTGCAAGCTTGGGGTGAGTTGCATGAATTTCACTGCCATTGCCTCCTCTTTTTTGGGGTAGGATAGGTGAATGCATTCCAGCAACGAAACGTCGTCGTACTACCAACTAAACACCTCCTCATCGTCAGAGAGTTACCCTGGAACCGTTTGCCACATTACTTCGGGCTAGCCTCCGAACTCTACCGCCTTGCGGAGCCTTCAAATCAGAGAACTGTCAGTTCAAGGGACCCCCTGTCATCCGGATCCTCCACCGGTTGAGCTCTACCTTCTTTGCAATGAGAAGGACCCGAACGTAATGGGCAACACGGTTCCACAAGTCAGTACTGCCTCTTGAGTCGAACTAGTTTGTATAATATTTCGCGTATGCTGGTGCCAGGACGCGTCGCTTCCACTATAGCATCGGCGAGTTCTGATATTCTATCGAGTGCTACTTCCTTCTGTGTCGTGAGGATTGCTTGCATTGACAGTGGTAGACGTCCGATCCACAGCGTGCGCAGAACTGCATATCTTTTACTTCACATAGTCGACATCAAAATTCTGATTATTGCGGTCGCCGATTTTTCCAACAGCTGCCGAGTATGGGCTTCTTCTGATGAGCCCGATGCGCTTAATAATTGCACTGCTGGCGTTAAAGACTCTATAGCACTTTTTCGGTGACAGTGTCCTCGCGGCCATTTCATTCTGGCGATCATCTTTAGGACTCGCGTTGCACAAAAGTCTGGTATGTTTTAATACTCCGCTGAAGGGCTGTCGCGTTGAGGTTTCTTCCAACTAGGACTCTTTCTTCCGTATTTCAGATCCTATCTTTCAAGGTGTCGAGCTTGTCGCAAGACAGACTTGAACCTTTATTTCGAGGGTAGACATCGTCTCGAGATAAGAAACGACCCCATTTTTCCCCCAGATTCTTTAGACTGTTTGGCAGAGTGCGTTCTTGTCAGTCTTTGATCCAAGTTCGCCAAGTATAGCATTGTTTTCAGTTCGCCGGATTGATATGGCTCTATAGTGTACAGTGTCTTCTGGCTTGGAGCTAGCTTGCATTTTTGAAGGACAAAGAACTCTCAAAAGGCGAGCCATCGCTGGGCTGGATGGGAAGTACTCTGGCCGGCTATAGGTTGTCCTTTCTTTTCTTTGACGTGACGGGCTTACGGCCCTTGTTAACTTACGCTGTTGTTGCTCAATTTTCATCTTTCTTTTTCGATTTTTAGTCCATTTGGTTTCCATCTAGTGGGAGTCTTTTGCAGTACCATCGGCGGTCGATTTCTCCCTCTGGCCTCATTTTCTGCTGAGATAGTTTGCGCCGTCAACTGATTGACCATTTCGTCGTCGTATGTTTTCGGCAAGGGTGTATCATGCAGCTTAGACCTCCCAATATTTCCTTTGGATCCTTTTTGAAATCTCAGGGCTGGAGGTGTCTCCCCTTTTTGACAACCAGAACTATTACTTTCCAAGGTGCTATCTTGTCTCTCACTACTAGTTCCGCTATTGCCTGCCACTTTCCAACTGAGACAGTTAGTCGGCCTCGCTTTGTTCTCAAGAGAGATCCTAGGAAGAGGTTGCTGTAATTTTGTGCTTCTTATAAAGGGATTTTCTGGCCTTTTTCATTGCGGGGACAAATAAGCGCGGTATACTTCTGCCGCTTTTAAAAATTTCGGCTATTGTTGCTGTGTGGTAGTTTTTGTCACTCTCGCTATCACCCTCACTACCCCACGATTGCCGAAGTAATTACGTCCCTTTAGTATTAATATTCCTCCGGGAATATTCCCTCCAAATTTTGTTAATTTACTTCCACCCATTACTGTTTTCACCTGTATCCCATTAACATACCATCAAAGAAACTTCTCAAGTGCTTGAACATTTCTGAGAATTTGCGAAAACTTAACATTAAACTACTCCGTTGACTGAAATGGTACTTCACCAGCATTTTCCACATGCAATGGCATAGTTTGGAGGGAAGCTATCTGAACTAGCAATTCCATGAACCTAGCTACATGCCGACATATAGTACACCCCCCGAAGGTAGGAATGATTCATTTTGACTCCGACTATCTCCAGGCTTTCGTCCTTTCAGCACATATGGGAAATGTCCTTTGTGAGCATAGTTCCATCATGTGCTTTGCTGTCGCTAGTGATGCTTGTGTCCTGATGTCGTAGCTGTTTTCAAGTGTATTTAAAAAGTCCTAAATGAATAAGGATTTGGAAAAAGGAGAAGTTTTTCTTTCGCATGAGAGGGAGTAACAGGGATGTTTCCTAGAGCTGTAGTCAAGTTCATGGAAACACTTTTTATACTTTGGGTATGGACCGTACATAATCTACTTAGTGTGCCATGTAAAATAGTTTCTGAGTTTGCTAGCTGAGGGTGGGGATGCTGACTTGGGAGAACTTGCGCCCTAAGAAACTCCGAAGGACACTGTGTTTCTTTGTTTCCCAACATTGTAATATTATGGTAATGGGAAAAATGTATTGTGTCTGACTTCCATGAATGGATAGGAGGCGACTCTTCGATAAGTTTTGATACGCATTATTGAAGTAATACTTGATAGTTGGGCGAAAGGACATTTGTAAATATTCATTAATGTAGTGTTAACAAATAATTCGTAATTTACAAGCAAGACATGGTGCAGAAAAATATTATTAATAGGAAATGATAGAAAATAGGTAGCGAAAAATGTTCAGCGGGACTCTTCCTCGGATTTACGCTCAATATAATTTGCAGCCGTGTTGTGTTCTGCGAATTATATAAAGAAGCATTTAACATCTGAGAGCTGCTTCGGTCACGCTGCTCCCAGGACAGAGGTGAGACAGCGTCTGACAATTTGCCTCTGCCCCGTTAAGAAAACGTAAAACCGTCATCGCCTAATATTTTGAACGCTCTAGGGTCCCTGACACGACAGAGGTGAATCTGATTGGTCGAAAGTTTTTCGCGGATACATGTCTGCGTCTGTCCACTTAAGCCCTTAAATTTTGACAAGCCATGCAGAACCCTTCTTGCTGCTTCTGTAGCATGACTGGCGGTATGCCATCTAGGCTCGCAGGTTTAAATGCGGAGAAGGTGTATATAGCCCAGTCGATTTTATCCATGGTAATTACCGATTTGATAGCTTCATACGACTGGAGCTCTGACTCGCAGTCCTCGCTGGGCAAGAAAATTTTTAAGAAAGGATTGGCTCCTATGTTTCTCGGGCGTAATCTTACTGAGTCGCAGATTTACTGGTACTTTTGATATTTTGATAATAGGCCAACCAGGACCACTTCCTAGCAATCTTGATGGCTGGCTTGTACTTCGTCAGGCAGTTCTTTCATGGCTGCCAGTATTTGTGCCTGTAGCAGATGTTGAAGATCTCCCTGGTCAGCTTTCTGATCCTGGATAGATCTTCATTCTTCCTGCTGCACTTAAAAGTTTGTTTCAAATACTATTTCCAGAGTGCCGATCTTTGACTCCAGTTTGTCTGTCGTGCCAATCTTACCAACTTGCGCATCGGAGAATTTATTCTTGATAACTTGATCAAACTTCTTCCCATTGATTGACCTAGGGCTTCTGAAAGGATTGTTCATGTATGCCCGAGCGAGAGATTTATATGTTCTCCGCTTTCGCTTGTTCCAGTTTGACCACGGTTATGTCGCAGGAATTTCGGTCCGGACACAGAAAGGCATTGAGGCTCTTTTTTAGCGAGGATACATGCCTAAGTATGTTTCGATCAGTGTCTGTATTTTATATTTACTTTGATGTTTTTTAAGGCTTCAGGCTCCTCCGATCAAGGGTTCCTGTATTGTTGCGACGTTAATATCTTGCTCTAGGAGGAATTACAGCAAAGTAGCTGAGGGCTGCAGATTTATCTACGCTGTTCTGCTTGCCCAGCGGGTTTGTCATTCCCCGTCAGACCATCTCATCTCCTGCAACAACTCGATTGCGTTTCTGACTTCGAACCGCAGTTTGTAATTCGCCTTTTCCAGCACCCTCCAGGCACTTTCCGTTTATACGGAGCTTGATGACCATACCCGATGCCCCGGCCTCCACACTGGTTCCGTCGGTTCATTCACACATGCCACGCGGCTGGCTCAGGTTTCTAGTCTAATACGAAAATGGAATCTGTCGCCATCCTCTCTCTGGAGCTAATATTTGTCGCTTTTATTGCGGAATGTTCTGATGCCTCGTGCCTCCTCTTCCTTCCTCTAGTTTCCCTAGGTCTCTTTGGCGTTGGAATAGGGTCATACCAAAATATATCATATCATCTATCGTTTTCCACGCGTGCTTACTCGCAGTCGAGCCTGAAAAATTTCAGAACCAGCCCTACCAGATTTATATTTTCATGTAGGCTAATGATTCACTCATTGTCATCCTGAGGAGTCTGACCAATTTGGACGAGTCTTCAAATTTCCCACAATCCTTTACCATCAACACTAACGTCCCCGCTGTACTGTCAGTAGTCCTTCAGGATTTACTTCACTGAGGATATAGTGGAGTTTTTCAATATTGAAGGCAGCTTTTGGTGAGACGTGTTCTGTGATGCAATATGGCATTGATACCTCGCTCAGATGAGAGTGTCAGATCAAGGATGCTAGTGGCTACCTGTATTTCAAATAAGAACGTGGTCGATTTGGTTGTTTTGTTTTGTGTAGTATAGGGAAGATCTCATTCTATTGTTTATTTCGATGTGGAAAGTATGTGTATGCGACTACCAAACTCCTGCCGCAGACAAATCCTATGTATCTCTGTGTCGACGCCCTAAAGTTTTTTCAATAATTATTCGATTGTCTGGAAGGAAAAGTCAACTCTCAAAATAGGCAACCTACTTATTTAGAGCCAGGTTACCTCCGGATCCTTTTTGACCCTCAGAAGCCATCATTGCTGTCAATAAAAGAAGAGTGGAAGTTGGAAGAGCCCTTTCTATGCCCTGTTTTCCCCAGCCGCTCGGCCGACATTATCAGGATCGGTCCGTTCGACCCCTGCTTTACCTCTCGAGAGAAGAAGTTAAACTTGCAATTGTCCTATCTAACAAAAAATCATTGCGCCCGGTATGTTTAGTTTCGCCCTACGGAAGTGCGTTCTCATCATCAGTGAGCGTCTTGCCATTACCTTCGACAACTGCCTCCATAATGGGCACTTCTCTGCAACCTGCAAATCAATTCTACTGTTACCTATTCCTAAGGAGTCATGTTTTGGCGACCTCAGTGATATAAAGTCCAGCATTCTTCTATCCAACTTTGGAAAAATTACTCATGTCTCAATCCACTAAGGCAATTCGGCTTCGAAAGCTTTCTCTGAACCTCTGAACAGGCAATCTTTTATCTGCAAACAGGATGTGGTCTTGTAGAGATCCTCAATTATCTGGAGAACTGACAACGTACTGTAGCCTATGCTTTACACCATGAAAAGTCATTCGATTTAGTCTGGAAAGAGGGCCTGTTCTTCAAGCTAATCCAGACAGATTGTCCCTTCCGCTCATTTAGAATACTTATGGATTTCCTCTCCAATAGAACCTGTCCCGTGCGCTTCGACGGTCTTCGCTCCATCGACTTTCATCATCTTCTTTCATGACATCCTCCGCACCAACGGTAGGCCAGGCCGCGCCCCCCTTGTCTTCTCGACGAAAATGAACTTTCCCCATTCGTAGGGATCCTCTTCAAGGAAGACACTATCCTGTACGCGAGTGGGCCTAGGCCCTTCTTAATCTGTCTCCCTCTCGAATCTTGAGTTCATCGGTACTCACTTAGTACACTACCAAGGTGGTAAGGTGCAGTTCCATTTATTTCTCTAGTTTGAGATGCTCCGGTTTTTCGGAAGGATGTAAAACTATCACTGCGTAATACGCTCCCTTAGCTCAGAATAAAGAACTCTTCTAGATTGCACTGTATCTATCCCAAATCACTGTAACCTTTCGGAAAGCATGCATACCTTTGTTAAATTTTAGTTGCATACTCGAAACACACTCAACGACGATTTCGTCCTTTTTCGACTGCCATTATTACACGAAAAACTTCCATACACATTTTCGTAATAAAGACACAACGTCGTAGTAGATAGCAAGCGAGTACAGGAATTACAAGGCAAAGGACTTCACTTCCTGGACTTGCTAAGAGCATACTTGAGAGTAAAATTCAATTCAGCAAAATATTCTGCCTTCCATGGAGTTTGAGAACTCTAGGAAAATTCTGTTTGAATTTAAGAATCCTTTTATGGAAGAGAATTTGTGTTTGCTTAAGGAAAGCTAACATGAGTTTCAAGTAATTAATTAAAAGCAAGTTGAAATTTGGAATGCAGGTGAGCTAACAGGGACGAAAACGTAAATATGAATAGAATGGATTATTCGGTCAGAAGGGCTTGAATTTAGAACAGCTGGAGAGTTTTCTACCCCTTGTAATGCTTCAAAAGAGGGAAAATTTATAATTAAGGGTGGTCATTATATTCGTGGCAGAAGAGAAGGCTAATCAACCTCAAGACTTTTCTATTTTTGGGCCCCTTTTTAAGCAAATAGACTTAAATTCTTTGAGAACAAATTGCGATTAATTTGGGATGTCAAAAGTATGTCGTATTTTTTTGTGATACCAGTGACCGTTGATTTAAAAGGTCTAAAAAGGCATGACTCTTCTAGGAAGTTCTGGAGGGAAACATGGCAACTTGTAGGCAAAGTCATCAGTAACTCATTATCTTCAATTGCGCGGTAACCAGTGTCCTTTCTGGGTCTGCACTGTAATCTAAAGCTTCCCCTCCGGTTCTCGCGCGAAGATTGCCTAGTTCACTACTTCCAACAAATTCTTGGCGTCTTGGTTTATGCTGTCCCTCCACTGAAAACAGGACGTATATCAGCGTCTCTTGCCATTGATATTGCATTTATAAACTGTCCGGGCAAGGTCTTCCTTTATCATTCGAAGCAAGTGATCGGTCCACCTCAGCTTACTGAGGCTGATTTTACCGATGACTTTACAGCAACAATGCGGGCCACTGCGAATTTAAAAAGATGGAGAAGGCGAGAAGCCACGTAGGATCAGTTAACTTTACGCCAATCGTAAATTCCGCTAGTCTTTTTTGCTGTACGGAAAGGTATACTCCTACTCGTTTGCTTAAGAACGCTAACCTAAGAAAGACACATGTGTGAGTGCAAGCGCTTATAGTGTTCACGTCTGCCTTATCCCTTTCGGTGTTCTTTCATGAGGTGTCATCGCCTTAAACGCATATAGTCCAACCCTCTGAATTTTTCTCTCCCTCTATCGCCTCTTCTAGCAACTTTGGAATTATAGGGGCAACTCCAAGCCAAAATCGTCCTGTACTTTTATAGCTGTCAAGAGAACTACAAGCCGCAATTCTCCTATGAATTGACCGTTTTCCTTAATTTTATTTTTCGGCCACGACATTACCTTCTTGGACTTCCCTGCTTTTGGGCAATAATTCGGGGAGTCGGAGTGTCCAATTGGTACGGACCTGTCAAGAAACGTCCCTGAGTAGAGTGCCCAGGCAATTGCTCATCGTTGATAGTGAGGAAGTTGACAGAGTGGCTCCTCCATAATGGTGGGTCCAAAACCGACCTGTGATGACACCCCATCCACTGTTAAGGCTGCTATAAAGTTTGGAAGGATTCGAGCAGCCGAGTTTCTGATATCGTGTGCAAATCGTTGTGATGGAACCTGAGGGTGGGGTGGATTTTATTGTTCCCCAAGAAGAGTCCTAACAAGGTTTCTAACGAGACAGTATTCCTTGAACTGCTACTCGATAGCTGCAGCTAATGTGAGGGAAAGGGTGAGATGATCTTCCATCTCAAATAAAGATCTCCGAAGATATTTCTGAAAGATATTTTTCAATAAGTCGAGATGAGGTGATAACGAGTACGTTGTCTCCGGGCGCATTTGAATGCGTTTTCAATATTGAAACAATGAAGTAGTTAACCATGCGGTCCTGTAAAATGCCACGGTAGTGGGCTATGTCGGCAATATAGCATTGATTATAGTTATGGTTACGTCCTGGTGGTTTTACGTGAGTACTTGCCATGTCGGCCTTACCCCACGGTGTTTTTAAGAAACGGATGGATTTTGTGACAAGCCCAGTTTATACTGAGGGTAGGCTCACCATTCATGCTGGTGGATGCAAGACTTACCTAAAGTCTCTATCGACCTAAGGAGTGCAGTACCCGAGTTGTAAGCGCAACTCCTCACTTGAGAACTGAAGGACTGTATCTACGTGTGGACGTAACTACAACCCCTTTGTAACTCCCACTAGAGGACCAACCGCAGATAATCGAGCCGCAATCACTTCCCCCACAAATTCTCCTGAGACAAATGAACTCGAAGGTTAGCCTGGTTCCCATGGTTCGCCATATCAGAGCATCTGATTGTAGTTGCAGAATATTTTTAATCAAGAGTAGACATACCCCGTCGTTGCCCTGGGGAAAGCGTTTTTTAAAGAATGTTGAGTTGTATTCATGTGAAGCAAAATGTGCTGTACTGAGTGCATAGGAGGAAAACCGAATTAGTTCTTGTCACAAAGTGTTACATGAGAAATTACGGTTGCGCTGCAATAAGGGATCACGTCATCATTTTCAAGTCATTCTCCAGAGGCAAAGACCGCATAGATTCTTCGTTGAAGAAAATTTTATCGGAGTATCTCTGTCTGAGATTTGAGGCGGTCGGGCAGCTATATACGCTCCTTCTCACATTAGCTACACATAGTTAAGACCAACACCCCAATTTTTTCCATGTGGTGATTTAAGGAGCAGTTTCTTGTTGCAAGCCCTATTAGGGTTTTCATGTCCCACTTCTTAAGTTGCAACAAAAGTGCCGACCCCAGGGCCTTTTGGCTGTGTGAATTGTTGCAATTTCATCCTTCTTCGACAAGGATCTCTTTCAATTTTGAGGTTGCCTCAAGCGAAAAAGCGAAATCGTCTCCATGATGATCATTTACCCGACCTTCCGCGCCTCTTTAGAGCTCTTTGAGCCTCTTTGTACTGATTCCGGTCAGCAGTTGAACTAGACTTTAAAGGTCGGATGAAGATCATCCTTGTCGTTTTCCCCTGTTTTGCCACACCGAGTTGGCGAATTGGGTGATCAGCTCTGGGCTTTTTCAATTCCAGCAATGAATTTGTTGTGCTTTCCAGGGATTGTAACTCGGGCGCTCAGTTCTACTTTTAACATCCCCCATTCTATTTTCGGCGGATTTCGAAATGGAGCGGCTGGAGGTGGATCTATGTCGCTTACAAAATCAATGCGGCTATGAGTCGAGCGCGCCCGCACTTGTGACGTTCCCAAGCACGTAGTAGAGCCGGTAGGTTTGTTCCCAAATCTTTTAAATATCCGTTTTAGGAATGCCTGTTGGCTTTCTCCCCTAGTTTGCTGCCTACCAACATCTAGGTGGAGGTGTTGAGGTTACTCTGTATACCAAGTCGTTCCAGAACATCAGTACTATTACACTACTTTTGTGGATTTCATGCTTTGTGAGAATGCACACACAATTACAGCTAAGAGTTGTGATCATAACCGTATGGGTTAGTGTCGTCATACAAGATCCATCCACCGGCTTCGATAACATTGGCTGCAAATGAAGACTTAGCTGTTGCTGGTCGAACTCTGTACCTTCTGTTATGAAAGATTGGAATCGTTAGAGGACCGCCGTCATTTTGATTTGCCCATGGCCGTAGGTACACCGGACGTTCCCATCCTTCCAACCTGGGCGGAATACAGGGTCTGTGGTTTCTTTGAAAACGGTTTGCTCGAAGTTGATTTGGCTGGAGGTATTGTTTTTCCTGAAGACTTCTATGCGAAGACAGTGAAGAATCTGAATCAAGACACAGGTTCTTCATCAATGAGCTTGCAGTTGCCCCTTCAGTCAGGAGTGGTCGATCTGCCCGGTTTGCCGGGAGTTGTTGAAACTAGGAGTCGCTTTGTCCCGCGAATTCACCATTCACGGCCACATTTTAATCCCTGCGGCCATTCAGAACTCGGCACGGTAGTGACTGGTGAAAAATGATTGCTCACGAACTTTCTATATTACTTTTCTTCCTAAAGATCATGATCGTCATTGGTTTTATTATTCGGCTGACGCCGCTTTGGCCTTCATCTAGATCATTTGCAAAGCTAGTAGGTATGATTTCTCCTAGGATAGCAATCCAGTCTTTTCTCGCTTCTCCTGTTATGGCTCCTAGTAATGGACACTTGCTATGGATCCTGAAGGACACAAAAGTCTTCGCACAAACATTTGCGGACGATCAAGCTATAATTATCGGCAAGTTTGCGTGCATAGTTTGGGACCGCCTAAATGCAACACTGCATGTAATCCGCCGTTTGATGCCTCCATAATGAACCTATGTTGAACGCTAGGAAGGCTAGTTATGTTCACTAGGAACATCAGAGGGGAGTTACATGCTACTCATCTTAGCACGGGCGGAAATCTAGTTGGTACAAAAGTCAAATATTTAGGAGTACATTTCGACTCCAAGGTAACGTGGAAATCCCCCTCAAGCATCATTGATAATGAGGAAGCTGATAGACTGGCTCGCCTAGCCCTCTGAATCCACAATGGTGAGGCCAGAACCAGCTTTTGGCATCCAGTCATCTACTGCCAAGTCTACTCTGAAGGAGAAAATGGGCCAGAGACATCCTCCGCCAAATATTTAGAGATCATCTATTACAGACTTGGCATTTTGAATCCTCCACCTACTTGAGGAGACTTTAATACTCTTTTAATATTTGTCACACCCGAGGCAAGTGCCTCTATTTGCCGCAACCTCCCTTGAAGCCCGTTATGTTTATTGCATCTTCCGCTGAATCGTTTATTGCCACTGAACAGGATATTATCATTTTCTACAGTGAGGAGGAACCAACTGTATCCAGATGTTTTTTTTGGGTTTGGGTACCGGTGCCAATTTCGTATCGTGTTTAATACTTCTTCAATGAAGTTCGGGATCACAAAAGGTGTGTGAAAGTGTGTGCCAGAAAGTGAACCTTGGACCGTTGGTCCATCGTCAGTTTGAAAACAGATCTTTGACCACTTTCAAAGTCTTCCTGTTGCTTCCAATCCAAAGCCTTATTTTGCTTTATTGCCCTACATATTTTCAGCAGTTCTCCTTCTGCGGCTGGAGGTACTCTATTCTGGTTGGGTTGCGCCAACGTCAGATTCTTTTGGCGGCAGGTGAGAAAACCAAGAGAATGACCAATTACCAATGGTTGTCGTGACCCTTCGAGCTTTTTTCACACTTTCCTGTTAATGAAGCTGCATAGGATGGTATTGGCAGTTTCCTCAAAGAGATTTTTTTGCTTCTTTAAGTGGTTTGTTGGAGGTTACCTTACATTCCTTTCATTGTGTAGTACCAGATCGTCTTTTAAATAAGCAAATAGGGCATCTGACATAAAGGCCTGCCACCTTGCAATTCACTTATTCTTCCAGTGTTGTGGTTGGGTTCATTCAATAATTGTAAAACACAATTTTTTACCCTTACAGTCTCGATTCTGGTTGTCCCCGTGGCTCCTGAAAGACCTCACTCTCTGGTTTTGTCTCTAATTGAAATACCTCTGCCCTAATTACAATATAATTTGCTGCTTATGGTTACATAAATATTCTCCTCCTACCTCCTCTTTCGAAGGAGCATTCCAGGTCAATTCGTACCAATTACTTGCGTTTGTTAGTAGTATAGAGGCGACATTAGGAAGCTCAGATAGAATGCTGAGGATATGTCCTGTTTCTGGATCAAGGACAAATTATCCTTGAGGGAAGTACATTATTGGGTTATTATCTTATCTAACCTGGACGATCTTATACGTATTTATGTATTTAGTCAACAAGTCCTGATGAAAAGTGATCAATAGTTGACTCCCTACGGATATGCCATTCCAAACCATATGCTAGATGACAGCGTTAAAGATACAACTGTCTAGTCGTGTATATCCACTGTATCTTTATAAATCCAATATTCAAAATTCTCATATTTCAAACGCCCATTCGTATTCCAAAAACTCATTCACTATGACAAATTGTAATATCCGTTCTCCCTCCCGGTTTAGTATATCGTCGTTAAGCAGTCATTCCGGGGCTCACTAAAACAAATCATTATGTCATAACTACATTCATCCTATCTATTTCATCCATCTTCTGACAGATACAGATCCGCCAGGCAACCAGCAGTGTACAGTAGCAAGGAAGTATCCGAAAAATTGACGCAAACACCTGTTCCAACTTAACATCACGTCGAACTGCTGGCAAAACCCCCAACAATAAAGTGGATTGCCGTCGGTTGGTGTGTCCTTCTCCGCGGATCTCCTGGTCTCCGGCCCTGTTTCTGTCGCTCCTTAGTCCAATTCTTGCATTGTTATACTAAAAATAGCATTTCGAACCTAAAAATGATGATGATGATTTTCCCTAATAAATTTTCCAGCGTACGCAAGCTTGCAAGTCGTTTTCATTTCACTTTTTACATTTCCCAGTCGACAGCCCCGACAATCG
This sequence comes from Hermetia illucens, assembly GCF_905115235.1. Lineage (NCBI taxonomy): Eukaryota > Metazoa > Arthropoda > Insecta > Diptera > Stratiomyidae > Hermetia > Hermetia illucens. Next base: position 8,386,178 of record NC_051854.1, on the reverse strand, counting down.
TCTCCTGCCATTTGTAGGGAGAATATGGGGACCGTCTATATTTATCAGTCGCTCCGTATAGATAGATGTATCTCGTAAGTTCAGATTACACCCAGGCCTGTAGTAAGATGCAAATGTACACAATGGATGTAATACAAATTGAAATGAGTAACATAACACACGAGGAGGCCAGCGAGGTGATAGCCTGATTTTCGGGCTTTATTTAATTTTGTTTGGTATCATTTCTGGTGTGGATGGAATTCCCATTGGCAAGAATTAAATAATTTCGTGTACAAATAAAGAGTGGCTGTTGTTTTGTCTTCAGGTTTTCAGTGTCATTTCTGTTGATGTTTCTATTTTGGGAGCCTCGAAGGGGGACAAGGTACTGTGGGGCTTGTTTACGTACAAAGTCTGGTAAGAGTGTCTGATGCTCTCTTGAATTAGAAAGTATTTCAAGAACGCTTGTCTTCTTGGGGGGGTTTGTGGACGGCAAATAATTAACTGTTTTGAGGTTGGTTCATGGCCCATTGCTTATCTCCTTTTCTGCTCCGAGGAGGAGTCCTTCGAAAGGATTCTGAGTGGGATTTCCGCCCATCACACTTGATGAAAATTTACCGATTCCGTCCCTCTCCTATTCTCTACAGTTGGGACAGACAACAAGCTGGACTAGATTTCCCATTATCAACTTGAGACGTTGGATCAGTAGTATTGGTGTACACTGCCATTTTGGTCATGGAAGCGTAGCGCTTACTTAAGACATTCCTTTGTCGATTGTGTCCTTTCTGCACATAACATATACCCTATGTCCTCCGAGAATCATAGCAGGGGATTTGAACTCGTAGGATCTTGAATGGGCCAGCTTGACTACTCGACGCATTCGCGGAATTAGACTTGGTACTTGCGAATGTCGGGACATCATGCCCTTTCAGAAGAAGGAGCCTTCGAAAAGATGCTATATCGGATTTCGTCCGGTCACACTTTCCTGGCAAGTCAATGAAGACTTTTCTCACAGTGACCACCAGGCAATCCGCAAGTGCGAATCGAGCTCAAAATGGAGCTGTCACAGAATGCCGAGTTTGTTGTCCATGTGGACTACGAAACCTTTAAAGGTGGACACGTTTTCCGCGGCGCTCAAGCCCAATATATCCCTGGATGTTACGACCAGGAAAAAGTCATCTAAACTACTGAATGGGTTCATGCCATGCTGGTATGAACAGAAAGCGATTGCTCTCAAGTAGGCAAACCAATTATTGTTGGAACACAGAAATGACATCCTTGCGAGCGGCTTTTTTCCGCATGTACTATAGAACTGGGAGCCCATTTGGGGAAGCAAAAATAACTGCTTCAAACCTAATTTGCACTCATGTCGTGTTTGCGATTATATGTATCTAAATGGAGCGATTACCACCTGTCGCCACTTTCGATCACGCTGTTCCCAAGGCAGAGGTGAGGCAGCGTCTGATGAGTTGCTTCTGTCCTGGACGAAACCGTCAGTCAGCCTTTTTTTAAAAAAAACTTGGGTGCTTCAAAGAGTTTTGGGACCATACCGATATAAACCCCTGGAGTGGGTTCTACCGGGTGGTAATGAAAAGGTTGTAAAGAGCAGCTCCGATAATCTACCCAAAGATAGTTGCCATTCTATTTCCTGACCACCAAAGCAGCGGTAGCGGTAGGATCGGCGACACCATGGCGTTAGATTTAAATCGCATTCCCAAAGGAGCTTTGTAGGTAGCAGTGAAGACTAGATCCGGCCTTTTGCCTAACGACTTTGAGCCTAAAAAAAGGATTATGCCCTACTTAGAGGAAAAAGTAAAAGTAAGTGTTGCTTCCCAAATCTAATAAGTCACCTGGAGATCCAGGAAGCCCATGGACTCTCTTTACGCCTAATCGGACTAGGAGCGACCAACCCAAGGATTGGTTGAAGGCAACATCCAAAATTCCACATCATAGCGATAATGCGTTTTAATTCGCACCCTCAATTTGGATGTCTTTTTGACTGCATCCTTGTAGCCTTGGAAGATGAGGATACTGGTTACTTCGTGTTCCAATTCTTCACCACTATTCTTAGGGGAAGAACGATATTCAGGTTAATTTTGTACAAGCGTAATACTTCTAGTAACCACGAATGTTATATGGAGTCAAAAGATATTGCTCGGTCTCCCCGTCAGATACAATAGGGAAGATGATGGAGAGGGTCATCTACCATAGATTGCTACCTATCGTCGAAAGCAACAATGTTTTACCAAACCGCAAGTGTTGTTGTCGGCGCTCCTACTCTACGGTGGATACAATAAGCATGGTCGTGAATCTAACAAAATACGCGCTGAGCTCAGACCCTCTGAGAGGTAAAACAACTCTCTGGTATGAGAAGGAAGTGAGCCGTAAAGAGTGTATTGTTACAACGGAGATGCCACAGGATTCGGTGCTGGGTCCCCTGTTGTGGAACGTCTTGTATAATGGGGCCCTCATTTTTTGTCGTCCCTGAAGAAGTTACGGCTTTGCGAATAACCAGGCTGTAGTTATAGTAGAGCATCTAGAGGATGTGGAGATCTACGCTACAGAAGCAGTGATGGTGGTCAAGGACTAGCTAGAAAGATACTGGCTGATCTTCGTGGATGAGAAAAGGGACGCCGTTTTAATAACGAACGGTAGAAAAACAACACCGCGAAGGTGACAGTCGGTATTCGGATAACAAATATTTGTGGGTGGTGATTGCTGTCAAAAGAATTTTAGGGAACACCAAAAGGATGCATGCAAAAGGTGGCTAAGTCCACCACGGTATTTGCAGAAAGATTGCCGAGTGTTGGCAGACCGAAACACAGTAGCAGATTACCTCTACCTCGGTCCATTCTGCGATTTTGCTGGACCTCACTTCAAATCAGATTAGCGTATATCTTCCGTTTGTTGTAGATGAAAGGAGGAGGGCTTACTCGCTAGAATATTATCGTCTTTTTAGGTAATGTTTCAAACATAGACCAACAGATTGAATATCAACGAGCTGTTGGTCTATGTTAGAAAAAATTGCAAAATTTTGAAATACCGGAACGTCAAGAATGCCTCAGATAGGGGCTGATCTCACGCCGAAAACCTTTAACTATCGAAAACGGACTCTGCTTAATTTCTGGAATGTGCACATGCTCCTAGGACAACGGTAGCGATAGTCCTTAAAACACGCAACTCAATTCAACGATATAAGCTGGACATTCTGGACCTAAGCAAAGTAAGATAGCGGGACTTTGGAGATTGCTCCTCTCTCTCTCTCTCTCTTGCCGCACTAATGAAAATGTGCTTTTACACTCTTGAAAGCCGCGAATCCGATGTCGGGTCGTTTCTGATGGTTGCCGCAAGACGCGCCCTGTTCACCTTTGAGCCGGTTTCTTGCAGAGTTGACAGCAAGATTTCGGTCCAGGCAATGGAGACTTCCGATATAGTGGAGAGGGATTCAAATTGTCGAGTCAGAGTCAGCCATAAAGTGCGTTGAATTTCAATTGATCAACACCATGCGAGCAATCAGATCGCCCACTTTGCGATCAGCAGTAGATTTAGGAGTTGTCTCTTGGATGTGTATACCAAGGGAGATGCTGACATTGGCCTTGAAACGAATCACCATCGCATGCGTGTTGCGTTCGCCACTTATGGTAGAATTGGGAGAACTGCGGGAGGTTTCAACCAGGATTTGGCCCCTGGCGTTCATCACTCAGCTTCCCAATCCAAGGCCCACGCGTTAACAACGCTGGGAATAATTTTAGGGATGTAGTCTCTAGCGTCCAGTAAGCATCTCCTCATATTGCACTAATGTTGCACTAGGCGGAGCATAACAACTGTGAATATAGACGCCGTTAACTTGCCTCTTTACAAAGTCATCTCCCGAGAACGTCATCGTTTCTTTTGTGAATTATCTTTTGCATGTCCATAAAGCCGGTTTTTCAGTTGCGTCTGCCATTGTAACACTGCTGTTATTTCGGTTCAGTTCCCTCCTATATATGTCAGACACCTGCTACCACCTGCAGCGTGCCGGTCGTCAACTCCTACTTTCCCGTGAAACTCCAGTACAACCTTTGATAAGATAGCCCTCTTTACCCCACTTCTTGTACCTTTTCCTCCCTACAGGAGCGGGCTCACTGGGACTGAAGTGTCGTGTCGTCACTACTAACGCTCACTGGGAACGACACGACACGAAAGATTTGTTTACGCTCATTGGGAACGACAAGACAAGGTAGAATATTGCCTAGTGTTTTGCAAGGTAATCATATTGAAAATACTATTTTTAACTTATGTTTGACCTAATTCTGGCTGCCTCAGATAGCAGACAGACAAATGTCTGTGCATGTTTCAGACATCAGACAGACGAATGTCTTCGTCAGATCACTACATAAATGTCTGAGTCTGCGTCAGACATCAGATAGACAAATGTCTGTTTTAGACAAAATCTTGTTCTGCAGCTGCCAAATGTCTGTATCTGTTCACACTTCAGACGGACACCAGTCGGACAAATGGCTCAGTGTGGCTCGGACATCAGACAGACAGTGTCTGTGTCAGACAAATGTCTGCTTCACAGTGTCTGTTTCTTTTTCATAGAAATGTCTCGGTGTGGCTCAGACATCAGTGTCAGTGTAGTGTCGTTCCCAGTGGGCATTAGTAAAACTGTCGTGTCGTGTCGATCCCAGCGTACAGTAATCCTTTTAACTGGTAATTCTATCGGCAAGCTAACAATAGCGGTCTGTGTACCTTCATACGCTTTCTTCATCTTTTTTATCTTCTATTTCGCTAAGGTTGAATTGTTCCTTAGTGCCACACAGATATCCTCCCGTGATGTAATCTCATCTAGGTCCTTGCACTCGATTACTATATCTTATTTATGAGCTTCCACTTCTGCTTGGTCACTTTTTCCACTTGGCCGCTGTCTTCTCGCTAGATTTGTTTAACTCTAACATCAAATCATCTGAGGCCTTAATCGAAGAATTACCAAATTTCGCCGGGGGCCGCCGAAGGGGCTTTTTTCATCTTGGCCGCTTGCTGGGTAACAAGGGGTTCGCTAAATCCGTCCCTACTCCGATTATCCGCATTCTCATCTACCTTATGTTGAGGAGGTATCATTTGCATTTCCGGCGTGATATTGCCACATGACTCTTGGGCGTTTTTTTTTCTTTTTCTTCTTTCCGAGTCCCGCGAGAAATCCCGACTCCCAAAGAGTAACGTTGCCCTCGGCGTTGACCGGATCCGTATTCCATTATTTCCTCTGGACGCAATCATCTCTCGTTGCAAGCTGCGGAATGACCTGCATAATTTTTAGGAGAAGATTGCGGTATATGGCTCTTTGAGATGTACATATAGCCTATAAGTTATACTAAAACTCAATCCAATCCTTCTTGCTTCAGTGAAGAAGATCCTTCCTTCCTTCCTTCTCCTGGTGAATTCTACCCAATTCTCTCTGAACTACTCAGCTGATTCCACCAAAGGCTGAAGGGTTTACCAATGGAGAGAGCTTTTTCTCTGGGTGTGTCTAGCATACTGCGCCACTCTTCAAAGCTCTGTATGCTATTCCGAAGGGAACTGTTGGCTCCCGAAATACGGCATTCATCCGTCCAATTATGTAACATCCTTCAGATACCGAATTATTTTTTTCGGTTTCGTCAATAACGAATATTAGAAAGGTAAAAAAGGGTAGACTGTGTAAGTATTTCATCTGATAGGACTCACTACCTTGAAGTGATTAGGATCTTTGATGCCTCTGATGCTTAAAATGTTCCAGAAATCTCAAATCAGCCACAACTCTGAGACTCCCATGAGTAAAATACGTTTTTTCATCTTCTCTTGCTTAGTTGCTTTTGATACCAACATAAGATTGAAAACCCGCTCTTCAGTTGACACATCCTTGGACGCCTTCGATACTCTCTTTATCCTACGACACAGTGTTTTTGTTCTGGGTGTCCTTCACATAGTTATTTTGGTCCATATGTAAACGATATTCAAGGACATCTCACTTTATTGATATCTGGAGAACGAAAAGACGATGATGTTGGCATCATCCTTAGCATTCTCCAGTTCCCGATACTTCCACGTAAACTTCATTTCAGCAAAGGTCAACGACTTTCATCGGAATCATACGAATCTGCAAAAAAGGACCCCAGTAATGATTATATTTCTCGTAATTCACCCTTATAGATTCGTACTCACAACGGCCTTTCATCTTCCAATTTCCAGATTATTATTAATAGACCTTCACAGCTGAGTTCCTCGGATTGACTTTCTCTTGCCTGCTTCCTTCCCCCACCACGAACAGATTCTAGTTCTAATAAATGGAAATAATGTGTGTTGGCTTGACAACGTTCTACGGTTCCTTTGTCGTTCGGCTGAAAATCCAAAGGAGCATGATGAACACAACGTACACGACGAAACCATTTATAACACAACACAAGGAACCCGGAGGTTTCGTCCTGTTTGGGTTTCGGGGTAACTTAATTGATTAGAATGTTGTTTGTGATTAAAAGATGTAGGTTGAAGGCATGAAACCTTATAGTTTTGGCTTAGTAATGAATTTATATTGAGATTATTTTGATTTCATATTTTGTGTCTGAGGATGTAATAGGCATCTTTGAAGGAGATAAGAGCGAGGTGGAAATGGCTTTCTTGTTCAGATCCGAGGGAATAATGGTTGAAAATGAACTGATTAACATGCGGTTATGGCATTAATTCGAGGGATAATGCGTAAAGGACCATTTTTCTTGGAAAAAGGAGAAGAATGATTTCCGGAGAGGATAAATTTTTCAAAAATTGTACTTTTCAACATAAAAAGGGCCATTGTACTTATAACGGCACGAGAATGGTTACTGTATAATGTCCCACTCTCTATCTGCTTGCCCAATCGGTAAACCTTAATTATTTTCGGCTTTCTACATCTACATAGGCATCAACATGTCGCGATTTATCTATACCCTTCAGCCACCCTTCTCTCCAGAGTTGCCCGTCCGTTTAGTTAGGAGAAGTTTTCCTCGCTCAAAACTTTCCGAAACATCCTCCAATGTCATCGTTGCATACAGAAAACCATCCTTGTAAAAAGCGTCTGCATTGGGCCGTTATCCTTAGCCATTTGGTGGAGTGTTCTTATCACTGGCCAAGGTAGACTGGCCATTTCGTAAGTGACGGTTTTAAGGTGATACTTCGTTATGCACTGCTATGTGGCGCTCCTTGACAAACTCTACATTTTGATTTGATCCTTGGGTTTCGATTGAATTCGGCGATACATTTCAGTTATATCGCTCAAACTTGCGAAGACCGGTGACTATGTGAAATATGTAAACTTGAAGCTTCGGATCAAGGAGGATCCTCTGATTCAGCCTAATTCCATTTGAGGTTGAAGTTAAGAACAAACATATCCTTAAGTTTAGTGGTTGTTGCATCCTTAGGAATAACGCTCCCGAAGATATTCCGAAAATGCTGGGACTCTTTGGGTTAATTGGGACAACTTTTGAATTTGCACTGCATCGCAAACCTTTCAGAGATTCATCCGCTCTGTTTGTTTCGTTTATTTCGATGATGTTCTGGTCACGTCTTCCTTTGAGGTCGATCATTTAGTACACCAGCAGTGAACTTTTCAACTACAGCAACCACAGGTGAGATTCCGCCTGATTACTGCTTGAAGCATCGAACTGGACCCAGTCAAAGTGCAAGCGATCTAGAGCTTCTTGCTTCCAAAAACAGTTAAGAATCTGTGAAGGGTCTTAGGCATGTTAAACTTTATCGTCGTTTCTTGTCCAAGGCCTACCATTAATCGATCCTTGACGCCTACTTGTTTGTGCCGAAAAGCAAAACCTCCCGCCTGATTGTGTGACCCGCAGAGGCTGTCCAGAGTTTTGAGACCAGCAAGCAACAGCTCGTGGATACTACACTTCTGGCGTTTACTCAGCAAGATGCACCCCTAGCTCCATTCGTCGATGCCTCAGATATCGAACCAACTCTGGCAGCCGTTAAGCTTCTTTTCCAACGGATCCATTCATGTTCATGAATCGTAACCTTTGCTTTGAAAAAGAAGCCTGACAAAGCATCCACTTGTCAACTTCGGCCAAGTATTTCTGGTCGTTCATGAACAAGGACATTAATCAATAAATTAAGAGATGAGCGTTGTTCCTCGGTCCACCAAGTATTTCCACACAATCCATCTCGATTTAATTGGCCGTTTGTGAGACTCGTATGATTTCAGGTATCGCCTCACAATGATCGGCCTGAGGCGATACTTTTGAAAGACAGTTCTGCATAATCTTGCTCTGCATTCTCTGAATTCTCCCTTTTCTCGGAGTTAGACAAATTTCTCGCCTTCAAGCGCCACCGGATAAAAGCATACCACCCCTAGTCCAATGGGAGGCTTGAAAGATGACAAAGGACGGTGAAGGCTATAATGGTCCAAGATGACTCTTTTCAGTCGCAAGTGTTGTCACTCGTTCTTGGCCTCTGGACAGCAAATCGTAAAGAATTTACTGCAGGTCCTGCCGAACTGGTATACGAGGAGAACCTGAATCTACCCATCAAACTTGTTTATTGCCGTCCTAGAGCAGACGCAGTGTGAAGTCTGAAGCCGCCACCACTTGCCAACCATGCGAAAAACTTGGCCGACGGGGCGGTCCGGTGATCTCAACTCCTGTACGCATGTCCTAATTAGGATACACACCTCCTGGAGGCCACTGCAGCCATCTTAGGAGGGCTCCGTTGAGATCCTCGAACGAGTTCCACATCCCTTTATTTTCTACGTCGGAGCCATGATCGAGAGGATCTCCCTGGCTCGGCTAAATCCTTTCTTCTTAAAAGAAAGCATATCCAGTAAGAGAGGCGGGCGAAACGTCGGTTTTGACTTGCGACGGCCGAGCTAAAGGTATTTTTCGCTTTTGTTAGGGGGTAGGGGGATGAAATGCATTTACGCACAAAAGTGCCGCCTGTCTCAGACAGACTATTTGCTAAAACTCCATCCTGGAGCGTCTAGGACTCTGCTTCGGAACCGTTTGACACATTACCTTAGGCCAGGCCTATTCAGTATAGAAGCAAAACCTTGAGAATTCAGGGAGCCTCAGCTAGCCTGACATGTCTCCTATCCACCTCCCTCTTTTTCGCCTTAAGAATGCTTTAATTGTAACGTGCGGCTCGGTTCCACGTGTCTTCGCTTTGCAGCACGACCGCAATTATGGTGCCCCGGGATGCAGGACATCCTTCCATCGAAATATGAAATAAATGCAGCCGGACGACCGTGATTTCTCGATTGTGTGCAGGTAAGATTGAAAATACCCATGTCCGTTGAGTAGCTGGGTTAGGGAATACTGAACCTCATCGTGCTTTCGATTGAACCACGGCCGCATATCTTTTATGAGATGCACGGTCCATCTACCTCTCTCTTCTCAAGATAGCTATCATGCACGGAGAATAAGGGCTTTATCTTCACAAGTGACAGTTTCCTTACTTCCTTCACTTTTCCTGAGGTATATAAGCCCCGTGCCAGGATAGGCTAGTGGTCAGAGCACAAGGCTATCATACGGAAGGTCGCGGTTCAAATCTTAGTGGTTGCAATGGGATTTGTATCGTGATTTGACGTCGGATACCAGTCGACTCAGCTGCGAATGGGTACCTGAGTCAAATTAGGGTAATAGTCTCGGGCGAGGACGATGCTGACCACATTGCCTCCTATAATGTATTATAATAATGTATTGTGTCATTACGGTCTTGAATGAAGTACTCTAACACACTTCAAGGCTCTGATCCAATTGGATTGTTGAGCCAACGATTATTATTATTATATGATACGCCTTCGCTCGGCTGCATGTAAGAGTGATCAGGTCCGGACCAAGAATAGATCCCTGAACTGCCCCCGATGGCACCTGTATTCGGCGTTGTCCCTCTCGGGTCGCGTAGCGTAGGCCACGAACCTTTAAATAGTCCCTCAACATTCGCAATAGGTAGCCTGGAGTATGAAAACATTTCTTCAGTACCCCAAACATGTCGCATCACCACGCAGAATTGAAGGCGTTTCTTACATCAAGGGTAATAAAAAGCACCATTCGTCGACAGTGGCGACTGTGTTCCTCAGCCAGTTTTACCTCTTGGACCACCGCCTCATTGGCATCAATTGTGGATCGCCACGCTCTAAAACCATAATGTGTTGGTGAGTAGTCTCCCGCAGCACATATTGCGTTAGTCACTCGTGGCTTCATACGCTTCTCAAGCAGTTTCCCCGCTGTGTTCAACATACGTTGACGACGCCTCTGGCTCGCCTTTACCCTTGCTTATCAGCACAAGTTTCGCAATATTCCAGCGGGAAGGAAAACACCTGCTGTCAAACATGCGTTGAATGCGCCGAGTAGCAAGTCCAGCTTGTATTTACATACGAGGTTCAACACTTCGCTGGAAATACCGTTCGGTCCTGGTGCTTTTTTGTCCTCTCTAGTTCCGTTGAAGTGAAGAGTCGGTATTTCTCGGTACTCACTCCTTGGTCGACAGTGTCAGTTCGGATGGGGTGGACAGGAGAAAGAACCTGCACCATTTCTTCGATCTTGCTTCCATAGGACACTGTGATCGATGGGCATTGAGTTTTTTAGAAATTAGCTTATATCCGAGGCAGACTGAGTCATGGCTCTATTTATGTCGTTGTTTAGCTCCTGCCAACAGCGTGCCTTCTGCCTGTTGATTTTGTGGCGGCGATTTTTCTCCCATTCTTATACTCTGCGATTCTAAGAGTCACCACGTCTTGGGCTCTTGCGCACTGAACAATCCGCCGAAGTCTGAGGCGGTTGCTTCGTAGGCTTGCAATTCCGCAATTTTCAGGTACATGGATAATTTCCCAGGATGCAGTTTCCTTTTGGGAGCCGATTCGTTAGAAGCTGCGGTAATAAGGCTCATTGTTGAATGAAACAGCTATTTAGTTGCAACTCTTCTATCTGCACCTGGGTCTTGTCGCTAGTTTACCCTTCTTGAGAGAGCCTCGACAAATTTTGCCACGTCGATTTTCCTTGATGTTCCACTCGTTAGGTGTTTGCCGGACGGCAGAATATTGGGAGACCCGTTTGTCACTACGAAGGAAATGTACCTTCCATCGTTGGATCGCTGACACTAAAGACTCCATAGCAAAAGCTAAGCCAGGATAATGCGCTCGCATTCAGGGTGTCGGAATGTCGGACTACTACCGGTATCTAGGACAATGAGTACTGTCCTGGCAGTTATTTTCAAAATTTGTGTACATCTGTGGTGTTTGCAAAGGACACAGCACTTTGTCGAATCACAAGTCTTTGATTTGCTGCAGTGGAGCTTCTGCTGTTGCTACAGGCGGTTCTTGCTGAATTTTCTCCTGGTTTCGACGCTGCTGGATCCACATGGTTACCACCTCACGCTGCTGGGTCCCCGTTTGTAGAACCACGTGTTTTCGTCTCGCCTCTGTTTGTCCATATTTTGTTCCCCCTGCTGCACTGGTGATGTACTTTTTCCTCAGCTCCTTTTCGGCTGTCATTCTGGAGTTTCGCTGGTGTGCAATAAGGTGCAGCAGTTTTTACATTTCCATTATGCCATTTTTGAAATCCATTGGGATTTTTCGTTGGAGGGTGGTAGCAGTCTTCATTTTCTGTGGGACCACCCCGCAATTCTTGAGTAGCCTTTCTTCCTCTATTCTTTTCTTTCGAATGAGGTCCATCCTCTCCCGTAAGATTATTTGCACCTCCGCTTGATGGGGGAGTACGTCACCCTTTTCTCCCGACAAAGGGGTGTTACTCAGTTCGGAGTTTGTCATCTTTTCTTGTGGCCCCTTTTACGAACTCGAATGAATTCGATGGCCTCTCTTCGTTTTGGTCGCCAGGATTGTTAGCCTCTACGGTGCCACCACTTTTTGCAGTTACAGTCGCCTTCACCGTTGGGACAGTGGGCCTTCTACTCTTTGAGCAGGTGATCGTCGTAACTGTACTTTTTGCAAAGGGATTTATAGTGGAATCTCCCATTTTAGCTGCCAGAAGCGTTGAGCGTGGTTTACTGATGCTTCAGAGTCAGAGAATGCCAGAGCTGTCAGCTGAAGTGCAACCTATTCCGAATGGTTTGCCAAATTATAAGTTCAACTTCAGGCTGACTGGTAATTATCTGACTGCCAATTGGAAGGTATGAGTCAACTCGGTTCGGCAATAAACAAGGATCCTTACCAAGCAGCAACTTTGCCTTGTTTGTCCGAACCCCATGTTTTCAGAGCTATAGTGGAGCATCTTTCGAAATTATTCTATACTTTCAGTCCTTGCATCAATCGATGGCCTTCCTCGCTCGTCTTGCAACCAAACAAGTAAAGTTGCCTTCGGCAAGTGTTTCAGATTTAACAGATTTCACCAAGTTGGTATCGTGGTGGGATCTGGGATCTGCTATGAATAAAACTTCTCAACTTCAAAAGTTACCTGCCATCTCTTTACGCTTCATTATTTTCTTCAAAAGGATAACCATCCTCTTCCGTCAACCTTGAATGAATTACACTACTCAACTCGGTGCAAGGTTAACAGGATACTCCCATACCCTTCGACATACAACAACGCATGAAACCAAATGTAATTATGAACATAATTCACACGGTCGCTAATTAACGCCACTCCTTCCAACATTGCCAGGCACTTAAATATAATAAGTTACAAACGACTTATTTGCCTTCACCGTGAAGGAAGCTTGAGTAAACATAAAAAATCGTTTACAAATAAAACCGACATTATTACTCACATACAGGCAAAAATGCAGGAACATATATGCGAATGGAAACACATGACGCTTACGCTTTCACCCTCCGGCAACCTTAAATTTTCTAATCTTAAAGTCACACTCTCACTCCTCGGAACTTTCCTTGAACATCCGAGCCAGGGAGACGCGATAAGATCCGAACCCAAGAGGGAAAATCGACTTTAGAGAACTTCAGGTCGTCAACGCAGGAGGGGTCGTCAATATTCCTGTTTTCCATTTTCTATAAGAAAATTTTCATTGCTTTTTTCCTTCTGTTGAATTTGCAAACAAAGAGGGAAAGTTGTCTAGCGCATTGAATCTTACCAGCTATCCTTGCATTCCTCCGCAAATGCTTTCTCCGTATCTGATCCTGTGTCGCTTTCGTCCTTCCCATATCATGGTATTCTCAAAAGTCCTTGATACGTGCTGCTGAGCTTTTACCCGAAAAGCTTATTCGAAGGACAAATGGTTTCCAGGAGTTTTCCTAGAAAATTCTACCGAAATGGAATCCATATAGTTGGGGTAGTCGTCGCATCCTTTCGCAGAAGAAATAAGGGGAAAGTGGGTAGATTTTTGAATGTCATCGGAAAGTTAGACGGTTGTTGTGAGTTATAACTATATATAGCCTTGGTGTACTGCACTACTGCCGAGCATGGAGGGATGAAACGGTTCAAAATAGAACTAAGGTGTAATCACGTGGGCGAGCGTCGTTGTCAGATTTTCGGAGAGGTGGGGAAGGACATCGGTCCTAGTGTGTGGTACTTTGTTCCAGAAGTATGGGAAGTAAATGTGTTTAAGCAATTTAGAAGGGGAATTATGTGCTTAAGTTATTTTATGGAATTTTCGAGATTTTCTAGTTTTGTCTAGAGAAGGGCATATAAATAAGGCGCAAAAGATTTGGAGGTGTCCTTGCAGCTTTCATAAAGTTAGTCAGGGAAATATTGCATTTATTCCTCTACTAAATTGCTGCTTTCTTTGTTCGGGGAGGAACTCATGCAACAGTTTATCTATTGTTTCCTCTAGCGAGGGTGGTTCTGATGCGGTTTCTGAATGCAGATGAAGAGAAGGAAATGGTTTAGATTAAATTTGACACCTAAGGGTAAATACTGTCAAACTTCAGTTCTAGTTGCAGAATTTCACTCCTAAATTAAAGCCCTTAGAAGATTATCGCACTTTTGTATTATAGGAATATTATCTTTTTATGGAAAGCACAGTATTTCAGGAACCATTTTTGCTCTTCTTCAGTGCAAAATCTTTGGTAACAGTGTTTTATTGGTTTTTATTTCAATGATTGACCAACCAATCACTCCATACTCAACACAATTCTAGTTCCAGTTCCGAGAACAATACACAGAAAAGTAAATTTCTAGTTACACATTGTCCTCAAAGGGAGAAACTTAGGCTTAACTAAGGGAGAAGATAGAGCACAAGAACTCAAGCGATTAGCTGTTGTAGGACTGATATATTCTCGGAATTGGGCAATTACAGAGCTTGAAACGGATACACATATCAAGGAAGATACCGCGTTGTTGCAGAGAAGGGAGATTGAGGGTCCGAGTGAATTTACTTTGTACAGCTACAAGAGCGCGACAATCATGGTTGCGGAAGGGGAACTAGACTACACAGTAAGGTCAAGGATGTTTCTAACGAGGGAGTTGAAAAGTGTTAGGGGGGGGGGCTAGATTGAGGTAAAGTGGGAGGGCGAACGTAAGATAAAACAAGATATTTGGAAGTTTGTCTTTCAAGATTACACCCAAGGCTTGAAAGGAAGTTAATACTGACAGAGGTTACCCACCAAAAGAATAGGAAAACAATGTTGGGGAGTGTTTAAGCGAATAACGTATCCAGAGGCATTTGCTGACATTTAGTCTCAATTTATCGACCGATGAACAACGGACGAGAATATTTAGGCTGGACTACACGAGAGCATAGTTCAGCGGTAACGAAACAGAGACAAATATTTTAAGGTCGCCTGTCTAAAGCAGGTGGCCCTCCCCATTTTGAGGATTCAGTGTGGATCCACGCATTGGTTAAAAGTACACGTGATTTTTTTTATGATGACACGTGAGGGATCGCGATGCTCAAAAGGTACCCTCACATTCCTGAACCTAGGTAGCATGGGTGTATGTGTCGACGGAACATTTCGAAGGAGCTTCAATACTTGCAGGCGGGCTTTCACATTTTAAGGTTTTTGGGATAAATCTTGCTTCTTGGTCCTCTTCGGCCACTTAAGATGGCCGTTGGTCATCACCAACTGCATTATGCCATTATTTCCGTTTTTAAGGTTTAACCTTATTAAAATCGGTTCGGGGACAGCTTTAAAAGCTACCGTTTGCTCCTGTCTGACGATTATATGAGACTCTTACCGACTAAAATCACCTACCACTTTCCTCGCGGAACTCCGATATGGTATTACGTCGTGGAGCTAGATCAGAATTGTCTACTTGTGTTCGTCACTCGTTCCTTCTTCCTGTCGAAGCTTCTTGTCGATGTCTGCTATCACCTGCACCACCTGCAGTCCATATCCCCCTCTATTTCAGCGTATGCTTCATGATGGTTTCGGTGTTAGATTCTCCTTGGTTTTAGCTTGCTTGAAATACCAACCTCGGACATTGAAATATGTAAGGCGTGTTTTGCGCTTTAGGCAATATCAGGAATGGTCATACCCGCCCGACAACTTCCATGTCAACTCAGAAGCTGTGTTAGGTCTTCGAATGTCTCTTAAGATCTTATGTGTCCAGTGGCGTTTTCCCGACTCGCCCTACGTCTTCTGCCATTCTGGGATAATTTCACTTCATCCGAGCTGCTACCGACGGATAGGATCTTCTCCGGTGAAATACTCTCGAGTATAAAGACGTTGGCCTTCTCTCGCCAGAATATCAATCGAGATCATTCATACTGCTGAGTGCAAGCTGGGAATGTATTGTTTATGTCTCAACTTTGATCTTCATAGACGTCCATTTTCTACATTTAGTGGCAAGTACTACTTCCACATTATGTTCTGTGATCGATAGACCAACGTTTACCAGGACTTAATATCATAAACTGCTCTAATGCCGTCCGCAAAACTTATGGAGGCCACACCAGTGGGGAGATCTAGCGTCAGTATTCCGTTAAAATTAGTACTCGGTTACACACTGTCTGTCTTTTGTTGACGAGGCGGAAATCTTCAAAAGTCATTGGCCTTGACACGCCAATGTGTCGGATTTTTACCCACTAAAACCGCCCCGATTCCTCCTGTTCCGTGGAATTACCACAAGGTCTTATATCATGGGGTGACGTTAGCTTATTCTAGCTTGGTTTCCTTTTTTCTACTCGTGACGTATGTAACCGCACTTTTCTCGTCTCCTCTGCCTTTCCCACTAATACTCTGGATAGTTCCGATCATGGAGTTGATCGCATCCTAAGCTTTCTTACATACAAGCATTCTCCGCATTAGATTTTTGGTACTAGAAACTCCTCTAAGTTCGTTCTTTCTTCCGCAAATCTTGGATAGTGGAAGAATACGTGCTCCGGCTCCTATGAGACTCCATCATCGTTTGGACAATCAGGTGAGGCATTCACTTTAAACCTGTACGACCTGTACGGCGATATCCTCTGTCCTTCGGGAGAATCTGGGTAAGATTATAATTGATCTCAACGTGTTGTCCCTCCAAGCATTTCTTGATGGCAGGGCTGAAACTGTGTGTCCACCGACTCTTTCTCGAGCGTTTTCAACGCTGTTGCCATCTGTTTATAGATCTCTTCCTTTCGACATTCTTTGTCTGCCATAATGGATAGATGCACCTGGCGTTATATTCGTCACCTCATCTGCCAGGGTACCAATCAGCAAGATGACGAACGCCGCACCATCTGAGACAGTCCTGAGGTCAGAGCACACCCTTAGAGCTGTTATTCTGTAGGCTACATCAGTTTATTAGCTTTGAATGAGACCTGCGATGCCTTTTTCCAAACTGGAGCCGCGTAGAGCAAGATTGAGCTCATTATCCTACTTAAAAGCAATCTCGAAGCAAACTGTTGCGGTCCTACGTTCGGCGTCTTACTACGCTTCGAACAACAACGGGTTCGGTGTGAATTTCACGGCAAGTTTAAAGGTCCTATCCGGTATGTCATCCAGATTCGTAGTTTCGCTGTCTCCTATTCTACCGCAGATCTGCAGCCGCTTATTTCTGATGGCTGGCGAAATGGACTCCTCATTCGGAAGTCGCTGCATGCTGTCAGTGCCTTCCTTTTGCTGAGGGAATAACTGCTGGATGATTTTTAAAGGGAGGATAGGGCACGTGATCTGTGGAAATGATTAGCCTCTGAATCGCCTAATCACGATTCTGTAGGCACACCCCGAGGGTTTACCTCCGCTTTCGAACATAGCGCCTTAAAGGCTTTCCTCTTTCTTCTTTTGAAGGCTTTGCGGCTTCCTTATAGGCACGCGCTTTTTGCTTCTGATTCATGCTACCCTCTATCTGGCTCAGCAGCGGACTAATCGCATGCTGATGAGTTTACCATTCCATTAGTATTATAGATGGGTCTCCTACTGAGGAATGTGCATCTCCTCCTCGCTCCTCTGCTCTATTTGCAGAGGTGTCTGTTTTATTTAGTTGTTCTAGCCACATGCCACGGCTCTATGAAGGTCTGATATCAACGGCTGACACCAGCTACAACCTACCCGGCGCATGAGCATGCCTATGATGTCTCCAATTGCGTCATGGTATACGGATAGAATCCGCCGGACGTTCCTTTATTCGCACGATAGGACGCATCTGATGGGAAAGCTCTAGCTTTGATTTTTTGGCCTTGACCTCTGGCGTCCAGGATTAGATCGCTGAATATTTCATGCTCTCTACAAAGCTTTACATGTTGGGAGTGCTATGGCAGCTTTAGATATTAAGGTTACTTATATTTGCTGCCCCTGAAGTCAATTTGAGCTTCGGTAACATCATAATCACTATGGCCTTCACGCAGCAAAGTGTCGATGTCCTCTACCTTCCTTGTCACGTAATTCAGGTTACAAACTATTTTCAGCGTTCCCTGCATCACATAAAGCTATCCACTTACTCGGCTAGGTCAATGCTAATTACAGACTTGTCTCCTGGCTCTTCAGATTTTGGAATTCCAAGTAAAACCCCAGAGGTATTCAGACCAACTACGATGTTATCATTGCAACCCCGACCGAACAACAGGCAAAACTCTAATTACACCGTCCCTAGATGAAGCGTAGCATGGCAACTACATGCCCACACATAGCAACGTCCGTTCCTAGCTAAATGCTTCCCTTTCCCCATATCGCTTAAAGATATAAATATCTTTTTTATTCAATTATATAAAATTTCTAGTCCATAAACATTCCAAGAACAATCAATACCAAAAATCTGACACCATCTTCCCACAATTTCAGGCTATTCATGATGATCCACCTTGCCCCTGTTTGAAAGCTATTTCCATTCACTCCTGCTTATTCCAACCCCCACTCCTATTGTAGCTTCTCCTTGCCGCTCTTCAATAAAAAAAGTTGTTACTATTATTGTTGTTCCACTGTTTGGCTTCTGTCGTTATCGATGAAGCCTGTTGTTCCAATGTAATTTCGTCTGAAAAGAGACTAAAACGGGTTTCCAAGGATATTCCACCGAAACGTGAAAGAAAACGAGGATATTCGAGTCCTGCAGCGACAAAGTGAAAAGACAGGGAAAAGACAAAATGAAAATCTTATTTTTACCAGGATTCTTAGTACTTCTGTGAACTTAGGCTAGCGGTAGGAAGGGAGGAGAATGGGGGATGAAAGTGTGGGAGGATGATTGAAGGCAGGAGTTCTGCGAAATGATTCCTTGGAGTTCTAGTGAGGGAATTTGATTTCGTGGACAAACTCCTGAAAATCAACGATAGAGTCCTCGATGTCGTCATATTTCCAAGTCGGTAACCGCAGGATGAGGACAACTTACATATTTCAGTCAACAATATTGGGTTGAAACGATTTCTGCCGGAAAAGAGGATTCTGTTTTGCTCGGCTTATGCTTTTCTTATGTCTTTGAAGTTGGTTCTCCTCGCGCTATTCATTTTGGTGGTTGAAAAATTGACGCTATTTGCCCTGTTCACGATAGGAAAATTTGAGAGAAAGGCCGTCGGCTTATGCAGGATTTTAGAGTTAACGTTTCTGGGCTTTCATCAGTCCCTTCGAGTGGATCCTCTTTAATGGGTTATTGTCTTATTTTATTGACTTTGTTTTCAACAAGAGAGAGTCATTCCTAAATGAGTAGGATCGATGGAGTTAAATTGAATTTGTAACCCTTCAAGAATGCTTGATGGGGGAGTTTAATTGAAACATTTAAATGGTAGATTAATTGTTTTGGAGTCTATTTATGCTTGAGATAGAAAAGTTGGGGTTTCCTTTTTTGGGAGTGGGGTCGGTGAATGCGTTTACGCACAGAGTGTTGGACTCGCGTAACAGTACGCTATCAGAGAACTAGCCTGGAACCGTTTGACGGCTTTGGGAGCCTTCAAGTCGGGGAATCCGTTTCACCAACGGGAGGAGAGAGGAGAAGGGGAGTTGTTAGTTTAGGAAACCTTTTGCCATCCGGTCCCTGCACCGGTCGAGTTCAATCTTCTTCGCAATAAGAAGAGCCCGGATATAATGCACAACACGATCCCAGTTGCCAGCCTTCTTCAGCATCTCTCTGACAATGTTGTCTGGAGAGAGCTCCTCTGTGTCTGCATAAAGCTGCTGACGAAAGTCTTCCCACTTTTCGCACTCCACTCCCACTCCATTGCAGAACACACAATCAGGAGATCGCGCATTCCCAACCCTGAGGAGGTAAGACTGAAAACATCCATGCCCGCTTAGAAGTTGGGTTACCATGCATTCGGTTCAGCCATGGGTCTAAATTGTCAATGAGCCGCGCATACCATCTTCCTCTTGGCTCATTTTACCAAGAGAGTTGCCACTCCGTTGACGTTCTTCACGGGCAAACACCCTTACGGCGGTAGTTAACTTTACGCTCTTTGGCAAGGAGGGCCGTCCCGTCTCTGCACTTTAGCAAGGCGCTTACGATCCACCTCCTTGTCAAGGGCATCAGCCCATACCTCCGCGCCGTAGAGTAGAACCGACGGTGTTGCTCCCATAAGGAGACATCTCCTAGTAGATATAGGGCCCACAACATTCGCCAATAGCCGGCTCAAGGCCGAGATTCCAGTCATCGAAGAAACTCATCGTCGGGTCGAGCATTAAACCAAAGTATTTAGATGCTCTATAGTCAACCCCCCTCTCGATATAGGACGCAGGGTCGAGATTCTCTTTCTGATCAGTATGACTACTTCGGTTTTTTCCCCAATTAGAAAAAGTGATGAAGATGAGCAGTTATCCATCCGCCTACCCGTCGCATCAATATGCCAAATCTGCTTTGCGCCTGTTCAACAGTGCGTCCGATAACAAGTGCCGCGATGTCGTCTGCATAACCAACCAGACGCGACTCTTCAGGCATATCGAGCCTCAGCAAAATATCGTAGCAAGCGTTCTAGAGGTCCGGCCTAGGAGGGATCCCTCTGTTACTCTCGACGTGATTTGCATCCTCTCTGGCATGAAGCGACCTTTCAGATAATCCCTCAATATCCGCAAGAGGTAGCTTGACATATGGAATGTGTTTTCTAATGTGCCTAGCATATCTGTCCGTCGTGATCGGCGGCTGTGTGCCTCGGCTTCACGAACAGCATCTACGAGCTCCATAATAGCATCCACTGTAGATCTCCCTGTTCTGAGCACCGAATTGCCTTCGGAATAAGTTCCCTGCAGCGCGCATCGCTTCAGCGAGTCTACTCCTGATGAGCTTCTCGAGCACTTTCCCGGACGTGTCAAGCATACACAGCGGTCGGTATGCAGACGGGAGCTCCGGGTCTCCTTTACCCTTGTTGATCAACGCAAGTCTGACCACCTTCCAATGAAAAGGAAAAATGCCTCCCTTTATGGCGCATGCCTCCTCGTTGGCGTGTAAACGTTGTGCCCCATCGGCGAAGCTTATGACGAAATATTGGCATGGATCCGCCGCTATTTCCAAAATTCGTTTCCCTCTGGAGCCCGGCTGAGACTTGCCCCATTCAAAGGCTTCAAAGGCTAGCATTAAAATCACCGTCTACCAGGATCCGTTCCTTCATACCCGAAGCGACGTCAGGTAAACGCTAAAAACGTTATCCCTAAACACCGAATCCAGACAAACTCATTCCCTCGGTGTTGGGCAAGAACACGAACTCGAACGTCTTACCGGACCCCCGATAAGTCGAGATGCGATGAAGCTGGGCCCCTGTTTCGGTATTGCTAACTGATAAGCATTTACCTCCGCAGCGAACTGTGCTAGCAAATGGCGAGCGGTGGCACTTCGGTGCATGTTAATTTGCAAAATGCGGATCATATCATTCGCGCCCTAGCCCTTTCCAGTTCCGCCCTAAAGATTGAACACCACCCCGAGCCCGCAGTGTGTGCGACACTCATCAGATGCGTTACGATCCATGCAGAGGACTCACCTTTCGCCTTCATTACAGATCTTCGCTTGGTGACCTACCTGGCCCCATCTCCGGCATGCTGTTCTCCTGTCCGGTCCCTTGCAAGTTGCGACGTGTGTCCAGAGTCCAGATACCTGTAGCACTTGGTGGGGACTATCCACATTCGTACCCTGCATACTACGTGCATATTTATATTGTTCGGGGATTTCCATTATAATGAGCTTTTGGCCTCGAGCATTTACAGAAGTGATACCTATCCGGGCATTGGTTAGTTCTGGAGATTCACGCTTTATCGCTTTCTCTACCTCGAACTTTTCTGTTAGGTAGTCAAGATCCCGGATTTCTAGAGAGCACATAGGCTCTAGGGTAGAAACAAGAGCCTTCTCCGCTAATAATCCCTTGATCGCTTCGCAGAACGTACTCTTGCTAGTCGTCTTCGGGCCCACTTCGACGAGGACTTCGCCACCCCTCGTTTTCCGTATGGAAGACACCTCTGCTCCGTTGTCTTCGGGTTTCATCCTGTAGCGGATTTCACTAAGGACCTCCCCAAATGTCTTGCCATCCGTCGGCTTCATGAGCAGAGCCGACGGTCTAATCCTTCTTTGTTTCCTCGTGTTCTCTGGCTTTTGATTTGCAACCTCCTTGTCTTTGGACAGACGAATCTATGGCGGCGTAGTCAGCTGTTTCCGTTTATCCTTCTTCGCCTTTTTTTGGGTCCTGAAAACTACTTTGATGAAGTCTCCTTCAGACACGTCATCCTTCTTCCGCTTTTTCCCCAGTTCGCTTTGAAGTGGACTATCTACGGCCCGTTTGGCGCAAGCAGCGTTCTCAGCGGGGAGTGTGGTTGTTTCTGATTTCGCCTGTAGAAGGGCCCATTTTTGATGCCTTTGCTGACGTTTCTCTAGAGGAACGTTGCAATCGCATACGCTTCGCCACTGCCGTGCATTTATTGATAAGTCTTTCCTCTTCGGCCGCTACAGGGTATTGAAGTTGCCTTCCCCGCACCGTCAGTTGCGCCATTTGGTAAGGCTGCCTCTTTATTTGGGCGTCCCGGTGTAACATCGGGTATGTCAGCCCTCGCTGCCTCTTTCACTGATCGTTGCGGTGAACGACGCATTTTTGTGTTGTGTCCAAACACACTCAGCTCTTTCTCCTTCCCTGGTATTTCGTTGATTTTTTTGTTGGTTCCGGTTTTTTCTCCATGGAAAATTCACCTGCGTAACGTGTGCAAGGGAACGGGCCGCAATAATTAGGCACGAGTATATCCTCGGAGACACAGCCCCTACCTCAGTTGCTTGAGGCCTGACCTACGCTTAACTGATCCCGGAACTCACGGACGAATCAGCGCTCGCTCGGGACAACGCGGTCTACTAACACCGGTTCAAGACACACTATCCGACCAGGGTCCCGAAAGGGCTGGCGTCTGATACACGTCACAACTACCACTTTGGAAGAGCTAGGCTCGTATCACCCAATTGGCTCCGGGGAGTCCCAATGTGTCCCGACGTGTACCGGTCAATCTCGGTTCGCTCTGCACCGAAAGGCTTTCTCAAGGCAGATATACTGCCAGCTGGGGGTCAGAACTACTTACTCGGGCACCTCGCGGACGTCACACCCGGTGTCGTAAGCGGCTCGTTAAAGGTCACTGCCGACCCTTGAGACGAGTAGGGAGTTAGGATACGGTTCCGGTGATGTCACTTTCCTCAGAACTTCGTATAATTTTGAACAAACAGACGTATCCTCAGATGTTTTTATTCTCTCCGGGCACGAGCAGCAGAAACCAGGGCCGACCCTCAGTTTTATTGTGTCCTTCGTAGATTATGCCGAAATAAAACTGAATTAACGACTGCTGTACACTTGAGATCAGCCTTGGAATTTCAAAAACAATTTTAATCTATCGCTCCACCTTCAATCTTTCATAAACAATCCAATTTTAAATAACCTTTCCACCATCGAATCCACCCCAAACGAGGGAAATGCATCAACAAAACTAGAAAACAATTTAGCAAACATTTTTTTGTTGAAATATAAACAAACTGCAACAAACCATGAGGAAAAAACGACGGGGTCGAAAATTACCCGGTCGTATCTGAAAGCAATCAAAATCTCTTTTCCGTTCTCGAGTATTAATGGTATCTGTGTTTCTTCTGGACGTTTTTTTTGGCAATTTTTCATAATTTCTCTCGCGGACTAGTCCGCCTCCTCCTTCCATTCCAGCAAAAAGAGAAACTCTCCACTGAACCCTCGGAGCCAATTAAGATAAGATGTTGACAAAGTGCCAAAAATAAAAACGAAAATGAAAATGTATTGGACTTTTATAATAAAACTATACAAGGCGGCGTATCTACAGTGATAAGATACATTCATATATTCCAGTAGATTCTTGTTTTTCTAGTTTTGTTGGTATAACTTTTTGTATTGCTACGCCTCAACCGTCGTTTTTCGTTAATGCAACAACTCAGATTGTAGTGTGGCATTACAACGGAAGGCCGGGCGAAGTCAAGAAACCGGGCCGTAGAGAATAACAAAAAATATCTACAATTTCAAACAAACTGCAGGAATCAGCTGAAAACATATCACTAAATAAACGTGATGAAGTCAAAGATAAGATTGTGTTGACATAAAATTTCTATTATTTCACGTTTTTCGCCCCTCGGCCCTAACCGAGTTGACTGCATTCCGTATAAGAATTTGATTGTCATGCCGAGGAGAACATTGGGAATTGTGTGTTGATGAATCAATGGAATCAGATTCAAAGAAGTAGATTAGCGATACGATAAAATTGTCCATTCAATCAATTGAATGATAGGTTCGAAGTAGGAAAGATTGTTTTTTTACCTCTAATCATGCATCGAAAGTGAATCTAAACATTTTTTTGCAATTAAGTCTATGTGCATAAGCAGATATTTCCATGAGTAATTGAGATGTCCTCTATTGAATTTCTGAACAAAGGAGATATATTCAGTCACCTGAACCTGAAAGCCTGACTACGGCCTAACTGTCGCTAGCACTGTTCCCTAATTCTTCCAAAAAAATGGAAAAAAGCCTCGGTACAAAGAAACTTCAGCCACAAAGCAGAGAGGGTTCGCCATCGCGGAATGAAGGCATGGACGTTGCTGCACCACCAAGTGTGGTAATATCCAGAGAAATCGGATACAAGGAAGCGAAACTTTCGCCACAAATTAGAGACAAGTTGATAACCTCGGTGACCTTGCACTAGATGCAATAAACTCGGCTTTCGCAGTAGACTGCACTATATTAAGACCAAAGTAGGCAATTCTTCCTCCGGACTTGAAGGTATGTTCATCAAGCCGTACAAGTGCACCAATTCGCGGGTAAATTTCAGAACAGCCCACCTCCCTCACCGATCAATGTAACTAGCTCGGTGTTTACTGTCCGCCTATTCTATCTGAACGTTAGGGGTTTAAGAATCAAACTCGTTATCTTTAATTTATCTACGCTGGGTCAGCAACACCATTACATCTGTACCTTGGGCACCTGGTTGGACGATAAGGAAAGGGCTGCATCACGTAAGTGCTCTGGTGGTGGGGTCCTAATTGCAATAAAATATTGACTCCGCGCCGAACTCCTCTTCTTTTTATCTGGCTCTTCCTCTCGTTCATTGTATCTTGTATGTACTTCTCTTGTTCTTGCTTTTCCCATCTGTACGAAGAACTGTTTCAGTTTGTCAGAAGCTCCGTTCCCTCCTTTTAAAAGTGTTTTGATTCCACACTCGCCATTTCCGTAATCCCAACCAATTTTTCCCTTCTTCCATCAATTTTACTGACTCCAGTGGCAAATAGCTACAACAGGACTGCGACCTTCTCCCTTGTTACTTTTCTTCCGTGCTTACTTTCCCAACCACTGCGCCCTCTACGCTTCTTCTAGTTGGAGGCTGCTCTAAATTTGTGGCCATTTTTCTTCTTAGGCCTTTCTTAGTTGTGTTCTTCATTGGTCTTCTTGACACAAATGTCGGACATGATCCCAATGGGCGTCCTAACCTCGTCCTTGTTTTTTAACTGTAATTAATACATTTCTCTCCCTCTCTTATCATCGCTATCCTCAAGGGCGGAGACCTTTCTCTAGCTGTAAACTACCTTTCTATCTTTCTTTTCTCTTCTTATTCTAAAATCCTCGGGAGGTACGTCAACGATTGGCTGACCGCGCACTTTGGTCCCCATATAGTGAAGGAGCAGCATGATTTCATGAAACATTGACCTACTGCTCCAAACCTCTTTACCAATTTCGTTGTTAAATGCCAGGAGGAGGTACAATCTATTTACACCGATTTCTCCAAAGCTTTTAATCCCGTTGACCAAAATATACTCCTCTTCAAACTTTCCGTATTCAATCATCTCCTGGTTGTCCTACCTATCTTACCGCAGAGTTTCATTTCATAGTTACTCATCCTGTTCCTTCTCTCCTTCCTCTAATGTTCCCCAAGGCCCTATACTGGGCTCCCTACTATTCTTGATTCTTGTAAATGATCTCTCCTCTATCCTCACTTGCCGGTATTTGCTTTATGCAGGCAACCTTAAATTATTTGCCTCTGTTTCGTCTTCCCTGGACTGAGTTCTCTTGTAGTACAGTCTAGATACGCTGGTCCGTTGGTGATTGATTAGCAAGCTGACACTAAATGTTACCAAATGCCATTAGATGTGCTATCCGCTAGCGAAGTTGCAGAAGGGGATTTGTATATTCCTCGTGCAGGAGCTATGGATTCGGCTCGACAAAATCTGTGGTAAAGGGGGCTTGGATTTTGTTCGAAGAGAGAGCCTCGAGAGCCTGCGTCTTGGTGTCAAAATTGTTACAGGCAATCATGTGAAGACAATTCTGTTGTCAGGACTTAGCTACGGTCATCTTACAATTCCAGGTTAATAGCAGCCGGAGAAACATCATAGTTGCCCCCGTTCATTTATCCTAGGATTCTTTATGTCCTCCGTCGATTTAAGAAGTAAGAGATCTGGCAGTGTACGCAGAATCGTCAACTCTTAATAGGTTGTGATGCAGTCACGGGCCAAGAAGAAGTTAAGTAATTATAAACTGGCGGGAAGTCTCACTTTTAGGCCACGGTTACTTAGAATTTAGTCCGAATATTCCAGGCGAGTTGATTCTACTAGAAAGACGGACTCCTAGGAAAACAAATGAACTTCTTGTCAACAAAGCATCCTCTTTGGTAGTAGAGATTCAATTGAAACCTCTGAATCTCACCCTTCTAGAGTGCTTTGAAGAGGCTTGTCCTATCATCCGATGCGAATGCAATAAGTTCCCTGGTGGAACCGAGAACTGCAAAAACTCAGGAAAATAATCAGATGGTTTGTGAATTGTGCTTGTAAAAGCAATAAAAGTGAACTCTACTTAAATTTCCGGGATTCCTACTGCGAATATAAGAGGCTCGTAAAATGTTGGAAACGAGGCTACTTGGGAGCAGAGTATGAGGAACTGGAAGATGAAAGAGAGAATTCACTGCTGGGCAGAGTCCTCGAATTTGATGATTCAGCCAAATTGGAACCTTCAAGAACTTGAGAGTTGAGTTCATACAGAGTATCTTGGAAGTACACCATGGCATCTATCCATCCAGAGTGACTTCTAAGATATATTTTTCTACATCTTTTCTTCTCCTGGGCTCCGTGTCTACCTCTTGGCAGAAGGTTAAGGTAGTCTTTACACCTAAGCCTGGAGAAGGTAAATATTCAAATCCAAAGAACTTCAGACAGATCAGCTTAATCTCATTCTCGCTGAAATGTCTATAGAGACTAGTTTTGTGTCACATTTGCGAAAAGGGGCTAGGGCGACACCTACTGAATGAAAACCAATATACTTCCCAGCGTGGAAAGTCCTGTGAGTCTGCTCTTCTTTTTTGTTTTAAAAAATATTGGACGCAACTTGGATGGAGTATTCGCAGATATTGGAGGGCCTTTGACTGTGCGCTCTTTCAAAACGGTGGCACCAAACTGAATTTCGCTCGGTACATTAACAGCGATATACCCGCTTTCGCTACCTTGTCTAACAGCGATATACCCGCTTTCGCTACCTTGTCTAAAATCTGGAAATGCAGTTATCTCAACACCAAGAGTAAGTTGAAACTCTTCTTTGCTAGTGTTCAGTCAGTATTGCTGTATGGGAATATAATAACACGTGGCAAGTGACTCCCACTGTCACTCGAAAGCTAAAAGCCTTCGTAAACCCCTGTCTGCGTCGTATCATCGGAGTACGGAGTGGATACTATTTCAAACGAAGCACTTTTCGGCGGACAGGCATGTCATCGCGATGTGATCGGATGGCGGAGGTGGTAATGAATAGGTCACACATTGAGAAGGTGTGCCAATTGCATTGCTGCTTACGGCATGAAGTGTAACACCTTCTCCTAAGATGGCCGATGAGCGGACCATTTTTATGCTCGACATTGGTCGATGAGAAGGATGGGGACCCGTTGGGGCACGCAGAAACCCTGTTCATTTAAGGCCGTACAGCGTGGGAATTACCGAGGATTGTCCACTTTTTTCTATAAAAGAGTTGCAAGAGGCAGTCCTCACTATGAAAAACAAGAAGACGCCAGAACCCGATGGTATCCCGGCAAAAGTATATAAACGGTTGCTCTAATAGCGGTCAGACCTACTACTAGACGGGTTGAGCGCTTGCCCGAAAGAGGGCATCTTTCCTTAATACTGTAAGATGGATAAAAATTTTAGGCACAGTGGACAATACTTTCCATCTGTCGAGCTACTTCCTACGGATATTGAGGATTACCTGAGAAACCCGTTTTTCGCTCTATAAAATGTTATAAGGCCACTGAAGGATGGAGGTCACGCCGGGGGTAGCGCAGGGATCCATCCTAGGGCCTAGAGAGTTCCTTGAACTAACAGTTTCTTTCCTCCACGTCCCTTCCATATTCATTTATCTTTTCGGTAAGATAGAAACGCTATCCTTGCTCGGTTCTTACTTCGTTCTTTCCACCGAATGCGCCAGTAGCCATATGATATTTCCAGGTCTCGCGTCAAGAACGATGGAGTTCCTCTTAACGTAAAGGTTAGTTTCACTCCTTCATGATCTCTTGTAATAAGGTTTCCAACCATTTCTAAAAACGGCAGAAAGTGAAATATCGATTTTTCGTTCTGGGGATGCTTCCTATATCCTTTTTGTCTACTGGTCGACTTTTTCTCGACCTGAAATCAGCAGATCTCCAGATCTATACATGTCCCTATTTCCATGCCTGAAATCATTTGTTTTTTTCCACGAAAGGACGAGCGTAGTGGGGGATTTGGTAACTATGCATACCATCCTTAGGGTGCTGAGATGGCTAGAAAACTGCTCAGCGACTTGGTTTGCCAAAGATAAAGTTAAAAATTTTTTTTAGCTTGTTTCGAGGACCAACTTTTCCTATTTTCTGGCCTTCGGGTTCGAAAAGAGAACAACTGGTTCCCGAAGTGCATATGTATAGTATTTTCGAAAAATGAGTTTTTTTTTATTGAAGTAGTAAATTGGCTGACAAAGTCCAGTCCTTATCCTATCTTTAGTATGATAAATAGAACTCAGACCATTTTCCTATAAAGAAGTTTTATTAATCGAATATGCCCCTCAGGACCTGAAGGTTCCATACGTCATTCAAATTCGCTCCCTTTCTAAGAAATGCAATTAAAATCAATCAAATTATCCTAAAGGTACTTTTGAAAAGGAAGAAAAAACCTGTAATTTCGTGGTTCCTTCTCGAAACCATATATTTACCTCTCCGACCAATTTGCATAATGTCCGTGTAAGAATTCTACGACACTTCCCCATATTTCAACTTCTTAATCAAATTATTAAAAATTGTACAAACTTCCTGAGTAATTTTCTCCTGCTAAATACGTACAAGCACTCAAATTCCCATTAAATTCCTTAAAAATCATCTCACGTAGCTAACTGCTTCCTCTCATCTTCCATCAGGTCCTAATTAATAAATTCTCTTGAAAATATCTTTACAAAAGTGTGAAGAACAAATATTCTTTCGACATAATGAATTGGTCCTTTTGCTTGACTGATAAAGGAAATATATTATGTAGCATCTCGCACCATTTACAATCCACGAAGGATACAGAGTAAGGATCCAGGACCTGGTGCCTGGAGCTCAAATCAAAGCGAAAACTTCGCCTTCAATAACAGGGTGAAAAGTGGTTCTTTTATCTTTTTCCCCAGCGTCGATGTTTTCACTCCCTCAGGATATAAATCCCGCTATATAGGACCATATACAAAGAAAACATATATCGAGCATTAACTCAAACAACACAAAGGACATTGCTCTCCCTCATGAGCGTTTGGATGCAAGAATGGAATAACCACACCGAAGCCTACTTGATTTGTAGTGTCGCTAGTGCGGGTCCATTGCTCGGTTGAGAATAAGTTTCTGGACTTGGCTGGCTGCATCTGGAATAGGGGAAAGTACACCCTCACTTTCATAATGATTTGCTTACTGCGATTCTACTCGATGCCGACAACATAAAATGACATTAAAAATTAATTTCGACGAAACATCTT
The DNA here is from genome assembly GCF_905115235.1 of Hermetia illucens. Classification (NCBI taxonomy): domain Eukaryota; kingdom Metazoa; phylum Arthropoda; class Insecta; order Diptera; family Stratiomyidae; genus Hermetia; species Hermetia illucens. The sequence goes on along the minus strand of NC_051854.1, from coordinate 8,356,493 downwards.
TCACTTGGCAGCACCAACAACCCCAGCAACAGTGGTAGCAGCAGCAACAACTATTGTGAAGTGTTTCACGAAAAATTTAGGGATGGAATTAACAATAGTCGGCGAGGGTAAGAAAGTGCGAGTCTCTATGTGAAAGTGAGTGTGGTCGTCGACGATCTACTTCCAATCGCTCTTGGAGGGTTTCCTTTTAGATTGTTGAGGGTTGTTGTGTGCCTACAAGGATAATGATTTAGCTCCAGCTGAAGGGAGTTGCAATTGTGACAGTAGTGCTAGAAGATCCTTGTTGCGTTGCTTGTGACTCAAGGGAATACCTCGGAGCCTTGCTTGCCGACGCTAGGTTAAACTACAGAAGGTCAAAGTAGGGGGCAAAACTTCAGGTATCCTTGCAGAAAAAATCCTTGACCGACAACTCCGAAAGTTATCCCTTCATTTCTCCAATTTCTCTGGGGTGAATTCACTCCCGATACGTTTAATTTCTACCCTCGAAACATCCAATTCTACTGCACGAAGTCGGCTTCATTGTATATACGATCTGGTCCTTCCGCTACTCGTTGGTATGGCAATGGATGGTAGTACGCGCTCCTTCCGTACATTGCAGGCACATCACCCTTACTCTCAGCTCTACATATCCATTATAGGTTTTTCGGATATTATAGGGATTCTGCTGCCTCATCCGGAACTCTGGCCTCGAAGCTATGCTATACCATCGCAGGGTGCTGGGCCCGCCACATTCTCATTCGTCCCTACGTATCCTGCTCGTGCCGTCTGCTGCATTTCCCGAGTGAATTTCGTAGATAAGTTCAACTGGACACGTTGAATAAACATGTCAAGTGCATGTACGAGGGAAATTCAGCAATTGGATAAACAAGAAATTGTTGTTGAGACGGTATAGGCCTAGTCATTGGATAAAGGAAATTATCCTGGCCAGTAGGAAACGGTGCTGATATTTTATGTGGCTTTTTATGGTGGTCATCGGAAAGAGTAACAGGTAATCAAAGGGTATGAAGGATTTTGTAACAGGTCGATGTTAACTGAGTTGAGAAGGATGTTCTTTTCAATTTATCTCGACAACTAAGTTGTCTTGAGACAAATTAAAGGGCAGACACCCTTCCCTCTCCCTTGCAAATAACAGCTAAAAAAAACGCTAGAATTTTTTAAAAGACGAGCCCGTAGCGTATTCTAGTAAAGTTACCCCGATTCCAGTCAAATCTTTTCCTGCTGGTATCCTTTACAACAATGCATATCACATATCGATAAACGGGTCCATACGGTCTACCCACTGGATTACTCACTGAACCAGGATAACAAAACAACAAAATATAGAGAGAAAGGACAGAAATTCTTTTCCCATTTCTTTCGGATATTACGTCCCCCCAAGAAACCAGGCACAACTGGCAATAATGTATGATAATACAAAAGGGAGAGTATTTAACAAGAACTCGAATTCTTGCCTCAGTGTCTTGTAGACGATATTGATTCCTAATGTTGAGTAAACTAACAACGTCATTGTCTGGTTACTTCCACGTACTATACCCATCCATGCTACGTGCGATACTTACTCATATCATACCAACATACGACGAAACGCAGGACGAATTGAAATTAAATTGGGAGACCATTCAACGGTCAGTTGATCTTAAATGAATCCTTTTGAGATTTGGTCTGTAAGGATACGAACACGGAAAAAATTGGAAAGTCCTTTAGTAATTGGATATGTATTTATTTATTCTGGGAGGAATACTAGATGTCTATTGGAAATATCATTGATACTCCCGATGAGTAACCACGAAATAGATTATATAAACCTTTATTGAGTCCTGAATATCTAATAAGTTTTCAATTTTATGAAATATCCTTACAGGGTGTTTTTGTTGTCTATATAAAGGAGCGAACAACTTATGGCAACCGCTTTCAGTCTTCCAGGGTAGAGGTAAGGCAGCATCTGATGAGTTGCCTCTGCTCTGGACGCAATTTTAACAAAGTTAGGGCAGCATCTGCCCTGGACGAAACCTCAAGTCGTTTTGTTTAGAAAGGTGAGGGCTAAGCCAGGAGAATGGTAGGAAATTTTTCTCCAATTGGTCCACATCAAACACTTGCGGATTCAGTTGCGTCACAATAGTTGAGATGGACTTGGATCCCCCTGATCTACTAGTACTTGGGCATTTTTCCATACCGACAACTTGTTAGTGGTGGAGAGCTTCTTTCCTCCTTGCAGGGATCCTGTAGCCTTGCACTTCCTCGACATAGGCACTGGCGCGTGGTACAGTAGATTGATCCAATTTAAGGCATTTAAAAGTTCTGTTGAAATATTTACATCCTGAATCCTTAAATGCTTCAACACTGCTTCCGCTGTCAGGCTAACAATCGTGGTCTTCGTCCTTCCATACTGGTATTCGTACAAGTACTAAGATCCGTTTGCTTTTCAAGTCCAGGGAAGATATTTTCCTGCAAGGAAACCTAACCGCGGTCGTTTTTTTTGACGATTTGCTATCCGCCAGCAGCCAACTGCTGCGCGAAGTGAAGCAGTTGGGGGGTGACAAAGTCGTCACCGAGACATTCGCAGAACACATAGACCATCGTAATATGTCTGGATTTGAGATCTCTGGACACCTTGGTTACCATTTCAGACAGACAAAATCCACGAGTTCCAGGTGCGACCCACCAGGTGACCAGGTGTGTCGTGATACGTCAAACCAGCTTCCTGCTTTCTGCAGTAGACTTTAGGTGCGCTAACCGCAACCGGTGGTTTGCGTTCGGGAAGTAGGATCAAATTACACTGTAGATTCGCTTTCCGAAGAGGACGACCGGGTATTAGGTCGTCAGGACCCTCGGCAAATACCAGGGGACGCTTATATCACTGTAGGGCCGCCTAAAAGGCCATAAAATATACTAGCTCTTGCACTTTTTCCACAAAAAACTAGACTTGCCGGGAGTTCTGGCGAAGGCTACCCGAAATGCATCGCAACGTCGCCTCACAATTTACGACCCTTTGAGCCGGCATCACAACTTTGTGAATATCGGCGATGAGGTTTCGGTTGTTCCTGCATCTCGGAATCATAAATTAACATCGCAGTCAGTAGAACTCGCGGCAGCAAACTCCTCGTGCGTATGGCTAGAGGTCTTTAGTCTAAGACTTCGACGAGCGTTTCTCTCGCGCTTCATTATACCGGATATTAGCACTCCCATCTTAGACGAAGATTTCCCGTGCCACTAGGGATTGCTCGGAGCCCGTTAAGCAGCACCACATCAACACTATTAGCTCCCCTATCTTTTGCTTAGATGTTCGCAATTGCAAGGAAGGAGGTTGAAAGACTTTGGTATCTCCCATGGTTCCTAATTTGAACGCATTGAGAACTTGTGGCAGACGATTCCAAACCGATCCCGTTCCACTCATCCACAATTTTGCGCATTTTATCGCAGACTGCCATATTTTCTCGATTTTGGACTTAGTCGAGGCTATCATCACACTCTGTAGTTTCCGAAAACACTCTGAAAACGACAATATACGACTTCGAGTTCACTAGGATGAGCTTTGGACTATGCAGTGCGGCACAAACCTTTTAGAGATTCATCCACTCCGTGCTAGGGAACGTCTACTCTTGTTCCGTTTATTTAGATGAAATTCTGGTCACATCTGGCGCTGAGACCGAGCATTTAGAGCACCTCCAGTGCATTTTTCAACGTCTCATTTAGACCAGCTACCTTTCAACGTTGAAAAACGCAAATATTTGCAGCCCCAGGTGAATTTCTCGGCCACCTGATTATCCCTGAAGGTATCCAACTGGACCCAATCAAAGTACAAGCAATTTCGCACTTCCCGCTTCCGAAGACAGCTAAGGTTCTGAGAAGATTCTTGGATCATGTCCAAGCTTTTACCGTCGTTTCTTTTCTTCTCAATTAATCCCTTGCTTGTCTGGATCAAAGACCAAAGGCCTCTACCTGATTGCGTCGTCCCCAGAGGCTGTCCAGGCGTTTGAGACCACCAAGCAATAGCTAGTGGATGTTACGCTTCTGGCATTCCCTCAGCAGGATTCACCCCTAGTCATATTTGTCGATGTCGTGGTCATCGTCGTAGGTACTGCCCTTCACCAAAAGATGTACCAAATGTGGCAGTCATTGAGCTTTTTTGCAAGCAACTGAACATCGCTCAACGAAACTATAGCACTTACGATCGTGAGCTATTAACCGCGCACCTTACAATTAAATACATCTTGTATTCCCTTGAAGGCAGTCCTTTCATAGCGTTCACGGACGGTAAACGACTCATCTTTTCCTCGACAAAGCGTCCTCTCGTCAATTTCGACATCTGGGCTTTATCCGACATTCACAACTGGAAAGGATAACGTAGTTGCTGATGTTTTGCCATGTGTTGGAGGGCTCAAGACCCCGCCATCGGCGGAAGCGCAGAAGAACGACACAGCTCTTCAAAGCTTTAGGATCAACTCCAAATATACATTTAGGGAGTTTCCCATTTTCGGCTCAACGTCCAGGATATGCTGAGAGGCCTTAGACCAGGGACCAAGACAGCATTTGATGAGTTGCCTTGCATCTTCTCTGTTTCTGGTCGTTGAATACTGCCAGTGTAATTGGGTCATTATTCTGCTATTTGAAATAATAAAAACTTGCTTTTTCTATTCGTGAGTGTTATTTATTGGTCTTGCAAATTACGATATTTCGGGAACCACTTGTTCCCTTCATCCTGGTGGATATACGTTTGCCATGATCATTCTAGTCAGGTTTGAAAAGAAGGAAGATGTTTGTGTACTCACGCTTCCAGGTATCTCTCGAGCTATCAATACATGATCCGTTTCTCAGAAGAACCGTAAAGCTTAGTTTGAGGCAGGTGTCTATTGAAGCTTCACTGGCGCCCCTTTGACAGAAGGAGGGTCTGAATACCATGTGACGTAGCTAGTTCGACCCCATTCTAGGAAATGCAGTCCTACTAATGATTCCAGCTTGCAGCACGTCGTCCAGGAATTCCCCTAGATCATAGTCTTTCAGAAGGGCATCCTGGTCCCCATGGTACCAGACAACATTTCCTGTGGAGGATTCGTGGTAAGAACTACTTTAGATGAGTCCCTTGCAGATTTGCTTCTGATCGTTTTCAGTTCAGCTTCAAAGATTCGCAGTAAAAAACGATATAGTTTGGATACGGTTTTATCTACACAGTAAAAAGTTATTTAACCTAAAAAGGAAATTCATATTTTTTTCACAATGACAACTCCCGGAATGAAGCTGCAGGAACTTTTCCATTCATTTATGAAGTAGACAAAATACTATATATTTACTATGAGATTGTCAGTAACATATTTACTCCTGACTAACTTTATTCTTATAAATGATTATGCATTGCCTGGAACCTGGTACTCATGTTATTTTTTTTCTCCTTTTCAGATAACTTGATGAAATACATATAAGGATACGTGTTTTAACATTTTTCGAAGGTAAATCAATTTAATTAGTTAAAAGTTATTTTAAGACCAAGTGATGACTTATTTGAAGTGGATGATGATCCAAAGGCCTTCCTGAATGGCCAGAGATCACCGAGAAGGGAGAGCTATAACAAAAACTAAAATTGACCGTGAAGGTCTGTCCGCAAATACTGCAGCTTCACCGGAGTGACCTATTGACACGCGTTTCTTTGTCTCTTTCCTAGCCAGGTTCTGGAGTGTGACTAAAGCTAGAATTTTGCAAAAAAAAAAAAATAATGGCTCGACCGCATGAGCGAAGTCGTAAAACTCCGAATCTGAGTACCGTGATCGTGAGGGAAGATTCCCAACGGATCATATCCTCAATCGATTCATCTTTTGCTTCAGATGGGGTTTGGAGTTTGGGGTTTCACTCTGCTTTGACATCCTCAGGTTATTATTTCAGGGAGCGCCCCTTTGGTATTATAAGCGGGTTAGAGACCGGGGGAGGTGGGGGGAGGCAGTCCTGAAATCAAAAAAGCGAAATGCAACTTCATGCATGAAACCTCGTCCTCGAATTTCACGATTGTCCGCGGAACCATCACGTCTCCTCTACCTCTCTCAATCTGCACTAAATTTGCTCTATCATGTCGTTTACATTCCAGTTCTGCTGGTACGCAGGCAGTTTACGAAGCCATCGTGGGCAGCAAATCTTTGGCATCATTCTTACCAGGGCCATGCTAACATTGGACGCTTGATTGCAAAGATGTGGTAAGTGCTGTTCGAAATTGAGCCTCGGCATCTATCATCACTCCAAGGCATTTAATTGCTGGTTTTGAAATGATGATATGCTTCTCGATTTTGATACGGGCAGTGGTTTCCTTACGCCGCTTCGTGATAAGCACCGTCTCTGTTTTATCCTCCGCGAGCGCAAGACCTGCATTTTTCAGCCACTTCTTATAGCAGCGATTGCTTCAGATCATGTCGACTAGCGTAGTTTAGTAAGTGGGTAAAGCAATCGTCGCCAATGATCTCCTTATGACTTATAACTAGCCGAGTTAAACGCATTCTGCACGTCAAGGGTAATCACAGCGCTATACTTGCTAGTGTCACCCCTTCCGTGCATACATTTTCCTCATAGTTTCCAATAGACCTATAGGTCTATAGGAAGATGATTCACTAAGAGGCTTACCAGGTTTAGGCAACAACACTAACCTTTGTCTTTTCCATGTCTTAGGAAAGCTCTCATCCGCCAATCATGCTTCAAATAACTCCACGAATATGTCGGTTCTCGATTTCACAGCCAACTTAAGGGCTTTGTTTGGTATACCGCTAAGGTCTGGCGCTTTGTTGTCTATCAGCCTACCAAAAATCTCCAGTATTTCTTTCGTCGGTACTTGAAGCAGTCCCTCGTGCTTCGCTGTATAGCCAGCTCCAGGTTTCTTTGTAAACTCCCTGCTTTATCTACCCAATCCTACCCAATGCTCGCTGAGCCGCTCGTCTGGCCCGATGACACGCCGACCGAAGATCAGGCAATTCACTATTCATCGACATCGATGAATCGCATGCCTTCGCTATACACTCCGTGATATAAAGGGATTTTATCGAGGGTATACTTGGTATAGTTTCCTGTTTCAACCACACGTATATGAATGTTTGCTCATCAATTGCTTTCGCAGACCAACCTGACGTTCTCCTCATTCTTGGAAGAACAGATTTCCAATCGCTTGTCTTGCTCTTCAGGTCAAAGACTATTGATAAAGTGCGAACAATATGCCTTAATGCTCCAATTCAACTGCGCAGCACTAACGTAGGCCGACTTTTCTCGAGCCGCCATCCAAACAACAGCGGTACCATTAGATGCCAGGATCCGCATGTATAATATTTCGATTTAGTCAGAAACGAGCGCCAGGAAAGCATGACAAAAACATGATTAAATCTATGTGCAAATAATAACAAAAAAAGTTAATGATCGGTTTAACGGGCACTACAATTACTGCAATATGTCCTCCTTGTTTATTGTTCAAATTTCTCCTTTTATAATTCATCCTCTTCTTCTTAGCTTTAAGGGCTTTTCAGACTCAGTAAAGAAATCCTTATAATTAGGATAAAACCTTTTTATCCAATCATTAGATATTTGTTCAACCTGGCCACTCCCCCCAAGTAACACAATTTTTATAGTATAATCCTCTGAAATTCGACCTTCACTTAGACTACAAGACGAAGAACCAATATTTTCTTATCAATAAGGCCCCGGTACTAGGAATGACTTGAAATTTGATGACTTCATCAATTATCATACAATCAACTTCATAATGCTCCTTTAAAACAAGAATCTCCAGCGTTCATTCAACCTCATCGTCCTTTCGCAGAAACCGGCGAACTAACCGTCACCGCTTTCCTGAAACATCATCTCCATCGCAGTTTATACAAATCTGCCCAACCATATCCTTTTCAAGCATCTGCGCAGTACCAAGATTTCATTCTTTCCAACACAAAAAGGAAATTGTGAAAGTTCGTTTTATTTAATTTCCCCTTCTCATTCCTTAGAAATGCATTCATCCAGGAAGTTGTGAAATACGCACTGAAATCCTTCAAACAGGATATTCTTGAAAATCCTTAGAAACTTGGTATGTCAAAACCGATTCACTTGCTGTTGTTTGTTGCTTCTCCCTTTAGTTTTGTCCAATGATTCCTTTTTGTTTTTGTCAAAACCTCATATGAGGATGTACGAGTATTAAGGACGAATGTGTGCATGTGGAGTTGATATATGTATGATGTTAGTGCGAAAGTAAAAACTCATGCCAACGTGGAAATAGGAAGCGTTAAAGTTCGTTCCAGCAAGAAATGCAGGACACCATTTTTGGGAGTTGGGGAAAGCATCAGTGTTAAAGGATTTCTTTAAAGTTTGCGGGGCAGGAGATTTCATAAACTGTTGAATTTCGTAATTAATAGAACAAATTTTAGCAGGAGCAAGGACTATGCATCTGTCGCGATGACATTTAGGAAGAATTTATTAGAGTCCTCCAAATTAATATTGGATATGAAGGATTAAAGCAACATTGGAAGGGGTAGGACCTGGCATGTCATATGCATTATTGGAATAAAATCAAGTCTACTCCTAAATTCAAGGGCTTTTGTGTGGCCTTTTTTGCCGGTCCTTCTAACTTGGTAGTCTTTACATAATATATTAAGAATAAATTTAAAATAATTAAAAAAAATTAAGATGAAAAAAATATTAATAAAAATATAAATTGACTTAAAAATAGCAGTAGTTTGCCTGACGAAACAGGACTTAAAGGACGTAAGCATTTTAGAAAGTTTCTTGCTGCACCATTTCATAATTGTAGGGAAAAACTGAAGGCTCCGTCATCCCGAAACTATTTCTGAAAATATTTAGCACTCAAAACACGCACATTTTTTCCTCCTGGCAAAGGACATATAATACACACATCCGTACAAAGTTAATATACTCCCTTTACACGCTTGATGGTCACCCCTTCAAAACGTTACTACACCCATCCTTGCAGCATTTCCGTTTTTTTTATTGCGAAATTTATCGACAATCTGAGGGTGTCCAATTGTTGATAATTAGAGTCATGGATAAATTATTTGTTTCGTTTATAACATTGCCATTAATGCCATAAGTGAAACCCGTTATTGGCACCCACTTTGATAGAAGTTAGGCCGATTTTCGTCAGACATCCCGAGTGAATGAGGGTGGGGGATGTAGAGGTGGTAGGTGGAAGTTTGACCTGGAAATCAGCTGTTATTGTAGGATATCGATTTTTGGTGTTGTTTCGGATGGGAAGGACACGAAAATGCTTTAAGCTTTTGTACATTGTGGTCGTGGGAGGGAGGAAGTCGACAGTAAGGATGAAAGGAAGTACACAACTTAGTTAAACTTTAGCAGGTTTAGATTGTATTAGGTGTCAATTGAACAATTGCACATTTCGATTTCATTGACCTACTGGGAGAAATCAATTGAGCTTTGGGGAATATAAAACATGATACTTGTCCAGGTGTTTGTATTTTGACCTCTAGGAAGGATGTTTAACCCAAAATGGAAAGTTGTGTCACTAGCTTAGCTATAAAATATGGTATACCAAACCTACATTAAAATTTTTTCGGCAGATAGTATCCTATCCTTTTCTAAAAGGTTTTAAAGGATACTTAGGGACAATAATAAATTCCCTGAATGTCATCATATTTTTTGTTTAACCGACTGGATGAATGGGTCAACAAAATTAACATGGAAGAAGATGCTCGAGATAAAATGAATAGGAGGCAAGGCCAACAAGGGAGGAACGAAACTGGTGGTCAGCGATTCAATGATTACTTTAATGACTGATGGGGATACTATTTTACGAAGAAGCTTTAACTTGTCACAGATCCTTAAAAATTCCAGCCGAAGAGAAAGTCCTTGCCATTGAAGTAGGTACGGAGATAATTCCACTGTTGTGTATATCGCTTTGTCAGCCAGAAAACCAAAAAGGGACTAATATTTCCAGGACCAATTGTTTTCTTATAAGTTTTGACCCTTTTCAGCGCAAAACAGGAAGAGTCCTTTTTGGCTTTCCAACTATTAAATTGATGTTTAGTATTATCTAGTAAGCGAAACACTGTGTTGACAGTACAAATTAACAGATGGGCAAAAACGTTAAAAAAAAAACGGTATAAAAACGGTGAACGGTGTTCAAACTACCCTTGGAAACCAACGGGGCATACAACATTCTATGCAATTATTAGGGAAATGAGAAGAACCATTAGATCCGATTCCCTCACTTCTGCCGTCTAGTCAACACGTCTACGGGTTTCTGGCTGTATTCTGACGAAGGTCCTCATTGAAAATTGTGTCAGCCCGTAGTATGAGACGATGAGACGACGTAAACATAAATTAATGAAAGCTCAGAGTTTTCCAATTAAAAGTTTTTAAGGCTTTGTGAAAAACAGAACCTTATTGAAATCGATTCATAAATTGTAGGTCCGTCTGTCTCCTTTTTTCTGGCTGGGAGAAGAGATCCACCGTGGATACGCATGTAAAATCGAGGATGCGCATGCCGGAGTTTTACAGACTAAAACCTCCGCGCGGGACTACCATTCTGGTATTACTTCGCGGTGCTGTTCAATAGTAATTGCTGCGCAACAATTGGTATCCGATCTAGTAGTAAGGAATTCCAAACATCCCGGTTTTGCGGCGAGGTCCACCAATGCGAAATCCCTAAAAGCTGCCAGGAGTGCTGGCCTACGGCATCGCTCCATCTCAGTTAGGGTCTGCCACGTCTGCTTTTTTAAGGTTTTGTGTAAAATAAAACCTTATTAGAATCGATGCCATGTTTGTCTATCTGTCTGTCACATTCGATTTACTCGGAAAGGGCTAACCCAATTCTCACGAAATTTGGTGAGAACATGTGGTCTGTGAATCCCTTTACTACATCATATTCCACTTTGTTTAAGGCGGGGGTGTACAGAATATGGTCGTGTGGAGTATCAAATGAAAGGGCTCAATAAGTACTTTTTGGAACTGATTATATTTTTGACTGCGAGTGAAAAGTAGCGGCATGAGATCAGTCCCGATCCAAGGTGTTGTTGCTAGTTGATATTTCGGTAGCAGTAAAGCTTTAAAATTCGAAGTTCGCCAGCCCACAAATTTCTATCCCTTTTAGTCCTCTTATGACTGAGTGTATTCTTAAGCTCCAATTCACAGGGTACAGTGAATTCCTGAAACGTATTTATGAGTTCTCTAAATGAGAAGGAAAAGTTGTTGAAATAAATCCTTTACAAGGTTCAAAAATGTCTATAATTATTTCCATAGGTTGACTGCGTATATGATACCAATTAGGTCGTAGCAAGGGGTGTGTCTACAGCTTAATAACGCAGTTGTCTGACACTCAGACATCCTCCGATTTGCAATTTGGAATTGTGTGAAATGAATTTTAGGCTTCACAACTTTGTTGGAAATCATTCGGTACTATGAGATCCGGAACAACACTTGAGTATGGATCAACCTTTTTTACTAGTTATTTCCCTGAGGATGCCTTCTGTTTTTACGGTAGTTTTTAGTGACCTATATTTCGTGCCGAGTTCTTCAGGAGTTCGGCATGGTACTTCATCTTCCAACAATAAAGTTATTTTGTATTGCAATAGAGATGTCAGATAGGCCACACATCGATAAACTGGGGGTAGTCGGAACATCTCCCTTGGTATAGAGCACTGCCAGGGATATACTATAACGTTGCTCCCAACCTTACTTGGCGGGATCAAACTTTGTTTATTTACATTGTATTGAGAAACAATCGCCTGGTATTCGGCTCCTTCTTTTTCGTTTGCTCACTGATCGCACCGCGGAGCCTCGAAGGTCGGCGGAGTCCATGTTGATATATTATGACTGGTAGTTATCCAAAGCGGTCCGCAAAAATCCACTCCGCGACGTACGGACGAGCTGGCTGGACACGATGGCTCGGCGAGTTATCTATCTTTTATTTAAGGAGTTGTGGGTTATCTTTGTCTTGGTTGGTGAAGATATTCTCTATGGATGTTGTCCATTATTAGTTTAGTGAACGGATAATTATATGGCAAGATTATAGGATTTTTTGCCTCCTCTAATAACTCTGACGTCTGTAGACGTCCTACCTTGAGAAGGCTTTATTGGTCAAGAATAAGACTTTTACTGATGAGAGGATTGCCCTTATTTTTTTCGCCGAAGCGTCTTACGTCCTTGAGTTCGATTTCTCACCCTGCATCATTTTAACGATAGCTCCGTGAAGTTCATCGAAATCACACATGCTGGGAGATTTGTAGTGAGTGTCATCGAGCTCAGTTTTCCGGCACTTAGTTCCAGCTTCGGGAATGAATTTGCATAGTTAACTTGATGCATAGAGTGGGATCAAGTGGTAGATAGAAGGCTTGCAGTTGCAGCTTATCTCCTTTCCTCCATGTAGTCGGTTTGGGGGTTTAAGTATGGTGCAGGCCAGATGTCTTCAGAGCCGTGTAAAGCTAATGGGCCATAGAACCACAGATTGCTGGACGCTAATTTGTCTGGCCTTACTCCTCTCAATGCTCTCCCATGCCTCCGTTGTGTGGCTATGGGCTATGGTTAGTTCCTAGATGCGGGCTATCCTGTTAGCCACAAACGTGTGAAAAGATGACATTTACTGGTCCATCAATTTGTCTATGGATTCCACTTTGGGGGTTATGCTAAGCAACAATACGGACCAACAGTTGTCAAGTGCGCAGGGTCATGAAATGTGCAGTCGAATGATCACGTCGGGGTCACCAAAAATGTACAGAAGGCTATTGTATGGTGGCAGGTTTTAAGCAAAAAGTACAGTGGAACGAACTTTAATAGGATTCAATGAACTGCGTGTGCAAGTGTTACCGGGGCTCCGCAGTGCTGCCTGGCAGATGCTCTCAATGTACTCCTACACATCCTTCTCCAGGAGGAGTTGGACTACGTGAGTCCGGATGGTGGACTGCGAAGTCCTAAGGCCATAATGATATCCTAGACGAAGTACCTTCGGACTACGTCATACGCAAGCCGAATTTCACAAGAACCTTTGCTGTGAACTTTGCAACCAGAGCAGAGTGGAAGATTGACGGCGTGTTGCAAGGCTTTGGCATAGTATTCTTCACTGACGGTTCAAAGATGGTCTGCGGAGTCGATGCTGGAGTTTTATTGAAGCCAGTCGTTCGGTCTGCTTGGTTTCACCACTGTATTCCAAGCGGAAGTACCTGCAATACTGAAAGCCTATCGATAGCTGGGGCTTGATCCAAGCCCTAAGCGTAACATACCCATTCTGCCCGATAACCAGGCGGCCACTAAGAATTTGCACTCAGTGGCGAGATTCTCCTCGATTTCATTCGTCTCTGGGGTCCCGGCCATAGGAATATAGAAGGGAACGAACGGGCTAACGGACTGGCCAAGCGGGGCACTGATCTTGGCAGTCCTTCGGCGGGTACAGTCTGTGTCGCGCTGGCGACTGTCAAGGGTGGAATCTATTCGCACTCCTAAGTAGCCGGGGACCTCAGATAGCGAAAGCTTACCAGTGCCAAGTCAAGGAGGATTTGACCCACTTATTACAAAACCCGATCACGAGAACTGTTGTGCCAGACGCGTGGTATGCCGCCAGACTCGCCATACTCTACAATTCGCAAGCCGAACCTGCGTAGAAGAAGATACTCAGGCACTTACTGAGCTTAGTTAGAGCCGAGCTACGGACACTAGGTAAACAATCTTTCAGGACCTTAGTCTAGTTGCACGGTGGGGGAGTTGCTTTCCTTCTTGAATACTACGGGCTCGTTCTAAAGATCTGATCTGACTTCACTCTGCCTCCTTGCTCTTATCACAGCAGTGATTGTCTTAGGAGTTTGTAGCATAAAAACGGCACGGCGCTAATTGGACTCCTTGGAGGTACTGATACCTACCTACCTGGTAATTTCGTTCAAATCCCAAACTCTGATTAAGTTCAAAACGTTATTTTTCAAGGCCTTCTATCCCCGCCAATATGTGATTGGAAAATTCAATTGACCACTCCCTAACAGAATTCGTACCAATTCGACTTTGTTGGCATTTCATCTTCTGACAAGTTGATTTCTCTTATGTTTGTAGCCATGTTGTCATATGAAACCACATAGTAGTCGTTACGTCCCGTTTCGGGCTTATTGTCAAAGGTTTTAGTATAGTGGTACTGAAGCTAGTATTGACTGCATTGTGGTGGGTGGCTGGTATTTCCGGACTGCCGTTTTGATGCTACAAACTCAGAAGAGCATCGTTTTTGTGGGAAGAGCAAAGGGAGCAAAGTCCAGCTAGCTCAGATCTACAGAGTCAGCCCGTAACATTCTTGAAGGAAACAGCTCTCGGTGAAACTATGTGTGTCATAACTTTACAACTCGTCATCGGTCTTCCACTATGCCTTGGTTGGAAAGGCAACAGCAAAGTTTATCATGAAGCTCGGCTTGCTTGCGGCGTAATCCGGTAGAAACTACTATAATTTCCGAAGTACTTTGTCTAGGATGTTACTAAGGTTGAAGAGTTTCAGTGCCCACTGCAGCGTATTTTGGTGAATATCTAGCGGATAAGAGTGCAGGACATCTGCACACGCGGTTCTTTGTATCCTATTAAGCTTAGGCGCACAAGGTTATACATGACTTGTCAACCCTCAATTCTATGTTCGAACTAGAATTTCACTTAGAGGAAAAGGACTAATCTTTTTTCGCTTAGTTACGGGGAGTGGAATTCGGGTACCCTTAGTTTGATATTGAATAACATCAACTCCGTTTTGGTTGGACTTATTCTGCGGCTACGTCATGCAGCCCACAGGCACACCTTTTTAAACGTCGCCTTGATTTCATTTATATTGGAGAAAACATTCCAGACACCAATATCACCAAGCCGTTGGCATACGCCTCTACCTTCACCCCACTCCAGTCCAATATGCGCAGAATTTCGTCTATTACTATCAACCAAAGAACCGGATAAATGGCGCCACCCTGGGGCGTATCTCCGTTCACTGCTCTAGTCAAGCGACTACCTTCCAGATCAAACTGGATAACCCTAATTTTAAGCATGGCAGTTTGTCCTGCGATGATGGGACTGACATCACCCTCTCAGTCTAAGGTGTTTTTTGTAGAGTTATTGTTTGATCCCATAATTATTTCTAGCTAGCTCGGTAATCTGGATAAAAGTTTTACGTTAAACCAAAGGTGCCTAGGGTACTCGAGACCTGCATACAGAAGAGAGAGTTCTTTTCGCCACACAGTCTTCGGTACATGCTGGTATATCTTGGCTTGCGGTCCTTTTAGTGCCTTTCACGATACAAAGAGGTCGGTCCCCGAGGCGTTGCTTCAGTTCATTCATTTGGCAGTTCCGCTTGCCTCTGAAGCATCCAAGTGAATGTTCGTCAGCAAGACAAACCCTCGGCCGACGTAGCCTTGGCCTGTCAGAAAGTGAGGACTTATCTGCTGATGTATAGCCCCAGCGATCTGAAAAAGCGTTGGGAACATCATACGTAAGTTAATGGTGGCATTACATGAGGGTAGAGACCGGGATGGTCACAGGCTTTTTAATCCAGGTATAGTCATGTGGGGTATCGATCGAAAGGGCTCATTTAGTACTTTACAGAAATTGGCTATAATCTTGGAACTGCTTCAATTATTCATTGAAGGCCTATTGGAACTTCCTACCAATTTCCTACCAAGCCGTGTAGCATTAGAATATCCTGTTCTCGTTTGTAAGGCATTCATCTGCACTCTCGTTTCCAGCACAAGAAAAAAACCTATATTTTACCATTCAATAATTTATGACAGTCACATTGCTACTGGATACTCAGCAATTAACTATTCCTTTCATCTTCCTTCTCATATTCTCAAACATTCATTGGTATTAATTTCATACACATTTTTCCACTTATCCTTCGTGAAACCTCAGAGCCGCATTATATTCATTCCCCGGTCTTGTATTCATGGCAATAATGGCGAAAAATTCCTACCGTGCTCCGTATTTGGATGACTAATGAATGCACTGACAAACTACACATAGTAGTAGACTGTGTACACTTTGTTCTTGTTCATCTACTCCACATTATACCCCATTATGTTCCCGACCACTCTTGGATCGTGGCTACGCTATAGCGAGAGCATAAGTGCATGGCGGACATAAGAAATGGTCCATCCAGTGCAGGCTATGCATATAGGCTTGCATGGAAACCGTTGTTGAAAGAAGAGAAAACAGAGTGTGGGCCAAACCGTACCTAAAACCATTGGAAACAAGTTCCAGGAAAAAAAGGAGAATCGGATCGGTTTTTGGATCAGAAGCTGATTGTAGCGGAACGATTCGTTCCAAGTTGCAGCCAGTAGACGTTCAGACCATCGGAGGGTTGTCTGCAACTTTCTTGCATCCTGGCATGTGATGCAGCCCAACTGGCTCTGTGGAGAGAATGAGTCTTATTGTTGGTACTTGAGGATTTGTCACGTGGCAAACCAGATGAATGGAACAGGAATTAGGGAGGCATTTATATCTCTATTGCCTCGGAAGAGAAATGGCTCTTGAATAGATTCTTCTCAATTCAGGCGCTTGAAGTGTTACTTGACAAAGGGGTGAAGGAAAACAAAACGAAAAACCTTCACCCGATGAACTGACTCTTTTGGAGTTGATGTTGAGTTCAAACCTTGGAAGATACTATGTACTCGTTACAATGTGTTATTTCCAAAATCCTTGAAATTCCTATCATATTTCAACTACCAATCGGTTTAATTTGCTCCTATTCAATTTAGTTCTCAACCCTAAACCACTTGAATATTTAAAACCGGTTCACGGGAGAAGGTGCATCATTGAAATGCAAACATCGAGAGTATCCTGCCCGGCAATGCCTCGAAACGAAAGGATTGACCTGATTGGAATTATGCATGAGAGGCAGCCCGCAATCAACCGAGGCCAACTCATCTCAAAAAGGAGTGACAATAATTCTGGCTAAGTCGGCTCTGACGAAAATTTCAAAGCTGCTTTTCCTTTTTGTTCACAAGGCCAGTTCGACCCTCTCCTACCATATACAAATTGCTATATTTGCATATTGGTTTGCCGTCTCGAATACAAAGGCATCTATATGCAGATAGCTCTGGTTCACACTTCCAGGAATACATTACACATGGATACAAGTTGGAGTTCGGAAAAGATACTTTGGAATTTGCAGTTCCCTTTCTAACTGAGTAGCGCCGCTAAAAGGGCTTTGTATCTGATACTTCTACGTGCTCATCTTAATAGCCTCGCCAGCTGAAGCTATTAATTAACTCCGCAATTTTGGAAATGCCCTCGGATACATGCAAAGCTCAACACTTCCACCCCAGCTCTGGGAGGAACGGAAAACCTATTCGACTGTAATATCCACTCATAATTTCACAGTAACACTTCCGGGAACTTGCAAGTTCCAATTCTCGAAACCTTTCAACAGTCGTCGCTTGCAGGCACAATGTCTAGGAATTCGTATCTGCTCCAAAGTATCGCAAAGGATACACGCTTGTGTACGTAGTTCCATGAATATATGTCTCGGCATTCAGCCTAGATCCCTGACTCCTCTACTCGGTGCGCCTTAGCTGATTTCATGCCATTAAAGCGAAAATATCTCAACCCAGAGTAATTTATTTAAAGTTATTGCCAGGATGGAGTGTAGAACATGAATTTTTTCCTTTTTCCGTGCCCTTGCAACATTACAACCGAATCCTTGTGTTGCCTGGATTGCTCAGTTTGTTGGTTGGTGGTTGGCTGGATGTTTCCTTGGTTCGGGAGTTTCTGTTTCAGCAATTCACACCACCGGGTGCACTCTGGGCCGATGGGGGTAGGTCGGGATGTGGATGTTACTCCTGGTGCTTTCGGTGAATGGAATCCTCCCTAGAGCGGAATAGACTCGGCACGGTGGTGCTCAGAGACATCTGAGAACGAACGAAAGTAGCAAAAGCAATTACAAACGGTAATTAAGGGAAAATTTTATACAGGGATATGGATACTAGTCGGGGTGGTTGTTGCATGATTCAGGCAAGCTCCCATCTATGATATTTACAGAAATTTTGCGAGGTGGGGGTTCAAAATGTTACATGAGACCCTTTGAATTTTTTTTATTTGTGAGGGAGACGCAAATTTCTCCGGTGATTTCCGTATACTTTTTCCTAAAAGTGTCTGCATAGAAGGTAGGTCTTGTCAGCATTGCTATTGAATGCCAGAAAGGCCGGAACTTTCTTCCCACCTCCTTCTTTTCCGCATTCAGAATGCCTTGAATGTGACATGCTATGCATTGAGAGTACGGACTCCACCATCACAATCGACAATTTCTTGGAGGGTAAGTTGCCCTCCATTTGATCCGGTCCAACATCAAGTGGATGTGCAATTAGGATCCCCCATCTTCTTCCTTTTTTTCAGCCTTTGTCCCGTTCACAAGCGGGGTCGGCTCGTCGTGATCGGTTCCGCCGTTTGGCTCTATCGAATGCCAGATCTGGGTGCAACCTCGAGGCTTTTAAATCGCCACCCAGCGCATCAAGCCACCGTTGTTTGGGTGTTTACCATCGACTTCGAAGTTCAGACCAATTTTGGCAAGTGAATTCCCGTTAGCATGAATTGCGTGGCCATACCATCGAAGACGCCTCTCTTGCAATTTTTCCACGATCGATGCAGCCCCATAACGATCGCGGATATTCTCATTTCGGATGTGATAAAAACGTGTGACGCCACTAATCCAAGGCAACATCTTCGTCTTCACTACCGCAAGACGCCATTCATTGTCTTTTATAGTCGGACAACACTCAGAACCATAGAGAGCGACAGGACGGACGATACATCCCAAACAAAAACTTCCTTATTTCCCTCGCTTTTTCTGAGGTATGTAAACCACCACTCAGCTACATGAAGAGCCATAGGAATAACTTCAGATATCACTATTACTGCTGGCTCTGAGACCGTGCGATAGGCGAACGTTATTCGTAAATTCCCTCGCCATTGTACTTGAGCTAGGCATTCATGGATAAACGACGCGTACTGGATAACGGACCCCCGACATTGGACCTGAACCGGCAAACTTCAAACATCCTAGCTGTAGCCTTGTCTGCGGTGTTGTGAGTCTGCTCGAAGAAACTCATTTTCGTGTTTATCAAAATGCCGAGGTAAAGGCTGGTTTCACCAACTTGAATATGAAAAACAATGGGAACCCTCTCCTTAGTTAGGACGACCACTTCGGTTTTCTCCAGAGATTGAAAGAATCCATGCTCAGTCATCCATCTGCTCGCCGCATCACCATTCCCAGTGCGCTCTGAAATTGTTCAACCATGCGTGCGACAACTAGTAACGCAATATCAGCTGCGTACCAATCGGATGGGATTCATCAGGCATCTCGAGTCGCAGCAGGCTATTGTATGAGGTGTTGGAAAGGTCCGGACGAAGGATAGATCTCTGAGCCGCCCTCGATGTGACCTTCATTAAGCGCTGCCCTTCTCGGTTCTCATCTATCAGGAATCAACTTTCCAGCATCTTGAGAATTGAAGGCGTTTTTTACATGTAGCATCGCAAAGAGCACCAGTCGTCGATAGGGACGATTGTGTGCCTCAACTAATTTCATCGCTTGGGACCACTTGCTCAATCACGTCAGTTGTGGATTGCCCCCTTTAAAACCATATTGTGCTGATGAGTAGTCTCCCGCAGAATCTATTTCGTCTGTCAGTCTTGGATTGATGGGCGGTGAATGCATTGAGTAGCAAGTCCGGCTTATACTTGAATACAAGTCACAGCATTTCTGTAGAAATGCCATCCTTTTTGCCGTTCATGGGCAAGACTGTTTCCTCCAGATCCTTTACAATGAAGAGTGGGCATTCCTCAGTATTCATTCTTGCATCGACAGCGTCAGCTCGAATTTTTTCCATCTTCACTGGTTCTGTGGTATCGAGTGATCGATGGGCACCAATTTTTTGGTAACCAACTTACACCCGGAGCCCCATGAGTCCTTGTTAACATCGCTGAGTAGCTGATTTTTGCTTGTTGATTTTATAGTGGAGTTCGTTTTTCGTTCCATGGTATTCTGCTTCATTTTGGCCTCTTGCGCGCTGCATAATTCCCAGATGAACGCGTCTGCGTCTTGTGGCTCATTTACCCCTTTTGAGGGAGCTTCGGTAAAATTGCCAACGTCGATCTTCTCGATGTTAAACCCGGCAGGTATTTACCGGACTTTGAGGAGCCGTTTGCCACTTCGAGGGAAATATATTGGTGACCACTGGCCATGAAATTTTCCAGTACATTCTATCTTTGCGCCGCTGACACTGAGCACTCCGTAGTAAAGGTAACGTGAGTGATATACGGCAATAAGTCTCCTCCTGACGGCCTTCTCCAAAATTTGTGCGCCTCGAGAATCTAGTTGGGATATTCGAGGACTCTGGTGTTAAATTCTCCTCCAACCACAACTCTCCCTTCTGTGTTTCGAAAAGCGGACATAGATTCGTTTGATGTGAGTTATCGCTGAAAAAGTTACTTTCGTACAATGAACCCAAACGTAGTCATCTCCTCGACCATTAGCCCGCACTCGCAAGTTAATCGGTATATCATGATGGGGAGCTCCTGTATCGGTGCTGCTCGTTGGGAAAGGGGTGCACTCCTATCCTTGCGCGTTTGCAAGATATGAATGATGGTGCCTTACTTTTCACTTTTTCATCTTCTTTAAAGACCTGGCACCACCTGGAACCGGGAATATGTGTTACATCTGCTTTCTGCAGACCGCGGTGCTTGAAATGAATACAGCATTTTTTCCAACTCACATGTCTTCGCTTTGTGCCCAGGTTCGCCGGACTTGTAACTCAAAGAGCTTCTGTTCTGTACTTCGCCAACTCTGGCTGTGTGCGCTTAGACCCAGCGCTTAAAGCAGTGGTTGGAACTTGCCTTCTTCTTATCCTATAAGTGATTCAGTTGATCTGTATTTTCCCGCAATCAGGAAGTTGGCTCGCAATAAAGAACTTGATCCTTCTTAGGAACAGTGACAATGGCCAATTTTTGTCCTCTGAAATTGAAGTTGCTCACATCTAGGTAATCCCTGTTTATCGCTTTCTCCACCTTGTTCGTGTTCAAGAAACAATCCAGATCCCTTATTTCAGGGCTGCGTATGGGTTCTAGGCTGGAAATCTCTGTTTTCGTGCCTAGAATGTTGTGGACTTTCTCCCAGAACGTACTCTTCTTGTCAGCCTGACCGTGGTTTGCTCCTTTCATTTTCTTTTGCGCTGTTGTTGTCGTCGTAGTTGATCTTGACTTTGCTACAGTGAAGTTAGTCAGCAGATATTCAACTTACGGAGTTGTTGAATTTTCACTTTTTTTCGACGCTGCTTGATCCGTTTGGTTGCATCATTGTGGAATTCTTTTTGTTGAGTCCTTGACTGCAGATCTACGCTGTTCTTCTCCTTTTATCAATTGTTTGTTCCATATCTGGTGGATTGAGGGAAGCCTGGTTTGTGTAACTAGGAGCTGCGCCAACGATTTGCTTTTTCCTCACTTCTCCTTCGGATGTCTTCCAGGGGATTCACTGGAGTGTAATAAGATCTAAGAATTTCTCCATCTATGCCATTTTTGACATCCATAAAGAGGTTTCACTGGACAATGGTAGCAGCCTTCATTTTCCATAAGACAGCCCCGTGCTTCTTGAGTAACCTTTCTTCCTCCACCCTCGTTTTTTGAGTTCATCAATCTTTTCTCCCGACAAGGGAATTCATTGACGACCCCCTTTTTTTGGCCGCCAGAACTAAAATCCTCAACGATGCCATTTCTGCTGGGACTGAGCCTTTCTATCTTTTCAGTAGGTGGCCGTCTTGGCGCTTCTTGTAAAGGGATTTATAATAGAACTGTCCATTTTAGTTGCCAGAAGTGGTAAGCGTGGCTTATTACTGCACTTTCTGAAAATGTCGACTACGGACCACGGAGGGACCTCAAGATCATTTCCACGAGATGTCACCTTGATTTAGTAGGATGTTATGTAAAACAATGTTAATGTCATTTGGCAGCTCATATGCAACCTATTCCGAATCGTTTGCCAAATTTTAAGTCCATGCCATGCCGGTTTTCTAAGATATATGCTCTCAGAGGGCTATCCCCATGGTACCAGATAATCACCGCTGAGTCTTTGTGACAAGAGCCATTTTAAGTGAGTCCTTTGCAGGCTTGGGTCTGACCACCCCACTAGGCCTCAGATCATTTGCCTACTACATCCACGACTAGTAAGGCGATGTGAATACAGAGTATCCTGGTGTCATGTCTTAGAGGTTCTCCTTGACCATTTAAGTAGTTATAATTTTGTTCTCCCAAAGTGATTTGTGTACGGTAGACGATATTAAATGATAGATTTTCGTGGGCGAAGCTACTCTATTACGATGCAGAATCATGTGCTGGGAAAGCACAGGATTCTGACTTAACATCAGTTTAGTCTTGGGGCCCAGAAAAGTCTTTAAGTGCACCTTCGGCCAAACTGCATATTCTAGGGTTGTCAGTGAATTGTGCCAGAATAAATTAAATTTTTTTCTGGTACCTATTAATGATAGTACCCAAAGCTTCTGAAAGAGAGCTATCTGGATGTCCTCTATCGTTGAAGGCTGATATGTACCATCTTGATCAGCGCCAGTTTTAGTTGGTTTCTTCGAAGGAATAATCTCTCCGATCGACATCTCTTCCTCTCTTTCAGCAAGTCAGGTTGTCATCAGGCTTTATGGATCGGAATATCTTGGGTTTCCTTATGCCACCCATTAGGTTATAGTCTACTTCCAATTTCCTGTGGCTCTTCCAGGGAAGAGGGAGATGGTGGACGTTGGATCTTTGCTTCATAGGACGTCACGAAACCCCGCGAGATTTGGTCTTCCCGCGAATTATCGGAGCCAAGAATGCTGAAGAGCCTGAACCTGAGCTAATTTTGGAGATATGCCTTTCATGCTTTGAAGCAATTGAGTAGGCCATGATCAGATCTGCTTTTGCCTTATGGAGAATTAATATAACATGAAACCTTTTTATCGTGTATTTAACCCACTTTAAAAGGGCTTAAAATTGTTTACTAAAGAAGCTATCTCCTCTAAATATGAGGGCGTAATAACATTGCAATAAAAAACAACAGCTCACAACTCATAAAAATTAAAAGCAGATATCCAACAGCCCTGATACAAGGAAAGAAAAGGGTTACTTCCCACAGACCTTCTGAGTCCCCATTCTAAAAAAAAACATTTCTTTCAAATCGACCGGATATTATGCTCTGGTTATTGTCCCAAATTCCAATGAAAAGGTATCGAAACTACCAGACCCACTTCCATCCGTAGATAGTAGACTTTAATAATTATGGGCATGATAATTGGGTTTATTTCCTGATAGTATCTAATTGGGAATCGTATTTTGTTGCCTGCATGACATGGTCGCCGGGGCTAGAAATAGGAGAGTATCCCTAACCAGTTGGCAATTGAACTAGAAAAGAGTTGTTTATTGGGTAATGGGTTGATTAGGACGAGGGTGGTTGAATGAATTTGCTAATTTATTTATATGGCGGCTGCTCAGATCCGGCAGATGTTTTCCAGATACTTGTTTATTTACAAGAGATTTTTGGATGATGATCAATTTTGAAAGAGCAGTTAGTTAGAGGGAAATTGAGTGGATCAAAGTTCTCTCCTTCAAATACAGCAGAAGGTCGAGGTTACGCAGTTTTCAACATCTGTGGCATTGTTGGGAACATATTCTACTGGAGTCAGTAGCTTGGTTTGAGCTACACCGTAGGGGATGCAAACGTGGAAGCTTATGAAGAATATATTTTTTTTGCGAGTAGGGTGTGTGAATGCGTTTACGCACAGAGTGTTGGACTCCCGCAACAGTACGCTGTCTGACTACCCAGTAAACACCTCCCTGTCATCAGAGAACTAACCTGGATCCGTTTGACACATTACTTCGGGCTAGCCCTCTCGCTCTTCCGGCTTTGGGAGCCTTCAGTTAACCAACGGGAGGGGAGGGGAGGAGGGGAGTTGTTAGTTTAGGGAACTCCTTCCCATCCGGTCCCTTCGCCGGCCGAGTTCAATCTTCTTCGCAATAAGAAGAACATAATGCGCGACATGACTCCAGCGCTCTTCACTATCTCTCCGACAATGTTGTCTGGAGGGACCACCCCTGTGTCTGCATAAAGCAGCTGATGAAAGCCGTTCCACCTTTCGCAAGAGAAAAAGGTGTGGTCAGCGTCGTCCGCCACTCTATTGTAGAACACACACAGGATTGGAAAGACGCGATCTCCTCATTGTAAGTAAGACTGAAAACCTCCATCCCCACTTAGAAGTTGGGTAAGGAAATAATTAACCTCACCGTGCGTCCGGCTCAATGTCTCTGAATTGTCGATGAGCCGCGTAGTCCAACTGCCCCTTGGCTCATTTTGTCAGTAGAGTTGCCACTTGGTAAAGGTGCGTTGACGTTCTTCACGGGCCACCTCTCTTTAAGTTTTCGCCCTTACGGCAGTAGATAGCGCTACGCTCCTTGGCAAGGAGGGGCAACGGGGATCATCTTCACGGCCGGTTTTGAAACCGTGCGATAAGCAAACGCCACTCACAAAGTTCCCTGTCGATGCACTTGAGCAAGGTGCTTACGATGCACCTCCTTGACAATGGCATCAGCCCATACCTCCACGCCTTAGAGCAGAACCCACTGCGTTACTCCCATAAGGAGACGTTTCCTCGTAGACATAGGGCCCCTAACATTCGCCTTAAGCCGATTCAAGGCCGAGACTCCAGCCGCAGCCCTGTCCTTCGCAGTCGTTGGCGCGTATCCGGTGTTTAAAACTATGAGTGCGGTTCTCGCCGCCATTTCCAAAATCCGTTTCCCTCGAAAGCCTGGCTGACTCATGCTGCATTCAAGGGCCCTAGCATTAAAATCACCGCCTACCAAGATTCGCCCCTCCATGCCCGAAACGGCGTCCTGCAGAGCATCAAGCCGCCGGCGAAAGTCTGGCACGGTATGATTAGGCATAAGGTAAACGCTAGAAAACGTTATCCTTAAACACCTAATGCAGACAAACCCATTCCCTCGAACTTGGGCAAGAACACGAAGTCGAACGTCGTCCCGAACGATGGTGGCGGTTCCCGATAAGTGGAGATGCCATGAAGCCTGGTCCCGGTTTCGGTAGCACTAGATCAGCATTTACCTCCGCAGCGAACTGCGCTAGCAACTGGTGAGTGGTTACACTCCGGTGCATGTTAATTTGTAAAATGCGGGTCATGCCATTCGCGCCCTAGCCCTTTCCAGTTCCGCCCTAAAGATTGGACACCGTCCCGAGCCCGCAGTGTGTGCGACGCTCTTACCAGACACAACACGATTCCTTCAGAGAATGCAGCTTTCGCTTTTATTGCAGGTCTTTGCTTGGTGGCCTACCTGGCCACATCTCCGACATACTGTTCTTCTGTCCGGTCCCTTGCAAGTTGCTGACGTGTGTCCATAGTCCAGACACCTGTAGCACTTGGTGGGGACTATCCGGATTCATACCCTGCATACTACTAATCCAATTTTGATTTTACCACTGCTCCTCGCATATTGAGTTTTTGGCCTCGAGCATTTACAGAGGTGATACCTATCCAGGCATTAATTACTTCTGTACATTCACGCTTTATTGCCTCCTCCACTTCGACCTTTTCTGTGAGGCCGTCAAGATCCAGGATTTCTAGAGAGCATATGGGCTCTAGCCTAGAAACAAGAGCCTTCTCTCCCAATACCCCCTTGATCGCTTTGTAGATCGTACTCTTGCTAGTGTTCTGTAGCGGATTTCACTAAGGACTTCCGCAAAATCTTGCCTTCCGCCCGCTTAAGGAGCAGAGCCGACGATCTAGTCCTTCTTCGTTTCCCCATCTTTTTTGGCTTTTGGTTTGCAGCCTCCTTGTCTTTGGATGACGGGTTTCTGGCGGCGTAGTCAGTTGTTTGTTTTTGTCCTTCTTCGCCTTCTTTTTTGGGCCTTGGAAAACACTTTGATAAAGTCTCCTTCAGGCACGTCGTCCTCTTTCCGCTTTCTCCCTAGTGCTCTTTGAAGTCGGCTATTTGCGGTCCATTTGAAGCAAGCATCGCTCTCAGCAGGGTGTGCGGCTGTTTCTGATTTCCAATCGTCTTCCGCTGCTCTCCACGTTCGTCTTTGGAAGGAGATAGGATGCAATAGTTCCTGCAGCCTGTTTTTGACGCTTTTGCTGACGTTCCTCTCGAGGAACTTTGCCGACCGCATTCGTTTCACCAATGCTGGGTATTTCCTGATGACTCTTTTCTCTTCGGCTCTAGTTAAGACGCTCGACTGCACTTCCACTCGGTTCGCGTCCGAATCCATCTACTCAGGATTAGCAATTCTGACTGGGCTTTTTTTCCAGAACAGGGCACTACAGGGTATTGGAGTTGCCTTCCCCGCACCGTCAGCCGGGCCGGTGTAAAATCGGGTATGTCAGCCCTCGCTGCCTCTTTCGCTGATCGCTGCGGTGAACGACGCATTTTTGTGCTGCGCCGAAACGCACTCAGCTCTTCCTCTTTTCCTGATATTTCGCCAATTTTTGTTTGTTGGTTTTGGTTTATTCTCAATGGAAAACTCACCAGTGCACCGCATGCAAGGGAGCGGGCCGCAATAGTCAGGAACGAGTGTACCCTCGGGGGTACAGCCTCTATCCCAGTTCCCCGATGCCTGACCTACGCTTAGCTGATCCCAGAATTTATGGATGAATCAGCCTCGGGGCAACGCGGGCTACTAACACCGGTTCGATGCACACTACCCGACCAGGGTCCCGAACGGGCCAGCTCCTGACTCATGTCACAACTAGCATCTTTGCAGAGCTAGGCTCACATTACCCCATCGACGGTTCCGGGGACTCCCGACGTGTACCGCGTGATCGCGTGTCGCGGTTTGCTCTTTACCGATAGGCTTTCTCAAGGGTGCTTCCTAGGACGCAGGTATACTGCCAGCTAGGGGGTCATAACTACTTACTCGGGCACCTCGGGGACGTTACACTGCGTGTCGTAAGCCACCCCTTAAAAGTCGTTGACGACCCATGAGTGGAATGAATGGATCAAAGTCTTTTCTCCTCCTAGAGTCAGTAGCTTCTTTTGAGCTACACCGTGCTGATGAGGGAAAGGGGTTGTATAACTCTATTGAACCGCCCAGGAATTCAACATCTACTAGGAGATTGTCCTATAGGCTGCTATAGAGGATTTGAAATATTACAAAGAATCCGGTAGATCCGCATCTGTTTCCCTTGGACCGGAACGTGACATAGATTAAAGATTTTTTGCAAGTATGTGGCGCTCTAGGGTAGCATTTTCAAAATCATACCAAAGAACAATAAGCGGAAACAGTTGCTCATCATAAGGGGACTGGGGATTGTTTTCCTGAACGGCATACAGGCGAGGATCATTATGTGAAGTGCAAATTCACCACCGAACTATTGAGTTCATTGGGGAAATATTTTTCGATTTCTTCCATGATTTTCCGAGAAGCTTGTATTCTTCTGCTGTACTGAAGACCTGGCCTGCTTATGCTTCAAATTGACATCCTGTGTAGAAAAGGAAAGATCAGAAACTATGAAGGTTATCGTTTTATTTTTGACGTTAACAAGGCCAAATTAAAAAGATATCAGCGTTGTGTCATCTACTCCTCCACTCGGGCTAGAAGGTCAACTGCATGTTCGACACTTGCTTTAAAAGTGTTAATTGTCATTTAATCTTATTAATACTATATTCCGTCTGTTCTCGACTACATCACTTTCTATTTCTAAATTTAGCTGTGAATGCGTCACTAGCACTTCCCATCGTCGAAACATAAGGACTTAAACTTTATAAAGTCGTAAAGCATTCTTCTGAATGACGGCATCCTAAGTAGTCCGAAAATCTATTCAATCTATTCGACTCAAGTTACACTGAGCCTTTGCCCATGTAGTATATATAGGGAACGTACACACTTGCTGACAGATTTATTCTCTTATAGATACTCGTAAATATGCATATATTCAGATATAGTCACATTCCGGAAAGCGTTTACTGAAAATTCCCCTAAGTTGCTTGGGAATTGGGAAATCCCATGAATCGATAATTTACATGTAAGCAAAAGTTAAACTTTTGCTATTGTAAGTAATTGCATTATGAGTAATACCATTAAGTTGGTATGTACAGCTATAAAGTATCTGTAGTAATGGGGGGAAGGAGATATAGTTTAGGTTGTAGTATTTATCATCAAAGATACATCATAGAAGGCTGCAAGATAGTTTGGAAAAAGGATAGAAAAGGTGACGGGAGATTTTCGAGCATTTCCATACGGATTTCATCTGTTTAAGGATAATTATTTTCTCTCAGGGATTAGTAGCTTTCGTTGGGAAACTAGTAGTAGTTGTGTTTGCCAGATTAAACAACGAAGTAGGGCTCTGCTCTCTGGGAATAGACCTCACTGTGCATGTCTACGTAATTACTTTATTTTTGGGTTTTAAGTAAATTTAGGCGCTCCTTGTGGGACTAGAATCTTATTTGACTAAGCAGTGAAATTCTCTTTTAAGCATGCCAAGAAACGGGTCCTCCATGGACTATCTTTGACTTGTTTCTTATGTCCTATGTGTCCTATGCCCGAAGTCATCTGCTTCAGAAAATGTCAAGTGAAGAAACTCGGAAGTTGAATATAAAATATTCCAACTAACGGTTTCATCTACACCATACTGGTAAGGTGCTAACACTTCGTGGTAGTCCGAGAGGGTCAATCAGTGGTTAGGTGGTTTCCATTTGATCCCTGTTCCTTTCCTGGCTACCTCATCTGCTGCCTGAATGGCTTTTTAACCCAATGTGGCCTGGGACCTAAAGTATCGAGACCTCATTGTGCGAACGGAACATATTTAGTCTAATAAAGGATTCGCACCTAAGTGCCACAATAGCTACTTGACTGTCGGTCAGAATAGCAATATTCTGTCCCCTCTAGTTCTTTTCGAGGTTGAAGAAGCGGATTTGTAGCATCTATTTTCGCATGGAATATGCTAGCTTCCTTACTCATTGACTCAGGGTATGTTTTCCTTGTATGAATGGCTCCTGCGCCCGTTTCCTATGTTGTGAGGGACTCGCCAGTGCGCTAGGTAACCAGCTGTTGGTTTAAGTACGATATCGTCTAGAAAGAATGTCAATCTTCCTTTGATGGAAGCAGCTCTCCACCTCGGTGAAGCTATTCTTTGAAGTTGGTGCAACTTCCTGATTGTTGCGCTGAGTAGTATATTCCAACTTTGCTGCTATGGACCTGTATGACATTAGCACCCTCGTAGCTTATCAACACAGGTTTTCAACATGCGTCTTTCTGTTTATAGAGAAACAGAGGTCAACTGTTTCTCTATATGACATGTAACCTATTGACTCTCGGGTGAAAGGTACTAATGTGGCTTGGGCTGGATTGATGCACAGGCTCGTCTTTCTGTACCAGGTACTAGTAATTCTCAGTCCAGTTTGGATTCTGTCACATAGGGCGTCCTCATATTTGCCCCTACAGATTAAACTAATGTCGTCAGCGTAACCCTGGACTTTTATTCAAGTATTTGTTGGCTCTCCTTGGAGTTCATCAACTACCATATTCCACATTAGCCCCCCACCTGTGGGTAACCTTAGTAGCAGTGTTCATGACAATTGAGTTTGTACGCTTCAACGCCTCAACATTATGCCCATCTTGAAGGCCAGGGTGATTCCCACTGCCTTGTGGACTAGGGTATCTTGTAGCTTATTGTGCTATGTGCTTCGAATGTCCCTCGATGTCTAAAAACGTATACAGTACTATTTCTTTTGTTTCTATGGCATCACGCAATACAGTTAATATAGGGCAATTTCGGTTGATCATCCTGCCTGGTAATCGTGTTGACACCGATATAAGGGCTTGTGCATTAGAACGTTAATTCTATGACTATTACTTTCGTCACCTTTTTGAGTACGAACGATGTTAGGCAAATTGGTCCGAAGAATTTAGGATGAAAATGCCTTTGGTATATATACCAAGGTTGTACTGCCTATTACCACCTTTAGAACAGAGCCTAACATGATTCGTAGGCCTTTTTGGAGTAGTGCTTGGAAGATGCCATCTACGGGTGACGTTAGTGATATAAAGGTTCCTATTGCCCACCTTACCCCATCTTCGGAGCATACTTTTTTTGCTAGTTTCTAGTTCTCCTTTTTTCCTTTATATTTGTTGTTGGGGTGTCAGGTAGAATGTTGTTGTCATCCGCCATGGCGTCGTACCCTGGGAAATGAGTTCTGAGAAGCAGATGTGTGAGGCAGTCAAGATATCGGATTTCCAGAGAACACGTGGATGGATGGCTACAGACCAAATCTTTCTCTCCCAGTAGCACCTTAACCGCTTCACAGAGTATACATTTACTAGTTGTCTTCGGATCTAATAAGACGAGGACTCCATCACCCCTCATTTTCCGAGTAGAAAATACTTCTTCTCCGTTGTCTAAGTGATTGATTCTGCAACTGAGGACTTCCCTAAAAGTCTTCCGTCAGCTAAACAGGCAGAGCTGGGTCTGATCCTCATTCGTCTCTCCACTTTTCCTTCTGGCAGAGGGTTTTCTTACGGCGCGACGTGTTGTTGCCTCTTGTCACTGTTGTCCTGGAGACTGTATGGGTGAAGTCTTCTTCAGATGCGCCTTCCTCCTTTTGCTTTTTCCGATTTGCTTGACACTTACGGTGATCTCAGTGTCTCCATCTTCGTATGCGATGAAGCGGGCCCGAATAGTCAGCAACGGCTGCACCCTCGGCAACAAAGCCTTTAGTTCAGTTCCCTGAAGCCTGACCTAGGCTAGGAGATCCCGGGGCTCAGGCAAATCAACTCACTCGTGGCAACGCAGTCTTCTAATACCGGTTTAATGCACACCACTCGAGGAGGGTCTCAAAAGAGCTGGCTTGTCAGACACACCACAACTGCCACCTTGGGAGAGCTAGGCTCATACCACGCGATCAACCTCGGCACGAAGTTGTCAATGGCTCCGGGGAATCCTAGTGTGTCCTGACGTGTATCGGTCAGTAGCAGTTGTCTCGCAGGTATAGCTAGGGTAGGGAACGATCCGTTGAAGGAGGACTGAGGACTGACTGAGGAATTGATGGATGCCATGAAGAACAATTAGAGCCCTCCCTCTATTCATAAAAGTAACTGAGTCTTAACCGCTCGAAATCGACAGATCTCCACAAATCAACCTCATGAGCTTTTCTTTTAATAAAGTTTTCCCATTATTTATTTAAATCATCAATTTTTCATTCACAACCATAACGAATATCCTCGTAACATCCTGTTATGTAATACAATTCTCAACCACTCCGTTCCGACTGCATTGCCTTTTTCAATATTTTTAAATTTCAATTTCAAATAAATACACACAATCTCGCATTCGTTCTTTTTTTCCGGACTCTGTGCTGTTGCACGCCAATCTGCCGAAGTAACTCCCGTCGTCATACCATGCCGCTCACCATCTACTCACAATTGCAAGGCCATAAAAATAAGCAACCAAGTCAGCAAGTCAGCTACAGCCTCACGTTACGAATCCATTCCAATCGTTGGACAGCCAAGTATTAACATAATTTAATTTACCCACTCGAAATGCGAAATAAATCAAATGGTTATCACGCGGCTTAATCAGTTTTCGTAGTTGTAGGAATTGATCGCTTTGAGGGATTTAGATTGGGACTCGATGTATGGGTTGAGCGGTTCTAGGCGGGAGAGGAGATGTTGGAGGAGCTTGAGGGTTTAGGGATCTTACGGACAAGGTATTATCCAAGGAAGGAATCCAATAAAAGATTGTTTATTTAGATCTGCAGGAGTTGGTTGGTAAGGATTCCTGCGAAAAGGATACAGACCTATGTCCAGCAAGGCCCTCGACCCCTGAATAAATACGAATGCTCCGATAAAATGGCGTGCAGACGACCTCTTTGAAAAAGGCATTACCCATCTCAATAAGTTTTCCACACTTTTAGAAAATTAAACTTCAAAGGACTCGCTCTAATTAAATTCAATTAAATTCGTTTTTGCACAATGTAGACAAGAGCCTTTTCCACGTTCGCACGGATATTCCTATCCATTGATTGAAAATAAAATCATAAAAAAAACTACCACCAGATCGATATCCACTCTATATCGACAGAAAAAATAGGTTGCAGCAACCCTTTCGCCATCAAACCCGACAGTTTCATCTCATCTGCATTGGGGCAATCCTCCCAACACGGCTAGCATCCCATATCGCAGATGCTAGTACGCTGCTTCCCATTTGTATACCAGTTCCCCATTTTTCAATTCAAATAAGCTCGCGGTCCATATTGGGCATCTGGATAGTCATATATTCGTGTGAATCCTGTGGGGGACAGTTGCAGGCCGGACAGCGGAAAAGCTGGGTGAGGGGTATGTTGGTTCTTGCCGCATGGTCAACCGCAGCATATATTCCCGACGACCCAATTCACAATATGCAGCTCGTTGCATTTTCTTGGCATCAAATATTGATATGCGAGTTCCATTAGTTTCTGGTATATTGGTCGAGTCAGAATCGCGCGAATGTTCATCGAGCGAGCAAATGGGACAGCGAACGTTGCAGGAGCCACAAAGTGCCTGGGATACTGTGCGTTTGGCACCAAAGACCCAAATGGAATCTGTGATCAGCAGGGAAAATATTTGCAGTTAATTAAACGGAAAATATCCCGGTCGGGAGCTAAATTTCAAGGTGCTATCGGAATGTCAGCGAGGCTGCAATCCACAAGTGCTTGAGGAAGTAAGTACCATGCAAAGATGCAGATAAACCTCCTCCTCGCTCTCAAGAGCAAAGCACAACCGAAACCCCCAATTCCCTATGCACATGGCTAAACAATCGCCACATCGCAATCTTCAAGAAAGGTGGAAGCACTGCGAAGGAATTAGACTGTAGCAAATGGTTGAAGATGGCTAGTGAGCAGAGCGCAGACAGGAAGCGCGAAATGAATAAATTTCTGCAACAAATTCAGCAAGCAGCAGAGCGGCCGTAAAATAAATGCGTGCCGCCATGCCAAATGGCCACAAACTGGCGCGGATGACCAGTTTATATGAGCCATATCCATCCCAGAAGGCAAGGGGCCGTCCCCACTACCCGACGCGCTCCTACCCAACCCATACTAGAGCCCCAAACGGACGGTGCTGAACTGAAAAATAAAATCGAATGCTGTGAATTAAATGTGGTACCCGACGGCAGCTTTGTTTCTATGCATTTTATTTTATTATAGAATTGAACATGTCCAAGGATTCGCTTGATAGCCTGCGATGGTAGCGAATCGAAAACGGACGAAATGGGAAATTGAAAAAAAATAAAGTGAAATGAAGGGGAAGCAACAACAAATGGATGAATGACTGGCTGAAATGTAAAAGTCCTTAATCAAAAAGTTAAATTTTTGATGAGAATTCGCCTTAATGGCTTGGGAACTATTTGATCAAATATAGTTGGTTGGCAGCTGGAGGATTCGTTTGGTGAATTTTGTTCGACTCATGATGCAGACGCGGGTGTGCCGTTTGTAATGGGATTTCGACTTTGGTATAGTTACTGAGCGGTAGTAGGCATTTTTGCTTCCGTTTGACATAGCAAAACAGGACTATCATACACTAACGGTTGGGGAATTAAAACGAGGCTAGGCAAACAGTTCAGGGCGGTACACTTAGGGAGGGGCTAACTCCAAGGATGGGCAATTTACACATCACGCTGTATGAATTCATTGAGGTGACTAGCTAATCACCAAACTGAGAGGCTACAGTGTGACCCCTTAAGGACACTTGTCAATGTTCTGTACTGATCTCCTGATCCAAGCGAGGGTGTGTGTGTGTTTGAGGTGGGGGAGAGGCAAAGCCTCCGAGCACTCAGACCCCCGTTGCCCCATTGTACTCGATTCCCCCGTCTAACGGAATATCCCGGATTCGTTTATGTATCGCAGGATTTCCGTTAGTGGATGTAAAGTCACCCGCTGCAGTTGCAGCACCTCAGCACCAAAAATCTGATGTCTGATGCATCCATAGGCAAGGCACTCACATGGAAAATGTTCCGTGGATTCCGCTACCACATTACAGAATGGACACGTGTCATCTTGGATAATTCCTATTCTGAACGTATGCCCAGCTAGTGAATTATGGCCTGTCAGAATGCCTACAATACTTCTGCAAGTTTTCCTGATTTTCGGCAGGATAGACTTTGCAGTAAGTTTGTTTGGTTCTAACAGGAAAAATTTGGTATGTTTAACAACATTAAGGCTCAGCAACCTGTCATTATGGGAAGCTTGTTCCCAGTTTTTGATAGCAGCGTTAGCCAATCCTACTGACTCCCCTGCTTTGCTGTTTCCGGTCCGGGTATGGATGAAATTGAACCCTCTTTTGCTAAAGCAACTGAGATTTCATTTCCCTCTACACCACAATGACCAGGTACCCTGAGTAGTTTCACCGTATTGAATCTAGAGATGGAGTTCAATCGGTTTTTACATTCCTGAACGATTTTTGAAGTGATCAAAGGACTCCTCAACGTCCTCATTGCAGCTTGATTGTCGGTACAGATTGCGATGCGCCTGTCCTTCAACCGCTCGTCAATCAGCCAGGTTGCCGCCTTTAGGATCGCATACTCTTCAGCCTGAAAGACCGTTTTATATTGCGCCAAGGGAAAAGCCCACTTCTCGTTTTTATTTGAGAGGTAGACTCCGGCTCCAGAACCCTGTTTTTGGGCCATCGGTATAGAAGACGTCAGTATTCTCTTCGTTTCAAGATAACTTCAAATCTTCTACCAAACAGATATATGGGGGTCCAAGAATTAGGTAGGCTCAATAACTCTTCAATACTCTGTGCTCCCCATGTCCATTGTTTCCGCATAGATTCAATAGAATTAGTCTACGAACTGCTCTCATCGCAGTCTTCTTTTTCTGGAGCCTTTGTCACATTCAAAAGTGGGGTCGGCTCGTCGTGATCGGTTTCGCCATTTGACTCCATCGAATGCCTGATCTAGGTAACTGCTCTCATTGCAATGCTCTGGATAAACAAATCTAAGGGTTGCAAATTGAGTAATGCGATCAAAGTTGCGCCGAATGTGGTACTCATGGCACCGGTGATACCCAGACCCACAGTTCTTTGCAGTGTGGCTTGTTTACAGCGAAAACTCTTTTGTTTTACCTTAACCCACCACACTACGGATGCATAAGCGAACATCGGCCTAATGATAGCAACATGTTTACCTGAGGCCTAAGTCCCCATGTTGAGGCAAAGGTCGCCTGCACAGCCCTTAAGCTGTGAGAGCTCATTTCATCTCTACCTCTACATGTTTGTTCCAAAGAAGCTTCTTGCCTAGAATAACTCCCAGATATTTCACTTCTTCGGAGAGTTGAAAGGTTGTACCCGTCAACGACGCACACCGTTCCGAGATCTCGACCAACAGCTAGCAAAAGCACGTCTACTGCATAAGCTTGAGCGTGTATTGGCAGATTTTGCAGTTTCCATAATAGTGAGTTGATCAACATACTTCACAAAAGTGGTGATAGCCTTCGTCCGTTCCGTTGTTAGGTAGCGATCGACACCCGCTTCAGCACACAGCAATCTCTACGTTAGCATAACGTAGATCCACTTAATTAAAGTTTCATCAACACCATCCTCTCTGGCGGCATCACAGAGTTGTTGGAAGGTCCCTTCAATGTCCACGAACCACCCCATCGCGTTACTCGCCTTTCACAGTTGCGTCCTCTATCTTTGCATAAACCGCCAATTCGCTTCTTCCCACTTCCAAGAGAGTCTGTACAAACTCAACTATGGAGTTCCTAAAAGTATCACCCGGTTTTTTTAAAAGAGTCCAACTTGGCCGGTATTCTTCCTTGTTGCTTTTGCAAGCACGATTTAGAACTCTTCTGATTGATTTCCTGAGTCTTTGCAGTTCTCGATCCACCACGGAATCGTTTCACCGCGTAGGCTTCGAGAAATAGGACAAGCCTTTTCAAAGAACTCTGAAGGTGTGCGATTTAGAGTTTCCAATTGATTTTCTATCGCCAAAGGAGTCCTTAGTCTCCTAGGGAACTCTATTTTGTCGCCAAGAAGTCCATTGAACTTTGTCCAAACCATTTTCCTAGGGCATACCCTACGTTCACGGTCATCAGACTAGCTGAAATGATAAAATCAAATAGCTTCTCTCCTCTAAGATTGCATTTGCTACTGCCCCAACAAACATTCTGAGCGTTCGCATCACAACCTATTAAGAGTTCAAAGCCACTTAATTCTGGATACACTACCAGGTCCCAGGGTAAGCAGCAGAGGCAACTGTGATGTTTCTCCTCTTACCATTACTCTGGTATTGTAAGTTGACTGCAATTAGGCTCTGGGAACAACAGAATTGTTTCAGCATGGTTGCCTCTAAGAATTTTGACAGCAGAATGCCCTCGGTCTCAAAGATCTTTCATCGAAGAAGATCCTAGTCCCCTTGACTGATTCAATATCACAAGTTTTGTTAAAACGAACCCATGGCTGTTGAATCAGAAATATATAAGGACAGTCCTGCCACTTTGCCAGCCTTGCCGCCAGCATGCTGCAGGTTAATTTGACAGTCTACTATAGAAACCGCCGCTAACTGAAAAGTTTCCTGCATCCTGCGCAGCTCCGCTTTTTTTCTCAACGCCTTACGTTGACGTTGGCTGGGACCCCTCCCAGGTTCACAGTGTCTGGGCTTCATGGATCAGTTTCCACATTTCGGAATTTGACCAGTTGCGCCCACATCAGCAGCTTCCCCTTCTTTCGTTTTTGCTGGTAGAAGCGAAGAAGAAGGTTCTGACAGGCGAGTCTGTGGTTTCTTCTCCATTGCGGCTGAAGTTTCTTGCTGCCGAGCCTTTCTCTCCCGTTTTTTTGAAGTGTTGGACAAGAGTGTCGTGCTGTTGGCTGAAGACGCTGCACTCCCTTAACGCTACTAAGCTATAAGCCATGTCCTCTGATTGCTATAATCTCTGCTGAGGGAATGTTATTGTAGGAATGATCCTAATGGACATTCTGACAAGTGGAACATGCTGTCTGCACGCGAAAAGAATAATGGATCTACCTGAAAAGATTTTGAAAAGAAGGAAAGAAGGGTGTCAAGGCAGGAGTCGCTGGAAAAATTGCAACAACGGTAGGATAACTCGCAGAGAGACCGCCGAACCCGCACATTGATTCTTCGTATTCCGGGAATCAGCAACGACACGGCGAGATTAACTACCACCTGTTCAGATTGGATGATTCTCCCTTTTGCCCTGAATGTCGTTGTACATCTGAGGACTTTGGGCATGTCATGTTCGACTATCGACGATTATGCTCAGCGAGAAGGAGCCTGGAAGACTCTCTGAAAATTAGCATAAGTCCTTAGATCATCGTCGGCGAAATCAACCCCTAAGGCATCATGCTTCAATAGACTTCCGGCCGACCACTATGTGGATTTTTCGCCACTCTAGCATGAGAATGATCCAACTGATTAACAGCAGTTCGATTCCATGCTCTCTTGCCGCATCACAAACTGCCACCAATGAGGCATAATTGAAGGCGCCTTCGATGTCCATGAATGCGTCTAAGGCGTATTCTTTTTCGAACATCGCCTTTTGAATTTTTGCCGTGTGTTCATGGAGTGCTGTTTCCGTGGTGGCCACTTAGGAATGCGTGTATCCTTTATGAGCCGATCGACTAGTCCTTTTAGTAGAAAAGATGTTACACTGATCGGTCGGAAGCTTTTTACGTCCGTGTAGGTGTTTCCCTGGTTTGGGAATAAATATCACCACCTATCACCGAGATTAGGTTTTGGATGCTGCCTGAGACTGGCACTTCAAGTAAATGGTTTGCCACTTCTTCATCGCTTTCTGTGTACCTCCCGTTCTGTAAACGTAAATAACCCAGCTTCTGACTAAGTCCTTTAATAAAAATTCGTTTCAGCTTTGAGGTTGCCTCAACAGAGTTAGTCTCTTCACAAAAGCGTTTCCATGATGATAGTTTAGTCGATCTTATACTCTTCTTTAGAGCCTTCTGTGCCTCTTTATAGCAATTCCAGTCAGCGGCTGAATCACACAGGAGCATCCTTGCCATTCTCCTCTGTTTTGCCAAATCCGAGTTCTACCATGGTGTTTTACCCTTCATTGGCATGTTGAGCGGACACCTTCGGACAGCTTCTCTCATGCTAGTTGTGATCATCTGGGCTGTCTTATTAATTCCAGCAATGGATTTACTGCGTTTCCCAGGGATCGTGACTCGGGTGCTCAGTTCTATTTTATACGTCGCCCAATCTGTCTTCCGCGGATTCCGAAATGGAGTGGGTGGAAGTGGATCCATGCCCATTACGAAATCAATGCGTCTGTGATCTGAGAGTGTGATATCGTTTGATGCTCTCCACTCTCCGACCAGAACCACGATGTCAAGGGATGCCACCGTGATTTCGATGACCGAGAGGTCTCGCCTGACGACTTTGAAGAATCCAATTAGCCAAATTAAGGATCTGCAAATCGGTTCCTACCAGATACTCCAGTAGTCTCGATCCTCTTGCATTGATGTTGAAACTTCCCCAGCATATGTGCTGAGCGTTGACATCACATCTTGCTATTACTCCCATGCTTTCACTTTTGTCATATTGGATGGCTCTGATGAATGTTCCACTGGGAACGTCTTCTGCGTCATGGGGAAAATATGCAGAGCACCATAGTATCTCTCTATCTCCCTGTTGACTATTTATGGTTAGTTTAGCCGATGTGTCTGGTCCGGCCGTTAACCAAATTTGGTCCAACTGGAAGTCTTTTGAGAACACCATGCAGGATCATTTCCATTGGCATACAACAGGTCAACATGTTGGAAGTTTAGGCCCCTGACTAGCCCACGAACAACCCACGATTCTTGTATGAGGTATATAAATGTTTTGCAGCAATTGATCCGACAATTGATAAGTGCGGTCGGCGCTTGACAATGGGGGGAAATATGGCATGGCTGCACGTCCCATTGAATGGTTTTAGGAGCCGACACTTGTAACGTGACGGTTCCTAGCCCATAGTAGAGCCGGGAGCCCGATTGTTCCCGAACCTTCTTAACACGCCGATAGTGAGAAAACTTCCCGGCCTATCGGCTCTCTCTCCCGTTTTGCTGTCTAGCAGCATCCAGGTGAAGGTGTTGAGATTATTCTGCACAACAAGTTGTTGCAGAACCCCAGCACCATTCCGCTCTACTTCTGCAAGCCATTGGAAGCACTTTTTGAACGATGGCAGTTCAGAGATCCTTTTCAGGGTTAGTAGTGCACCCTCCCACAGATCGTTAAGGGAGGAGCAGTACCGCCTGAGCCACTCGTTTGCCTCTTTGTCGGCAAAGTTTAGCTGTAACATTTTACGGTATACACCTACCGACTCAAAGCAAAGCTTAATGCCTTGCGAGGATGCAATCTTTCCTCTTCCTCTTTCCTCCTAAGCTATTCGCACTGCTCAGTATCATAACCGGATGGATTAGAGTCGTCATACAAGACCCATCCATCGGCTTCGATAGCATTGGGCTGCAAATGAAGGCCGGCCGATCCCTCTTCGCTGCCTTTTGTGTCGAAGAGGATCGCTGCCGCTTCGGTTTCCCCTTAGCCGGAAGTGCCCCGAACGATCCTGTGTCCTTAACCTTGGCACAGCGCGTAGTTTGTGATTTCCCTGAAGGCGGTTTGCGCTGAGGTGGTTTGCCGGAGACGCCTTGCCCGGAGGTGGTTTGCCCGAAGGTTGTTTGCTGTCCGTAGACAGGTGCTTACTCATGGGCAAGATTTCAGCCTCGGTAGGTGGCGCCAATTGGAGCCTGGGGTCAGGAATACTGACAGAAAGGGCCTGCTTCGACTTGTACGCTAAGGACTGGGTCCTAATTAGATTGGTTCCCACCTGAGTAAGTGCGGAATCTGAGTCTAGACTCAGGTTCTCCATCCATGAGCTTAGGGTTGCCCCTACACTCGGGGTTGGATCATCACGATCGAAATCTAATTGTAGTTTTTTAAAAGGTTTTTGTTTTTTTTTTGTATTCTAATATAATTGACCGCCATGGCCTCAATTTTATCGAGGAAAGTAAGACCATCCCGGCAGTGCGCCTTTTTGCCGAGACAAGACTAGTTGAAACTGGGGGTCGCATGGTACCCAGAGTCACCGTTTATGGCCACATCTTAACCCCTGTGACCATTCAGCCCTTGACACGGTAGTCATACCTTGGCTTGGGGTTTTGATTATCGCTTGTCTTCAGGTGTCACCTCCCGTTTCTGGAAGGATCTTCCTTACTGAGCTCCCTCACCATGACAAAGTAGGTAATCGTCGAGGGAGTCGAAAAGCCTCTATATTTGCATGTTAACCTTGGTCGTCTATGTCCTGCTTCAATAGTACATCTGAGCTAGATCAGCCACGTGAATTTTTGAAGAACGAAACACGTAACAGTTGCGAAGAGTTTTATCTAATTTTTGAATTGACTTGCAAATGCTCCATTAACAATGAGCTATACTTCGGAGCTCTCGACTTTCTTCCATGGTTGTCTTTGGGGAAGTTGTCGTTTGGTTTGATAGCGCCTTAGTTGACCTAGGTCATGCTCAAGGTCGATTGTCAGAACTTTTTTCGCCCACCTTTCTCTTCAAATCATCACACATTTTACGAAAACATCTCTTTTCCTCCGTGAAGTTTATG
The DNA here is from genome assembly GCF_905115235.1 of Hermetia illucens. Lineage (NCBI taxonomy): Eukaryota > Metazoa > Arthropoda > Insecta > Diptera > Stratiomyidae > Hermetia > Hermetia illucens. The sequence goes on along the minus strand of NC_051854.1, from coordinate 8,315,945 downwards.
GCAATCCGAAAGATACTTTTCGACCCTCCCCTTTTAAGCGCAAACTGGACTCCGGTGTAACCCTTGCATTCGAACTTAATTCTATTTCAATTTTCGGATTCTTTTTCTATCTTCAGAGATTAAGTGTCAATAAAAATGTAAATCTCAAACGTTCAACTTTAAGCCATTAAGCCAACTCAGTTGCCTGCCTAATCCGATTCGATTAACAATTTTATTGCCTGCATTCTCTCTGAATTCATTGATTTAACCCAGTTCCGATACAATACCAAAATACAAGAATATCATTTAATTCACTGCATTATTTGTGAATATCTATCTCGACGGACGATAGATTTGTATCCCATTAGGTTTGTATATTTCCCCCAAGGGGACACTACAAAGGGCGTGCTAACAGACAGCCTCCTCTGGTCCATATCAATACGATCGAGTTGTAAACAATTACAAAATTCAATTTATCTATACAAGCTTATCCGATTTGCATAATTTAACATCAGCTAAAGTTCATTTGAAAACGGAATGGCCGGATCTGGACCTGGACCTTAACCCCGAGCCCCGGCCAGGAGAGCGAGGCAGTACGGGTTGCGTTGTCCATGTGCAACCCTGGACGGAGCGGGCATCGGAGCTTTAATGCAAAACTGGACATTTACAGACTTGATCAGAATATAAATCAAATTGCTAGACACACGCGTGCTCTTTATCTCCGGCCATATGTAGCCGATATGCTGGCCAAGTACTGTGCGGAGTATAGGGTTGGGGCTGGGTAGTCTTATCTTCCATAGTAGGCATGTTAGTTCTGCTGTTTTGTGAGGAGGGATCGGAAGTCGTGGATGATAGTTTCGAGCCACTTTTTCCAGCTCGAAACTCTCCCAAAAGGAAAATCTAATGCTTTGGAATGTCAATAAAACTTCGGTTCTTGTTAGGTGTGGGTTAGGACTACCAAAAAATTCGGCCCCTAAACTCCATGTTCATTGTCCGGCGAGAATTTTAGAAACTGCAAGCCTCTTTTCGCAGAAATCCATCCGCAGATATGTGGGTAGGATACATACTATAGCAAGGAAGCTCACGTACATCCACAACGAGATGGACGGGGTATGCAGCGCCTGGCCATCAGTATCCGGTCATGGAGTTTGAAAGCATCATTAGCATTTTCATTTCCTATGCAGAAGGCAGTCGATCCGTGGTCAGCTCCAGCATTTCGCATGTAAATGCAAAAACGTTTGAGTTGAATAGCCAAACAATGGAAACCAGCATCATTCCATTCCAAATATGATTACGATAAATTATATTAAGTACATGTATCTGCGCGTGATGTATCTAGTCAAAATTCTGCGAGCCTACGTCCATTTTATTACGCAAATTTCGCATGAATCGTTAGAGGGATCTGTCCTTCCGCTCTGGGGACTTCTGAAATTAGAGCTATATCTGCTGGAAAACCGAAATTACTCGACAGAAATTGTATTCATTTATGGATATTCTAGCCGGGACGTGGTCCAGGTTGCCAAATTCACTGAAGCGCGGTACCTTAAAAATTGGAAATTTATTATCGGTTCTGTGTGTAGTCGAATGGCAGCGGACAGACTGCTTTTCTATATGAAAGAGTTCATAGAATATCCATTATGAGATTATAACATATCCTCGCACACTAAATGGAGGAATTACAGTTTCATACACGAGTTTGTGAATTTATGGCACTTGTAGACGACCAACTCTCAGTTAAATGGTAATTTATTAGAATTTACTTGCCTTGCAAACATGGAAAATAGTTTGCTGTATTTTTGCAAAGTTTGTGATTTATTTTAGCTAAATAAATTGTGATTTATTTTGTGAAGGAATTGTGTAAGTTTTAGGTAATCTGAGATGAACTGTTTTAAATTTGTTCTGCTGTAGAGCCTGTGATCCCACTCTTCGGGGTGATCAACTTACTTCTTGTCATTTTTTTAACCAACCCTTTCAACTAACAGCATCACATTTCGAAGTAGGGTAGGTGGATGTGTTTACGCACAGAGTGTTCGACTCTCGTAGCAGTACGCTGTCGGGCTACCAACTAAACACTTCCCTGTCATCAGAGAACTAGCCTGGAATCGATTGACACACTACTTCGGGCTAGTTCTCCGGCTCTCCCGGCTTTGGGAATCTTCCAGTCAGGCAATCCCTTTCTCCAACGAGAAGGGAGAGGAGAAAGGGAGTTGTTAGTTCAGGGAGCCCCTTGCTATCCGGTCCCTCCGCCGGTCTAATAAGTGATCGAACATAATGCGCAACACGACTCCTGCTGCCAGCGCTCTTCAGCATCTCTCTGACAGTGTTATCTGGAGAGAGCTCCCCTGTGTCTGCATAAAGCTGCTGACAAAAGCCGTCCCACCACCACTCACCATTCTCGCAAGAGAAAAAGGTGTGTTCAGCGTCGTCCACCACTCTATTATAGAACACACAATCAGGAGATTGCGCCTTCCTAATCCTGTGCAGGTAAGATTGAATACCTCCATGCCCGCTTAGAAGTTGGGTAAGGAAGTAATCAATCTCACCGTGCCTTCGGTTCAGCCACGGATTTAAATTGTCGATGAGCCGCGTAGTCCATCTGTCTCTTGACTCATTTTGTCAAGAGAGTTGCCACTCGGTAAGGAAGCGTCGACGTTCTTCACGAGTAACCATCTCTCTTAAGTTTTCGCTCTTACTGCGGTAGATAGCTTTACGCTCCTTGACAAGGAAGGCAACGGGGATCACTCCCGCGATCACCATTACGGCCGGTTCGGAGACAGTATGACAAGCAGCTTCTGCAGTTGAGAAAGGCGCTTACGATGCACCTCCTTATCAAGGGCATCAGCCCATACTTCCGCGCCTTAGAGCAGAATCGACTGCGTTGCTCCCATAATGAGACGTCTCTTAGTAGATATACAACAACATTCGCCATTAGCCAACTCAAGACTGAGACTCCAGCTGTAGCCCTGTTCGCTGCTGCTTTGAGTTACTCAAACAAGCTCATCTTTGAGTCAAGAGTCAGCCTGAGGTACTTTAGTGCTGGTTTCGACTCGATTATCGACTCGCCGAACGATATGGGACGCAGGGTGGGAATTTTCTTTTTAGTCACGACGTGACCTCCATCCTTCTCTGACCCTCTAGTGTTTCATAGAGCAGGGAGCGGTTCCTCAAATAGTCCCCCAATATCCGTAAGAGATAGTTCGGGAAGTGGAAAGCATTGTCTAGTATGCCTAGAATGTCTTTCCATCTTACGGAATTACAGGCATTTCTGACGTCAAGCGTTACGAGGAGCACTACCCGTCGAGTTCGGCTTGCATGACAGCATCAACTGTAGATCTCTCTCCTCTAAAATCAAACTGCCGGGGAGATAATTCTCTTCAGCGAGTCTACTTCTGATGAGCTTTTCGAGCACTTTTCCAGCAGTGTCAAGCATACATAGTGGGCGGTATGAAGACGGCAACTCGAGGTCGCCTTTCCCTTTGTGGATCAGCACAAGCCTTGCCACCTTCCAACGCGCAGGGAAAGCGTCCTCTCTCAGGCAAGCGTTGAATGCGCCGAGCAGTAGGTCTGGTCGGTGTTGGAATACCAATTTGTATACCTCTGCTGGAATATCATCGGCTTCTGGCGCCTTCTTGTTTTTCATAGAGAGGACTGCCTGTTCCAACTTTTTTATAGAGAAAAGTGTACAATCCTCTGCGTTCTCCACGCCGACGTCGATGATGATTGAGGCAATACTTTTATTCGTGCAAGTCTCACAAAGGGCCAATGAGGTGGATGGTGTAAAAGCCCTTACGCCTACTTCCTTTCTTACGTGCTTGCTGATTTTGCACATCTGGCATGCACTGTATGGACCAAGAGTTTACGACCATGTTCATGGATGGTCAGAAGTATTTTTCAGTGACTGACCGGTTCGTCCTCCTGATGCCTGTATGCGCAAGATCATGTATTGCGTGAAACACTTCCTTGCGAAAATCGGCCGAAATGAATGGCCTAGGTTCTTTATCTGAGGTCTCGCAAAATAAGTAGGAGTTTGAGCCGAAAATAGGGAACTCCTTGAACCTGTATTTGGAGTTTGCCTTCAAGCTGCGATTGCCGTATTGCTGTTGTTATTTGATCGTTTTGAACGCCTCGATGGCCGCAGTAGACCACGCAACCTCGCCGGAGCCTTTGGTTTTGGGGCCAGACAAGTAAGCGTTGAGGATCGCTTGGTGATGAGCAGACTCGGGCAAGAAACGATGATAGAAGTTCAATATACCCAAGAACCTTAGCAGATCCTTAGTTTTTTATCACTTCAACCTTGTTTGGGTCAGGTTGAATTCCGTCAGGGGTAATTATCTGGCTGAGAAATTTCATCTGCTTCTATAGGAATTTGCATTTTTCAACGTTTATAACGAGCCCGGTCTCAAAGAGACGTTGAGAAATGCACTCGAGGTGGTCCAAATGATCAGATTCGGAAGAATTGGAGACCAAACCATCATCCATATAGAGGAAACAGAAGTTTAAGTTTCGTAGCAAAGAATGGATGAATATTCGAAACGTCTGGGCAGCGTTGCACAAACCAAAAGTCATCCTGGTGAACTCGAAGAGTCCGAAAGATGTGCAAATAACCGTTTTCGGTATATTTTCGGAAACAACAGGGATTTGGAGATACACCATGGCCAGATCCTAGGTCGTGAAAATACGGCAGTTTGTAACTGAATGCGCGAAATCATGGAGGAGTGGGATAGGGTACCGGTCGGGAATTGTCTAAGCATTCACACGCCTACAATTACCGCAAGGCCCCCATTCACCGTTTAGCTTAGTGACTAAATGGAGTGGAGATAATCAACAGATATTGGAAGGGCTGCAAATACCCTGGCTCATTAGATCGTCAAACTTTTTCCTTACAACAGCTAGCTTGTGGGCTGATAGAGCACCCAACTTTGAGAAGATCGGGGAGCCGGCACTGTTGATGTGGTGCTTCAACTCGTGCTTAACCGGCTGAGAGAAGTTACTTTCAGTAGTAGTGTTGCGATATTTTCGGGGTAGTGCGCGAATGCGATGGTGGACAATGTCCTGGAACACAATGTAAAGAATGTCGTTTGCGCAGATGGAAATTGCTTCTGACGATTTAAAAGTGGTTACGGGGTCTATTAAGGTTTTGTTCTGCAGGTCGACTAACAGTTCATAGTGACACAGGAAGTCTGCGCTTAAAATGGGGGTGGTAATGTGCGCCAAAACGAATCGCCAAGAAAATTTTCGGCGCAGTCCGAGATCCATGTCCACCTGCCTGGATGGGAGAGGAGTTCGCGACAGCCAGCCACAAGTTTCTGCGGCGGTATCAACGTGTTTGGGCGGGGTACCGGAAGAACCGTAGCAGCTGCCCAGGCACCCAGCGGGCCTAGTTTTTTGTTGCATTGAAATTGCATCCGGTGGCACATTTAGTTGCTTGAGCCTTGGTAGCAGCAAATCGTTGAGGCCGACAAGGGTCTCGTCGTGCGAGTACCCGAAAGTCATTTCGAGAAGCAGACTTGGACCGTGCCTGGGATCGAGATCTACCTCCCGAACGCAAAGTACCTACCCTCACCGTAAGCATTGAGACTGTGTCCGCAAGTGTCGTCATTATTGCCTTTAATTGTTTAACTTCCCGATTTGTGTCTCTAGAGACTTCCGCGACTACGGGACGCGAAAAGAACCACATGGACTTTATCGGCCGTGGCGGATAACGCCTCCAACGATCTCAAGCCCGCGCAAGCTAAGATGGCGCGAGTGCTCCGCGGGAACCGCTGCAACCAGAGGGACTTGAATAGCTCTGTGTTGACGTTATCTCCACTTAGTTACCTCATTTCACGAAGCAGTTGGCTGGGGGTGCGGTCCAGTGTCCAGCGTCAACTCGTTCAGCAAGTGGTTCAGATTCGTTTCCTCACCTTCGTAACTAGTCCAATTGTCTCCTCGTCGACACCGATAAAGACATGGTTGAAAAACATGTCGTTTTTTGTGACGCCTGCCACTGCGAATTGCGCCTCCTATTAGCAGAACCACGTTGCCGGATTGCGGGGGTCACCCTGATGGCGACATGTCAGCTGATGAGTGAAGCAAAGCCGGAACGTCGTCGGCGGAGGCGAATTCACCAAGGCAATGCAGTCGTGGTTCATGCCTCCGATGTGCCGCCACACTCTTTCTCCGTTCAATGTTCTCCCTTCTTTTTTCTCTATTCTCTTTCTTACTTCCCCTTTCTACCATCTACTTTCTCCTTTCCCTTTCTTTTCTCTTCTTCCTCTCCTCTATTTTGCCCCTTCTAGCTTGTCCCTTCTCCCCGCTCTGCTCTCCTTTCTCTTCACTCCTCTTTTTTTGCCCCCTCTCCTTTCATCCCCTCTTCTTTTTCTCCTCTCCCTTCCCCTTCCCTCACTCTTCTTTTCTTTTTTCCTCTCTTCATCTCTTCATGGTTTTCTTCAAGCCGATGTCCCCACCTGCCCCCTCTCTCCTCATGGGTTTTCGCGGGGCTAAAAAATCACAACTCACGGAATATGCACTCAAAATAGCGCATTCCTAGTGCGAATTGGACCATGTGAATACCCAATGATACCACAGCCAAAGTACTGGCATGAAGGAGTCCCTGCCAGCGGATAACTTAGCGAAGGCATTATTTCAGTTTGATAGTGCAAGACATTGCATTATAAGTGTCAATTAAAAACGAAGCCACGGACTCTGGCTGGCTGGCTCGGTTTTCTGCAGCTCGTTCAATTGGTCCCAAGTACGTAACACTCTCGTAAAAAACATTATAAAATTTTATAACCGACCGAACTCCGGCATGATAACAGCCCCTCATAAAACTGATATTCGAAAAAGCCATTACCATTACAAATTCTTAGATTGCCACTTAAGAACCTCCCCCCGAGAGTCACATTGCGATCTCTGGTCCCGAAGAATTTTCAAGGTTCAAGGTGAGCTTCTGCGGCTGCCAATACTTTACTCCACATTTATTTACACACTAGTTCCCATGACACCTACAGTTTTCTTATTTGATAAACGACATTCATTCATTGTACAAACCAGATTCCATGTGGATTATCATGTAGATAGGTGGAAGGCTCCGAGTAGCTGAAGTATCTAGAGCTTAGTCTTGGCACTCGCATCTATTTACATGGGCTCGACACACGTTACGCATTTGTGTCAACGGAGGGAACAGGCCGAGCGGACTCTGTGTGCTTTTTGGATGATAAATGGCGACAGACTGATCACTCTCACGTCGTTATATTCACTATTTTTTCACACTCACAAGTTTCATGACTTTATGGAAGATATAAATTTCGGCGTCCGACATGAATACGTTGATTAGATATTCAAGGGGCTTTTCAGATACCTATCTGAAGTTATTGGTCTGCTACGCTACAGAAATTTTGATATGGTTGAGACAGTACCCGAAAGGAGTTTTGGGGTGATATCCTTGGAAGCTGAGTTTACATTTGTATCTGCCAGACAGAGCTCCATCGATATGTATCTCTGGCCGAACGACGACTACAAACTCCCACAGTTCCTAGTTCGGCTGGTGCTTCTATAATTATCCACTTCTTACAAGCAATCAGCACGATACTCAGCCGCTGCTTTATTATCATTTTATTTAGAAGCATTAGGAGAGCGGATAATTACTGCCATCGGCATACTACGTCTAAAGAAAACACAAGTTCGAATTTCAAGGAATTCCCTCCTGTGTTTATTCTGCAAATGGTCTGTATTTCAAATTTACTCCAATGGAAGACATCTCGTTGGCTCTTCTCGCTACAAACTTCCTGTTTACATGCTCAATCTTTCTAATATATTCGCTTGAAGACACGTTGATAGAATACGTTTTGTCCGGACGTGGAGAAATTCAGTAAAAGATACTCCATCTGTTCGAAAAATAAGATACCGTTCGCAGAGTGGACCAACAGGTTTTCGTTTTTCTACTTTTTCCGTTGGCTTTCCTCTCACTTGAATTATTTTTTTCTTTTTTCTTTTTATCAACAACACTAATCTTTAATTTATAGGCCTTGAAGAGAAAAAAAAGTGAATTTGCAATAAGATTAACTCGGGTTTATATGTACAAAGATACTGTCGTCATCTGTATGCCTTTCGGAGTCATCCTCCGGTCGGATGAACTCATGCATGTATAACTCATTCAATGGTTTCCCTATTTATTTAATGATATTTTACGACCCTGTTATGTTCCCAGTTTTCTTCTAGAGTATCTATCGCCGAGCGGTGTATCTTTTTCTATAGATTGGGGATATTAAACGAGATTAACAGGTGAAAAGTCTCAGAATCTTGAATGTTTCTTTATTGATTGCCAAACGCTACATAATTTTATGTTATTTATGCGTTAATTTCGTAAAACGTTGGGTAAATTAATTATTTATTGATAAATAGGATGAGTGGTGGCGCGGTTTATTTGAAAATCAGTTGATTCGAATTCATGAGGAGCTAACAAAAAATATGATACATGTAAATTCGTTGTTATTGAGGAAACTTTTCTTTTGTACTCCTCCGGCATCTGAGATAAGTTTTCGGGTGAGATAATATTGCTCAAAGGGTAGTATAGGTCCCAGGGCGAAACGTAGATTGGTACCCACGATGGAGCATAAAACCTGGGAAACGCCTGCTGAATCAACGCCAACAGCTCTACTACCAAACCCTATCTCCACCTCCACTTGGTGATCGCTGGAAGTTCTTTCTTTATGAAAAAACTACAGTCGTCTGTCCTCTGTCATCTGTCGTCGGTCATCTGTCGTCTGTCGTTTGTCGTTTGTCGTCTGTCCTCTGTCCTCTGTCATCTGTCGAAGGTGTTTATCCCGCGTCTAAAAATGAGAAAAAATGTACCAACTGGTTCTCCAGGTTGGGGGTTGGGTAGGGCTGACAACCCTACACGGAAAACCGATGCTACGAAGCCACAAAAGGAGCCTCGGACAGGATGGATCTTACAACGACGAACCCGGCAACGACAACGGATTAACGATTTCCGCATTTTCTCATGAAACGTGCGCTCCCTGTACAGACCAAATATAAGGCGGATGTAACAGCGTTGCAAGAGATGCAATGGTCAAAGACCGGTTTCCAGGAGAAGAGCCGCTACACCATATATTATAGCGGTCATCCAGTAAACCATGTGCTCGAGGTAGGCTTCTTAGTCAGCCAAAAAATGAAACCTGCTGTTATCTAAGTACTCTGCGTTTGCAAAGCAAGCCTCATAAACGTTCACGCCCCTACAGAGGAGACTGCAGAGTCGGAGAAGGATACCTTCTACGAGACAGTTGAGCGGACCTCCTCAACCTGTCCCAAGTATGATATCAAAATCATGCTTGGGGATTCCAACAGTCAAATAGGGATGGAGCCCGTATTCAGGCGATATGTGGACTCCCATAGTTTACATAGGGATCCCAATGATAACGGATTGCGCATTATCCAGTTAGCAGTATCGCACGAAATGGTTGTTGGAAGTACATGGTTTGCGAGGAAAGCGGTTCACAAACATACGTGAGCCTCTCCACACGGGACCACTTTCAACCAAATTGACCATCCAAACCCGACCTTCACCAACTCAACCCCAGAAGAAAAAGCCTTTGCAGCCCAGACGAAAGGTGGTTGCACATATTGCAAAGGAAAACACATGATGTTTTCAAGTGACGAGTTCAGGAAGCTGCCCATCGAGGATAGGAACGACTTCGTAAGGCAGTCCAAGGTATGCCGAAACTGCCTATCACATAACGATTCACGGAAGTGTAAGAGTAAAGTGCGATATTTGAAGTGCAATAAAGAACACCAAACCATGCTACACCTTAAAAAGGCAGTAAGTGCGAATTCTGCCTGTCCACCGAAGGGAAAATCAAGCACGGCATCTGTATTGCTAGCAACCGCCCTAATACCGGCGAGGGGGCCAACCAATTTCGGTACTTCGGGCTTTGATCGATCCTGGTTCCCAGACATCCTTCATCGCGTTGGCTGCAGCAAACAAGTTAGCTTTGAAGAAGAGAAATGTATTGGCGTCAGTATCGAGCATCGGTGGTGTCCGGAAAACCGTCGAGCTCAAAATAAAGCCAAATTTTGTGTCCAACTTTGAGCTGGCGAATGAGGCTTATGTACTACCAGCACTAACAACCTTACTGCCGAATGAAGATATGATCAAAAACGGATAGATGAGGAAGCTACAACTTGCAGACCCGAAATATAACGTTAAGGCAGGCATTGATCTGGTACTGGGAGTTGAAGCGAAGTGTTTGAAGATATAGTCGAGCCAAAAATAAAGAAAGGAGATCCATTGATGGCCCAGAAGACGAAATTAGGATGGGTTCTCTCCGGCAAAGTCCCCATCGGGTCACCTGAAGTCACAATACTGATGTCTAATATATCTACAACGGAGTTCCACACAGAGGCAGATCAGGATGATGTAGCGGTTGCAAACGAATGCGAGGTAATTTACGAAAGCTCGGTCCAGCGCGAGGATACGAAAAATACGCGGTCACGTTAATATTTAACGACGACCCTAAGAGAGTGCCACTGGGGAATTCAAGGAACAGGGCAGGATGTTGAATTAAAGGAAGGTTATCACCAGTACATCGATCTTGGTCACATGAGGCGAGCGACACCAGTAACTTTGTGGGAGCCAAGAATCAGATGGATGGGGAGATGCAGCAGGGTATAACTTCAGCAAAAAAAAAAGGTTGCAGCCATTTCCATAAAAGATGGTGTCACTTGGCGGTTCATTCCAGTAGCAACCCCACATTTTGGAGGGTTTGTGGGAAGCTGCAGTAAAATCAGCAAAGTGGCAGCTTAAGTGTGTATTTGATGGGGCGAAAGTAGTCCCGACGTTCGAAAAATTTACGACGGTGCTGTCCCAGATTGAGGCTTGCTTGAATTCAAGGCCTCTTGTTCCATTATCAAGTAATCCTGAAGACATCGAAGCATTGACACCGGGACACTTTTTGGTGCAACGACCGTTGAAGGCATTGCCGGAAGTAGATAAATCACATCGGGAACTCTACGATCAGTGGCAACAGCTGAAGGCACTTCACCAAACGTTCTGAAGTAGGTGGTCTCAAGAATATTTACACCATCTTCAATCCAGGACAAAGTGGAACAAGGAGGCACCTAACCTGAAACTAGATCAACTAGTGCTCATTCGAGAACGAGACACCCCACCTGCACGATGTCCATTGGCACGAATTTGTGCCATATGAACCTGAACCTGAATCAAGCCGATCGAGATCAACAAGCACGAAGCCGCAGGATCCAGAAGAAACAGAAAAACCCCCGGGAGAAACCCTGTCATCGAGGAAACGGAAACAGGCAGAGCGAAAGAAGGCACTGACAAAGTTGGCGATTGCAAGGCACAATCCGAATTTGGCGGTATCAACAGTAGGGGTCACGAATCGCGCCATGTACATGGGCACGCGTGATCCTGAATACAATGATTCTGTTCCTCGTGTGTGGAAAGATACTCTCTCAGAATATTTCCACCAAGGGCTACAAAATTTGGAGGCCCCACGCTGGGTACCACATAGAGAAACTAGGTCAGTTCAGAATAGTTCGGGGAAGCTTGAGAGCAGAAGTGCGAGGAGTATTGGACCAGACGCAAAAAAATGTGTGAGCATGCAGGAAATTCGGCACAAACGACGCATTGCAATACACTGTTGAGGCACCTCTTATTCCAGTGTAGGGACATTATTCGGAAAATCGACGAAGTTCTCGACATTCAAGCAAGGAAGAGAATTAAAAGAGGACTCGGTGTTAACAGCAGTTTTTGGAGTCAATGATGAGGTCTACGAGGACATCGACTCTCTAAAATACGATCAGCTTACTACTCTGCAGGCAATGACTCAACAAAACGTCCTACTTAATGCTCGGGGATAGAGGCATACAATTCGGCTGCATCCAACAAATTCGCGGAATTCTATGAAGAACTAGATGAGGTGATCAAGTCAGCAAACAGTATGAGCAGGTGGTTCGCGAAAATGGATGTCGGAAGTCTGAGTGTATAAATCGTATCCACATATCTGACAGCCATGGATTGCTACGACGAAGTGGACACGAAATATACCAGAATGGGCGCTGCTTTATACGGTCGAGGAGATTTCACTGGGGCTTCTGAATGCTGATGATCTGACCAACACAATCGAGGTAGTGCGAGGAAAAATTGGCTACGAGATACCACGAATTCCAGAGGAGCCCACCAACCATGTTCATGATCCTTCTGTATGGACATACCCATACAGAAGGCTCATGATCATGGTTCCTCTGTTCACCGAAGTATACAAAAGATATGAATCTAATTCCAAACTGTTTGGTCGACACGATCTACGAGAGGCCGAATAAATCGACTTGCCTCATGGACATCACCAATGAAACAAGGAAGGTTACGGGGATTCTAACTAAGGTAATCTTACCTGGAAATTTTACTCAGCAGAACCATTCCCGGCCAAATTTTCCAGCAATCGCGAGAATTGGTCATCAAGTTTTCAACAAACTTGTCGAACTGTCTACAAATACGATTTCCACCGAGCATTACAACCGAGTCCATCATCACAGGACTCTCATCTCCGGGGCTGTGGCAATGTTCCTTGCATCACTGACCTTGGTGGTCCTGATAATCAGTCAGAAGAAGCGGGTGTCATCTTGGTTTCTACACCAGCGCAGACAACTGGCAACTCAAGGTAATCGGGCACAAGTAGATGAGGAGATTCCGATTTACCAACGATTACAGGACTTAATTACGCGGGCCCCAGGTCATTTATTAAGTATAAATAGCATTTAGTGGACTGTACTAAGATAGTATTTGCACTCTCCCTTACCCAATAATATTGCTTCCTACAACCATTGGGAGCGATATTGTCCTACCCGAAAGCTTATCTCAGATACCGGAGCGGTACGAAAGAAAAGTTTTCTCAACAGATTGTATAGGACACAAGATACAAGATTTCCTGGAAGATTTCAATTTTGATTAGCTTTTCAAAATCACGTAAGGCGTTTAAGTCTGATCTTTATCGCGATGTAAATTCACATTTTTACGCTCATATCTGAACCATAAATTTCTGCTATGATCCACCTTAATTGTGATATGGAACGCTAACATGTTTTTATTATCATTTCTTTACAGGTCGCACGGATTATCTATCACAACCCAGGCTTCCACGAAGACACCTTCCTCAATGGACGAGAATACTGAAACGAGTTGGATTCCTTTCATGAAAAGGAAGCTAAAAACATAAAAGTGAGTTGTTCTTGTTTTCCCATCACAATCTCATGCAAACATGCTTAATTATGTTTACATACGCTTTCTGCATCTCTTGCATGATGGCTTTCAATCACGCTTTCTATCCACCTGTTCCATCATTTGCGCTTCACAACAATGTAGAGTGCACACATAAACAATTCGCTTTCATCTGGAAAAAGAAGGAAATCATGTTAATCAGGAAATTTGAAAAACAAATGGTCGAAATTTACTCTGGGGGAACAGTTTTAAGTACGTAATTTTTCCAAGTAATACAGAAAATAAACATGTCGTTCTGCGTATTCGCCTTTGAGAGGGTTTTCGACGGGATGTTTTGATCCTCGGGATTTCAAAGAGGAGCCGATTTTTTCGGAATGATATATTTCCCGCTTTGATTGCCATAATTGGTTCTACGTGGGAGGGCCTTTTGCAACTCTATCTGATAACTCTAGGAAGAAAAACGACCCAAAGAATTGAAATTCTGAAAAAAGATACTTTAAGTTTGAAACTGTTGGAAGAAGTTGAGGGAGCGTCTTCCTGCAAATAAAATCCATGGTACTGTGGCCTCAACCTATGTTGACACAGTGTAGATTAGTCACTAGGGATTGTGCGGAGGCATGAACCACGACTGCATTGCCGTGGTGAATTTGCTTCCGCCGACGCAATATACTGCCGCCACCACCGACGCCGAAGGGCGACACCCTCAGGAACCTCGAGACATACAGTTCCTAATTAGGGTGGACACTCCCCGGATGCCACTGCACACACCATACTAGGGCCCCTTTAAAGTCCTAGAGTTTAAACAAAAGCCCGAGAAAACGTCTCCTCGTCAACTTCGGCAACTGAGCTTCATCAGCTAGTTTACTTCCGACATCCAACACGTACCTGAAAAAGACAACGACGTTGCAGGCGCTTTGTTCCAAATCTGGAAGATCACAGTCCCCGCCACGGTCGATTAAATGGGAATCACCGAGGCGCAGAGAGATGACACAGAGCTTTAGAGCCGGAAGGCAAACTCCAAATACAAGTTCAAGGAGTTTCTTATCTTCGCCTCAAACTATTACATACTTTGCGAGAACTCAGATAATTGACCTAGACCATTCATTCCGACCGATTTTCGCGAGAAAGTATTTTCCGCAGTATACGATCTTGCGCACTCAGGCATCGGGCATCATACAACCGGTTAGTCTGGAAAATACTTCTGGCCTTCCATGAATAAGGTCCTAAACATTTGGACCAAACAGTACATCGCGTGCCAGACGTGTAAATAAAATCAAGAAGCACGTAAGAAAGGAAGTAGGCGTACTCACTAGGTCGACCAAGCGCTTCCACACCATCCACCTCGACATCATTGGCCCTTTGCGAGGCTCGCACGTATCCAAGTATTGCCTCACAATCATCGATAGGCTTACGTGGTGGGCTAAAGCAATTCCTTTTATTGACATTACTGCACAATCATGTGTCGAGGTCCTCCGAGCCGCAATCATCACGTACCAGGGAATGCAATTTAAATCTACTATTTTCTCGGAGTTAGGCAAGTTCCTTCATTTCAAACATCACAGGGCTACTGCATACTATCCGCAGTCCGGCAGTCCGCAGTCTGGAACGTTGGCACCGGACACTAAAAGTCGCCTTAATGGTTTGCGGCGATCCGTCGTGGTCGCAGTCCTTACCTTTCGTTCTCCTCGGCTTTTGCACAGTTCACCGAGAGGAGTTCACGGCCGGCCCCGCGGAAGTGGTGTATGGCGAAAATCTGCTACCCCCTGCCGATATCAGAGTAAGGTTAAGTGATTCCTGCATGCTGCGCCTGCTCAGGGATGCCGACTTCACATTCACGACATACGGCGCGGAGGTCGACCACGAAGTTCATATAGGTGTTGTTGACGCGTTATATCCTACCAAGGGGTAAATGACAACCATATATAAAATATGATCACCTTCAAAGTATTCTTTATTGACCAGAACGCACTTCTCCAAATGATCTTTCCATTATTCAAGATCGTTTCTAAATTTTTGTTTTACAGTACAGTAACAAAACGCTTTCCTTTCATGTCCTCTTTGAGTCTGCAGAACAAAGAGAAATCACATCGGGCTAGATCCTGGTTTTGAAGCTGACAACATGCCTAAGATCGACGCTGCTCTTGCTCGTTTGTAAGACTTGCGAGGGACAAATTTGACTGCGACTCTTATCAAGTGGAAATCTTTTGATAAAATCCTCTAAGTTGAACTCTATGATATTCCAGATAGCCCATAGAGTTGATCAATGGTTCGGCGATCGTCTTCACGGGGGTACAAGGACATTGATTTTGTCGATATTTTCATCATTGCTTGAGGTTGAGGACCGTTCTGGACGGGGTTGTTTTTCAACTGACATTTCTTCACTTTTAAAACGCGAAAACCACTCGTTAAGTCTGACTTTACTTAGTGCAGCATCCCCATAAGTAGTCTTAAGCATTACGATAGTTTCCGCGGTCGATTTCCTTAACAAAAAACAAAATTGCACAGCCGCGCGTTGGTGTCAACAATCTGTCATCACGTTTGCGACGAAATGGAAAAGTAGTTATACTAAAAAACTCTCACAACATCACAACTTCGCAAACTGACTCCGGTGGCGAACAATGGGTTCACCCAAACTCATTCTTCACCGCATCCCCATGCTCTTTGGGTCACTCTTCATATGTTGTCCATAATTATCGTGTATGCAGCGTCCCATGAGTTCATATTTGCCTCAAGCCCCTTAAAATTTCTGTACTCTTGGTCCAGCTCCTGATGATTCAGTTCCCATTTGACGAAGCTTCGTGTAGAGACGAAACAACCTCGACATAGTAATTTTCCATTTCGGCTGTTGATTGGGCTGTCAACAGGACACCAAACGCTGTCTTCACGTTAGGCATTGAACCATCTGTTCCATCTTGTTTCTGTTCATTATTTTCAAGCCACTTCAAAACCATCAGCTAATCAACCAACTTGCCTTTGATTTTCTAAGAACCTTTATCTATGTCTATGTCCTTGCCAAGGACATCAGGCCGTACCTCCGTACCATAAAACAGAACGGACCGAGATGCACACAATGTAGATATAGGGTACCCAACGTTCGTCACTCACCAACTTAAGACCGCGTGGGTACTTCTGATAAGCTTTTTGAGAACTTTTCCGGCTGTGTCGCGCATACGCAGTGGTAGACAGTCTCCTTCCCCTTTACTGATCAGCACGAGCCTCGCCACCTTTCAGCTACAAGGAAAAGTGCCCTCCTTCCAGCAAGCGTTGAACGCGCCGAATAGTAGGTCTGGACGATGGTGGAACACGAGTTAATATATTTTTTTTTGGTTGAAGCTGGGTCCTTGTTCCGGCACTGCTCGCTATTTAGGACTAGATGAGCTTTTACCTCCGGAGCGAGCTGCACTAGGAACTCCTAAACGGTTGCTCTCCGGTGCATGTTAATTTATTTCTACGGCATGCTATCCTGCTATCTGTTAGATCTTCAACAAGTTCTAGACGTGTACCCATATTCGAAACACCTATAATATTTTATGAGAGCTACCTGCATTTTCTCGTCCAACTCTGGTGTTGAGGAGTTTCTGCATACTGCTCGCAACGTCCACCATAGCGAGTTTTTTGCTGCAAGAATTTGAAGGGGTAATAGCTATGGTTACCTGTGGACGTTTACACTTAATGCCCTTTTGCACTTCGATCACGATCTCCGAAGAGAGCCACAGGCTCTAGACTAGAACCAACAACTGCCGGTAGTCTCTTGACCGCAAAATGTACTCTTGTTAGTTATTTTCGGGGTTAATACAAGGGGACGGCGCCACCCTTCGTTTTCGGTATCCAAGGCACTTCTGCCGCACTGTATGCGGGCTTGATCTTATAGTGGATCTCGCTAAGAACTTCCGCCAATATCTTGCCTTCCGATGGTTTAATGAGCGGTACCGACGTTTTGGCCCTTTTTCGTTTCTTCGTCTTTTACTTTGGTGGTTCATCATTCGTAACCGCTTTGACTTTGGGCAGACGATCTGCATTGCGTGTTTTCTCCTTGTGTCCTTCTTTAACTTCTTTTTTTTTTGAATCCTACTTGGATAAAGTCTCCTTCAGTCGCGTTTTCCTTTTTTTCCGCTTATGGGTTTCCCAGTGGAAAGCGCGGTTGTTTCTGTTTTTCGCGCGTCTTCCGTTGCTTCTCATGTCCGCCTATAGAAAATATGCGGCCCAAGGCTTCTTCCAATTCCATCAGCTCTGGTTTTTACACATTCGCTCTTCTGGAGGAAGATTCCAGGCTACATGCGCTTTACAACTGATGCACATTATCTGATAAGCCTTTCCTCTTCGACCATTGCAAGGATTGTGGGCTGCGTTCCTACTCGGCTTATGTCCGAACCTAGCTGTTCAGTTTCAGCGATTTTCTCTGGGTTTTCTTTTCCGGAACAGAAACACTACGGGGTAATGTAGATGCCATTCCTGTCATATGCAGTCACTTTGTCAGACTTACTTTTTATTTGGGCGTGCGCATCCCGGTGTCCAGTCGGGTGTTTCAGCCCTTGCTACCAATTTCGTTGGTCGCAACGATGAGTGACGCATTTTCATACTTCGCCTAAACGCCTTCAACTCTTCCTCCTTCCTTACTCTTTCATAAATTTTAAGTTGACCTGGAGGTCTTTTGAGACCACCTTATAGGAGCGACATATATCACTTCCATTGACATACAACAGGTCAGCATGTCAGAAGTTCAAGTTCTTCCTTACCAACAACCCATGGTTCTTGTATGAGGTATGCAGCTGTTGATGCGACGACTGATAAGCGCAGTCAGCGCTTCAAAAAGCTGCAAATTTATTTAAGAATTCTGACACATCATCTACGGTTCAGATGAAGTTGCCGTGGGCTGCGCGTCTTCTTCAATAGTTTTAGTAGGCGACACTTAGAACATGACAGTCCCAAGCCCATAGTAAAACCAGCAGCCCGTTTTTTTCCCGAACCTTCTAAATATTTGGTTCAGAAATGTCGAAAGTAAGGAAAGTTCCTATTCGCTCTCTCTCCTAGTTTGCTGCCTAGCAGCATCCACGTGAAGGTGTTAAGGTTGTTCTGGACACCAAGTTGTTTGAAAACATCAGCATTATTACGCTCTTTTTCTGGAAGCTAGAGGAAAAACTTTTTGAACGATGGCAGCTCAGAGATCCTTTCCCGGTTGGTCGCGTATCCTCCCAGATATCGTTGAGGGAGGAGAAGTACTGTCTGAGCCACTTGTTTGTGTTTTTTCTGGCTCCTAACTTCACTTTTCGCTCGTCAGATAAAGATGAAATGAATATCTCAACATCTGGATCTGTCTAGCCGACTGAGCTAGCTTGAGAGTCTTAATCTCAGGGTCTTGGATTGGTGCCCCACGTTGGGCGCCATTTATAACAATATGAATGCTTATGGTGTGAACTGATATTCATAGCAATCCTTAATCGGAATTGTTTTTGTTCGTCATGTATGTGTACTTCCGACGGTATTTCATCTTAGCAAGGGGGATCTTATTAAGAACGATATATGATCCCGGAAGTGTTTCTGTTGTGATTTTCTATAGTTGCCTTCGAACTATGCCTTCCTCTGTAAGAATATCGAGGTGTCAACAGCGAAATCAACCAGTTTTTTCATAGTTTCCTTGTTGTTTCTCCCTTGAAGCTCAAGTTTGAATAAACGTTATATGTATCGTCACCTTCATTAAATACAAATTTCGAACTGTCCCCGAAAATCATGCCTACATTCATATCAACTTCAGATACTTTAAATCTAGATCGCTATCAAAGGAAGCTCAAGTCCACGAATACAAGCTACTTTAGCTCCCACTTAACTCCACCAATAGTCGGTCCTATCTTTATCAATATCCAATAAAAAGACAGTTCCCGTCGGTTTTACAATTGTTGCTCCGCCTCACCCTATAGAAACTGAATGGAAAGCATCTGATACACTAGAAACTATAGCCGTGAGCTAACTGATTCCACCAGGCCAATCTTTATGCAAAAATAAGCTACTTTCAGCCGCGAAGCGATCCTATTGGTTCCAACTCTGAGCACGCAAAATTGACTCATTCCAGAAAGCCCCGATCATGTGGGATTCCGTGCCCCTGGGCTGCTCACATTCGTTTTTCATCAGCCTGCTTATAGGAACATGTATCTAGATACTCGCATCTTTCCTCTCTAGATACTTTGGGCTGTTTTTCCTTTTGCGAACAGACTCGTCAAGCAGCTTTTGCTCGTTTATCTTTCCGCTGATCATGCCGGGTTCTCTCGTTCTCCGCTGGTTTTTTCTTCTTTCTAATTATATGCATAAATGTGAAAACGAGCGCTTAGCTGGTTGTGTCGTTTTTAATTTCATGCTTGGCGCGCACGCGTATGCGTTTAAAAGCTGCCTTAGCCGGAGCGAAGTGGTTGAGATCGCGAAATTCAGCTGATCCTCAGATGATCACGAATGCCATTCTGCCTCATTCATTCAGTTACCAGATACTTTTAGCGTTGGATGCTGGCGGTGTGAAACCCAATACCGTCAGAACATGATTGCATTCTGGCCGCTTCAAGTATTTCAAGGCAACTAAGAGAGTTTTTTATGCAGGGTCTCGGGGTATGCTCAGCAAGATCGATGCGATCAAGTCTTTTGAGATGTTGTTTTCGTTGGGGATTTGGGGCGTCATCTTGCTCGCTTCGTTTTAAATCTGTTTTTAGCGGCTGAGATTGTATGTTCGAGTTTTTAGGTGAATCAAGCGAAACCGGCTTTGGTAAGGCTCCTTTGGCGTGTGAGATCAGCGAGTATTGTCGGCCGAACTAGAATTTGATCCCAAAATATTAAAGCGCAAAGCGGCTTATTGACTTTTCTAAGCTGGGTCCTAGTTTCACTATTCAACTGGGGGTATCACTTTGGCGGTCTCTGCAGATATCTCGATGCGCTTTTCAATGGTGTATGCCTCAAAAATCCCGACTCTGCCAGTTGCTGGGCTCATAGTTCAATTCAGATTGCAACCCTGGTCCTTAGCATTAAAAATTCCCAATTTGGGTGAAGGAAGGTGCAGGGGAATCGCTGGTTGTAGTTTGTAGATTGTAGCGGCGTTGTTTATTCGACAATGTGTTCTCTGGCGATGATGTAACACGACAGGCCCCGCACACTTGGAATGTTGTTAAACATTTCACATGTTGGGTCACGACGCGATCAGCGTTGATGCAATGCGAGTGGGAACGGTGGCAACAGCCCCCATGTGGTCATATGTATCATACATATTTCCTTCAACAGAACCGAAGCAATTTAGAATTAAAATTAGAATAGATGAGAATCAGAATTGATCCATAGCCGAAGCCAGAGTACTTATGAATGTCTGGGATAACCGATGATCTATCAAGTGACAAAATTGACAAGTTCATATTAGGCCTTGGATCATGCCTCTCTCCATAAAGGGAGCAGATGAGCGGAATCCTCTAGAATGCAATGTTCAAAATATCACATTTTTGGACTACAAACTCTAAGTACATCATTTTGCTAAAATATCTTGAAAATTTCCCTAAAAGTCCTTAAGATTGTTGCCAATAGGATTTAACTCAAAACTTTCTCTCCCTAACTCTCCTAAGAGCATCTTATCGCCATTCGTGCACTAACTAAAGTAAATTCTGCAGAAACTTCTCGAGGTGAAGATAACAATCTTCCACTATACGAAACAAAACTGTTTATTGCATTCCAGTGAACCCATCTTTAACCTTTAGGGCGTAAAATTTATCAGGTGCTTGGAGCTGTCTCTCCCTCCGATGTCCCTTTTTCTTTTCGCTTCTATTTTCAATCGTTGCTTGTATCTTTTATCGTCTAATGCAAATTACTTGGGCGGGAAACTTTAACTTTGAAAGATTTCTTCCGGTCGAATTGTGGAATATATAAATGTAAAGATTTCTTGTAGATTTTCGCAATTTATCAGATGCAGAGGAAGAGGAAGGATGCTTCCTCGACGGTGAAATACTTTAGCTGATTAGAATAACTTGGAGTCGATTGTTTGTGTAATGGTTGTAGGTTCAAGGAAATGTGTATCTTTAAGTGCTATTAGAAAGACGAATTTGAAATTTTCATAAAGATAGAAAGGAAGAGATAATGAGCCTCAAAGTGTAAATTACTTCTGGGGTTTGGTGGTTGCAAGCTGTTTACAGAAGTGGAAGAAATGCTGACTTGCTAATAGTAACCAAGGAATCCTCTGGGGGCTAAAGTGTGGAGTTTTGTATCAGATAGTCCATCTTTTCTGAACAAGCATCATATTTTGGTATGAAGGTGAACCTTGACAACCCCCCCCCCTTTTTGTCGATAGATGGAGGACATAAATTCCACGATGTTAATAGTCGAATAGAAGACTACAG
The DNA here is from genome assembly GCF_905115235.1 of Hermetia illucens. Taxonomy (NCBI): domain Eukaryota; kingdom Metazoa; phylum Arthropoda; class Insecta; order Diptera; family Stratiomyidae; genus Hermetia; species Hermetia illucens. Next base: position 8,294,396 of record NC_051854.1, on the reverse strand, counting down.
ATCTCTATTATGTGGTTGAATCTGGGAGGGCTCAAAATGATAAAAGCATGCATTGTTTGGGGAAACATAGCCAGGGCTCTACTAGTCAAATGTCTGCATGCGGGACTTGTAATCATCGCTCTCTTCTCTTACTACCACTTAAGCCTTTGTCGGATGTATCTCTATCCATTTTCAAAGTTGCAAAAGGAAAACCCATTCCGGGAGTCATCATAATTTAAGTTCCATGCAATTAAGCGTAATGTTTTCAGCTACTGCAAAAAGAATTTCGATGGCATTGCCGTCGGTATAATGAAAAGTCTCATCAAGTGCTTTTCACGGCATTGAAGACCCTATCCTATTCTGAAACGCTTGAACCAGAGTCTGTGATAATTTCAGGGAATATGGGGAAAGTGGATGAAGTTGTGACAAAATCAGTGACAAACAACATTGTCTATGTCGATATGTCGGATATATTTCACTTGTACCTTTCTTCCACTCCCTGCCATCTTGAACGACAAAATCATTCCACCCCATAAAGCGTTCATCCGCTCGACAAATGGAAACGGGCCTTTCTATTGAATGATTGATCTTTCAAGTTAATCCCTGGTAATGTCTCTACAGGTTGGCCCTTAGGTCTACCATGAGAGGTCACTCATTCATCCGGGCTAGAACCGTCCCGCTTTTCGATTTGTGGGTCTATGAATATCTGGAAGATTTAGTTGGCGTCGATTCCTGGTCACCAGTTGATATATATGTACGGTTGCCATTTACCCTTTGGTGGGGCCAACCACACCTACGGGTCATCATTCGCGGTTACCCTCCCCACAATTTCCTGTGATCGCTGCATTTCTTCTCTTCTGTTCTGCGATCCATCCGTCGGCCATCTTGGGAGAGTGGATTCCATTAAATGGCATAGACAGTAATGCAACTGCCGGCCCCCCTTAATGTGTGACCTATCCACTGACACTTCCGCCTTCCGATCACAGTGCGTACGAGTGTCAGGCCTGTGCGCCCACCGAGTTTTTATTTCGAGATCGTGTAAGGCCAGCATACTCCAATAATACGGCGCAGACGGGTGTTGACGAAGGCTTGGAGCTTTTCAGTAACAGTGGAATTCATTGACCATGTGCTACTTTAATATAGCAACACAGAAAGAATCCTAGAACTGAACAGTCTCAATTTGATCTTTGTGTTGAGATAACTGTATTTCCAGATTTTAGACAAGCCTGCGAAAGCAAGTTGGACTTCACGAGAAACTGTACACGGTATTCTTTACGGACGGATCAAAGATGGCCTATGGAGTCGGCGCGGGGGTTTTCTCGAATACACACGGTGTATCCAAGTCGTATGGTCTCCCAGGTTTCACCAGTGTATTCTAGGCGATATTGGAAGTCTGTCGATGGGTAGAGCGTAACATAGCCATTCTGACCGACAGCCAAGCGGCCATCAAGGCCTTGTACTCAACGACGACATCTTCCCGGTTGGTGGGGCAGTGCAGAGACACGCTCAACCATCTGGGCGGCACGCTCAAGATCACTCTCCTCTGGGTTCCCGGGTATAGGAACATAGAGGGGAATGAGCGGGCTGACGGATTGGCCAGGCAAGGCTCTGCTCTTGGCAGTCCCTCGGGGAATGCAGTCGGCGTTCCGCTGGCGGCTGTCGGGGGCCGAGTCTACTCGCACTACCTAGCAGCGGCGGGCCTGAGATGGCGAAGGCTTACAAGCTGTGCCAAATCAAGGAGAATTTGGCCCGCTTATAACATAGCCCGATCACGAGAGCTCCTGTGCCAGACGCGTGCAAATGCATTCAAGATTACGGCGGTCTGCACGGGGCACTGGCCCATAGGGGACCATGCCGCTAGGCTCGACTTACCCTACAACTCGCATTGCCGAAGCTGCGGAGTAGGAAGGGAAACCCTCATGCACTTTCTCTGCGATTGCCCGGCTCTGGCTCGAGTCAGGCTGCGGACACTGGGTAAACCATTCTTTGGGGACCTCAGTGAGATTTCTAGCTGCAGGGTCGGAGAGCTGCTTTCCTTCGTGAATGCTACGGGCTGGCTCTGAAGATTCGAGCCAGCTGGACTCTGCTTCCCTGTTCCTATAACAACAGTCACGGTCTTACGAGTTTGTGGCATCAAAACGGCGCACCAAAGCGCTAATTGGGCTCCTCGGAGCGCCCACTGATACCTACCTACCTGCGAAAGCGAATCTAGCATTGTTAATGCGTGGGATGGCATCTAGTTCGGTGCCACCGTCCGTAGAAACCACATTTCCTAGATATACAAATTGATTGACATCTCCAATTCTCTGCCCATTAAGGCAAATAGGGTTTATCCTTAATTCAAATCTACTTGTCTCGAGTTCAAAATTCAGAGCCATTTAGCCAAAGTCCATCATGAATCGGTGAGACAGCAAACAGATATCATCAGCGTAGTCATAGTAGTAGATTCCGTAGTCCATTTCGCTCCTTCACGCATATCGGTGTCAGCATGCAATCCTAGTGGAGTCCGCTTTGGACCTCGAAATTCTCCATCATATGCCACTCTGATAATAGCTATTAGTTTCTTCGGAATTCCCCTCCTGCGTAGAGATGGGCAAGAATTGGCGGACCAACACGCAAAAGAATGTAAGCGACCGTCAGATGATAATCCCTTTCGAAGTCGATGTCAGTGCCTCTTTTGTTATGCACACCCAGGATACAACTCCTAAATCTAGCCCTAATCGCGGAATGGTCGATCTGATTTCTCGTACAGAGTCAGTGAGCTGAAGCCCAACTGACCTTATGGTAGGTTCTGTGCTTGAACAGTGTGTCACCAATGACGAGGCGGTGAAAGTTACAGAAATCGACGAACCTCCCATCATTACTGTTGCGGTCGCCAAGACTGTTTTTCCCCATCATTTACCCGAGCAAGGTGTTGTCAAATCCCATTCTGGCATTCAGATCACCCATCACGAACACAATCTCATCTTTTGGAGGCTTCCCCTGAACAGCGTTAAATTCCTCGTAGAAAGCATCATTATTCACTATATCGGAAGTGTCCGGTCGTGCATAGCATTGTATAATTGTGATGTTCTTTAATCTGATCGGGATCTTGCAGTTAGAAACCTATTAGAAACCGGCTCCCAGGTGAAGAGAGCGCGCCTTGCGGTAGCCGTCATTTTCAAAATTTGCAGGTTGCGGGCCACAAATTTCTATCCCTTTTATCGCCTCTTAGGACAAGCAGGAAAGACTTTAGGTGTATTCTTAAGCACCAACTCGCAGGGAAGGTTATCAATTGATGCTAGGATCTTACAGTATGGTTATGCATGCCAAACTGGCGCGATCATTATTACCAATAAAACTATTATACAATCGCAATCTTCCCAAGGTTTTATCGTCGTTTTATGGGCGGAGTGGAGATAGATGGGAGAAATACTCCAAAAACCTCAAAATTTGACAAAATCAACCTTGAAAGTCCGTCGACAAATATTGAAGCTCCACTTTTGAGAGATGGGGCTTCGGACTCTGTATCTCTGCGATCTTACGGGCAACCAAGCGGCTTCGCTAATTGCCAAATTTATCCACTTGTACACATAACTCTTGGACTGTAAATATGTGGATGAGGATAATTTTCGGTCTCAAATTGCGGCGCAGTTTCCACCAATTCTGCTTCCTGAGATGGTTGCTGGAGCCTGGACATAAGATAGTGACAATAGAAGCTCGCGAAGGATTTATCCTCTCTTTGTGTTTGACTTTGGATCCGATGCGATAGATCAGTTTGGCGGACATCTAATTCCCGGGTTGGATTGTCGTAGTTCCTAATACTAGTCGACCGTATCCTCATTAAAGAGCATGTTCCAATGCTACGGAGAAGTTTCCTTGCAAAGTTGAATATGTCAGGGTTTCGACTGTGAAGGGGAACTAATCGATGGGTAGAGATCCTCTATAGCCTTATGGTCGTGCTGCCAGACTGGATGGGAGTGTTAGGGAGGCAAAAGCGACAACAGTGAAACAGGAGCTGGAAGTCGTTCCATCACTATCGGGTTCTTGAAGGTGGACGATTGCTGCTTCATAAATGGGCTTAACTTTGACCTGATTCTATCCTTCGAATATTAAACCGATGGTGACTTCTTACGATATAAGGTCTTCCAATCTGAGGGTAGGCTGAATTATCAAAGGTGTAAGTGGTCCATCGTAGTTTCGAGCGCGCCCCCTTCTGATATGTCGACAACTAGCCGATTGCTCACCATTTATCGTGATCTGGATCCCCATCATGTCCGCACTCTGACATCTTGATATCGTTCCAAAATCAAAACGACTCAAAACAAAGAAGGAACAATTTCTTCCCTCGAGGAGAACAAACAGACGCTTCAAGGCAGGGTAGGAACCCCAAAAACCGCGCCTCATGAATATTTGGAGTAGGAGAAGCATCGATGGGGATGTGATCCGTCGCGACACACAGATCCTGGGCTCTGGGATATTGAAGTGTTCAAAGAACTCCACTCTCCCCACATTCCCAAGCCTGGCTACCAAAGAGCCGAGCAAGTACGTGTCAACCTACATGGTCAATTTCGCCAAATTTTTAGATTTTTGGGATTGCTCTCCCCTCTTGGTCGACTTGTCCACTCGGGATAGTCTCTGACAATCAATCAAGCCCAATAGTCATCGCAATCTTTGGTTTTGACTTTTTCCTGGAAGAGCTTGAAGCTGTCTACTCAATTTTGTGTTACCTCATTGCTTCGTGGGACCTACAACCTTTTTTTGTAAGACTCGAATTCTCAATGTCAGGTACAAATACGCACTCCAGCGGAGTCAGATTGTACTCACAATACTCAGAAAGTCACGCGTATCCTTTGAAAGTTTGAAGTTCAGTCACTAATTGATAAAACATCGAAAAGTCCTTAAATAGTCCTTACAAATTTTAAGAAATTGAATTAAGTTTGAAGTCACTTCTATTGAACGATGGCTACCTACAAATTGGGTAGGAAACTCCCATTAGCAACATAAAAAGTCCTTTTTGAACGGGCACTCGCTTGAAAATTGCCAAAGTTTCCTGATTTTAAACAAATTTCATCGCTTTTTTTATCTCCGTTTAATCCATTACTTCATTGGAATTGATTGGGATTTTACAATCATAATTCTATCAAAATTGGAAGAATCAAAATTGATCATTTTTCTCATAACTCTTCATCTTTTATCTATTAAGTAAAATCTAAGAAAAATTGCTGGCTTTACTCATGCTTCCTTAACGAAACAATTGGCGGAAATCTAATTGGCTTCTCCAGCTCTGGAAAACAAAACTATTCAAAAGGAATCATCGCTTCACGCTACTTCCATAGACTCATTCGACTCTCATTTTCTTAAAAGCCGACTAAAGCGCCTTAGTACTAACCATCTTAGCCTAATTTCGCATTACTAAAAGGTTCTTAGGAGCATTGCATATGGGGCTGATTAAAAAAATTGTTCTTTACTCCATGAACTTATCAAATATTTTGCCATTTTGTAAACTTTTTACAGCTTGTAACACGGTGGACGTTAAAAAGGCATGTTGGGTGCAACAACATTGTCTGAAGGTCGTACACTGGGACCATTGCCGCCACCACCACCGCCAGCCCTTAGCAAATTCCTACAGCATCACAACCGGTGTTGTCGAACCACTCAAAACCTATCCTCGACCACTTCAAACAGTGGCAATTGTAGTAATATTTGTAGCACGGATAGCAACCATCTTATATGGCCTCGATTATCGTTCCCATTGCCACCGCATCCATATCCGCTACCGCCACCGCCACCTTTCTTGCCACCACCACCACCACTACCACCTACAGCACCTGCATCATCGCTGGAAGCTGCTACGAAAGATACCTCACTGCATCCGGACTCTGCTGCACATCTCAGTCGTCGCATCCATAGCACTGGCAAACGTACCTGTGGCGGTAGTAAGGGCGGTCATCCCACCAGCAGTAAGGGGAGCAGCTGCAAGAGCACCACTGCTGCACTTAAAGTTCGCACCAGCTCTAAAGGTGATTCAAAGTTGCAACTTGCAATATGAAATGCATTCGCCCTCCTGTTTCCGCCTTCTTCCTTCTTTCTTAATTTTTTCTTCATCACGTTCATTATGGGTACTAAGTGTTTATCGAAAGTGCGGGAAGGACCTAAAGTTGGAAAACTGTATCGAAGAGTCGCATAAGTAAAACTAGATTTGAATTTGAATTGTATGCAATTATCTTTTACAATAGCGCTATTAACAGTAATTTTCTTTGGGAGATACTTTGAACTAAGAGAATAAATTTCCAGATGCGAATCCACAGATGCAATAGATAATATTGAAAATGAGATCAGATCGTTTTTGTAAGTACCAATGATAGTTTAAAGATAATGGCTACTGATCATCGCATCCTTTACTAATTTAAAGTTCATCTAGTTTCTTATCAAAAATTGCCAGGAGGCGAATCGCGGGGAGACAGGCGCGGGCAAATCGAATTTCTAGGCCGCACGGAATGTCTTTCTGTATACTCGATACGAAGTAGCTAACTAGCGCGTGTATCGGTGATGACTAGATGGTTTTCTTCTGTATCTTTCCCTATCCCTTGCATCACATACTCAACACTAACACCGTAGTAAATGCGCGATATTTTTTACACGCAAGTGATTAAAGAGCATTGAATGTGTGCAATGCTTTTCTTCCACCATACAAAATCAAGCAATATGGCGCGAGACAAATCTCCTGTATGTAGTCTGCTTATAGTTTTTCTTGGCCCAGCATTTCCGTTTTCCAACTTTCAAATCATAGACACATTTTCTCATCTGCGTCAGTTGACTTCTGCCACTGGTCGTCCTTGAAGCCTCATAATTACCGATGCAGCACTTGTTTCAAAATGCTATCATCCAGGTTTTTTTCAATATGTTCAATTCATTGTAGCTTAATTTAGAATGTTCCGATGTTCATTATTCGTCCGATAAATCATAAAACTTAGATAGGCTTGATTGCATCTAATTTGTCAAGTACTTCTTTTTATTGGTCCAGAATAACACATGTGAAAGGCGTTCAGACTCATATTTGAGATACTTTTGTGTATTTGGGATTATAGAAAGATTTCCCAGCGATAAAAATCCGCATGCAATTCTCTTTCACTGCCTAGACGGCTTGCCCGGCGACCTGAGGCCGGATGCCTCGACCCATACATATCCCGATTTACCTGATATTCTATTCCAGCTAGACGGATGGTCAAATCGTCAGGCCAGGAGGAACACACACAGCACGTTGCAGCCGCCGGTTAACTGCGCACTGTTCAGTCATAACTGACAGGCCAGTTTGATCGTGGATAGAAGGCCTAAGACAATATACTTGATCCTTTGAATGTGTCCATCAAACCATTGAAGATACTTTCGCTATCTACATCAATCGCTTTTCACCATCTGCATTTATTTTGAAAAAGCCTCCAGAGTTGCAATGGATTGGTTTTCTCTGCTGGATACTTGTCCCGCTCTTTTTGACATTCGTTTGATGTGGTCAAACATTAGATGCCTGTCAGTCGCTAAAAAGTTTGTACAGTCTACTGCGTACCTGCCCAAAATGCGGTATTTGGGGCATACACTTTGTTTTCGACTTGCTAACCTTGAGCCCGACTTACTTTGCAGCCGAGACTAGCTTTCGGAGCATTTCTTCACATGTCGACTGATGTCAACTAGCTATGTAGAATCTATCGACAGCGAGTCCTTGAGTCCATTGAGGTCAGCTTTCTGACAGGAACAAGATGATTTTTTGTTTTGATCTGATCCTATTTAAAAGCTGTGAGTCCTGTGGGATTCCTTTCTTTCTTGGGGTAAATATTATTCGAATCACTTTCAGGAGAAAGAAATGTTTTATATAACACGATCCAATTAATTCTATGGTTCTATACGTCAATGCGATATTCCCAACATTTATCGAGTACCTTTTTGGCTGCTCTCTCAGTTACATGGGCAAGATGTTTATCTGGATTGGTGGTATAACCCGCTATGATAACGAAAATGAAGACATTTGAGTACGATATGGCGTTAGCTGATGATAACTCGTTAGTCAAAGCTAATGGGGAACGACACAAAGGTAGTGCGAAATTGCAATGATTGGACACATTAGATTATTATTTGCAAATCCCTCAACTCCACCCTATTTGATATTGCAACCGATAGAAGTAGGGAACTCGATCTAAATGAACCGATTCTGCTACCGAACAGGACAAAGACTAAGCATTGGACTGCCTTGTGGAAGAGAAACATACCACTTGGCAAAAAAGCAATCCTGAAAAAGGGCTCCATCAGGTGGAGTCACTATTGGATTATCTCCTTAACCTTCTGACTAGCAAGAGCCTTTTCAAATATAAAAACTTTTTAAGAGATGAAATAATCCTATAGGCTTCAATAAGGGGCCAGTGTACCTCTTGCTTCTGAGATGCCCATGCTTCACTCTGCAGACATCCTGCCGATGACTGTGGCTTAACATACCGACTGTTTGCTACATATTTTTTCACTGCAACTACAAAGGATCGTGTCAGCCCGATGATGCTTCCTGCCCAAACTATGTTCAATAACCACCTTCCATCAAAGGGATACGGTTCCTACTCTTCCTTTCTCTGCTGCGCTATTCTGCACCGTCGAAAATCCTGCCGTCGCTAAACTGGCGTCTACGCGTGCTCCCTCAAGCGCCTCATGTCGATGCCTGCCGCCGCTGAATCATAGGCTACAACTGCGGCCATCCAGGGTCCTGTCACTCCTTGACATCTTCAGAAGTCCAAGTTTTTCAATGAGGCGACACTTATCAAGATCTGAGAGAAGACAGTAATACGAAAGAGAGTCGGAGTTCTTTCTTCTGAGGACAATAAATAATCCAAACTTTTGGTGGACCTGGATTCATCGATCACTAAATAGTCAGACAATCGGGGTGGGGTGCATATTGCTATCCGAACAAAGAAGCTTGGGTCGGATTACATCGTTTATCCAGCTGGTAGGAAATCAGGTCGATGTAGATATTCTAACTTAAAAAAAAGTTTCTGAATAGCGCCTTGTGACCCCGTTTTCCCAATGCTCGCAGGAGTTAATAGACGGGCTTTACTTCTATCTGTGGTAGACTAGCATTTTCAATTTCTTTTTCACTTCATGAAACACTTCTCTTCCTACTATGAAAGACAATGATGTTTTCCAGCCCTTATTTACTACTCGAAGATTTATGTCCTTGACAGGCAAAATTATGAGCTATCAGTCGCGGTTGACAGGCGAATTCTTCAGCATTTGGGGCTCTACAGGATCATTGAAGATAGCCTATGTAATGACAGAATCCATGAACACCTACAGCGGATGATTAAAAACTTCACTGGTTAGGTGGTGAGGAACTCTTCCATTAACAAATCATACATCGAAAACAATAGGGAACGGGCATAATTTTCCATGATATCCCAGTTGTTATTAGTTGAGGAATGAAAAATGAACGGACTCTCATAGCATGGGAATAGAAAAAGAGTGTAGATCAAATCATAATGGAGGCGAACGGCCTTATAATATTCAAGATGATGCTTCTTCAATAGCCATCATAACGCCTAAACGATAAGATGAGGGTCCCTTATCATCAACGGTTGCGCCATCCTTGGAACATCTAAATTGATGATCAATAGATATTTTTACACTCTCTTCGTCACTTAGTCGTTTGAGAGCTGGGACTGTCAAATATACTTTAGGTTTGGGATTTGACAGTTTCTAGCATTCGAGATCATCATCCAGAAGAAATGCTTCGGATGGGTTTTTGGAAGAGGGAGGGGACCAACTAGTAGAAGTGAGCTTTGGAGGAAGAATATCTGGTATATATTGGCACTGGCGTTCTAGCATATTTTAAAAACATGGGATCTGGATTATTTTCATTCTATATCGATAGAGGAATGCCCAGCAATATCGCACTCCTTTCAGTTGCCTTTTGAGCTATGTATGGTTGGTTCAAACCCTTTAACTGAACTAGCCTAGCCTTCGATTCGAATCTCATTGGATATAAAGAACATGAGATAGAGATATCATAGATATCTTTTAAGGCTAACATAGTTTTGGTACCCATCTCACTTTCCTTTCTAGTCCGAGACCATAGCGTCAAAATTCGTAGAGATTTTAATGGTTCCATTTATTAACAGTCTTTTCATGGAGATTGACTAGATGATTCCAACTTCAGGTCCTTTTTCGTAAAATCATATTCCTCATGCGTTTTTTCTCATCAACTTTCCGCATGCAACGCCAAGTTAGATGTTGCACTTTTGCTTTCCCATCGCAACTTTTTTCCTCATCTCCCGCCGATAGTCTTAGGCAAGGAGTACGCAGTAGTTTCCATCCACGCTGGGTTTTCTAGCTTCTCTCCTTTAATTATGCCGCTAGATCGCTAAATAGTATGAAGTATCTTATTTATGCTCATGTTTCGTTTTATTGTTGCTTCTGCAAAGCAGCAATTTATCGAATGAAAAAGTGCCTAAGGTCATTCTTAATGAACCTTTCAATTTGGCTTACACAGCTTTTCCGCTGCTTTTGCTGCAGCCGGTCGACTATGTGCAGGACATGCATAAGTAGCGGAACTATCTGATTGGATCCGTGTTGCGTTTAATTCATTTAAATTTTAGATTAAAAAGGAAACTGGAGTGATTTGTTATTATATCTTTGATGGTCGATAAGAATTTTCGTTGGTTGAACACAAAAGGGGGTGGATATGGTGTGGGTTAGTTCCTTGGGTTGAACTTTAATTTCATGGATGCCGCTTAGGATCTTTTTATGAGAAGGTTGGCAAGAATAATAACGAAGTATCTAGTGTACCAATATGTAGACAAATGATTGGGAGTGTTGTGGTTTATTTCAAAAATTAATTCAAAAATAAAAGACAGAAAAGTTTCCAAATTTGCCAGAAGGTATTATGGTTGGATGGTGCTAACATGATAACTGTTGCTCATTTTTTCGCTCAAAGATTGTCTTTCCTAACTTACCTTATTTGTTCTGCCAATGAAAAAACTGAAATTCACCAAAAGATCGCGAGTCAAATGCTGGGAGAAGTACGTAGGACCATTTTGCATAGTCCTTTTAAAACTAAGCCGAATTGAATAATAATTAAAGCATCACAAAATCAATTTTGTTTGTCTCCCATCCCTGACCTCTGTAACTCAACCTATTCTCTCCTACGTTTACTATATCTGTAGAAACTACTGATATTCACATTTCAAATTGTCCCCTTTTTGTTAGAAATGGGAATCCTTGGCGGACAGACAGTATACCTCACTTTATGGGCGAGCATAATCATCCTAAAATCCTGAAGTTCATACGTAGGTACCGCTACCAAATTAGTGCCCCCTTCACCGAAATCTAACTACACGTAACCCTTGACCTTTCTTCATATCACTCCGCCCACAGACAATAAAATTTCACAAAAATCAATGCTAATTCTTACGCTTTTACTAGGGTCGTCTTTCTTGCAAGAATAGAAAATCTAGTTATGTTAATTTTTGGCAACGAGGGTCAATTATCGCTTGCGGCACTATGATTTTTTTTTGTGGGTAAGACTCCCCTAACAGCAGACGCCGTCGGACTACCAACTAAACATGTCCCCGTCATCAGAAAATTAGCCTGGAACGGTTTAACACATTACTTCAGGTTAGCCCCTGCTCAGCAAGTCTTCCAGTGGAGAGGAGAAACGGAATTTTCAGTTTCCAGCGGTTGAACTCAATCTTCTTCACACTGAAAAGAGCCTGAACGTAATGCGCGATGCGACTTCATCTGCCAGCCAGTGCTCTTCAGCATCTCTCTGACAACGTTATCCGGAGAGAGCTCGCCTGTATCTGCACAAAGTTGTTAACGAATCCTATATCATCTTCTACAAGAGAAAATATATGATCGGCGTCAACCACTCCTTTGCAGATCTAGAAACCGCCGTGTCCATTTAGAAGTTGGGTGAGAGAGTCATCAATTTCACAAACAAACAGTTCGTTGGGACTTCAACCTTCACGGTCAATTTAGCCAATTTTTTTTAGGTTTTTGGGGATAGCTCTTCCCTCTTGGTCGTCTCCGGCCGCTAAAGATGGTCTTTCGACCATCGCAATCAAGTAAATCATTACAAATATCTCCCTAAGTTGGCCGCTGGGGATCAAAGCGTTTGAAGGACCCTACCTCCAACATTCCCAAGCCTGGCTAGCATAGATAAAGCTTTAGTATTTCCGGGCAGATCTTAACGGGCAATTTGCCCAATTTTTTTAGGTTTTTGAGGATAGCTCTCTGCTCTTCCCTCTTGGTCGTCTCCGGCCACTAAAGATGGTCTTTTGACGATCACAATTCATATTTGTGTGTATAAATGGCGCCCAACGTGTGGCCCAACATTTCCTAGATTCAGTCCCGAAAGTTCTGGTTACTTGAATCAGGGGAAGACAGCTTATTCCGGCTCACAGCTTCGTTTTGTTGGGTCAGATAGGGAAACAATAGATTCGCAACATTTTTTTCTTGCTAGGCTCCACAAACACTTGCCTTCATCTTTTAAGTTTTAGGTTTCACGCCTTTTTGTCATAGAAACAAGTGGTCCTTTCCCAAATTGTAGGGTAGTTTCGTGTCCGATCCTTGGTAGTATATCACAAGAGCTGGTCGTTTATTATGTTTGTCTTTGTGACTTAACGTCGCGTAGATGATTGCCTTCCAGAAGTCTCCGGATCTACGAGCCTTTGCCATCCGAGCTTCTGAGGAGTGTCTTTCCCTACCTTTTTGTGAAACGAAGATCTCTTCGTTTCCGAAATTGAAAAATTAATATTCTCTCTTCTTCTTAGGGAAGAAGTGACGAGTCAGATGAATCTTTGATATAATACGGGGGTCGTTGTGCCGTTCTATGCTCAATAATTCATCCTCTCTTTGTTCTCTGATTTCAAACGAAGGAGATTGAATTCTCGCGATTCATTCTAGTTTGATTCAGGAGAAGTACAAACACTTTTTACAATCAGGACCATAGACCTAACGTCGATTTTTATGGACTTGATGGCGGATCCGGATCTGAGAACTTGTACGAACTTAGCGACAGATCGATTTTAACGACTCGGACGACGACGACGCCTCTTGGATGCCAGGCACGACCGTTTAATACATTTTCAACGGATCGTGTTTATACAATTCTGGCATCCAGGGATCGGGTTTTTGATAGCACACCATCATATTTGCCCATCAATGAGTTCCTCTTTCACGTGGAGGCTTTGACCTTCGCAATCCATATTTGCCATTACAGATTCTGAGACAGTGTGATAGCGGCTACCCACAAAACTCCCCTTCTTTGCACTTGGGCATGCCGCTATGCACTTCCTTAGCAGGGACATAAGCCCATAGCAGCGCGCAAGACTGAAACCATGAGCATTCATGCATTCGTTTACCTCTCGTATCAATGTGCCAAATCTGCATTGTGCGTGTATAGCAGCGTGTCTGGCAACAGATGCCGCAACATCGCACGACTCTTCTGGGATATCGGGTTTTAGGAGTCTATCAAAGGAAGCGTTCCAGAGTTCCACATGGATCTCTGTGCTACCTCCCACGTAATCTATATCTTCCTCTGGGTCAAATAATCGCTCAATATCCACAGGGGATAGCTCAGGAGATGGAATGTGCGCCTTGCGTATCTGCCCATCTTACGGAATTGATAGCATTTCTGATATCAAGCATTACGAAGACCGCTACCTGTTTAGAGCGGCGTTGCGTGCCTCAGCTCGATGAATAGCATCCAAAGTAGATTTTCCTGCTCTAAAACTAAACTGCCTTGGGGATAAGTCAGTGGTAGCATGTATCGCTTCGGTGAGTCCTAATGAGCTTTTCTAGCACTTTCCCGGCCATTTCAAGGGTACACAACGGTCTCTTTCCAGTACAGCTAAGGGTCTCCTTTCCCTTTGCTGATTACCACGAGCCTCGCCAACTTCCAGCGGCAAGGGAACATGTCCTGCTTCAGGCAAGAGTTGAACGCACCGAGTAGTGGAGCACCAGTTTATATACTGCTGGGGAAATACCTTCAGGACCTGGTGCCTTTTTATTCTTGATAGTGAGAGCTGCATCTTCAAGCTCTTTTATGGTGCTGTTACCATGAACTCCTACGGGATACTTAGGGAGTAATGCCCGTGCAATGCGGTCCATCTGGTCGGTATTAAGTATGCAGAGTTTCCGCAGAGACTTACTTTTCCGGGGGATAAATTTATAACTGAGTGCCCACGGATCCTCGTTTACCTCGTCGACTAGGTCCTATCAACGGCGAGTTTGTTTTTGTTTATCGCGCTGAGAAGTCTCCTTTAAGCTACTCTGCCAATGTGCTGTATGCCTCTTTCCGGGGGTTTAAACGTTGTGCGGAAGGGCGAAGCTGATGACACTGCTTTTGCAGGTTACGCTGTTCACCAATGCATCGACGGTTTTTCACGGATGGGTGTCCTCAAAGGCCTGGATCCGGTGTTCAAAACTACGAACTCGGTTCTCGGCCACACTTCCAGATTTCCTTTCCCTCTGGAGTCTATATGATGCATGCCCTGGCAGTGAGGCCACCTTCTGCCAAGATCCGACCCTCCATTCCCAAAAATACTTCTTTCAGAGCATCAAGCCAGCGTAGAAAGTCCGGCATTATCTGATCGCTAAAAAACGTTATCCCTAAACATCAAATCCAGGCAAAGCCATTCCTGCGCCCTGCCATCCCGAACCTAAATGACAGCGGTAGCTGATAAGGCGAGATGCCATGAAATTGGGTTCTTGTTTCGATACTATTCGCTAATTAACAGTAAGTCAGCGTTTACTTCTGCAATATACTGCGCTAGCAATTCGTGGGCGGTTGCACTCCAGTGTATGCCAATTTGTAGGATGCGGATCACATTATTTGCGTCCTTGCCCTTTCCAGTTCCGTTCTGAAGACTGGATACCACCCCGTTGTAAAGGAGTTAACCTTAAAAGAGGGTCAGGTTCATTTCGGTACCTTGATTTCTGTAGGCCGCTAGGCTTTAAAGCACGTCATTACAGTACATTCTAATGAATCTGTTGCATTCACGTTTGATGAAGCTTAATATGTACCTTCCACCAACTGATTCCCATAAATATTTAAACGAACAAACTTAAACACATTATCGATTTCACGCCGGATTCTGTTTGTTGAACCCGCCTAATCCCTGCAATCCGTATCCGCAAACTAATCCGTATTCTCGAATTGTGCAACAATTACAAACGAGCGGAATCAAGAGTTAGAATTAAACCACAGTTTGTCTCACCACATTTGTAGTTCACGCTTCTCCACACGCCCCCGACCGACCAATTTTCTAATAAAACACTCTAAACAGTCTGAATGGGGATTACCCGTGGAATGACCACTTAATAACAGAGAAATGCATGAAACCACGCTCTGTAATTACATATCTGAAATAGGGTTTTAACTGAAAAACAATGGAAATGCTAATCAATTCAGAACTAACACCGTACGCACACCCCTCCTGGACATTTAACATTTTAACGCTAATGCACACAGTAGGTGGCTAGTTGGCTCGCTGTACTTGTGCGGAGGCTTCCCTGCAAGGATATAATGGAAATTGCAAACAAATGTCTAGCAATGTATCTGTCCCAGATATTTTAGATACAAATGCCCATTAGCAATGAATGGGGGATAATATTTGAGCCTCACATGTTGGATATTTGTGCTGGAATTCAGGATGATGTTTGCAGGCGTACAAAGGAGACGTGTGGGAGTCATTTGGGTCTGAATTGGATGTACAATAGGTGGCGTCTCCAACTACACTATCTGAAAAAGATACATTGCTTTGTTTACTTATGAGGAAATGGTTTTAGTAACAATGGATTTATATTCGGAAAGTTGTTTGGAGGAAAAAGAGATTATGAACCTCCTGAATCTAGAAGTTGACATTTTAAAGCCGAAGGTGAATCCACTAAAGATGATAAAATTGAAAACAATGGTTAGTATCGGGCGAGGATATGGATTGCTTATGGGTAACAAACTCGGAAGTCCAGAAAATTTATTGTCATTTTTCTTTCTTCTTTTCTTAGCCCCGAGTAATTGATCAGTTCGTTCGGTTGAACTAAAAAAAGCCCTTAAAGCCCTATCTGCGGGCATACTTCCTGCGGATATAGAAAAAGAAAGCTGCCACTCGTCTAGAGGGTGTTGCCGTTCTTCACCAGCAACAACCTCCCTCGTGTTTGTTTATGGCTTGAGGCTCTTTAGCAAGAAGGGCAACGGGGATCACTCCCGCGATGACCATCACCGCCGATTCAGAGACAGCGCGGTACACAGACGCCACCCGCAAGGCTCCCCGTCTATGTACTTGCGCAAGAACGTCAGCCCATACCTCTGCGCTATAGAGCAGCAGGTGCTTTGATTTGCTCAGAAAAGACTATCTTTGAGTCAAGAGTCAACCCGAGGTACTTTACCGCTGGTTTTGAACGCCGAACGATATGGGACGCAGGGTCGGAATTCTCTTTTTAGTTAGGATGGGTACTTCGGTTTTTTTGCAGTACATGGTTGAAACGAGGAGCAATAATCCATTATTATTATTATTATTATGATAGGTAGCAGTCCAGAGCTCCGGCCCCAGGATGGATCTCTGTGCTACCCCCGACGTGGCCTCATTTTCCAATGTTTCATAGAGCAGGGACCAGTTCCTCAGATAGTCGCTCAATATCCGTTCGGCACTTGGAAAGTATTGTTTATTGTGCCTAGAATTAAAGGCTTTTCTGACGTCAAGCGTTACGAGGAACACCAACCGTCGATTTCGGCGGCTATGCACCTCCGCTCGCCGAACAGCATCCATAAATTGCATTACAGCATCAACTATGGATCTCCCTCCGGGGAGATAAATCTCCGGCAGCGCGTATCACTTCAGCGAGTCTACTTCTGATGAGCTTTTCGAGCACTTTTCCAGCAGTGTCAAGCGTACATATTGGGCGGTATGAAGACGGCAACTTGGGTTCGCCTTTCCCTTTGTGGATCAGCGCAAGCCTCGCCACCTTCCAACGAGTAGGGAAAGTTTTCTTTTTCAGGCAATCGTCGAATGCGCCGAGCAGTAGGTCTGTCCGGTGTTTGAATACCGGTTTGTATACCTCTGCTGGAATACCATCGGGTCCTGGTGCCTTTTTGCTTTTCATAGAGAGGACTGCCTGTTCCTTCTTTTTTATGGAGAAAAATGGACAGTCCTCTGCGTTCTTCGCGTCTATTTATCATTCCATACAGGATGCACAGGGAATAATGCCCCTGCAATCTGCTTGGGCTTAAGTGAACAGGGTTTCCGCAGAGCCCCGATTTTTCGGGTTACCATTTTGTAACCGAGTCCCCACGGGTCCCCATTCACTTTGAACAGATCCTGCCAGCAGCGAGCTTTACTCTTCTTTATTGCGCTGCGGAGTCGCCTTTTGGCTAATTTGTACTGCGTCATTATGGTACATGCCTCCTCCCGGTCGCTTAGACATTGTGTTAAGCGGCGGAGTCTGTGACACCCCTCCCAGAGCTCTGCGATTTCCACTGTCCACCAATACATAAAGGGTTTGCTACGTCTCGATGCCCTCCTGGGCATGGAGGCTCCGCAGGCCATCGTTGTCAGGTTCACAACTGAATTTACGATAGTGTCGGCTGCAGCGCGACCGCCTTCAGGAGTACCCTCCAGCACGGCCCCACCTGTTCCAAGGGTATCGACAAACCCCTCGATATTCACTTTCGTGACGTTCCATGCACAGAAACAACACCGGCTTGGCGCACACCGAGAGTTTGTGTCCATCACTTCGAAGCCAATGTATTGATGGTCGCTTGGAAGCGACAGCTGTGATTCCGACGCGAAGGTTACGTCTGGAATGTTTCCTTCGCAACCCAGGCGCCGGAACGTTGGGGTAGATCCTGTTCTCGCCGCCAAATCCAGAATTCGTTTTCCTCTGGAGTCTGCGTGAGGCATGCCCCATTCAAATGCCTTGGCCGTCCTCTCGGCATTGGGTAAGAACCCTAAGAAGGGTGCCGTCCTGAGTACTAAATCAGCTCTGGTCTCCGCAGCGAACTGCACTAACAACTCGTGAGCGGTTACACCCCGGTGCATATTGATTTGTAGGATGTGAATCATGTTGACCGCGTCCTAGCTTTCTCCAATTCGGCTCTGAAGACAGGACACCGCTCCGAGCCCACAGTCTGTGCAACGTTTTCATCAGTCGCGCCACGGTCCCTGCATAGAACGCATGTTGCCCTTCTATCAGGTCCCCGACAGGTTACAGATGTGCACCCATAATCCAAACATCTGTAACATTTGGTTGGGGTGGAAGCTCTACCATTGCCCTCAATACTAATGTCACCACTAAACTTACCACACTTCGCCATTTATGACCACAGTTGGGTGAACATCGGTTTTTGATGAGGAGCGACTAGGCCGTCCGGCAGATGTGGTTACTGAGGAAATCATTCAAAACATCCGTGACATAATTTTCGCTGATCGACTTAGATAAGTTTGTGATGAAAAAATTGTCGGCCCAATGGGTGCCGCGATTGCTCACTGTGGAGAACAAGCGGATGCGGCTGTTTGGGGCAATTTAAGCGAGATTCAAAGTTTTTGGGTCGCGTTGACACCGTTGAGGAAAACTGGATTCATCGGTATACTATATACCGGAAACTAAGCATTGTTGAGTTTCTCCCGGTAAATCTGCTTCAAAAAAGGCGAAGACAGTGCCATCGGCCGGAAAGGTTATGGCAGGATGCGAACGGCGTTATTCTCATTTATTTTTTTAGAAAAAGGAAGAACAACCTCTGGACAATACTATAGTGGATTGGACGGCTTCTCTTTGAAGAAATGGCTCGCAGGAAAAAAAGATTTCTCAAATCAGGAAGTCATCGGCAAGATTGAGACGTATTTTGGAGAGTTCAACAAACCCCTATTTTTTGGAGGAGTTAAAAAATTGCAGGAACGTTGGAAGAAATGTATTTTTCTAAAAGTGGATCTTGTTGAAAATTAAAAAAAAAACAGTTTTTGAAAAAACGATGATTTTATTTCTAACACGGGTACTTATTGAACCGCTCTCGTACTTCTAATTCTTAGATAGATAGTCAAATGCGGACATGAGTCATGAGCTCGGTCGAGGAGTAACCATTGGTGCTCTGATAGTTCTCTCATGTCCTTGGTAATCACGTAAATTGCTTCCTTAATTCTAGTAATAGATTCGGAGCGTCTCCTTTGATTAAAGGAAGTACTTCTGGAGTATGGGTAGCTTAAACCCTTCCAGACAATATTCAGGGAATGGTAGTACTGCTCGACCTATTCATCCTTGCATTTGACTGTAGTATGCTGTTTGGCTACACGTTGTACATTCAGCTTCTTAAAGCCGGGTTCACTTTCAAATGATATGCCCCAAAATGTTTTAATACAGAATAAATTTAGGATTATTTCTTCTATGGACCAGGAAGGTGCTAACATCTCTTTTCTGAGCGCTTAGTTCTAGTGCATCTGTCACTACTCCAATTTTAATAATAAGAAATGGTCAGCACCTGCCGAGTATACTTAGATTCGTCGTTCATCTAATAACTTCTTTCATCAAGACCCACCTAGGAGATAACCATCTCTGGTACAGGAGACAATAATCAACTTGACCCCACTCCTCAGGGACATTTTAGGATGCAAATCAGATTGCTTTACATTCTACTTCATGGCCAGTGAACTTAAGGGTGGAACAGAAGTCCTCGACACACGCTAGTGTTCATGTGAACAGGTAGTTTCGCACTTGCACACTTTCCCCGGAGAAACATGCACAAAGGTCCACACATGAGCATGTATAGAATTTTGCATGTTCGAAAATGCATTGTATCAGTGCAATGCGCATAACCTCCGCAGGATTGAATATCCGAAAAGTGAAATTAGGTCAGCCTAGTTCGACTAGGGTGTTGTTGCATGCCATGAATATGCATTCGTGCGCTTCTGAAATGCAATATCGATTTTCAATCAGGACGAATCAATGCTTTTGATGCTAGCCCGTGACGAGGGAGAAAAACTGGAAAAGAGGAAAACGGCCTGTTTGGTATTCACAAAAGTATTTAATTTGAAAGAATAAATAACTTGATTGAGGCCGACTCGAAATTTCCAATAAAAAAACTGAATTTAAATCAGGATATGTAGATGTACGTACCGAAGGACTTTACCATTTGTTTTAATATTTACGACCAGATAAATTATGGCACTGGAAATTGTTTATGGGTAGCTTCTCGAAGCTAACGCGAGCTCGAAGCAGACATTTTGGGGGATCCAATATGCAAGGAGCTAAACAATCCCAGAAGCAATCCCACTAACTATCTAACCACTCACCTCCGGAACAAAGTAGGAACGCCATCAAAATCGAATAGAAGAGAATTAAAGGGTGCATGCAGCCTAAATCCAAATGAGTTATGAGCCTGAAGTGTCTATAAATATCTACAAGCTTAGCCATCATCTATTGTGTGTGCTGCCAGTGCCAGCATCGTCGAATCTCATGGAATTGTTGTTCGGCCTTACGTGAGGAGGGCTGTTGTCGTGTCGTGCTCACATTAAATATTTGAAACCCTGGAAAGGAAGCGCAGGCAATTTTCTCTGAGCTTATTGTATTCACTATTGCAGATGATACAAGGCATGCTTGCATTTTGTCTTGCAAATATTCAAATTTTGCAATACTGTCGAGTGTGAGCCACCACCACCATTTTGGGCTGGGTCGAGATATGGAGAGGCTGAGAGGGAAAATAAGGTCTATGGCAGATGAAGGTCGATTGGTTCCTTGTTTCGAACTATGATTCAAAGAGCAAATATTTAATGTATATTCACAGGACCATATCCTTAATTTTCTAAACCAATATCCTTGAATTGTATCCATTTTTGTTGGTGCCACAAATTACCAACTTTAAACTCTTAAATTTTTCGAATGAAACGTGATGAAAGGCTTTGCGTACAGAATTTCTTGAACATTTTTATATATAAATTTTCTTCTTATCTATATCTACATTAATTAAATTTTTTTTATCCTTTTTCTAGTGACTGAATCGGTATTTGCATCAGGAGGTTATAGCACGCCTCCTGCGAATACACCGTTCCTACCCGTGTCACCTTTTGAATTGGTAGCGAAGAATTTCCATCAAACTGGATCAGTTACTTATAGTCAGGTAAGAGATACAATACATAGTTATCTATTTTCTTCCAATTATTTACTCCAGTGAAAAATATGTAAAAATTTCAATCATTTCTGTTACGTTAGAAAAGTAATTAACTATTATTGCACGCTGCGCAATGTGGCAGTTCATTATGGCTGGGTCCATACGGCAGAATAGTTTAGGAATTATTATCAACCAAGACGAGCCTTAGGATCGTCACAGCACGAATACTCAGGGATCTTTCGACCATTGTACCACTCTTTACGTACTTTTTAGAATATAACTGAGGAGTCAGAATAGAAGCTTCTTCTGATCCTACAGATTAGGCCTTCCAACAGTGAAAGAAAGTGAGCTTCCAGACGGGACTAAAAGAACGAGCAAGAGACTACGACAAGGATAAGGTGAATTCCTGATTTTATTATTATCGCAGAAAAGAGGCAAGGCCAAGAAATTAGTTAACAAACTGGTCAAAAAGTCACAGACCTCAAATCCACTCACGATTATGCGAAATGAAGTAGTTGCCAAGGCGCGGCGGGGAAGCTAGAAATTCAATTACGGCCCACTCATCCGTGGTACTATTGCCTAAATTGGCTCGTTAGTGGAAGAGGAAGGCTCGGCAGAAGGAAATTGCAGCCATTAAGGACGAGGACTACAGGCTAAATCCTGCCTGTCAAAATTCCTTCGCTCTTACCAGAAAGAGCGGAACAGAGGGAAGTCGGTGACGTGAAGGCTACTAGTCTAACGTTGGTATGCGAAAATAGAGCCAAACGGCCCGGACTCCGTGAACTTGCGAAGGTTCTCAGTCGACGACAGAGAAAGGCACTGCAGAAGAAGGTGAAGCTCCTTGGGAATGAGGATATCAAGTTGCCACCCACCCGGGGTGCAACAGGCTATTCAGTCAGCCGTAATGCGCGCAAGAAGTATAAAACCAATACATCTGTGTTGAGCAATGCTACTTTTTACTCCGCATTAGACTCTACATCCACGTTTCCCGCGAGTACTAAGACCGGTTTCCCGGGAGGTGATCAAATCAGCAAGAAAGATTTCAACCAAGCTGTATCCTCCTGGAACGAAAGTCCTATGTATCTGCCACTTATTCTTTGGTTTCAGAAGTAGAGGACGCAACGATGGGTTTTTGTCGATATTAAAGGGACCTTTGGTCTCTCCATATTTCCGCTAAGCCACACCCTAATGTTGGGAATTAGCCTATGCGTCCACCGATCCTTCTTAGACTCGTTCTATCTGCGTTGCCAGAAATCATTCCATTGTGATCTTGCCGCATTCCTGCGTTCTGTGTGCCCATCCATACGTCTTGCATGGTACAGCACACTCATTTTTTTCGTTATCAGTACTTCTTCATCTGATGGGGTTCTAAAAATACTGCAAACTCTCAAAGCCATCAACCGGTAAGCCGAATTCCCCTGCTTCCGTCTCTGAGAGTTTGCAAGCACCTCTGCCCAAACAGGGTGATGAGTAAATCAAAATGCATCGCACCACTCCGGCTATAACCAACCCCGACTGTATTTCAGCCGCCAAGGCTAGTCCGGCTCTTTCTAGCCAGGATTTTAATGCACTTCCGTCGCATAGACCTCCACATCCTCTGTGTGCTTTCCTGTACCAGCCACAGCTAGCTCATCCACAAAGCCGACAATCGTAGCCTCCTCTGGGACGGGAAGAGCAAGCACCCCCTATTACATGACATTTTACAACAGAGGACTCAGTATCAAGTGGTACTTCCGCTGTGACAGTGTACCCTTTGAGGCCCCCATTCGTCCCGTATCATAGAGTCCTCGCTGAAGGGTAATTTTTAATCATACTCGTTAAATATCTGGGAACTTCCTATGCCAGCCAAAGCCTCTTTAATTCTGTTCCAGTTGACCGAGTTGAGTGTATTTTGACATCGAATGCAGGCGCCAGAAAACAGTTCGCTTTTTCTCAAATTCACGCTGCTTATTGCATCCACTACAGAGTGGACACGCTAAAAACCATACTGGCGCTCGGACAAGCAATTATTAATGTTCGCGAAAGTTCGGAGTCTGTTGTAGATGACCCTCCATCATGTTCCCCATTGTATCAAACAGGCAGATGCGGCGATATGATGCTGGGTTTTTAGATGGCTTGTTAGGTTTGGAAAGTAACATCAACTTTTGCGTTTTCCACTCAGTAGCGAATATTCCGTCTTTTAGGCACGCTGCGAAGGTGTTACCGAAAAGGTGTCTTCATTGCCGGCTTCAAAGCTCTGGTAGAGATGCCATCCAAACCTAAGGCCTTATTGTCGCTGATCCTGCCACATATTCCCCATAACTATTCCGAAGTTACTGGATATATGCCCTCGTTGATCTGGACAACCGTTTGCCTTCCGCTGTTTTGGTAATGAGGAAACAAAGTGGTAAGGGAGCGTGGGCACATCACTTAAAGCGATCTTCTTCTTTTCATCGCCGCCCTGTATGCCTCACTTCAAGGGTTTATATCCGCATGGTCGGACAGTTGTTTGAAGAAGTTCTTTTTACTCCTCCGAATAGCTTCTTTTAAATGACCTAGCTTTTTTGTCTCCTCTCTATCGTCACTACCGGGTTTTCCCCTGAGTCTCTGGGAAACACTCCTTGCCTAGAAACATGCGGCTCGAAAACTTGCAATTTTACTATTCCACCAGAAGTTGAATTGCCTACTGGAGAGCAGACGCTTTCTGGGTATAGTAGCATCGCATGCTTCTTGCACCCATTGGGTAATTTCGGTGACTTTATCTATGACCATACCTTCCAGGGACATATCGTGCCTAAGTGCCACAGAAGACAAGTCCCCCTCAAAAGTGTTCGCCCTCTAACCGAGCAAACCATCCCACGTTTTGCGAGAGCTCTTTTTCGAGCTTGATTCGCCCTTGATTTCCATGCAGATTGCCTGGTGGTCACACTCCGTATAGTCCTCACTGACTTGGCACGCAATTCGATTGGCTTGCTCTCTTTGGTGATCGTGGTCTTCGCACCCAGGCCAATGTAAACTTACCTCTGCGACCTTGGTCTTCAGCTACCCCATTTCTTGGAGGATGCCTCATGGTTATCAGTATTGCGGAGATATATTTTCACTTGATGTACCATTTTGCGTACGGGTCCGTTCGTTACTTTTGTTATTCTCATTTTTTGGTGCATTCATTAAATTTCACATAGTAAGGGTATCAATAGATGCCCCATGTCATAACCTTCAGTAATATGGAAAGGTTAGTCTTACTAACTGAGACTAGATATCAGCCAAACATTGGTGGAATAGAGTGAGTTACTCCCGACTGCAAAGTATTCAATGATCACAATTCGAATTATACAGTCTAGATCCGCAGGGTTTCTTTTTCCTAAAAGGAGGAGTAGGCTATATTTCGTTTCAGTCTACCTTGCAATCGCCCTTCTTGGAGTCTTTTGCTCACCATCTTCAAACTTCCACTTTTACACTATTCAGATTTGCTTTAGAGTACGTCCATCAAAGAGTTCAAATTGATACCCAATTGAAAATAATTTTACAGCCTCCATTTATATCTCTCTTCTCTTGGAGCATAGAACTTTGTCAAACGGAGAGATATGGAGTAGAATAAGCCCATATTTTGTATTATTATCTTATTTTATCTTTAGAAGATCATTAATCATCCACAAATCATTTCAAATTTCAGGCAAACAGCATATTCGTCCAGTCCCAAACGGATTACTTAAGTACGTCTGCGATTTCAAAGAAGACAGAGACATGTTTTGGTCGTTGGGAGCATACCTCCCTCGAACCACTACATATTCAGGTAAGAATCTATCACGCTTCCCAAGGCGACTGCAATTCTAAAATACCCGCGTTATTGGTAATTTAAAATTAATTTTCCATTCCATTTTGAAACCTATAACAACAGGTGCCACCCCTACAGCCAGTGACCAATCTTACCATTAAATCAGAGAGCATCAGTTGCGGAAGTTCACGTGGAAGCGCAACAAAAACAGACACAGATCTGTTAACTCCACATCAGTCACAAAATCATCCCAGTTTTCCTCAACACCATCAATATTCGCAACTAGCCTCCTCTCAGGTAGATGGCAATCCCCCCGACGGTCTGGTGACAACAATGTCTACTAGTAGCCCGTCGACAACGACGTTAATGCACTCCACGAATGATATTACAAACGGCTGCAGTCGAACTATACCCATTTCATGGGCCACTTCAGCATCATCTGGATCTTCTGGATCATCGGCATTGTCGTCATCTTCCACATCATCATCATCGCTAGCATCGGTGGCAGGTTCAGGAATAACCTCATCTCCTAGCGTTCAACCTTCATCCACGTCTAGCCTTTTGGGCTCTACAACAAATTCTCCATATTTCCTGGATGGCCACGGTATTACCTCGTCAGAGATTGCATCCGCGTCATCTTCAGGATCTGGTGGTGCAGCAACACCATCATCAGCTGTGTCCTCGACGAATTTGACATTGTTACAAATCAAGAGGGAACCGTGTCAAGTATCTGAGGTAACAACCTCAAACAACCTAGGACAATCACATCATCCTACCCAGCACCAACATCCTCACGGCTCGAATCCGGGCCATCATCAAAGGACCGCTTTAACAGCCGTTGTCAAAATCGAATCATCGTCATCCCCCAAAAGCACGGTCATGGACAACCATTCGATATCTGTGCCGCAAAGTTCTGGTAATAGTTTTAGCCATTTTAGAGTTGATCTGAAACTAATTCCAATTTCATTGACAATAAACTATCTTCCAGCAGGAGCCATCCCTGTAGGAATAGCTGTGGCACGACAACGACTCCAAGAACACACAACGGTTTCCCATCAACCCAAAGAGATTAATCGATTTGGCATCGGAATTGCTGATATTGGTAAGTGATACAAACTGTTTAGCGTTGTTAAAGATACATCACTTGAGCGTTTAGATTTTATTTCAATCTAAATTCAAAATTATTCATATTAATTCCATCACATTCGATTACGATTTATTTCGCTGGAAATTATCATGAGTTGTTTCTAGATGAATTTCAAATGATTTCTGAAATAATTTCTAATAGAAACCATAAATAATGATTTGAATTTTTTAACAGTTAGAGAAAATCTAATTTCTTTGATAGCAGATATAAATTTTTTTCTTGTTGTCATTGTTGCGTTGTTGTTGTGCTTCTTTTCTTTGGTTGAAATCTAGACACATAAATATGTTTCCTAGTAATAAGGACATATGATTACGAGAATATTATATGGGAAAAGGAGTACCCGAATATAATTTAGTAATTATCCTTGGGAAATCTATTCTAAAAGAAAATTGCGTTATTTTAGATTGTGTCAGTAAATTTATTGTTGTGATGCTATTTAAGCCATTCACTTTTCTAAATTCGTAAATAAGCAAATACTGAGAAATCTACATATGTCAGAAGAAACCACCTTTATACCTAATGTCGTAATTTTAACTCACTGGGATCGTCAGCTACAATCCTGTTTTTGAAGCGTCATAAAAATTAGTTGCATGCATTTATTCATCGTAAAAAATGCAAAAAAATATCAAACCGTTTTCCTAGATACTCTACGACAGGCCTTATATGTTACTCCCAAAGTTTTGTAAGCATGTGGATCGTCCTTCGCGAAATTTTAATTGCATTACCAACTATTTGCGCATGCGGTTCCCGACTTCTTCATGCGTCACAAATTGGCCCCCTCCCAGGGTTCTTTCAGGAATGAAGCAAATAATGATCATAGGAGACACGTCCGGGCTATGAGATATGATATTCAAATCCATTTCCTTCATGCAGTCCTTCATCGAAACTTTTGCGTCGCGCCTAGCGTTATTAAGGTAAAGAATGAGAACTATTCAGTAGCTTTTTCCCCTTTCTTTTTCGCGGAAGAAGTGGCAAGTGTACTTCGAAATTTGCAGGACTAATATTAGTAGGCGGTCATTCTACTTTGATCGTGTAAACAACTTAAATAATAAGACTTTCCTCTTGTAGCGAATATCTCTGATAGAGAGGCGGTTTTCAAGGAGTAAATTCCATCTTTTCTTGGACAACTGTTACTCGACATATTTGAGTTTGGAGTTTAATTATGGGCCCAGGTATCACCACAGATGAGCGTTAAAAACTGACTCTCCCGCCACAATCCTCTGATCCAACTCTCCATAATTTGCGATCAGATTTCTTATATTTTAATTTTTTGGTCGAAACCGATCCTGCTCTTTGCCAAGTGTGAACTATCGCCACATCTCTTATCCTCGCCTCTTGCTATAAAATCCTCGAGAGATACGTCAACGACTGGTTGGCCGCACATATCGGTCACCTCATTATCAAAGAACAGCATGTTTTCGTGAAACATAGATCTACGACTTCAAACCTCCTAGTCTTTACCAGCTTCGTTGCTACTTGCTTTAATTAACGACAGAAGGTACATGCTACTTATACTGATTTCTCCAAAGCCTTTGATAACGTTGACCAAAACATTCTGACCAAACAAACTGAATGTTAGTAAATGCCACTGGATGTGCTATTTGCTTAAACCCTCCTCAACATCCTTTTCCTATTCTCTTAGTGGACAATTCTTTTCACTCCTTACCTCCTTCCAAGACCTGGGTGTAATATTCGATGACAAATTTCGTTTCAATTCCCACTTCGTTGACATAATCAATAGAGCTTTCAAAACGTCTGGTTTTATCCTACCTTCCTCCTCTCAATTCAGCCTTCTTTAACAATCTTTAACTCATTTGTCAGAAACATCCTTGAATATTGCTATGTAATCTGGTCCTGCTTCCGCATTCGTGAATGCCGCGCTCTTGAAGTCGTACAAAGTAAATTCACCCGGAACCTTTTTTTCCACGGGTTGACTATCCGTCACGGCTCCGCATCCTCAATCGTCCTTCCCTGCTGATATGTGTATCTGTTTCAAACTCTATAATCGTCTGATGGACTAATCTGCCCACTATGATATTATTTTCCGCACCGTCTCTCATAATACACGTAGTGCGGACACTTTTGATGAATCCTTCGCGGAGCTCGACATCTACTTTCGCTCCCCGATCCCGAGGCGATGCAGGTCCTACAATGTGCTGCAGCTTGGATCCTTTGACTCTGTCTCATTCTTTAGCTCTAAGGTAAGCCATTTACTTGCTTTCCTCTCTGAGAACAATATGTAACAAGGAAATTGTTTTCTGTATATTGTTTTAATTAAATAAATAATTTTGCACTGGCATTTCCAAGGCAGTAATATCAATAGTAAGCCACCTATCATTTTCGATAAGGTCAAAAACTGTGCGGATGCTCTTACCTGAGAAACTTGAACAGGGGTGTCATTGCCGTAGAAAAAAAATACTGACTAAGAGTGAAAATTATACGCATCTGGCAGGCGTTGATCTAATCAAACTCAGGCCTACTGACTTATGATCTCTGTTATAAGAATGGTTACCAATGAAATGTCGCATGGAGCTCGGTTCATATCGATCGGATGTCCTCTTGAAGTGAAGTGATTTCCCTTAGGGACCGTTATTTGCTCTTTCAGTCTAGTGATTGTAATCGTAAAGACGGGCCTCGTATCCACTGGTTGAGTGTACACCTACGATCGTATTATCTCTAATTTAAGATTACCTTCTAAAAGCTGAAAACATACCATTTTTGAATGAAGAGAATCCTACTAAAGTTCCTTTAAGTTTGAGGAAGCCGGACAGCTACATACAAATTGCAGGACAGTCTCCTTATTTTTTTGGCTCACACGGATAAGCCTATTACCTCGATTTTTTCAAGGTGATTAGACACCTCACTGGAGCCGTCATTTCCATGGCTCGGTGGGTCGGTGACAAGCTGCGGTGGTGTCAGCTTCCTTTATAGGGATTCTCGCTTACCGACTAGGGTTTAGACTACTCCATTCGGTTGCGTAAATGTTTACAATCTCAAATTTTTGAAGAACTTCATAAGCAAGTGGAAAAATTCGGTCCTAGTTTTCACTATTGCTAAACTAGAACCTTGACAAAGCAATTTATTAGCCATTCTATTTTCTGTGATATTTGGGTATATTGGAACCCATATCAGGAGAGTTTCAATCACCCGTCCTAGCTTAAGTCGGCACCTAAACGCATAGTTAAAATAACTATGTATCAAGTCTGGTTTGTCAAGAACTGAGGAACTACTGATACAATACACACTGCGCGGCTACTCATGGAGAAACACCGTGAGAAGCATCGCCCTCATTACATTGCATTTCTGGATCTAGAGAAAGCGTTTGACCGTGTGCTAGACAAACTCATCTGGTATACTCTACGGCAACACTTAGTGCCAGTAGAACTCGTGTACTGGGTTCGATTGCTCTTCCACGATCCGAAAAGTAAAGTTCGTAGTGTCGCGGGTGTATCAAAATCACTTCGTGTCTCTTTTGGTGTTCATCAAGAAAGCGCCCCCTCACCGCCTCTCTTTGTTTTTGTTGTAGACACTGTCGTACGGGACATCCAACGTCCAGCGCCCTATACACAGCTATAAAGCAGATGATGTTTTTCTATAGTCCAATAAACGGGTAAAACAACGATAGTTTGATACGCTGGATGTTTATTTGGTAGACTCACTACTACATCCGGATTAGGCCATTCATGGAGCAAAATGGTGTAACTAATCAAGACGATCCGACCTTACTTCCGAACGGGACACGCCTCTCCTGATTTTCCTCATATAAGTTGTGAACGAATTTCGTCCAACGCATAACTTAAGGAAATGAGTACACTATTTGAAGTAAAACTGAAACTTCCGAAAATGTGAGATTTTCTCTGATTCATGATATTCAAGGCTACTTGAAAGCCTTTTTTCAGGATGACATCATCTAAGCAAACCCCCAGAGTCAGATTAAACATAATGAATAAAGGTGAATACAACAGTGGTTTCGAGAGGTTTATTGGAATAAGAGATACTTGGAAGTTTTCTGGACTGATAGTAGCCATGCCAGTTAGCCAGCCTAGGCGGACCCTTGATTCTGAAGATTGTGAAGGCGAAAGAGGATGATGTCATTTGAAAAAGTCCTTTTTCCAGAAAAGCTTTAAAGAATCACAGATTCCAACCGGTAATCAGTCTACGATGATGCTAGCATTGAACTTGTGAAAGAAATCTATTTACTGTTCGGTTTCTGAGGAAAAATAAGATCTTGCTGAAACTAAAGATTAATTATTGGTAAATGCTGAAAAAGCGAGTAATATACCCTGAACAGGAAAAAATTCAACTTATTTTTTCTGGTACAACAAACTGGTTTATAAACCTCTTTCATGTTTTCTACAGCATTGTTACTTGCCTATGGGAGAGTCATAGGCCTCTGAAATTATAAATTTCCACCAAATCTTTAAGCTTTTTTTCAGATCAATTATAAAAGTGTTCAGATACATTAGTTCTACAACGATACCTTCACTTGATATTCCCCAATTTCCCATATTAATCACTTTTAATAGGAAATTGTTTTTCTCATTTAGCTTTCGATAACATTTCCATAATTTTATTCTTAAGATTTATTCATTCGCTCCGATAAGGAATAATTGTGACTATTTTTCAAAAAATATTTGCACACTTTTTTAAAAAAGGAATGGCACCATGAATTGTGAATACACAATGAAATCCGAGAACTCATTCACGATAATCAACTCAAGGCAACTGTCACATATTTCATTCCAAATAATGAATAATGAAGAGAACTTCAAAATCTTTCATACCTGAAGCGTTTTTTAATGCCTATCTAATCCAAATTGTAGTTTGGAAGTCAAAAACCAATAGATACTATACTTCAGCAATGGTTAGGTCTAGAATATTTACTGTTTGAATCATACACACATTTTCAACCTATTATTTCCGAAAAAATAGTAAAGTGATAAAATTAATTTAAAACATTCATTTCCATCTAGAAAAATGTATCTAATCCCTGAATTATCACTAGAAGATTGATTCAGGCCAATTAATCATTGTAGGTTCACATCAGATTCGGTTCTATGTTCCTCTTGAATCTTCTGGTTTGGTTTATCTTTTCCCTGGAAGATAAAAATAGTTCAATGTCTAAAGTTATCTGACTACATAAATTAATTATAAGGAAATCCGCAAAAAAGGTTGTGTTAAATTTTGCTCTATAAATTTGTGCAAAATACAAAAATATTTGGAGATGCCGGGGATCGAACCCGGGGCCTTTCACATGCAAAGCGAACGCTCTACCACTGAGCTACATCCCCTGTTGAACACTGCCTTCAAGTTAACAATGAGCCCACGGTTGAACCATTCGCACAGAACAAACGTATACGCTCTGAAAGGAAAGTCCAAATTGTCTAAAGCAACACAAATATATCTACCATATTCCGATAGTACCACGATAAGATACACACTTGTACGTACGCCCCGCTTATAGTATCTTTCAGATATTCCACAATTGCTTGGTGGCAATTCAAATATAATAAATTGGTCTTGACTCCTCCAATGAGGTATGAAAATGAGTTTAATGAGTTCAATTCTATTGAGTACAAGGTCCCTAATCTAATTTTTCTTCTTCTATTAATAATTCTATGTTAACAATCGCTGATACATAGATACTATATGTATGAGAATTCATAACAAGAATCTATTAATCTACACCTGGATTTCTTGATTACCTTTCTGCTTTCACTTTGAGTGTAAGGCAAGCTAACGAGTTCTTCGTTCTCGAGTTTGTATGAGAACAAAAGGGGAGGGGGGCAGAATGGAACTAACCTGAATTTAATCTGAATTAAAAATTCGTATTTCTAGCGTAACACAAATACGTGCTTTGTTACTTATCTGAGAACTGAGTCGACTCAGAACTTGTTTCACACACAGAAATCGAATGGAACTGAGACTATCAATTGCAAGTTTTTAGTCAGTTGGATTTCGGACTTGAACGAGCATAGTATGTATGACGTGAGACTTGCACGAGTTGGTTTTCAAAAACAGATTGAGGAATTAACGAAGATACATGGCATGTCGACTGTTAGATTATCTTAATTTCTAATATTGGTACATAATAATACATTGTGGGATACTACCTATGCATGCATATCTTTTTTTTTTGTGTGTGGGATTCGCACCCACTAAAACCACCCGCACTCTTCCGCCCCTTCCCGCGGGACCACCGTGAAGTATTACATCACGGGGGAAGCTCTGGTTCGCTATACCAGCTCGTCCATGTCACGTCTCCGTCGCGCCGCCTTCCGAGTTCGATCCAACTCCAGGAGTTTTGTCTGCACCACGGCTACTGCCTCATTTACCGCCATCCAGTTTTCCTCCGACTTCAGCATCTTTTCCACCAGGTTCGAGGGCTCGATGTCCGCCCCTAAGATGCTGTTCAACCTCATTTTCTGCTGCAGAAATCTGGGACAATGAAACATAACGTGCTCCGGGTCCTCGGGTGTAGCACCGCATTCAGGACAGTTGGGAGACTCGTCCAACTCGAAGCGATGCAAGTACTTCCTATAACCACCGTGTCCCGTAAGGAACTGTGTCAGGTAGTAATTCAATTCTCCGTGCTTTCGGTTGACCCATTTCTCGATACACGGGATCAATGTATGGGTCCACCGGTCCTTGTCGGAGTTATCCCATCGTTGTTGCCACTTGCCACACAACTCTCTTCTGATGGCTTTTCGGAAATCCGCATTCACCTCGGCTGGATTTGCCTTCCGTTTCTCGTAGAGTCAGTGTGCCTCGCTCGCTAGAAGATCTATAGGGATCATTCCTGCGATGACACACACTGCCTCCGTCGACGCCGTCCTAAATGCGCTGCACACCCTTAGCGCAATTGGCCGGTATGCCGAACTTATCTTCCTCCGGTTGACAGCGTGGTTCAACGCTCCCGCCAAGACAGGAGCCGCGTATACCAGGATCGACCTCATCACTCCCGCGATGAGTAGCCTGCGACTATACTTCGGCCCTCCCACGTTAGGCATCATCCTTGCAAGGGATGAGCTGGCATTTGCTGTCTTCCCTCGCGCATAATCCAAGTGTCCCTTGAAACTCAGCTTGGCATCGATCATCACCCCCAGGTATTTGACAACCGATTTTGAGACGACCTCACGATTACGATCGATTACGATCACGATCTTCCTACGGTTGGTAATGAGGACCGCCTCCGTCTTTTCGCCCGCCAGGTCCAGCATGGCCATTCGTAACCATGACTTGATGGTATGAATGGCTTCATTTGCATAAAGCTCCACGTCCTCGGGATGCTTTGCAATTGCAACTACCGCCAGGTGTCCGCAAAACTAATCAGCGTTGTCTCCTCCGGCACGCGAAGACCAAGCACTCCGTCGTACATTATGTTCCACAGCAGCGGTCCCAATACAGAACCTTGAGGCACACCTGCTGTCACAATGTACTCCTTCGGCGCGTCGTCCGTCTCATACCAGAGAAGTCTGTCCGAAAAGTAATTCTCGATGAGCCGAGCCAAGTAGCTAGGAACACCCAGTTTGGCCAAAGCGCCCATAATCCAGCCCCCGTTGGAGTTAAAAGCATTTTTGACGTCCAGCGTCACCAGAGCACAGCATTTGCCCATGGCCATTGCATTTCGAGCCAATTCCACGACCTTTGCTACTGCATCGACCGTAGAACGGGCTCGCCGAAACCCATAATGCCACTCCGAAAGACCACCATGCATACATGCATATCTATTCAAATCAGTAACGATGTATCTTTTCATGCATCATTTCTGAGACTCAAGGATATCAAAGTGGAAAATTATATAAAAACAGGCAGACTTTTAATAGGTGGCTTCAGTTGCGCGACAAAGGACTTATCTTGTTCAATTTACTAATTAAAAGATTTTTTTGTTGGGCTGGGGTAGGTGAATGTTTTTTCGCACAGAGTATTGGACTCCCGCAACAGTATGCTGTCGGGCTACCGACTAAATACCTCCCTACCATTAGACAGCTAGCCTGAAACCGTTTATCACACTACTTCGGGCTATCCCCCTAGTTCTCCCGCCTTGCGGAGCTTTTAAATCAGAAAATTCCTTTTACGAACGGGTGGGGAGAGGAGGAAGGGAGTTGTTAGTTCAACGAACCTTCTGCCATCCAGCCCCTCCACCGATCGAGCTCCATCTTTTTTTGCAACGAGAAGAACCCGAATGTAATGCCCAACATGGCTTCATCTGTCACCGCCCCCCAGGATCTCCTCGATAATGTTGCCTTAAATAGAACTGCTGATGAATCCCATCTCACCTTCCACAAGAAAAGGAAATAATTTAAAGATTAGGGGCTTGTTCTATGATGAATAATCTATCATTAAAAAAAATCTTTCCTGGTCATCCCAGTATTAACTGGCTGTGGAACCTTAATCCAACCGGTTCACTATCTGTCCATTTTTAAGGGGGAACTTTTCAAAAAAGCACTGACCTATACACGCTATGCCCAAACATTCGGCATTAGAAACACCTTTCAGCTTTACTCTTTTTGAGTACTTCCGCGTAGGACAGATTGCCCTTGCTGGAGAAGGGTAATTCTTCCGCATCCGTTCTCTGTTCTCTATAAGTCCCGGACTCCTTTTATACAGTTCTTGACTTTTTCATTTATTGATTGGCCTTCCTTGTGCTTTATCTTCTACGTTGTTTGGCATTTGCGGAAAATTTTTCTTGAATAGGTAATTTCTCTTGGTCCTGGAGTACCTCTTGCTGTCACCTCTTTTGAACAAATGCGGTGGGTTTTGCTGCTGTTTTTGTCTTTCAGCTTATCTTTCTTTGCATTTGTTACTGGTTTTATCAGTAAGTTAGTACCTTCCCCAAATCTAAATCACTTGATCTACACCACCGAGACACTATGGTCGGGGGATATTGATGACCGAGAGCCCGTTGCTTACTTCCAAAAGCCACCGATACTTTGGTTTCAAGTTCTTGTACCGAAAGTTTCCTCCTTCACTTCGCACAGTCTGAAAACAACAATTGTAACTTCGCCTGATAGGATATCTGGCAACTTCTCGCAGGTCCGCCCGTTCATTTTTTTTTTTTTTTGAGAAATTGGAAATCCTTAAAATAACCTAGCCCAGACACACTAGTGGGTGTGAGCACTTCTCCTACAGTTTTCTCTAAATTCGTGCTTTTTTCCACGAATGAATATTGGGCAGTGGAAGAATACATACTCTGGGTCCTCTAGGACTCTATCATCGTTTGGCCAATCGGGTGAAGTGTCCAGTTTAAAGTTGTATAAGTACTGGCGATATCCCGTGAGAAAGTGAATGAGAATATAATTAATCTTACCACGCCGTCTCCTCAATCACGTCTTTATCAACCTGTGCTGTTCACTAACCCTTTCCCGAGCGTCGTCATCGGTATCAAAAAAGAATATTCGTTCTTGTAAATAGCAGCGAGATTGCTGGGAACATCAATCTTTGCCAGCGATTTTCATTTTAGGTTCCAATTGCCCGAAATGAATCCATTTTTCACGTCCAGGGTCAGCTATTCGCAGCTACTACCATTTCTGTGAATTACATCGTCGCTTGGTTACTTGGTTACTTCGATCACATTAATGGTTAATCTGGCCTCGCGGAATCCACTCTTCTTCTTCTTATTCTTCGGTTCTTCTTCGGTTGTGCCATTTTGTTCGATCACTGGCTTGATCTGAAAGACCTTGGCTCTCGAAAACCGGGAGCAATCTTTTGTATATTACCCCCTCTAGCATTTTTCCCATAGTATCTAAAAGTCATATGGATCTATAGGAGGATGGCTCATCTGAGGTTTAGTAGCCTTAAGTAACAGTTTCAACCTCTGCCATCTGCAATATGAGGGAGGACTCAAAAGTAGCGAGAATTGGACTAGGGTGGGGAGTGGGGAAACCCATTGATCGATCGGTCACAGTCACGTCACTTGAGTCGTTGCGCAAAGTGGCGTCGCTTTGAGTACACCGAATCGCCCCGGTTTAAGTAAAACAATGCGCCGCTGTGAAATGTTGTTTTCTGTTGGGCAAATCGACCGCGGAAACTATTGTAACGCTTAAAACTGCATATGGGGATGCTGCTCTAAGTAAAACCAGAGTCTTAAAAGTGGAGACCAAGGAATAGAAGACCAACCCCGTTCAAAATGTGAAAATGTGAAAATGAAGAATACTTTGCGATCCAAATTTGATGTAAAAATTTTAAAGAAGTTATGACGCATTTCCTTTTTGTTTTTTGGGTCCACCCTTGTATTCCCACGAACATGCATGCTTCGAACAACTGAACGAAGTCTAGATATCACCCCAGACTTAAAGTCCTTATTCGATATGCTGCCCAGGTCCCAAGTTTGTTGTCACCTATTCTACTGCAGATTTCCAGCAGATCATCTCTGGTGACTGTAGGAGTTTCTGTCGTGAAGATGAACGGCCTCCTAATTATCCCATCACCGTTTCATATGTGCTCCTCGTGGGTTTACGTCCGCCTCTCCGCAAGTTTTCTCAAAGCATTCTTTCCACCTATTAAGTAGTCAGCTGGAGGCTTTTGTTGGTTTTCTTATAGGCTTGTCTTTTTCGGCCTAGTTGAATCATATCTATCGGCTTTTAAGAAGGGAGTACAGTGTAGGAGAGTCTAAATGACGTTTATCTTCGGAAGTAAATCAAGGCTAAAATTGGCAAATTAGGTATTTACTGTTTAAATAGAATTATTGGCCACATCTTTGGCTTCAATTCAAAAGAAAAAGACCTTCTTAGACCTTCCATTTCCTGGTGCTTGTATTCTTCCTTTTATTGTCAGATCGATCGAAAGAACTTCGGAGATTTTTATTATTCATGGAATAATGACAGTTTGCCAAAACGAAGGTATTTTACAAACGTAAACAACCTAGCCAAACAGTTGTAAATAGCACGAACACCTAGTTCCAACAGGCCAACAGGCCAATTTCCTTCAATGTCAGGTAAAAGCTGAAAACTATTATTCCCTTCTTTAGCTTTTGTCCTTTCCTTTCTACTTAGAGATTTAAGCCCATTTTAGCCAGCAAGTTCTCATCGATTAACATACATGAACATATTATGGAAGATGCCTCTGTTCATGGTTGCAATCTCAGATTGATCTTCGATATCCCTATTACTTACATGCTGGTAGCTGCTACTAATTCGGTACAATATCTTCGTCTCTATTACTAACCAGCACCTAGATCCATGGCGGGCAACAGGACGATAGTTTTTTCCATTGCATAAGACGTTTATAAGCATCAATCGTTCGCCAAGGATGACTGTTGAAGAGCGCCACTTCATCAAATGTCGTTTTGTCATACCATTCTGTTTTGAGTCGCTAGGAAAACACCGTCTGCATAGGTCTTACGGCGCTGGACGTTGCTTGTCCCATAACAGTGTCCACGACAAGAACGAAGAGGAGTGGTGAGAGGACACTTCCTTGATGAATACCAACAGAGATATCGTAGGTATTCGCCTGTCATCGTTCCAAGCAAGGACCGTAAGTCATATCTTATTTCACATATTGCGGTCATTGTCGAAAACTCAGCATTCTTTCGCAGGATTTTCGTTTTTCCAGCATTGAGAAATTGCTTGGCTTTTTTTTTTCAAGGACGTTAACATTGGCCAATTTGTGTTCTCTGGATTGTGACTACCACTTTGAGGTTGGTCCAATATGGGACCTGTTAAAACGCCTTCTCTACCTCTTGTCCACGGGACAATCTAGATTGTGACTCCTACTTTGAGCTTGGCCCAATCTGGGTAATCCTGTTTGATCGCCTTCTCTACCTCTTGTTCACAAGGCAGTTCAGATCCCTTAGTTCAAGACTGCACGAGAGTCAAACCAGGATACTCCCAATATTCTGATCTGCCACGCAGAACGTGTTCCCCTTGTTGGTTATCGACGAAAGTTCGACAGCTATAGTATTGGTTCGAATCTTCCGGGTAGATTTGACACTGTTGGATTTCTGGAGGGAATAGACCTTTTATCGTCTAGCCTGACGAGAAGGGCCTCTGGACGTCCCTTCTCTCCTGACACTGACAAATCTTTCCGAAGGACAGTGATCGAAAGAAAGAGAGGTGACAGCTAATCAGGGATCTATTCTATGGCTGTCAACCTTTCTATTTTAAAATGCAGATATCTATACAGACAAACTATATAATACCTACACCAGATAACGATACACCGCTTAACAATTGTTATATTTCCGTTTCATTTCGATATCAAAGAGAGAAAGCATTTATGAATTTATTCTGCAAAACTAAATTATTCGCTTCATTAACAATGAAAGACAGCAATGAAATCATATTCCTGCAATTATTAATGCGGGTTTCCCTGTAAACTCTGAATGTATCTATTTATTTCGCTTTCGTTATTCTTCTACTTTTCATTTTTATGTTTCATTCATTCATCATTATTATTCTGTTAAACTGTGATGTTCTACATTACACTACGCGAATTGATATACTGCGTCGCCAATGGCTGCCATTGATTCCATTCAAAAGCCACATGCTCTTATAGAACGCATAGAATTGGAGTGGAATTTATACAGATACGAGATAGTTGCACCATTCGATGCTTTATCTATAATATATGCACACCATTTGTATGATATCATTAAAGATAATAGGGGAAGAGGGAGTTGATTGAAATATAGAGAGGTTTTCGCATGTAGGGATGGAACTCTTTAAAATGTTTTGAAATAGCGTTTAGTAAAACAGACAATTTCCAACGAACTAGAATATCTTATCGATGGTGTAATGGCACGGTTGATTGAGTGTTAACCTTTCGATCTACTTGCCCCGAGTTCGAAACTACATCAATTACACGGCGCTAACCCCAAACCGAGTGCGCGAAATTTTTCTCGCTCATTTACCGTAGAAGTTCAAACATGCGCAATGATTTTTTCCCACCTTACAATTTCAAACAATGCGCTGGGAGATGAATCTCCTGTGTTGAGTCTTCTTGCTTCCGAGCTTGAAGTCCTTCGGGGGTCTGGAAAAAATATTTAGTTAAAATAAAGCCATAAGATTGGGGTGCGCATAATTTTCTCTCCTTGCACAGATTTTCCACATAATTTTGACCCTGGACCCAGAAATGAAATTACACTCAATTGGTGAATTGAACTGGTGTCGATCGTCCTTAGCAAAAAGGATGATTCCACCTGGAAACTCATTTCCGGAGTATGACTAGTCCTCCATTTGAACAATCTTCAGCAGAAATGATCTAAACTTCAAATACTAAATCCTATCGGATAACAACTACCACGAATTATCTAAAATTCATCGAATCAAACCACACTCTCCCTTACCAACAAGCCTTAACCATAGATGCTTAATGTTCACAGGAATAACAAAAAAATAAAGGCCCAAGAAGGGAACTCTTGGAGACTCGCCACCACCATAAAGCCCATTACAACCGGTGATCGTGCGAATGATTGATGGTTCATGAATGTTGTTTATTATGAGTATGCTCTCCTCGGGATGGTACTACAAACACTTGAAGGAATCCCAGAGTGAAAATGAAAAATAAAAGATTCAAATGAAAGAACTCGGAAAACCATGCGGGAGTCTTGAAAACAACACGAGATTGTCGAGGAATCTACGAGTGAATACGTTGAGCTGAGTTTCACGATCTATCCTTCGTCAATAAGATTGAATTGAGTTTTGGAAAATTGAATGATTTGATTCATCATTTTAAGGATGTTTGTTGGGAAAACAATGAGGGGATTAAGTGGTAAAGAGATTGTACATAACATTCCGGAAAGGTAGATCTAAATTGAATGAGGATTGTGGACGAATAATAAACTTCAAGAGATTCAATTTTTATTCTTCAATTCATGAAGATATGTGTGGAGACGAGGGACAGCCTTTGCGAAAACCGAACTCACGGCAGGGGTAGCCCCCAGCAGTTGATTACTTCATACGCAAAGTCCTTTTTTACATTCACTATTATCTGTTGAATCTGTTGCAGTTCCTATTCCTGTCAATCTGGAGCCTGGAGAATATTCTCAGGTCGTGAGCCGGCTTCCAATGGTCGAGATTCATTTGTATCAACCTTATTTAATTATGCGGTCCAGCTCTATTATCGAGATATCTCTTTCAAGGCTTTTACCTTCGTTAAATGGGCTTTCTTCTGCAATTTAACGGTCAATCGGGCCAATAATTCGGCACAATAGAACCCTGTGACCATTTTGCCCTTCGACAGGTTGTCGATTCAGATCACACCTTGTGAATCCCAGAAAACGATGGCAATCACCTTTCCGGCCGATAGGGCAATCTTCGCCTTCTTTAGAACACATTCGCTGAGTAAAGTCCACTGTTTCCACTGTTCCTTGGCCTCTGGTGTACCCATCGATGGTCATGAAATGACGCAGAAACTCCTTCGGATTGCGCTTGAACAGGATCAAACATTGCTCTGAAGTGGTCTCACGTTGTCCGCACCAAAGGCGCCCCCACCCATCACGCCGGCAAATTTCTCTTGCAGAATATGACCCACGCAATCTTTTGAGATGCCTACTGTCTCAACTATCTCGCGCACCTTCAATCAGCGGTCTGTCAATACGAGATCCTGGATTTTTGTTACGTTACCCTCCGTAGCAGCCTTTTTCGGGACACCAGGACGTGGCCCATCACGACGTGTGATTGACATTGAAACTCGTTAGACCAATTTTTTACGGTCGCTATCGCAGTCCAATTACTGGGTTCTTCTGTTCCTGCCATCAATTTATAACCGACTTTCGCGGTATTTTTAATTGTTCAGTTTTTTTTTGCGGTGCAAATTTGCTATTTTACCGGTTTTCTCTTCTTTGGGGGGATGAAAACTGCGGGAACCACGTATTAATCACAACTATCTAAGCACAATTCCACGGGTTGACTTTGAACCACAATTAAACCGTCGTTTGCTCATTTTTAAAGGAGCGTTTCTAGCTCACACTTTCCTTTCGGTAGCTCAACTGAGATAACCCAGTCCATTAATTCAGATTGGATTTTTTTTTGAGTAGGGTTGGTGAATGCGTTTATGCACAAAGTGTTGGACTCCCGTAACAGTACGCTGTCGGGCTACTAACTAAACACCTCCCTCTCATCAGAGAACTTGCCTGGAGCCGTTTGACACATTACTTCGGGATAGCCCTCCTGCTCTCCCGCATTTGGGAGCCTTCAAGTCAGGGAATTCCTTTCACAAACGGGAAGGGAGGGAAGGAAGGGAGTTGTTAGTTTAGGGAACCACTTGCCATTCGGTCCCTCCGCCGGTGGAGCTCAATCTTCATCGCAAGAAGGAAAGCCTCCAACACGACTCCAGCTGCCAGCGTTCTTCAACATCTCTCTGACAATGTTGTCTGGAGAGAGCTCCCCTGTGTCTGCATAAAGCTGCTGACGAACGGTGTGTTCAGCGTCGTCCGCCACTCCATCGTGGAACACACAATCAGGCGATCGCGCCTTCCCTTCCTGTGCAGGTAAGACTGAAAACCTCCATCTCCGCTTAGAAGTTGGGTAAGGAGGATCAATCTCACCGTGCGTTCGGTTTAGCCATGGGTCTAAATTGTCGATGAGCCGCGCGGTGCATCTGCCCCTTGACTCATTTTGCTAAAAGAATTGCCACTCGGTGAGGGTGCGTTAAGGTTCCTCACGGGCAACCACCTCTATTAAATTTTCACTTTACGCTCCTTGGCAAGAGGGCAACGGAGGTCACTCCCGCGATGCCCATCACCGCCGGTTTTGAGACAGTCCAATAAGCAGACGTCACTCACAAGGCTTCCCGTCTCTGCACTTGAGCAAGGCGCTGACGATGCACCTCTCTGTCAAGGGCATCAGCCCATACTTACGCACAATAAAGCAGAACTGATTGCGTTGCTCCCATAAGGAGACGTCTCCTAGTAGATATAAGGTCCCCAACATTCGCCGTTAGTCGACTCAAGGCCGATACACCAGCTGCAGCCCTGTTCGCTGCTGTTTTGATTTGCTCTAAGAAGTTCATCGTCGAGTCGAACCAAGGTATTTACCGGCTGCTTTTGACTCTATAGTCAACTCGCCGATCGATATGGAACGCATGGTCGGGATTCTCTTTCTGGTCGAGATGACTACTTGGTTTTTTTTCCAGCGCAACGCTGAAATCACAAGCAGTCATCCATACGCTTACCCGTCGCATTAATATACCAAGTCTGCTTTGCGTTTGTTCAACAGTGCATCTGGCAACAAGTGTCGCAACGTCATCTGCTTAACCGACCAGGTGAGACTTTATGGCCATACCGAATCTCAGCAGACTATCATAGGAAGCGTTCCACAGGTCCGCCCCTAGGATGGATCCCTGTACTACTCCCGACGTGATTTCTATCCTCCTCTGGCCCTCTAGCGTCTCATAGAACAGGGAGCGGTCTTTCAGATAATCCCGCAAGAGATAGCTTGGCACCTGGAATGAGTTTTCTAATGTTCCATGTTCCTAGCGTATCTGTCCATCTTACGAAATTGAAGGCATTTTTTACTAGCATCCACTGTGGATCTCCCTGTTTTGAATCCGAACTGCCTTGGGGATAAGTCCCCGACAGGGCGGATCGCTTCAGCGAGTCCACTCCTGATGAGCTTCTTGAGCACTTTCCCGGCCCTGTCAAGCACACACAGCGCTCGGTATGCAGACGGGAGCTCTGAGTCTCCTTCACCCTTGCTGATCAGCGCGAGTCTGGCCACCTTCCAAAACCAATGAAAAATTCCCTCTGTCAAACAAGCGTTAAATGCCCCAAGCAGCAAGTCTGGGCGTTGGCGGAACACCAGTTTGTAAACCTCAGGACCTGACGCCTTCCTGTTTTTCATAGTGAGAACCGCTTCTCCGAGCTCTCTCATTGTGAAAAGGGGGCATTCCTCAACGCTTTCCGCGCTATTGACATCAACCCGTGCAAAGTGTCTGGGGAATAATGCGCGTACAATGCAGTCCATCAGGCTGATACTTGCAGGGCTTCCGGAGAGCCTCGATTTTCCGGGTGACAAGCTTATAACCGAGTCCTCACGGGTCCTCATTCACTTCGTTGACCAGGTAATGCCAACCGCGAGCTTTTGCTTTTATTTATTGCGCTGCGGAGTCTCCTTTTTGCTGATCTATACTTTGCCTTTATGGCGCATGTCTGCTCGTTGACGTGTAAACGTTGTGCCAAACGGCGGAGATTATGACACTCTCTCCCTAGGTCTGCAATTTCTGCCGTCCACAAGTACATAGAAGGCTTGTCACGGCTGGGGCACTTCCAGGGCATAGAAGCCTCACACTGAATTTACGGCGGTGTCAGCTGCGATGCTACCACCCACCGGAGTGCTGCACCTAAACGCACTCAACTCTTCCTCCTTTCCTGATATTTCGTCAATTTTTGTTGTTGATTT
Organism: Hermetia illucens; assembly: GCF_905115235.1. Taxonomy (NCBI): domain Eukaryota; kingdom Metazoa; phylum Arthropoda; class Insecta; order Diptera; family Stratiomyidae; genus Hermetia; species Hermetia illucens. The sequence goes on along the minus strand of NC_051854.1, from coordinate 8,251,068 downwards.
CATTTTATTCTCCATGGAAAATTCACCATCGCATCGTGTGCAAGGGAGTGGACCGCAATAGTCACGAACGGGAGTACCCTCGAGGACACAGCCCTACCCCAGTTTCCTGAGGCCTGACCTACGCTTAGCTGATCCCGGAATTCACGGACGAATCAGAGTGTACCGGTCATTCGCGGTTCGCTCTTTACCGAGAGAGCTCTTCTCAAGGCTACTATCTAGGATGCAGGTATACTGCCAGCTAGGGGTCAGGACTACTTACCTCGGGGACGTCACACCCCATACCATAAGCGATCTCTGAGGAATTATTTCAGATTGGATTGAACATTGAACTCTGCACTATTCTCGAAGAAGCGTACAACCAAAACTACCAACTATTTATGACAAGATTAATTGTGCAAGCTTATTCCATTCACTTCACAGTCTCATTATGATAGAATCTCTCCCATTGCCGCCACACTACATGATTCTATCGTGCGTATAATATTCGTGCTGATGATGAAGATTGCTTTTGGCACCACAATTTCAAAAGATAAAAACAGAACAATGGCTGTGTGGCTCCCTTTCCACATGTGCTCATTAATATTCTTCCTTCGCCTACGTTTTTTCTCCTCAAAGTCATTTCAAGTTTCAGCTAATAACAATGTAATTGTCGATCACTCATCAAAGTAATGTAGTAAATGCTGAAGAAATTGCACTTACGTGTCGGCTGGTGATGATTCAATATGACTGCATCATAATGCGACGCATTGAATGGCTAATAAGCGACCGCGGGGAGATAGCTCCGAGGCTAGGAGTGACTAGACTTAACCAGAGACGACAACGCGGAAAGCAATTGAATTCCCTACAATAAGTGAGTTGATGTCGGGGCTCTTAGGAGGCCAGGTCTGATTTCAAGAAGGATAACTCGAATAGTATTTCAGCCCCTTCTGATTGCAGTCATCCCTGAAATATCCTCTCTCGATTTCTAGCTGAGCTATCTCCCATTGAAAATATTTTTCGGTCCCTCGATTAATCCGGTCGAATGCTGCCTTTTGGGTTCGTAGTCCTTGAAATCCCCAGTGAACCGAGATCCACAACTTTCCCATGGAAAGTTATGTAAAGCTTAGGTCATCCGGTGACTGCACCAGACTATTTCATAACCGAGCAAAAGGTCAACTATTGCACACAAGCCTCTTTTTGCTTCTCTCCGAAGATATATATCTTTTTCCTAGGCTGCACCTATGGAGGTGTAGCGGTAATGGTTGCCTGCGTAATATTTCTTATAGCAGCCCACGCGTCAGCATTCATTAGCCATTTCAGTCAGACAATTCCACGACAACGAGTAGAATAGAACATGATGATGATGAAAGAAGAATGGAAAAGTCTTATTTTGTGTGCTGAGCACACATTTTCGCAGGAGCCCCCAACAGCAGCAGCTCCATTGGATTTTCGAGTATTGTGCAAGGCACGTTCCACGTACTGTGACCAAGATCCCCGGTGGTCAACGTGGAGGTAGAGTACCCTCTTTGCAGGCACTCCGTCATACACCTTGTATACAAATGTGCATCAGGCGCGCATATAGTTCCCAGTGTGGCTATGCGAGGGTATAGTATCTTTTCCGTGCACTTCTGCTGCTGCAAGATACGAGAACCTATAGCTACCGCCGTTGCACACGGTTGTGGGAATTCGCGGAAATTCGTTGAGGCATACAAACGCCGCTGCTGCTCTTTGAATAAGTTAGACAGTGTGTATTACTTGCTAACCGGAGTAGAGTCATTTTTCTCATATAACACTCAGATGCCCTCTGCCGCTGCTCCGTAATTTGCATATTGTTTAGGTGGATGCATGATAAAAACACACAGTAGTTCGCCTCGCGGGACCCTGGCACAATGGGTCTGGATTAGTATTCTTCACGGAAAAGATGTTGTTTTGAAAACATTTAATCTTTGCAGGAAATATGAAAATTAGGTAACCATGAAAATGCATTTTAGCTTAAATATTTTTTCCACAAAAGGGAGGTATCGAACAGCTGTGCTGGGTATTGATAGTGGGTGATCTACGATGGCCATTTCCTGGTTATTATAATTTCGTTTAGTTTCCTGCCGGGGAAATATCAGGTACTTCAAAGATATATGCCGGAAGCCGGACACAACCACAACTCCGACGAATGCAACCCTAGATACCCTCCTCAATAGCATTTGATTCTTAAACTGTTGCCCTCATGATAAGGCTCATAACATTACACCACTCACTCGTGCGGATTACCCACTCACTCAGTTCCAGGAATTTCCTGCCCGAACTCTGGGCATCTTCAAATCTTACAGCAACCGAAGGTCACATAACATCGCCGTTCAACCAATCTTCTACAGAATATCGGATCCTACAACTGCACATAGTAGGACACTCCTGTCTTCAATCCAAATATCTTTTTCTGCTTGCTCTTAAGAAGACAGTCTTTCTACTCATATTTGCCTCCTGGGACATTGTACATGTAATGGGAACAGGCTCGAGTCATATTCACACTCGTCTCTGTCAAATTAACGAAGGATACCATCCCCGCTCTCATGATAGCTTCCTTCTGAACCACATATTTAGCACCATTACTCACCTACACTTTCAAAATGAGCTTTTTATAAGCTCGGGTGGCGACCACACCATCCTGAATAGTGTGCATATGTAAATCCGTCCGTCTCAGCAAAGAGCCCCCCGCCCCACAGCCCACAGTCTACTGACAATCAGCTCGACATACAAGCGACTCGCCTGCTGTTTGCAACAACTCGGCGATGATGTTGTGCTGCCACGTCAACCACGGCTCTGCCTCTGATGTCACGAGGCAGGTTCATCCGCTCCACCGCAGAATTTGGGTGATACATCCAGAATTTGGACATCTTCTTTTTCTTCAGTCTTGGTCCCGTTCACAAGCGAGGTCGGGTCGTCGTGATCGGTTTCGCCATTTAGCTCTATCGAATGCCTGATTTGGGTGCAATCTCGAGACTTCTAAATCCCCATCCAGCGTATCAAGCCACCGTTGTTTCAGCCTGCCTTTTGGTCGAAGTCGATGCGATGTTCAGACCAATCTTGGCAAGTGAATTCTTGTTAGTGCGAATTGGGTGACCATATACCATCGAAGACGCCTGTCGCAATTTTTCCACGATCGGCGCAACCCCATACCGATCGCGGATATCCTCATTTCGGATCTAATCAAAACGTGTCACGTCACTAGTCCAACGCAGCATCTTCGTTTCCATTACCGCAAGACACCCTTCATTGTCTTTTGTAGTCGGCTAACACTCAGAACCATAGAGGGCGACATGACGGACGACATTGCGGTAAATTTTAGATTTGAGACGGTCGTTGATACATCGATCACAAAGAGCACCAGTTGTGGAACGCCACTTCATCCAGGTTGTGTTAATGCGTGAAGCAATTTCATAACGCAATTCTGGATTGACTGATAGCGTTGACCCAAGGTATTTAAATCGCTCAGTTCTGGGCAGATCACTGCCGCTGACAGTGATTGTGCCTGCTGCATGGGGATCGGTCGTCAAAAATTCCGTTTTGTTTAGATTCAATCTGAGACCGTGTTGCATGAGGCAATGATTTCATTTTTGGACAAGTTGCTCGAGATCATTTTTGCTATCAGATGCCAAGGAAACATCATCTGCATAAAGCACTGTGTAGGGCGCCGGACATTGGATATCCCGTGTGACAGTGTCCATAACAAAAACAAAGTGGACTGGTGAGAGGGCGCTTCCTTGATGTCACACCAACAGAGACACGAAGCCGTTTTGATACACCCACCATACTTCGAACTTCACTTTTCGGATCGTGGTAGAGCAATTCAACCCAGCGCACGAGTTCTTCTGACACTAAGTGTTGTCCAGAATCTGGGCATAGTAGTACGCATCTACCGTTGGACGTTTTCCAGATCGGTCTTCGTCCACGGCAATATTCCGAAAGCATAAGCCAGTGAAGGGCTAGTGAACACATTCAGCGTGCTTATTTTAATTTTTCCCGAAACTTGCAATTTCAGCACCAACTTCACAGGTCGCATGAATTGGAAAACCAGATATCCTTCAGATCACCAACTCGATCATGGGTTCTTACAGAATTCCCAGATATTTGTGGAAGTCTGCTTCGGTCATGGCTTAGACGTGCAAGGCCACCAATGATATGTTCGGCATGTGGCCCGTGATTACCTTTACGGATGGCTTCTGTTCGACTTTTGTCTATTCCAAATTCGACTCGAATATCTCGACTAAACATATCTACTATTCGTAAAAGACTTCTGATATGGTCATCAGTACTAGCATACCAGTACTAGGATCATTCATTAGCCTTGAAAGTGAGGTATTGCCATACAGGACTAAAGAGGGCTTAACAAATCCCCTTGGAAAATACTTCTCCGTATGCGGATGGGCTTTAAAGTGTTAGTACCTTCAAATGAACGCACTAACAACGTGGTATGCAACCCTTCCATATCTGTCGCCAAAAACTTGATTAGTTTCGGTTCAATGCGGTACAGATGTAGGGCATCAATTAGTCAGTTGAGCGGGACGCTGGAAAAATCCCCGGCATAATCGATATAGCAAGTATAGAGATTTCTTTGGGGTCTAGTTGCCTGTCCTACAACTACCGAATCAATAACGAATTGCCCTTTTCATCCCCTTGGTTCCAATCGGCAACCCTTCTGCTCCTCGGACAAAATGTTGTTGGTCTCGAGGCGCGGACGTTATAAGTTTGTAGGCGCTTAGTAAACAAGTAATTGGTCTTGTGATTGCGGAATCCTCCATCGTGTCCTTTTTAGGGTCAAGGTATGATAGGTAATCTCCGCAATGAGGGAGGGTGGAAATTCCTCAGGCTGTCTAATGACCTGATCTATGTCATGTGGTAACCAACCGTGTATACCTGGTAAACTTTTTATACCAGGAATTCTGGACCAGATCCAAACCAGGACCCCTCCCGTTCTTCGAGCTGTTTGTGGCTCGTCGAACATCCTCTTCGGTAACATCCGCAAAATACATGCCCGGCATAGTGCCATGGCGGACATCTTTAGTGCTAATTCAATCCGCAAGCCAGGCAGGTAACCAAAAAATCCACCCCGATAACTGTACTGTCTGGACGCTCTGCTGGGATTCGTTGAATCATTTGTATAAACTCCGCTGGTTCCTCGCGTACATTGCATTCTGAACACGCCTAGGTTAACTTTCACCATACCGTCGCAACCGATTTCATAGGACAAAGTATTTCCTGCCCAGAATGTCAACTGCCAAAGTTGATTTGAACAGCCTAGCAATATCCTGCCTTAGTGCGTCCCGCCGATGTTCTAGATGATTTTTCCATGGCGGATGTCTTTGGTCACTCAAACCAATAACGCGAAAGTGATTCTTCTGAACGCGTAATCTGACAGCTACAACTGCAACATAATAGATTGTAATTGGATAGTTGGAACAGCGACATATCAGCACACAGTAAAAATGCAATCTAATCAATTGATTTAACATAGAATTCTCGGAGTTGCTGCAGATGCATAGAGCATGGGAATATCAGGTCTGTCCAAGAGATCCATTTCCGAAAATTCTATACCCTTTCTTTGGAATTCGTCCCGAATCTCAGTGGGGACCTAAACCGGACGGTAAAGAAGAGTGTTTCGGCGAGCACTGAAACTGTTGCTCGCAATGCAGCGTGATTTTATTGATACCACTGCTTCTGTCCCATCCGGAATTGTGTCGTTGAGGGTAATGAAGCGGTGATGACCTGTGACCCTCTGGACAATCACGTGCGCGTATAGTGTGGGAAGCGCTCGATGAATCTCTGGTGCAACAAGAGGCGGTAAGATGTACCTGCCCCCACCGTTATTATTTTGTAGTAGTCCAACGTCAGTCCATTTAATTCAGTGCCTACGCGAAACTGCTGAAGTGGCCGTTCAAGGTTTTTAGAGAAACAACTGCAGCAGGCGAAGCCAGTTTCCTGGTCATCGTGGCGCCTTGATGTCAAACTACCCCACGATTAACGGCTTTGATGCCGTGCTGTCCATTACGGGAGCCCGACCCAGTCACCTCCCGCCGGTTATTCATGCCGGACCTTAAACTTCTCCTTCTCATTCCTTGGCTTTATATGTTATACCTAACTGCCAGGTGTGGTGGCAGCTTCCCCAGTGAGTCAGCTACTGTACTTTTCACAGCTTCCCTCTAAGACCCTGCGGTAGCCTACAGGCATTCAGAATGGAGCTATCTATCCCCCCCCTTTCGCAACCGGACATAGGACTGACTACGGCGAATTGTGTGGTGTTATTTTTTGATTTGTCGATGGTACCTTTTCGATTTTTGTCACCAATCAGACAGTCGTTATGAAATATCACCCATCCATGCAGGGCCTGAAGGACGTAGCTCGTACAAAATAACCGGAATTAAGAAATAAGAATCGTTACCAGTTCTGAGGAAAGGGGTCAACCCCTTGCATGGATTCCTTGCAGATGGGGGAGAGTGCGTGAAGAGTTTGAAGAAAAACGAATGGAAATATAAAGACAGAAACATGAACTCTATTAGCATGGTCTAGAAAAAACCCCTGTGTTTGGCCTGCAAGTCCGTAAGTGCTTATATTAATTGAGTCCTCAACTCCCTGTTTTCAGAAGCTTTTCTTGAACGTATAGAACGTGTCCAAACTGTCGTGCAAACGTTAAAAACTAAAACCCAGCATGCGACCTTATTCCTGAGCTATGACTCTAGATACATAAAAAGCCGTATTACTTCCCAGAACAGGAGCATAATTAGGGGAAGCCCTGACTCTATTTTTGGTTTCCTAGAAAATGTATTCCTTTTTCTAATAATGAATGACGCATTCCACAGTAGAACTATCAAATTGAGATACATCTCTTGCATCTTCTAAGTTTTTTTGTCCTTTGTCTCCCAACACACAATCGTAAATGTTACTTTGCAAAACAAGATACACCAAATTCCATAGAACTACAGTTTCCCCCGTTTATTTTTCATTAATTAGGATGAAACGATAAGACGTTGGACTGTCACGTAAATATTACAAGGATAATTAACTACAACCCACTCACCAATTGAGCACATTTATATTTTACGACCTCGTACAGTAAATTTTCGTATCATGTTCGTCCATTAATTTTTGATGTTCACAATCATTTTAAAACTAGTTCTCGTTGCCTTCATCCTCTTGATTTAAGTCGACAGGCGATTCCGTCGTACACACATAGTCGCTTGTATCTTTCCCGAAAGGCCCCTTTTCTCTGTGCGCCTATTCGATTTGATGTTCGTGCTTTTTATAGAATTCCCAAAGGGTCATCGCATATCTTCATCTCTTCTCGCGTTGCATTGCACATCTCGTGACACAAATTCTATTCTTTAATTTTTTGCTCAAGTTGGAGTGGATGTAGTGCCAGGGGGAGCTGAAATTCTAGGCGGTATTCGTGCAAGAGATTGAACCCATATGAACCCACTATACAGCGGGATTGAAACCAATAAGGGAAAGTTGGTTGCTCCCTAATCCTACTAACATACGCTACCTTCCCTTATAGTCCTAGCCAGAAGCTTAGGTCGGCTCGGCAGAAATGGGACTGAGAAGCCTTTTGCTCCTTCATCCCTTCATTCATTTCGATAACTTAAAGGAAATAGTTAGGACTCATTTAGGCTTCTCCCAAACTTCGAGTGAAACACCTTTTCCTACTTCTGCAATCCAGTCTGCCCAACCTTTATCCATGGCTTATTTTATGACAGAGTCGTGTTATCTCGTGCCTTTTTCCTGTCCTTTCTCGTGTTTCAGTTCAATGTGAAATATATAATTACGAAGACGTTTTTACTATCAACTATCTGTCGAAACCTCCCTCGGAAATAATCAACATGCAATTGCTAAGCATCATTCACGCGGTCACGAAATGTCTCTGGTGAGCTGCACGAGGCATCAGTGAATCGATAAAATTTGTTTTACATAAAAATGTTATATTCGAATACAACTAAATTGCACCATTCCCTTTGGACATGACAGTGAGCCTGGTACACTCAAGGATAGTCATTGGAATACTCTTTTTACTACCTACGACCTACCTACTGATGTGAATTCAATCTCATCAAAAAAGCTACCAAAAAACTCGCTCACCAAACCATAAGGATTAGTCAAGGAATCAGATAAGGCGAACTCGTTAAGGAATTTACAGTGACGTTCCTTCCCGAATAGCATTGCACAAGGTTGATATAAGCTAACTTCAACCGGAATATTTGGCAGAGGGCTGATGTATTATCCCAAGAGTCTACACCCTTTCTGACCGCTGATGATCCTTCGCACGCATGAGTTGATAAAAGCTTAAAGCTAGCGAGTAACAATGGTAGTGAATTTCCGTGTGGTTCATCCATATAGTGACACAAAAAACGCTGATGTCAGATATATCTGACATATAATTTGGGGTGACTGCAGTGGTGAAACGGAAAGGCTCAGCATAGAAGGGGTTTTACTCCACTTGAGTGCGATGGTGGTAAAAATACTTTCGCTTCTGTTTGGGGGAGCAGGCTGCATATCCTCCAAGCTAGGCTTTGACTCACAGTCCTTTTCCCTGGCAGTGAAGTGCGTATGTACTAGCAGTTCCAGAGTCTCATTAAACTTTCGAATCTCAAAAAAAGGATCGGCTACTATATTTCTTAGCTAGAATATTAATGAGATTCGTAAACTTGCAGGGGCTTTCATTGTTCTGACAATAGTCTAGCCAGGACCGCTTCCTGGCATTCTTAATGACCTACTTGGACTTCTTCAAGCAGTCCTTGTATGATTTGCGGTATTTGTGCTTGAGGTAGATATTGAAGAGACTCCCCTGGTCAGCTTCCTAGGGTTGGATAGATCTTCATTCCACCACCAGGGTAGCAATGTCTTTTTACTGCAGATCAATCGACTTTAAAGGCAGATTCAAACTCCTTTTCCAGAACCGCGACCACTGGCACCAGTTCGTCTGTGATACCAATTTTAATATTTTGCGTACGGAAGAGCCTGTTCTTGATAACTTGACCAAACTTTCTCGAGTCAATTCTCCTGTATCCTCTAAAAGAGTAATTGTGATCTGAGAAGGATCTCTGGTCAGATAATCCCCAGTTCTCCACCCTGAAAGACCCATTGTCAGTTTGCCAGTTTTCCACAACTGTTTGTTCCAGTTTGGCCATGGTTAGGTAGCTGGAATTCCAGACACATAAAGGTTTGCACTCTTTCTGGCGAAGATATAGTACATGATCTAAGTGTGTCCCGATCAGTGTCCTCTGTGCGATGGAATAAATTGTAATATTTACTTTGGAGTCCTTTGATGGTCAGCAGATTAACTGATGGACACTTCGAATGCTAAAAATTTATCTGCGATACCCTCAGCATGTTTTGCTTGCGTCAGGGTATCGTCAGCCCCCATCGGACCGGCAATCTGCATTTCCTCCTACACCTCGTTGGCGACATCAATTCATTGTTCGGTTTAATTGAGCGACATACTTTCACCTTCGCGTTCCTGACTTTCCATTCTATAGTACGATTTTGTCAATGCCTCTAGGCACTCTCCCATGGAAATTCTCTGGTTTTAAAGACGCAAGCAATAGACGTGCTTGTCTTTATCCGTTCGGCTCTTCGGCAACCCGATGTGAATCATTGTTCTCCTGCCCACACCGCGGAAGGGCTTCGTCGTTGCTTTTTACACTGTTTCCGAAAGTTGCTTGGCATCCGAGTCCTGTATACTCTATTTCTCTTCTTTTGTTGTTCCACCCCATCCTGACATCGATTCCGCTTGAAAGCGGTAGGTTTCGCCTTCTGTTTCTTTCTCAGGTGGTTATTGTTGTATTCCTCTACAATCACTTAGTATTCAGCCAGCTCTTTTTCATCCCGCTCGTTGGCAGTATTAGCCACTTTATTCCTCGCAATCTTGCTCAAAATGTGGATGATCTTCGCAGGCTTTCTGTAGCCGAAATTTTTGTCGACCCTTTTTCCTTGGGGGATCTCCGAAGTCGCCGGTTTCGGGGTAGAAGTCTTTGGTAACCCATGAAATATGTCAACCCTGGCTAGCCCGTTCGTTAAGGTAAGAATCTTACTTGAAACTGAAGGTGCCCCAGTTATCTATTGGCCACACAGCAATAGTGAAAGCTAGCTTTCACTGCCTCGTCATCGCCGGTATACTGTTCGGCAGCCCCTGCCAGAAGGCTATTTGAGTTTCGATTGACCGGGAACGAACTTCTAATCATATCGACAATACTGTGATCATAGTAGATTTAAGAGCTGTCTTCTAAATATGCGCAACAAGAGTGGTGTTGATATCGGCCTCAAAAGGGGCCATCATCTGATGTTCATTCACCGCTACTGCATCTGCTTGCAGGGGAACCCAGTGTCGGGCCTTAAAGTCAATACGCGAACTTCAAACCCACCCAAACCCCGTGCACTGGGCCGCCATTAAAAGTGCTTTTGCCTATGATACAGGTGAAGTTGTCGGCCACGTCCCAAAAGGACAAGGGCAAGGAATCTGACTGATCGGAAGCCGATTCATTAACGTATAGAGCTGAGAGCTTTGTTGTTGGTAACGAGTGGAGGTAAGCGCGACCTGCTGTAGCTCCGTTACCGTAGGGAAGTACGAAAAGTTCAACGTAGTATGTACCGAGACAAAAGAAATTCGACTATTGCGCCGATGAGGGAAGCAGAAGCTGCCGCAAATAGGAACGATTTCATCCCTGGTTGCAAGCATTTCGATGATCCTTTGAGAGGTTAATGGTAGAGATAACGAAAAGCTGAGCAAGTCAGCGTAACATGTGGATAAAGATTGCTTCTTTAAGCAGGAAGGTAATTATCACTATCATCAATACACTCAAAAAGAGTAAAGCCATCGGTCTTCTTGTGGAATTCTTCCAGAATGACTGTTATTTCCACTCATTTGGAAATGCTGAAGAAGAGGGTGGTCAAAGGCTCTCAACAAGAGCTGCTTACTGTCGCGGGGATATTATCTAAAATCATACTGGAACGCGTCAAGGATCACCTTGAAAGCTTGGTCGCCAAAAGGCAGGCTGGTCTCCGTTCTGGACACTAACATCCTTCAGATCATTGTGGTGCAGTGTGCGGGGTTTACTGCACCACCGCACCTTAAAGATTCGACAGCACCAACAGGGAGTGTATCATTCCGAGGATACTAATATCTATTATCAGAGTGCCCCTCTGATGATGCTGCAAAATGACACGTGTTGCATTGACGTAAAATTTCTGAGGAATTTGAGGTCCAAAGTGAATTCCAGCAGGGATGTCGTTATCGGTAACGTTCTTTACGCTGCCTTGCCTTAAAAAAGTGGAGAGTTTCAATTGACTGTGCCATCTGCCTCAAACACTTCGACCATTCTGATCACATCTGCTTGCTGTCTCATCGAGCCTAGATTTGGAAAGCAGAAACCAGAGTTAGACTGGAAATGAGCAAGCTTCGCAGTATGGCAAGCGACTCTTCCTATCTACATTAGTGGGCAAAACATCGAGGGTGTTGATAAATTTGTATATTTTGGAAACGTTATTTCTGCCGACAATCGCGAGAAAACTCTTTGCAAAAGGGAATTCTCCCCTTTCCTCCTATCTCCCGATAGGTCTTGTGACATCCCTTTGAGACGTGACCGACAATTTCATCTGCGTTAGCAAAAAACACTTCGGGCGGGTTCCATGAAGTTGGCTTTTTTTTGTGCAACAGGCAAAGTTGTCCATTCTTCGATGACGGAAGGATCGAAGAAACGGCCCTTATCGAATTTAGGAGCCGACGCTCGGTTTCTCTGTGAACAAACCCAGTATCGACACGCAAGCGGAGGCAAGTGTGCAGAAATCAATTGTTAGCGGTTTTCGATATGCAAAGGTCGTAGTCATGAGGTGAGTCCCTACCTAAACGTTGTGGGCGTCTAACTCTTTTAGTTACCTTTAACGATAAGCATATACTTTACTCAATACTTAAACTCCAACTTATAGAATAATTTTGAAATTGATCGACAATTTTCCACATCATTTGTAGACAAATTAAGTAATAAGGTAAAACACTCTGCTATTTTTTCGGCACAAATGCTCCATTTCCCAGCGGTACTGTTACGTCCTGGTGATTTTACATGAGCATTCGTCATTTAGACCTAACCCTACAGTTTTCTTCAGATGCGGATTGGCTTTGTGACCACAATCAGAGCCCTACTATGATAGGCAACGACAGTACCAATGTATACTGAGTGCATAGCTCAGCATTCATACTGTTGGTTGCAAGGCGTACCTGAAACTCTGCTGAACTAAAGAGTACAGCACCCAAGTTGTAAACACAACTCTGCGTTTGAAGCTCGCACAACAGCGTTTGAACGTCACCACAACACTCATGAAACTCTCACTAGGGGGTCAGCTGCAAGTAACCGGATTGAGAACGTATGCCCCAGAAATTCCTTTGAGACTTGCTGGCAGGGCTATCCCAGGTCCCATGGTACCAGTAATTTTTCAGATTAGTCCCAGTGCAGTAGGAACATTCGCCTACTCCATCACAACCACCAAGTAGAAGTGAGAGAGTGGCAAGCTAGGTTTTTTTTTTTTTAAATTTTCCTAGGAAATTTTGAGAATTGAAGCGATTGCACTTATTAAGATTGTTTATACTGCACAACTTACCATAGTTGAAAAGACTTAGTCTGTATCACTTAAATATTGATTGTATCTGAACATGAATTGATTTACACTAATAAAGCTATCTATCTATCTATCTATCAAGTAGAAGTGAGTGTAGTGTTTTCCGATGCCACCAGGTGAAGATTCTCTTCGGCCACTTCGCTTTAATCCGACCGACAACGTTGCTCTCTCGTCTTTCTCTTCTTCATCTTAGATCACCTTTCCAGTGTTACATGAAGGTCTTGGGGGTTTAACGCGAGTGTCTGCCGTGTAGGTATAATCCAACGCCCTCTTCAAATGCGTGGATCGAAAACCGTGACTGCCGCAACTAAGAGATAAGGCGCCCGAATTGTACAGCGCAACTTCACGCTTGAGCCCACGAGAAGCTCTTTCTGCGATATGGGCGCAACCACAACCACCATGAAACTCGCACAAATAACCGAGCCGAAAACACATCCTCCAGAAATTCTCCTGGAACATATGTTCTTAGAGGGCCATCCCGGTTCCCATGGTGCCAGATAACCTCCGATGAGGCTTCGTAGCAAGAACCACTTCAGATGAGTTTTCTCTAGACTCGGGTCTGATTGCCCTTCTCGAATGGGTTGTCTGGAATCAACTCTGTGCGAAGAGCCCCGACTAATACAGTTATGTCCTGGTGGTTTAAAGTGAGTACCTGTCAAGTTGACTTCTCCCACGGTCTCCTTAGGACACGGATTGGCTTTGTGACCGCAATCAGGGCCCCGCTGAAACAAGCACAACGGTTCTAGTCTATTCTGATTTCATGGCTCAGGATAAAAGGCCTGCCAAAATCTCTACCGAACGTTGAAGTACGGCACCCGTTGAGGTTTGAGGTCCAAAGGTATCCCCCACAACTCTCATAAAACTTCCACTAAGGGGCCATCGCTGAACACATGTGAGTCAGGAATTCTCCTGAGACTTGTATATTCAGGGGCTATCCCGGTTCCCATGGTACCAGGGAAGATTTCATGACATATTGCCACTTCGGATTCAGACCCGGGTCTGATCACCCTGATTAGGCCTCTGGAGCATTCACAGATAGAGGCCACTTGGCTTTGGTTTGGCTGGCAAGGTGACTGCCCCATCTTCTTCATCGCCACCTCAGAGCAGCAGCCCCTGTACTAGCCACAATGACTGTAAAACTTTTTAGCATTTTATCGTCTAAAAAGGCCGTTGCCACCAAAAAAATTCGAAAAAATCGTTTTCTATGTGTTATCTACACAAACTACTAAAAATCTCTCAAAATTCAGTTAAACTCTCAGAACAAAAGTACCAATTAATGTTAATATGAATCATTTAAAACTATCCCGAATTCTTACCGAATTTACATAAATTACCTTGACTGTAACTAGACTTTCTTCCGATTCTGAAATGGCCTAGCCCCTTGGTTAGAGCAGGACATCAACACATCCATATCTCTATGCAATTTCAAAAAGGTAATCCAAGCAAACACACAACCGCAACGAATGCAACAAGAAAAAAATTTAATTGGAATTTGTTGCAGGAACAGGAACGAAAAGGCAAATAAATATCTTTTCGGCCCAAGCAACAAATTCACATACTCACATCCAAAAACCAATATTCATACACAAACACGTACATTTTACACAATTTCCATATATAAAAAAAAAATATTCTTTTTTCTCTCTTTCCATTCGTCGTGGTCTTGTCTCATTCACGACGTGTGGTATAGGTGGCGCCGCATCATCTCTTAGCCAAAACATGTTTTTCACCGGAACCAATTCGACCATGATACCATTGAATTCGGACGCCCTTACGATGGGCGTGTCCAATGTCCAAAGTGCAGTTCGAACTCCGCCCACACTATGGCAATATCCAAGTAAGTATTCCTTCCTTCCTAATCTCGCGCGTCTGAGAGTGAATATTGCCTCTCGCATTTGGCTTATCTCGGCACTGGGCGTATGCTTTTTCGACTCCGCCCCATCGGTGCTGTGAGTGGTTCGGTGGCAGAGGCCTTGCCTCCAAAGCCAGTCTCCCCCATTGTGTTTACATTAGAGCTCGGGTCCCATGTGCCGGAGCTGTCGATGGGAGAATGGGCACCGTAAGTATGGCTTTTCGGTCGGCCATAACTACGCCTCCCGCTGTTCATTGCAAACGAGAACATTTTTGACCGCGTTTTGATGTTTTAATAGGTTTTTGGCGGATTAAATTAATGTGGGAAACATTATTTTTTGCAAATGCAAGAAAAGTGCTTTTGCAATTCACTGCAGTTGCCGGGGACAGTGGCGCTTTTAAGTAGATGCACTAAAATGCATGACGTGCCCATTGAAATTGTACAAACACAGGCATTCGACGCTGATGAATTGACTGCTCAGTTATGCATAAAATGCATGCAACTGCGTTCTATATTCCACTAGCGGGCATTTAGTACTCATTATAAATTTACAACAATAAAACAATATCATTTAAGCCCAATGAATAATAATGAATAATTGAAACGAACGTCATCTATCGAGGGCGGCGTAGGTACCGCTTCTATCTGCAGAAATTATTTATTTATTCATATATTCCGTGTCTGGTATGTGTTAACAATAGTTTCGCATGTGACTTCTTGTTTTTTAATCAAATGGATAAAAATAACTTTTGCATTTACCAGCGATTGAATTATTAGGTCTTAAAGTATTAAATGAATGAGTTCCTTAGGTTCCTACTTTGAGTTTTAGCTCCACAGACTGTTTGGCACTGCCAGAATGATGTGTGGTTCTTTCTACCTTCTCTATTTATTTAAAACAAAATATACTTAAAACTAAATCACTACAAATTAGTTTAATACACATTCACTGTTATCCCTTTGTGGGTCGGTGGACAGGACTAGAGTCTAAAATGAGATTGTTCACAAATTTCATTGTTGACATTTGTCACCTCAGTCTCATGTCAATCCGTCATCTGTTTCTGCGGCCATTGAAT
The DNA here is from genome assembly GCF_905115235.1 of Hermetia illucens. Lineage (NCBI taxonomy): Eukaryota > Metazoa > Arthropoda > Insecta > Diptera > Stratiomyidae > Hermetia > Hermetia illucens. The sequence continues at coordinate 8,235,513 of NC_051854.1, read as the reverse complement.
CCAGCGGCGGGAATTCATAATGGCGCCTAGGTTCGCGCCTTCGATATGCCGCCACAGTACTTTCCCCAATTCAGGACAAAAAAAAATAGTGACTATCACGCTAAGGAAACTAGGGAGGAGTAACCAAAACGAATGAATCGACGCAGGGTCAAAAACAGTTTTATTGAGACGCACCAGAAAGAGCTTTGTTTTAACACTCATTCCTTGAATCCCGCTTTCTCAATACACGATGGACACATATCATCTTGAAGAATCCTTATTCTGAACATATGCCTCCTAGTGAATTATTGCCAGCGAAAATGCCGACAATACTACTGCAGTCTTCTTGCTTTTCGACAGGATACACTTTGCAGTATGTTTATTTGGTTCTGACTGGAAAAGTTTGGTATATCTAGCAGCATTAAGGCCCTGTCATCTGCCTTAATGGGAGGGTTGTTCCTAGGTTATGATAGCATTAGCCAATGCTGGTTTCGGTCCGGACAAAGGCGAAATGAACCCTCTTTTATTAAGGCATCTGAAATTTCATTTCCCTCTACACCACCATGTCCAGGTACTCAGAGTAGTTCCACCGTTTTGAATCTAGAAATAGAGTTCAATCGGATCCTCCATTCCTAAAGGATTTTTGCAGTAACCAAAGGACTCCTCAACGTCCTCATTGCAGCTTGACTATCGCTACAGATTACGATGCACTTGCCCTTCAATTCCTCGTCAATGACCCAAGTTGTTGCCCTTAGAATTGCATAAATTTCAGACTGAAAGACCGTTGCATATTGTCCCAAAGGAAAAGCCCACTTCTCTTTTTTACTCGAGAGGTAGACTCACACTCCAGAACTCTGTTCCGTTCATTGTAAACACTGGATTCAGTTCTGCCAATAACTTTTCCAATGCTCTGTACCCCTCATTTCTGTTGATTGCCTTTAGATCTAAGCGAATTAGTCATTAAAGTCAACAGGGTGATAAAGAGATACTATGGTGCTCTACATATTTTCCCTGTGACACAGAAGAAGTTTCCAGTGGAACATTCAGAGCTATCCAATATGCCAAAAGTAAAGGCATGGCGGTAATAGAATAGCAGGATGTGATGTCAACGCTCATCACATTTGCTGGGGAAGTTCCAACATCAATGCAAGAGGATCGAGACTACTGGGGTATCTAGTAGTAATCGATTTGCAGATCTTTAATTTGGGTAATGAACCCATTTTCTTCAACGTGGTCAGGCGAGAGGTCATCGACATCACGGTGGCATCCCCTTACATTGCGCTTCTGGTTGGAGGGTATCAAATGATATCACACTCTCAGATCAGAAATGCATTGATTTTGCAATGGGCATGGATGCACCTCAACCCACTCCATTTCGGAATCCGCGGAAAACAAATTGGGCGACGTATAAGATAGAACTCAGCGCCAGAATCACGATCCCTGAGAGGTGCAAAAAATGCATTGCTGGAATTGAGAAGATAACCCAGATAATCGCAACTAGCATGAGAGAAGCTTTCGAAGAATGCTGTCCACTCAAAACGTCAGGTGGAACTCGGATTTGGCAAAACAGAGCAGAACGACAAGGATCGTGCTCTGAAGTGTGATTCAACCGCTGGCTGGAATCACTATAAAGTGGCACAGAAGGCTCTAAAGAAGATCATAAAATCGGCTAAACAATCATCATGGAGACGCTTTTGCGAAGAGACTAACTCTCTTGAGGCACGTAGCCTGAAGATAGGTTATTTACGTTTACAGAAGTGCTTGAAGTGCATTTTCCAGGCAGCATCTAAAATCTCATCTCGAGACCGACAGGTGCAGATAGCCCTCAAGCAAGAGACTGGAATTTGGCATGCAAAATAGTATCATTGGAGCGAGTAAAATGGACATTTAACTCGTTCCATAGATACAAGTCTGCAGGTCCGGATTGCATCATTCCTGCGATAGTGATAGAGGGAACTGATTCCCTGGGTCTACATATTCGGAATATATATCGCGCATGCCTAGCACATGCCTATATTAGAATTAACTGGCATGATGTGAAGGTGATATTTATTCCCAAACCAGGGAAACCCACCTACACGGACGCAAAAAGCTTCCGACCAATTAGTCTAACGTCCTTTCTACTAAAAGAACTTGAAAGACTAGTAGATCGGTTCTTAAGGGATACACACATTCCTAAGTCGCCACTTCACTGTAGGCAATATGCCTACCAGAAAGGCAAAGCCATGAAAAAAGCACTCCATTAGCAAACGGCAAAACTTGAGAAGGTGATATCCGATAAAGAATATGCCTTAGGTGCATTCATGGACGTCGAAGGTGCCTTATTCGCGGCAAGACAGTATGGAATTAATCCGCTGTTAATCAGTTTGATCCTTCCCATGCCAGAGTGGCGAAATCTGTTGAGGCAGGGTGTCTTAGGGGCTCTCCTCTATTATGGCTCTTAGTTATGGACACCTTGCTATAGCTCCTGGAGGACACAAAAGTTTTCGTACAAGCATTTGCGGATGATCTAGCCAAGATAATCGTCATATGCGACCATGCATGTAATCCACAGTTGGTTTCTCTATAATGGACTCACGGTGAACGCCCGGAAGACTGTTCACTAGGAACGTCAGCTGGAGCAGCTATAAGCTACTCACCTTAGTAGAACAATGCAGCAAAAATGGAGGGGTCGCAGCCAGTTGGTGTGGAGTTGTCATGAGATGCTGCTGAAACTTGGCCGACTGAACGAAGCATTCCTGATGTGGGTGCCGGGATACTCAAACATCGTTGGTAATAAGGAAGCTGACGGACTGGCTCGCCAAGGTTCTGAATCCAAAATGGTGGGGCCAGCATCAGCTTTTGGCATCCAGCCATCCACTGTCAAGTCTACTTTGAAGGGGGAAATGACTAGGACCCACGCAGCCGAATGGAGAAATTTGAACTTTTGCCGACAGCTGAAAATCTTTGTGGAAGAACCCGGGGCATTTTGTTGTCCCTTAAGAAGTGGGACATGAAAACCCTAGTAGGGCTTTTAGGGGTACACTGTCCCTTAAATTACTACATGGAAAAAATCGGAGTGGTGGTCTCGGCCATATGCAGTCAATGTGAGGAAGAGGAAGAGACGGCTCTGCACATCGCATGCAGCTGCGAGGCCTCCTCAGACCTCAAATGAAGATACCATGTTAAGGTTTTCTTTAACAAAGAGTCTGCGCATTCTGTGTCTCTGGAGAAGGTTCTCAGATTTTTGGAAGCCTGCGAAAGTCGTAGGCGAGAGGCTGATGAATAGGCTATTTTTGGGGGTAGTAAATGGGCCTTACAAAGGTCTGAGTGCTTGGAGCTGCCGGTTATCCCATTAAATAAACTAAAATAGGCCTGGAATTCAGAGAACTTAGAAGAGGGCTTCAGTGCTACCACATGCACGGCTGATCTGATTTTTCTGTTCCAAAGAAAAACTTTTCGTAAAACTATTTTGAGTCACAACTATTTTAAGATTACAAATTAACTATGAAACCCTGGAAATTTGACCACGAAACCACCCTTACCAATGCGGGAGAGCACTCTTCACCGGGTTTGAGAAAGAACGCCTTACTACGGGCAAGGAATAAACTTAGAAGCATAAGGGCCGATATATACATCCTGCAAAATGATAACGAGTATGCGTAATTTTCAATCAGATATGTTAAAAAGGAATGTCAAGAAAATGCTCATGACATTCACACAGGAATCGATACCTATTTGTAGCTGACGTCCCTCCAGATAGTTATCAAAATTGCCGCATTTGGGACGTGCATTACTATTCGATACCGCAGCACCTAACATAGTAGTACTCAAGTGGCATTGGAAGACTGTAAATCTGCCGCAGGGTTTTATCTGTTATCTTCACAAAGACACTCGGTGAAATCCTTAGACACGCATGCAAGTATTTAAGTGCTGGCAAATGAAAGACTGATGTCTTTGCCTTCCTATTCTAATTACATTGCACGTACGTAATATCCTAACAGCTTTTGCAGTGTGTGTGCACTAGGCTTAATGTGAACCTGGAAAGCACGTATTATGGTTGCGTCATAGCTGGGTATAGGAAAAATATTGATGATGGTTGATGAACAAAACTATTTTCGCACAATTTTATGGGAAACCCCATGGTTACGGTTTCGCTTGGTAGTTCTTCTGAGAAGGATACTGGACCTTAACTCTTATTGTACGCCTGTAAAACCAATCATACACGCTCCGGCAGGCATGTCAGTAACGTTTGAAGGAGCTACAGAATTGTGGGGTCCGACTGGCCTGTCAATTCCAACTGTACACGTAGTCCCAGCCAAGCCATTGGGCAGTGCCGTCCTTATGCACTTGGGGAGGGCGATCAGACCCGAATCTACAAGGGACTCATTTGGAGTGGGTCTTGCCACGAAACCTACTCTGAAAGCATTTGTTCCAGAAGAATTCCTGGAAGATGTGCTCTCGGCCCGATAATTTGCGGTTGGCTCCCTTGTGGGAGTTTCATAGTGGTTGTGATTTTGCCCATATCGTGGCCTTAGCTCCTTTCACACACCAATTGATCTGGATAGCGAATTCTAAATCCCAAATCAGATCCAACGTCAGTTTGAGATAGGTAGCTGGACTAGCCCTGAACACTTCAATTTAACTTTGAAGTATCTTATCAGAAGCACAGCAGGAACGCTATTTACGACCAATCGAAAAGTGGCGCTTTCTGTATAGCCCAAATGCCAACTAAATTCTCCTCAGGCCCGTAGAGAGAATTTGCCGGCCCAGGGTGAAAATTATACGGAAAACTGGGCAATGGTGAAAATTGTGCGGACCTCTTTAGTATCCTTTTTTCATTGAAATTTCCATCTAGACCCTCGCGAAAACTCTGGGCCTGGGGTGAATTTATTGCATGGCAATCAAACATTTGTAAATGAAAAAGGCGTGCGCCAGAATTGTTAATCGATGAACGAAAAGTACCGAAAGATCCGGTGCTTAGACCTCATGGAAGTGACGTCAATTTTGTTAATTCAGATATCTCCAGTGGTATGTCATGGATGTTTTACTACGACTCCGTTACAAAAAGGCTGATTTCAGAGTACCACACTCCACTAGGAAAGCTCGCATGAAAAAGTGTGGGCATTGCTCACCACAGATTTATACCTACCGGAACTTCTGTAAAAGCAGCATGGAGTGCGGAAGGGGGCAATCCGGTGTGTGGAGTCAGGTCTTAAAAATAGCCTCTAGCCACACATCATTGTTTCGCCAGCCCCCCCTCGAACACCGACCTGGCTCTCTCTGATTTTTTTTTTGTTTTATCGCGTAGAAAGAAGGATTGGAGCACACTTGAAAATATCCATGTACAAGTCACATTGGCTCTAAAGGATTCTCGAAAAAGGCCTTCTATGTCTCCAAACATCATTTTCAGAAGGGTATCGACCAATAAGGGTGATATTTCAATGCAGTCAATAAATGATTTTTTATTAATTTTATCTCATTACCTATGAAACACGTCCTGCATTTAGGAAACATTAAGTGACGTGTCTTCCTCACTCTGCCAGGTAAAGAGTAGTTTGGATCGTGGTGGCTTTGGTCGTGGTCCATTTGGACAATGTATACTTATATGCTTTCCAACAACTGCAAGGAGAGTGACTTTCTGGTGAATTTTAGTTCTGGCAGTAATATTCCAAGACTACATCCTCCATAAGCGACCTAAGGATTCAAAAATTTAGATTTGAGATTGAAAGAGACAATTTCCATGTTTTTTTACATGTATCTTACCTTTTTGTGAAAAATTCTTGCTTGCTTCTTAATCTGTCACCTTTTGGTACATTACATTGGGCTAGTCCTATTCAATTTAGGAACACATGATCAGCGAATCAGGAAGTCTCTTCTATTATATCGTCTCTCATATCCATTTCTGGTTCAAAGTGTCCTCCGGCCTCACATAATAAAAAGGTCCACAAAAAGAGTTGACGTCTCCGGCGAAGAGGGTTAAGCTGGTGCTCTCCCGTTCTGCAAATTAACAAAATTTGCTGTTTATCATTGACCACTCCTTTGCAGTAAATACAGTTGGCTGAACCCCGGTTGCACGCCACCGATTCCAAGATTACTGCCATGACCTGAGGGCTAAGAACCCTCTCTTTACCTGCGATCGCTTCGTCGTTTGCCTCATTTTTTTCTGAAGTATATACGACCTATCTGCAACCTATACAATGATTCCAACAACTTACACTGTCAACAATACCACTGGCTCTAAGACAATCCGGTAGAAAGACGTTACCCACATAGCTCCTCGCTGTTGAAGAAGGACGGAATGAACCGCGCTAATTAGCAAACGATGCCTATCGGATACAAGACCTCAGACATCGGACATCTCCTGGTTAACACAGCAACATCCTAGACGAAGTACCTCGAGAAATCTGGGCATTCCCCATGGACTATGTCACACGCAGGCTGAGCCTCATTGAATCGACAGTTGTGTGCTAGGAATACCAATATTAAGGTCACCGAGGCGAGTTCATATGAGTTTTCCGTTTCCTTTCTTGATAGTGTGGGAGTCTTAAGTTCTTTTCTTTTCGTCCCTGTCGTATTCACAATTTCATTACCAGTAACTTACCCTTCTTGCTAGCAATTTCGAACTACGACAACAAGAGAGTATCCCTGTGGCCCCAGTGTCATTCGTCTCAACATTCGCCCTGTCAGTCACAAGATGCTCTGACTGCGCTGGAATACCAGGAAACTCCTTTAAAACTCACGGACTCATTTTTTGAATAGTATGAATTGAAAGAACGCGTACCTCCCACAGAATTAGCCTCCCTAGACTTGTATACAGTATGAGGTAATGCTGGACCCATGGTTGACGAAGAAATAGCTCTTTAGGATAACACTGAACTTTCCAGGATTTTATAAAGGCCTTTCAATCATAGTTTATAAAATACTATCCCATCAGTTGGTAATGGATAAACTTCATCTTTTTCCACATCAAAAATTTCAGAACGCCAACTAAATCGCTACTATACGAGCCCCCGTAATTTCCACTTGACTTCTGTCGTCCAATCAGTCTACTGTCTTCCCGAATTGCAACTGCCTGATTCGTCGACATTCAACAAACGACAACAATATCGCTCCCCGTTCTCCACGAATATCCTTCCAAGTACCCACTTCACCTAAGATGGTTCTTGTATTCCTTTTGCCACGGTAACGCTCCGCAAGGCAAAAATCTTGCGCAAGCTCACTAACCGCCACCATGAAACGCGTTCTTTCCATAGCAGTGGGTGTTTCCGTACATCCGATTCCTTGTTTGCGTCTTTTTGTTCCTTTTTTCTTCATCTTTTTTTTCTGTTGTTTTCTTTCAGCAGCCCCGGTACCTGTTGAATCGATGGTGCCTATGCCACCGGTCGGCTTCCAATTGGTTCGTGATCCCACAACAGGTCAATTTCTATTTCTGCCGACAGCCGCAACAATAGGTAGGTGTGGGTGGATTTCGTATCTTGCGAAATTGTTCTAAATTTGTGGATTTATTATTGTTGCTATTGTATTATTAGATTTTCTCTGTTTAGAACCATTTCAACAAGCCCTGGTGTGGCCGGCATACTCACAAACTACAGCAGCAATTCAGCCCCCGTTGCTGATACCGCCACTAGCTCAACCGCCCCCATTGGCTCCGTTGCAGCTATTGGGCTCTGATTATCTGACTACAGCCAGTACAACATTGCATCAGGTGCGTGTAAATATAAATTCGGAATTAGATAAGGAATGGTCAGTGAAATGGAATTGTTTTTCACACAAGGAGAAAGTGAACATCATTCCATTTCAATTCAACCATATTTGCGAAGGACACTAAAATATCTTCTTTCTCCTTAGCATACTCAAACACACAGCACTCGTTTCGTTGCCCTCACATCCGACCCCAAACGGAAGACCACAACAGGACCTACAATCCCTCTACCAATCCCGCATCATGCCCTCATTAAAATCGAAGATTGTAGTAGCGGGAGTACAACTACAACAGGAACGGGGACGACAACGGCTCATCATCATCACCATCATCAGGCAGCAATATTCGGTGATGAAAAGACAAACGGCTCAATACACGCGTCGGCGGCTGCTGCATCCGCGGCGACAATTACAACGGCTGTACAAACTAACGACATGGGAACAAACATCCCAACTCAATTGTACTATCATCAACCCTCCGCGGGGCTTATTCAAATTGCTCCACATCATGGCCAGAGCAATGGTGCAAGTATTCAGGAATGTCGACCTCTTGTGGGCCACGAGTCTCCTCCGCCGCTCGTTATACCGCCGATGCTTGGAGCGGCAACCGTGGCCGCGACTCCTCCGGCCACAGGTGCAACCTGCCTCACGCCACCACCTGAACAAACAATTGCGGCTGCAGCCGCTGCTGAGAACATGAATTTGGAGGCAGCATCAAGTTGCGTTCCCGAAGTTCAAGATGCAACTATCCAAACCGACACGCCGGTCATGAGTGAAGATGACACCATCGAAGATTGCTCGTATGCCAGCAATGCGGGAGACCCCCCGGAGCCCCGGGACTCCACCATAATTCCGTCATCGTCGACAACGTCTCTGTTGGTTGCACCATCGACGGACGTGTGCCATAACGTCTCTAGTAATTGTTGCCCTCCAGAGGAGTGCAATTTGCAAGAGTCGTCTTCATTGTCTTCATCTTCCATGCCCAAGGAGTCCCTCAGTGAAATGGTCATAGACTCAAGCAGAAACGATTCTGGTTTCGATAGCAATGCTGTGACCTCAACGAACTCCCTGGAAGAGTCCGTTTCACAGGCTAATGAGGCATGGAATTACAGTAATAATGTGGTAGAAGAAGCTGATCAATCGGCCGCCAATCTCACCGCAGATATAGCTAACAATAGCATATCAGACAAAGAACAATCAATGGTTAATAAGGTCACATCCACTCCGGTTGATCTAAGCGGTTTAGAACTCCTCTCAAACATCAGCATGGAAATCGAAAAGAAAGTTCCCTTCATCAAACAAGAACCAATCGATATGATCCCCCAAACACCGACCCAACTCCAATCGACCCAAGAAGCAGAGCTCCACGAACAATCATTCTTAGCTCCATCTCAGACGGCAATTTGCAATGGGGGCTCGAGTGAAGTTTTGGACGAGAAGTCTTCCACTGAACAGTACCCCGAACAATTGGGAGGACTGAATTTGCTCTGTGCGTTGGCCGAGCAACGAATCCAAGAAGAGGATGGTAAGCGACATCGCAAACGCTCCTCATCTTCATCGGCAGATAGTCACGGGTCGAAAAAGAAAAAGCATAAACATTCCAAATCGAGCAAGAAATCGCGGCATGATAAAGAGAAAAAGGATCGTAAACGCCATCGACATTCACAAGATGAGGAACATGCCGCCGATGGGTCGTCTGTTGCGGTCAGTGGAGCCGCAAGCAGTAGCCAGCAGGACTATGGTGCCGACGATGCTAACGCAGGGGACGAAGACGACAGCGTTGGAAAAGAGATTAAAGAAACTTTTATCAGAGTCAAGGCACAATATGCAACGTGTAGCACTTGCAAAACTGAAGCAAGCCCGCCGCACTGCTGCAAAGAAAAGTGCAACTGGCCCACGCCCGAAGAACTGATCAGTGCTATGGAAACGGACATGCGACTCAGACTTGCAGACATAACGCGACAGTGCCAGGAGAAGAAACGCGAATTGGAGGAGATCAATCCATTGCTGCAAGCGCGCAAGAGCCAATTGCAATCAGACCGAGAATCGACGCCTGTTTCAAGCAAGAGCTCTGCTTCGAGGACGTTCCTCTCGGACAAACCCGGTCCCAAGTTCACTTGCCTCTCTCCTAGTCTACTCTCAGAAACGCTTGGCGGCATTGAGTTGCCGAAAGCTTCCAGTGATACTGAATCCAGTAAATTCGAAGATATCGAAACGAGCTCATCATCGTCATCGAAGCGAAAGGCCGGAACCCCTCGTAAACATGATGAAGGGAGCACAGAAACGATAGTTGCAAAGAAGCCTAAAAGTCTTGTGGGCTACATTCTAGCCTCAAAGAACCGTCACAACGAAAATGTTAAGGAGAAGAATGTCTTCGATAGTGCTGGCTTCCTGACTGACGATGCCAGTGTATTTTCCGAGTCCTCCTGTAAACTTCGAGCTAGTGTGTTCAAAACCGAGCTCAAAACTACAATCAAACAGGAGGTTTTCGATGATGAGCATTCAAAACAGACAACTCCCGACTCATTCCCAATGTTTAGTGATAGTAGTAACTTTACGCCTGAGAAGAAAGTCCATAAGAAGTCGACGCGACACCATTCGAAACATAAGAAGTCAAAAAGCAGCAAAGAAAAGAAGCATAAATCGTCCGAGGCGAAGGAGAAGAAGCGCAAGATAGATGACCGATGTGTGCTCAAAGCCGAGCACTTGGACAAGGACAAGACTAGAGTACTTACGGCCATGGGTGGATTGTTCTATGCAGGGTGTTTGAGCCCCCTGCAACCACCTGATGTGTATGCAGTAACGTTGGATGGGGAGCGGGGTAACCGACCACATATTATGTCCCGCGAAGAGGTCTTGAGGGATGCTGTAAGTTTTAGTCTATCTTGATAAGAAATTGGATGTGATTTATTGAAATATTACCATAAAATTTCAGATATTAGAAATCAGTCCCGCATCAGTTGAGGAAGTCCCACCTGGAACTCGTTTATGCGCTTACTGGAGCCAGCAGTATCGATGCTTGTATCCAGGCACGTCGGCTGAGCCCGGTACCCCCGACTCCGTCTACGATAATAAGTTTGTGAGCGTGGAATTCGACGATGGCGACAGTGGAAGGATTGCTCTGGAAGACATTCGGTTTTTGCTCAATGATTATCCAATTGTCGGTAAGTAACAGCAGATTTATGTCATTCCTGTATCTGGAGCTCAAAATTTGTCCATCATATTACAGAATACGACCCGAATCCATTGCTATCATTGGGGAAGCGCAAGCGTCGCATTAGTCAAGCACAATCTGAGGCTGCGTCAGGTTCAAAACCTGCAGAAGCCACCCCGTCAACCAGTCAAACGAAAACAGAATTATGCAGCAGTGACTACCTTGAGCGACGACGATTGAAGAAAATCCGAAAAGATCGTCAAAAACGACTCGATCTCGATGGAGCTGAAGGATCAGAACGTAAACACAAGAAGAAGCACAAGTGCACCGATGAGTTTTGTAAGCATCGAAAGCACAAGAAGAGGAGGAAGCATAAGAAGCGTCATCATCGTGAAAATGTTGCCGCCGCGGATTCGTCACAAGATGCTGACTATTCACAGGATGCATCCCCAGTCGATGAACAATACACCATTGAACAGGACGACAGCATATCACAGAATGGCGAGGCGAATGAAACTGAGGCTGCTACACCGAAGAAGGAAGAACCCGAAGAGGAGGCTGATGCGTTCGACCCAAATGCAAAGGAGGATACAATGACAGAAGAGGAGGTGGCTTCGTCGATCACAGAAAGTTCAGGATCAATTTATGTAAGTTGCGATTTGAATCCAGTGGAATAAGGGGTCCTTCAATTTTCAATGTATTTCCAGGAGCCCGGGAAGAAGAAGGAACGTCAAAATTCTGCCGACAATCATAGTAAGATCGCAGCATTCTTGCCTGCTCGACAGCTGTGGGCTTGGTCAGGAAAGGGATATCGTAGAGCGGGTGCTAAGGGACGTGCCAAGAAGCATTTCTACAAGACAATTCAACGTGGAAAGGAGACAATAACGGTTCGTTTTCCATAGAAACTACTTCTGATAATGTGAGGATAATGCTTTCTTTGGTTTTTCTCTATTTAGCTTGGCGATAGTGCGGTATTCTTATCAACGGGACGTCCAGATCGACCTTACATTGGACGTATTGAATCCATGTGGGAGACATCTGCAAGCAATAAAGTGGTTCGAGTTAAGTGGTTCTATCATCCCGAGGAGACTGTTGGGTGCTCTAATCTCAAATTTCCGGTAAGTGACAAATTTTTTATCACTCTATGTTGGGCTTCTTAGGAAGTGCTGTATTCTGGAATCGTATTTGCGGAATGGATGGCGGAACACTTGCAAAATTGTTGACTATTGAAATATTATATAGATTAAAGAGGCGTTTTATTTTGAGAGAGAAGTTGTTTTTCCCCACATTTTTCTGATACATATTCAAAAGGGTGACAAATGATACTATTCCACGACAGTGGACGAATGTGAGGGACAAGGAGCGTAACCTTCTCAGGAAGTCTTCACGGTAATTGGTTGATTGATGTTTCTCGTCCCACAGAGGGATCTACAACAACCGTATTGGATTCGGTATCCTCAAAACCCCTTCCCGCCCTAGTGGTTAGTAGTAGGGTCCTAAATATGCCATTTGGATTCCCATTTTCTGGTGTGCTACGATAGACTCTTTTTTTTAGCCACTTGGTCTTTGATATACTATCAAAAACTCTGCCCAGAAAGCAATTGGTCCCTATTAGGCAATCCAACTAATGGTGGGACCGTGCCAGAGCGAGTACTTTGCATGACAAACGCGTGAACGCTCTAGAAAGAATCGGTCAGACATACAAAGTGTCCATGGAAAGTGTCGACTCGAATTCAAGTGTAAAGTGTTGTAAATCTTGTAAAATAAAAAAGAAACGCCGCAAGGGACGGCGCATGGCTCTTTTCCTTCCACTCTTTTCAGTCCTTATTTCTCTCGTTTGTCGATTGTCCTTGCAGTTTGCTTCGCTCCGCCATGAAATTTACACGGAGAGAAAAACGGAAGCAGGTCCCACAATAATCGTCGTGGCTGTACGGGTGCCACCGCTTTCGCAATTTGTCCACAATGGACATCGGAATGGTTTAACCATTCGCTTGTCAGACTAAATGAGGAGAAAATTAAATTTTGACGTGCACAAGGAGCAACTCATTAGGCGTCTATCAGTGAGCAAAACGGCCAAACTTAATCACATACTAACAGAGCTAACGCTTAGTGACCGTGCGCCAAGCCGCTGTCCGAAACGAAGCAGTTAGCTGGTGACACGTTAAACCAGTTGACTCAATTGCAGCAGTCAGTACCAGCGTTAACAACCACTACTTCTAAATTGGCAGAAGTAATCGGCGCTTTGAGTTCAGAGTCTGGATCCGCCTCCCGAAAAGGGCGTTAGAGTAGTAAATCGTCAGAAACCTCGACAAGTACCGGGACATGTTGGGACCATCGTAGGTTCGCTGAGAGCGCCACAAAATGTACCAGGCCTTGCTTTTCTCAATAAAAAAAATTATCTGGCAGAGGCTACCCGAAATGCAGCCCCACGCACCTGACAATTTACGGCCTCTGGAGTCGGCGTTACTACCTTATCGCTACAAGCACTCAAGTCTCAGTTCTTCTTACATCTTGAAATTATAAATTAAAACCCCGTCCATCCGCATGTACAGGCAAGTGGACATGAGTTTACATTTCATCATCGCTTCATCATCACTTCCATCTTAGGCACAGACTTCCTGTGCCAATATTGACTGTTGGTTGATCTGCAAAACAGATCCCTGATTGACCGCACAACCTTCCTTAGGTCATCAGGAAAAATCTCAACTTGCACGCCCAACACTCTTTCTATTGTTTTTGAAGACGTTGCCGAACCAAGTCTTCACGCACTGCAATAATACTACCGAGGGTAGTCTCTTTGAGCCCGCTAAGCATGCCGTTTGCACCACTTCAACACTACTGGCTCCCTTATCTGTTCGAGGATGTGTGCATTACCATCGCAGAAGCTCGCAGTTGCGCGGAAGCTTCTTCTTAAGCATGGTATTTGCAGACCTTCAGACAGTTGTTGAATTTCCCCACTTCACATGGTCTCTTAACCCAATGACGAATGGAGGTCTTGATCATTACAAACGTCCAAATGCCCAGACGATTTCCGACTGATACCCAACTCCACGCATTAAATATTCCAAGAGTTCACTAGGACAACGTTTGGACTGGGGATGCCGCGCAAACCTTTTAGAGATTCATTCATTTTGCACTACAATCCTTCACTTTTGCTTCGTATATTGGGATATGTTCTGGTGGCGCCTTTTTCTGAGTCCTAGTATTCAGAGCACCTTTAGTACATTTTTCGAGGTCTCCCCCGTTGTATATGCATCTCCGACATCCTTGTATATGCAGGCGAGATTCTTTGGCCATCTGACTAATTCCGAAGGCATCCAACCGAACTCAATCAAAATGCAGGCGATTTCGAGCTTCTCTGTACAGATATCCTCCATGGCCAATGAGAATGAGAATATAATTGATCTCTCCATGCTTTCTCTCCAGCCATCCCCCAATGTAAGCGATCAACCTGTAAGTCCAATGACCCTTTTTCTGATTGGTCGCATCGCTTATGGATCTCTCCCCTTCAGTTTTTTTCACCTGCGATAAAGAAAAGATGGACCTGATGTTATATGTATATGTTCATTATTTCACGTGCCAGGATGTCAATCGGCATTATCCCCGAGATCAGGAACGCTGTATCAACCGAGACGGTCCTGAACGCAACACACCCTTAAGGCTGTTCTTCTGTAGACCGCACTGAATTTATGTGCATTGCCTAAAACATGTACCCTTTTTCCCCAAACTAGGACTGCATATAGCAAGATATAATTCATCACCCTGGCTATGAGCAGCCTGCAATTATGCCGCGGCCCTCCTACGTTCGGCATCATCCTTGCCGGAACCAAACTCGTGGTGGATGCTTTTTCGCAAGTATGCTGTATGTGTTGCTAAAAGTTGGGTTTTCCGTCTTTCTTCATTTGCTAGTATTTCATGGCCAGCTTGTAAGCGATGAAACGATTCCCAATTCTAATGTAGGCGTAATTTCTCTTGCGGCGCTTAATGATGAGGACCGCTTCCGTCTTTTCCTCCGCGATAGCCAGTTCAGCAGTCTCTGACCAAGCCTTAACAGCACTGATTGCCTCGCTTGAGTACAACTCAGCATCTTCGAGGTGTTTTGCGACCACAGCCAGTCTAATTTCGGCAGCGCAACCCACCACCGTGGCCTCCTCCGGAACCGGAAGGTTAAATACATCATTATACATGATGTTCCAGTGGGCACAGTACAGCGCCGCGGGGACAATGTATTCCTTTGGTCCATCATCGGTGTTGTATCATAGTGTCTGCTCTTGCAAGTAGCTATCGACAATAGCAGCGCGGGAGAGAGGAACACCAATCGTCGCCGGAGACTTTCGTATAAGGTTCCAATTAGCCGAGTTGAATGCATTCCTCACGTCCAGGGTCACGGCCATGCAATATTTGCTGGTACAACCCCTTCCGTGAAATGCATTTTTGGCCAAGCCAGTAACCATTTTGATGGCATCAATGATCAATTTGGCTTTACGGAACCCATACTGCCGATCTGAAAGGCCTCCTTGGCTCTCGCCTTATTCTGTATGCCGCCCAGGCCCGGGGTTGTGCCATCATCTATTCGACTGCAGATCTCCATAGCTCATCTCTTGTGACTGTTGTCTTGCTGGGGAAATATCCCTAGATAATTTTTAACAGGATAGGGCAGGTGATCTGCCGAGATGAACGGCCTCTGAATCGTCCTGTTGGGATTTTATAGGCGTTACCCCACGGATTTATGTCCGCTTTCGGACAGAGCTCCTTAAAACGTTCCCTCTTACTCCGCTGGATGGCGAGCTTGAGGTTCTTGCGGACTTCCTTATAGGCATGCTCCTTTTGCCCTTGATCGATCCTACATATTGCCCGTTCGTCTGGCTCCAGAGCAAATCGATCGAAGGTTGGCAAGTTCATTATTCCACCAATAATTGGGTCTTCTAGTGGAGAATGTGCATCTCTTAGGCATCGATGCGTCACATGCTTTAGATATGCTTTGCAGACCATCTTTGTGTTCTTGTGGATTTCGGCTTCCGGGGTGCGGTTGTTCCGCCCTGGGTCCGTCTTTAGTTGAAAGGTAATTGCCTGGTGATCGCTCCACGTGAAATCCTCGCTGACTTGTCAGGTCATATCACGGGCCAGCGCATCTACAATTGAACCAGATCCCACTGTCTAATAAGTGTTTATATTACCTTCATTGGCCAGAACTATATCCAACTGGGCGAATGCTTTCAATAAGCATCGTCCACTTGCGTTAGTGTCTTTGCTTCCCCACTCGATGGACTGCCGCGAACAAGATCGTTCTACATGTCTTCAAACTCAGGCAGTGTGAGGCTCGGTGCGTCGTAGGAGCCGTATACGAATCTACCGGTTATTTTTGCCACATACAAAGCTACTAGCCGCATGATCCACGCTATATTATATGGATTGAGGACCCTACGCCCATATCGCCGCTCCACCAGTCGAATCTGTGACCCATACACCACGGTCAAGGTTTCTGTACGGTTCACTAATAATAGTAATCTCCATCGCAGATTCGTAAGTAGTCTGCGCAAGTAAATCCTGCGCGACCTTGCAATGATTTAGGTGTATTTGTATTAGCTTCATTTTTTCACTGCAGTTAACGCCTTCCTAAGTTTCGGACATTTAGCACTTCCAGCCATATGTTAGTTATCTCGTCCTTCTTTTCCTTCGCGCAAAATGCATTTGGGGTCCCTATTGCACTCCTTGGCAATATGTCCTTTTTCCTATCACCTTCGATATCGATTGGATCGATCTGTTCTCTTAGTCGGCAAACAACCCATCCAATCCGAACCTTCCCCATGGCCAATAACTTCTGCTGGCTCCACTAGCAGTCGCAATGTGGCCGTTTCAGTACCCTCATAGACTTTTCTTAGGCTCACGATAGATTCTTCCCCGAATCCCTCCAACTTGAATTGTTGTTTGAAGGCAGTGCAGATCTCTTTCCTAGATGTTACCTCATCGCGATCCTTGAAAGGAATATAGATCTTATGTTTTTGGAAACGTGTCGCGACATTCTCTCTAATTTTTTCAGCTCAAACATGAGATCCTCTCTCTGAGTCTCCGGATTTGATTGACATTTCAGCCGTATCGTACCGTTGGTCCACATACGATAGATTTCCTTTGCTGGAGATTACAATTGCCTCGGGGCGAATTCGCACCTTTAGTTTCTTATTCCTCTTTTGTTGTTAACGAGCTTAGTCCATCCACCGTTTTTATTTTCTTTTGGTTTCATTTCGCTAGCCAGCATTCCCTCTTTAGGCATACAATTCAACTACTTTACCCCCAAGTTGCATGCAAGGTAGTTCTGGGTCAGGGCTTTGTCCTCGGTGAGTCTTGGCCAGATTATTCCCATGAGCTTCCTCTTTTACCGTCTTCGGTATTGAAGGAGATTGTAAAATGGATGAGCTTCTCCTGAATGGATCTATTTGCTGCTGCTGGAGTACCTCTTGATCAGATGCGTTGAGTGTCGAGTACGCCTTTTTTGGCCAGCTACCTCTTTCCAGCCCATTATTCTTTGCCTTTGCAATTGGAGTTTTTGGCAGAGTCGTGCTTCAGCCGGGAGCTCACTACCAAAAGTCGCCGGTGCTCGAGGTACTCCTTCTCAATTCGCCCATGTTGGTTTTACTTTCTGGCCCATGCACAGTGAGAAAAGAAAAGTGCATAAACACATATTTACACATCAATAGGTATGGCCTTATTCATCACCTGCGGTCGCGTCTGATTGGGGACCTGGCAACCCCTTATAGGAGGATATCTGGTCTGGGCGACAATATGGCATCTTTGTTGTAGGCCTTAGACAGTCCCTATACATATTACTTGTTGTGCACTTGAAACGCCTGTCTACAATGGAACAATTCTGGGCAAGGTGCAAGAAGTTCTGGTAATAGTAGCACTGCACCTCTTGCATCGGCTTGGCTTTCTCAAGCGGCTTTTTTTTTGGTCAAGTATACATATACTTACTGAGCTCTTGAGAGGGCTTGGAAGTACCGACCAATACCCCTAATTACGCCCACTGTAAGGCGAAGAAGAATGAAAGGAAACAACTGACTACGCCGTCAGAGACCTGTCTCTCCAAACACAAGGAGGCTGCACACCAGAAGCCAGTATCAGAAAAGACGAGGAAACGAAGAAGGACTAGACTGTCGGCTCTGCTCATTAAGCCGACGGAAGACAAGACATTTGCGGAAGTTCTTAATGAAATCCGGTAGAGGATGAAACCCAAAGAGGTGTCTTCCATACGGAAAACGAGAGATGGCGGAGTCCTCATCGAACTGAGCACGAAGACGACTAGCAAGAGTATGTTCTGCGAAACGGTCAGGGGGTTATTAGGGGAGAAGGCTCTAGTTAGTAGCCTAGAACCTATGTACTCGCTTGAAATCCGGTATCTTGACTGCCTCACATGAAACGTGGAAGTGGAGGCGGCGAGAAAGCGTGAATGTCCAGAGATAACCAATGCTCGGGTAGATACCACCTCTGTAAATGCGCGAGGCCACAAACTCGCACTCGCCCTCCTTAGTAGTGGCGCATCTGGTGAGAACGTTGCACAAACTGCGGGCTCGGGATGGTGTCCAATCTTTAGGGCAAAACTGCAAAGGGCTAGGATGTGAATGGCATGATCCACATTTTACAAATTAACATGGACCGGAATGCAACCGCTCTCCAATTGCTAGCGCAGTTCACTGCGGAGGTAAATGCTGATCTAGTACTAATCAGCGAGCAATATCGAAACTGGGACCTGGCTTCATGGCAGAGCCGGGCTGGAGGGTGCTCCGGGGTGAGGTAGCGTTGAAGCTGACACCGTCGTAAATTCAGTGATGAATCTGATAACGACGGCGTGTGAGGTGTCCACGACACGACACGTCCCAGTCGCGACAAGCTGCAGAAATTGACTACCTACGGTGGGAGTATTATAAGCTTTGCCGTTTGGCACAACGTTTACACGCGAATGAGGAGGCATGCGCCATAAAGGCACAGTATAAATCAGCTAAAAAGAGATTCCACAGCGCGATAAATAAAAGCAAAGCTCGCGGCTGGAAGAACCTGGTCAACGAGGTGAATAAGGACCCGTGGGGACTAGGCTATAAGCTTCTCACCCGGAAATGCGGGACTCTGGGGAAACAAAACACCGACCAGAAGGGGCGGCTTTGTATGGACATTATTCCCCAGATATCCTGTACGGGTTGATGCCAATAACACGGAAAGCGGCGAGAATTTCCCCCTTTTCACAATGAAAGAGCTCGAAGAAGCGATTGTCACTATGAAAAACAAGAAGGCGTCGGGTCCTGATTGCATCGCGGCGGAAATTTACAAACTGGTATTCCGCCAACGGCCAGACTTGCTGCTTGGAGCGTTCAACGCCAGCTTGAAGGAGTGCATTTTTTCTTCTCGCTGGAAGGTGGCCAGATTCGCGCTGATCAGCAAGGGCAAAGGAGACCCGGAGCTCCCGTCTGCATACCGACCGCTGTGTATGCTTGGCACGGCCGGCAAAGTGCTCCAGGAGCTCATCAGGAGTCGACTCGCTGAAGCGATCTGCGTTGCCGGGGATTTATCTCCAAGGCAGTTTGGGTTCAGAACAAGGAGATCCACAGTAAATGCTATTATGGAGGTTGTCGATACGGTTCATTGAGCTGACTCACATAGCTGCCGATCCTATTGGATATTGCTCCTCATAACGCTTGATGTCACATACGCTTTCAACTCACATATGTTAAGTAAATTAGAAAACTCATTCCACGTGCCAAGCTATATCTTACGGATATTGAGGGATTATCTGAAAGGCCGCTCCGTGCTCTATGTGACGCTAGACGGCAGAGGAAGATGGAAATCACGTCGGGAGTAGTACAGGGATCCATCCTAGGGCCGGACCTCTGGAACGCTTCCTACGATAGTTTCCTGAGACTCGATATGCCCAAAAAGTCGTACCTGGGCAGTTGTGCAGATGACGTTGCCGCACTTGTTGCCGGACGCACCGTTGAACAGACGCAAAGCAGACTTGGCATATTGATGCGACGGGTAAGCGGATGGATGACTGCTCATGGTCTCAGCCTTGCACTGGAAAAAACCGAAGTAGTCACCTTGACCAGAAAGAGAATCCCAACCCGGCGAGTTGACTATAGAGTCAAAACCATCGAAAGTATTCTTCAAGCAAATCAAATCAGCAGCGGACAGGGCTGCAACTGCAGTCTCGGCCTTGAGTCGACTAATGACGAATATTTGGGGCCCTGTATCTACTAGGAGACGTTTTCTTATGGGAGTAACCCAGTCGGTTCTGCTCCATGGCGTGGAGGTATGGACTGATGCAATTTAGACCCGTGGCTGAACCGAACGCACGGTGAAATTGATTACTTCCTTATCCAACTTCTAAGCGGGCGTGGAGGTTTTCGGTCTTGCCTGCATAGGGTTGGGAAGGTGCGATCTCCTGGTTGTGTGTTTGAACTCTTGGCCGCGTTCGAGAGAAGAATCCTCCGAAGAATTTTTGGCCCCCTACATGAGGATGGACGATTCCGTAGCCTACACAATGACGAAATCTATGAGCGATACCATGACCGTCCGGTTGTGGATAAAATTCGGTTCAATAGGTTTCGGTGGGCGGGTCACTTAATCCGTATGGATGAGGATGATCCCACCCGGAAAGTCTATAAGGGCAATATCTATGGTAGAAAAAGAAGACGAGGCAGACCCTGCCTAAGATGGAGCGATGGCGTAGGTCAGGACGCCAGACAGCTTTTAGGGATATCGAATTGGTGGACCTCGGCGCAAAATCGGGATGTCTGGAGTTCGTTATTATGGCAGGCCTAGACCGGATACCGATTCTTGCGCCGTTGATGATGATGATAATGAATGGTGGGACGGCTTTCGTCAGCAGCTTTATGCAGACACAGGGGAGCTCTCTTCAGACAATATTGTCCGGAGAGATATTGAAGAGCGTTGGTAGCTGGAGTCGTGTTGCGCTTTATGTTCGGGCAAAGAAGATTGAGCTCGACCGGCGAAAGGACCGGATGGCAAAAGGTTGCCTAAACTAACAACTCCTTTCCTCTCCTCCCGTTGGTGACAGGGATTCCCTGACTTGACGGCTCCCAAAGCTGGGGAGCGAGAGGGCTATCCCGAAGTATTGTGTTAAACGGTTCCAGGCTAGTTCTCTGATGACAGGGAGGTGTTTAGTTAGTAGTCCGACAGCATACTGTTGCGGGACTTCAATACTCTGTCCGTAAACGAATTCATTTACCATCTTCTCAAAAAAAATACCCCTAATTGTGACTACATCGGGAGCGCCGGTGGGCTCGCGCAGGATATGTCTCTATATGGAGACCGCGAACCTAGTCCTCAAGTCAAGGGGGTGCTGATTGTAGCGTGTTACCTTTGCTCTCTGATGATAGCGAAGGTCGCGGCAAGATCTTCAACACCCACCGTAAAAATAAGGCTTCTGTCACCTTTCTGGCGGACATCCCCAAGCCCGTTCTCGTCTTTTCCTGGATGGCCACTAATTGATCTGCCACCATGGTAAATTCCTTTGAATTTTCAAAGGAGATTTTTGGACAAACATTTTTTTTATTTAGTTCTCCTCGGTTTTTTTTTACTTTTTTCGTAATTGTGGCGTGTCCTTTTTTTCCACTTCACCCAATTACTTTTTTCGAATGTACGATATTGCGTTTTACAAAGATATTTTTCATTTGAAGTCCTTCCCCAATTGATCTTATTTCATTGGGCGATGCTCAGCCATCTTGGAAAAATGGAGTAAACATTACCCTCCATATAATTCACAATTCAATAGCCAATAATGTAAACAAAACAGATTTTGTTTACAAAACAAAGCGTCTCGGTCCAACTTGAGCCGAACTATTTTACCTGCTGCGGGTTCTGGTCGCCTAGTACTCTGGGCAGAATTTTCGTAAATTTCGATCGCAAGCAAAATTTGCTCGGGCCGGTCAGATGGGGACGTTGTTTGTTGGATTTCAAAGACTTTTCTGGCCATTTTGAAAAAGTCATCGTGCGGAGACGAGAAAGGGATGATGTACGGATGTGATAGCGGAATGCTTACCTTCCTGACGAGTGATCCACGCATTTCAAGCGTTTTTATCCCAATTTAAATAAAAAGAAATCAGATTACGTGTGGACGAAAGTTTATTGACAGGAATTGGACACATATCGACACATATTTATGAACATTTCAAATGCAAAGTGGTTGTTTATATTAACAAAAAACACAATCATAGGACGCACTATTTCCCTGGGCAGTTTCGAGGTCTTCCAAGGACAATTCCCGACAGATCCGCAGCAGAGTCCAACGAAGAAACTGTGAGTGGCCCCAAAATGAAGGATTTAGGTGCAAACGCTTAGCAACTCGCGGGTGGTGACGTTCAAACTCTGCAGCAGGTGCGCCTTCAGCATCGCGATCTCGAAGGTCCTGCAAGCTCTCCTTATATCCTCTGGCAGCACAGATTATCCGACAATTTTGTTGATCTGGATCTGGACATTTGTCGGAATTAATCTCGCCTTTTGGAGCTGCAATCGACGTTCGCATGAGGCACGGTTTTGGGCCTGTAAATAAATAAAGAAAGGAAATGGTTAGAAGGATTGAATAGGCAAATGGAGAGGGACATGTTTGCAATGAGACCACGTGAAGCACGTCCTGTTTAACACTTCAG
The DNA here is from genome assembly GCF_905115235.1 of Hermetia illucens. NCBI lineage: Eukaryota > Metazoa > Arthropoda > Insecta > Diptera > Stratiomyidae > Hermetia > Hermetia illucens. Next base: position 8,213,043 of record NC_051854.1, on the reverse strand, counting down.
AGAACCGAATCCGTCGGTCTGCCCGGTATCTTCGAATGGCGAGGGAGACATGTTTGAATGGTCTCATTGCAAAAACACGTAAACAATCGGAAGGTAGCAGTCTAGCCAGTTCTGCTTCAGTTTACCGCAATTGGACATTCAGAGCTTGGCTCAGGTACCTTGGATGGGCAACGTAAATGTAAACAAAGTCTTGTTCCTCAAAAGTAAACAAAGTCTTGTTCTTCATCATAGTAAACAAACTCAATGTAAACAAAGCCAAAGTAAACAATGCGGATGTAAACAAAGGCCAAGCATTTCAGTTGACCTGTTTGCGACCTGCCTGCGAATTCTGGGGACCTAGTATTTTGCTCGAATAAATTGAAATTTTGCTAGCGACCATTTTTTGGGAATTTAACACGATGCTGGCGGGGGGTGGCTGTTCGTAGTTATTTTGAAATGTTTTTTGATATTGACTAATTTCTGATTTTTTTTGGATTCAACAAGGAAGCGGGGAATGGAATGCCGTTGATGGTGGTACACACAGTCCTTGGCCATATTACTTAGAAGCACTGCAGATTCTCTTAAACCTTAATTACCGGGTGTTTTTCAGCTTTAGAATTTATTAATAGACACATTTATGTAATGTGTATGTATAATATACTTAGTTACCTAATTGTTAACAAAAATAAAACATCATCTTTTTAGAAAAATGTGTATTTATTAACTGCTAGAGGACGTTGAAATGTATGCCAGAAGATATTAATATTCGGTTGAGCCACCGTTTGCCGCTATAATAGCTTAGGTTAATTTTTTCTAGGAGCTAAGTTTTGGTTGTGATCACTTCCTTAGCCACTCAGCTCAGCTCCCACAAATTTTCAATTGGGTTTATATCGGGGCTATTACCCGGCCATATTTCGCTCTCGGAGATAACTTTTCACAGATTGCGCCGTTTGACCCGGGAGCCCCATCCTGCATGAAATGACTGGCTCCTCACTCGGAAACCATTCTCTGAGCTGGGGAACCAACCGAGTTTGCAAGACTTCTTTATTCTGATTTTGCCTCATTATGCCTTTTACCACGTACAAACGCCCAGTACCTTTTTGCCGCTGATGACTGCCCCGATCATAACCTTTGTAGGGTGCTTCACACTTTGAACAACGCAGCCAGGATTAAATTTTTCTTCAGGATGATGGCGCGAAAACTGAGTTCTATTCTGCAAATATCCTAAGTATCGGTGGCGGTTCTTTCATCATTTCATAGTAAATGATGCATTTAATATCAACTTACCGAGCACATCTGTTTTCTAGGCAAATTTTCCTCAGAAATCTTTCTGACCTGGTAGTAAAAATGGGTTTCCTACCGCATCTATTCCTTCGTTTCACACACAATTATCAATAATTTAAAGTGCATCTAATAAATTGGCCAGTGACTGAAGGTAGCACTTCTTCCTTACCAAAGAAATGCTAATTAACATACTCTTATTCGAATTAGAGGAAAATAATATCATCCTGTTAAGATACTCAGGACCCTGTTTTTGAGGAAACAAACTAAGGTACTACTCGACTGAATGAAATCCTGCAATCAAAACCGAGGACGAATGGCTTAGTTATTATCATAATGGAGCTAGGCGTATGATCAAGCAATTTGTCAGTGTCTTCATTATCAAAGATGCTCGAATGTCCTGGTAGCCAACGCTATCATCAATGCTTCGTTGAGTCAAACGGGTTCAAGTAGCGACTGGTGGCAGTCTCAGGCCTGACGGTAGACTTGTGAAAAGGGAGGATTCCCCTTGGGCTCAGAGTTATCTCGAAGATCCGGAAATATAAATGAAACAGAGGAATAATAGGGAGTATCGCACGATTTCTTTCTGCTCCAATTTTCCGCATAATTTCCATCCCGGGCCAGGATTTCCTTCTATAACACGCCAATGAAGATTGCTATGACCAAGAAAGTTGGAATATAGTTTCATCTGCTATTTTGTTTGAGGATATAATGATCCTGGGTCCGCCGCCTGGCGGGCCGTATTTTGAAGTATTGACTGTCCGCCCAAGAAAAAGAGTCATCCGTGCACCGCGAAAGATGAGTGAGTTGTTTCTCTGAAATAAGTACGGCCCGCCATTAGGCTCAGAGCCGCTTTATCCTCAAACAAAAAAAAATAGTTAACTACGCTCAGACCAATCAAGGTTGTTTTCTGTCACGTCTGAGGTTATTGGCTCTGTCCTGTGATCGAAACAAACAGCAAAATTTGTTTATCAAGTTCATTCTAACTTTATGATCGTAATCACAAGGAAGAATCTGGCGACTATTCTTACGTCCCGGTGAATATTATTACTTAAAAATTCGTAAGCTAGTGGCCGGTGAATTTCGAAGTTGACTAGGTAGCGGAACGTTAAACACGCCTCGCTGAGGGTCGAACTCTATCGTTACCATTTTTTCCTACCGAAAACGGTCCTTGGTTGGTTTATGGAATGTGTAAACATCCTAACGTGCGGTTCTATTGTATGGTGGCAGGCCCTGAATAAGCAGTACAATGGAAACAAGCTTTATAGAATTCAAGGGATCGCATGTGCAAATGCCACTGAGCCTCTACGGTCGTACCCGCCAGATACTCTCAATGTACCCCTACACTTTCCTTCCTAGACCACCGCATTAAATATGGATTTCGCCACATGCAAGGCAAATTTCAAGAGGAATTCCGTTGTGGATTTTCCAACCTGGGCAAAGTGGAAGACCGACGACGCGCTACAATGTTATGACACAGTATTTTCGGTGTAGAGATTTCCGAGTCGTACGATCTTTACGGATTCGCCAGTATATTTCACGCGGAAATAATGGCGATGTTGGAAGCTTGTCGATAATGGTACAATCCGACTCCCATCCGTAACATAGTCATTCTGACCGGAAGCCAGCAGACCATTAAGGCTTTGTATTCAATTGCGACTTCCTCCAGGGTGTTTGGGCAATGCAGGGAGGCGCTTAATCGTCTAGGCAGCACGCTCAAAGCGATCATAGGAATATAAAAGGGATTCGGCGGGCTGACGAACTGGTGATACCGGGCTCTGCTTTTGATAGTCCCTCGGTGAGCGCAGTCGGCTTCATTCCATTGAGTGCAGTGATAATTTCGCTTATGTTTGGAGGAGCGGTCGGTATTCACATGTTACAGTTGCTCATCTATGGAGATGGAACTTCACATAATGCTATACGATCTAGAATGGTGGTGCTCATTATCGTGGATAAGAAGGACCATCGAAACACTTTTGCACTTGCAAGCTTAGCGCAATGGTGGGATTCATTTTGTTATGGCGAATACTACGTTGAATTTCTCTTACTTTTTCACGATGACGGAGCTTCAATGCGTTGCACTCCCTACCGCTCACAGCCCACAACAAACCTTCTCTGCTCATTACGTTCATCGATCCCCCTCCACGTTTCCTCAGTCAACCAGGTCTTGTCCTTTTTGACGTGACTGACCATTTCAACTGCACCAGAGACAAAAGGTGGCGGCCCAGTGCTCATCAATATTCTTTCTTTCCCGTACGGAGCTTGGATGAATCCGTGTTAATTAGCCTGTGCCTCCACAGGATAATTGTATAGTTTACGTCTTCCTACGCTGGTCGTAGCGAAGCAAGAACCGAGAAAGTCTCTTGCGAATTGGTCTTCGCATGCTATGAAGTGGAACTCACAGACCACTTGGGAAGAATCAAAGCATTGGGTGCACCCTCCTTTTCTCCTTTGCCGGCGGGAGATGTTCGGAAATGACAATCTACGACAGTCTGACCTCAGTACTGTTCCTTACATTCGGCGTCAGTTTGTCGCTGGCGTAATCATTTTCCATTAGCACTACTAGGAACACTCGCCACGTCGGTGAAGGGTAATGCGCGCATCGCGCCCGGTCATTTCTGTTCCACCATTCGCCCTGCTGATCTTGTTAGTTATTCGAACTCATCCTGAGAATATATTGCGCTTCGAGGCGGCAGGTTTCACTTTCTGCTAGTTTCCTAACCGTTTATTGTTATATTTCTCGACAATTACTTGGTATTCAGCGGGGCCTTTTCATCCCGCACGTCGACAGCACCGGCCTCCTTATTCTTTGCAATCTTGCTCAGAATATGGACGGCCCTTTGGTACTGGTTCTTGAGCAGGACCCCAGGCGTCCTCCAATTCTTCGCTGATCTCCAGGTACCGATTTTTTTGTCGGCCCTTGTTCCCCCGGATTCGACAGTTTCGGATTAGGAGTACTGTGGTTGATACTCGCTATGTTTACTTCGACGGCAATGGTTTCCAGGCTGGAAATCACTAGTCGGTCTGCCGTCTCGCTAGCTAAGGCTGACACCGACTGTACTGCCATCGACGCTTACTACCTCCGGCCTGGAATGCTTACATTTAACGTAAAGAGAGCACCCAGTTTTCTATCTTTCAGTTCTTGCGAGAGTTAGCTCACAGCTAATAATCGACATAGATGTGATTACGTCCCATAGGAAAATAGAAGCGTCGACCAGAGACGGGTGCTATGGCTTCACTTTTTAACTTTATATTTTTTAACATTTGAAACCAACTTGTAAAATAACGAAAATAACCAACTTTTCATTCTTCACAGGGTGCTCTATTTGAATCCCCCCACGAGGACGAGAACGACGTTCAAACGATATCACATAAATGTGAAGTTCTCCCGTTGGATGCCTACACCGCGAAATTCGGCCAGGACCCCAAGCAATACCAGTCGATTTACGACAACAACGACACCTACTACCTAGCTGGCTACTACGATCCGACAGCACAAAATCTCAAGCTTCAACCACATATTCCAACGCTAGCGGAAAACGACAAATGGGCATAGGTTCCCAAAAACACAAACCATTTCACCTAGCCAAGCAGTCGTGGGTGGAAGGAAAAAAAAATCAAATCAAAAGTCCCAACGATATTTAAATTTGTGATGCTATTGCTGTTGAAGAAAAAGAAATATTAAATTTTTTTCTTTCTGTTATTTCTAAGTTTGTTGTTTTCTCAAAACGATAAGATTCCTAAGATTTTTTTTTCACAAGAAGAAAGATGAAAGATAGATGACTTAAGAAAGATTAGACTGTAAACAGTGATCATTGGATTCAATAGTGTGATAAGAGCTGAGGAAGTAGAAACTCCCAGGATATGGGTAATGCCAAGTATACTAAAAAAATTGAAAATTTATGGAAGAGCTGAAATTTAGATTTCTCTTGATGATGACGAAACCAACTACAGGATAAAAGATTAATGTGAAAAGTGATTGTTGACAATATTCTATTGATCGTTTGTTTTCTTTTTCGTATAGTTTTATTTGATAATTTTATTTTATATAATCTCGTGAATGTTTTCTGTAGAAATATTTCACTGCGCGTCAGGAGGGTGTGGTGAGTTGTTTGGTCGCCACCGCGTCGGCGGCAGCGGCGGGTTTTTCTCGTTTTGCAAAGTAGATCAGTAGATGAAACTGCAATATTGCATTAGAAACGCTGGTCGTATTTCTTCTGTTTGTCTTTGATAAGTAAGTCATAAGTTACGATAACTCCTTAAAGTACTTCAATACTAATACTTAGCTCTAAGCCCGTTGTAAATTGATGTACATAATAATTTGATGTTTTAGAAGGACAGGCGCGACCGCCTCCTTCGATAAAGTGACCATTCAAATGCATATTTTATTACCGTTAAACACATCCAGTTGCTTTCTAGGCCTAAGAAGTAGACTCTGAGTATAAACGTAGAAACAGTGACAGTGAATAGACGACGATTCCATTACTACCCCCCTTAAACTGCTAAGGATTAAGTTAATGTTAAACAACTGTAAAAATTGCTAACTAGTCTTCTTGCAAGAGTTCGAGAAGATGCGATCCGAATCAAAAACTCAAATCCCATATGTGTAAAAATGTATAGGAATGACAAAGTCAAACTAACCTAAAGCTACTATTAGTCTACGGAACTATATATCATCCACTTAATCATTGTAGTTTGTAATTTACCTAGTGTTACTGATTTAAGCGACTTTTGGGAACCCCGTTCTGTACTATAAAAAGGAAAAATTCATGAAATCTTAAGTGCGAATCCTAAACAACCATTTTGTATCGATCAGAGACGAGAGATAATTTGTGTTTGGGGTGTATTTATCGCTCTACGATAATATTTGTTAAATAGACGATGAAAATAACAAAAAAAAACAATAATCACAGAGAAAATATATATTTTTTCACGAAAAGAAGTCAATAAAACTGAAAAAATTTATTAGTAACGCGTGCAAGAAAGTGAAGATCTTGAAACTATAAAGAGTTAAGAAGCAAAAACTGTGTACATTTATATTAGGCTAAGCTTGGACGTAAGACCTATATTCATTATTATTATATATTATCTTTATTGAAAAATAATAAATTTAAGAAATTCAATACGAAACCAGATGGCTTTTATCAGACTGAATTGATCGTGAAAGGCTAAAGGCTGCTGTAGAGAAATTAAAGGAATCTTGAAGTTCATGCAATGTTGAGAGGGACATGCCTCAGAATTTAAAAGAACAGAACAATTGAAGTTTCTATTTATTATGCGAATTATGAATTGATATTTAATCAGTAATTGAACGCGGATTTATGCGCTTTGGTCTAGAGTACTCAGATATATCTATCGCAGTCTGAGCAGTTAGTTAATGTTCCACAGACACCCCAGTTTGCATATTGGAGCTAGGAAGGCATATCTTTCCTAAAGGGAGTAAGGGGTGCAAAACAAAATCTTTGTGATCATCTTTATCTAAAATAAGATGAGATATGACTATTTTTTTATGTGAGAAGTGAAAAATTCAGCACCAAAATTATATGAAGTAGTATTTTTTCCGCTTATTTTTTCGAAAGTTCAGCATTTTTTAGAAAGACAAAATTTTCCACGATATCAAAATCTTTAAGAAAGCCTCAGAAGAGGTAGTTCCTGAAAGTTTGAAAGTTTAGGATTTTTATTTACTGAAAACACCTCAAGCGTTACTACAACTAAGTGAGGCAGTCCAGAGCTAATGGGCTTTATTATAGTCATTGTAGCTCCGGAATATTATTATTGGGTTGATGCACGACCAGCCCCTGTTTTTTTAGACAAACCAATATTGAAATTCAACAAAAGGTTTTCAAGTTACCATTGAAGACCACATTGACCTGATCCCCCAAATCTTCATAAATTTTGTTTGTTTTCAAGGACGGGATTTCGGTAAGTAATTTTGTAAGAGAATACGTTGGACGAGGGAGCAGTTCCCATTGCTTATTAGCTGGTTCCATTCTTCCATTCAATTGGAGGGACTGCCGCTTTAGCTTTTTAACCCTTTTGTAGTAATCCAACATCTTGGAGGACCACTAGCTTTATTTCTGCATCTACTTTAGTTTTCAGATTTAGAATTGATTTTATTTATTTCTATTCTCAAAGGTGAGTATGAATAGCAGAAGCCCTACTTTTCCTGATTAATATGAATAATGGAAATCCCTTTTATTGGTTTGTATTTATTTATTTTCTTATCTGCATTTTGTACCTTCTTGTCCACATGTAGGGTTGGTATTTTTTTCTATGGATGGGAGTGGAAATTTTAAAAAGACGCTGCTGTGTCAGGTTGCGGCAGTGTGTGGGATTCTCACCCACAAAAACCACCCCTTTTTCGCCCATATCCCGGCGTACCACCGTGAAGTACCCTATGATCAAAAAGTCCCGGAAATTTATAAATTAAACAAAAAAGAATTAATTTTTAGGCAATTTTATCCCCTTCAAAATAATTTCCATCTGAAAGAACACACTTGTGCTAGCGTTTAACCTACTCGTCCATGCCTGATAAGTCGTCAAATGGATGCCCTTTAGCTCTTTCGTTTTCGAGACACCACTTCGACAATTGTTGACTTGTCTCCATGTCAAACTCAAATACCACCCGTCTTTTCTGAAGATCGGGTCATTATTTGGTTCTGAAATCATGTCCTTAGTAACCATTTCTCGATGTTGTTTTAAACAAAATTCAGGTCATTTTTTCCACCACAATATGGTGAGCGGTTCCATATGCAATGCCAAGTTCACTCTCTGAGGCTGGATGCGTGTTCGGAACGAGGCAAATCCTATACCACTGTACGGCCACTTTTAGAGTGGAGACTCTCCAAAGGCTTTTTACATGATTTTCAATGCATTACTATCGGAAATTTCGTTAGCAACACAAAAGTTCAAACAAATTCTTTGCTCAACAAAGCCAAACGCCAGGTAAATGCTAATGATGCATTGACGCTAAATATCGACATTTATATAAGTTAAGGTGTGGTATCTGTTTTTGCCATGTGCGATTGGTTTAAATAATAATGATTCTCGGGTATCCCTTCTCGATGAGGGCTCTGGTCTACACCAGCACGATTATATCATGCGTCGGTCGCACTTTCCAGGCTCGATGCCGTTCGTGGAGCTTTCTATCGCTTCCACTAGACTATAGGGCCCGATAACTATGTTGGCACCCTAAGCGCGATCGGCTCGTATGCTGAATTCACTTTTTCCGGTTCACTGCGTTTTCCAGTGCTCTCGCCCAGATAAGTGAACAGATGAACATAGTGCATAGTTCAAGTGTCCCTGGAAGCTTAACTTGGCATCGATCATTACCCCCAGGTATCCAATGATCGATTTTGAAACGAAATCATGATTACCAACCCGGATTTTGGCATTTTTTTTCCTGCGATTGTTAATAAGAACCACTTCCATCTTTTCGTCCACCAGGTCGAGTTTAACCACTCGCAACCATGCTTTCATGGTATGAATGGTTTCACTTCCATAAAGTTCCTCGGGCGTCACAACTATCACCACCGCATGGTCGTCTGCAAAACCAGTCAACGTTCCCTCCTCTGGCACGCGAGTACCATGCACTTTGTTAAACATTATGTTTCACAGCAACGCGCCTAATACGAAGTCTTATCATCCTTTCCAACATCTTCCGCATAGTGTCTAAAAGACATATAGGGCGATATGAGGAGGATGCGTTAGGCGGTTTTCGGGGCTTCGGCAGCAGAACCAGCCGCTGCTTTCTCCACTGCCCGGAAAACACTCCATTCCCTATACACGATTCAGTTGTGCCCATGAACCATTTGAGCCTTATTTTGGCTACTTCAGGACTTTATTCGCAATCCCGTTCAATCCCGGAGCCTTATTGTCCCCAATTTGTCCTAAGATCTCTTCTAGCTCCTCGCCGGCCACCCAGAGAATCATCAAGACGCCCTGTTGAACCGTTGACCGATGTTCACTTTCCTGGTCTTTTTAACCGTTGGCTGAGGTCCACTTTCTTCGTGTTGCCGAAAAAGAATTGCAATTACTTTGACCAAGAGTCGCGGGTACGTCATTTGAGGTATTTTTCGCCCATCAATTTCATTCATTACAACCTTGTAGGCAGCGCCCCACGGGTTCGTATTTATCCCGTCCCGTATGGCGTTATTAAGGCTACTTTAAAGACCGCGGTATTTTGCTTACAAGTTTTTGATGTTCGGGCTTGCCCTTTGTCCTTAGGCAAAGTATCCTCGGTTGTAAAAACGATGATCTCAACAGGAAGATTTCCTAGTTCGATCCGTAATTTATGGTGAAAACACAATCGGCACCAAACAAAAAATTTCCTCATATTACATTATTGTTGCAGTAAGAGGAGCGTAATAGCTATAGAGATGGACGGTGTTGATTTTTCATTTGCTTTTGTACGGCTTACCTCCCTCAAGTCCGCATCATCATCATCATCAACGGCGCAACAACCGGTATCCGGTCTAGGCCTGCCTTAATAAGGAACTCCAGACATCCCGGTTTTGCGCCGAGGCCCACCAATTCGATATCCCTAAAAGCTGTCTGGCGTCCTGGCCCACGCCATCGCTCCATCCATCCACGCCAAGTCCACATCACCCCGTTTAAATATGTATCACCCACAGTACTATCGTAATTTCGATAAGACTTACCGACTACCATCCACATTTCAATTCTCGAAAGGTTTGTAAGAGCAACTCTTGAGCTGCGATGCAATGGTGGAGGTTGGTTTGTACTAACCTGAGGCACTGCGATCATTGGACATAGACGGTCGGGAGCCCGCTTGCCAATTCCCAAAAACCACTGGCACTGGGTTTCGCAAAGCCATGCAGTGTAAAAACGTCCTCCATATTTGACTTTGATTTTATCCACTGCTAAGCGTTCGCTCCAACCTACCCGGCGAGCACATGAGCATGTCCATACCCTCCCATTTCCTGATGTCCATACCCACAATACATCCGCTGAACGTTCCCTTATCCGCACGAAGAGACCCGCCTGATAGAATATTTGACAACTCCATACAGGAGGATAGATACCAAACTGATCGCAACCTTATTATTATTATTTATTCAGAGGGTCTGCACTGTGATCACTAGCAGTACTCACTAAGTTCTATAACCGGCAAAGACTGTAAGATGTCATCTATTTTTAGCTATTTACCTGGAATTTGGTAAGCCTCGAGGAGTAAATCCCTTAGTTGGACAATGCCCCAGTAGGTGCATGGAGGTTTAACTGCCTCCCGCGCAGAATTTGTAGATAGTTTTCCTGGAACCTCTTTCGATAAAGTGCAACTTCAAAATAATTTTTAAATTAGGTTTAAATAGTCCGGATAGTTCAAGTGGTTAGAGCACAAGGCTGTCGTAGCGTAAGGTCGCGATTCAAATCTCTCTGGTAGCAGAGGTATTTGTTACCGTGACTGGATGTCGGATTTCAGTCGACTCAACTGTGAATGAGAACCTGAGTCAAATCAGGGTAACAATCTCGAGTGAGCGCAATGCTGACTACAATGCCTACTAGAGTGTACCGTTACGGTGTTGAATGGAGTGCTCTAACAGTCGTCAAGGCCTTGATCCAATATGGATGTTTGCGCCAACGATTATTATTATATTAAATAGTCCTGCTAGAATTTTGGATATATATTCCCAGAAGCGTTTTAGATTGCTCTATGCCTGGTAGACTCGCCCCGTATTATTCCGTCCATCGTTCTTCCTCTCCCAAGAGCCTCTTGAGTATGTCTCTTCCCTGCACAATAGATTTATCAGTTAACCGGGGACGATGGTGCTCCTTCCTTTGCTAACACGTCTGCTGTGCATGCATTCTAGTCAGGCCCGGAACTTGAGGAAATGTTATTGTGCACGTAGTACTCCTATAGCAGGTTGGAGTTTACCCAGTTTGATTTAAGTGCATTGATGGTCACATGTCTGTTGTACGAATGTTATAATTCTTGCAGCTCCTTTACAGACAGAAATAAGTACACCTGCCGATGGCGTATATTCCCGGTGTTTTGCTCATTTCCAAAAGTCTAAAGCTCAAAGTCCAAAAGACTCCTACTTTTGCTCCCTTTTCTATCGTATTGTATACTACTTTATCATTTCTTGGTGCAGCTTTTGTGTCCTGGTCATACCTCACCAGTGATGGTACTCCCTGGACCACATTAAATATGCGGTGATGAGCAGCTTCCAGAGTACATAAGTCCAGATGTTAGGCAGCGGAACCCTACGGTCATAGTAGCATCCTATAGGAAGAACCTCGAGGACTTTGGGCATTTTCAACGGATTACGTCATACGCAAGCTGAGCTTTAGAGGAATTTTGTTGTAGGGTTTCCAACCAGGCAGAATGGAGGACCGCGCCGTGTTGAAGGGTTATGACAAAGTATTCTTTACCGACGAATTAAAGATGGTCTGTGGAATCATTGCGAAGACTTTCGGTGTATCGTAGGATCTATCAGTATTCGCCAGTGTATTCCAAGCGAAAGTTCCGGCGATACGGCAGGCCCGCAGATGGTTGGGGCATGATCCGAGCGCCAAGCGAAACATAGTCATTCTGACCGATAGCTAAGCAGCCATTAAGAATTTGTATTTAGTGGCGACATCTCCAGACTGATGGGACAGTACAAGGATGCGTATAAAAATTACATGGCGCTCACAAAGCCACTCTCCTATCGATTTTCGAATGAGCGGGCTGATGAATTTGGCTCTGCTATAACATGACCTGATTACAAGACCATTTGGGTCAGATGCGTGCAAATGTGCCTGGGATTACTGCGGTTTGCAAGAGGCACCGACCTATAAAGGATCATGCGGCTAGATTCGGCATACCCTACAATTTACATTGCGAAAATTATGGACCGGTGGGAGAGACTGCGGACATTAGGTCAACGATTCCTTGGAGGTCTAAAAGAAATCTCTAATTGCAGGCAATTGAGTTTCGTAATTGCTCCGAACTGGCTCTGTGTGGTATCAAAATGGCACACGACAGCGTTAATTTCTGGCCATTGGTTGGTAACAACCCCCCCCCCCCCCTTTATAATTTATATGGGTGGGTGGTGTGGGGATAATGTCATTTACAGATTTTGGGCAAAATAGCGAAAGCAAATTTAGCGCTACTAATGCGCCGAGCAATGTCAACTCTACTGCCATCATTTGCAGACACGATTCTACCTTGTTATACAAACAGTTCCACGATTTCGATATTCTGCCTACAATTTCGAATAAAAAGACTGCAATGATCCGTCAAACTGAGAACTTAGTTAGTCAAAAGTCTCCTCAAAATCGATGAACAGCAAATAGATCGTGGATCTAAACTTCCCACACAAGGATTCGCAGGGAGTTAGTTTTATCGGTGCAGGAAAATTCAGAGCGTTTTATTCTGTTTCCTATCGATCAAGCTTTCGATTTTTTAGCTATTATCTTTGGAACGAAAAGAAGCATATAAACACCCATTACTGCCACCTTCCCATTCTCCTGAACTCTCAACTGAAAACAGGGACTCTCCTTCGGAACCTTATCGATCATTGCCCTATTCCATGGAAAAGATCTTGGATTCAAAGGATTACGTATAAGTCGAAGTAACAGCTCTGCAGAAATTGCAGAGGCTGCAAGAAATGGTTAAGGGGTGCAATTGCTAAGATAGTGGCTATATTTTACTAGAGCGTATAGATGGAAGAGCACGGGAACCGTGCTCATAGAAAACATATGTATATTATTTAGATAATGGATTAAAATGATCTAGTAATTAATTTTAGAAATAATTGATGTATTGAACCATTTTAATCTTCTGATTGAAACCAAGGAGTGACTTGAACTGAATGTAGTTAATGGTCCTATTCGAGGAAAATCTTAATGTGATCAGCATTTCCATAACGTTTACCGATACAACCTTATTGAGGGAGTTCACATATGTACATCATATACGTTTGTTCTTAGAACCTCTCAATCGCAACTCCTCTAGTGGCCTTAGGCTCTTTCACAAGGATTTTCGCCTGCCGGCAAGAGTCAAAATTTCTTCACTCGGCTGCGTGAATCCTTGCAATTTCACCATTCAGAGTAGACATGACAGTAAATGATCGGATTCCAAGAGCTGATTCTGGCCCCACCATTTTGGATCCAGATCTTCGGCGAGCCAGTCTTTCAGCCTCCTCATTACCAACGATGTTAGAGTGCCCCGGCACCCGCCGGTTTGGGAGTAAATATCAACTTCACATCACTCCTGGTAATTGGAATATGCCAAGGATGCGCGCTATATATTCAGAATACGTAAACCCAAGGCATACATTCCTTGCAATTTTAGGAAAGGAATGATTTTACTTGCTTTAGTGACACTGTTTTGCATGCCAATCTCTAATCTGTGTGGTAAGAACTGTCGGCCTTGAGCTGGGATGCTATTTGGGAAGTACCCTTCAAGTAAATGGCTTCCAGCTTGCTTGCCTCACTGCATTGGTAATGTGGGTTCCGTCTGAAGCTGAGGATTTGCAGTTCGGTCGCTACTAGAAATTCTAATAGTCTAGATCCCCTTGTGCTTGTGAGCGTTAACATCGAACCCTGCTATTGCCCCCATGCATTTAATCTTCGCATACTTTATAGCTCTTGTGAATGTTCCACTGGCAATTTCGACCCCATCGTAGGGAAAATAAGCAGAGCACCAAAGAATCCCCATATTTCGCTATTGATTTTTTATAGTTAATTTTATCGTTGTTGTGTGGCGGTCACATAAGCCATTAACCTGGAAGTACTTTTAAACCACCATAAGTCCACATACTGGTTCTTGCGTGAAGTATAGAAATGTCTTGCAGCTATTGATCCGAGGACTGACTATTGTCTGTTGCCATCCCCTCCATTGCATGCATATTTCGACCCCCTGCCCCTGATTTGACTCAGGTACTCATTCGCAGCTGAGTCAACTGGTATCCGACATCCAGTCATGATAGCAAATCCCTCTGCCACCAGTGAGATTTGAACCGCGACCTTCCGCTACCACAGCCTTGCGCTCTAACCACTTGAGCCGTCCGAATCCCCCTCGTATTGCTTTAGAAGATATTGCGTGCGTTAGAACATCCGTTAACGATACAGAGCAGTTTACGTTACTTTTCCTGTTCGATATGTAGGTGGGCATGGATGTAAAGGATTAGGCTTGTAGGCCCTTTTAGAACAGTTGACTAGTGGTAAGGGCCATTCGCAGTTGGCATAAACGCTTTAGACATAGGAATTTATTGGTGATATGGTCAAATCTTCTTGCTGCTCGGACTTAATCATTCCACAGAAGATACTTCGATTCGAAGCAACATTTGGGGGTGTATTGGAACATAAACTGCTAGAATGACAACGTCCTCGGAGAACGAGTTTAACAAATACCTCTGTCGTTTATCGTGTATTTTCAGCAAGGGCGTATTGCAATCATTCTATTCTAACTTTTAGATTTTTGGATTATCTAATAATAAGACAAAATTGTCCTTAGTAGCTTACAATTTTCGTACGAAGAGTTTTGATTTTGTATAAACAAGAGAGATGTATCTGAGAGACATGCCCATTTTTCAAATGAACGAACTGAATGTACAGAACTGATAATTCTTATTAAATACTAAACACTTTTGTCGCAAGCGAATCTGTGAAAATTGTTGTGAAACGAAAGGACTGCTTTTTGGAATGAACTAAAATAATAACAGAAAACACAAAAGAAAAAAATGGATGCTAACCTGTGAATATTTACATATTTTGGATTTTCAATTTTATTATTCTACTAGGCACAGTTGTGTGCAACAATATATAATTGTAGATTTATCAACTTTAACCTGATTATGAGATATAAATCATTTGTATATAAGATTTGACTAGTTGTTAGAATGTAAAGAAGCAAAATAAAGTACAACTCTCTGTTATGTCGAGATAATACTATGAAAGAAACCTGAAAATGTTAATGACTAGATATACTACTTGAATATTTAAGATAGATATACAAGAGCAACTCAAATCCTGATTTGATAAGCATTTTTTCTTGAAATTAATCAGTGTCCGGTTCTGGAGTGTTAATGTGGAACGGTGAAAAAAGCAAGGAGATATCATTTCGCGGTTAAGACAGTCTTATTAATCCTTGCCTCTTTGTTCTGACCTGTTGGACGCACACTTAGCCAGGTTAGCGCTTTCTAAGGATCATTGATATTTGCTTCTAAGTTTCAAGTAAAAAACATGCGAATACATCATAAACAATAGTTGAAAGATTAGTAAATGGTTTAAGGTCAAATACACTAGATAGTCCTGGTTCCCATGAAATGCCGTAAGAAGCGAATATAGACAAATGCTACCCATTACAATAGATCGGCTCAAAGATTATATCGAGGATAATAGAAGCCTTCGCGAAGGAGGTACGCTATTTACTCAACAGATTTTCCATTAAATTTTATAGTAAAACCAAAGGAAGTGAATAGTTCAATCATAATCGTAGCTAGTTTCCAATAACCAACCGTTTTCAAACAACTTTCCTTTACTTCTTAGTAAAAATGCTCATTTCACAACATCAGTCTCCTGTTCCTTCCTAATTATGTTTGCTATGGGGATGAGAAATGAAATGATAAATATAATTATCATAGTTTTCCTGTAACATATTTATATAATAGATTTAGGTATTCATGAATTATGTGCTAATAGAGATATTATTTCGTAGTTTGCAATGGATATATCTACTGGAAATAAAATCGAAATTATAATTTTCTTAATAACAATTGTTTTAATGTTATTTTTCTCAAATCCTAGTGTATTTGTGCTTTACGAATAGCATCAAATTTAGGTAAAATGTGATGGTCAAGTAAAGGTCTCGATAAAGATGGAAACACCCCGATGAAGGCCGAATAAATGCCTCAATAAGTTTGCCACCAGAGCGCGGGCACGTGCAGAGACCTATCACGAGCTCCGGGGAGCGGAGATACAACTTTACAGACGGAAAAAGGAAGCCTAGAAGAACAAACAGGTCTGTGAACTCGAAAAATACAGGGAGCAACCGCATCAGGCGCGCAAGTTTTACCAACAAGTCAGCAGGATGAAGTCCTATGCACCTCGATGCTCATCCTGCCAAGGCAAAGAGGGAAATATGATTTCCGACAGAATGGGCATATTGGAGCGATGGGTCCAGTATTTTGATGAACTGCTCAACAGCCAAAATATCGGCGAATTGGAGGTCCCGCCAACTGAAGACGACAGACAAATGTTTACACTACCAAGCATAGAAGAAACAGTTCGTGCAAAAACCATAAGTCGTCAGGAGCCGATGAAATTACAGCAGAATTGGTTAGATATGGAGGCGACCAATTACACCAAGCAGTCCATCAACTGATGCTCAAGGTGTAGGACAGCGAATCGATGCCTGACGACTGACAACAACGCATTATCTGTCCCATACATAAAAAAGGGGGATAGCACACAATGCAGCAATTATAGAGGTATCACGTTGCTGAGTACTATCTATAAGGTATTCTCCGCTATCTTACTAGGCCGAATAGCCCATACGCTCAGAACATCATTGGCCCATACCAAAAAGGCTTCATTCCAGGCAAATCAGCACCAGATCAGCGTTTCTCTCTGTGGCAAACGATGGAAAAACCGCTGGAATATGGCCATCAGTTGCACCGTTTTTTCATCGACTTTAAAGCCGCCTATGAGAGCATAGCCATGGTAAAACTGTACACAGCCATGAATTCTGTCATGGCCGTCAGAATTCGACGAAATTCGTAAGACTGACTAGGCTGACCATGACCAATGTGCGAGGCCAGATAAAAGCAACAGGATCACTCTCGAGGCTATTCAACATCAACAACGGTCTAAGACAAGGGGATGCCCTATCATGCGTCCTCTTCAACCTGCCCCTGGAGAAAGTAATTCGCGATGTAAATGTAAATGCGAGAGGCACCAAACTGTTCAAGCTCACCCAACTATTGGCCTACGCTGACGCTATTGACATTATAGGAAGAACAACCCGAGATGTACAGTCTACCTTCATCCAGATCGAGCAGGCGGTGCGAGATCTCGGGCTGCACATAAATGAAGGCAAGAAGTATATAGTGGCAACGTCAGCGCCAAAAAACAAGGAACCAACAACATCAAATCGCACCGGTCAAACGGGAAGAATAAAGATAAGAGACTACAATTTTGAGGCCGTTGAAAATTCCTTTCATCGCCATTTCTAATGAACCTAGGGAAAATCGGATAATCAAACGACCATCCTGAGTGGCCCAAGACGACCTAGAGGGAATGGTTATCCCGGAAACCTAAAAAGTTGGCGAAATTGACCCTGAAGGTCCGCCCGCAAATACTCAAGCTCCATCAAAGTGCTCGGTTGACACGTTCTTGCTTCTTCTATGCTAGTCAGGCTCGGCAATGTGGGGGGGAGGTTCCTTTGAGCGTTTTGATCCCTCACGTGTCATTTGTACAAAATTAATTTATCTATCTAAACATGAGATAACGGATCTAAACATGAGATAACGAACAAAGGAATTCGCGACGGCCTAAAGAAATAAACCAGGACGCGAGCTAAACCTGGAAAAAAGAAAACGGCGCGACCGGGCACGTGGAGCCTTAAGCCTCCGGACCCGAGTGCCGCAGTCAAGAGGAAAAATCCACGACGGATCACAGTCTCGATCCTCGCTTCTCCTGACACAGATGGTTATTGTGGCGCAGCCCCTGACGTTCCCTCTCATCGTTGACATCCTCAGGCCATTATTTGGAGGATAGGGTCAAAGCTCTTACTGTACAAGACAATGATCTTGCCAGGCCACATCTATTCCTCGGAGACTTGGGTTCTTAGCAAGAAAAATTGCGAACTCTTGGCCGCGTTCTAGAGAAGAATCCTCCGAAGAATTTTTGACTTCCAGGATGGACGATTCCATAGCCTACATAACGACGAAATCGACGAGCAATACCATGACCGTCCGATTGGCTAACGCCCAATGGGAACAACACAACACGACAGAATATTGCCTAGTGTACTTGCAAGGTAAACATATTGGATGTACTATTATTAACTTATGTTTGTTGGTAGGAAAATGTCTCCGGCTGCCTCAGACAACAGACAGTCAAATGTCTGTGCATCTTTCAGACATCAAACACAGAAATACCTGAGTCAGACAAAAGGTTTTTGCATCAGACAAGCATCGGTGTATATCTCACGCATTTGGCAGACAAACGTCTGAGCCGGCATCAGACAAAACATTTTCCGGATAAAATAAATATTTGCCTCTGCCTCACACATCAGTCAAACAAATGTCTAAATCGGCATTAGACAGACAAATGTCTGTTTCAGACAAAATCTTTTCTGCATCAAACAAACGCTGCTTCTGACAAATGTCTGAATGTGGCTCAGATACAGGCAGACAGATGCCTCTGTTTGAAACAAACAAATGTTCCCGTCTGAATGGGACAATTCGCCCACATAGGACGCATCGACGTCAGCACATTATCTTCGTGTGGGCGAGCGACGAGTCCTGTCATTAAATTGTACAGACAAATAAATATGTACATATGCATTCACTCGCTAAGAAAATAAATATAATATTATTATCTCTATTTTTATGGTACGAACGTTTCGGTCCTTTAGAAGTCAAACTAGATTCCCAATTTTTGTAGAAAAAATATGAAATAATATATAAGAATGAAATGAATGTATAATATAAACAAGATGCATTATAGTTTAAGAGCTCAGTCAAAGTTCAGTAGTTGTACAGCGAAAATAAATTACCTTGCCGCAAGAACACGAAATTATGTATATAAAAGAATATTTATATAAAATATCACGGAAGAGGGGAAAGCAAGTGAATGTCGCTTCAGAGAAACCATTCAAATTTTCCGAAGCTTTCTTTCCTAATTTAGTGGGTACTAACTCCATTGCTAAAATTAGTGGAATATCCAAACCCACTTACAGCCAAGTTACACGTAATATTCCTCAACGTACGGAAAATACTCAACTCAAGGTTCAGTCAGTGAATTTTAGTGATAATCTCACAGGAACTTCTGCTTCTATCACGAAAACTTTTGCAACAACTATCGAGTTGTAAACGTAAAAATGAACAATTCGATGTTTTAGTTAAATTGACTATCAAATATACAATTTAAAAAATTTCGAAATAATATGGATGGTTTAATATGGAACGCTAGAAGTCTAGCAAATAAGAAAACTAAATTTGTTGAGTATTTATCGTCGAGCAATATTGATATTGCATTAATTTCGGAAACTTGGTTAAAGAGAGCGCTTATACGAATTCAATTTTTTTTTTGTATATAGAAAAGATAGAAAGCAATCTAAGGGTGGTTGTTGCAATTTTTATACGGAGAAATATTAAACATGAATTATTGCCTAACCTAGGAACAACAGCTATTGAATCTATTGTAGTAAATGTTAAACTCTAGTGGGGCCAGATTTGAATATAATTGCAGCTGACGACCGAAAAATTATTTATCAGCGATATACGGTAATTATATAACCTAAATGGAAATTTTCTAATTGGCGGTGATCTTAATTGCAGAAATACTATTTGGGGTTGCAAGAAAAACAACAAATGGGGTAATATTCTACATAAATACATCCAACCTCACCCCGTCTCAATGCTTTTCGCGGATGAACCAACGTACGTCCCATTTAACAAAAAAGCTTCGGCATCAAATCTAAATGTGGTACCGTCTAATGTCCAGAATATCTGTTCTGCACTAGATGTAGTTAACGAGCTTAACTCTGATCATTTGCCAGTTATCTTTAAGTTATATAGTTCTCCAGGGATACTAACCAAACAATTCTTTTATAATTTCAAGTTGGCTGATTGGTCAAGGTTTCAAAACAGTCTAATTACTGATATTGACCTCGTACAGGTTTCCAAATCAGATATGTCATCCACCGTAGTGGCTATTAATCGTAGTGTCCCGAAAACATCTGTTAGAAAGCTCATTGCGCACAGAAACGCCTATAGACATAACACGCAAAGACACAGAAATGCCAACTCAAAATTTAGGTGGAACCAAAGAGAGAAGAATATGTTGAGCAAACTTAAAAAAGGAGACAACCCATTTTGGAACATTGTTCGAATTTTGAAAAACAAAAATAAACATATTCCGACCTTAGAAGATTGTGACCAGGTTTATATAACTAAGAAAGAGAAGGCAAGCCATTTAGCAAGTACATTTGCTAAAAACTTTGGCGAAAATGAGGAACTATATGATGCAGCAACAGAAACCGAGATTGAACGGACAATTAGAGAGTGGAACATACTTTCCATGTTCGAAAGCTTCCCAACGATTAAACCGGAGATTATATGGGATATAATCAAATCGGCTAAGCCGAAGATATCCACGGGATTTGATAATATCCCCAACATTTGCCACATAAAGTTGCCAAGAAAAGCAATCGTATTTTTTATGCACATCTTCAATGCATGCATCAAATGTGGCTATTATCCAACTGTTTATTAATCCGCAAAAATTATCCCGATTTTGAAGCCACAAAAACCTGCCCAAGTAGCTTGTAGCTATAGAACTATAAGTCTTCTAAACAATCTTGCAAAAATGTTTAAGAAGATCATCAAACAACATCTTTCTGTCCACATGGAATGTCAAAAAATGATACCGAACGAACAACTTGGATTTAGGAAAAGGCATTCAACAAACCATCAGTTAATGCGTGTAAAAAATGCTGTTGAATTAGCTTTCATGCAAAACAATTTTTGGCCTTAGTATCTCTAGATATAGAAAAAGCTTTTGATAGAGTTTAGCACAATGGTTTAGTCTACAAGCTCATAAAGCCGAATTTCCCGGCTTACTTTATTAATCTGGTGAATAGTTTCTTTAGTGGTAGATCATTTCAGGTACACATTTATAATAACCTTTCGGAGCTTCAGAATATTAGGGCAGGAGTTTCACAAGGTTCAGTTCTGATCCCACTATTGTACCATATATACACGCATGATTTTCCTCAGGCAGACGGTGTGCAAAATGCAATATTTGCGGACGATACTGCAATTTCTACAGCAGACACTCTTTATTCTAAAATTCAAACAGTGGAACATGCAATAGGTGTTATATTGCACCGGAGTGCAACCGCTCACCAGTTGCTAGCACAGTTCGCTGCGGAAGTAAATGCTGATCTAGTGCTGATTAGCGAGCAATACCGAAACAAGGACCCGTCCTCATGGTATCTCGACTTATCGGGCACCGCTGCCATCTGGGTTCGGGACGACGTTCGACTTCGTGTTCTTGCCGAAGGCCGGGGAGACGGATTTGTCTGGATCCGGTGTTTAGGGATAACGTTTTTTAGCGTTTACCTGACGCCGAATGAGTCGATTCCGGACTTTCGGTGCCGGCTTGATGCTCTGGAGGACGCCGTTTCGAGCACGGAGGGACGAATCCTGGTTGGCGGTGATTTTAATGCCAGGGCTCTTGAATGGGGCATGCCTCAATCAGACTCCAGAGGGAAACGGATTCTGGAAATGGCGGTGAGAACCGGGCTCGTAATTTTAAACACCGGATCCACGCCAACGTTTCGGCGCCCAGGTTGTGAAGGAAGCATTCCTGACATCACTTTTGCGTCGGAATCGCTGGCATCATCGGTGGACGGGTGGCGAGAACTAGAAGACTTCTCGGCAAGTGATCATCAGTACATTGCGTTCGAAGTGTTTGACGCTACTTGCCGGCGAGCACCAACACGACGTTCCCCTGCGTGTGGAATGTCGCGAGGGTGAACATCGGAAGGTTCGTCGAAACTCTTGGAGCAGGTAGGGCCGCGCTGGGGGGCACTCCGGGGTGTGGTGGTGTCGCAGCTGACACCGTCGTAAATTCAGTGATGAATCTGATAACGACAGCGTGTGAGGCTTCCATGCCACGGAGAGGCTCCAGGCGCGACAAGCCTTCTATGTACTGGTGGACGCCGGAAATTGCCGACCTACGGAAGGAGTGTCATAAGCTCAGCCGTTTGGCACAACGTTTGTACGCCAACGAGGAGGCATGTGCCATAAAGGCACAATATAGATCAGCAAAAAGGAGACTCCGCAGCGCTATAAATAAAAGCAAAGCTCGCGGCTGGCAAAATCTTGTTAATGAGGTGAATGATGACCCGTGGGGACTTGGCTATAAGCTTGTCACTCGGAAAATCGGGGCTCTGCGGAAGCCCTGCATATTGAGCACCGACCAGATGGACCGCATTGTGCGGGCATTGTTCCCCAGACACCCTGTACGGGTTGATGTGAATAGCGTGGAAAGCGTCGTGGATTGCCCCCTTTTCACAATGGAAGAACTCGAAGAAGCGGTTCTCACTATGAAAAACAGGAAGGCGCCAGGTCCTGATGGCATCCCGGCGGAAGTTTACAAACTGGTGTTCCGCCAACGGCCAGAATTGCTGCTCGAAGCGTTCAACGCGTGCTTGAAGGAGGGCATTTTTCCTTGTCGCTGGAAAGTGGCCAGACTCGCGTTGATCAGTAAGGGTAAAGGAGACCCGGAGCTCCCGTCTGCATACTGATCGCTGTGTATGCTTGACACGGCCGGAAAAGTGCTCGAGGGGTAGACTCGCTGAAGCGATCCGTGCTGCCGGGGACTTATCCGCAAGGCAGTTCGGGTTCAGAACAGGGAAATCTACAGTGGATGCTGTTATGGAGGTCGTAGATGCGTTTAATCGAGCCGGGGCACACAGGCGCCGATCTCGACGGATAGTGCTCCTCATAACGCTTGATGTCAGAAATGCCTTCAATTCCGTAAGATGGACAGATATGCTAGGCACACTAGAGAACTCCTTTCACGTGCCAAGCTATCTCTTGCGGATATTGAGGGATTATCTGAAAGACCGCTCCCTGTTCTATGAGACGCTAGAGGGCCAGAGGAGGATGGAAATCACGTCGGGAGTAGCGCAGGGATCCATCCTAGGGCCGGACCTCTGGAACGCTTCCTACAATAGTCTGCTGAAACTCGATATGCCCGAAGAGTCGCGCCTGGTCGGTTATGCAGACGACGTTGCGGCACTTGTTGCCGGACGCACTGTTGAACAGGCGCAAAGCACACTTGGCATATTGATGCGACGGGTAAGCGGATGGATGACTGCTCACGGTTTCAACCTTGCGCTGGAAAAAACCGAAGTAGTCATCCTGACCAGAAGGAGAATCCCGACCTTGCGTCCCATATCGATCGGCGAGTTGACTATAGAGTCAAAACCAGCGGTTAAATACCTTGGTTTAATGCTCGACTCGAAGATGAGCTTCTTCGAGCAAATCAAAGCAGCCGCGGACAGGGCTGCAGCAGGAGTCGCAGCCTTGAGTCGGCTAATGGCGAATGTCGGCGGCCCTATATCAACTAGGAGACGTCTCCTCATGGGAGCAACGCAGTCCGTCCTTCTCTATGGTGCGGAGATATGGGCTGATGCCCTTGACAAGGAGGTGCATCGTAAACGCCTCGCTCAAGTGCAGAGGCGGGGAGCTTTGCGAGTGGCGTCTGCTTATCGCACCGTCTCCGAACCGGCTGTGATGGTGATTGCGGGAGTGATCCCCGTTGCCCTCCTTGCCAAGGAGCGCAAAGCTATCTATCACCGTAAGGGCGAAAACTTAAGAGAAGTGGTTGCCCGTGAAGAACGTCAACGCACCCTTAACGAGTGGCAACTTTCTTGGCAAAATGAGCCAAGGGGCAGATGGAATGCGCGGCTCATCGACAAATTAGACCCATGGTTGAACAGAAAGCACGGTGAGATTGATTACTTCCTTACCCAACTTCTACGTGGGCATGGAGGGTTTCAGTCTTACCTGCACAGGGTTGGGAAGGCGCGATCTCCTGATTGTGTGTTCTGCAATAGAGTGGCGGATGACGCTGAACACACCTTTTTCTCTTGCGAGAGGTGGGACGGCCTCCGCCAGCAGCTTTATGCAGACACAGGGGAGCTCTCTCCAGACATTGTCATAGAGATGCTGAAGAGCGCTGGCAGCTGGAATCGTATTGCGCATTATGTTAGGGCTCTTCTTACTACGAAGAAAATCATCATCACCAACGGCGCAACAACCGACATCCGGTCTAGGCCTGCCTTAATAAGGAACTCCAGACATCTCGGTTTTGCGCCGAAGTCAACCAATTCGATATCCTTAAAAGCTGCCTGGCGGACAACATTTGTTTTAGTTTTACTTAAAGTTCAAGAGGTTTTTAGTTGCCATTTTCCTCTAAATTATGCATAAAGATATAAAGTACAAGTTGCGCGCATGCAACACTTGTAATCGTAAGATGTAAAGTTAGTTTCACTAGACTCTGAATTTTAAGCTTTGTTAAAAAAAAAACATTGTAACACATTATTGGCAATATATTATATATCTATCTATATAAATAAAAAAAATTGCAGATGTTCAATGCTCCATTATATAATTGGCAGAGCATGACACAAATACGAATTATTTGAGCTGAAATATTTTGTTTGAGGATTAACGGGTCCCTAGTTCGCATCTACTTGATGTCGGACCGGACCAAATGGGAAACAACTTACACCCTCGATTTTTGTTTGGTTTGTTGTTGTGAAATAAAAATTTTGTTTATTAGTTATCAAAGGGGTCAATATCGTTTTATAAAAGTTGAAACCATTGCGAGAGCAAAAAAAAAATGTTAATGTTGTGTAAAACGACGCATCTAGAACTTATTCCAGTACCGACCTAAACGTGCTACATTTATGTATGAATCGGCTCAAAACGCCGATTATTGGAGATAAACTCCAATCTGCATAAATAACATCGACAATTGAATTTTAGGAACCAAAAAGCAAATAAAAAACGGTAAATAATCATTTATTTGAATCTACATTAACGGTTGTTCCCTCTCTATGCTGATTGACAGCCTCCATCCTATGCTTCCTTGACTCCACTAAATATTTAACGAATTCTTGTGTGATCGCCTTTCATTCTTCTTTAATGGCTTCTTCCAACTCTTGTACCATTGGCAGACGTGTAGACTGTCAAGCTCTCTTTAGCTAGATGTCCTTTATCTACCCGCTGATATTGACACCCTAAAATTTTTGTATTGTGCTGGATGAGCTGCATTGAGATTTGATTTCTCAATGATGTGGTGAAAACATAGCGATCGTCCCGTTAAGATATAGCACACTAATGTACAGGCTAAGTATTAATATGCATAACCTATGATAACCTTATACCTGGAAAATACCCTCTTATACCTATGTAAATTCCAAACGGTTGCTACCTGAATTGAACGATTTAGAAGCGTGATCTTCGTATGATGTTATTGGATGGGTTTTGGAACTCAAATACGTATGTTTACAAACCTCTTAAAAGCCTACTTTTCACACTTTGAAAATACATACGACGCAATTTCAGGATAGATCCAATAAAAGAAATATTAATCTGTTAACATAAAACTAGGCCCTGTGCGATTTTCTTTGCTTTCAAGTATATTTCTGAAAATCAGCACACCCATCGGACGCCATCTTTTTTGTCCTATAAAAAAGCCTGCCTAGGCAGTCTCACTTCATTTGCATAGTCTTCTTTGCTTAGCTCAATTCCAATTAGGACATTCGAAACTTTCGGAAACCATATTTCGATTAACAACACACACTGACGACTGCAGTACTCTCAACTTATCATCACTTCAGACTGACAGATTTATTTAAATTTTCATCAGTCCATCAGTCATTGCAATAAAAATACCCTCGACGATCAGCTGGCAATAATTTTATCATTCTGACTGACGAAATGCTGATCATGTAAGGTCAGCCTTAGGCCGGGCGCAAGTTGGGACGCATGATGACTGAGGGTGACGCAGGAAGCGAAATTGGCTGCGCCCAGGAACAACGAAATCCGAGAAGTGATTTTATAACGTTTTGCCGGTGTGTTGACAATTTACGGAATGATTATATATATAACAACCGAGTTGCCTTATCAACTAGGCAGCAAATCTTCCAAGAGGTTTCACTTGAGCTCGGGCTGGAGTCATCAAATTACCGGACTAGTCAAAGGAGTAACACAAGTACTCCACCTGTAAGGCACTCAATGAATCCAGTAGTCAGGAGAAGCTTAGTAACTGGGGATGTCGACCCAATTTATAATGAGGCTTTGACCGCATTCCAGGTCGCATTCACAGAGTATGCTGAACTGAACTGAAGTTTACTTCGGCAACTACTAACATCATTGCTGCCGTTGACAGAATTTTGGCTGATCGTTTGGCTAGCGAGATTGCTGCTACAGAGGTTCACAGCCTGATCTACGTTGCAGCTGCCACGGTTATTCGTCTCCATAATCAACATCTTAGAGCGAATAACAGAGGTATGCGCAGAGGGACTTTACCGTTCTGGGTGTTTCGACTCAACAAAAGAGTCGAAAAGTTGAGAACGGAGATTGGTCGTGTCACGCAAGCACTCCTTGGAAATCCATCACCAAGAGTGCACAGATGCGTTGCGAACATCATTGGAATCTACCATCTGTCCAATGATTTGCCAATCGAAGAAATCCTCGAGGTGCTGAAGCAGAAACTTGCGGTATGGTCCAATCGCATCCGTAGGTATCATAAAAGCTTTCCGCGAAGGACAGACAACACCTTGTTCTTCCAAAATCAGCGGGGATTCTCTAAAAATCTCACTAACTCAGGTCGTGAAAATAACCTCGATCTGGATCAGGCGACGACTTCTGGAGAAGTGTTTAGAACGAACCCAGCCGTTCCAATTTAGAAGCAGCGTGGCTCCTAGACCTTATGCGTTCATGTGAGGCCCTCCCCGAAATGATTATGCCTGGCGTAACTGAACTGACGTAGAAGCAGCCCTTGAAAAGGTAGATAATTGGAAAGGGTCAGGAGTCACAGGGTATTGCCAATCATTTTAATCAGATGATTGCCAATCCTAAATTAGTTCCAGAATTTTTCACCAAGGGAATAATTTCCCTCATCCGCAAGGAACAATGTGTCTCTTGTCATTCAAAATGCCGACCAATTACTTGTCTTCCTACCATCTACAAAGTCTTCAGTTCAGTGCGCGAACATCTCAAAACACCTTAATGTTTATAAATTGATAGCTGAGGAGCAAAAAGCCGTAAGAACAGCTAATAATCGATACGGTCGCTGTAAAGCAGGCTGTCCATCAAAAACGAAATATCGCGACAGCCTACATCGATTATAAATCAGTCTTTGACTCCATATCGCATTCGTGGTTACTACAAGTGTTACGCTTGTACAAAATCAATCCGAATGCGGTTCTTCTCCTGAGAATTGGAGCACGAAGCCATCGAAATCCTCACAAACATCAGAAGAGATACCAATCAGGTGTGGCATCTCCCAAGACGATTCTCTAAGCCCGCTGTGGTTCTGTTTGGCTTTGAATCCGCTATCCCATCTTTTGCATGCACGGGTTCCAAGTCAAACATGGTATATTGTCGAAATGTACATTAAGTTATTTAATGTATATTGACGACATCA
Organism: Hermetia illucens; assembly: GCF_905115235.1. NCBI lineage: Eukaryota > Metazoa > Arthropoda > Insecta > Diptera > Stratiomyidae > Hermetia > Hermetia illucens. The sequence continues at coordinate 8,185,377 of NC_051854.1, read as the reverse complement.
ACTTCGAGGAACAAGTTCGCTCCATGTTGGACATCACCATCCAGTTCAGTAGAAATATCGGCATGCATGGGTTGGGAGAAATGTCGCATAAAAACAATTGTTCGGGGAAAACTTACCAACAACGACGGATACAACTACAATACCTGCTGTGGCAATAATCAAATCCTGCTGGGGGAGTTTGAACGACGTCTGGGTCTTGTCCATAAAACTGAGCTGTTCGGGCATGGCAATCAACACCTTCACCATTTGCGTCCTTTTTTATACTTTCGGTGTGATACAGTGGAGTAATACGGATGTAGAATCTGTCAGTAGACGGGTAAGGGTAGTTCTTGCAAACAACAACATGCACAATAGGGCTGTCGAAAAAATGAGGACCACTATCCCACGTCATCAGGGAGGAAGGAGGTACTTGATTTGAAAACATTGCACTCCAATCAAGTGCATTATCTTCGAGACTTTTTCTTTGAGAAACAATCCTCTAGCCAATTACACTAGGCTACCGTCATAGTAAATTACCTCCTTTGAACTTGAAAAGCAGAGAATGGGATCCCATGTCGAATGTTACTTCAATCCAACAGAAGATCGACATGTGGAAAGAGAAACCCTTTCACGGTGGGCATATCAAAAATTTGTTGTTGCCAGGCATTGACATTGAAGCCTCTAACAAATGGTTGACTAATGGTGCAGTTTTCTATGAGACCGAAGCATTCCTAACTTCAATTCAGGATGCTTCGCTCGCAACAAAAAATTACAAACGGGAGATCCTTCACGACTCCTCAATGACCAACTCCAGCTGTAGGTTATGCAATTGTGAAGTGGAGACCATCCAGTACATAACATCTGCGAGTAGAATGTTGAGCAGTGCCGAGTATACCAATCGTCATAATTCCCTCTGCAAGATTCTCCATCAAAACCTTGCGTTGAAGTATAACTTAGTGGCAACCTACCATCCTTACTATAAGTATACTCCGCAGAGAATCTTGGAAAATGATCAGGTCAAACTATCATACTATCACACTATTGCCATCGGCTTCAGTGTTAATCACAATAGACCCGATCTAGTTCTGCTTCTCAAGAAAGAACGAGCGTGCTTCATAATCGATGTAGCCCTACCGTTGGACCAGAACACTGTTGAAAAGCAACTAGAAAAAATCCAGAACTACGGCCCCTTGGCGGACGATATCAAGCAGACTTGAAGACTACAAAAGATCGAAGTAGTCCGGGGGTAATTTCAGCTACGGGATTAGTCCCGCAAAATTTACATAAAGCGCTGAAAACGCTCGATCTTAGGGGTGGACTATACATGGAGATGTAAAAATCAGTTATCCTTGCAACCTGTGCTATAGTCCGAAGAATCATGTCCGGTAATAGTCTGCCCTAGTGGGCTTTAGTCTCGATCCGTATTGTCTTCAAATTAAAATCTACGTCTCTGCAGATTATAATCATCGCGTCACTGATTGAAACGTTTGCAACAATCGGAGATGCAGCAATACATTTTGGCATAGTCGCACACACTTTGGTTTGAAACGCATCATCGCTGTGATGCGGACCTTTGGATGTTGCCTTGTGAAGTTTATGGGTCCGATACTGTAACGATTCGCACAGCACAGCGTTGGTTCGATCGATTTCGTTCTGGTGAAGATACACCCCGTACTGTTAGGCCAATCGTCGTAGAAACCGATAAAATCGTCGAAATCATCCAAGTAGACCGGCATGTGACCATTCGCTCGATTGGTCAGGAACTGGGTAAGGACCATAAAACTGTTCGGAACCATTTGCAGAGATTGGATTCCAAAAAAAGCTGGATGTTTGGGTGCTACACGAGTTGACGGAAAAAAATCTCTTGGACCGAATCAACGCCTGCGATGCACTGCTGAAACGGAACGAATTCGACCCATTTTTGAAGCGGATGGTGATGAAAAGTGGATTACGTACGAAAATCTCAAGCGAAAAAGATCGTGGTTGAAGCGTGGCGAGCCGGCCCAAACCATCGCCAAGCCCGGATTAACGGCCAGGAAGGTTTTGCTGTATGTTTGGTGGGATTGGAAAGGAGTCATCTACTATGAGTTGCTTAACTATGGCCAGACCCTCAATTCGGTCCTCTACTGTGAGCAACTCGACCGTTTGAAGCAGGCGATTGACCTGAAGCGGCCAGGATTGGTCAATAGGAATGGTGTTCTGTTCCACCAGGACAACGCTCGGCCTTACACATCTTTAATGATCCGCCAGAAGCTACAGGAGCTCGGATGGGATGTTCTATCGCACCCATCGTATAGTCCGGACCTGGCACCAATTGATTACCATCTCTTCCGGTCCATGCAAAACGCTCTTGGTGCTACTAAGTTCGCCTCAAAAAGAGGCTTGGTTTTATAAGAGGGAGATAATGGAGTTGCCTTCTAAATGGCAACAAGTTTGCGAACAAAATGGCGAATATTTGACTTAAATCGGATAATTCTAAGTATGTTAAATAAAGCGTTAAAATTCGATCACAAATACGACATTACTTTTTCCCAATATATATATATTAGATATTAAATATATATATTTTTTGTTCTTACACGGAGGTGGAAAATCTTAGGAAGACACGTCCGCCCCCGCTCTACAACCCAAACGCCGGAGCTACAGCGAGCGCGTGTGGGATTCGCACCCACTAAAAATAACCCCTGGTCTCTCCAGCCCCTGCCCCGGAGGACCACCATTAAGGTATTACTTCGGGGCATCAGCAAAGCCGACGATGGTAGTCCCCTCTGGGGCGGGAAGAGCAAGCACCCCATTATACATATTTCACAATAGGTGACCAAGTACCGATACCTGTGGTACCCCGGCTGTGACAATGTATTCTTGGGGGGCGTCATCCGTCCAGAGTCCTCTCTGAGAGGTAGTTTTCCACCAAATTCACTAAGTATCCGGGACACCTATGTCAGCCAACGCCCCTTTAATTATATTCCAGTTGGCCGAGTTGAATGCGTTTTTGACATCCAGCGCCAACACGGCACAGCAACTGCCATAAATCAGTGCACCTTTTCCCTGGTTTACTACCATGGTAATTGCGTACTCCGTAGAGCGGGCACGTCGAAAACAAAACTGGCGTTCCGACAAACCATTGCTGGCTTCGATGATGAGTAGGAATCTGTTGTAGATGAGTCTCTCCATCATCTTCCCCATTGTATTTAGCAGACAGATAGGACGATATGACACTGGACAGGGAATATTCCTTCTTTTTGGCATGCCTCGAAGGTGTAGGCGAAAAGGTCAGGCCTAGTCTTCCCTGCTAGTTTCAAAGCTCGATTGGGGATACCACCCAAACGTGGGGCCTTGTTGTCACCGATCCTACCACATATTTCTCGCAGCTCCACAGTTACTGGAGGTATTATATCCTCATTAAGCTGGACAACCATTTGGCTTCCCCTATATTCTTGGTGAGGGAACAGAGTGGAGCGCGGATAGGTCACCTGGCGTGATCTCAGCAGCCTTTTCATTACCACTCTACGTATGTAACATATGCATAGAGTAAAGCCATAAGACTACCAGTTTATCACTATTGATGTTGGATCAATGGAAAGATTCAGCGATAAACGCCTACACCTGCCTCTCCCATTGCTGCAATTTTTTATCAAATTCCATAGGCTTTTGCAGGAGATGAAACCTTTCATTTATGTGAAAATTTGATGCTACCATACCCAGCTAATAGCTACGAAAACAAAGTGTTTAATTATAGGCTTTTGCAGGCCAGGCAAACTGTGGAGTGCTATTTTAGTATCCTTGCCTCATATTTTCATGTTTTTCGTTCACCTTTAGAATGTAAATACTTAAATCATTTGGCGTGCTGCATAGCTATCTAAGAAAATCTGCCATTTTGCAGCCTAGAGGCGGCATAACCGATAAAGATTTGCTTCCACACTTTCAATTATGTCCAATGCAATCAACAAGTGCTTGACGTGGATTTCAAGCCTTTGAATTCGCCCTGCATGCGAACATTCGCTGTTGTATTTATTTCATTGTTTCACAAAAACTCACTGCGAGTTACGTCACCTCACCGAGCTGCGTCTCAACTTGCGCTCGGCCTTACAATCAGTCTGCCATCAGTCGGACTAGACTGGATTAAAATCTAAATATTTATCAGTCATTGGCACAAACGATCAGTATGCCATAATTTTTCATCCTGACTGATGCTCTTCTCGCTTTCTTAAACTCGACATTCCCACCGACAGTTTCGAGTTTATGAAATATATTTAAAAATATCGAAAATATGCTCACCCTTATCATTTGCTCCTTCTTCTAGTTCCCAGCAAGAGGCATCTCCAATCGTGGAAAATACTAGGATGAGAGGAACCTCAAAGCTGCGACTCATTTGCGTATTCTTCAAGCTTCGTTAGAATAGTTCGGCTCTGCGTGGTCGACCCGATTCCCTGTTTTTATATTTTTGCTCTCCCATTGGGGACGTCATCGCCATTTCAATAGTTCCAGAAAGAAGGCTAATCCTATTGAAAAGACCAGAGCTGGGGTAATAAGCGAACCCTTGTAAAATGATGAGGAAGGCAGAATTACAAGAGATCGTTTCCACCTTACCGGATTAGGTAGCGTAATTGTCATCAAGCACATATCGGGCCACACTTCCGCTGAGCTGCACTTAGATTCGGACAGAGTTGTACTTAGGTGGATTGACTATTCGGCAATCAGCGATGCTAGAACAGCGCTGTCCTTGCAATTCACAGAAAACAACCCCTGAACGATCAGATGATGACATTGATTATGGTAAGCACTGGAATATTTGTCAGGCTACTCAGTAGCGAGTGATGGGACTTTGAAACTGCTGAAACACAATGATGAGAAAAACATTAATTTCTACACATTTAGATAAACTCTCTCTTCTCATCTTAAAAATTGACTGTTTTACTTAGACGACGATCACAACACACATAAACCTAAGAAGAATTAAATTACTTTTATTCTGTATCCAGGGTACGCCAAAACGTATCCTTTCCAATTCCTAGCAATCTCTACACTAAATACCGCTAACTATCTGCTTCTTCCTTCATCATTTGTTCGATCAGCCGCTTCCGTTCCTCCGCCTGCCGCATTTGTCTCAACACCAAACTCTCATAGTCTCGATCCGTGATTGAGCTCGTACTGCTCGACCCATGCTTCGATGGAGGATTGCCAATCCATTGTAATGTTAATGGATTTGCCAAATTTCCTTTCTCATAGCTGACTGCCATCTCGCCAGCATCTTGTGTCTTGAATTCCACCAACGCGCTTCCTTTTTTCTGCGAGGACACCACCATTGCAACGATTTCTCCATACTTTTTTAAATAGGTTCGCAAGGTTTCCTCGTTGTAGCCTCCATTTGTCGGGTCATCTTTTGCCGCCTTCCATTTGATTTTTATTCGATGCTGGGATGAATCGAAATCTGGGGAAAAGTTAATGGAAAATGTTAATTTTTGGATGTTTCCTGTTTAAGCCTAGACAGTGAAGAGGAAGTAACTTACGATGTTCCCTTTTCAAACGCTCCTCGCGCAGTTGTTGCCGCATCAATTCCTGTTCCTCCTCAAGCAATCGCGACCCTTCCTTCCGCAATCGTTCGATTTCATCCTTCAATTGTTCCTCGGGGGTCTTTTGGACGTTGTAACTTTTACTTGGACCCTTGACGAGTTTTGAGTTTGCTTCGCGTTCTCGCTGCTCTAGTTCCGCCTTGAGTTTTTGTCGTTTACTGTCGAGTTGTTTGTTTCGAAGTTCGGCGGCTTTTTTGGCATTCAAGACCTTATCGTAGGCGGCGCGGGCTGATGCATCCGAGAGAATTTCCAAAGCCTTTGATAGTTCGTGGAAGAGTTCAGCTGCTTTGGGATTGTCCGGATTTTTATCAGGATGGCATTCGAGGGCTTTTTTACGATAAGCTTTTCGGATCTAAAGAGGATAGCGAAATAAATTAATGATGCTCAGACGGAATCTTAGAATAAGTTAAGAAAGATTGTTGCAGCTGCGGCCACCGAGCGGACGCAGATAAATCATTCTATCAACACTCACCTCGGCCTCTGATGCCGAAATATCAATTGCGAGCAAGCCGTAGAAATCCACATCGCTGTATTTCTTCACGTCGACCATTTTTCTGTCTTAATTTCTTCTTTCTCGACGAAAATCCGACCCCAACACCAAAATGCGGCTAAACGTTTACTGTTTACCAGTGCCCGCCATCTGGAAATTTGACATCGAATTGTTTTTAGTCTATTGTGAACTACACTTTTGTTGCAAATTCCACAGGCAGATGGCACATTTCACCTATCAGTTGAGGTTATAGGTAGTTTGCAAATTGTCAACAAATAAACATTTTTTTGAAGAATCATCCAATCGGACCCGGTGACGGAAGTTTTCACAAATACGACTTTGAACCATATCAAATTGATATGATCTCGCTAATACGACCAACTGACCTAAGCGGCTACAAGGCCCTCATCCCCAGCATTGGAGTCGGGAATGTCGCCCAGTTAGCCGTGGATTTAATAATCGCAACCCTCAAACTGGAGCGGATCGGAACCGGATGGCATTCTGCACTAATGCCGGTATTCGGACCACCAGCCTATCATCACGACAACGTAAATAAAACCACATCCTTGGAAGTGTACGCGAACCAAGAACTGAAACTTGTCGTGTTCCAAATTCGATCGCCACTGGTTGCTTCACTTGTTGATCGATTCCATCAGGACCTGCTCGAATTCCTCGCCGCAAACAAATTCTCCGAAGTCATCATTCTGACCAGCAGTCATGCGTACGAGAAACATTCCGTTGAGACCTCACCATTTGAGTACATTGCCAACGAACAATTCAAAAGCCTCCACAAGGACACCCTGGACAAGCAAAATTGGCCCGAGTTCACCAACAATGTCCTGCACGGTGGCGGTAATGGGAAAAAGTTGCTGGCGTTATGCACGGAGCGAGACATTCCTGCGTTTTTGCTATTCAAATACGTTTCGGAGGGAGACAATTCACCGGACGCATCGCAGTTGCTGGGGGAATTGAATAAGTTGCACAAGTTGTTTGAGAGGGACGAAAATGGACAGGTGAAATTCACAACGCCTTTGTCGTGGAATTTGTTGTTCGGGAATGAACCGCCCGAGCTGATATTTTAGAGTGCGGCGGACTACAATCATTCAACTCATGAGAGATAAGCACTTTCGGTATTTCCCAATTTCGTACTGTCTGTCATCAATTTTTAAGGCTGTTAAGAGTTATTCATTGATTTTTCTATCTTGACCTGTCTCATAAAAGTTTCTACGGATAAGAAGTACTTTTGATGTATCCTTGAGAATCAATAAATTTACCTCAGAAAGAATTTGACTTTGTTTTTTTAAAATGCATGATGCCCTGTCCCTTGGCCACCAGACTATTCTCAGAACGGTTACTTTGTGTTAGTTATAGCATTCCCTTCCAATGGTAGGTAGGTATCAGTGGCCGCTCCGAGGAGCCCAATTAGCGCTTTGATGCGCCGTTTTGATGCCACAAACTCCTAAGACCGTGACTGTTGTTATGGGAGCAGGGAGGCAGAGTCCAGCCGGCTCGGATCTTCAGAGTCAGCGCGTGGCATTCACGAACAAAAGCAGCTCTCCCACCCTGCAGCCAGAAATCTCTCTGAGGTCCCCAAAGAATGGTTTACCAAGTGTCCGCAGCCTGAATCTAGCCAGAGCTGGCCAATCGCAGAGAAAGTGCATGAGGGTGTCCCTTCCTTCTCGGCAGGTTCGGCAATGCGAGTTGTAGGGTATGCCGAGTCTAGCAGCATGGTCGTCTATGGGCCAGTGCCCGGTGCAGACCGCCGTAATCTTGAATCCATTCGCACGCGTCTGGTACAGCTCTTGTGGTCAGGCTATGTTATAAGCGGGCCAAATTCTCCTAGACTTGGCACAGCTTGTAAGCCTTCGTCATCTCAGGCCCGCGGCTGCTAGGTAGTGCGAGTAGACTCGGCCTCCGACAGCCGCCAGCGGAACACCGACTGTATTCGCCGAAGGACTGTCAAGAACAGAGCCTTGCCTGGCAAATCCGTCAGCCCGCTCATTCCCTTCTATGTTCCTATGCCCGGGAGCACAGAGGAGAGTGACCTTGAGCGTGCCGCCCAAATGATTCAGTGCGTCTTTGCACTGTCTCACTAGCCTGGAAGATGTCGTTGCTGAGTACAAGGCCTTGATGGCCGCTTGACTGTCGGTCAAAATGGCTATGTTACGCTTGGGACTCGAATCACGCTCCAGCCATCGACTGACTTCCAATATCGCCAGTACTTCCGCCTGGAATACACTCCCTCAATGAATTTCCGGATTTTTTTCGCAGTTATGCCACATGCAACTGCGAGACGTCGAGTTGCTTCCTTTTGCTAGTCTGGATGCGAGGGAAAAACCTCTAGGATCTTCACGGATTCCTAGGTAATGATCTCATAATGCGCGCATTGGATATAGTCAGTCTTTATGAGGAATAATACGTTTCAAAATTGAAAATAGCGTAAAGCGAAGAATAAAAACGGAAATGAAACTGGTACATAAGTAGTGGGACCGAATAATGAAGGAGTGCACCCTACAAGGAGAATGCGGAAGCTTGGATAATGGCGGAAGAGAGAAGAGTAAGAATGAAGGAGGTAGAGATGATCTTCACATCAACATTCTGAGAAGGGTGAAAGCAGATCCAGAACTTCCCTATTTGGTACCAAAAGGGATATTCTGTTGGAACTCACGAAATGCAAGCATATAACTCGGGGCAAATTCTTCAATAAAATTGCAAAGCTTTCAAGACAGTAGGTAGACATAAGGGCTAGTATGCAGCAGACCACTATATAGAATGTAAGGATGTAGACGGGATTAAAAAGGAGGAAGAGAAGATTTACAAAACTTTGGAAAATGCAATGCTCCTTCTACCATCACACTGGTGGTGTGTTTGGACGCGAAAGGATGCGTCCTAAAAATTATAGCGGCGGAACCCATAGCTTTTTGAATGGAGTAGCCAAAGCACGAGCTAGATGCGGTCCTCGTAAATGGTTGGTACTTATAAAATTTCTTAAGGAAAGAACTGGGGTCTTTAAGAAATTTTATATATTTACGTAACACGTTAGCCAGGAGGTTCGATTGGTGTGTTAGTGAGCATTATATTTACAATGACCACTGGGCAATTTGTATGGTCACCAAAGGAAAATCGAGCTCGGGAAAGAGTTCTTACTAAATGAAAGTCGACTGCCCAGACGAAGCATGAAACTTTTGGAGAAAATATGTTTTTCCGAGGTGTTCAGGACCATATATCCCTAAATCACCTAGATTACCCAATGGGTTATGGAGAGCATGCAACGTAACCGTGCTTACAAAGAAATCCCAACTATTGGCAGAACAATGAAATCGCCATATTACGGTTCGCATGCTTTTGCGTCCCAACAGAACTAAAATGGTTGCCTTTACGAATGTATTGGTCGTGATTATTGGGAGGCTACCTGGAGGCCAAGTAGAATAAGTGGAAAGACCTGCAGTCAAGAAGGGTCGTCTAGGGTCATCATAGCGGCTTTCAGCGTCTTGAGTCATCTTTCGAGCATCATATTGGAGTGGAGGATGACTAACTGATTCGTTGTACGGATGCCTGAGTAGATGGTGAACAGCATGAAGTACTTCTTTACGGAAATAGTTTGGAATGTATGGCCTTATTCTCTAAGGTCTCTAAGTATATATTAGATCTGGAGTTGAAGATAGGAAACTCCCTAAATTTGTATTTAGAGTTGATCCTGAGGCTCTAGAGAACTTCGCCGTCTTTCTGCGCCTGCACGATTGTGGGAAAATCTACCTTGGCAGAGATCTTGACCGCCACCATATGTGATATAACATCGGCAACTACGTTATCCTTTCCAGACGCGTGTTGAATGTCGGAAGTGTATTGGCTGATAATCCTCAAGTAAGTCGAAGTTGTCGAGGGACATATTTTCGAGAACTTGTTTCAAAGTAGAGGTAAGCGGCTTATGGTCACACTGTGAAGTGCCTGCCTTCAAGGGAATACGGTACGCTGCTAGGTGTAGTTTCGTTGAGCGGGGTTCAGTTGCTTGGAAAAAAAGCTCAACGGCTGCCTGATTTGGTTCACTTTTTCACGAAAGACAGGCATGGTAATGTCTGAAGCATTGATAAATACTTCTTGGCATGCATCTTGCTGAGGGAATGCCAGAAGTGTAGATTCCACCAGATGCTTTGTAATAGTCTTAAACATCTCAGAACCACACAATCAGGTGGAAGTCATTGGTCTTCGGCTCAGACAGATGCAAGCGTTAAGGATGGATTGAAGGTGGGTAGCCTTGGGCAAGAAACGACGGTAGAAATTTAATATGCCCAAGAACCTTCTCAGATCCTAACTGTTTTCGGAAGCGACAAGCTCGTAATTGCTTGCACTTTGACTGGATCCGGTTGGATAACTTTGGGGGTAATTAGATGGTCGAGGAATCTCACCTGCGGTTGCAAGAATTTGTTTTTCTCAACATTGAGTGTTAGACGTTGAAAAATGCACTCCGGGTGTCCTAAATATTCGGAATCAAAGGAAGCCACGATCAGAACTTCATTCAAATAAGCGAAGCAAAAGTGGAGGTTTCGCAGTACCAAGTGGATGCATCATTAAAAGGTTGTCGCCGCATTGCACAGTCCAAAAGTCATCCTAGTGAACTCGAAGAGTCCGAAGAATGTTTACATTGTCGTTTTCGAAATGCCTTCGGGAGCTACAGGAGTTTGGTGATACGCCTTGACTAAGTTCCGGGCCTGTGATAGTGTTCGCAAAATCGTGGATGAGGGAGATCTGAAATCGTCTGGGCATTTAGACGTCTGTAATCGGATAGCAGAGTGGTTAGAGCGCAACGCGTACGGAAAGTCGCGGTTCAAATCTCATTGGTGGTAGTAGGATTTGTATCGTGATTTGACGTCGGATACCAGTCTTTCCGTGCCATCCCTACACTCCTTGCCTATGGTAACTCCGTAGGTACTTTATTGTTTTTCACCGTTTTTATGCGTCTCTTCAAAGCATAGTACAAATTCTTTTGCTTGCAATTTGAATACAGAGAATATTTGATTGAAGCAATTTACGTAGAAATCGCATTTTTTAGTGACGAATCGAATTACATATACAGCACGTAGCAAATTCCTCTGTGTGTGTAAACAAGGAACGTCTACCCGTAGATTTATAATAGCTGCGACTTCATCTTAGTGGCTGGATCCCTAAAGGAGGATCATAATCCTTTGCAGCCAAATACCCTACTTGACAACTGAGTTTGGTTAGTCGTCCAGAGAAGCAATGACTAGAATAGTCAACATAGCGACCATGTCATCCTTTTATCACAGTTGCGCCTTGTAGGACGTTATGATCATGTCCGAAATTAGGACTTCCGCAATCGATATGGCGCTTTACTGATTGTGGCGATTGTGCCTCCGATGATATGGTCGTGTAATCCGAACTGACAAGAACTCACGAAGATTTAGTAGAATATTTAGGTCGATAGGAAGCGACCCAAAACCTAAACGAAACAACGACAGCTTGATATGCTGGGTAGTGATTTGAGAGCGTTTCGACTCCACCCGTATCAAGCTTATGATCAGAAAAATGACGCACTAGACCTAGACAAAACGGACATCAGAAGTGGATGGACTTATTCGTATGGAAACTCATCTGAAAAATACAGGAGCAGGACCGAATGGTCAATTCAATGCAACAAAGAGTTGTACCACTTTTGTAAGGAATCATTTGTGTTCAAAAGAAATGTAATCTGCTGCTCCGCTGCTTCCTCGAAAGAATGAAGCCCATTAGATAGATACGCCAATCGGAGAGTGCAGTTGCAAGATCGATTGCATTGGAGAATGAAAACAATGAAGACCAAGGTTCGATTGTTATTGGGATCTTGCATAAAAATGATATGTTTTGATTGATGATGTCAGGAATTGGAGGGTGTCGGATGAACCCTCAATGTCTGATCACAGGATAATCAGATTCGACATTGAGGGTAACTCCGAAATAAAAAGAATAATAAGGAATTCCAAGAGAACGGATTGGGAATCCTACACAACGTACCTGAGCAACAACATTGCCCACCTTCAAAGGGGCGGTGACATCAGGAGCGAATTGGAATTAGAAACGGTGGTGGAAGACCTCAACAAAATCGTCATTGACGCATATGAGGCCAGCTGTCCGGCCAAGACAGTCAAGTCATCAAGGGATGTACCATGGTGGAACAGGAACCTAGCCAGAATGAGAACGGAGGTACGAAAACTCGAACTACGAAAACAAACCGGGGACTGGCGGAGGTATAAAAATGCACTGACTGCGTATAGCAACGCGATCAGGGAAGCGAAACGGAACAGCTTTAGGGAATTCTGTGAAGGGATTGAACAGATCACAGAAGCAACCAGGCTGTACAAGGCTGTAGCCAAAGACGGGGGAATATCCTCTGTCTGCTTGAAAAAGGAAGATGGGACATTCACCGAGAATGAGGAGGACAGGGTACACCTGCTTCTCAGAACTCATTTCCCGGGGTCCTACCCCTCGTCGGCAGGCGACAACAATCTGCCTGACACCCCAACAACGAATAAAAGGGGAAGGAAAGAGAGCTGGAAACTAGCAAAAGAGGTATGCTCAGAAGCTAGGCTAAGATGGGCAGAACTTTTCAACCAATGAAATCTCCCGGAGTAGATGACATTTTCCCAGCACTTATCCAGAGAGGCCTAGGAATTATCTTAGAGTCTCTTCTGAGGGTGGTAAGGGGGAGCATAGCACTGGGTTACATACCAAGGGCATGGAGACGGGCAAAAGTGGTCTTTATTCCGAAAGCGGGTAAAAAGAATCCTTTTCACCCTAAATCTTTCAGACCAATCTGCCTAACATCGTTCATACTCAAAACGGTGGAGAACGTCATAGACAACTATATTAGAACTAACGTTCTAAAGCGTAATCCCCTACATCACTGTCAACACGCTTACCGGGCAGGACGGTCAACTGAAACTGCTCTGTATCAGCTGACAGAGGTACTACGGGACGCCATAGAAACAAAAGAAATTGCACTGTGCGCGTTTTTGGATATCGAAGGAGCATTCGACAACACATCGCACACAGAGATACAGGATGCCCTGAGCCGCAAAGGAGTGGGAAACACCGACACTCTGGATGGACAAAATGCTAGAAAGCAGACAGATAGAGGTACAAACAGGTACCAATTCTATTATCATGAACACCACTCAAGGCTGTCCACAGGGTGGAGTACTATCGCCGCTGATGTGGAGTATGGTAGTGGATGAACTCCTGGATGTGTTAACTAATACTGGAATACAAGTCCAGGGCTACGCGGACGACATTGTTCTAATCTGTAGGGGCAAATATGAAGATACCCTATGTGATAGAATCCAAACTGGATTAAGGGTTACTAGTGCCTGGTGCAGGAAGGTGGGACTGCGGATCAACCCAACCAAAACCACCATAGTACCATTCACTAGGAGGCGTAAGCTGGATCACCTGAAAGCCATAACATTACATGATATGGAGGTGAAACGAGAAACAGAGGTCAAATATTTGGGAATTACGCTAGACCAAAAATTACTCTGGAAGACACATGTCGGAAACACTTGTCGAAAAGCCACGGGGGCTCTGATGACTTGCAGATCCATAGCAGGAAAAAATGGGGTTGCAGCCCGAAGATACTACTTTGGATATATGTATACTGCAATAGTAAGGCCAATGATTACCTAAGGAGCGGTAATCTGGGCAGAAAGAACCCAACTCAGCACACAAGCCAGGGAATTACATAAGCTCCAAAGGCTGGCTTGCGTGTGTATCAGTGGGGCAATGAGGACATGCCCAACGGCATCCCTGGAGGTCCTTCTGGGATTAACCCCTCTCCATCTGCACATACAGATGCAGGCAAGGAGATCAATATTCAGGATGGCCGGGAATATGAATGAGGCGAGGAGCTGCCTAAATCGAAGGAAGATTGATATCCTTTCTAGGCGGTATTCCGAATTACTGATACCGAGGGACAACATGACAACGAGGTTTCACTTCGATAAGAAGTTTGAAACACATTGGAGTAACAAGGCAAACTGGGAGAGCGTGGCTGTGACATACGGCTTAAACCAGCAATTGATTACTTGGTACACTGACGGATCCCTCACAGCAGAGGGAGCGGGTGCCGGTGTCATTGGTCCAAGGAAAATGTACTTTGAGCCAATGGGCAGGTACACTAGCATATTCCAAGCGGAAATTTACGCCATAGACAAATGTGCCTCCTTTAATCTGCAAAGGAACTACAGGGGTAGAACATAACTATATAGCCAAGCAGCGATCAAGGCACTTAGGTCCAACCAGGTGAACTCTAAACTGGTATGGGAATGCCTTGAGAGACTGAATACACTCGGCTCGTTCAACAAGGTCTGGATACTTTGGGTTCCAGGCCATGCTGGGTTCGAAGGCGAGGCAGCGGATGAACTTGCCAAGAAGGGAGCAGGGATGCCTTTACACGGGCCAGAACCCTTCTGTGGAATCGGAAACGGTTTCATGAATCTAAGAAACGAAGAGAAACGGTTGAGGGAACTATATTGGGCGGGCCTACCAGGGATGGAGCAGTCCAGGGTGCTTATTGGGGGATACGAACCCATGCGTACAAAGGATTGCTTAAACCTCACCAAAAAGAACCTCCGAATCATAGTGGGAATTCTCACTGGTTATTGTCGGCTGAACTATCACCTAGGGAAGCTAGGGATATCTACGGACACTGCCTGCAGGTTCTGTGAGGAAGAGGACGAAACCTCTATGCACGTCCTGGGACAGTGTCCGGCACTTGTGCAAAGTAGGTCGATACATCTGGGAGAACACTTAATACCAGATGCAAAGCTGAAACTTCTGGAAGTGGGGAACATACTAACGGTTACAGGCCTGCTTGTAATACTATGATCAACAGGTACACTATAACCAGTAAAAGGGGCACAATAGTTCTTCAAGGACGCGGTGCGACTTTCCCTTAACACTTAACTTAATGATAATATTAAAAACAAGTTGAGAACGGAAGCGCAATAAAAGAAAATGTTGCCAAACACTGTGAAAAGGGGCATAATTTTCTTCAGTTCAAATATATGCTATGCGCGCATATTACTATATATTAGCCAACGATATCGACAGCATCATCAGTACCATAGATAAGTAGCGAATGTTCCTTCAATTAAGATGTTTGCAAAGCTTACGATGAATGAAATTTATACATTACCTGAAGTAATATTGCCAATACAATGCATCCTCCGCCATATATTGTTCACTGCTTTCGTCCGAAATTTGATTTTTTTATTAGTTACTTTTGTAACTATTCAGCTTTTCCGCTAATTTTTGCACAGGCAAATAAGTTTGGTGTTTCTTCTCCATATATACTTAGAGCTTAATAAACAGCAACCAAATTATTAATTCATTCGTTCCGTTTAACACATTATTGTCCTATAAAAAACGCTTTAAATTCGATAAAAAATTATTTGTTTTTTTTCCACGAAATAAAATCAATATTGTCTAATAATACATACATTTTTCTCTTGAGGATTATTTATCCTAAAAAAATAAAATAAAACTTCTATGAATAACGCGCTATACACGAACATATCTATTTATCACTGGTTTTATTCGCTTTAGTTGTATCTTCTACTAAACTGATCATTTCAAATAACTTATCAACATTTTCGCGTCTAATATCGTTACTTTCGATTTCTTTCGTCCAATATCGAACATCAATTTGTAATTGTAAACGAATTTTATCATCATCAGACATTCCTTGACGATCATTGGATGACTGAATATTGGCCGTTGTGGTTGAAGTACTTTTCTCACGAAGATTTTTCAAACGGCGTAGGGATTCTTCCGTTTTCTGAACAGATGTCAGGACTTCTTCGATGGCTTTAAAATATCTAATAAGAGAAATCAATTAAAACAATTATAAATCAATTTGTTTGCATATACTTACTGCACAGAAATTTTAGAGAATGCTGTTGTGAACAACTGTCGTATCTTTTCGTTTCCAATTTGCTCGTGGAAATCTTTTTTGAATACTTTGAATGGCTCAAGCATGAGATCCACATACGAGCAATGTTTCCTGGGTACATCACGGTTCGTTTTTCGATATAATCGGGGAATATCGTTTGTTTGGCGAATGTGTACAGAACTTTTAGTGATGATCGATTTGATTAGGACATCTTCTATGCTACTCATTTGTTTCAGTAGACGATTTCGTGATTCTTCGATGCATTTTTCTAAGGAAGAAATATGTTCTCGCACCTGCTGAGGAGCTTTCTCAGTTGCAGTCTGGAGTATCGTTGGAAACTGGTCCATTAATACCTGCGCGTCCATGTGCAGAACGACGAGGAATAGATTTCTATCTAGTTTCTGTTCACCAGCGGGCGTGCTAGTTGGTTTTTCAATCTCTTTCATAGCGTCCCCCATCCATCGAGCAGTTCTTGATATAATTTGAAGTGTCAGCTTCCAAAACTTTGAGAATAAATCTTCGATATAGACACCATCCTCCCATAACTTTGTTATGCAACTCAGAGCGGTCTGAAATATGACGCATTTCAGATCTTTCGCCTTAAAATTAAATGTGCTTTCAGTAAGAGGTTGATCGCACACATTCTCCAATCGACCGGCGATTTCTTGAAATCGTATCTGGAAGTAAACTGGCAAGTTCCATCGCGATTGGAAGCTTTTATACTGCGCATGCTGACGGAATTCATCGATTGCTTTTTGTGTTCCTAGCATTTTTTCCACATTGGCTAGAAAGTCCAAAGTACTTTTGTATTTGACATAAAACGAATCTGGATTTCCCGGGGCAAATATTGAAGCAAGATTCAATTCTAAACGTCGTTCAACTTCTTGCCAGAAACTGTTCACCAGGAAATTGAAACCTTTCACCTTATCGGTATGATGTGTAAGAAGTAGTAAATCTTTCATATGCAACGAGATGAAATCTAAAATCTGATTATAGATTCCAACTAGACCTTGTGATGAATTCTGCAATTTGCTTTCAGAAATTCTGGTATTCATATAAGTACCGACAACGTCTTCTCGGAAAACAGTTTCTGCCGCCTTGTATTCATCTAAGGTGGCGTAAATTCGCAGGCACCGCTCTAAGGAATCTGCGTCCATTTTTAAGGCCTTTAGAAAATATTCTCGTAACTTTCCTAACAAATCTTTGTGTAAACTTTCCGTTTTCTCCGCTTGGGCTTTGTCCAGATACTCGGAGCAAAATTTAACATGAAACTGTAACTGAACTAACTCAAGTGCAGCTCTCTCCAAGACTACTGGCCTAATGTCCTCCGTACTCAGTTGATTCCCCAGCAAATCCGTTAACTTGTTAATGGAATTGTAGACTTTTGCCAAGCTTTTCAGATTTTTCTTGTATTGTCTAAGTAGTTTCTTTTGATTGAGACACTCTTTAATCTCGTTCATTGTATCCGTGATGACTTGCTTCACCCCAAGAACTTCATCCCCCAGCTGTTCGACTGGTGTGTGGATTGTATTAATTTGGTGGTCGAGTCCAACTAGATTTGTAGATAGATTGACGAAATCTGCATAATCTTCGTTTATTAGTTCGATCATAGCAGAACGAAGCACTTTTAAATATATGCCGAGATCGTCACGCATTATTTCCAGGGAGGCAGCATTGCGATGTTCGTGGAGAAAATCATCCACGGAAAAGGTTTTCTGTCAAATTGGAAAGGAAAAATATGAATATCTCATTTGGTGAAAATAATAAACTTGTTTATTGTTAAGATTAGAGAAATTCAAGTCACATATTAAACTCATCTTCCGTCACTATTAATGGATTTTTCCATCAGAGGAAGTGAACTAGCAAACCTTTTAATATTATACAAATAAGAACTATTAGATGCAGGAACATATAACCATACGTAACCAACGGATGCAACTGGATTGGCTGATGTTGATTTTCAATCTTCTTAGTCTATTTACCGATATGTGAGAAGTCGGGCTAATCAATAGGTTGAACGCTTGCTAAGTTTCCTTAGGAAAACTTTCTCATGACAAAAACTACTGCGTTCGGCCACATGACTTGAAGAGACTGGAAGAACACGAGATGTTCCCAAGGCAGGGAGCAGGGAGGATATCGTTGCTGTTGCTCAAGATGTCGAAGGGGAGCCCAGTACATCAACCAGACGACGTGCCACCCAATTGGGCATTAGCCGGCGATCCCTACGCAGAATTTTGGTGGAAGATTTGAAGATGTTTTCTACAAAGTGCAGATAGTGCATCAACTGTTAGCCGTTGACCGACAAACGCGTCAATACCGAATTTTTCCTTCCTCAATTGGATGAATTGGAACTGCAGAAAATGTGGTTCGAACAGGACGGTACAAAGGCGTACACTGATCGAGCCACAACCGATATTCTGAAGCAAGCATTTCCAGGTCGCTCAATCTTCCGGTTTGGTGATTTGTACTCGCCGGCCAGATCACCCGATTTAACCGTTCCAGTTTTTTTATGGGGTTTTGGAAGTCGTGACTTTACTCGACTTGATAGAATAAATTCTAATGGATTAAATAAACAAATTTCACAAGCAGAACCAAAGTTTTTCATTAAGAAAAAATACAGCAAAAGAATATCTGGTTATTACTTTTGCCCCACCCTGTAGTTGACTCGAATCCGATTCCCGACAGAATCTTGACTCGATTTTGGTCAAAGAGCATTAGGATCGGGCACTGCTACACACCAACAGAGATTTCGAATATAGGCAAGAAAGATGCTTTCAATAAGCAACTACAAGCAGTTCAGAACAGGCTACCTAAAGGTAACATTGTGATCGAGATGGGTGATCTGAATGCCAAAGTGGGCTCTGACAATATCTTGCTTGGGCAAAGATAGTCAGGATCGGAGTGACCGTAACAACAATGATAAAAGGTGGCACACTGTTAGAGGATAGAGTCTGCAACAAAGTCAGTTAAGTTTCGACAGACCGATAACGAGCATTTAACTAGATCGACCATATCGTGATCAGCAGTACATTCAGGAGTTGTCTTCTGAATGTGCGTAATAAAAGAGATGGTAATATCGGTCTTGACCTTATGTTAGCTTGTGTCTGCTCGCAGGGGAAAGGAATGTCGGCTCTCCAAATTCAATATTGACCATCTTCGCGATCCAGCTGTCATCCAGCAGTGAGAAAACTTCCTCTACGGAAGTAACTAACAGTCACTTACGTGTGGTACTGACGAATGGCAACTCCGCTAGCGGCAAACTAGCTCCGGAAGTGTTGAGGCCAGGCTGTCGGGGATGGTCATCGAGCAGCTCCCAGAAGGCTAAGACAAATAAGGAGGATTCATCTCCTGCTTCGATTCCTCCCAGGTGGTCCGTGGGTTCCAGGTTATAGCATGAGAGGGCCAATTCTCTATGAGGACGTGAAGCTGAAGGTCATCATACTCGACGAGATCCTCAGGAGGCCGATCATCATCGAGCATCTGGTTGCCGAAGATCCGCCTGTATAAGGACAAGCTCGTCCAATCCTTCGACGTTAAAAACCCCAGGATCCCCATGGGGACTGGATGATTATCAAGAAGGATTAACCCCAGGCAAACAGTCAAACTTTTCTATTCGATATAAACAGAGAGTGGATGCAGGCACTGGGAAAGGCAGATCACAAAGTACGGTTTGGAGTCAGGAACTGGACCACTACTTGGATCCAGTCGATGGCCTGTTAATAGGATGCAACG
Organism: Hermetia illucens; assembly: GCF_905115235.1. NCBI lineage: Eukaryota > Metazoa > Arthropoda > Insecta > Diptera > Stratiomyidae > Hermetia > Hermetia illucens. Next base: position 8,165,660 of record NC_051854.1, on the reverse strand, counting down.
TCAATGCAGCTTAGAGATCAACGAAAGGGATGAATCATTCTTTGATTTGATTATTAACACAAATCTATCGGTGTGTAACACGGCTAGTACACCAACCTTCCATTTTCCCAGCTCGGAGAACTGTGACAGTTGGGCGGAGGTTCTGGTATCACCTTACTGAACGACCATGGGATTCTTAGGGTGAAGAACTAGAGAGTGTCTGACCAGAGAGCTTTCTTAGATCACAGTTAGATATTTTTCAGATTTCGCTGCAGAGGTCCATATCCTTTTCAGATACCTCAGTGGGATCGACTAGATGATGTTTGGTCAAACTATCGAAAACAAACTTTCAGGTGCGCAAATTACATTCGAAGCCGCTTGAACGTCTCGTGCCCTGCTAAATAGAGCCAGAAGACATTGTCACCGTCGTGGAATGAAGATCTGTCCAGCCTCAAAAAGCTGACTAGGGGGCACAAATATTGGCAACTATACAAGGACTGCTTGAAGAAGTACATGAAAACTGCCAAAAGGGGGTCCTGATTGGACTATTGTCAGAACATTGAAAGCACCAGCGAATCTGCGAGAAACAGTAAGATTCTGTTAATCTTTTCTTAAAACGTTGAAAGGCTCGTGAACGAAATTTTCTGATAAAATCCTGGAGCAGTAGTTCAGACGTCATTCACCAACGAGAAGGACTGTGAGTCACAGCCTTGCTTATAGAGTATGCAGTCCCAGTCGCATAAAACTATCAAATCGATAATTACTAAGGATACGATCGGCTATAAACGCATATAAATCTTCGGGCCCAGATGGAATAGTGCCTGTCATGCTACAGACGCCGCAAGAAGCCGAAAGCGAAGGACTTTCGACCAGTCGATCAGTCCCACCTCTTTCGTGTTGAAAACCTTAGAGCGCGCCTTATGGATTATGAAAAAAAAGCCTTTCTCTAAGTCCCAGCACGCTTACCTCAATGGCAAATCCACAGAAACCGCTCTCCAGAAGGTACTTGGCATGGTTGGGCGGTCACTACAATGAAGTAGTACACTCTAGCTGCCTTCCTGGATATAGAAGGAGCATTCAACAACGTTAGTACCAACCCCCTCAAGGAAGCCTTAACAAGTATTGTATTAAAGGGATTCTTTCAGCATTGGATAATATCCATGCTAAGAAGTAGGATAATTCTGTCTAGGGTGGGAAGTAGTCACTTGGCCAGAGCTGTGAGTAAGTGTAAGAAATGTGTGCTTGTGGGCTGCAAGATGTATTCTCGGCAGAAATCCAACCAAAACCGAGCTTATGCTATTCACCATCAAGACAAGTTTACCCGAATTCCATCATTGCTCCAAAATAATGTATGTGGATGGAATCCTGGAGCCAAAGTTAAATTGGAGATTGAACATAAAAGTGACTGTTAAGAAGGTCTGTATAGATTCCTACGCCTGCAAGAGGACCTTTGCAAGGATGGTTCTCTGGTTGTACGTAGTCGTGGTAAGTTCCATTCTAACGTACGGTTCTATTACGTGCTGGCAGACGCTGAGCAGAAAGTACAATAGAAAGAAGCTTAATATGATTCAAAAGACCACGTATTCAGACACTACAGGGGTTCTGTATTCCTACAAGGCAGATGCTCTCAATATACCTTCTCCCCTTAGACCTCCGTATTAATTACGCAGTAGCGTGCAGCGCGGACAGCGTAGCCCTATGGCTATAGTAACATCCTAGACGAAATACCTAGGGAACTCTGGGCATTTCCCATGAACTGTGCCAAACGCGAACAAAACTTCACGAGACTTTGCTGTGGATTTTACCGGGGGTGTGTTGCAAGACTGACACAGACGGATCAAAGTGTGGAGTCGGTACGGGAGTTGTCGTCGTACGGTCTCCCAAGATTTGCCAGTGTATTCCAAACGGAAGTACTAGCGATGCTGGAAGCCTGTCGATAGCTGAGGCATAATCCGAGCCCCAAGCCTAACATAGCCATTCTGACCGACAATCAAGCCGCCATTAAGATCTTGTACTCAACGACGACATTTTCTTGGCTAATGGGGCACTACAGGAACGCGGTTAAAATTTTTAGGCGGGACCCTCAAGGTCACCATCTTCTGGGTTCTGAGGCGTAAGAACAGAGTAATGTGTGGGCTAAGGGACTGGTTAGCCGGAGCTTTGTCCTTTGCAGTCCCTGGGTGGGCAAATCTATGTCCCGCTGGTGACTGTAAAGGATGGAATATATTCGCACTAGTTAGCAGCCTCAGATGGCGAAAGCCACGGCCAAGTCAAGGAGGCTTAGATCCGTCTAAAACAAGACCCGATCGCGAGAGCTCTTATGTCAGACGAGTGCAAATGAATACAAGATTACGGTGTTCTGCATGGGGCACTGCCGCCAGACTCGGCATACCGTACAATTCGCATTGCCGAAACTGCGGAAAAGAGGGAGAGAAATCCTCAGGCACTTCCTGTGTCATTACCCGGCTGTAGCTAGCGCCAGGCTACGGACATTAGATAACCCATTCTTTGAGGATCTTAGAGAGATGTGTAGTTGTGGGAGAGCTGCTTTCCTTTATGAATACTACGGATTGGCTTTGAAGATCTGAGCCGGCTGGACACGCCTCTTTGAGTTAGCATACATGATCTTAGGAGTTTGTAGCATCAAAACGGCGTACCACAGCGCTAATTGGGCTTTTCGGAGCGGCCACTGATACCTAACTACCTTATCCCATCGAAAAGTAGGAAGAATTTTAGTTTTATTGTTGGAATTCTGACTGGTCATAATTAACTATGTTTGGAATAATTACTCTCCAAAATGATACATGGCCATCCTGAATGAGGAAAGAGACACGGAACATTTTCTATTTGATTGTCCCGCATATGGACGCATCAGACATCAGACTTTTGGGGTTGATGTGATCTAGCTGCAGCGAAGAGTATTCACTAACGGAAAGCCTGCGATACATACATGAATCCGGGATATTCCTTTAGACTGGGGAAAACAATAGACAACTAAGGACAGAGCGGTCGGAGACTGCCTCTCCACCACCGCAACAAGCACACAGTTGGATATTAAGTAAGAAGACTATGACATTGGATCAAATTGTATACCGGGGAAAGGCTTTATTGTTCAGACGTGAAAAATGTAATTGTATAACTTTCAACAGAATCCTGAAAACTTCATTACCAAGCTACCGGCAAATGTAGACATGCTTCTACCGCAGAAAGCGATAAAGTTAATAACATTTTCCTTATCAGTTCCACCTGATATCAACATTGGCCAATTGAGAAGGAATTGCATCTGCTCGAATTCTTACCTTCATGAATTCATTTTTATCGAAGCACAACTCGGGCGGCGCGGCCGGCAACGAGAACAGATCACTACTTTTCGGCATTTTTATATTTAATATTCAACATCAACATTTAATCCCGACCAGCCCCTACAACTCAACTTCCGACACATCACCATCATCCAACAATTTGACAGACGTCAATGTCAAAGAGAATAACAAATAAACCTTCAAACTGAACTGTTATACACAGTCTGTGCGTGGAGAATAGAAAGTTTCCAGGGCAAGATGCAGGCAGTTACAGTCAGATTTTAGGGATTGCAATTCGTCTGAAGTTTGGATACATGATTAGAGGAGTTTTATAGTTAAAAAGCTTTAACATTCACCGCACTTAGCCATTGGTTTCAACCCAATAATGAATTAATCTTGACAGAATATTATCAGCTGATGCGAGACACCATCATATCCACTTGTCTGGCATCACTGTCCGGAATTTTATTTATTATTTATTGGAAATTACGAGCTGTCATTCATGTAAATCTTTTTTTTTGTACTGCAATCATTTTTTACACTTGGCTCCAGTTATCTTATCGAAAATCGTGGCAGAGGAGCAGATTCCTCCGCAGTTGTCGGCTAATTTTGAAACTCACTTGATATTCGCTCGGCTGCGTGCAATCGAACTAGGAGTAGTCGTGCGTCGTTTCGACATTTCATTGATTGCCGTGTGTGCAAGAGATAGTGACAAAAAGTTTTGCTTTTCGCGTTCCGGGGGCCTTTCTAATCGTCAAATGTTGACGATTTGCCCAAAATTATCAGTTTTCATGGAAATTTTCGGGGATAGTTTTAGCAAGTAGCCGCGGTGCAAACGAGACTTGTTTCAGGGACGTTCCGGACTGCAAGCGTGAAACACAGAAACCAACAAAATGCATCGGAGTTGGAAGTATAAGAAGAGCAGCATGAACTCGATGGAAATGCTGCTCGATCGGCAGTACGGCGATGTGGAGCTGGAGGTGCAAAATCGACTGCAAACGGCGCCCCACCTGATGGACCGGATCGAGCTGGAAGTCATCCTCGAGGGGCACAATGGCTGTGTCAACTGTCTCGAGTGGAGCGACGACGGCAGGTAAAATTGTTGGGGCGACCAGATTCGCGGAGATAACATGGCCCAGGGGTCGTTCATTGATTTGTCTTGCGATTTCCTTTGTCAGCTCGCGGGGTTGATAGTCAACGTCAGCTGATAGGCTGAGCGATTGCCGTAAATTCCGACGAGATTGTTTTTTTTTTCATTATTTCGTTCGTGAGGTTGGGGCTGCGGTCACAAGCGCTTCGAATAATCGCTTGCGAACGTGGGAATAATGATAATTTTTGGTTTGCTCATCTTATTCGAGTGATTTGAATGTTTGTCGGCAAATAGGTAGGCAGCCTTGATTTGATGGAGGCAGACGGGTCTAAATTCTATCGGCGACAAGGGCACGCAATTGCAAGGAGAATTTCAAAAATCTTATAATACTGGAGCGTCTACATCTTCGGCAGAAGTTTCTTATCCTTTTACGGTAAATGACTTTAAGAATCAGCGATTATCTAATGACAGTGGTCCGGTAGAATCATGATTTTATCCATTTGCAGTGGAAACTAGACATTTCGACTTCAAACAGAAACTGAACTCTGGGGCACGGGACATTATTCTTCTATTGGCTATTCCTGCTATTGGTAATATTTCCAAAAGCAAAGAATATCCGGTGGTGAGACGATTGTTGGAAAACATTTACCATTGACGGATGCTTCCTATGCATAGATTGATCTTTAGACAACAAAGTACTGCGCAGAAGGCAATTTTCGGAGACGAAAACATTAAGTGCAGTTCATTCTGAATTGGATCCAATTAGTAGCCAAGTCTCAAAGCATTTTCATGAAAATTGGATGATATTAAGGTCACAGTTCAGACTTCAGAAATCGAAGAATCGACAAAGTTGGATATGAACCATGACAAAAGCAGAAAAACACAAGATGACAAGATTTATCGCTTTTTACTTTATTTTCTGGGGATTTGCAGATGGTGCCAATTTATTGTGTTTCTCATTCAATTCTCGAACTCGGCGGAATGGATAATGATGACTCCAACGTATATACCATAAAGGGAGTTAACAATCTTACACATCCTTGGATCTTTGCGTCGTGACACGCTTCCAATAGGGCTGGGGTATTCATTCCCAGAGACCTCTGCTACTGAACAGATCTGTTGGTAGATTGTGGTGCTATTCCAATTGTTCTTATGTTCTTCTTTGTCCAGGCCCCGACTTTAATTGGCCGCGGAATACGAGAAAAACAAACCCATCACGAATACGAGCAAATGTCTCCCTACAGGTTTCAAGGATTCAATTCGTCTAGATATCGTGAATGAAGTTCATCGGTTCTGTGAATAAGCAGGTCAACAAGTCTCCGCTGAATCATGGGCCACCAGTTGTGCTATCGCATGCTTCTCCCATGCCTGAGGGGGCGGCACTCACCATTCCGACCAGGGTGCTTTCGGCATCATGTGTCGTGGTGCCTAAATACCACCCCAGGTGTCGAGATCATGAGGTCATGATTGTCGATTTGTCATCTGGACTGAAGCTACCTTCAAGCGTCTCAATGAGCTTTTCGGAACATGGAAAGAGGCATCAACAAAGAGGAATGGTTACAATCTTCCACGACCCAAAATCTCCAAAACGAATTTGTCTCTTCTTCATCATCAATGGCGCGACAGGCCAAATCGGCCTTTAGCCTCCAGAGTAGACTTTCTCCAGCCATCTCGATCCTTCGATCGCGTCCTCCAGTTGAAAAATTTCGTCCACTGAGTCCTCCCACCGTTTGCGGGGCTTTCGCACTGGGCGGCGTCCTTCCGGTGTGTATTTAAATACCTTATTAGATACTCGCTTGTCGTCCAGCCGTTCGACGTGTCCGGCACACTGCAATTTTAGCTTTACCGCCACCAATGCTGCTGGGCCGTCATAGAGCTGGTACAACACATGGTTATATCTAATTCGCCAGTCAGTTCCATCTTTTACCGTTCCAAGAATTCGACGTAGGACTTTACGTTCGAACGTGTCGATGGATGGCTGTGAAACGTGGACTCTAACGCCTGCAGTAGCACAGGTTGTATTATGGTCTTGCAGATGCACCCTTTTACTTTTCATTATCCGTAGGATTGAGTTGTATGATTTGTTGGCCATCATTGTTCGTTACTGAACTTCGTCCTTTTCATTGCCATCCTTCGCTATGTTTACTCCTACATACCCAAACTTATCCACGTTTTCAAAATTAAAGTCGCCCCTTGTCAGGTTCTGTCGTATTGGCGCCTGGCTTCTTGACTGGGTCATGAATTTTATTTTAATTAATCCTTATGTCGACTTCTTGCACTCCTTCATTTAGTAGTAGGAATACTTCCTTGGCGTCTGAAATTGGAATTTCCATCATGTTTTTGCTGTCAGCGAATCCCACTATTTGCGAAGATTTGTAAAGTAATGTTCCCGTGGTGCCTCCAGTTTGCGGATAACACATTCAAGGGCTATGTTAAAAAGCATGGGTGGAGTCCATTTCCTGGCTTTAATCCGCAGTTCGTTTCGAAGCATTGCGTTAGCTTGCCAAGTACCTTTAGCTGGGATTCAGTCTTAGCCATCGTCAGTTCGGTCATTCGTACATTTTTCTGGTAGACGGGACATACGCATGATACCATATAGTACTTCTCGTTTGATGCTACCATACGCTTGAAGGAAGTCGACGAAGAGTTGATGCACATCAATATTGAACTCATAGCACTTTTCCACTTACTTGGCCGTGAAAATGAAGCCGGAAATGAACAGGGATCGGATAAGCTGTTTGTAGCAAAAGAGCTTAACTTTCTGGGGAGTCGGGATGTTGTATTTGATGATAGGGCACAGCGATCTGAGGGCACCAGTTGCACAGCTCAGTGCTTTACTGATGATTACTGTTTAAACAAAAATTCAAGGCGGTCGGCAGTGAACAAGGAGAAGAAGATGGCAGAAAGGACTGGCGTGCTCAACTAAATGTTTAGGTCTGTTGGCAAATCGAAAGTTGGGAATTGAGCTGTTGGTATCCCTGAACTTGTCTATGTGGGATTTAGCAGTCGCTCGAAGATTTTGGCGGAGAAAATAGGACCGGGATAGGTCTGTAGCTATTGGGATTGAAAAGGTTTTGGTTTGTTTTTAAATCGGGACAATGCTATCAGTCTACTAGTCGGCGGTAAAGTGGGCGTTGTAGAGGTACTCGTTGATGATTAAAAATGACGGAAATGATTGAAGCGTATTTCTTGAGGGTGGTACCTTCCACCAGTCAAACTCGACTAGTTTTTTTTTATGCGGATGTTGAAGCTACTTCGGTGTTCGGATTGATGAAATGAATAATGATAATAAAAATGAGCACACCTCTACTGCTTTGCAGATTTGTTGGTAGATTGTGGTCCCATCCCAATTGCTTTCATTGCTCTGGTCAAGTTGATCAGCCACTGCTTTGCCTAGGTAAGGAGGCTTCAATAGTTTGTAGGATACGACTTTTACCTTCCTGTTGAAGTCGATGATGAAAGTTATCTGTTCAACGCGATGAGGGCCTGTGTAAGTGGTGCTGTGAATGAATACCTGAGTAAAATCGGTCTTGAATGAAGTGCTCTAACACACTTCAAGGCCATGATCCAATATGGATTGTTGCGCCAACGATTATTATTATTATAAAATGAGCCTAGCCAGGATACGAGCGTCTGCTTCCCAACAGTTTTCAACGTTCCAATTCACCCAGACAGCATGAATGAAGTTAATCAGTTGGTGCAGGTTACCAAATCCCTGCTGAATCATGAAGTACCAGTTGTACAGTCGATCGTGTTTGTGGTGGCAGTACTCACCTTTCCAGCCAGAATGTTTTCGGCAACACGTGCCGTGGTGACCTAATGTTCGTTCCAACTAACCTTTGGAGAAGGTGGCATAGGAAGATCAACATTAACCTACGTTTTGTTTCGGCCCTCGCAACCTCTGCCATGCCAGACTTTATATAGTCCGAGGACCACGGGCAAGTGCAAAAGCCGCAGAAGACCAAGCAAGCTGTTATCGCATGAGCCGATATTGAGAAGGTGTACAACTCGCCACCGATTCAGTGCTGGTCGAGGTAACATCCCAGATGTCAAAACCATGAATGTTGAGAAAATGAACTTATTAAAATTGGCTCCAGGCGGTTATGTTGGTTGCTTTGTCATCCGGACTGAAGCTGCCTTAAAGCCTTTGAATGAAGTTTTCGGAACATGAAAAAAGAGACACCAACCAGTAAGAAGGGTTACAATTTTATACAACCCAAAATGTCCTTAGTAGCAAGACCTTCACGTCGAATGACGTTGTTCAGCCGGTGCTGTGAACCCCGCACTCTTTAGTTTCCTGATGAGATCTTCGCTATTGTTGATGGTTTTTACAGTGGGTAGCCCTCCTAGTTCTTTAAACCTAGTCGGTAGCCAATGAAATGGGATCGGTGTGTCGGGATCGGGAGCGGGGAGATGTTTTAGGGTAGAATGGCATATTGTTGGGAAGTTTTTCCCAGGTGGGGCACCTTATATGTGGCAAGGTTCAGCTCAGTGTGAACGAGGCGATAGAGGATCAAAACCCTCACATGGATTGTCCTGTTTAGGGATCGGATTTCATCTAGGAGAATATCTGTTTCTAAATAGTCTCCGCCGGAGGGTCTTTTTATATTTAATATATTATTGGAAAGGGATTCATAATTATAATCAATGCGTGTTCGCGGTATTTCTAGCAAAAAGTTTTTAGGAATTGAAATTTAACAGCGTCTCCGCCGCTTGTAGTAATTTTTTATTCGACATATATCGATATTTCGTTAACAACTTGTTCCCTTTTTCAGTGCCGGGGGTATACTGGCTGCCAGTATACTGAGTATTTTGAGTAGCAATAATAATAATTTTATGTTCGTTCAAGTGTTGTTGTTACTTGGATAGTAGGAAATTCTCGAATAGCTTTGATAGTGAGAGACTTCTTGGCCTATAAAGCGTATCAAGGGTGGGATCTTTACCTTCTTTCGGAATCATTGTTATTTGGCGATTGTTTCTTATATTTTGGGTGGGTTCGAAGTTAAAAAAGGTTGCTACTTTGTCTGTATTTTTCGATATGAAGGCTTTGATTGCCATGATAGCCGGGTAGTTGCGGGCGGAGGACTATTGAACTGATGCTCAAAATATTTCGCTAGTACTTGCAAATTTCTTGCGTCACTGCAGATAGGTTTCGTGTTGTTATAAGAACGAAGTCACGGGATTTCTTTCTGATTTTCAAGTGTATCATGATTCCTGCGGCTGTTTGAGGCCGTATTCGCGTGGTCAATTTAATATTTTTATATTTCCAAGTTAGTATGGCGAATGATCTGACCGTTCTGAGTATTTGTGTTTGCAGTTGTGGGGAGAAGGGCAGTATGGGTTGATCTGCAAAATGGTCGGACATGCCTAACATTGTTTTATATAACTGCGCAGAGAGAGATCTGGGTGTCTTAGACAGTCGAAGCGTGGACTGATTAGCACGTCTTGGGGGTATATCGGGTAAGATCATCCCACTCATTACTACTTCGATTATTTGTGATATCGCTTCAGTTGAGGAAGTCATCGAACATTTATTACCTGAATTTTAATTGAAATGGTGGAGCTTGGACTGCGCTGGCTTGCTTGACTCCAGAAGTTCGATATTCATTTTATAAATTCTTCTTGTAGACACCAATTGCAGCAAGGCGGCCCTTCCGTCGTGAATGTTAGATATTTCCCACACGAACGGGTATTAGTACATTTTACACATTTGTTCAAGTAATTTTGGAAAATATGCCCGAATTTTCGTAACACTGCACTTGTTCTTATCTAGGATTGTTTCTTGCTGAAGAATACATTTCCCTTTGGCCACTTGATCGTTTTCTTGAAAGGGTGAATGTAAGCAGCGCTCTACGACGAACGAAATTAGTGCCGGCTGTGATGGGGACTTTCTTTGTAAAATTTAAGGTTAGCTGTATTGGAGATGCCTTTGAAGAAGTTGTAAAATGTACTTTGAAATCTGACGGCGTGTTATAGACAGCGCCTGAAGTAGTTAGTAACACCCAAAAAAAAAAAAACGACGAAGCTTCGCTGTGGTATCGGCTTGGAGAAGTCCTTCATTACCACAATTTTTGTCGAGTCGGTTAAAAACTTTCCTTCGATAAAGCATAGTTCGGTTAGGACATCTGGGACTCTTCAGCAATTTCTTCGTCTTGATATGCACCTTGGGTTTAGAAAGTTACCACAGGTGGCGCAAATGATGTTCCTGCTCATCAGACACAATAAGAAAGTCGTCAATATAATCTCTTGTGAAAAGCAGTTTACTTAGTACTAATTCTCACTGTCCCGTTGGTCGTAACGTGGATATGGACTCAGGTCTCTCTCATATTGAAAAAAAAATAATTCTCACCATCTATTGCTATTGCTATTTCTATTATCTATTCTCTAAGAAAAGTTTGAATTATACAATCTAACCAAAGTTATCAGCTTATTTGCATTATCTTTTTCCATTATCTGTTGCTATATGTCATTATCTGCTTTCTAAAAATATACTTAGATGCGTCGTTTGATTGCAGTTGACTGTTTTTTGAAATTTAGTTCATTTATTGAATTTTGTTTGAAGATTTAATTGAATTATTGACTGATTAGTTTAACAGTAAAGAGGTTAAGTCAATTCGGGATTGATATTAATGATGAATTGATTCTTCCCTTATCAAACGAAAATACAGTAAAAGCGTAGAGAAGGTGAAATATGTTTTTGAGGGCATAATATCTTCTTGAAACTCGACAACAAAGTAATATAAATGAATCCCCTTGTAATATATAATAATACGGGATAATTAGGGGGGATTTTCGGAGCTAATCCAAGTTGAATACCTGCGGCATGAAAATGCAATAAGAAGTTTAACGAATGCATCACTAATACAAGCCACTCCTCCTTTATGAAATAGAAGTTAATCAACATTTTACTTTTCTTTAAATTGAAGAATTCGACACTAAGTCGTGCACTAACTTTTATTGTATTATTAACGTGTTGATAGTCACGAAACCAAGCTTCATATTGTCTAAATTAGGTGCTACAAAATGATGTAGATGTTATACCATGGAATATTTGTGGAAAACGATTACATTTGATAATGGAATTTTTTAATTAATGATTTCTTGGGAATCAAATAGTTGGAAGTTTCTGTTCAATGCAAGGTTTTGTTCTTGATAGAGCTGTTGAAAACTATTGGGCAAAGCATGTCTCACTAACCAGGTCGACATAGTTTTGCTGGCTTTGACGATGTGCTCCATCCGTTGTCATAGATGAATGGGTGGAACTTATATTGAATCAGTATTTGCAACCTCGTAATGGAATCTGTCGGCTTATTGCATGTTCTATCAAAGTCCGCTAGGGTTAGGAGGGATATTCAACTAGATTCATTCGAGATTTCTTGAACATAACCACCCATCGTATGCAGATGCATTCGTAGATGATATTGGTCGGTTATTAGACATATCAGTGTCCTCATTCTGATTTAATTCAGTTCCAAGGCTTCGAGCATTCTGTTTCGGCGTCCGTTCTGTAGCTTGAATTTTCTATGCCTATCGTCTACCCACCGTGTCCGGATCGCTCAACTGGTTAGAGCGCTGCGCTGTCGCAGTGGAGAATCGGAGTTCAAATTTCACTGGTAGCAGAGGGGTTTGCTATCGTACCAATCGACTCAACTGTGAATGAGTACCTGAGTCAAATCGGGGTAATAATCTTGGGCGAGCGCAAGGCTAAACACATTGCCTTCAACAGTGTACTTAGTGTACCGTTACGGTCTTGAATGGAGTACTGTAACACATTTCATGGCCCTGATCCAATATGGATTGTTGCGCCAACGATTATTATTAACGCCTACTTCTTTTTCATCGATTCTTCAATGGATTAGCTTTTTGGTTTCCCAGTCTCTTGTGGCTTTCACAGATAACATTTCCAGTTCCTGACAACCATTTTTGGCTTTTTAGGTCAAGGTTTTGGTTTTTTCTGTTGGCTAGTTGCTTTTCTGAACCGTTTGTATCAAATATGACCATACTCGTTATCTAGATTACTACCTTGTTTATCTTGACCCAATCGATCCGAACAATGGCAATATCCCAAGATGTGGCAAACGCTATTCTGTCCTGCAATCAGTCCTTTGCCTGCTGATTCAAGCAGATTATATATATGCCGTTGTTCAGGTAGCTGTTTGTGAACTGATGTCCAGTGGAGAGTTTATACTTGAAAACCTCAAACAGAATAGGTCTCTGAACTGTCACGTTGTTACATTTCATTTATCTTCAGCACCACTGTATGTCAGGCGGACGAGCGCTACCCCAGAGGTTTCTATGGCCGTCATTGGTTCGTCAATGACTTTCCGTCGCCATAAAATTTTAAAAGCGCTGGGAATTGAATCTCCTGCATATAGTCTTCTTCCACGTACCACTCTCCATTTTCGCAAAACTGATATCTATTGTAAACATCAGTTTAAGGAGTTGACTCTTTCACGTTCGATTCATTTCATTACCTAAGGTTGATTTCACTACCTAAGGTTTTTAAGATGTCGCATTCAATCCATTGACTTAGATCTCCCAGTATGCAAACTTCATTTGTTAAAGAGTTTTACTAATTCATTGATAAAATGTTTGACTGTTACTTCTACCCGTACGGGAAGCTTGGGAATTTAAGATCTTTCCCAGAGAGCGGAAGAAGGGAAGATTCTAAAGAAGGACACCCATTTTGAGTGTGACAATTGGAGGGTTATTTGTGTGCTCCTTGCTATAGCAAAGATCATTGCTAAAATAACCCTGGAACGCATCAAAGGACAGTTGCATTGGCCACATTTTGGAACAGTATGCGGAGTTTAGAGCTACGATTCATCTACTCTCCTTCGATTTTGTGTGTGTGTGGTGTATCTGGCGTCCTTTGCGCAGTTGTGGCATTCCGAAGAAACTAATGGATATTATTAGAGCGACATATGATGGCGTAAAATGTCACGCGCTGCATCTAGGTACAATCTCGGAGGAGTCCGCGAGGGTTGCATCGTTAACGTTCTTCATGTTGCTTTTTCCGGAGGACGTGGAGACGTTTAATGGAATGATGTAACATTTTGACTACGCTGATGACCCTTTGTTGCTCTTTCGCTGAGTCATGGTGAAATCAATGGATTTTGATGGAGAGGCAAGCAGAGTTGGACTGAAGGTAAACACCAATAAAACCAAGGTTTTCAGTCTGAACGATCGCCGCACTCTGCTTTGTTGGGTAGATCGTTGATAAATTTGTATATTTGCGAAGAGTTTTCTGCCGGCAGTAGCACCAAATTGGCCGCCGCCAAACGCTTTAACAGCACTAGATGCGCTTTCGCTGCCTTGTCTAAAATCTGGAAATGCAGTGACGCTTTATTGCTTTATTGCAGTAGGGGATAAATACGGGCGCCTCGGGAAGTCCCGGAGGGAGCTGAAGCGGAGCGGGTACGATGGAAAGTAAGTGTGATTGATCCCCTATCCTATACCAAGGGGTGAATAGTAACCATATATAGATTGAAGCTGAAGCTATGCTTGAGTTTCGTTGTGGTCACAATTAATACCATCAACAACATGTTCAGATTATTTGGTCGGAAATAGTCAGGTTGCTGGATAAATGCTTTCTAGGACATCTTCATAGATAATACATAGTTCAGAAATCTTCAAATCATTTGTTGCCTTGACGATTCGAGAGTCTATGTTTCCTCCATTTCCTACCTTCACATTTCGGTGATACCTCTTCTAGAATATGAAACATGATAAAACATAGGAGTTCAAGATCATGGTTGAGTTAAGTTTATTGCAGACCACACTATCTGTCAGATTGCCCCTTAGGCAAGTGATATTCAAATGATATTTCTTCACCAAAGCACAACTTCCCACTTCTTGACCTTTCTATTTTTCGCTAATTCTTATTCATATTGTACCGACAACAATCACTATAACCATTAACTAATTTTCCAGATATTTAGCATCCGGTTCAGATGATTTTCATGTAATGATTTGGGATCCATTTCGACGAAAATCTTTAAATGAGGTGTCCCCTGTATATAGTGGAAAATGCATAGAAGATTTAAAAACTCCACACACCGGAAATATATTTTCAGTTAAAGTAAGTATCAATTCAGAAAGCAAATTATATATTTATATCTATTTGCGATTGAACGTTTCTTTCTACTCAGTTTTTACCGAAAAGTGGAAATTCCATAATGGCCACTGGTGCCGGTGATAAATGCATATTTGTTTTTGATTTAAATCGTAACAGCGATCCAATCTGGAATTGCATATGCCATCGACTTAGAGTGAAAAGGCTCGCAACTGCAGTTGAAACACCGTTTATATTTTGGTCAGTAGGAGAGGATGGCAATGTTTTGTAAGTATTGAACAATTTTGGGACATCCTGGAGGGTGATTTTCAATTGTTTCTTTATTAATTGCTTACCTTATTTTATTTTAAATTTAATTTCAGACAATTCGACATTAGAGAGCATCATAAATGTCGGTCCGATGATAAAGTGCTGCTTATCAATTTAGGAAACTATTTGGAGGGAAAATGTATTGCTATAAACCCCAGGAGGTTTGCAATCTACTTCTCTTAACAATTTGCCTAGAACAAATATTTATTTTACCTGTAGACCTGAGCTGTTAGCTGTCGGCGCAAGTGATGCATACGCCCGATTATACGACAGACGAAAAATCAAACTTGAAAAAGTTGAAACGTCCAAATCATCTCGTGAATTACCTAAAGATTGTGTGACATATTTCTGTCCAGGACATTTTAGTCGAAATACAACATTCAGTAGCTATGATAGTAAAGCCATAACGTATCTAACATTTAATTCAGATGGAAATGAATTGCTAGTAAACATGGGTGCTGAACACATTTACTTGTATGATATTGATAACGCTCAACAACCAGTTGTGAGTGAATTTCTAGTTGATTATCTCTGGGGTGAAATGAAGTTGGTTAACCTTTCTTTTATAGTTTCTTGATTTACCAGAGTATCGGAAACCTACTGACGAATCGACTGCGGAACCGTCAAGAACGAAACGAAAGTTGCCGGAACATGTTGAAATTTATAAGAAAAGGGTATGAGTGTTAATTCAATTGTACTAGGGACGAATTTTATAGGTCTCGGTCTTTTTACAGGGCAACGACTTCTTGGAAAATGAAAAATATTTAATGGCCATTGATCAATACACACAAGCAATTCAAATGGCGCCAGATTGTCCAATATTATATTTGAATCGGGCAACGGCGCTGATGAGGAGGTTATGGTAAGTAACTGTTTTGATACTTTTCACTATGCTTAAAAGGGACAAATTAAGTATTCGAAATATACTATATTAGATAGATAGATGTATCCTCTCCACACATTTTAGAGATTATGGGGCAGTTACTTCTCTCGGCCATCGATGTCGCTATGAACTTGCTAGCTGCCCCATATAACAAAACAATTTCGACTCCGTGATATTTTTGCAGTTAAATGATGTTTTGTGCAACTATATCTGGTTGTTATAAGCTTGCGCTCTTCCTCACCGCTATGCACCATGAATCTCTACCCACTTTCCCGTCTTGAGATAGTAGTTTCTATTATCTGATCTGTTGGATTAAGGACGTCGATTTCCTTGCTTGCTGCTTTGCTTTTCCAAATCTTAAGTTATTTGGTGAAGGTTCATGACTCGACGAGATAGTATTGTATTGTGGTACTAGCATGGTAATGTTGTACCTGTATTTGCAAATAAGTTAATTGGCAGACACAATAAATATCCCAATATTTGTATTTCTAATCCAGTAGAGTATCTTTTGGTGTCGTCCAAGTACATCCATGTACCACATTGTCCTACTGCCAAATAGTCTTATTTGTTGTTTAATTCATTTTATAGTTTGATTCGTTGATGTGTTGGTCACTTACCTTCCTACCACCCTCAAAATGCCATCGCAGAAACAAGTAGAGGTAATTTTTCTACTAGGACCCACCCTCATTCTTATATTGGGGTGTGTGCAGAGTCCAGTAGATTAATATCTTCACAGCCAACCCGTAGCATTTACGAAGGATAGTAACTCTTCCACTCTGCCCCTAGATATCTTTTTGAGAGCCCCAAAGAATTGTTTACGAAGTGTCCGCAGAATGGCTCTAGTTAGAGCTGGACAATCACAAAGGGAGTGCCTGAAGGTTTCTCACTCCCCTCCGCAACTTCGAATCCCCTATTCAAGGAATACTGTCCTTGAAAGATAGCGAGTTCAACTCAAGCCATGATAAATTACAGCTCGCTGTAGAAGCGGAATCCAACCACCACTTAGCCGTTTGAAATAGTAAATAAATATGGTTTTCCGGTTAAAGATATTATAAGCTTGGCACTGAAGGCCTTAGCCAGCACGTCCAATAATGTATATGTTATGATTGACATTTACTCCGCGGGGTATAGCGCGTCAATCATCGCTTGTGATTCGCTGAAATGTGCTTCCGCTCTTGAGATGTGCAAGTGCTCCGATGCATACCGTAGCCAGCGATGCAATTTGCGCCCCTCCTTAATGTGTGATCTGGTTTCGGATCACATTGCGTACGAGTGTGCCAACCAAGTTCTTCATTAGAGATAGTGTCCGGCTAACACCATACGACACAGGAAGGTTTTAACAGAGGCTTGGAGGTTTCAAGTAGCAGTGATGATCACTACTCCCACATAGCAACGTAAAAATAACATTAACACAGAACAGTCTCAACTTGATCTTGTTGTTAAAATAGATTTTAGACAAGGTAGCGAAGGCGGATCTAGCGCTGTTAATGCGTCGGGCAACATCCAGTTCAGTGTTACTGCCAGGAGAAACCACGCTTCCTAGATATAAAAATTGATCGACGCCTTCGATGTTCTGCAATTAAGACAGAAAGAGAGAGTGCGTTGCGACTGAGAATTTTGGTTTTCTTAGTATTTATTTTCAATGGAACTCTACTTTCCTCTCTTTTAAAATCCAGACCCATTTGGCCAAGCGTAGTTTAGGGGTTTGAAAAGAGATGTCATTGTCCACTAAACGCCTCCAGGTCCTTTGGACAAGGCAACATGAAGAACGTAACCGATAACAGGAAAAAATAAAATAATAACTCACGCGTTTACCCCTTCGACTTCCATTCATTGATCCGCATTCTGATCTGACTCCACCCCACTCAGAGCATTGGTAGATAGATCCTTCAAGTTAACTGGAGAGCTCACAGTTTGGCTGAGAAATAGCTGCCTGCAAGGGACTCGCTTAGGGGGTGGTGCCACCACGTCAACCACGCCCCTGCCTCCGATGTCACAAGGCAAGTTCATTCGCTCCACGGAAAAATTTGGGTGATGCATTCGGAATTTGGACATAGTAGTCCATATCCGTCGCTGGATGTTTTCCAAATCGGTCTTCGTCCACAGCAATATTCCGAATACATTCAATGCGCTTATCTTATGCTTTCCCGAAAAATCCGATTTCATTACCAGCTTTACATGTCGTAGGAATTCGGACATCAGAGCATCCTTCAGATCACCAACTCGAGATTGGCTTCCTTGCAGAATTCCTAGATACTTGTAGAAGTGTGTCTCGGTCATAGCCTGGATGTGGAGGTCACCAATGCTATGTCCGGCATGCGTCTCGTGATGACCTTTGCTGATGGCTTGGAGTCGACACTTGTCCAATCCAATTCCATTCGAATATCACGGCAAACCTATTTGCTATTCGCAACAGACTTCCTAAGGTGGTCATCAGTAGCAGCACACAGTTTGATGTCATCTAAGTACATCAAGTGTGTCAGTTCGGACTCAGCAGGTAGGCCATATTTGAATGCAAAACTATGCCCTTTAGCATCATTCAATTGCCGTGAAAGGGGGTTCAGTTCGATGCAAAACCAAAGGGGACTCAACGAATCCCCCTGTAAGATGCACCTCCGTATATGAATAGACTCTTAAGCATTGGTACCCTCAGATGAGCGCACTGATAAGACGGTATGCAACTTTTCCATGACTGTGCGCCCAAAAACTTTATTAGTTTCAGATCAATGCCATACAAACGTAGAACATAAATTGGCCAGGTGTGCGGGACGCTTTCAAAAGCCCTGGGCTTAATCGATATAGCAACTAAAGAGATTTTTTTGGCCTCCAGTTACTTTTCCTACAGCTACCGAGTCGATAATGAGTTGCTCTTTGCGACCCCTTGACACAACTCAGCAGCCCATCTGCTCCTCGCATACAACAGAAAGTTTCTGCTTTAGTGTGTCCAGAATATCAACTGCAAATGTGTCACTGGGGAAGGCATAGTTCCGGTATATCCTCTGCAATTTATTCTTCATCCTCTCCTGATATTGCCAGAGCTAATTTGAGCCAGCCTAGCAATGTCCTGCCTTAGTGAGTCACGTCGACGTTCCGGACGAATTTACCATGGTGGATCTCTTCGGTCACTCAAACCAATAATGCGAACTAAGCACATAGTCGATATGCAATCTTATCATTGATTTAAGATAGATTTCTCGGAGTTGCTAGAGATGCATAAAGCCTGGGAGTACCTGGTCTATGCTAAGTATCTATTTCCGAGAATTCTGTACACGCTCTTTGGAATTCATCCCGAACTCCAGCGAAGACTTCTGCCGGATGGTGAAGGAAAATCCTTCAGCAAGTATTAAAACTGTTGCCTACAGTGCGCCGTGGTGTTATTGATGCCGCCACCTCGTCCCCTATCGACTCTTGGTCATCAATTTCCGCGATGTTCTCAAGTGAAACACGTCCCGATTATGGCCGGGATTGTGTCGCTACGAGTAATGAAGCGGTACTGATCTGCGATTCCCTGCTCAGTCACATCCGTGCATTGCGGGAAATGCCAGATGAATCTCTGGTGCAGCAAGAGGCGGTAAGATGTTGTACCTGCGCCATCGTTATTTCGTGGTAAAAGCGGATGATAAGAGGTTCAGTTCACTTCAACTGCTACCTACGCGAGCTTGTTGAAGTGGTCGCCACAGATTGTGGCAAAACAGCTGCGACAGGCGGAGCCATGCTCCTGGTCTTCGTGGCGCCTAGACGCCGAACCGCCCCACGATTAGCGGTTTCGACGGCGTGCTGTCCCATTACGCAGCCCGACCCAGTCGCCAAGTCAGACAACTCTCGCCGGTTATCCGTACCGGACTTTAAACTCCTCCCTCTCCTCATTTTTGGGTTTGCATTTTATACCTAACCAGGGGTGATGATAGCTTCCTTAGTAAGTAATCTGCAAGGCTGTAAAGTTCCCGCACTTTAAACCTGGTGGTGTACACCTATTCAGACTGAAGCTATCCATCCCTCCTCCTTTCACAACCGGGCTTGTTACTGACTACGGCAGAGTTTTTATTGATTTACTGATTTTATTAATCTTTATTCTTAATTTTATTCAGGTACGGTGATGTTTACGCTGCCTTACGTGATTGCCATATAGCCTTAAAACTTGATCCATCTTATATCAAAGCTCACTTTCGGTTAGCACGCGCCTTACATGATTTGGGGAGAATCCAAGAAGCTGAAATGTGCTTGAAAGAGCTAATTGCTCGTTTTCCGAATTATGCCAATAATCATGGAGTGCTAGTGTTACGAAAGGAAATTCAAATGTCGGCAGAGGTAAAATTTCTGTTCTACAAAATGGGGTAACTCAATAAATAGTTTTTCTTTTGGATTACAGAACAAGAAAAATGAGCAATCTGACTCTTTCACCCTCTTGGACCTTTCAAAAACTGAAGAGGTAAGTTTATCGAGGATACATAGCGCTCGCAGAAGGTGTTTTTAATGAATTTCAATCTGCAGGAGTTAAGATCCAAAGCCAAAGACTACAAAGAACGATTTATTGGACATTGCAATACAACCACAGACATCAAAGAAGCAACGTTTTTCGGAAATGACAGCAAATACATTGTGGCTGGGTAACAAGTTTAAAGTTTATAAATACATAACGTGTTGACCGCATACTTTTGTTCGCTCCAGGTCCGATGATTGTAATTTCTTCATATGGGAGCGTCCGACAAATATGATAAAAAGTATATACAAAGGTGATATGGCGATTGTCAACTGTGTACAGCCTCATCCAACGACATGCCTTCTAGCAACAAGTGGAATCGATCATGAAATCAAAATATGGAGTCCACTTGCTCGGGTAAGAATGATTCCCTGAAAGCTTTACACCTTTCACGATTTTACGATTATTTTTTTCGCGAAACAGATTAACGAGGAACGAAGTAATCGCGTCCAGTATATCGAGGGAACGATCGACTTAAATCAAAAGAAAATGAAGAGTGATCCGTTCGATATAAACGCTCCAAGCACGTACTGTCGAAGCAGCTAGTTAAAGATTTCGAGTAGAAACTGTTATGCAACTGTAAGAAGAGCAATGAACCACTCTTGCTTTAATATTAAGTTCTCTAAGTCTATTTGTTTCATGAGTCTCACAGATAAACACATACGCGTTTTAATGAATGTAGTAATAAAAATGAAAAATGATATTTCCAAATATTTTTTGCTAACAACCTATATATAATATATATAACGGAAGATATTGAAAAATAGATACTTCTTGAAAATTTGATTGTTTCTAAGCGACTATGTCCCATAATAATGTTAATTGTGATTAAATGGAAGATAATTTAGTGAATATATTCTTTCCTGTCCAAATTCACTTGGTACCCTGGGACTTTTTTGATGTAATTTCAAATTGTTTGGTCGAGTGATAATAAAAGGAAATTCACTGTTTGAATCTTTTATGATGGAACGTGTTGTTTAGTCATTGGAAAATGGACGCTTACATTTATTGGGTTGTTGAAGATAAAATGCTGGATTTTACAATGACGTCAAGCTAGTTGATCAAGATGTCATTATGGTTGTAGGGGGGAAGAGAAAAAAGCATTGAAGGAAGTTAAGAACGTCCACGTCCGCAGTGGAGGCAATCAGAAATATTTGCAGGGCATTTGGAATGTACATAGTAAATGAAGCGGTGCCTCGGAGAACTTCGGCCTGGTGACATGCTCTTCTAAAGTGAGCTACATGGACAATCAGGACCATCGGTCGACAACACACTGCGCCTGATGGTAGACTCTAACACCCATGCATCTCTAAGGTACATTGCAGTAAAATACTGCGTCTCGAATGGAAATTTCTGTACAAAATAGTGACATGGAATGAATAGTGGATATTGTAAGGTAAGGGTAGGTGGCGATGAGGTTCCAAAATATAAGTTTTGCAAGTTGGCTCGAGTGTGAAAGGTCTTTGTGTTTTGCATTTATATATTTAATCGACGAATGATTGGTGTAGATTGCAAGTTTCTTACCATATAGGTAGCATCTCCTGTAACTGAATGACCAAACTATGGAAATTCCTTGTCAATTGCCCGATCACATTTTGCACTAGTTGTTCTATAACCACCCTTTCATTATGAGTTATTTGTAAGCAATGTGGCGGGTAGCGATTACTCAGTCTCAGCTCATCAACGCACAGCTATCCTTTCGACCAATGGAGATTGACAAATGGCTGAAATACACAATTCACGTGTTTACTGTGCGTTACTTTGGACTTCCATTCATCGATACGCTTCTGGTCCAATTTCAACTAACTCAGAGGACTGAAAGATCGATCCTTCAAGTAAGGTGGAGACAGTTCGCAAATTGCTCTACAAACAGCCGCATGCGAGAAACTCTCCTGGGCCTTCCTGTCAAAATAAGACCATAGCGATTCGACGATGATGTTGTTTGAAATTTGGACATAGTCCGGGTATCCGTTACCGGACGTTTTTCAAATGGTTCGGTGCTGGTGATAGGATAGCTAACCCATTTAGTGCGTTTATTTTATGCATCCCCAAGAGGCGTGATCTCAGCACCAGCTTCACACTTCGCAGGAATTCAGACAGCAGAGCTCCTTCAAATGACCAAGTTGAGCGTGGGTTCCTAACAGAATTCATAGGTATTTTACGAGGCCTCTCTCAGTCATTGCTTTGATGTGGAGGTCGCCAATGGCATGTTCGACACGCGCTTTGTTTGACCTTTCAGGATGGTTTAGATTCTGCACTTGTCTAGACAAAAATTCGTTCGAATATCACGACTAAATATGTTCACTATGCCCAGCAGATATCTAAGCATAGAACTTGATGTCGTCTGAGGACATCAAGTACATCGACTCGCACTTAGCATATAGTACATATTTGATTGCAAAACAATCCCCTCTATAATCATTTAGTTCCGTACAAAACAAAAGAAGACTCTATGACTCCCTCTAGAAGATGCTTCTCCGTATGCGGATGGGTTTTGTTTGAGGCATTGGTAACTTCAAATGAGTGCACTGGCAGGCGGTGTGCCACCCTTTCATTAACTTGCGATGCAGTCGTAGGACATCGATTAGCCGGCTATGCGGGACACTATCAAAAACATTAGCGTAATTTATATAGCAACTGAAGAGAGATTTCTTTGGCCTCCGTCCTACAACTACGGATTCGATAGTGAGTTGCTCTTGACAATCCCTCTAGCCAACTCGGCAGCCATTCTGTTCTTCGGATATAATGTGGTTGAGTCTTGTGCGCACTAAATAGTCGAATTGGTAAGTTAGTAATCGAACTTGTATCTGTGGCATCCGGCACCCTGACCTTTTAAGGGACAAGCTAGATAATGCCCGTAGTGATGAAGGGTGCAAAATTCCTATGACCAACTAGTGATCTACTTTATACTATGTACCAACCGACCTGGTAACTGGTGAACTATACACCAAACATTCTACACGCGGTTCAGATCAG
Source organism: Hermetia illucens (assembly GCF_905115235.1). Classification (NCBI taxonomy): domain Eukaryota; kingdom Metazoa; phylum Arthropoda; class Insecta; order Diptera; family Stratiomyidae; genus Hermetia; species Hermetia illucens. The sequence goes on along the minus strand of NC_051854.1, from coordinate 8,142,566 downwards.
AGTTCCTCGTTGAACCTTCTCTTCAGTAACATCCCGCCCGAAATAGTGACATGGGCAGGTGCCATCATCAATAATCCAATCAGTATGCCGGGCGGGTACTCCCCTCCCCATCTAGGAGTATATTATGCTAGATGGGGAGGATGTCAGACCCAATAACAGCGTCATCACTGATGACAAACGGAAATATTTTATGTTGAAAAAAACTTTATATACGATTTCAATATTGGGCCAAAATGCAGACTTACTCTGATGAAAAAGCATTTGAAGTTGAAAATATCAATTCAGTTTTTCTATGTTTTCGAAATTCTGAAAGGAGATTCGAAAATACGTGTAAAACAAAACGAAAATCCCAGCTGCATTAACTCTGGCTACAAATCCGCCAAGTTATCGTAACTGCTCGTTCTTCATTCAGACTGGCGCCAACTTCAGCCACTAACTTACGTCTCCATGCCCAGGAGCGCCTTCTTCACCACGAACGCATTTACTTTAGATAATGAAATACAAACCTGATTCAATATGTCCAACTACTATTTAGCCCTCAACTCAACTCTTACCTTCCTTCCCTTTCTCTGTACATCCCTAAGCAGAAAAGGCTAGCTCTCATTCCTTTCCTTTGCCAAATTTCGCTGAGCGATGAATTCTAAAGTAGTATTGCTCAACATCAGCTCAGTCATATGTAAACGCGAGAGGCATGATCTTATTAATTTCCTTAATGTGGACCTATCCAACATTCTCTTCCACAATGAAAACAAAATGTATACCAGGTACAAATTCTCCACCCCAAATATACTACATTCGGCACAGATCGCGTTGACAGACAAGGTGGAGCAACAGTGCAGTACTTACTAGGCGATTCCCGAAACTACGCATGAACAATCTGGAACCTATTCAACCACAGACTGGCAGACGTCCGGGTATCCATTTCGCATCCGTCCCATTCTCTAAACAAATTGAAGATGTTGTCCTGAAATTGACTGATTCAACTCAGGTAATATGCAATCAAATCATCCCACTCAGACTTCTAAACTTCCTAGGAATAATCACTCTTTCCCACAAAATCCTCAACCTAATCAATAGGAAAAGCACACTTCACCGTCATCTCAATCGAAACAGATGCGTCCCTCAACACAACTACCTTTAATCCCGTCTATACTCCTTGACATAAATCATACAAACCCAAATCCAATCGTTCTATGTACAACACTACACCATAAAGTATTTAGTTATTTTCCTCAACCATTGACGTACATGCCCTGTCTAGTTAAACCCCGAATAGCGAACGTTCTCCTCCCCGAAACGAATGTTCGTCAACATGTCACAAACCTTATAATCAACTATCCTGAACTTCTACACTTTCCAATCCCGCCTCTCGAAGCTATGCTGCTACCCTCGTCTTCAGTCCCGTTTGGCACGAAGGCCTGATTTACACAGGGTCTCATACTTTTAATTTCCACCCACACTTATGTATCCTACGAACAATCCTACGATTCCTTTTTCAACCCCTCCCGTAGATGTCAGTCTGGATGTCGCTCTCCAACGTCCTACTCACGCTCCAATATCCAATCCAATACCCTGACGACCTGATCCCACACACCTGTTTCCGGAACATCAAAGCTGTTCAAAATCGACTAAATGGAACCATAAAGTCTTGGAAATTACTCCCCAATCTTTCCAAATGCGAAGCTACCGTCATTGGAGGCACAGTTCAATTTACCCGGAAGATGATAGTTGACTAATGCAATCTCAGCATCAAACAATCCGGAAACCGACTGGAAATAAAACTCCACTGCTACAAGCAACTTATTCGTCCTCTAATCACATCCAACTACTTCATACTAAACATCTTCCGATCTATCCTTCTTCCTTCATCTTCATCCGCCATAATTCGTTGATATATGTATCAAATTGAGTCTATTATTAAGCTTCATATTAATTTTTCATCATCATCAACGGCGCAACAACCGGTATCCGGTCTAGGCCTGCCTTAATAAGGAACTCCAGACACCCCGGTTTTGTGCCGAGATCCCCCAATTCCATGAGAGAATTCGATATCCCAACGAAATTAATTTTTAGCTATCGAAAACGGACTATGACTATCGACAACGGTAGCGAAGGTCCTCAAAATACCCTCTTTCTCGTACTTGAGCGGGAATTTCAACGACATAAGCTGGGCATTCTGGGCCTAAGGGAAGTACGATGGTGGCACTCTGGAGAGTATTCCTCTTCCTCTTACCATATTAATGGCAATGTGCATTTGTACTTTGGAATGCCAAGTGGTAGCAAACAGGAATCCTACGTCGGGTCGTTTCTGACGATTATCACAAGGTTCTGGGCCTGGGAGACGAACGATAATGATGGGATGTTTGTGGACTTTTGCAGCTTTCACCGTCGGGTCATTTTTTGCACATTGTTCGAATACAGAATCTGCCATAAGGTCAGTTGGGTTTCAACTGACCGACGCCCTACGAGCAATCAGATCAGAGTGATCAGGAGTAGATTTAGGAGTTGTCTTCTGGATGTGTGTAACAAGAAAGGCGTTGACATCGGCCTTGAAAGCAATCACCATCTGATGGTCGCTTGCGTTTGCTTGCTTGTTGCGTCCGCCACTTCTCGTATGGTTAGGGAGCTGCAACTTCCTAAGTTCAACATTGACCGCTTGTGTCACCCAGCTATCGCTCAAACTGTGGGAGAGCTATTTTGCTGGTCGAATAGCAGATACCCTGAGTAACCCGTCTGAAGAAATTGATGAGCATTGGGCTGCCATCAAAAATGCTCTTTTTTCAGGTGGTACGTAGGTTGTCGGCCACGTTCCGAAAGGGTCTTATAAGAACTGGATGAGTAAATCCGCTGGGCTTAGCGGTCTATTTATTGCTGTACCCGCAGTTACTGCAGATCTGCTACTTCCATTCGTACGGAAATCTTGTTGTCTAAACCTGATAAGCCTTCTGGCGAACCATTTTCCTACATGCCTATATGTCTATAGGGAAAATGTTGGAGAGAAAACACAATGCTCCCGGCTGTAGAAAGTTTGGGAGGCTTATCAGGCTGACAATTCGGCTTCCGTGCGGCCAAATCAACGGTTGACGCCATCAAACTGGCCACTGGTTTAGCTGAAAATGCGATGGCATTAGCAAGTATTGTGCTGGGATTACCCTTGACGTACAAAATGCGTTCAACTCTGCCAGTTGGGATCTTATAAGAAGGTCATTGGCGGCGATTGGTGTAGCAAGTTACTTAACTGCGCTAGTCGACAGCTACTTAACAGATAGAAGGCTCTGGTACGACACAGACAATGGAACCAAAGAATACTTTGTCTTCGCGGGTTCAACAGGGCTCTGTGCTAGGACCGCTGTTGTGGAACATCGTGTATAATTATGTCCTCAATGTCCCACTTGCCAGCGAGACAACAATAGGGTTACGCCGATGATGCAAGGCAAAGCAAGGATGATGCCAAATGTTGAAGGTGAGTTTCATACTGCTTTACGCAGTGCCAATTTGGTCAACTGCATACGATACTGCATGCAATGCTCAAAAGATGAGTGCGGTATATAGAAAGACCTCCCTAAGAGTGTGCCATCTCGGACGAAGCGGTCTATCCAGTAGCCGGAATGATGCAGATCGACATTTTGGCCGGTGAGATGGCACGTATCTATGATGGACTTGATTCTTGCTCTGATCGGCAAATGAAAAACGCCGAAAAGGAGGAATCCTTAAGCAAGTGGCAGCAACGGTGGGAACAGGTGACAAAAGGTCAATAACCGACAGATTGGTTCCCAGCATAAAGGTGTGGACACAGAGAACGCATGGTGAGATAAACTATGATCTCACGTAGCTTCTCACGAGACGTGACAGTTACCGTAAATACATTTATAGGTTTAAACTGAACAGCTTACTCAATTGTCCCAGCTGCGACGGTATTCCGGAGGACCCGGAGAATGTTTTTTTCCATTGTTCTAGATTCGCTGCGGAAAGGAAGAGTCTAGAGAAGACATTGGGAGGAAATATAATTGGAAAAATGCTTGCATGCCAAGAGAGCTGGAATGCAGTGAACGACATGGTAAGGCGGATTCAGTGCAGATTAAGAGAGGCAGAGGAGACGAGAAAGGCGCGGTTGCGAATGCAATCGATGAAAGGGAGAGGCTAGAGCCATGTCCACCCCGCGACGAAATTGCGGTGGTACCGCGGGGAAGAGGACAGGGGTTAGGTGTCGTTTAATGGGTAAGAATCCCACACGCTAGAACGCTAGAACATGTGAACCAGTGTCTTTGGAAGATTTCCATCACTGGGAAAAAAAGACAGACAGCCAGTAAACTGATTTTAAGAAAGTTTTGTTTTACACAATACCTTAAAAAAAGTCTCGTCTGTCTGTATATATATACATACTTTAGCTCTCCATCTGGAACACCCTTACACATTTGCTCCAAAACAAAGATTGCTCCCAGAAAAAACCCTTTCCATTCCTTAATTGGGTCCATCAACTGCGCATTTATTAACTAAGATAACCGATTGTGTACTGCAAAGTTTTACGATCAGACCGATAGAGACGTATTCCTAGAGTGACTCCTACTTTAAAAACGTAAAAGTAACAATCCGCAGGTATTGGTTCACGTAAAAGGAATTACTCATAAATTTGGCATGAACATATCAAACAAAATCGAATGTTCGAAGTTATAAAAGTAGGTACTTACCGCGAACATTGTTCCTTCATTACCGGCATACTATATAACATATTGGCTTCACACTACACTTCGCTTTAAGCGCAAAATATATTTATCATTTGATTCTAGTCTAGTTAGAAACGAGGGCCGAGAAATAGGTGACAAGTGAGAATTTCTGTGTCAAACTAGGATCGTAGTAAAAAGATTACCGAAAACAGGAAGGACCCCATATGATCACTCCAGGCGAGCATACCGTACTTCTTGGAGTATTACATTTATGTAGGAAAGAAGAGAATCCTTTCAAGATAGCATGACGAATAAAAAACAACTCAGAATTCTGGTTGATACACCAAACAATTAATGAAATACCAAACCAACGGGTAAATAACCGGAGTTCAAGGTACAACAAGATTCCATGCGATTTCCTACTTTCGGATTCACTGAAGTGGTGGTTTCGCTTCCAGAATCTATTGAGCAAAGAATACTCCCGAACAATAGTTATCTTGCTCACTGGCTAAGTGATCAGGGCATGCATTAACATGCAATTCCGGCCTAGGGGGATAGTAAAACTTGATCACTTCAGCAATCTGATTCTATGTTTTCGGGGAAAAGCATACTCGGAACATGAGAAAACATCACTTTTATTCCCCCCACTACACACATATATTTTTATTTATCATGAGCAAAAATTCGAATAACTTTCACAACCCACGCACTGAAACTGAAACTGGAATCTAATGATCAAAACACGTTCTATGTGCAGGCATTGAATAGAACTAAGAACATGTAGGTAGCGTCAGAACGCTCTTTCAACGGGATCAAGGTGCAACTGAGCACAAACCCTCATAGGTAAATCACTCCAATAAATTATAAAAGCTAATAAACGAAAAAAAAGTACTGCAAAATCAATGACCACATTAATGTAAAATTTGTTACCATTATCCTTTACTGAAATCCCTGTAATGAACGTGGTACCCATAACTTAGGTTGAACTATATCTAATTCAGGGAATTTTGAAGCTACTAGAATGTTGTATTTGAACCTGTCGTGGTTACAAAATCTTCTTGCGGGGGAGGATACAATGGTCAAACTGCAAGTGGGTCTCCTTGATAAAGTAATGAACTCCATTGCATAGAAGAGCCAACAAAAAAACATCCCTTGCGAATGAGAGTAGTTGAAAGGTTTTCCAAGCCCTTCAAATGGTCTCGATTCCGAGAAAGAGGAAGGATGTTTTTCGATGAAAATCTAATGAAGTGTAACGAAATATCAAACTAACTAACTTTTGTGTACTAAGCGCCTCCAATTTCATCTAGCCTTAGCCCAGATTATAGCCCCCGCCGGAGTCCAATAATTTTCTGCGAATTATTCATGATTCAACTAAAAACTAGCAAAAATAAATACAAAATATTGGTCTGCACCACAACTAAATTATTTCAAATTTGAAAAGTGGTATTCACTTCACCCCCGTTACACCAACAGTTCGGAAAATGCTAATCGAAACCTTTTCTTTGATACCCCACATGTTTATATTCGGTGAAATAGAATGTGCTTTTGCCTTTATGAAAATCCTCCTTAAACTCAATGTAAAACGAAGTTACTTACTGTACCTGAACTATGCGTTCGTTTCGTTCGTTTTTTTAAATACAGGGGATCTCTCTCCAGCCAATATTGTCGAGGAGATGCTGAGGAGCGCTGACAAGTGGAGCTATGTTGCCCATTACGTTCGGGTCCTTTTCTTTGCAAAGAAGATAGAATTCAACCGGCAGAGAAGCCGGATGGCAAGGAGTTCCTTGAATTGACAGTTCCCTTCCTCCTCTCCCCTCCTGTTGGTGAAAGGAATTCCCCGCTGTGAAAGCTCCGCAAGGCGGGAGAGTTTGAGGACTAGCCCGAAGTAACATGACAAACGGTTCTAGGCTAGCTCTCTGACGATGGAGACGTGTTTAGTTGCTAGTCCGACGACGTACCGTCGCGGAAGTCCAAAAATTTGTGCGTCAATGCCTTCACCTACCCCACCTAAAAAGCAAATACCAAATTTCGTGGCAATAGCTATAATCATTTCTGAGAAAAGTATGTATGACAAGCAGACAGACTTTTTGAGGAGGGGATCTCTTATCAGGCATGGCCTTAGGTGGCGGATAGGGACATGTCTTGTGGTGTGTGAATAAATGTTCATGTATTCCCTTTTCAAAGCAGGTTTGAGGAAGTGTTTGCTCCTTTCGGGCGTGTTTTGACCAAAATGACTATGAGAAGCACACCGAGAACATAACAGATGAAAGATGAGACAACGAGTAAAGTTACGGTGGAGGAGGTCGAAACCTCAGTGCCGGAGGGTTTTGGGAGTGACCGAACAGGCTCCTGGACATCCATTTTCCTCGACCATAGTGCGTTACTGGTGGACAACTTGGCCACCGTGACATCTAATGCTAAGATTGATTTAGATTCGGATGAGGTGTTCCATTTTGCCAACTACACCAATAACAAAGGCGAAGAATTATAAGCTGAAAGGAGATAGACCATGAAACTAATTTCAACACATATCTGTTCAAGGGATTCCATGACCAGGAAGGATTGAAGAAGCTCATCACTTTTAAGATTTCCTCCAATTTCAAAGAAGGCAAAAGAGAAAGCTCAGGAAAACTCAATAAATACCAAAGGTGAAGCAATGTATGAAAAGAGTAATTGAACCGAGTCCTGATTCTCTTACGGCTAAACTAGTTGACCTGTCCAAATTTATCAAGGAAAAGCACACACAATGTAGACTAAGCCAGTAAAAATACAGTGAAAGACATTAGGGTCCAATAGGACGCAGGAGGAAGAAAGAAGAAGTCCAAATGAAAAGCAAAAACCTGCTGTGCCAGTAGGGCCACCAAATCGCATAGACATTGACCTACGGCGAAATAAAAGAGTGCGAGGTCAACTGCGGGAACCTTTAGGGAACTAACAGGGGTCTAAAAGAACAAACAATCCGACAAATGAAACTAAAAGTTCTGAAGGAGAAAGTATGTGCCCCGAGCCTACACTAGTCCAGCGAAATACAAAGGAAAAGAAAACGGTGGGTGGACCAAGTTTGTGAATAAAAATGCGAAAAGAAAACCAAAAGTGCCAGGTCACCCAAGCACAGCTTTAATCTCCAGCACGGGAAATTCTTCGTACGGGGAAATACTTGAAGCAAAATCCGATGGCCCCAGAAAGGCGATCTAATATTTGGGTTGAAAAAATCCAGCATGGGAAAAACTGTCGTGTCGCGGTGCGTTTCCAAAAATATGAGATCTACATATATATACAATGCAAGGATAAGATTACATCCAGAGAAGAAATCTGCACTGCCTTGAGACAACAATTTCCGAGTAAGTTTTAGGAATTTGGAGAAGAGTCCATCATGAGTCTGACAAAAGCCTATGGCGGCAAGCTCGCAGTAAAATCTACACCGGATATGCTCAAGTTGTTTGAAGCGTGCATGTCAGAGAGGATATTTCTTGTAACATGGAAGTGGCAGAAGACAGGTGGCAGGTGAGTAATTCCCTATAAACCCATATGTTTTCTAGACTCTATGGGGGAATTGTTGGAGCGGGTAAACTATAATAGATTGTTCCCGATTGTTGAGAACCAAGGAACCCTGTCTGATCGGGATTATGGATACGTTTGCGGAATCCATCAACTATCTGATCTTGGCTGGCTAACTGTGAGGGCGATTTTTCGAAATTAATGACTCACTGAACTTAGCTCCCAATAAATTCATTGTTACGATGGCAGTATGGCAAGTTGCACCGCGTTACTATCATCAAATTCCGGGGAAACAAATCGCTCAACATCGAACGATAGCGTTCTCCATTCACGGTTACGGCTTGTCCTTCTTCCTTTTTGAAGATATATGATCCGGTGATGCCACCACCCTATAAACTGCACCAAATAGTGAGCTTCTCCGGAAAAAAATGGAGATTTAAGAAACACTTGAGGGTTGGACTGACACCAATAAGACAATTTTGCTTAGTAGCAAAGCCGTTCAAGCGCCCAATCTGTGAACTCATGTCGTAAACGATGGTCATTGTCATTAGTTCTAGATATAACTCTAGGAAATACCCTAATGAACGGGATGGTCAGGAATTGGAGGGTGTCGGATGAACCCTCAATGTCTGATCACAGGATAATCAGATTCGACATTGAGGGTAACTCCGAAATAGAAAGAATAATAAGGAATCCCAAGAAAACGGATTGGGAATCCTACACAACGCACCTGAGCAACAACATTGCCCACCTTCAAGGGGGCGGTGACATCAGGAGCGAATTGGAATTAGAAACGGTGGTGGAAGACCTCAACACAATCGTCATTGACGCATATGAGGCCAGCTGTCCGGCCAAGACAGTCAAGTCATCCCTTGATGACTACCATGGTGGAACAGGAACCTAGCCAGAATGAGAACGTAGGTACGAAAACTCTTTAACCGGGCAAAACAAACCGGGGACTGGCGGAGGTATAAAAATGCACTGACTGCGTATAGCAACGCGATCAGGGAAACGAAACGGAACAGCTTTAGGGAATTCTGTGAAGGGATTGAACAGAACACAGAAGCAACCAGGCTGTACAAGGCTGTAGCCAAAGGCGGGGGAATATCTTCTGTCTGCTTGAAAAAGGAAGATGGGACATTCACCGAGAATGAGGAGGACAGGGTACACCTGCTTCTCAGAACTCATTTCCCGGGGTCCTACCCCTCGGCGGCAGTCGACAACAATCTGCCTGACACCCCAACAACGAATAAAAGGGGAAGGACAGAGAGCTGGAAACTAGCAAAAGAGGTATGCTCAGAAGCTAGGCTAAGATGGGCAGTGGGAACTTTTCAACCAATGAAATCTCCCGGAGTAGATTGCATTTTCCCAGCACTTATCCAGAGAGGCCTAGGAATTATCTTAGAGTCTCTTCTGAGGGTGGTAAGGGGGAGCATAGCACTGGGTTACATACCAAGGGCATGGAGACGGGCAGTGGTCTTTATTCCGAAAGCGGGTAAAAAGGATCCTTTTCACCCTAAATCTTTCAGACCAATCTGCCTAGCATCGTTCGTACTCAAAACGGTGGAAAAGGTCATAGACAACTATATTAGAACTAACGTTCTAAAGCGTAATCCCCTACATCACTGTCAACACGCTTACCGGGCAGGACGGTCAACTGAAACTGCTCTGTATCAGCTGACAGAGGTACTACGGGACGCCATAGAAACAAAAGAAATTGCACTGTGCGCGTTTTTGGATATCGAAGGAGCATTCGACAACATATCGCACACAGAGATACAGGATGCCCTGAGCCGCAAAGGAGTGGGAAACACCCTGACACTCTGGATGGGCAAAATGCTAGAAAGCAGACAAATAGAGGAACAAACAGGTACCAATTCTATTATCATGAACACCACTCAAGGCTGTCCACAGGGTGGAGTACTATCGCCGCTGATGTGGAGTATGGTAGTGGATGAACTCCTGAACGTGTTAACTAACACTGGAATACAAGTCCAGGGCTACGCGGACAACATTGTTCTGATCTGTAGGGGCAAATATGAAGATACCCTATGTGATAGAATCCAAACTGGATTAAGGGTTACTAGTACTTGGTGCAGGAAGGTGGGACTGCGGATCAACCCAACCAAAACCACCATAGTACCATTCACTAGGAGGCGTAAGATGGATCACCTGAAAGCCATAACATTACATGATATGGAGGTGAAACGAGAAACAGAGGTCAAATATTTGGGAATCACGCTAGACCAAAAATTACTCTGGAAGACGCATGTCGGAAACACTTGTCGAAAAGCCACGAGGGCTCTGATGACTTGCAGATCCATAACAGGAAAAAAATGGGGTTGCAGCGCGAAGATACTACTTTGGATATATACTGCAATAGTAAGGCCAATGATTACCTATGGAGCGGTAATCTGGGCAGAAAGAACCCAACTCAGCACACAAGCCAGGGAATTACATAAGCTCCAAAGGCTGGCTTGCGTGTGTATCAGCGGGGCAATGAGGACATGCCTAACGGCATCCCTGGAGGTCCTTCTGGGATTGACCCCTCTCCATCTGCACATACAGATGCAGGCAAGGAGATCAATATTCAAGATGGCCGGTAGTATGAGTGAGGCGGGGAGCTGCCTAAATCGAAGGAAGATTGATATCCTTTCTAGGCGGTATCCCGAATTACTGATACCGAGGGACAACATGACAACGAGGTTTCACTTCGATAAGAAGTTTGAAACACGTTGGAGTAACAAGGCAAACTGGGAGAGCGTGGCTGCGACATACGGCTTAAACTAGCAACTGATTACTTGATACACTGACGGATCCCTCACAGCAGAGGAAGCGGGTGCCGGTGTCATTGGTCCAAGGAAAATGTACTTTGAGCCAATGGGCAGGTACACTAGCATATTCCAGGCGGAAATTTACGCCATAGACAAATGTGCCTCCTTTAATCTGCAAAGGAACTACAGGGGGCAGAACATAACTATTCTCACCGATAGCCAAGCAGCGATCAAGACACTTAGGTCCAACCAGGTGAACTCTAAACTGGTATGGGAATGCCTTCAGAGAATGAATACACTCGGCTCGTCTAACTTTGGGTTCCAGGCCATGCTGGGTTGGAAGACAACGGGGCAGCGGACGAACTAGCCAAGAAGGAAGCAGGGATGCCTTTAAACGGGCCAGAACCCTTCTGTGGAATCGGAAACGGTTTCATGGCTATGAATCTAAGAAACGAAGAGAAACGGTTGAGGGAACTATATTGGGGGGCCTACCAGGGGTGGAGCAGTCCAGGGTGCTTATTGGGGGATACGAACCCATGCGTACAAAGGATTCCTTAAACCTCACCAAAAAGAACCTCCGAATCATAGTGGGGATTCTCACTGGTCATTGTCGGCTGAACTATCACCTAGGGAAGCTAGGGATATCTACGGACACTGCCTGCAGGTTCTGTGAGAAGGAGGACGAAACCTCTATGCACGTCCTGGGACAGTGTCCGGCACTTGTGCAAAGTAGGTCGATACATCTGGGAGAACACTTAATACCAGATGCAAAGCTGAAACTTCTGGAAGTGGGGAACATACTAAAGTTCCTAACGGTTTCAGGCCTGCTTGAGATACTGTGATCAACAGGTACACTATAACCAGTAAAAGGGGCACAATAGTTCTTCAAGGACGCGGTGCGACTTTCCCTTAACAGAATAATAATAAGTGGTCATTCCCATGGAGGAATATTCAGTCTCCCTGCTATATTGTAGAAAGCAGGAAACAGTTAAGAAAATATTTGAAAATTGTATTATAGAAAAGTACAGAACAAAACGGTGAACATATGTATGTAACATAGCATAAAGCATAGCATGACATAATGTTAGGAACGTGAAATATGGTGGAAAATCGGCCGGTACCAGGGGATGTATAAAATCGAAGAAAATTGAGTATTCCCACGACTTCCAGGTCGTATTTCGACGGGGGGATCTCGTTAGAGAAATCGGTTTTGGGGGAGGCTCGACATTTTGGCCAGAGCCGGTTGGATAGGGGGCGCGACAAATTCAGGAAATGCACGCTACAAACTGTTTCTGGGGAATCTGCTGAGTGAAACAAAAATTTTCACAAATCTAATATTGTTGCATTACTAAGAGGGATAATCCGAGTAAAGGGGTGACGCTCCTGACTCAGAAGGAAAGAAGCAATGTTGTATAAGTGGAAGGGGAATTCTTGAAAATGGGAAGATCACTGAAAAAAAAAACAGGTATATATTGATACATTTTAAACGACAATCATCTTTGTTATCATCATGGTAAAATGGAGAAATGGCTACAAATAATATATCTTTCCTACTTAAATTATTTTCAATTTCACAAAATAATCATTAAAATATCAAAGCTGAAGCATATTGTGATGCGAAGACTCCATGAATATCTAATTCGATTGTCGGTTTATTCGCCACTCAAAGTCCATCGTCGTGCCTCGGTCCAAGTGTTCTTTCCTCGCGTCTTTAACCATTGGGTCCGTATCTTCCTTTCAAGCATTACTTACACTTAGTAATTGTTTTTAAGATCTCCCGAGACCAGGTATGGTCGCCTCACTTACCGTTGCTTTTTTGGCCAATTATTCATTGGAAGACCGAAAGGATCGGTGGATAAAGAAGAAAATCGTATTTCTCTATCTCCTGGGCACCCCATGTAATATTCAAGTACGTGTAGCTTGGCGAGCATGGCTCGGTTGAGAGGGAGAAGCCGACTTTGAATTGTTCATGTTCAATTATAAATTATTATGCTGACCGAGACGATATAATAGTACATGCATACTTGCACACATGTACATACGTATGGGCCGGCAAATACCTCAGACTCTGAACTTCATGCTTCTTGAACTTCCGTTGACTTCGCGGAGGAGCAAGGAAAAGTGGATGCTTGTTCTGAACGTGGAACTTGACTTTTTCATGCTTTAATGGCTAGTTATCTGCCCACATGGGTTTTCTTTAGGAGTTGTTCTTGAGAACATGTTTCACACTGAAGAATGCAGAATTTATTTAATTTGAGAGGATTAGAGTTACATTGCAGGGAACCATTAGTACTTACTGATCGTTTTCTGACCCGGAGGTGAACTGGGTTGCAATGGAGGCTTCACGTTGAAAGTTATTCATAAAATGTTTATTATTAGCAAATAGCGATTAGAAAGTTGTTGGTCGTCCGTCACATGGGAACTCCAACTCCCATTGGCAGTTATATGACGCCAACGGTGGTGGAGTTACCACGTTTCGTAACGATGAATATTTTCTTAAATTGATCTTCCCTAATTAAGGGCATATGCAATATTCTTTTATGTTAGCGGTATAATGCTTTATTCTTCTTCATTAATTATCGAAAGTAATGAAACAATGTGACATTTTTATTTTACCCTTTTTATCTTCATTTTCTCATATTAGTATTGGTTCGAACCTGAAAAAAAAATAAAAAAGATATTATTATTAGTCCTGTTGGTTCTTTCGTTTTAAAATATATCTAGAAAAGTGAAGGGAATTTACACTGTATAATACTTAGGTTAATATAAAATCGAAAATTAAACCGATTGTTTGAGGTTGTTTTTCGCTTCTTGTTCCTCAATTAGAAATTCCAAGTACCATGCTGAACACCATAGCTGGATACTATATGCCCATTTTTTTATAGGTGGAGGTGGAAATCTTAAAAAGACGCTGCCCCAGGCTGCAGCAGTGTGCGAGATTCTCACCCACTAAAACCACCTCCACTTCTCCGCCTATATCCCCGCGGGATCATCGTGAAGTATGACTTCGCGAGGAGGGCTCTGGTTTACAACAGCACAACTAAGTGACGCGTCCGTCACGCTTTCCGGGCTCGAACCAGTTCCTGTAGTTTTTTTTGTATCGCAGTTACTATTGCGTTTATCCCACTCCAATTTCTTTCCGACCTCAGCATCTCCTCCACGGGGTCAGTGTATGAGCCCACCAGCCTCATTCGGAATTATCCCGCCGTTGCTGTCATCTCCTTCTGAAAGCACGGGGTCATTTAGGCCAGATTCGCCCCCACTCTATGATGAAGACAGTATGCCTCATTCGCTAGGAGATCCAAGGGAAACATTCCCGCGATGACACACACTGCCTCACCGAATATTGTCTCATATGTACTGGACATCCTTAGCGCGATTGGCCGGTATGCCGAACTTACTCTTCCCTGGTTCACTGTGTTATCCACGGCGCACGTCCAGACAGGAGCCGCGTATAGCAGGATGGATTTCACCACCCCTACGATAAACAGCCGGCGACTAGATATTAGCCCTTCAATATTACCCATCATCCTTGCTAGAGATGAATTAGCCATTGCTGCCTTTTCGCGCGCATAGTCCAGGTGCCCATTGAAGATCAACTTCAGATATCTAATGATTGATTTTGAAACGATCTCGTGCTTACCAGCCCGGATTTTCCTGCGATTGGTAATAAGTATCGCCTTCACTTTATGTTCCGCCAGGTCGAGTTTGCCCATTTGGAGCCATGCTTTGATGGCATGAATGGTTTCACTTCCATACAGTTCCATGTCTTCGGGGTTTTTCGCAACTACTACCACTGCCAGATCATCTGCAAAACCAATCAATGTCGCGAAAGGCGAGCACTCCACTCCACTCCGTTGGCTGAGTTAAAGGTATTCTTGACATCCAGCGTTACCACCGAGCAGCAAACAATGCCTCTCCAGCAAGATCCACGACCGTTGCTATTGAATCGACAGTGGACCGTGCTCTGCGAAACCTATACTGCTTCCGATAGAGCACCCGATAGCTCGACGAACGGAAGCAGCCTGTTGTATATCATCCTTTCCAACATCTTCCCCATAAAAGGTAGATAGGATGATATGAAGAGGGTGCGCCAGCTGGTTTTTGGGGCTTCGGTAGTAGATCCAAACTTTGCTTTTTCCACTGGGCGGGAAACACTCCTTCCGCCAAGCACGATTCAAAGGTTCTGCGGGCTTGATTTTAGTAGGTATTTTTTCTCCGACTGCCGATGTCTTGGCTTCCTTCCTGTCCTTTGGCAAAGCCTCCTCGCTCGCAGACAGGATGTCATCAACAACGCGATTCCTTGGTTTCAGCAACAGTTTGGTTTCTCACTGTGTGGAAGTTCCATGCCGCTATTGTAGAGTCCTTCTAAAGCCGCCAGGAAAGTTTCTTCAACGAAAGCTCCAGTGGACCAACCATCCTGGGTTTTCCACTTCTGTTGCTCACTCGACTGTCGCCTCCCCCGTTCTATATGTCGAGATAGATGGCATGTTGTTCACTGTGGGTGTAGTATTCACTCACCCGGCTTACCTCACCACCTCGTTGGCGAGGTGGTGAGACTGAAGTCAGATCGACGACTGAGTCTAGCCGTCTGCCTCGGAAGGTGGGCACGCATCCAGCATTGGCTAGTACGATGTTCAGCTCCGCGAAGGTTTCAAGCAGGATTTGATCCCCGGTATTCGTCAGTCGACTTCCCCAGCCTAAGGCCCACGCTTTGAAATGATATTGGGTCTGTGATCTCTAGCGTCCAACATCAAGCCGGTTAGCATCTCCCCATATTGCACAAATGTTGCATAACCACTATAGATATGGACGCCGTCAACTTTTGCCCTTACAAAACCGGTTCCCGGAGGTCCCATTGTTTCTTGAATGACTTCCCGTCCGTATGCCCATATCGTAGCGTTTCCAGATGAGTCGTTCACCCACGTAACACTACCGTAATTTCGGTAAGGTTCAAAGATCACTGCCAGGTCCACATTCGACTCTCCATAAGTCGGCACACGACTTAACCTATTTTTACCTTATCCGCGGTAATCAGGTTAATCCCTGTGTCAACTGGTAAGCTGTTGATAGCAGTCTGTGTTCCTGCATATGCTTTCTTCATTTTCCTCATCGCGCTTTCTTCTATTTAGCTAAGGTTGAATTGTTCCCTTAGCGCAGAACAGATATCCTCTCGTGATGTGACCTCGTATCAATTACTATATGTTGCGTTCTAGCTTTTGCTTCAGTTTGCTCACCTAGCACCTTCTCCACCTGGCCGTGAAGTTGTCTTCTTGCTGGATTTGTTTATCTCCAGCATCAGATCGCCCGTTTGAGTACGTCTGATACGACTCACACTGCTAGCCAGGTCTGTCAATCCTGGATCGGCTTTCACTTTCCCGAAGATATTGGCGTAAAATATATCTCTTTTCTTGGAAATAATGATTATTTCCTGACGAATTTTCCTTTTTTCCTTCTGCCGCTTTTTATCCCCCACCTTTGTTCATTGTTCGGGCTTACGAGCTGTAAACTCTTCCTCTCTCGTTAAAGTTGGGGCCGTAGTTGAAGAACTACTCGGAACTTTCGCCGGTGCAGCTTTCTCCGATGAAGAGGCTTTTTCTTCTTGGCCGCTTCCTGGGTACTGAGGGGTTCAATTATTCCGTCCTTACTCCGTTGGCCCGCGTTCTCACCTACCTTATGTTAAGGAGGCGTCACCTGCGATTCCCACGTGACTTCGTCACATGACGCTTGAGCGTTTTTCTCGTTCACCGCCCTAATATAGGACTACTTAATTCCACGTACAAAGCCCTGATATTTTAGTAAATATTTCGCCTCTCTTTTGATGAACTCACAGAGTTCATTTATGCTTTCCCCTGGTGAAACGAACGCTGTTGCGGTTAGCTGCCTTCCACCCTCGTCTTTTACAGCATCGGTTATTGAGTCAATCCGGGGACTATCGAAATTTCTTTTCGAGTCCCGCGATGAATCTCGACTACCTAGGGGCAATATGGCCCTCAATGGTGACCTCCCAAGTTTTGAGCTTTTTCGAAAAGGTTCCGGTGTAGATCTCAGTTCCACTCCACTAGGATCTCTTAGATAACAAAGTAGTCAAGTTTCCCACTACTGAGACACCGCGGTCGCTGGATATCGACGGCTAGGGGCCCGTTCACTCACTCCCAAAAACTGCGGTATTAAGTTGCCGAAGCCCTGGACCGTAAAAAGTTCGCTTTGCCGTCCTCCATATTTGGTTTGATTTCTGGGTGTCCTTCCTTATAGTCACAGGTGAGCGTTTGCTTCCCACCTACTCGGCCTGCGCACAAGCATGCCCATGCGTGCACATCTCCTGATGTGTGCATGTGCATGCTTAAGCGCTTAACACAATTACTAACAAAATTATAATACGTCAAAGTTGTTGCTTCTTTGGAAATTCAAGACTGTGAATGCCAATATCACCCGAAACTGGATACTCTCACATAATATACGCATATATTACGTGCTACGTACTAAGAAATACACAAAACTTTTCGTATCTGAAGCGTTAAGCTTCCGATTTCCTGACTTGTTCTTGCTTGAAAATAAAATTTGGCTCCTGAGGCATTCCATTCCCAGCATGAGACCTCCTATAGAAAGCCCCGTAGAGCACCTGTCCCATACAGAGGTCACATATTACAGGTACCAAATGCATAGTTTTTCCGCTTGATCAGTCCTAGCCAAGGCGATGCTATTAGTTCTTGAATCATATCAAAAGAGAGCCGGAATGGGCCTACGAATGATATTCTAGTTCCCATGTACCCGAGGGTTTCCGGATAAAGGCGCTCTGCATATTCTAAACTTGTCCGTCATGGAAATAGAATATCTCATCATCATAAGCGATCATAGTTTTGTATCATGGAACTATATTTAAAGGGATTCCAAGTTCGATCCAATGAACCCTCCATTTAAACTTAGTTCAGATAATTTCAGCATCTAAAGATACTTCTTCCAGTGCAACTCCTTACTTTCACATGTTCAATATGCAACACCTTCGATGAAGTCATTTTCTTCGGTTAAAATCACCCATCTAAGTACTTATATGATTTTATTACTTGGCTGGCTGCATAAAAAGAAATGTCCGAAGCAGTTCGCTACATAACATATCTTTAGTATTTACTCGTATTATTTATATCCGATCCGAAATCAAGTCTGTATCTAATCAGATTTCTTTCACCTTCCCTGAATATTAGTGCTAGACATCCCAGACTTTGCATTTCTACCTTCCTACCTTTGAAAGGAATGTATCTTTATTATATATTTGTACATCGCGCAGCATCGTCCTCATCTTGATCTCGAGGGTCTAGTTGCATTTCAAGATTCCCATCTCACCTTCGGTACTTGTAAGTGCAGTTTAAAAAGACACGCCTGGCATAAATTACCACCATAAGATGCTGTCATTGCTCTCCACTCTATTATGCACTATCAGCTTCGTTGCATATCTTGCATCTAACTACTAGTGAATATTTAATTTTGCATCTGAGAAGCCTCCCATGTGGGATCACTTAAGACATTTTTGCATTAACCACCTGCGGATGGATAGTACGTTTCATTTAACAGTTTCAGAGCTTGGAGAGTACTTTGTCAAGATTCTTTTGCGTTAGTGCCTTTGATTTTTCATTTCTTGTTCTTTTAAGTTACTTGAGCTAAGTTTCAAACATATCCTGGCTACGGTGTAGACCTAATCATTCGTGCAGTGACTTGGCGCTACATAGGCCAAAGACAAGATAACGAGCCATTAATTGTAAGATCTTAGACGAGAGTCTTGTAGTGATTTGAACATCTAAACGGATTATGGTATTGCCTGAAGGAAGAAAAGGTGCAACTAACTTGAAGAAATCACTAATTTATTGCTTCCATTATGCAGCCTGAGGAGGATGTAATGGTGAATTTAGAGTTTTCCTACATGGACAGTGACAAATCGTTTCAAAATATTGATCAGGATTTTTTTTTTGCGGTATTTCAGTTGCAGTTTGTGTGTGCACTGCACATGAATAAACACTTAACCAAAGTAATTGATGGGTTCAACGATTTGATTTGCTTCCTATTTCGCAGAGCATCTAGCGATTGGAAAGATCGAGCATATTCTTAATGTATCTACGTAGCCGGGGGGAAGTTCTCAGTTGCGAATTTTGACTATTGTTAATTGGTAAGGATTTTGCTTTAGAAGTGATCACAGCTCTTCGATATTAAAAACACGATAGAACAACGGAACAAATAGATCCTCATAATCAAATTATGAAGTGATGTGTTATCCACTAATTTCAAGATTGAATAAAATTCTAGAGGGATTTTCCGTAGTTCAGGAGCCAGTGCTTATCTTCAGTGCCTCTTCGTAGGGATAGCTGGTTCCCGAAATACGGTAATTGCACAATAAGATAAACCTTTGCTAAAAAAATCCCCTGACTTTTCTTTTTTGAATTTTCGTGATTTGCTGCTTGGCCTCAGATGAACTAAACAACCCACGTTTCGTCAGCCGTGGCAATCCAGTTCAGACTTGTGACCTTTCGCAGGAAAAGCAAGTCACTGCGTTACGCTCTTTCGTCAGTATTCATCTAACTTTTCCGTCAAAATCCTGTCAATAATTTCAGGGAATGTTGATATTACTTTGGTGATACGTAATGTTGATGTCACCCAACATCACCATTCTTCTTGTACTACACAAGTGGCGGTTGTTGACTGTCGAACCGATGCCGGCACTCCGTATCGCAAGCGAATCTGTTGTAGTTATGATTCTTCTGATTGCTTCAAGCTGGTTTAGGATTAGTTTTGGACCGGCTTTGGACTAAATTTGGGAGAAAAAATAATTGATGGGCTTTTGCACATGGACATGCCGATTCTTGGCTTTAAGTAATTGATTTGTAATGTGTTATCACTTGGCAATGAATGTCGGCTGCTGGTTGTTGTGTTTATGATATAGGTCTACGTAAGACTTCCTAGTACAAGTGGCCGAGGCGACACTCGAGTTCCGAAACAAACTATCGATTGCGTGACTGTTCTCTAGACAGGCTTTGGTATGAAAAGATGATTTCGATTCTGTCCGTGATAGACAAGCTTTTAATTATCCCGAGCCAAGATAACTTCCAAGTGAAGTAATGTTCCTTCTTTTCTTCCCTGTTGTTTGTGTATGCAAAAATTGAATGTACAATCTAATATCTTATGCGTTATCTTTTGTTTCATTTTCTTCTCTTGCATAAAAAGTTCATTCATTCTTCATTGGTACCTATTTAGCGCTGACGTACATTTTACGTTATGAGTGTCATAAATCCATCCCAAATCACCATAGTGATAGGTAATATTTGGTAATATCAGCTGCTGGGTGCTGGGTCATAGGGAAATGAAAGGTGATGTTTGCCATACTGACTCCGCTTCATTATTTATTGTGAGTTTCAGTAACGATAGCTATAAACTCCCTACAATACCTTACAATGTTTCTGATATTCATCCATGATTCACCTCACTTCCGCCTACGTTCACAGACCGAATAACCGTGGTTGCTTAATTGTGAGGTAGGCACCCTGATAGTACAGCAAAAAGCGGCATGAACCGTTTCCTTGGGATGTCACTACTTTAGAAACCTATGGAGATTCCATATTCAGCAGAAAAGGGCATTTTATATGGGTCACTTCGTGTAGACGATGGGAAGAAGCAACCACGAGGCGCTGGAGTGATAGCACGAAAACGAAAAACAAAGCATTACAGCATTCATACGTACTCGTAGAGAAGAAATCTGGACCCGGGGAGGAAATACGAGTGTGGGGTGGAAACTATCCGCACCATATTAGCCCTTTTTTCAAATTTCAAATATTGAACGAGTCAACAGCATCGCAATCGTTGCCGTTTTCTGAGAATAAGTTTTCATTTGAGAGTACTCGAATCACGGAGCTGGTTAATCTTAGAAAGTCACGTCAACGTCAACTCCATCCGCGCGAACGTCAGAGTTAGAGCGCTCGCGTGTAGGACTCGCATCCACTAAAAACCGCCCCGTGGGACCACCATTTAGGTATTATTTCATGGTTTCATGGAAGTTTTCCATTAGAAACCCGTGATTCTCGTTCTTTGGGTTTTCCTCCTCCTTACTTCATTCAGCAGCTCCTTCGGAATTTTTACAATTGCAGTGGAAACCTTAAGCCACGTCTCTTCCTAGTGCTTGATTCAGGTTCCTGCTCTCCATCGCGAATGTTATCCCTCCGTCGGGTAAACCTCCACACCCTCTGGGTGCTTTTCTCCAACAACTACAGCCAGGTTATCGGCAAAGTCAACAATCGTAGTGTCCTATGGGACGGGAGGCGCAAGTACTCCCTTATACATAACACTTCCGACCAAGCTCGCCAAATATCCAGATACACCTATGTCAGCCAATGCGTTTTCAATTCTACCCCAATGCGGAGTTGAACGCGTTTTGGACATCCTACCTGAGGAAACAGAGTGGCAACGTTTTTTCAGAAGGCGCGGAGAGGTTACCTCGTGGGAGCTCTTTTTGGAGTTCCATTCGCCTTTGATCTCTATGCAGATTGCTTGGTGGTCATTGTGAATGTAGTCCTCACTAACTTTCCACTCAACTCTTCTGACTAAAGCGGCGGTTTGGGGTCCACTAGAAACCCTAGGAACCTTCCTTTGAAAATGTATTAGGTCCCAATATTCGCGAGTACTCCATACTCAACGCCTTTAATGCTTTGCCCATCAATGGAAATAGGAAGAGCGCGATGACGCGGAGTTTGCTCTGGGGCCCGCAAAGGAAATTTCAAAGAAAAGGAGGATAAAACAGGAGTGCCCATAGTTTTCCAGATCCCCATAATTTTCACTCCTAGCCCTAGTTTTCCGCATCATTTTTACCCCGTGCCCGGATTTAGTTAATAGACTGCGTCGCATAAGCAAAGATTTTCACACTCCTCATTCTTGATGAGAGAATTTGGAGTATGCGCTGCGATAGCCTCTTCGAAACGGAATCACAGCGTTCTTGCATTGCTGTGGAAAGGCGCTGTCAACATAGGCCAACGGGTCAACAATTTTTGATGAGAAGCTGTCCAAATATGCACCTTGGTTGTATGTTTAACGGTGCGCTGGAAAAAATGGTTCAGTGAGGAAAACCAAGCATATGGTATAGCTACAAAATTTTGGCGAGAGAAACCAGGTCACTCTAGTCGCGATCAATGTTTTGTTTTACGGACAACAGTGGTTTCTTCACTCTAGTCCGGCATTTCAAACTAATTGCAATCAAATCCTTCCGAATTGTTGATGCAATACTTTCAGTTCCTACAGTTTTAATTTTTTGGCTGGCTCCTTGCGTTGAGGACAAGTCAAAAGTTTGTGCAAACAAGACTACGATCAATTTTTGGAAGCCTTTTAGAATGTGTACCGAAGAACATCGCCTCAAGGTGTCAGGCAGAGCTATTACCATACTTTTCTGACAAACAATCGATACCGACTGAAATTTTCTCATCAAAGCGTCAAACGTAGAGAAGCGTATAGAAGTTGTAGTTTTGTACCATTTCCTGACTATGATTAATGCCGTATATTGCGCTGAAGCTAATAAAATCGAGGTGTGAAGTCTAATGTTGAGAGAGCCCTGATACAACTGACAATTATATTCGTAAAAATTTATCTTTCAACTTCGAGGTAGGCTGCCTTCCATAAAAAAAGTGAATAGGGTTGATTTTGAAATTTGAATTGATTGATTAAATGAGTTGCTACTCACATCCGTTTTTCGTGCAATCCATACTGTGATGAAGACGGAAGGTAAAGAGCCCTTCTTAATTGTGGTTGCCTCTTTTGTGCAGTTTCAAGATGTTTGAGGTTGCATCTACATCGTGCGCTTAGTATTTTATGAATTCAAAGTACAGACCTATGCTTGCCAAATGGGAGAACAGGCTAGGCAGTTTAATGTAGCAAAAGTGAGGGATAGCTCCTTCATCTATTGATGGGAATGTGGGGCCTGCATTTATCATAGACCAATATTATTGCGATCTTAATGGAGGGGTTCCAATTGTAGTCCAACATCAGATCGTGTCTGAAAATGGAATTAAGTCTAAATGATAAAGACCCGAGAAAGACCCCTTATGTTTTCTTCCATCTTTTTGAGGATAGGATTACATTGCCATTTTAACGACATGAAACCGAGTCTGATGCGTGCCCGTCCTCTTTATATCTCTGCAGAAAAGCATCAAGTAGATGCGGGCCTCGGGAATAGAAGAGTTTCGTTGTCTGCAATGATCGTGGTTCCACGGTTTCGAGTGGTATTCCGTTTTCAGGGCGAAACTGGAGAGGGCTAGATAAGACTAACATCATCTGCATCTTATAAATCAATATGCATAACGGTGCGACTGCTCCTAATTGCTAGTGCAGTTTATTGTAGAGATAAAAATTGACCTGCTGTTAATCTGCGAGCAATACCCTCGCCTCATAAGCTGCCACTACCCTGTGTTCGGGACGGAACCCGATTTCAGGTTAGGGCCCAAAGTCGGCGACACATTCAATGCTTGTGATGGGCATTTTCCCTTCCCGCTCGAACGTGTCAAGGCTCACTTTGATCAGCGAAGTTAAAAGAGACCCTGAACTGCCTACTGCAACCGCTTAGGCTTTGCGTGGTTGATACCATATAGTTGGGGAGAACTTCGAAAAACACGAAGTGTAGACTTCCCGATGCGATACGTTCTGCCGGGGACTTAACTTCAAGGTAGACCAAGTTATGCCCTAAGAGACGGTGGAAGGCTAGAAGAGGATGAAGATCACGTTGAGCGTACCTAGGCTATGCTGTTGGAGTCTGTTTATCGTACCCTTTCATAGCGTGGTATGACGATAAATCTGACACTGCTGTCATCTGCGTGAGATAACTTGCGAGTGCAGGCCCACAGTCGAGGAGATGGCGGTCCTCTCTATGATAGACAAAAAAGCACCCATGTCGGATGATATTCCTAGTGAAGTGTTAAAACTTGTATGCTTCAGAAGCTCATCAACCCAAGACTGACTAACGCTATACGTGCTGCGGGAGACTGTGAGCAGGGTTTTGGAGCAGGGTAACCCACAATTGATGCGATTGAGTAAGTGGTCCAAGAGGTGAAAGCAGTTGAAGCCGGCAGTTGTCATTGTCAGCGAGTGGTAAGAAACGCTTTCAATTCGACAAGATGGTGCCACACTGGAAAATCGTGTCCATACTTTAGGCTAATTTTTGCGGACCGTGCCCTTCCCTACGAGACCTGGGAAGGACAACGAAAAATAAAGGTTACTTCGGGGGCAATTCAGGGATCTATCTTTAGTCCGGACCCTTGAAAAGCCACATACGATAGTCTTCTACGACTCGGGATGATTGATGAATCGCATCCGGTCGGATACGCAGAAAATGTTGCGGCACTGGTTACCGCACGCACGGTTGAATAAACTCAGCGTACGCTGGGAATGATAATGCGTTATTAGATAGATGACTGAAAATGGATTCTTCCTAGCTTTGAAGAAAACCGAAGTCGTTGTCCTGACCAATGAAAGGGTTCTCACAGTCGTCCCTGGTTGTTAAAGCAATGGTATTGTTGAAGCAGTGAAAAATCTCGCTATCATGATAGACATGAAAATGAGTTTCTTCGCGCAGATCGCAACACCGACGACAAGATTGCGTCTAGAATATTCGCAATTCGCCGACTTATGTCCAATGTCGGAGGTCCCTTTGCTTATGAGTGCTATTTAGTCTGTCCTTCTTTAAGGCTCTGGTTGACTCCCTCAGTAAGGATATGCACGGCAAGCCCCTGGCGCAAGTACAACGGCGGGGGGCTCTGCGGGTTGCGTTCGCTTATCCTACCCTCTCTAGGATCCAGGGGTAATGGTGACTGCAGGAGTTATTCCGATTGTTATTTATGCTGCTGAGTGGAAGTTTATACACCTCGAAAAAGCCCTATCCCCAAGCAAAGATTGGAACATGATTTCGGAAAGGCTAATATTTGAGTGGCGGAGATTTTACTTGGATGATGCACAAAAGACAAAGGATTATTTTGGAAACCTTAATTTGCAAAAGCCTGAGCTGATATATTTTCTGCATTGTTGAGTTAAATTCCACAAGCTCAGAATACTCTAAGATCCTAACTCAACGAATTAGACTCTGTAAGAATTAATTCCTTCTGGCATGGCGACATTGGAATGTATATTGAGATCTTTCTGTGCATTTTATTTGCAGATATTCCCTTTAGTCTCGTTTTACTTAATCATGTCCAATCTCACTGTTACAACTGGGGTACAATAGACCCGGTCAACTTTCTCATATCTGTATCATATACGCTTGTACAAAAATCCACGATACTACAGCAAAAAGAATGGATAAAAATCGAAAATTCCACACTGAAACTAAAGTACGAAACTGCGTTACAGATAGCATACACGCAGCCTAGCGAGAACAACACGAAAACATCGGGAGACCATTAAGAAGGCCAGGAAACCTGTCTAAGGGCAAAATAATATCCATTACATAAAATACATTTTCATTATTGCTACCCTCTCGCGAGGCCTGGGCTTGGCGGCCTTTGAAACTGGAAACTCCGCAAGAATGATTTGCAATAAAATCAAAATTCAGGTGAGCAATCAGATCATCGAATCTTTCATACAACCGACAAACCGACAGAATTAAAAATTAATTGAATAACATTTTTTCTTATTGGACGAGGAGGAGAAGGGACGATCTCCGGGGCCACATAAGAACAAAGCCAAAGATTATGCATTTATGTAAGTCTAGTCTTGGTTTACGGCCAACAGACACACTTTCAGTTGGCATCCTTGAACAAGTTATCTAGAGCTCTAGACTGCAGCGGCAATAGTAAAGGTAACGCAATACCAGCACGGGTGTACGGACCGTGGAGCCAGTGATGAGCGTTCGACAACCTCTCGCATATCGTTTTTTATTTTCAAGGACATCACGGCTGGCTTTTTGCATTCGCATAGTCACGCATGCAACGGGCTTGAACCTGGCAACCTGGAACCACGAACACGTCAGCATTTAAGGCTTCCCACGTGATACATCACTTCAGATGGCTTGGATGCTGCATTCGTTCCTCCAGAACTCGAACAGCCCAAGCGAAGCGGGATAGTATTGTGAGTCTCATTTTAACTATAATTGGTATACGTGGAAAGTGCATAACGTATAGGAACCCATCGCCTATTGGCCTACCTTAGGAGTCGCGGAACATAACAATGGAGAAGCTCTTGGGTCGTCGAAATGAGGTTTCAGATCTGCGGTTAGTGCGGTGTGCATTGCAAACAAAAGGGTTAACTAAAAAAAAGTATAATAAGCACAATGGTCTGGGCAGGAACGCATTGAACAGAAAGGTTGCAAGCGTATACTCATAAGTGCAAAATTGTGCGTAGAGTGGTTATAACTGCCTTTTGTTCCGAGGCGATCATTCATTAGTATGTATGATTCAACCCTCTGTTCCATTTATAGAAATGGGACAAAGTAGGATACGCATTCGTTCGATTATGGGGGAAGTTCAAAACACCATATTTGTCACGCCGAGACTGTATTGTTTCTCTACCGGAGAAAAAAATAAATCGTCACTTTATTGTCTCAGGAAATTTAGCGGAAGCAAGGACTCCCGCAACTATTTTTTGTATAACTGGGTAAATGTATCCCTTTTTTAAAATAGACTCTATAAAAGAAAAAGGCTATCAGACAGTTTCTCCGATTTAGTGACGATTGAGAATAGCTTACAGTGCACCGTCTCGCACTGACAGGCCTTAAATCTTCCATTAAAAAGCATCTCTAAGCTTAGAGAAAGCACCAATAATTACGATTCCTTGTAAAGCTACAGGAACTTTTGACATGCGTTGGGGATGACATGCCAGGGGTCCACATGAGGCGGGGAAGCTTCTATGCCTTCTCATTCATCAAAACATGGATTTCCACACCGGTCCCTGGAGGTAATTAAACGTTATAACTGCCTCATCAATTACAGATTTGCACATGGAAAAGCCAAGGATTGATACTCCGGACGGCACGTCGGGTGGAAACCCTACTGAGATCGCCGAAGAAATTTCGGAGGCCATAGAGACTGAAAGGCCAGGACCGAGCAGGGAAGTGGATCTGCTGCCCACAAAAGAGGAGAAGCTGCACTACCTAGACTAGGGCTCAAGTCGGGCAACGAAAAGCAAAGACGACTCATGTCGAGGGAAGAGGACAATACTCCGACATTGAAGAAGAACTCCAAACACTAGAACACTAACTAGCCGATGGCCAGCACTAAGGGAACCCATGTAAACCTTCACCATGCAAAATCTGCATCTGCAGTAATTACAAGGGCAAGTTCCACGGATAACATTGAAATAATGCTAGCGCAAGAACCCTGGGTATACTGGTGGAAGATTTGTGGTCTGCAAGGAGTAAGCATGCAAGTAATTTGAGATTCCTCCAAGAGCTGGCATCATTCTCAAAAGAAACTTAAAATATATTTGCTTTTCAGATTTTCTAAGTGGAGACTTCGTGACTGTCAAAATCTCACTGAAAGCCAGGGGAAGAACTCGAGAGGCAGTCGTGTCATTAGGGTACTTCCCAGGAGAGGACACCCGGATCCCACTGGAATTTGTCGTTAGGCTGGCAAAGATTTGCGAAAGGAAGGCGCTACCACTTTTTTCTCGGTTGCGATATAAACGTCGACCATGTGGTCTGGGGAGGCAGCGACATTAATCGAAGAGACCAGTACCTTCAGGAATTCATCGTTAATAATAAGTTAGAAATATATAACGTACGGAATACGCCATTTGTGACCAGCACCAGGCAAATGATACTAGTCATAACTCTAGGAATCACTTCCACATTGAGGGCAACTCGGAAGTAAATAGAATAATGGTGTGTATATGGATGTACTCGTATACTAGTCATGATAGGTCCGAACTGTGCCGCAAATGTGGGATAAAGACCACATAGCAAAAGACTGCGGAAAAAGACCTGTCTGTTTTGCAGGCAAATAGGTGACATTGACAGCGCTCACATCAGCAGGACATGTCCGATATTTAGGAAGGCGATCAACACCATACGCAAATGAGGTTCTTACAGCTGAACCTGAACCTTTGCCAAACGGTTCAGGACCTGCTCTCCCAGACGATATTGATAGTACAAAGATCTAGACAATGGAGTTTGGGTTGTAGATAAGAGCAGACAAGTGGCGATATGGACATGCGAAAATCGAGCCATAGAAGGAACCAGGAAGATCTTCAAAAGTGGCTTCATGAGAGCAAAAATAAGTGAAATATCCATCCACAGTCGTTATGTGGCCCCAAGCCTTATGAGAGAGGAGATGGAATCCATAGTGGAGGGGCCAGCGATGGGTGCAAACGACCATACCCCTAAGATAATAGCTGGCCATTCGTATAAGGATGAATTGGTCTCGGAAGACCACTGAAAGTTGGGTAGCCAATAAGTTGGACGAAGAGATTTTCAAAGAAATTCCCTTGGAGATCGGCGAAAAGTTAGGACGAGCATGTAATGACTCCATGCCAAAGTATATTGTATCCCAGAAGCGAGTTTTGAACTTTGCTTTCAAGGCAGCAGTCAAAATAGCGCCAAATAGATTTGCCGAGGCATTTACTTCGTATCGGAATATATTCCCTCTAAATAATACTGGCAAACTATCAGTTCGGCTTTTGAAAGGGGGTTTACGACGGATGTAGTTCGCCTAGTGGCTAACACACGGCTAAGACCGCACCTGACGAGGATAAGTGTTGTGCAATGATCATACTCAATATGAAGAATGCCTTCAATTTCGCGAAATGGAAGTATCGTGCACCTATCGTATCTTATATCTATCATTGCCAAGCCGATAGCCTTTTGTGTTTTGCGAATCAGATAAGTGTGCGAAATCATATCAAAAGACACGCGAGGTCCCCACAAGGGTCCGTCCTAGACCCACTCTTGTAGATTATTATCTATAACGGAGCACTGACGCTAGACCTCCCTACTAGTGTGGCCTCCATTGGTTTTATGGACCACATTGATCTGACGATTTTTGTACGCCTCCTCCAAGAAGTTGATTTTTATGCGAATGAGGCATTAATTGCTAGTTAGAGAATGCTGGTGGATTGCTTTTAGAACACAAGACAAGAAGTAATACTTTCGATTGTGTGAACAGAGAGTGTATTTAGAGTGTTCTACGCAGGAGGGGAATTCAGGAACATTCATCATCATCAACGGCGCAACAACCGGTATCCGGTCTAGGATTGCATTAATAAGGAACTCCAAACATCCCGGTTTTGCGCCGAGGTCCACCAATTCGATATCCCTAAAAGCTGTCTGGCGTCCTGACCTACGCCATCGCTCCATCTTAGGCACGGTCTGCCTCGTCTTCTTTTTCTACCATAAATATTGCCTTTATAGACTTTCCGGGTGGGATCATCCTCATCCATACGGATTAAGTAACCCGCCCACCATAACCTATTGAGCCGGATTTTGTCCACAATCGGACGGTCATGGTATCGCTCATAGATTTCGCCATTGTGTAGGCTACGGAATCGTCCATCCTCATGTAGCCAAAAATTCTTCGGAGGATTCTTCTCTCGAACGCGGCCAAGAGTTCGCAATTTTTCTTGCTAAGAACTCAAGTTTCCGAGGAATACATGAGGGCTGGCAAGATCATAGTCTTGTACAGTAAGAACTTTGACCCTATGGTGAGACGTTTCGAGCGGAACAGTCTTTGTATCTATCAGCATTTAACGACATATGATGGTGGAAAATGTCACGTGCTACACGACGGTAAAATCTTGGAGGATTTTGAGGGCTAAAACGAACTCCGCCAGGGTTGCATCTTGTCACCAATATTATTTCTTCTTGTTATCGATGAAGTTCTTTATGATGCCCTGTTCGGAGGACGTGTAGGAGTTCATTGAACGATGACATATTTCCTCAGACACATCGACTGCACTGATGACATCTGTTTACTCTCTTACTGGGACCGTGGCCAAATGGCTATGGATTTGGAAAGAGAGGCATGTAGAGTTGGACTGAAGATAGACACTAATAAAACCAACAGTCTCAGTCTGACGAGACAAAGAGAGCATCAAAGGCGATAATACAACTGTCTCATTGTGGATAAAATTCGGCTCAAGAGGTTGCGATGGGGGGGGTCACTTAATCCATATGGGATTTTTAGGGAATTTCGAATTGGTGGACCTCGACGCAAAAGCGGGGTGTAAAATAAATGACAACCATATATACATATATACTACTTATTATTAAGCGGAGAAAGTGTACACCTATGAGGATCAAGGTTGCAGCACAAACAATACATTCCAAGCATGCGCTCAGATACTTATGCGTAGTGATTGACCAGAAGCTAAACTTCAAATCATATAACACCGGAGCACTGATTGCGAAAAAAAGGCGGTCCATCGACTCCTTATTTCACAACATATTGCGCTTACAGAACAATATCCGGTGAAGCAGCCTTTGTGGTAGCAAGAGTGACTTTGATTAATATTCTGGCAAGAGAAAGACTACCCTTCTACGATCGAGCGTATCTTACCGGAGAATCTCCTGCTCGTCGGCGGCAGTTCGCAAGAACGGAAACTAACGCGGAATGGCAGGAGAAGTGGGGCGAATCAGGAAAAAAGGCTGGTTTGGAAGCTACGAAGCTACAATCGGGGAACACTTAAAAGCTGAAAATATCATGTATAATAATATAAATTCGAAGGCAATATGGACTGACGTCGAAAAGGCGATAGCAGCTATCCATAAGAAGCTTAAGCAGGTAGACGTCATCCGGAAGAATGAACCAGAGATGAACACGAATGTGAGTGAATGCAAGATAAATTCTGATCCAGCCCCGCGATGTAATACGATATAAGAGTCCCGCGGGAAGAGTGGAAAGAGAAGAAGGTGGCTTTAGTGTGTAAGAGTCCCACATAATTGTAACTTTTGAAGCTTTTCGCCCTCCATCGACCCAAAAAAAGAGAGACAGACGCACAAGCAGACAATAAACTGATTTTAATAAGATTTTGTTTTCAACAAAACTTGGCTAGACCACGCGTGGATAGCTGTAGAGTTCCAGACCTGAGTATTGCGATCCAAAAGGAAGATCCACGATGGATCACGTGCTCAATGTATGCTTTTTCTGCCTCAGATATTCATGAGACGCGGTCTTAGGGTTCTCCCTGCGCCTTGAAGGTAACCGCCTTCCAGAAACCTCTGGATCTACAGGCCTTTGTGGCTACATACTGAAAGATATTATCCTTTGAACTTCTGAGGACCTACGCATCGTTTTAAGGACACGTGAAATTTTATACAGTCGCACATGAGGGACTGAAGTAAGCCATAGATGATCCAGACCGGATAGTGGATATTATCGCTGTTGATACGTAAGCTTAGGCAATGTGTTATTTGTGGAATTCTTAGTATCCTTCAATAAACGGCATCCACAATACGCTGCTTCTCTCACAATAGAGGAACTATCGTCAGCTTTAAAAGGAACATCACCATAATCTCGCGAGAGTAATGGATGAGAACTAGTTTTCTTTATCCACATCATCTACTAGCCCTCAGATAGTTAAACTTTTCACTAGCAAGCTTCTCGACAATTAGATTAAATGAAGGACTAGTTCCATGTTCTAGAACCTCTCCTATATATTTCTAGCACTGTAGAGGATATAGCAAAAAATGTAGATTCACTAATTCATACCAGCCTGCAAACATGCGTTCCTAAAGTAACCATAAGAATACCAAAAGTTTCTTCTTAAGGAATTTGTATCTTGTTATGCACAAAGAGTACCTTTGCTTCCCATCTCACCCAGGAACAATTTTCAAAAAAATATTGTAATAAAATGAACGCAGTACATATTTTATGCACACGAGATATGCATTTTAATGTAAAGGTTCCGCCATGTTAACCCAAGGATGTTTAACTTCCATCAAATGCACCTCCACCGTGGCAAGAAGCAACAGGTTGAGCCACTCGTACAAGTTACTTCGTTTATGCATCTATGCATTTAGTCTCACCAATTTTCCTGCCCACATCTATAGGCTTGTCTCCGAGGGTTAAGCAAATTGTGGGCATATTAAATATTTATATGCCGAACGCCTGGTAAAGGAAGGTCATGTAATTCCTCCAAAGACTGCGGTTTGGCTAGTCTGCATTGAATGCTGTTGAAGCAACCAAATAAGAAAACAAGAAAAAAAGAAGTAACCGCCACTTCGCGATTCACGGTCAATGCATGTTTGCTGGGATCTCTGGCGATACCATGCCAATGCCTAAAGTGCATTTTATGTGTTGTTTTCTGCATACAAGTGCAACAAGTCTGGCTGCGGCTAGAAAGAAGCAAGGCAGCGAGCCTTGTAGTAAGCTGAGTATATAGGGCTCCGTCTGGGATGGAGGATCCGACATGCATAGATGCTGGCATGATACGGACGTGAATGCATACTATATGCATCCTTTGGCCAGTACATAGAATGGTGGTAACAACACCAATGGACAACTTTGAAATTACTTCTCCTAGTTCACGGTTAGCGTTCGTACTTGCACATAGTGCGATGCGATACAACAGTTCTCGTGCATTGCAATTTCAAGTTGCGCGCCAAATTGGCTTCCTTGAGCGTCAGACAGAGTCTGTTTTCTGGCAATGTGGCGGTTGTATGAATGCACATGCAGTTCGTGATTTTATTGAAAGTAACCGCAAAATATATGAGACACTTCACGCGCTAATAATTACATTTAATACAAGTTAGAGTATGTACTTGGAGGAGATTATGGTTTGATGATAAGTTCCACGCAATCGAGTGGCCTTGCGCATTCTAATCGATATTAAATTGGTTGCATAGTCTTCCTTGTGGGATGCTCCCAAGGTGTGATTACACAAGAAACTGAGGAAGATGGGAAAAAGTCGTTTATGCTTTAGCTATCTGATTTCGTTGGGGGTATATTCTTAAACTAGTGGAGCTACAACGGCTGCAAATTAAAATGGCAATTTGGGCTCGAATTTTTGTTAATTATTCCTATCTGCAGTATACCCTTGCTGCCTTTTTGGATATAGAAGGAGCTTTCAACAACGTCAGTACCAACGTCATCAAGGAAGCCTTGACCGATATTGGATTGGAGGGGTATCTCACGCATTGGATTATATCCATGCTGAGTACCAGGATAATCCAGTCCGATCTGCGAGGCAACCACTTGACCAGAGCTGTGAACAGAGGCACGCTCCAGGGTGGTGCCATCTCACCGGGGCTCTGGTTAATAGTAATGGACAAAATTTTACGTACATTGGACGGCAGCGGGGTGAAGGTGGTGGCGTATGCCGACGACTTGGTGATATTAGTATCAGGGATGTTTCTGTCCATTATGAGCGACATCATGGAAGGAGCATTGCGAAAGGTGTGCCTGTGGGCCGCAAGATGCGGATTCAGCATAAACCCAACCAACACGCAACTGATGCTATTCACCACCAAGACAAGGATACCTGAATTCCATCTACCACGGCTGAATGAACAAAGATTCTTCCTCTTTCCTTCAATGTAAAGTATCTGGGTGTAATCCTGGATCCTAAGCTAAATTGGAGGTTGAACATAGAACTGAGGGTTAAGAAGGCCTGTATAGCCTTCTATGCCTGTAAGAGAACCTTTGCAAAGAAATGGGGTCTCCGGCCGAGGATGGTTTTCTGGATGTACACCGCTGTAGTGCGTCCGATCCTGACGTACGGCTCTATTGTATGGTGGCAGACTTTGAAGAAGAAATACAATAGAAAGAAGCTTACTAGAATTCAAAGAACCGCGTGTGCAGGTGCTACGGGGGCTCTGCAGTCCTGCCCGGCAGATGCTCTCAATGTACTCCTGCATTTCCTCCCCCTAGACCTCCACATCAAATATGTCGCAGCGTGCAGTGCGGTCAGACTACGTGAGCCCGGATGCTGGGCAGCGAAGTCCTACGGCCACAGCAACACCCTGGATGAAATACCTCGAGAAATCTGGGCATCCCCCACGGACTATGTCGCACGCAAGCTGAACTTCACGAGAAACTTTGCTGTGGACCTTCCAACCAGGGCAAAGTGGAAGACCGGCGGCGTGTTGCAAGACTATGACACGGTATTCTTTACGGACGGATCAAAGATGGCCTATGGAGTCGGCGCGGTGGTTTTCTCGAATACACACGGTGTATCCAAGTCGTATGGTCTCGCAGGTTTCACCAGTGTATTCCAGGTGGAAGTACTGGCGATATTGGAAGTCTGTCGATGGCTGGAACGTGATTCGTGCCCCAAGCGTAACATAGCCATTCTGACCGACAGCCAAGCGGCCATCAAGGCCTTGTACTCAACGAGGACATCTTCCCGGCTGGTGGGGCAGTGCAGAGACGCGCTCAACCATCTGGGCGGCACGCTCAAGGTCACTCTCCTCTGGCTTCCCGGGCACAGAAACATAGAGGGGAATGAGCGGGCTGACGGATTGGCCAGGCAAGGCTCTGCTCTTGACAGTCCCTCGGCGAATACAGTCGGTGTTCAGCTGGCGGCTGTCGAGGGCCGAGTCTACTCACACTACCTAGCAGCCGCGGGCCTGAGATGGCGAAGGCTTACAAGCTGTGCCAAGTCAAGGAGAATTTGGCCCGCTTATAACATAGCCCGATCACGAGAGCTCCTGTGCCAGACGCGTGCAAATGCATTCAAGATTACGGCGGTCTGCACGGGGCACTGGCCTATAGGGGACCATGCCGCTAGGCTCGGCTTACCCTACAACTCGCATTGCCGAAGCTGCGGAGAAGGAAGGGAAACCGTCATGCACTTTCTCTGCGATTGCCCACCTCTGGCCCGAGTCAGGCTGCGGACGCTGGGTAAACCATTCTTTGGGGACCTCAGCGAGATTTCTAGCTGCAGGATCGGAGAGCTGCTTTCCTTCGTGAATGCTACGGGCTGGCTCTGAAGATCCGAGCCGGCTGGACTCTGCTTCCCTGTTCCTATAATAACAGTCACGGTCTTAGGAGTTTGTGGCATCAAAACGGCGCACCAAAGCGCTAATTGGGCTTCTCGGAGCGGCTACTGATACCTACCTACCTACCCCCTATCTGCGAATTGGTGTGTAGTAATTTCGACGAATCCTCATATTATGAAAAATATATAGTGGGAATTATCACTAGCATGCCGAAATAGGGGCCAATATCTGCTAATACTCCTTTAAGTGGACAGGAAAGGTGCTGAACAATGTTCTCTTTTGACTAAGCGCAACAGTCTCCTTTTTAAAAATCAGCCTGTGCTGTGCTAGGGTGTAATTGATTTGCTCCGAATCGTCAATGAAATAAAAAGTAAAACTTCTCAATGAAGGCAGGATCATAGAAGGAAAAGGAGGGAGAAGGCCATCAGACTCAAGTTTGCATGAGGACCCATCTACAGTGGCTTCAGCCATGGAACCTCACCAGGAGTATACTGGTACCATTGAAGCCGGGATAGCCATCTGAATTTACATGTCTCAGGAGAATTCCTGGTGCATGTAATTTCAGGCAACGTGGAGTTGCGTTTCAACTCAGGTAGTATATTCCTTAGCTTGGTAGAGAGATTTTACTGCTGCGCCTATCTTTATGTCTGGCACGCCAAGCAGTTACTACCCTCTACAGCACTTTCATTATAGTACCTACAAAATGTCAATTTGAGGATTGCTCGCCAGGAGGTTTACCTATTTCGGGTACCAGCTACTCCTATAATACACAGAAAACCTCCTTTGCAATGCATACTGAGTCTCTACCGCGAGTTTGAACGCTTTATTATGTTTACTTTCCAGAGTTGAAGTCTTGGTTCCTTACATTCCACTGCAAATTTCCAGAAGTTCTTTTCTCATAACTGCGAGTATTGTTATTATTTTCTAGACCTACAATGATAGACACTATCCCTTCCTAGCTGATGCAATAACTCCTGAATGCTTTTCAAGAAGAGATTAGTGCACGTGGTCCACGGAAACGTATGGCTTCAGAGTGGCCCTATTACAACTTTCTAGAGGTCCATCATGAACTTATATTCGACTCTGACCAGAGTCTTTTCAACCATCTCCCGTACTTCAGCTAATTTGAAGTTTCTTTAAGCTTTCTTATTGGTGTTTTTTTCTTCTTACCTACCGCCTCCCGTCTTCAAATTGCAGAATGGAAATAGATCGTGCTCCGCGAAGGGCACGTTGAAAATGTCTGCGTAGCGTTTATTATAAGACACTGGACGACAGGTGATGCGTTAGAAGCTGAGCAGTCCAACAGACCCGAGGAAAGTTTGAAAAATGTGCACAAATCCAGATAGGATCTATGATAATGTAGGAAGGAGAGATTCAGAAAGTGGAGGTGGGAGGGGTAGTCCACAATAGTAATTTTTTCTAAAGAAGAGGGTCACCTGTACCCTTACGTTGTATTTTTTCAAGGGCAAGAGAATCATAATTACAGAAGGGTGATCAAATCACAGAGCAGTACTCGTGAATACTTCTCACGAGAAAGTTGAAGAGAGTTAGGGATGGCTGAATCGAGACAAAATCAGAAGAGGAGTGAAGTACAAAGTTCGAGATTGTCGAAAGTGATTCCGAGGTCTTGAGTGAAGTTCTGATTTGAGAAAGAATATCGGTTAAGGAACTAGGAAAAGGAAGTGGGTGAGGATTTGAGCAAATAGCATATAGAGTGACATATTTTGACTTTAGCGCTAAACCATTAGCAGGGCAGCAGTGAACGAAGGTTTAATTGAAAGGAGAGCCCATATGGGATGAAATAGTGGAAAACAGCTTAAGATCGCCGTAATTCTCAAAAAGAGTAGGATCGCCGTTCTTGAGGATGGGGATGATGAAAGCCTCTTTACACACTCTAGGAAGTCTATTCGAGGCTCTTATTAAAAATGGGCTAACCAGTTTTAAGCAGAAAAAGGCAAGGCAGGCGAGAGACAAAGAAGAAGAGGGAGGAGAATGAAGATGGAGGGAAAGTAGCGGCAGAGTAATTTACAGGATAGTTGGGAGGAGTTAACAGAGGAGCTAGAGTATTTAATGAAAGGAGCATATAACTGGGCAGTACTGTGGAAGTTCCGCATATGAGACCAAAATTGTTTGAAGTTCCTGAGCTCCAGTGAGTATTGAACACCGACCAGTTTCTGGACTTAAGTATTAAGGATTTGAGTGGAGAACGAATATTTAAAAAAAAAAAAAAAATGAAGTTAGTGTAGGCTGCAGAAGGCAGGAACTTCTTCCTAGCAGTTACTTTTTAACGAAGTTTTTTTGTGGACTTCGGTGTGAACTACGTAGAGTAAGAGCGCGAGGAGAGGAGGCGACGTAACAGAGACGATCTGATAAAATGGTATGGAAGGTGCTTGGTAGTTGATCATACGTTAATGGAGAGAGGAGGAGAGGAGGATTATCGCCAGAGCTGAGTTCAGAACTTCGAATTCGCCTTACGAAAGTTCGACTAGGGAATCGGGTGATCTGAGCAACAAACTCGAGAGCAGAATGATGGACATCTTGAGCTACCTAAGAGGAGCTTGAGAGCATTGGGAAAAGCAACGCACAAGAAGGTTAGAAAGGACAAGATCAAGAGTGCGATTTAAGAGGTTTCTGAAAAGGTTCAATTAGAGGGCGGCGCAGATGTTCATGAAAGCGGATAAAGGAAGGGAAAGGTGGGAGGAGTTATTGGGTAGCGAAGGAAGGCCGGGAGTAGTAGGCCAAGAGAGCATAGAAAGGTAAAAATTGCCACAGAGGATGAAAGGAAGAGAAGGGAATAAAACGGTTAGGACTTCTGATAAACTGTCGAAGAAGTCTTCGTGAAGAGAAGGGGGCTGAGATAGGGAAAATATACACAAGATATGATAAAAGGCATACGTTTGGCGGAATGACTTGTACGGTGATAAAACCGTAGATGGAAGAGGAGGAGAAAAAAATGGTGTTGGCACGAAAAGGAGACTTAAGAGCTTCAGGGCACCAAGTGCACCCTGTCGGGGGAGACAACCTTCATCAACTTCACACACGGTTGGGATGACCTTGCTTTTGGTGTAGGCCAGAATATGATCGGACGTGATGAAATAAGCTAGTCTCGACAATAATAGTTGCTTCAGTTATGACGCAACGTTCAGCAGGAGGCCACTGGCAGAACATGAGATCGGGATGGCGGCAGGCGATGGCTGAGATTAATGAAGTGCTAGATAGGGCGCGCGCAGGCGTCGGTGCACTGACAGTAGGACGATCATTTGATCTGCGTGACGTCGATGCCGAATAGGGAACGTGCCCCTCGGATGGAAGACGATTGCTAGGGATAGCTTGGCTTAAAGGCACCGTCGGGCTGGAATGATCTTTTATAGTTGCACTGAAATAGTGCATGACAGACAGAGGCGACGGATAAGTTGGCCGGGGCAATTTCGGTATGGTGCCAGTATTGTTAGTCGCAGTCGCCGGCAGGCAATATGCAGAGCCAGCCCAGGTTGTCTTAGACGCCGAGGCTGCGCTAGTGCCCGATGAAGCAGCAGATTGGATGGTAGTGCTGAAACTATATGTTGAATCGGCGTTAATGTAACCATGTGTTGATGCAGCAGATCGCTATAGCTATAGCATCACAGAGCTATAGCAAGCCGATTAATTCTATAATCGACCGCAATTTTAGGATGTTTCCCACTTATAGGGAGTTGTGGCCTGGCATCTAATATTAATTATTCTCTCAGGTGCATGAACTGCCAGACTTTGCCCCAAAATATATGGAAATTTCATCATCTTACCACAGAATCAACAGCGTACGCAGATATCGCTAACTTCTCCAGGTTGTAGTTTAGCCTACAATAATGACTCGTGAGTATGAGTATGATCTTAAGTTATTCTTGCTAAAGTTAATATAATATTGCGACCGCTTTGGTTCATATTTTCCCATGGACACCCTGGGCTGTTCCATTCCTGCTAAGTTCGGCCCAGTATAGTTCTCTCAACCGTTTCTTTTCCTTTTTTATTACCGTAACAATAAACCCCTTCCCGATTCCACAGAATGGTTCTGGTTCATAAAGCGGCATTTCTACTCCTTCGCTAGCGACATCATTCGCTGCCTCATTACCCTCTAAACCGATATGCTAACAGTATCCGGGCTTTCTTGTGCCTGCCAAGTGTATTCAATTTATTAAGGCATTACACTTGGTAGGAGCTAAGTGCCTTGACAACCATCTGACAGTCGGACAGGACATACCATATATTTAGGATGTACCAAAAATGCGGGGCTAAGGGTATTTTTATTGAGAGTTGCCTACGAAGTGCTAAGATTATTCTGCAGAGAAAGAAAAGGCAAACATAAGGCCTGCTTTTTCAAAGTATACGCGAACAAGGAACAAGAATTGTCAAAAATTTGCGAGGAGTAGACAAATATGCACAGTGGAGTTCGAGACACCTGTGCCGCAACCAGCACAGTAGAAAGTACAAGTAATACAAGGTCGCAAGAAGAAAAGATGGCTAATCGAAAGAGTATCTCTGAACACTTCAACTTTTCAACTGCGCAACGACGCCGACTCTGACCCATGGGGCGGTACATATGAGTCGATTATTGCGACCGATCGATCATTTACCTTACACTGTTACACGGTATAATTGAAGATCTACAAAACCTTAGAAAAGGTCATCACTAAGATATGTTAATGGGGCTTTCAATTTGAATGAAACAAATGATGTAATAGATCTGTAGTCTCTACAGTTTCATTAAAGAAGCTACTACTCCAAGTGCCTTTGTGTTAACGAATCATAGAGAAACAGTCTGCAGAGTTGAAAGGTGTGCTCCACTTGCTTCTGAATATATGACGTTAATTGTAAATATATTTTTCAACCCCGAAGGGTCATTTCGGGAAATAATTTGTCCGATTGGCATATTGTGGCTTTAAAAAAAAGTTGGCGGGAATTGAGGACTAAATTACTGTCGTTTTGTCACTAAAATTATCTCTATAAGCAGTCTACCTTCTCCTAAAAAAAAAAACAAAAAAACTGTTGATAATTTCTCCTATATCGGGTCGAAAATCACAACCGATAACAGCTATGACGATGAAATCTGCGCACGGTTGTTGTCAGTCAACAGAGGTTCAGCTTACAAAAACTGTTTCGCTCGAAACGTCTCACCATAGCGTCAAAGCTGTTACTGTACAAGACTATGATCTTGCCAGTCCTCATGTATTCCTCGGAGATCTGGGTTTTTAGCCGCGTTCGAGAGAAGAATCCTCCGAAGTATTTTTGGCCCCCGACATAAGGATGGACGATTTCGTAGCCTACATAACGACGAAATCTATGAGCGATACCATGACCGTCCGGTTGTGGATAAAATCCGATTCAATAGGTTACGGTGGGCAGGGCACTTAATCCGTATGGATGAGGATGATCCAGCCCGGAAAGTCTATAAGGACAATATCTATGGTAGAAAAAGAAGACGAGGCGGACCCTGCCTGAGATGGAGCGATGGCGTAGGTACGAATTGGTGGACCT
The DNA here is from genome assembly GCF_905115235.1 of Hermetia illucens. Lineage (NCBI taxonomy): Eukaryota > Metazoa > Arthropoda > Insecta > Diptera > Stratiomyidae > Hermetia > Hermetia illucens. The sequence goes on along the minus strand of NC_051854.1, from coordinate 8,102,241 downwards.
TGGCGCAAAACCGGGATGTCTGGAGTTCCTTATTAAGGCAGGCCTAGACCGGATACCGATTGTTACGCCGTTGATGATGGTGATGATGAACCTTATCCAGATGGGTTCAGATTTAACAAAATAAGCACTTTTTCAAAACAAAGGGCCCAGACGGATGGATCACCTCCATTTTCCTGTTTGAAACAATCTTTGTTCAGATTGGGAAGTTAATGCGTCTCAATACACACATTAACATAAGACAAACTCACTTAGACTCTTGGACGGAAAAAGTGGCAGTTGATAGGTCCGCACTGACGTTCCTATTTTTCGCTGTTCTTCGGGATAATTGAAGAGCAACGCAAGTTCTAGTAAGAGATACAGCATAGCACGCAACCAAGAACTAATGGTGATGGTGCAAAAGTATTGATGTCCTGTAATTAACCTGACCAGTCCCAGCATCCATAAGTGGACTTTTTTGAGTGACAAAATAGGGTTTATAATAAGATTTCATCTATTGGCCGATGTGTGTGGAGCACGGTTTTTTAACAAACAACAGTTACAAAAGGCCGCAAAGCGGCAAGTAAATAACATAAAGATGCAGTCCTAGAACGAGGATGAAGGGCAGATGCTAATCTGTTTGTTCTTTAGCAAATCCAAGTGATTTGCGTGAACTTTGCCGTTAATTCTGAAGTAGAACTTAGAGAACTCTGAACAATTCGGGAATTATACAAAAAATAGCTCAAAGGTGCACATTTAAATCTGAAATGAGTGAAATGCTGAGACCAAGGAAAAACAACTTCATGGAGTGATCAGCAGATGCGATTAATGTTAAGGTTTGGGGTTGCAACCTTCAAGGTTTTGGCAAAACTTTAAGTCTCACATGATTGCAATATCTAACAAAAGGTAACCCCCGAAATCGAACGATGTTTCTTGGGAAAGCCAATACTAAAAATCAAGTCATCAAAATTAGGGATACAGTGGTGATCCCCGCCTTATGACTCTTCAAAATTAAAGCGATGAGTGTGCTGGGACCGATTATTCGATCGTTTCCACTACCAGCAAATTTATATACTGGAAAATTATTGAAATATGAAAAAATTAAAACTAAGTTTTAAGCGGATAAACTAAAAAAAGTGTTCTTCTATTGTTCGAAAGGCTTTGAGAAGGATGGGGGAGTGGTCCGTTTCCGTGACAGAACCCCGAGAATTGGAATCGGAAGCTATACATAGTGAAAATTATACGCCTGACTACTGAATTTTATATTTTCTCAGATTTTCACCTCCCTCCGGACGATTTTTGTGGTTAAATAACTTTTCTTCGTTTTCAAATTGATGCTAACGTTAATTTAGAATACGATTTACCTTGTAAAATTTGGGACATTATTAATTTAAAAAATAGAGCAATTATAAATAGAACATTTAAAGATTTTCTTTTTCATTTACGTTAGATTTTACCTATATTTTTTTCGTATAACGAGTTATATTTTCGCGAAGGAATTAGGTGAGAGACGCCGTTTCCGTCGCTAGTCAATTTTTCATTAACGGATATATCGATATTTCGGGAACAAATTGTTCCCTTCTTCAGTACAAGGTGTCACACCTACATATATACATTGTCGACGGGAACGTTGTTTCTAATTTAATTTCTTTCCTTACTACGTTAAAAACACTGAGAATACACATTCATATTTTTTTTGAGATATTAACATAGAATAGAATAGAAAATGACTAAGGAACTTTCAATTTTTCCTTCATGACTTATAAAAACTACTTTAAAGACAAAAGAGCACAAAACTTTAAAGGAAACAGATAATAAAGCTCTCAACTTCCTTTTTTTTTAAATTAGATAAAATAAACCAAAAAATTAAAATTATTAATACAGAAAAAAACTCAAATTCAACTCACACTTTTATAAAAATTCAATGTTTCCCGCCAAATTCACTTGCAAATAAATAAATTCCAAACTATGAATCGTAGAAGTCCTTCAGTCAGGATACCACATTCAAAACACAGTTCATTATCTTGAAAATAGTTTCACTTGATTAATTCCAAATCGGCTTGGCAAGCTGCTCTTCAACACACTAGACTAACTCCTCCTAGGCTTCCTAGATTCTGACTAGGCTAAGACACTACTGATCGCACAGTTTGAACAAGTCACTTCTTAGGATTTGGCTAGAATGTCTAGTTGCTCTACAGAACCCCTATAGAGTCTAGTAGAGATCCTAGACTCCAGGGCCTTTGGGCTTTCAGGCCCATTACCAGTTCCTCTCTCTTTCTTTCTCTTTTTCTTAACTGATTGCAAATATATTGATTTATTGATCTGCATCCTAGAGCATCCTTGCATCAACTGATCGCTATAAGGTAGTTTCAATGGCGACGTGCTCTTGAAAATCTGCGAACTGTAAGATTATTATTGTTGGGTTGGTTCAACTTGGAGGATTGCAAAAACAATTTCTGCATTCTTTCCTCCGTTTATTTCGCGCTGTTCGCCTTTTTTATGGTATTGGTTGACGTTGATGATATTACCGTGGTAGTAATAGTTGTTGTTGGTGGTGCTGCAGCTACTCTTGCTGTCGTTCTCACAGGGTATTTACTATGCACTTTTTTCAGACTTATTGCATAAATTCAAGTTTCTTTTTCCAGTCTGCAGTCTTGGGTTTTTCATTTCGTCGTCTTTTTTCTGTCCGACATACGTATGCATGTCCCATGTTCCTGTGCCCTTCGTATTATGTATTTTTAGTTTGAAATATTCTTCACATATGAGAGAGACGCACAGTGTATCATTGAAGTTGGTTTTCATGAATATTTCGAAAAAAAATTACTTATGAATTGTGAGGCATGTAAAAGATATTCACTCGAGGATGCGCACTCCCCAGTATCTATCTCAAAAATAATTAAGCAATTTTGTTGATGACAGCTTCCGGGGAGCTGCTCGTATTCCACCGAAGTTAGAGATTATAATAAGATAGACTTTTGCCATCATTGTATAATACTCATAACTGCTGCCTTGTACTGAGATAGTAAGGATAGTAAGCTATATGTTGAAAGATGAATATTCACTTAGGAACCCAAATTCTAGAATTCTTCCAAGGTTCATTTGGTTAAAAAAAAAAAAATATGGGACTGCGGATTATTCAGTTAACAGTATCGCACGAGATGGTTGTTGGAAGTACCTGGTTTGCGCGGAAAGCATCCTCACAAACATACGTGGGCCTCTCCAGACGGGACCACTTTCAACCAACTTGACCACGTGCTGATTAAACGCTGCCACCTCTCAGCCTTAATGAATGTCAGAACATATAGGTGGACCACTATCTCGTTGGCATAGTGCTCCGAGCTCGAATTACGACACCACCTACAATCCCCTTTGACAATCAGGTGAGAGTAAATACTAAAGCCATTCACAACAAATCCCTCCGCAACACCTATAAGGGCGAAATGGATGCCGCAATAACCGCAGTCAGCAAGAGGTCCGGCAGATGAAACATCAACGAATGATCTTCACAATCACCTGAAGAATCTTATCATTGATACGGCCACAAACATACTTGGCCCCAGTCGCCAAAAAAGGGAGAATGGCTGGTTCGATGATGAATGTAAGCTAGCAACGGAACGGAAGAATGCTGCATATCGAGGAATGTTGCATTCTCAAAGAACGCAGGCACGTGCAAAGACTTATCACGAACTCCATCGAGCGGAGAATCGACGGCACAGACGGAAAAAGGAAGCCTATGAGAACCCTGTAAACTCGAAAAATACAGGGGGCAACCGCATCAGGCGCGGGAGTTTTACCAACAAGTCAGCAAGATGAAGCCTTATACACCTCGATGCTTATCTTGCCGAGGGAAATCTGATTTCGAAGAGAATGGACATACTGGAACGATGGGTTGAGTATTTTGATGAAGAAACAGTCCGTGCAAATCATCAGCTTAAAAATCATAAGTCGCCAAGAACCGATGAAAAAAAAAATGGGGGGAAAATGGGCGAAAATAAATTTACAGCCCCCTTTTTTATGTGCTTTTTTGAACTAGCCTATTTGTCAAATAGGCAGTTTTGCTTCCGGAAGGCTCGGTCGGCGGTTGATGCTACTAAACGCTTTTTTGAACTAGTCAGAAAACCCTACGACGAAGGTAAATACTACGCAATGGTAACTTTTGACATCAAGAGCGCGTTCAATTCCGCCAAACGGAACCATATCATCAAAGTGCTCATCGCAGCACAAACGTCTTCGATTACTTTCGACAGCGGATATTATTATGATACGGACGAAGGGTCGAAGATGTATGTAATAACGACAGGAGTTCCGCAGGGGTCTGTTCTGGGCCCTCTGCTATGGAACTTAATGTATAATGGCGTTTTACGGCTCCCTGTAGTTAAACAAGTCGTTGTCGTCGGATTCGCCGATGACGTTGGAGTGGTTATAACATTTAATCACCCCGATGAAGTACTGAGTCTTGGCTTAAAGATCACGGGCTGGAGCTTGCCGAACACAAGACGGTTGGTGCTCTTTACAAAGCGGTGAAAAACTGTTGAAATTTGCATCGGGGCGCATTTTGTTACCTCTAAGCCATCGCTGAAACACTTAGAAGTAACATTCGACTCCAAACTGAGCTTTAAACCCCACTTAAAGTTTACTGGGAAGAAAGCGGCAACTATCAGCTCAACACTGGCAAGGATGCTTCCAAATGTAGGCGGTCCAAAGCACAGTCGACGATTACTCTTATCGCGTTGTCAGCTCGGTACTTTTATACGCGGCACCAGTATGAGCGTCCGCGATAAAAACCGACGAAAATCTCAAACAGTTTCAAGCTGCAAATCGATTAAGCGCTCTCCGAACATGTTGTACCTACCGAACAACAATTTTATGAGGCGGCATGCGTGATTGCGGGGGTTGTAGGTTTCTAACCGATGAAGCAAGTCATCTGTACGAGAATTAGAAAGCGAGCCTAAACAAGCAAAGTGTGTGTATGTGGCCAACAGCATGGGACCAGGCGGAGAATGGCCGGTGGATACACAGGCTTATCCCAGACCCCCATAAGTATGTGGACTATGCGGAACCACGGTGAGACGAGTTACGACCTAACTCAGTTCTTAACCGGACATGGTGGATACAGAAATTACCTCTATAGGTTCGATTTAGATGAATTGCCCGCTTGTCCTACGTGTGAAGGTGCAGCCGAAAATGCAGAACAGGTTTTCTCCACCTTCCCAAGATTTAAAAGTTCAAGGAGAAAGCTTGAAACAGAGCTAAATACTCGTTTAACGATAGAAAATCTGATATAGTACATGGTGCAATCAAATACAGCATGGAACGCGGTAGTTGCAATGGTGAAACGGATCCACCAGCAGCTAAAAGCAGCAGAAGGGCAGCGGAGACACAAAGGAAGCTATTGCAATTAACGCCATACAAAGCGGTAGCAGCTCGTTTAGAGTGAACAGCTAAGAACTGAACAGCCCCGCGAAGCAATACCAGAACGGTGGTTGGTCCCGCGGGGAGACTGTGGAGAAAATATGGGAGGTTTTGGTCGGTAAGAGTATGGCATGCGTGTCCTAGATTCCAGATGCGTATCCATGATGGATTTCTTCCAACCAAAATAGACAGACAGAAAGCAAAAAGATGACGAGATAGGATAAGTATCTAGCTTGCTAGGAGCAACTCGTTTCCAACTTTTTTTCGCTTTTGCTAAATATTATATAAAATAGTGGAACAAAAAATTTTTGAAATGCTTATTTTTACACATTCTGGGAATGTTTTACCAGCTTATCTATTAGTCAGTTTAAAAGCGAAAACACCTTAGTTGCAAGACGGGAATCAATGCATTCATAAAGTAAGGAATTTGACATTAAAGGAAAAAGTTTTTGCACTAAGAGCACATTGATCTGTGAAAATTTAACTACGATTTCAGATTACTTTACTATGGAAGAAGTGAACTGTAAATATGTAGTAACCAAGAGCCATTTTCTTCCCTTTAGATGACTTTGGACTCCCACTATCAACAAAAAAAACTAAATAAAAAAATGTTGACAGCTAAGCACGAAAAAACTGATCTCGTTATGATGATGATTTCCAATTATGTTAAGTTTATATATCAATAAATGACGAATTGAGGGGATGTTAACCTTTGGCGATTCTTTCTAGTGTGCTAGGAGAACTAGACACTTGAGGTTATTGTATTAAACTGTGGAAGTGACATAAGCGGGAAGATGAGTACTTTTCTAATAGGCTTCGAAAGAAGTACAATTTCATTGAAGCCAAATCTTTTTATGTTCCCAACGAAGAACTTAAAAAAAAAATTAATAAAAAAACTGAAAGCTTAATTAAAGCTAATCAGGAACTACAATAATCGATACAGACCTTCTAAATATGCGTTGATATACTCTCGAGTTCTAGTGTGCGCATATTTTCCAAAGCCCTAAGCATATATGTATCATGTAATACATAGTCGCCCTGATTGGGAAACAAGAAACACAAGCAGAAAAAAATTGCAAGAAAACTACACCAACATGGACAAGACAAGAGATCGAAGACATAAAGGAAGAACAACTCCTTCCTTAACCAATTTCTTAAATGATGCCCTTGCACTGATTCGCATTTGCACTGGAGTCTTCTAAGAATTCTCGCTGGATATTTTTTTACCTATAGCAATGTTGCGATAAATTGTTGGATAGGTAGTTAAAAAGATGATGGAATCTTGACATTGGTTAAATCAACTGAGATAGCGAACAAGATTCGCATCGTTAATAGATGCAACCTGCACATCTCGATGCACCAGCCTAGAGAGTTGCTCCCGAGCTCAACGGCTAACTTAGAATGGTAATGGTGGTGTGGCATTGCAATCATTCATTGTAGATTATCTTTTAATTATAGGTTCGACGGTTATCGCAATTATTTCACCGTAAATATTTGAGAAAAAATTGTGTAAGGTATGTTTCTTGGGGAGGGAAAGTATTGAGTGCATTTTGGTATGTTAATGAACCAAATTCTTAGATGTTGATTGTTAGAAGAAAATTTGTTCCTCAATGAAGAAGAATTTTAATGTATTGATTCAATGGAAGCCAACCCGATTTAGTATTTATATGTGCATATATGGATTCAAACTAATATTTATGTACCACCTGTCGAAAGTAGGTAGCAAACTCCCCTTGAAAGCTTACTGAAAAAAGTCTTAATTGAAGAATTTGTTGCTCAACCTTCACATATTTTATTAGATTGCTTCATAATTCGAAGAATTGCATTCGTGAATAACAAATGTTAGAACATATGGTTCAGTAGATGATGCTATTAGGTTGCAGATAAAAGATAAAGATACAACTACAAAGTTTTTGTTTATGATTCTACTCGAAAAGTTAGATAATTCATCGCTGTTTCAATTGGTGGTCAAAGGGTAGTATAGGTCCCAGGGCGAAACGTGGATTGGTACCCACGATGGAGCATAAAACCTGGGAAATGCCTGCTGAACCAACACCAACAGTTCTACTACCAAACCCTATCTCCACCTCCACGTGGTGACCGCTGGGAGCTCTTTCTTAACGAAAAGCTGCAGATGGAGAAGGATGGAGGCGAGTCTCCCGCGCCTAAAAACGGGACAAATTGTACCAACTGGTCCTCCAGGTTGGGGGTTAGGTAGGGCTGACAACCCTACACGGAAAACAACTCGTTACGAAGCCACAACAGGAGCCTCGGACTGGACGGATTACACAACGACGGACCCGGCAACGACAACGGATCAACGATTTGCGCATTTTCTCATGGAACGTGCGCTCCCTGTACAGAGATGAAGCTGATGAGCAGCTAGCCGATACCCTGTCCCAATATAGGGCTGATATAACAGCATTACAAGAGATGCGAGGGACAGGGACGTTCACGCCCCTACAAAGGAGACTGCAGAGTCGGAGAAGGAAAGCGGTCCACAAACATACGTGGGCCTCTCGAGACGGGGCCACTTTCAACCAAATTGACCACGTGTTGATCGAACGCCGCCACCTCTCACCTTGATGAATGTCAGAACATATAGGGGGGCCAATATAGACTCGGATCACTGTCTCGTTGGCATGGTGCTCCGAGCTCGAATAACAATACCACCTAGAATCCCCTCTGACAATCAGGTGAGAGTGACCACTGAAGCCATCCACAACACAACCCTCCGCGACACCTATAAGAGGGAAATGGATGCCGCAATAACCGCAGTCAACAGAGGACCTGGAGATGAAGCATCAACAAATGATCTTCACAATCACTTGAAGAACGTTATCATGGATACGGCCACAAACATACTTGGCCCCAGCCGCAAAAGGAGTCGGAACAGCTGGTTTGACGATGAATGTGAGCTAGCAACGGAACGGAAGAATGCCGCATACCGAGTAATGTTGCATTCTCAAAGAACGCGGGCACGCGCAGAGACTTATCACGAACTCCGGCGAGCGGAGAAGCGACTTCACAGACGGAAAAAGGAAGCCTGGGAGAACCAACAAGTCTGTGAACTAGAAAAGTACAGGAAGAAGAATAGGCATATCAGAGCGATGGGTTGAGTACTTTGATGAGCTACTGAACAACCAGAACAACGGCGAGTTGGAGGTCCCACCAACTGAAGACGACGGACAAATACTGCCACCACCAAGTTTAGGAGAAACAGTCCGTGCAATTCATCGGCTAAAAAATCATAAGTCGCCAGGAGCCGATGGAATTACAGCCGAATTAGTTAAATATGGAGGCAACGAGTTACACCAAGTGGTTCATCAACGTGTGCTCAAGGTATGGGACAGCGAATCAATGCCTGACGATTGGCAACGAGGCATTATCTGTCTCATACATAAATAGGGAGATATCACACAGTGCAGCAATTATAGAGGTATCACGTTGCTGAGTACCATAAGATATTCTCCACTATCTTGCTAGGCCGGATAGCCCCATACGCCCACAACATCATTGGCTCATACCAAAGAGGCTTCACTCCAGGCAAATCAGCAACAGATCAGTTTTTCTCTCTGCGGCAAGCGATGGAAAAACTGTTGGAATATGGACAACAGTTGCACCATCTATTCATCGACTTTAAAGCCGCCTATGATAGCATAGCCAGGGTAAAACTGTACACGGCCATGAGAGAATTCGGCATCCCGACGAAATTAATAAGACTGACTAGGCTGACCCTGACCAATGTGCGAGGCCAGATAAAAGCAGCAGGATCACTCTCAAGACCATTCGACATCAACAACGGTCTACGACAAGGGGATGCGCTATCATGCGTCCTCTTTAACCTGGCCCTCGAGAAAGTGATCCGTGATACTGAGGTAAATGCAAGAGGTACGATCCTCTTCAAGTCCACCCAACTACTAGCCTATGCTGACGATATCGACATCATGGGAAGAACCACCCGAGATGTACAAACTGCTTTCATCCAGATCGAGCAGGCGGCGCGAGATCTTAGGCTGCGCATCAATGAAGGCAAGACAAAATATATGGTGGCAACGTCAGCACCGAAGACGAATCAACCAACAACATCAAACCGCACTGGTCAAACACAAACATGAAGAAGAATAAGGATAGGAGAATACAACTTTGAGACCGTTGACAATTTCTCCTATCTAGGATCGAAAATCACAACCGATAACAACTACGATGATGAAATCCGCGCACGGTTGTTGTCAGCCAACAGAGCCTATTTCAGCTTACAAAGACTGTTCCGCTCGAAACGTCTCACCATAGGGTCAAAGCTCTTACTGTACAAGACTATGATCTTGCCAGTCCTCATGTATTCCTCGGAAACTAGGGTTCTTAGCAAGAAAAATTGCGAACTCTTGGCCGCGTTCGAGAGAAGAATCCTCCGAAGAATTTTTGGCCCCCTACATGAGGATGGACGATTCCGTAGCCTACACAATGACGAAATCTATGAGCGATACCATGACCGTCCGGTTGTGGATAAAATCCGGCTCAATAGGTTACGGTGGGTGGGTCACTTAATCCGTATGAATGAGGATGATCCCACCCGGAAAGTCTATAAGGGCAATATCTATGGTAGAAAAAGAAGACGAGGCAGACCCTGCCTAAGATGGAGCGATGGCGTAGGTCAGGACGCCAGACAGCTTTTAGGGATATCGAATTGGTGGACCTCGGCGCAAAACCGGGATGTCTGGAGTTCCTTATTGAGGCAGGCCTAGACCGGATACCGGTTGTTGCGCCGTTGATGATGATGATGGATTTCGTGAGAAGAAAGGAAAAATCATCCCACTAACGCAATTTCCAACCATTACCATTATGGAAAAATTGTGGAACCAGATCAAAGACACGATCCACAAAGTGGCCTCTGCAACCCTCGAGGTCACCAAGCCAAGTAAGCGGTTCATCAACCGAGATGTTTGGCTTTGGACTGACGATGTTGAAATGAAGGTCCGTGAAAAGAAATGGGTCCACCACAAGTTTCTCGACGATAAAACAGTCGCCAATTGGTAAATTTATAAAAATGCCAACCGGAAAGCAAAGCAAGCGATCGCTGACATCCGAGCGGACCATTGGAAAACCTTTACGATAAACTGGACAATCAGGATGGCGAGAGAGATCTGTATTGACATGAGCCGACATGAACGCACACAGGATATCGAAGACTTTTGTTGCGTTAATGACAAGAACGGTACTTTGCTTACCGACCGCCGAGCCGCGACGGATAGACGGTGGGAATATTTCGAGCAGATTTCAACTGAAGAATTTGTTCATTCTCCACTTTCACAATCATTGCCGACATTTTAAGCAATTCCACCTGTCAGCGGCGGTGAGGAAAACGACGCGGCAACCCCGCCGGCCGAATCAAAGCCAAGTAGTTGAGAAGAACCTCCATAGTGGTGGCACCGGGAGATGCTGTATCACGCTGGTTTGCCAGCCGTGATGCGGTAGGGGAATGCTCCAAAGACCTAATTAAGGCGATCAGACCCGAGTCTGCACGGGGACTCATCTAAAGTGGCAATAGGTCACGCCAATTTACCAAGGGTATATTGGTACCATGGGAACCGGGATAGCCCCTGAATGGACATACTTCAGAAGAATTCCTGTTGTACGTGTTTTCAGCTTGGTTGTTGCGTCTGATAGGTCTTTCATTTACTAGTATGAATGCTGAGCCATGCACTCGGTATAGACTGGTACCGTTGTAGCTTGCTGTGGCTCAGTGAATTCTTTAATTGGGTTATTCAGGAAAGTAGAACACCATCTGACTGGCAACAAAGTACCACAGTTCCATATGGAAAAACAAAAGTAATCCAGCAGAATTTTCAAATTACCTATCCGTTACTTTCCCATACCTTCAAGATTCTTGACAACTGTGTTCGTTAAATCGTTGAAATAACCATGAATCAAGACGGATTTGTCAAGAACTGTGGAACTACTGACGCAATACACGCTGCGCGGTTACTCATGGAGAAACACAGTGGAAGCATCACCCTCTTTGTATTGCATTTCTGAATCTGGAGAATGCGTTTGATCGTGTGACACACGAACCGCTTGGTTTCTCTGTGAAATTACTTCACGCATTACCGCAAGCTGGATGAAGTGGCGTTCCACAACTCGTGTTCTTTGTGATCGACGTTTCAACCAACGTCTTAAATCTAAAATATACCGCATTGCCGCTCGTCCTGTCGCTCTTAATGATTCTGAGTGTTGGCTGACTATAAAAGACAATGAACTAGGTCTTGCGGTAATGAAGACGAAGCTGCATTGGACTAGTGGCATGACACGTTTTAATCGCATCCGAAATGAGGATATCCGATCGTGGAAAAACTGCCAGAGAGGCGGATTTAAAAGCCTCGGGATTGCATCCAGATCAGGCATTTGATAGAACCAAATGAGGAAACCGATCACGACGAGCCGACCCCGCTTGTAAACGGGACAAAGGCTGAAGAAAAAGAAGAAGCCAACTGCTATGAACTCTACGCTTGAGAGGCAAATTTCAAAATATCACAGTCGTGTCCCTAGAGACGGGACTGTGCAATCGTAGGACACCATATAGGAGACAGTGAAAAGAACTCTCGAAGCCTGTCCAGATACGGAATTATGTAAAATCATACTGGGAAATATTAAAATCATACTGGCAGATTTCAACAGTCAAGTAGGGACTCGCATAAATGTGTTAAAAGCAACGGAGTGAGTGGCGCACGAAATGGCCATTCGAAGTACCTGATTTGGGCGGAAAGGGATGCACAAACAAAGGGTGATAACCACTTTAAATCACATCTGACAATTCAGTGAAAATGCACACGAAAGACAGTCTCATTTAAAATTAAATATGGAAATGAATTAAGCGTCCGTAAAATAGGCTGTGTGGATTTCCAATACTCCATAAAGGAGTAAACAAGAAACATGCATATCAAGAGGTTTCACTCCTGCCAAATGAATAAAACATTAGTTTTTCTAGCCATAGCAATCGATGGAAAAACTGTTGAAATTAGATCATCAGTAGCACCATAAACCAAGCTGAATGGTGTTATTAAGGAGCGTAGCACACCACATGCCTCCAACTCATGGCACACTTTCACCGTCTCCCCTCCACTCCTGTGGCGATTTCTAGAAATGTGTGGAGAGCGCCGGTGGCGTCATCTGACCGCTCACATTCGCAGCATTCGAAACAAATTTTGAATGCCGCGAATCCTGCCGCGCCACACTAGCATGCGATGCACTCTCTAGCCCAAGGATTAACGTCCTTGTTCATGGACGGCTAGAAACATTTGCTGGAGACCAGCCGGTTCGTTGTCCGAATGCCGGGGTGCGCAATATTGTGCACCGAGCAAAACACTTCTTTACGAAACGCGTCCGGAATATACGACCTAGGTCCCTTTTTGGTTAGTGGACGATAACATCGGAAACTCCTTGAACTTATATTTGGAGCCCTCTGAAGAACTGCGCCCACCCGCCTGAGCCGCAGCGATCGCCGAATAATCCATTGTGGTTGAAATGTTCATCTCAGGGATCCGGGGCAAAGCGTCAGCGGCAAAATGTCCTCACCGAACACATAGGCGACTTTAGGCAGGAACGACGGTAGTAATTTACCATGTCCAAGAACCTTCTAAGGTCCTTGCACGTCTTAGCCAGCGGAAAGTTCGCAATCGCTTGCACCTTGTCTGAGTCGGGTTGTATGCCATAAGGGGTAAGGAAATAGCCTAGAAATTTCACCGGTAGATGACGAAATTAGCATTTTTTAACGTTAAGAAGGAACCGTCGTTATGTGTATAGGTATAGAAAATACAAGTCAAGTTTCGCAGTATAGAGTGGATGAACTTCTAGAAGGTTTGCGCCACCGTTTGAACTCGAAGAGCCCGAAAGGTGTGCAAATTGCTGTCTTTTGAATATCTTCGGGAACAACGGGGGTTTGGTGGTAAGCTTTGGCGGGATCCATGATTGAGAAATCACGACAGTTTGATTAATGATGCACAAAGTCTTGAATGAGTGGAATGGGATACCGGTTCGGATTCGCCTGAGCATTCTGGTTTTAAAATCTCCACAAGGTCACCATTCGCCGTTGCGCTTGGAGACCAGAAAGAGTGGAGATGACCAGCTGCTGTTGGACGGTCTGCATATACACTGCCTAAGTTCAAACTCTTTCCGCGCAACAGCGAGCTTATGGGGTGGTGAAGGACGTACCTTCGAAAATATTTTTGCACCAGTAGTATTGATGTAGTACTGAACATCATGCTTAACTGGCTGAGATATACTACATTTTGTAGTATTGTAGCGGTATTTTTGGATCAGACCACGAATGCGTAGATTGCCAAGGTCCTCAAACATGATTGAAAAAGGGTTGTTGTTTGCGCAGGTTGAAATTTTCCTTAACGGCCGAAGAAAGGTTATGGGGACTATCAGGACCGTATGCTGCAGATCCACCAGCAGCCTACGCCTAATATGGGACGTCAGTTAAAATGAAGCACCACGAAAAAGTCCGACACAGACACAGATACTCGAGTGCACCCCAGCGGAATACGCATATTTAGGAATATGGCGATTAATACATAGGGTCAAGGACCTGCGACTGTCAGTCCCAAGCGATTAAGCCAAATTCTTGAAACTCTGGAAATTGTTTTTATTTGAGTTTTTTGGGCAGGTTTGTACTATCTGTATATGGAACCTATAATATCTGTCAATCCACCATGGAGCGCGCTGGTCCTGTCTAGCAAGTTAGATGGTTAAGAGAGGAAGACCTTTATCACTTCATTTGAATGGAAATATCTGCGCGGTAGGTACGAATATCTTAATTTATTAAAATCTAATCATATAATTTTGTTTGTTTTATGACATAACGAGGATACCCAGGTAATTGAAGCCACGATAATAATCTAAAGTAAATTTAATGGGACCATTACTAATAAGTTTCCTCAATTTACATGAGGTTCATCCAGAGCCTTCAGCATTTATATAGATACATATCTATATGTACAGGTTCCTTCAGACGCTCAACTCCTATAAAATATGTGAGATATTAACATCTTTGGGCACCTGTTCTACGGTGTCAATCTGTGAACAATACCATCAGTCATCTCTCAATCCACCATAGTAGCCCTCATGCCTGTTTCGAACCTGTCCCAATATAATACCGGCCACAGTCGCCTTGCATTGGAATGTTTTTTGCTACCTCACTAAATTCCTCTATAATAAGAACTTGTATAAATATTTAATCTGAAATGAAGTTCAAAGACACCATCAAGGTAGTAAAACTAAAATGAATTGAAATTGCCTTCTTTGGCGGAATGGGATAGAGGCAACAGGCATCAGCATCACATCATGCAGTCACTTTATTCCGTATCTGGATATCCTCCTAAGAGAGAGCAAGGTTGTCGTATGCACATATTTTTGCTCAGATTGCAGAATGCAGTTTTCGGATAAAAGTGAAACTGCACAAAGAACAGAATCGATGCTGGGATCGCTTTAATTTATTGTGAAACTGCATCCTTCTGAGCTACTTAAGACTTCATCCAGGCAGAGAAGTGTACTCCCTCAGATTTGATGGTTGGCCGAATTTTCTGATACTACATCATCGATTTTATAAATAATCTCATTTCACTTTAGTTTAATCATTTAAGGAAGATTCGATACAAAAGATGGTCTTGCGATATATTCACAGAGACAATGAATCCTTACTCCGATGCAGCAGAGGTTCGACCAAAGACTTTCAATATCAAATCGGGTGAAGCAAAAAGCATCAAAAAAATCAACGTGTGACTCCTTGAAGGTAGTTAACTTGTCTTTTGATTTTAAATCGTTGCATCACTGTACTTTCCGATACTTTGCTATTGCGTCTTTGTTTTATTCTCCAAGTGGTTACTTGGCTGGTAGGTACCGGCCATCTTCTTATTTATTTATAAGTGGAATGAAGTAATACAACATCTTTCGCGTCATTAAAAATTCATAAAAAACCAAAATCGCCAAGAATTCTCTGTTTTCATTCCTTTATCGGACCAACGAGCAAACATTGAAAATGGAGATGACTTCCAGCAGCTTAACCAACATCAGCCACTAAAGGAGGAATCTTCCCTAAGTCGGAGAATTCTAGTTGTTCCCATGTTGACTAATGCTAGGCTTTCGAAGAGTCTCCATAAAATTACCAATAATACTCTATATGAAATGGAATTTGTCAGTAATAAGGTGACCCAGCTAAAAGTTTGATTCTAGAGCGAGAGATCCAGGAAGTGATCCTTCTAGGATCTGAATTCAAGACGCTCAAATGCAAAACCAAGCTTGCTTCGAAGACAGATTGACGAAAAAGAAACTTTCAATGGGGCCGAAATCAATGCATCTGGAATATCAACACAGCAGAGGCTCAAAGCTGCATTACTATCCTAACCCTGGTCCACATTCATGCACATCCACTCACACAAAAACATTGAAATAAGGAAAAAACAAGGAAAACTGCGGACGACGACCAAAGTGGTCTTTAATGCAATTTATCAAATACTTAGTGATAGTTGTCTCTGGTGTATCTTGTCCAGGCTTCAGGTTGTTGCCTCCATAACAAGGAATGCACTTGGACGTGGACCGCGCTGGCTGTGACATTCTCTTACTTGTGGCCATCTTCCTCCCCGAAAAGGAAATCCTGTTTTCTAAGCACGATCGCAATTCGGTGCTGGAATCATGCAACCGACCAGGCAAGCAAATCAGGTTGCTCTTTGTTGGCTGGGCCTTTATTCTTTGTCGATCTCGTTTCGAATCTTGCTTGTTCCCTGTACCCAGTATCCGTGCTCTTATTTTTATTGTAGAGTTATTAAATACATACTTCTTCGTCGAGTGCTTTTAATTGATTCCACGTAGATTTATGCATTAACAATAATTATTTATTGACGGCAGAGGTGGACATTCCTCTTTTAAATCGCAATTTATAAAGAGACTGAAGACTTTGTCACGGTTCAAAATCCAACTGATACCATCTCATTGCATCCAATAGATTTGTTTTGATTAGGAATGATTTAAAAGTGTGGGTTTTTTCAATTCGATGTGACAGTTTTATTAAATTAATAGCTCAGTTGGTTTATAGCGTAATTGCATGACGGAGGAATGTGCGTGCTAAGAAAGATATCAGCCCAATGAAGTCTAGCCTTGATGTTATCATCGGTGTCATGCAGGGTTTAGCCTGGGGCTGATTCGAAATTGTGGCCATTGTGCTTAACAAAATATTCCAAAAGAACTGAACTAACGTGATGTACACGATTTATAGGAATGAGAAGAAAGTCGTTGATTGCTTTTCGACCCTCAAAGTATTTGGCCTTCCTATCTCCAAATATGTAATTCCTCAGGACTGGTTATTCCTATCGGAAAACCCGCTTTCAGACATTTTTCCCTTTTGCTTATTTATAATGGGAAATGGCTAAGTCTCTCGCTGAATTACCTTAGACCTTAGGCTTGATATATTGGAGGGGGACGATCACAATTCTTTCAATCTCACAATTAAATTTATAACTTCACCATTTACCACGGCCTTGTCTGATTATGCTTCAGGTTAAAGTTGTATAATTCGGTAAGTCCTCACATGACTTCCTCGTGGTGGCCACTGGAAACCGTCCTGTAGGCCGGGCTGGGAGTAGGCTCATCCAACTGACAAGGACCTGCTTGCTTGCAGGTCACGTGTTAGGGGCAAATGGATCTAGCGGGGGATCAGCTGAAACAACAGCCCGGAGAACGTCCTCCCTGCACTGAAGAAGATGCTAACAGGACCCGAAGCCCAGTTTGGAACCCGTTGTCAAGCTGGGTATAGCGAGTATCCTCCTAAGTCGAAATCGTCGACGTCGGGGGCCTCTCAAAAGCAAAAGATCGACAAGAATTTCGCTCACCGGAAACCATCTAAGAAGCAAAGGTCCACTGGAGTTCTGCTCAAGAGCCAGTAGTAGAAGGCCATACATATTCTCAGCAAGATTGGCAAGAATCAGGAGGCCGGTACTGTCGACGAGCGGGATGAAAAGGACTTCGTTAAATGCCAGGCGATTGTTGAGGATATAATAGCATAAGGCGAAGCCCACCACCTTCAAATGAAGTCGATCTCAAAATGAGGTCCAACAAAAACTTAAGCGGAGCAGAGTGTGACGCTACCCAGCTTCTGCAGAAAGGTAAGCAGAAACAGCCAACCGACGAGTCACGAACTGCGAAATCCTTCAGCTACGTGGCCAGGAGCCATTTACGTGTGGCGCTGGCGGATGATAATTCTGCTAGCGGTACACTAGCGCCAGAGGGGGGGGGGGGGGTCCATCGCCTGCTTTGATCCCTCTCAAGTGGTTCGTGGATTCCACAGAATTTCCCGATTTTTGCGTCGCTAAAATCAGCGGCGCCTGGGAGGGTCCAAAGTTCAAAGTTATCCCCTATGACGAGATTCCCAGGAGACCTGTTGCTCGGATCCGGTTGCCGAAGATCTGCATGGATAAGGACAAGCTCACTCAATCCCTGCGTCTTCAGAATCCTGCGATTCTCATGGACGACTGGGTAGTTCTCAAGGAGGAAGAATCCGAGACGAACAGCCAACCTTTCCAACTCCGGATAAACGGAGACTGCCTGGAGGCATTGGAAAGGAGGGGGGATTAACGAAGGTGAAAGTGTCCCGCTCTGCAAAACTGGACGACGACCTGGATCCAATCGACGCCACCAACGAACTATTGGAGGGGATGAGGATCGACAGTCCGGCGGGAACTGCACCAAGGTTAGTGTACCTATTTTCCCTGCTCGGAGACCTGTGACGGCTGAGAGGAAGTCCTTGACATCACCCTACTAATCGACAATAGAATTCTTAGGGCGGAGAACTGCGGAGTTTCTGACCAGAGATTCTTCGGCCATCAAGACTGCCAAGAGGTGGTCCTGGTTGGAGTATTGTCACATTGAAAGCACCAATGATTCATTGGTGCAAGGTTCAGTAAGATTCTTTCCAGGAAACTTGGAGCCCATCCTTTCTTAAAAAGTCTGAAGGCTCCTGGAACTGCTGGTTCAGACGCACTTTCTCGTATGCAACGACCCCCGCAGTGCGCGACTATCAAATCGATAATTACCGAGGATAAAATCGGCTGAGCTATAAACAGCTTCTCCTCATATAAATCTCTGGGTCCAGATGACATAATACATGACAAAAGCAGCAGGAAAGGGTTGTGCCGTGGCAGTCGAAATTTACCAGAGCTGTATCTCTTTGGGGTAGGTACCACAGACCTGGAGAAATGCACGAATGGTTTTTATACCGAAAGCGGGCAGCCGCGGCCATGAGTCCGCAAAGGAGTTTTGACCTCAATGGCCAATAAACAGAAAACGTTCTCCACAGGTAATTAGCACGGTTGAGCAGTTACTGCAGTACAAATAGTATAGGAACGTCGGAGTATTCATCAGAATATAAAGACCATAATAAGTGCCATCAGGTTGCGTACTACAAAGTCCGCGACGAAAGAGGAGTAAAGGCACCGAAAGAAAAAGTAAACTAACCCAACGCCCACTCAAAATTCGAGAGAGGAATAAACGGGGAAAAGGCTCCCGGAACAGAGTTTAACTCCCAAAAGGTGGAACAGGTAAGGAGGACGGCTGAAGCTGCTGGAGAAAGTTAAGTAGCCGCAATTTCGGAGAGAGAGCATGGATCTCCCAAGGAGGATGTAGAAGAAGAGAAAGGGTTTACCTTGCAAAAAGAGAAATAGGAAGATGCGACCAGGTTATTATCATCTCCAAAAGCGGCAAAGAGCCACACGCTGACAGTCTTAGCAGAGTGAAAGCAGACCCAGAAATCACCAATCTGAGAGATAATGTTAGCTGCATTAGACACTGCTAGAAAGGAGACCTTATGTTGGAACTCAAGAAATCCAAGGATATAACGGTGGACAAATTCTTGAGTGAAATCGCGAAGTCAAAATCAAGGCAAGTAGGCCGGAGATGTTTATAGTCTGCAAGGATCTAGATGAGGTCACCACAAAGGAAGAGATTCGCCAGGCATTGGAAAAGTAGTTTAAGTTTAGTTTAAGAGGCAGCGGTAAAAGCGGTACGCTACGGTGCAACACAAACCGCCATCCGCGGCACAAGTGTCTTCCATACGGAAAACAAAGGTTGGCGAAGTTTTCGTTGAATTAGGACTGAAGACAACTGGCAAAAATACGTTCTGCAAAGCGGTTAACGGACTACTGCGGGAGAAGGCTCTCTTTCTACTCTAGACCCAATGCGCTCCCTAAAAATCCGAGATCTTGACTGACTCACAAAAACAGCCGAAGTAGAGGAGGCCATAAAGTGAGAATGTCCAGAGGTAACTAATGCCCGGATAGGTATCACTTTTGTAGATACCTGAAGGCAAAAACTCCCTGTTGAGAAAGTTGCCGAGCAACACGCGAGGAAATTCCGTAACAGAGGGGAAATCAAAATTGGATGCGTAGTATACGGAGGACGAATGCGGATAACTTCCACCAGGTGCTACATACATCTACAATTTGCCAGAACCCCGAAAGGAAGACAGCATGCTGCAGATGCAGTCAGCTAAATCTGAGCAATGCTGACCGTTTTGCGCTACTGTGCGGAAGGATGGTCTGATGCCCTTGACAAGAAGGTGCATGGTAAGCACCTTACTCAAATGCAGAGACGAGGAGCTTTGTGAGTGCCGTCTGCTTATAATACTGTCTCAGAACCGGCCGTGATGGTAGTCGCGGGAGTGATCTCCGTTGCCCTCTTTGCTAAGGAACGTAAAGCCATCTACAGCTTCAAAGGCGAAGACTTAAGATGGGTGGGTGTTCCGTGAAAAACGTTAATGCACATTTGCCGAGTGGCAACTCGCTTGGCAAAGTGAGCCAAAAAGCAGATGGATTGTGCGACTCACCGACAATTTAGATCCGTAGCTGAACCGAAAGCATGGTGAGATTGATTACTTCTTTACCCAACTTCTAAGTAGGCATGGAGATTTTCAGTTTTACCGGTAAAAGATTGAAAAGGCACGAACTCCTGATTCAATGTTCTGTAATGGAGTGGCTGACGATGCCGAACACACCTTTTTCTCTTGTGAAAGGTGGGATAGCTTTCATCAGCAACTTTATGCAGAGTCAGGGGAGCTCTCTCAATATAACATTTTCAGAGAGATGCTGGCGAGCACTGGTAGATGGAGACGTGTTGCACATTAAGTTCGGGTTCTTTTTGTCGCGCAGAAGATTGAGCTCGACATATAAAGAGGCCGGATGGCAAGAGGACTTTGAACTAATAACTTCCTTCCTTATCTTCTCTCTCGTTGGTGGAAGGAATTCTTTGACTTGAAAGCTTCCTAAGCTGGGAGAGCGGAAGAAATAGAACGAAAAATGTGTCAAACGGTTCCAGGCTAGCTCTCCGATGACAGGGAGGCGTTTAGTTGATAGTTCGATGGGGTACCGTTATAAAAATAAATGTCATCATCAGCCTACCAGTGGAGGCACCACCCAAATTGTTAGCAGCAGCGAGAGTAATAATAGACTTAGTTATATGCCGCCTTAGTGAGCAGGTGACGTTGAAACGATACTTGAAATGTCTTGACTTCGGTCAGATCGCGAAGGCATAATCAAGCACGGATGACAGGTTGTAGCAATGCAGAAGATGCGAAGCGGAGGACTACATCAGCAAGGACTGTGGCGTGAATTCAAATTGTCCACTGTGCAAAGGGAAGGAGGGTGCGATATATTGCAGGTAACAGCAAGTACCCGGAATACAGGCGAGGTCTTAAGACAAGCCGCAGATAAGGTTGATACGAATCAACTCCAACCACTACCAGGCGGCGCAAAAAGATGTCATACTTATTGAGCCATATCAAAATCACGATGGTGGTGCAATGAGCTTGCGAGAGCAAGCCTTCCAGGAAATAATCGGGCACTCCAAGGAAGGCTTCATTAGAGCGAGGTGATAGGAGTTCACATATGCAGATGCTATGCTCCACGCCACTATATTTGAGAGATAAGGAGCGCTCTGGTTTTGTATGCAAGAGGACTTTGGCCGATAATCATAGTAAGAGACTTTAATGCGTGCTACAGCCGGACAACGAATGTTAAGAGCGTGTTCTGCTCGAAGCATTCGCAGAGCTAGACACTCGCGAATGTTGGCACCTTCAACACTTTTAGACGAAGGGGCCTGGGGTTTATAGCGCCTTAAGTCAGAAAAGTTACTTGTGAAGCTAGTGACCACCAGCAATCTGCATGGAGATCAAGGAATTGGAGCACTTAAAAGAGTTTTCACAAAATGCCGGGCTGGGCAGCGAAAGCTTTTCAGAGGGACAACAAATTAAAAGAAACTGCTTTAAACATCTGGGCGAATATGCCGATATAAACCCGTGGAGTGGGGCTTACAGGATGTAATAAAAAAGCTACGAAAATCACTCCAAGTGACCTGCCCGCGTCTTCTGAAAAAAATGTTGCCACTTTGCTCCTTCACCACCAAAACAGCGAAACAGTGGTCCAGGTCAACATGTGCGTGATACGATACTTCCAGTTACCGAGGAGAACCTGCGGTAAATATATATGATGACAATACGGCCCCAGGTTTGAATAGCATCCCTAACAGAGATTTGAAGCAGGCACTGAAGATTAGGCTGCAACTTTTTACCAACACCTTCACAGGCCCCTTAACAAAAGCAATATTTCATGCTCAATGGAAAATGCAAAAGTTACTGTTGTCTCCCAAACCCAAATATAATAATAACAACCATTGGCGCAACAATCCATATTGGATCATACTTGAGTCGACTGGTATCCGACATCCAGTCACGAAAACAAATCCGTCTGCCACCAGCGAGGGTTGAACTGCGACCTTCCACTACAACTGCCCAGCGCTCTAACCACTTGAGCCATCCGGACACAAAAAGCCACCTGACAATCTAGTATCATATGGTCCGAACTGCCTGCTGGATACAATGACAAAAATGATAGAGAGAGTAATTTACAACAGACCCCATTGTCGAAAGCGGCGATGGCATGTCGCAGAGCCAGTATGGATTCCCACGCGCTCACTTTATGGTGGATGCAATAATTCTGGTGGCTGCTGTGCTGTGTTAGCACTAGATGTGAAAAATCCATTCAATTCCGCCAATTGGGGCCGAATTGAAGGCGCATTGGCTGACGTAGGTGTTTCTCGATATTTAGTGAGTCTGGTCGGGAAATACCTCTCAGAGAAAACTCTCTGATACGGGACGGTTGAGGGTCCCAAAGAGTACATCGTCATAGTGGAGGTATCGTCGGGCTCAATTCCCTGTACAATGTAGTGCTTGTGCTTCCCCTCCCAGAGGAGGATAGGATTGCAGGTTGTGCCAATGAGCTGCCTATAGTTGTTGCAGCAAAGCACCCAGAGCATGTGGACGCTTACGCGATGGACATGGTGTGAGCGGAAAAAATCTGGCTGGAAAAGGCCGGGTTGACCTTGGTAAATGAGAAAAACAGCGTGAAAGTGGACTCATTGTCGTCTTTAAACCGGCAATCAAGTACCTGGGGGTGATAATTGACACCAAACTGAGCTTCAGGGGAATTTAGAATATGCATGCCCAAAGACAGCTAATACCAGCGCGGCACTTGAAAGAATGCTTCCAAATGTGGATAGGCCGAAACACTGTAGAAAGCCGAAGGGGTACCGATCCATTCTGCTTTATGTGTTGCCTGTGTGAACGGAGGCGCTTGCAAGATCCCAGAGAAGGAAGCAGGTGAATGCGGTTTCCCGGCTGATGGATTTGATTTGGGGATCGCGGGCATGATCCCAGTCGACATTCTGGCGAATAAAATCAATGTGCTATACCAAACAAGACATATGAGTGGGCACACAGTACGCAGAAATGCAGCAAAGTCAAATCCCCATGATTTTGGCTGCGACGATTTTGCAAAAGGTCGGTGGACGCACAGGCTCATCCATTATACTGGATATGTCTTGAGCGGTTGAGAAACCAACTGTCACATTACTCAGTTCCTCACAGGGCACGTTGTTGCGGCAGACAGTATTTGCACTGCTGTGGGCTCGATGATTCGCCGAATTGTCCTGTATGCAGTGGTACATCGTAGGGTGAAGAGCATGTAATGTTTCACTGCCTTAGATTTGCGGTAAAGAGAAGGAGTTTGAATCAAACACCGGGAAGGAGCATGAGCCCCGAAAGAATAGTTTCGAAGATGCTGAGGTCGAAGGAGAACTGGTTTACGGTTTCCTCTGTAATTGTAAAAATACAGTAGGAGCTAATGAAGCGAGTAAGTAGGAGGAAAGCTCACAGAACGTCCATCACGTATGCCACCCAAAGGCACCCCGCGAAACAGTACCTAAAAGGTGATCGCGGGGCTGTGATTGGAGCTGGAGGGACTGGATGATGTTACAGAGTGTAAATGGGGTAAATCTAAACTGGGCGAACTGTGATTACCGTAAAGCCGGAAAGGGTGTCAACTATTGAGATTGTAACTTACAGGAAGTTGAAAGTTTTCAAGAGCCGTTGATGATGACGAACCGCTTAAAATGTGAAAATGACACCTCATCATGCTTCACAACTGTATAATATCATCCATTGAAATTGAAATTTCACCGTAAAATTCGGATATAGATTGCTCCTCCAAACTGAAGTGGAATTATCTCTGCAACGCACTCAAGCGAAGTAACGCTGCTGAGCTAGACGATTTTCTCGCAGAACTGTCCCATGCAACCCTTGCAGTTTGGAGGAGCTGCTACTACCACCCATTCGTGAATCCTGCTAATCTGAGAGTTTTTCCGCAAAGCATACGTAAATAACCGGTCCATTTAGATCTGAGGCGTAGATGCCTCGATAAGGTTTTCTTCAACGAAGAATTTGCCCAGTCTACCCCTCTGGAGGGTACCGGCATTAGGCCATTGAATAGGCAATTTTAGAGGATAGTACAATGGGTCTAACAAAAGCTCTGAATGCTTGGAGCTACGGCTCCCCCACTAAACTAAACCAACTATGGTTATAATATGCACTCTATAACCATTGAAGAGGCGCAATAGCTCTGGAGGACCTCGAGCAGCCTGATAATAGCACTAATGAAAGAGGACTACATATACTGAAAATAAATTTAACTGAAAAATACTTCGTTTTATTTTAGGTTCAAAACTTTTTTGCAGTATCAAATACCAAATACAAAGTTGCAGTATTTCTTCCAAAAACAGCACAGCAGCCATATATGGTTACAGAATTCCAGGGAAAATTTGGCAAAGACCTCTATCAATTGACTTACATCTATGCATATATAATATGTGTGCATACTTCCTTTTGAAAATTTCGCCATGAATATCTGTATTATTGGAAATACATTGTATTCACCATTTTACAAATAAGAATACACTCCCAATGCAACTTTCAAGATATTCCAGTATCCCAGCTCTCCAGAATCAATTTAACGTTATAATCTCGTTATGATGATGATGCTGGAGACCTAGTGGTTGTTGCTACCACTGATCATGCCCATCAAACCCAATACACTTGACTTACCTGAATTGCCCATAGCTTTTCTGGATGACATGCGTCAATCTCCATCAGATTGTTATTATGGAATATCTTCGATGATGAAAAAAAGATGAAAGAAAACAAGTTCTGTTTCTTGCCGGACCAGTGCATTGACACGATAATGGTAACAGAGCGGATTATATGCGTGAACACAAAATGGCAAAAGACATTTATTTATGACGATGATGGTTGGTAACAACCATCAACCATCAAAATCGTTGCCACTCAACACAAGACATCATCATTGCATGTTATGATGGTCAATTAAAATTTTTCTATGTTAAAAACTAGTATCATAATTTATGCAACCTTCTATAGGGATCATGAGAATTTATAATGATCTGGTTTAATTCCTTTTCCTGAGTAGTCAGGCTGCTTGGTAGCCTTGCAAAAACATTGTATAAATTAGCGACTAAATAACTCGATATCGTTGATAGGGTGTGGTTGGCAAGGAATACTCTAGAGCTTCATATATTTTTTTGTCACCCTTCTATGGTTGCAATTAGGTGTCGTGAGAAAAGCAGGACTCCGCTCTGACTTCTAGAAACATTGCGTTTTCAATCAGTTGGAAATCAAACTCGTGATGAGACGAAATGCGAAAAAAATTGGGGCGCTACTCAAGAAGATACTAAAGTGCATCTGGCTCGAAAGAAGGATGTATTCCGTTTATGGCGAAACAGTCAATACTAGCCAAAAAATCACTAATGATTCGTATTAATTAATCTCCACGCTTGCTTCAAAAGTTTACCGGAGAATTTTCTTCAAAATATGGCTCAGCATCCTAATCAGGTTTCACTTCATGACTCCGCCTATATTGAGGTAAAACTTCAAGGGAATCCGAAATCCGAAGCGCAATTCGCCAGACTGGCATTTTATCTTCTCGTTAGTGGCTATGTCCTTCATGCCATCTTAACTGGAAGACGTGAAATCCTTCATGAATTTTTTCGTGTTTGATGACTGATATTGATGATATCCACTAGGTCTTTAAAAGTCATGCATATTGTCCGAATGGCTTGTGATTTTAAGAAGGGTCCAAGCAAGATAGAACTGAGGATAAACACCAGTAGAACCAAGATTCTCAGTCTGACGGATTAACGTAATCTTCTTGTTCGTATTAGTAGGAGAATATTGGGAAATGCTAGTGCGTTCACCTCAGTCGACGCGGCAGGACGGGCCCCGGTCCTATCTAGAAACGGGCAAGGGTTCTTGACGCTTGGACGGCGTCAGAACGTAAGCAAGTTAATCCAAACAAAACAAATACGTGTCTGCATGCTAAATGTTGGCATCCTAATTGGAAAGACCGAGAAACTCGCAAGAGCTCTTCGGAAAGAGCGCATTAATATCTGAGCTCTGGTGCGACATTGAACGCGAACGCGGTAAAAATGGCTATAAACTCCTCTATTTTAGTAGCCCACACACCCAATATGGTGTTGGCATTGCCATCTCAGAGGGTTTCCATGATACCATTAAAGAAGTCGAACGATTTGATGATCGGCTGATGGAGCTCACCATTATATCAGTTCATCGCATTATTCACTTCTTCACCGCGTACGCACCACAGGCAGGTCGACCTGATGCCGAGAAAGATGCCTTCTGGCAACTTCTCAATGAAAAGACTTGTCACGTGCCTGCTGACGATTGCAGAATCATTGCCGGCGACTTTAATGGTCATGTGGGTGAAAAGACAGACGGTAATAGGTGCCATGAGGGAAAGGAGCTTAGAACGCGAGCGCTATGAATACATGGTTCATCAAAAGATTGTCTCATCTTCCTACATTTTATAGTGAGAACAGTAAAACGCAAATCGACGATTGCAAAGTCGTTCCCTATGAGACCATCACACCTCAACATCGGCCGTTGATTGCTGTCCTGCGAATTAAGCCACCAGCCCGTCACGCATTAATTAGTGGGGATTTCATGAGAAGAAAAAGGAAATGATCTCACTTACGCGATCACCAACCATTACGAATGTGGAAGAATCGTGAAACCAAATGAAAGACATGCTCCACAAAGCAGCTTCTGCAACCTTCGGGGAACCAAGCCAGGTAAGTGGTACATCAACCGAGATACTTGGCTTTGGGATAACGATGTTGAAATGGAGGTCCGTGAAAAGAAACACCTCTACCACAAATTTCTCGACGATAAAACACCAGCAAATTGGCATATTTATAAAAATGCTAATCGGGAAGCAAAGAAAGCAGTCACTGTCACCCGAGCGGCCCATCACAAAAATCTTTACGATAAACTGGACACTCGACTTGCCAAAACCGTAACGAACGCACACAGGATATCGAACACTTCTGTTGCGTTAACGACAAGAACGGTACTTTGCTTGCCAACCAGAAACCAGAAAACTTCGAGGAGATTTCAACTGAAGAATTTGCTCATTCTCCACTTTCACAATCATTGTCACATTTGGACCAGTTCCACATGTTAGCGCAACTGAAGTCGAGAAGGCAATAAAACGAATGAAACTGGGGAAAGCAAGAGGACCTGACGACATCGCATCTGAACTCTGGAAAGCGTAGAGCTGGGACCCAACACTGTGGCTCAGTGAATTCTTTAATCGGGTTATTCTGACTGGCAAGAAAGTGCAACTGTTCCAATATGGAAAAAGAAAGGTAGTCCAGAAGAATGTTCAAATTACCGCTTCGGTTACTTTCCTATACCATGAAGATTTTTGAACGCATTCTTGACAACCGTATTCGCGAAATCGTTGAAATAACCGTGAATCAAGCCGGATTTGTCAAGAACTGCGGAACTACAGACGCAATACACGCTGCGCGGTTACTCATGGGGAAGCACCGTGAGAACCATCGCCCTCTTTACATTGCATTTCTGAATCTAGAGAAAGCGTTTGACCACACGTACGACACGAACTTATCTGGTATGCTTTACGACAACACTTCGTGCCAGAAGAACTCGAACACTTCGTGCCAGAAGAACTCATGCGCCGGGTTCAATTGCTCTACCACGATCCGAAAAGTAAAGTTCGAAGTATGGCGGGTGTATCAAAACCGCTTCGTGTCTCTGTTGGTGTTCATCAAGGAAGCGCCCTCTCACCACTCCTCTTTGTTCTTGTTATGGACACCGTCACACGGGATATCCAACGTCCAGCGCCCTACACACTGTTTTATGCAGATGATGTTTTCCTAGCATCTGATAGCAAAAATGATCTCGAACAACTTGTTCAAAAATGGAATGATCGCCTCATGCAACACGGTCTCAGATTGAATTTAAACAAAACTGAATTTTTGACGACCGATCCCCATGAAACAGGCACAATCATTATCAGCGGCAGTAATCTGCCCAGAACTGAGCGATTTAAATACCTCGGACCAACGCTATCAGCCAATGGAGAACTGCGTTATGAAATTGCTTCACGCATTAACGCAACCTGAATGAAGTGGCGTTCCACAACTGGTGTTCTTTGTGATCGACGTATCAACGAACGTCTCAAATCTAAAATTTACCGCAATGTCGTCCGTCCAGTCGCTCTCTATGGTTCTGAGTGTTGGCCGACTATAAAAGACAATGAACGGTGTCTTGCGGTAATGGAGACGAAGATGCTACGTTGGACTAGTGGCGTCACACGTTTAGATCACATCCGAAATGAGGATATCCGCGACCGTTATGAGGTCGCACCGATCGTGAAAAAGTTGCGAGAGAGGCATCTTCGATGGTACGGTCACGTAATTCGTGCCAACGAAAATTCACTTGCCAAGATTGGTCTGAACATCGAAGTCGATGGTAAACGACCAAAAGGCAGACCTAAACAACGGTGGCTTGATATGCTAAATGGGGATTTGAAAGCCTCGAAATTGCACCCAGATCAGGCATTCGGTGGAGCCAAATGGCGAAGCCGATCACGACGAGCCGACCCTGCTTGTGAACGGGACAAAGGCTGAAGAAAAAGAAGAGGTGGTATCAATCCACCTCGAGACTTCACGTCTCTATTAGAGTAGTTTACCCCGGGTTGGCTTAGTTTTCTTGACTCCTGAGTCAAGGCGCGTGACAAAATCTGTGTCCTGACAGGGAGATAATTTTGGAGAACCAAGAACCCCGGCCCTCATCTCATCGAACTGCTAGCATTTTGGGTTAGCTCCAGGACATGCGGTTCGGTTCCATTTTATTATCTCGCGCAGTCTGTATTCACGACTGGCAAACCTGTTAGGGGAGTTTGGTTGGTTGACAGCCTTGGTTACTGTTGGTGCCACGCTGGATTCTCACCGTAACAGAAGCTTGTGATAATGATCGTGGAAGTGATCACCGTCGCGCTAGTTATGTATGCGTCAGCACACATAAATTATAAAAACAAATTTCACGTGCCTGTATCTATTCCGCCAGATACAGAAACTTTAGATGTGAAGAAACAAAACATCGTCTGGAAAGAATTTGCCGCATTTCTGGAAAAGACGCTTAATCAGCATTTATAAATGCATAAATATAAGAAATGCAATAACTTCTCGCCCAGCTGCCGCGAATCACCCGTCACCTAATTTTGTAAATTATTATTGTGCGAAATAAATATTCCAAAAGTAAAACTAAAACTTTGTTTCATTATTTTTTTGTCCCCGCTCGGAGCCCGGGACTTAATTCAAAGGAGAAGAATCAATAATCAAGTTTTACTTGTAGGGGTCAGCATGATACTCAGAGGTGGCGGAGAGGAAGACGGGGCAGTAACTCTGTCGGCTAAACCAAAACCAAATGGTCGAGGCGAACCTCCATAGTGGTGGCACCGGGAGACGCTGTATCGCATTGTCTTGTCGGCCGTGATGCAGTAGGCGAATGCTCCAAAGGCCGAATTAGGGCACTCAGACCCGAGTCTGCAGGGGGACCCATCTGAAGTGGCAATAGTCACAAAACCTTACCAGGGAATACCGGTATCATTGGAACCGGGATATCCCCTGAATTCACACAGCTCGGTTGTTTGCGGTTGGCCCCCTAGTGGGATCTTCATGGGGGTTGTTGCGTTCAAGTGAACAGAGAGTTTTTGGTAAGTCCTGCAACCACCAATAGGAATGCTGAGCCATGCACTCGGTATAGACTGGTACCGTCGTAGCTTGTTACGGCGAGGCTCTGTCTGTGGTCACAAGATCAATCCGTGTCTTTAGAAGATCGTGGGATTAAGTCCACGAGACAAGTACTCACGCGAAGCCCGGTAACGTAACTGTAGGGGTCAGCAATTCTATTCAGATATATGGGAACTCTCTTCGGACAACATTGCCCAAGAGATACTGAGGAGTGCTGAAAAATAGAGCCGTATTCTTTCCCTTAAGAATAAGATTGGGCTCGACCGAAGAAAGGGACCGATGGCAAGGGGATCTTTGACCAAACAACTTCCCTTCCTCCTGTTTTCCCTTCCATTGGTGGAAAAAAAGTCAAAGACTCGAAGGCTCTCTTGAGCGGAAAGGCTAGCCAGAAGTAATATGTGAAACGGTTCCAAGCTTGTTACTTCTCTGAAGCTAGGGAGGTGTTACCTCCATTTGCGGTCCTATTTATGATAAAATTTCAAGTCGAACTTCAGTTACCAATGAACAGGTTGTGCAAGAATTAGAGGACACTCTCCATACGTTTTAAGCAATTTACTAACTGAAAGAATAAGCTTCGAAGGTAGGAGAATCGCACATTTATGGAAAAGAGGATCAGAATCGTTAGTGTAATTCGAAACTCGCTAAAATACACCATTTTCAGGCGATTGGTGCTCTTCCTCGTAGACAGTCCTGCCCCGTGTGAGATGTCGAGAAATTGAGGCCCATCAGGTAGTTCCATTGCTAAATTGAGCTAGGAGAATATGCTGATTTTCAATGTCCTTAAAATCCCAATAGCATTAGCAAATATAAACCCGAAGTAAAAAATTACGCATAGCCCAACTGAATAAAAAAAATTGGTAGAATAACAGTATCAATAAAAAGTTGCATGAGATATTCTGCTTACCTTGTCTCCAAGTGCCATCAGAATATTCCGAACTTCAGAATGATCTGCCTGCAAAAAACTAACCACTTTAGTTCTCCCATTTCGGGGGTGAATTCACTCATTCTAGACACCAAATAAACACTCGCGATAACTACAATTCAATTAAAAGCCGGAAAAACCTAGTGGAACATAGGAACTACAAGCCAACGGCACTTCGCGGATACTTTGTTTTCACATGAAGTGAGCAACAAATCGGATGCATTTTAGGCATTCCCAATGCACGAATGGATCGGATCTTGGGGGCAATTTCACTTCCGTTTGAACTATTAATGGGCAGAAGTGGGTAAACCAATTTGAAATTCTCAAATGCAATTAGTAATTAAGGAACCTGAGGTCAAATAGAAAAATGTTGCAACTGAAATCCATAGAAGATAAAAAATATCCATACGCCAAAAAGTCATCAAAGCACCCCCACTGCTTCTCACACTCATCGTACTTGAAAACATTATAAAGTGAAGCGGAAAAGTAATTTAGGATCTGCAAAAAAAGCATTTGAATAAATAAAAGAAAAGAATAGAAGATGGCGATTATCGGAAACCCAACTAACCATGAATCGATAAGATTAAAAAAACTTTAAAATTTTATTACAGAGTTTGGGGAGGAGCCAAAAACTCCACGAATAATCTGAAAACCTAAAAATATCGCAAACTCGTATTTTTAACTTATTATTCCTTGAGGGGTTTTCCTATATTTCAACCTTTTTCTTTGAATTTTTTTTTTGGCAATAAAAAGAAATGTAATTTTTTTCTTTTTTTGTTACTAATGAATTTAATAATTGTATTTATTTCTTTGGCGGTCAAAGTGGACTCCTCTGAAAAAAGGCGGTTGGCCATTGAAAAACATGTCTCCATTTTAGCAATCTAGAAGCAAAAATTAAAGCGCATTATCATTCTGTATACTTACCTCGATCGTCCTAACTACGATTATTATTTTAACTTGTGTGTATCAAACTGGTGGGGGAGAAGCTATAACTTCCGAGCACTCAGGCCGTGCTGGCCCATTGTATTCGTCACCCCCGGCTAACGGAATATTCCGGATTCGTTAACGTATCGCAGGATTTCCGTTAGTGGATGTGATGCTACCCGTCGCAATTGGAGAACCACGGCACAAAAGATCTGATGCCTTATGCGCCCATAGGCGGGGCATTCACATAAGAAATGCTCCGTGGATTCCGCTTCTTCATTACAGGAGGGACACGTACCATCCTGAGTAATTCCTACTTTGAACATATGCCCAGCTAGTGAATTATGGCCTGTCAGAATGCCCACAATACACCTGCAAGTCCTCCTTCTTTTCGACAGGATAAACTTTGCGGTACGCATGTTCGTTCTGGCAGGAAATATATCCCCTCACGCATTCTTCTGGGTCTTTCCAGTCCTCTCTACGCTTCAGGGTAACTTCATATCTTCTACCAAACAGATGTATGGGGCCACGAGAATCGGAAGGCATTGTAAGAACTGGATTCAGTCCTCCCAGTAACTCTTCCAATGCTCTGTGCCCCCCACATCCGTTGTTTCCCCATAGATCTAATCGAATTAGCCTATGAGCTGCTCTCATTGCAGTGGTTTGAATAAATATATCCAGGGGCTGCAAATTGAGTAGTGCATTCAGAGCTGCGCCGGATGTCGTGCTCATGGCACCAGTGATACCCAGACAAACAGTTCTTTGCAGTGCGGCTAGTTTACAGTGAAAACCTTTTTGTCTCACCTTAACCCACAACACTACGGATGCATATACGAGCATCGGCCTAATGATGGCAACGTATATCCACATTACCGCATGAGGCTTGAGTCCCCATGTCGAGGCAAAGGTCCGTCTGCACAGCCCATGAGCTGTGAGAGCTTGTTTCATCTTTACCTCTACATGTTTGTTCCAAAGAAGTTTTTTATCTAGAGTGACTCCCAGATATTTCACTTCTTCGGGGAGTTGAAGGGTAGTCCCCCTCATCTCAGAGAGGCAAAGTCCATCCAACTTTCCCCTTTTTGTGAATAAAACCATTGTGGTTTTATTTGGATTAACTGACAGACCATGTATGAGGCACCAGCTGTCTACCAAATCAACGGCACGTTGTATATTGCTACACACCGTTCCAAGATCCCGATCAACAGCAAGCACAGCCACGTCATCAGCATAAGCTTCAGCGTGTATTGGCAAATTTTGCAGTTCGCATAGTAGTGAGTCGATCAGCATACTCCACAGAAATGGCGAAAGCACACCTCCTTGGGGGCAGCCCTTCTTTGCTTCTGCAGTCAGATAGCGATCGACACCCACCTCAGCGCACAGCAATCTCTGCGTTAGCATAGTATGGATCCACTAAATTAAAGCATTATCAACATCATGCTCTCTGGCGGCATCACAAAGTTTTTGAAAAGGCGCACGGTCAGAAAGCCCCTTCAATGTCCAATGTGCATCCTCTATCTTTGTGACCCAAGAATGAAGAGCAAACTCACAGGACTTTCCACGCTGGTAAACATGTTGGTTTTCACTAAGTGGGTGTGACCTAAGTGCGTTTCCACGAATGTGACGCTGCACCAGTCTCTCCAAACCTTTCAGCAAGAATGAAATCAAGCTGACCTGTCTGAAGTTCTTTGGATTAGAATAGTTATCTTTCCTTTAGCATTGCGGGATAGATGCCATCCATGCCAGGTGCTTTGAAATGTCCAAAGGACAGTATGGCAGCTCTCACCTTTACGTGGATAGCAACCGCTTTGGCAGTGTTCCAGTTCCCATTGCAGCACTTGCGTGTTGAAGGGGTTGCAAGAACCGTCAACTCTCCCCGTGCCACTTCTCTCACCCATTCCCCCGGGTGGTGTACTTCCATGAGGATCTGTACTGTCCAGTCTGGAGCTCGTGAACGTACCGTCGGTTTTCTAAGAGAATTCAACTTGGCCGACTCATCCCTTTTGAGGACTCTGTACAGCCTTGAAGTCTCTCTGTCGCCTTCCAGTTCCTCACAGTACGTTCTAAAGTAGTCTCGTTTCGAACACCTAACGAGACTGTTATATTCGCGCTGTGAGTTCCTGAAATTTAAACACTCTTCGTTCTTGTTACTTTTGCAAGCACGGCTTAGAAGCCGCCTGGTTGATTTCCTGAGTTTTTGCAGTTCCCGGTTCCACCAAAGAACCGTTTTACCGCTTTGGCCTCGAGAAATAGGACAAGCCTCTTCAAGCACTCTAAAAGTGTGCAGTTCAGAGTTTTCAATTCATCTTCCAGCGCCAAAGGAGTCCTTAGTCGCCTAGGGAACTGTACTTTATTGCCAAGAAGTTCATTGAACTTTGTCCAATCCGTTTTCGTAAGGTTCCGTCTTTGTACTGCAGACTGTTCGCCCGCATTAATCAGATTGAATTCTAGGTATCGGTGATCTAACAGTGAGACCTCGTCTAGCAATCGCCAGTGTGTTTACTATTACAGATCGTGTACTTGAGCTACCAGGAGTTTTGCCTTTATCAAATAAAAATTATGAAAATGAGCTTCTATATGACTTCACTAAAAAGAATGGTAGAGATTCTAGTGGTGTCACATAAAGAGACATTCATTTTAAAAGTATATCCAGTAATTTATTGATTTGTATACTGCCACCATTCTAGGATGATCTCAAAATACGAGTCGGCCACCTTTCTAGGTGAGCTACAGCCTTTAATAACTTGTACTGTAGTTACAGGAGCAGCTGACGTTGTGCCACGCCATGGACGAGCAGTTGCCAGTTCCTTCGAGATCAGAATCGACGCCTATCTGGTTAAAGTCCGGAGCTCTCGAAAAGGCGACGACTCATCACTTTGTTTCAGTACCGGGGCTGACACCCCACACTCAAGCAGATTCCAATGGTAAGTGGCAAGAAGGAGCCGCGATCCGGGATAACACCTCGAGCTGAGAAACTAGCCAGCAGATAGACTAGGACTGCCGCGACCAGAGGCAGGAAGAGGCGTCACCCAGCAAATAAAAACACCCGGAGGCCTCTGGCTTCCGAGGCTTTCCGGGAATTGGACATGATCATCAAAGCCGTATTCAAATAAAAAACAATATCACAATACCCTCTTGTTTCGTTTTTAATTGACGTAAGAGTAGAGACAGTCACGTACGTGTCGCTGCACTTCGGGAAATTCATCCCAAGGCGCACGGTTTCAGTACACTATAGTACGAAGAATGCGAACTTTTTGGCAAATCCCGCCCAAACTTTGTAGCAAATTATTTTTCTCTCAATGCGATATTTTCATATAAATGATTACGAACTAAATATAAGTCCATTCATTGGCAACCCTCAGGAATCAAATGACTTTTTTCCTTTTAAAAGAAGGAAACGTCGCGTCATCTCCTAATTTACATCCTGAAAATCTTTTCAAATCTCTTTTGCAAACCAAAGCCTAAATATAGAAATCATACCTTTGTCGTTTTGTTGTAGGGCGCAGTCATCTGCAGCATCATTATCGTCAACAGTGTAACAAGAAATGCTCCTTCTTAGCCTGCCCTCGTAAGGAACTCCAAACATTCCGATTTTAAGTTGAAATCCACCAATCCCAATATTCCTAGCAGTGAAGTGATCTGGCATCCTGGCCTACGCCTTTGCTCAACCTGGATATTGTTCCTATGGATCCCATGGAGGCTGGATCAACTTTGCCTATATGGATTAGATGAAAACCCTCCGGAGCGTATTGATTCGGATTTTGCGATGGATTTTATTGCCTGTGCTGCATCGTCTGTTGATTTCAGCATTAATTCAATTCAATCAATGACGTGTCAGATGGAATTACTCAGTTTTCACGACGAAATTGACTCATTATAACACATCGAAAAACCAGCATTTGCCATAATTAAAATCATTAATAGAACTCAATACACCTAATTTTTTTATAATAGTTTATTGACTAGAAATACATTGTCTGTGCTTACATCATATGTGTGTACTATAAATAGTTTTATAGATACTCTTAATACACATAAAGGAATGGAAGAAAAACAACGCACCTATATAATACCAGAATATTAACAATATTTCGTCGCTTAGCCTAGTCACTACTCAGTAGCATGGTGATACTTAACAAACGTTATCGCGGCCAACTCCTTGCAGAACTCCTCTAGGACAACAATGGCCTCGAATAATGACTCGTTTTCATCACTAGTCTCACTGTGATTTAAAAAAAATACAATGGCCATGACCGGAAAGGGTGATAACCTTTTGTGTTCTAATGCAAACTTACCAAATCACTGGAGGGTTGGTCAGTAGACGTTTGCTAGCATCTCCTATTTTCTTCTGGAAATTATCATGTTTTGGTATTTCCAATAGTAGTTGACGTGCGACAACTTGCATACTACTCCATAGAGTGTTAACTCCATGAGCAGTTGGTATTTCAGGATTAAGGAGCAGTTCATGCAAATATGGATGAGGCAGAAAGGCCAGCTTGGAGAGAATTGCGATGATCTAAAAATTGAATGAAACACACGAATATTCGAATTGGTCAAGGAACCCTGGCTGATAATCCAGGAAAATCAAGAGACAAGGATTCGTGTTATGACTGCATTGCCAATATTGCAACTATACCAATTGCGCACAATACATCAGCAAAAACTTACCGCTAAGTTAATTTCACAAGGTTGGACCGCCATATGTCGAACATGTGAAAACAGCAATTTCAGCAAAGGACCTTCATAGAAACTTTCCTCTGATATACCGCTATCATTGCATTGTGGCTCTTTTGAGCAAGAAGGTTGTGCTATATTATTTCGTCTCATATCCAACGATGCAGTTGGTGAAACGGAAGCCGCGCCGAAATCTTCTTTTTCTGGGGGCGAAATTGCTTCGACAGGCCACGAAAAGTTAGCTGTTTTCTTTATCCAATTTTTATAATGACGGCTTGCATCTTGAACGTATTCTTCGTAGCAAGTTCCAGTTGCTTCTGCCATGATTTGCCGCGGGAGTAAAAGTAGAAAACTGAGGAAATTTCGGTCATTAGATAAAAGACAGTCTACTAGTTTCCTGATATTACTTGTTTATCACTTTAAGTATGTTATGTGGAGCCAAAGTTCGAGATTTGATAGCTCCGTCTGCACTTCCACGTCGACGATCGCGTTCATCTTCTTCGTCTGACCAGCTTTGCATTGCATGCGACATGTGATCGTAATATCCTCGAGTGTTGATGTAACGAAATATCATTTCATGTAATATCCGTTCGTGAGGATTGTCGAGGAGAGCCTAAAAACAGGTTATCCTTTGTAATAAGGATTTAAAGTTAGTTCAAAACATCATTCTGAAATGATTGTTAATATTCCCATGTTATTGTTAGTTTGTCCATGACCAAGAATTCTGCTGAAAAACTTCACTGGTAGTGTATCTGGGGTTTTATTATTACGAACTTTCAATTAAAATATTGTTATGCTGTACAAAATAATTCAAATACCATCGTCATCATCAACGGCGCAACAACCGGTATCCGGTCTAGGCCTGCCTTAATAAGGAACTCCAGACATCCCGGTTTTGCGCCGAGGTCCACCAATTCGATATCCCTGAAAGCTGTCTGGCGTCCTGACCTACGCCATCGCTCCACCTTAGGCAGGGTCTGCCTCGCCTTCTTTCTCTACCATAGATATTGCCCTTATAGACTTTCCGGGTGGGATCATCCTCATCCATACGGATTAAGTGACCCGCACACCGTAACCTATTGAGCCGGATTTTATCCACAACCGGACGGTCATGGTATCGCTCATAGATTTCGTCATTGTGTAGGCTACGGAATCGTCCATCCTCATGTAAGGGGCCAAAAATTCTTCGGAGAATTCTTCTCTCGAACGCGGCCAAGAGTTCGCAATTTTTCTTGCTAAGAGTTTCCGAGGAATACATGAGGACTGGCAAGATCATAGTCTTGTACAGTAAGAGCTTTGACCCTATGGTGAGACGTTTCGAGCGGAACAGTCTTTGTAAGCTGAAATAGGCTCTGTTGGCTGACAACAACATCGTAGTTGTTATCGGTTGTGATTTTCGACCCTAGATAGGAGAAATTGTCAACGGTCTCAAAGTTGTATTCTCCTATCCTTATTCTTCTTCGTGTTTGACCAGTGCGGTTTGATGTTGTTGGTTGATTCGTCTTCGGTGCTGACGTTGCCACCATATACTTTGTCTTGCCTTCATTGATGTGCAGCCCAAGATCTCGCGCCTATTAGCGCCTGCTCGATCTGGATGAAGGCAGTTTGTACGTCTCGGGTGGTTCTTCCCATGATGTCGATATCGTCAGCATAGGCCAGTAGTTGGGTGGACTTGAAGAGAATCGTACCACTTGCATTTACATCAGCATCACGGATCACTTTCTCGAGGGCCAGGTTAAAGAGGACGCATGATAGCGCATCCCCTTGTCGTAGACCGTTGTTGATGTCGAATGATCTTGAGAGTGATCCTGCTGCTTTTATCTGGCCTCGCACATTGGTCAGGGTCAGCCTAGTCAGTCTTATTAATTTCGTCGGGATACCGAATTCTCTCATGGGCGTGTACAGTTTTACCCTGGCTATGCTATCATAGGCGGCTTTAAAGTCGATGAACAGATGGTGCAACTGTTGTCCATATTCCTGATCTGTTGCTGATTTGCCTGGAGTGAAGCCTCTTTGGTATGGGCCAATGATATTCTGGGCGCATGGGCCTATCCGGCCTAGCAAGATAGCGGAGAGTATCTTATAGATGGTACTCAGCAACGTGATACCTCTATAATTGTTGCACTGTGTGATATCTCCCTTTTTATGTATGAAACAGATTATGCCTCGTTGCCAATCGTCAGGCATTGATCCGCTGTCCCATACCTTGGGCACAAGTTGATGAACCACTTGGTGCAACTGGTCGCCTCCATATTTAACCAATTCGACTGTAATTCCATCGGCTCCTGACGACTTATGATTTTTTAGCCGATGAATTGCACGGACTGTTTCTCCTAAACTTGGTGGTGGCAGTATTTGTCCGTCGTCTTCAGTTGGCGGGACCTCCAACTCGCCGATGTTCTGGTTGTTCAGTAGCTCATCAAATTCAAATACCAGGTAGTCAATATTCATGCAAACCTATTCAACCTAGCGTTTTGTAGCACAGCAAAGTCCGCCATGTTTATTCAAAATATTCCATTGATAATAATAAATTTCCGTAAACTTAAACCATCCTTTTGAAATAAATTCGCAACTCATATAGTTGTAAAAATCCTATACTTCCGCCGATTGTTTTCCTGTGGAGAGTCTAACAAGATGCTACAGTCTCTGTCAGTGTCCCAGTCCTGTCAGTTCTGTGAGTTGAAGATTAAGAATACACTCAAAATCATCCCTGCTTTTCGTAAGAGACCACTAAAAGGGATATAAATTTATGGGTTAGCAACCTGTAAATTTTGAAATCTTACTGCTACCGAAGCGTCAACAACGTCTCGGATAGGGACTGACCTCATGGCTACGACCTTTGGTTATATAAAACGCACTATGATTGGTTTCTGGAATGCGCATAAGTTCCTCGACAAGGGCAGCGAGGGTCCTCGGAACGCTCTCTTTCTGCAACTCGAGAGGGAATTCCAACGGACATTCTGAGTCTAAGCGAAGCAAAATGGTGAGACTCTGGAGAGTTCTCCTCTCTATCTTACCACACTCATGACAATGTGCTTTTGTATTACTGAAACCCAAGAGCATCACATTAGTGAAGAAGGATCCTTTCTACGAGTAATTGCAGGTTAGGTGAGGTTTCCTAAAGGTGACATTGTACTTGTGATGGGTGATTTGAATGTCAAGGTTGGATATCATAACCCCTTGCTGGGATATATAATAAGGAAGCACGATAATGGCGATCTAACGATAACCTAACGGCGAATAACGATAACCTCGTCTTTGGTGGCACGTTGTTCGAGCAAAAAACTTGCCATAAGATTGGGTTTCTACCGACACCGTAAGAGCAATCAGATTGACCACTCTGCGGTCAGCAGCATATTTAGGAGCTGTTTCCTAGATATGTTTAACAAGAGAGGCGCGGACATTGGCCTTGAAAGGGATCACCACCTGATAGTCGTTTACGTTCGGTTTCGTGTTGCGTTTGCCACTTCTGGTAGGACTGGAGAGCTGTTCAAGATAGGCCGCTTGTATGTTCCAGCTGTCGCTCGACAGTGAGAGAGCTAGTCTGCTGATCGGAAGTGGATCGATGAATGGAGGGGTTGAAAGTTCTATTGACTGCTGTGAGGGGTGGCGGGCACGACGTGCTCGAACTCCGACACGGAGCGAAATCCCGAGTTCAGGGTATTGTACGCCGTGGCAAGAGAGAATTTGCGCTGGTCAGGGAAGCGGAAGATGCTGAAGAATGCAATGATTTCAGAACTGTATACCGCATTACGAAAAAGCTTGGATCTGGTCGTAAATCTTTCGTTGGTCCTGTGAAGAACGTTAACGGTCGACTTTTCATCCATGATGGCAAACAATTAAAATGGAGTGGTGGAAAGAACGTTTCACCACGGTTCTTAACCGGAGGAACGTCACCAGATGTGAACAGAAGAGATATCGTTTCGACGATCAATGCACTCAAACGGAGTAAAGCTGTTGGGCTTCACGGCTTCACGGCAGCAGATCTGCTACTTGGGAAGCATCAAAGAACATCTCGAAAGCTTTATCGACAGAGCGCAGGCATTTTGGAACAGTGTGCGCAGTTTAAATCTTCGCTGCACCTGCTATTCATCGATTTCGAGGAAACTTTACATAGCGTAAATAGAGAGTGTATTTGGAGCGCTCTACCCAGGAGAGGTGTTCACTCCTTAGTGAAGTAGTGAAGCAAAATTGCTGCTCACACTCACACTACCGAATGAAAGGTATCAAATGTGCAGGCCAAGGTACTCAAGCCTCATTATTGACGAGTATTCTGGCTCAGCACTGGATCTAGCTCCGCAATGGTGGCACTGGATTTGGACTTTGGTCACAACGTCCAGAAGATTGGCAGACGAAAAGACGGAGGCGGTCCTTATTACCAATCGCAGAAGAAACAATTGTGTTTAAATCCGGGGTCACGGATAATCACGAGGTCGTTTCAAAGTCGAACATTAGATACATGGGGGTAATGATCGACACCAAGTTCAAGAGATATTTGGACTATGCGCGAGAAAAGGCTACAAAGGTTAGTTCATCTCTAGCATCTGAAGAGCAAAAATGTAGTCGCTGACTGCTTATCACAGGTATGGTTAAATTCATCCTGCAATTTGCGACTCCTGTCTGAGTCTGTGGACACCGCACTGAAGCAGAAAAGGGTGAGTTCAATATACCGGTTAATCGCAATGAGGATGTGCAGTGCATTTGGGATAATAAATAGCGAGTGAGGCAATGTGTATCATCGCAGGAATGATTCCCTTGGATCTGCCAGCGAATGAAGCACATTGTTTCTGCCAGAGAAGGAGGGCAAATCGGTTTGATGTGACTGTGGACTTCCGAAAAGAAAGGAGCTGTATCGGGGATGGCAGCAACGGTGAGATAAATTCGGCAAAGACCGCTGAACCCATGCACTGATCCTGTGCATTGAGAAATGACTCGAGCGAAAAAACGGAGAGTTAAATTACCACCCAACAAAGTTCCTCAGAGGATAGGGTGCATACTTGCATCGCTTCGGATTGGACGAGTGCCCGCACTGCCTCTAATGAACCGCCACACACGCAGCAACAACTGCGATACATAAAAAAACCCAGAAACTGGTTCGAGCCCAAAAAACATGAAGGACGCGTGATTTAATCGTGCTGATGTAAACCAGCGCGCGAAGTAACACTTCACAGTAGTTCCGCAGGGATATGGGCGGAGAAGTGGGATGGTTTTAATAAGTGAGGATCCACTGCTGCAACCAGGGGCACCAGCATCTTTTCAGATTTCAACCTCTATTCATAAAAGAAAGCTCAAATCTGCAGTCCCTGAAGAAATCAAGCCCTTGTAATAGAATGAATATATTAATTGAAGATGTATACCACGCTTGCTTGACATACGCTTATAAGTACTCTAATGATCTAGCGTGAGGTAAAGATAATACGTACTTATTATAAAATTCAAAGAAACCAACTTAAACGCATGCAAATAACTCCAAACGATTAGTCTAAATACCCTTCTCACCGCTAGCAGTATCCTAAGAGAGAAGCAAATTAACAGGGACAACGTTCCATAAGTTTACAGCATCAGCATCAAGCAGGTGATATCAGCCTTTGCCGTGTTCACAAACATCGAAGGTGCTACAGGGACGTGGCAACCAGGATAGAGTTGATTATTTGCATCCTAAATGCTGGAGTAGCCCGGGCAGAAATCCGCTGAGGAAATATATGTAAAGGGCTGCCTCTCTACCTTGGTATGGCTCCTGGAATTAGACAGCTTGCTGTGACTTCTATTGGTTACAAAGATACTTGCATCATTGCGGGAATCCATAAAGGATTTATGTACAATGCCTGCATCTGAGAGGAAACCATCTACTAAAGATACCGAATTTCTTTCATACCCCGAGGCAGTTCCAGGTAGTTAACCTTCTTCTCCACATATTCCCTCTCAAGTGCAGCTAGAAACGAGGTAATCTAATGTTCCTAATGCGATATCAGGACATTAAGTGTTCAGTTTTTTCTACTTGCCTATTCATAATAACCTTGTAGGTGAGATGCAATAACGATAATCTAGATGCCG
This sequence comes from Hermetia illucens, assembly GCF_905115235.1. Classification (NCBI taxonomy): domain Eukaryota; kingdom Metazoa; phylum Arthropoda; class Insecta; order Diptera; family Stratiomyidae; genus Hermetia; species Hermetia illucens. The sequence continues at coordinate 8,059,760 of NC_051854.1, read as the reverse complement.
CACACAAAATTCCTTCGTTTCAACGAAAAGTTTGACAAATGTTGATGGATGGACTGCTTCCAGATGCATCTCACGTGCGTAGCTTTTATTTTTTCCCTGATACGCTCTTGGTTCGACTTCGCCTCAATCTGCTGAAATTTAAACTCAGTTCGCAGGCGAACATCTCTGTGAAGGAATCTAAGGCTAGTGGCGCTGTGTTTTTGCTGCCACTTAAGATGGGGACAAGACAATCTTTTGGGACTTCTAACAGGATAGTGCTCCTCGAGAAAATAGGCATGAGTCACTGATCTGTGACCAAAGTAAGGAAGAGAGGGAGCCCCCCATCAAATGAAGATACCTCAAGAGGATCATCTTTAAACGCAAATCTTTGCATTTTCTACTTTTCAGTAAGTTCCCTCAGCACTGAACAAGATGAAATTTGTAGGGCGAAATATAAGAGAAATTATGATTAGATGATGACGATGCCACCAGATAGAATGCTTATTAAGAATGTAGTGAATTTCGAATGTTCGGCAGCTGAATGATATGGAACACTTCTTTCGAGGAAAGCCAATAAATACTAACTTGACTCACCAAGCACCGACACCAATTGCACGTAGATATTGAAGCACTGTTGTTATAGGTTTGCATTAAATTACTGCATGTTTTCACTGTTATCATTCAAGACTTAAAATTATCTTTACCTCGATAAACTGCATGGCAGATAGTAGAACTTCAGAATTATCCTGCGCATTTTCAATGATTATATTCAACAAACAGTCTCCTCTCGCATAAGCATCAAGTTGATCCTCACCCACCAACCAATTCGCTATCTCTGTAAGCAATAATAGGAAATTCAGCATGGGGTCAGCCAGGCAAATAAAAAACCTTTACCATCCATCAAATATATCGATCTCAGTTGTTTTATCACTTTCGACATTAATACCAACATAAACGGCGTATCTATCGCAATCAAAGCTGGCTCAATGGCACCCACTAGAAATTCACTTCGAAATTTCGGGCCAAGCATCTGTAATTTCATACATTCACGTGCAACACAATCTGTGTAGTCCATCCAGCAAAGAAACTCATGTAGTTGAGCACGTCCAATGAAGTTATGTTGTTCACTTTCTCTGGGTATCAGACCCCAGGACACAGTCAATTCCTCTACATCACCCGGTTCAATATCTTCGGGGATTCTTTCACTCAAATATACAAGTTTCAGGATAAGAAATGTTATGTAGTCTTCGAGGCTAGCACAGACTGAAATGCAATTAGTGTCTAGAGTTGGCGATGAGCATGTCAGCAATGCTCCTTCACATGCACGAACAACTATTTTGCTATCCTGAAAGGAGGAAGAGAGAAAGAAAATTGTAATTATGGCACCAACGTTGAATCTGAAGATTTTGTAGGATTTGTACGCAAAGAGCACTTGTTATAGGCTCATAATTTGTAAGCAGTGTAAATTTTAAAAATGGTGAGGGTGAGATGGAATCTTATTAATAATTGTGAATATATAAGCAAACGAAAAAGGTTACATGAATGCTTTATAAGAGTAAGAAGGCGGTAAGCAGTTACAATAAATATTACTCACCGGACTTTCGAAATACGTTAAAATCGCATCTAACAAATTAAACCTATCCGTCTCCTCGCAATCGCACTTAACTTCCTTTTTCATTTCGCCACTTCCGTCCATATTTGCATCACTCTTGCTGCTGCTGCTTATACTTCTACTATCACAGTATCTTTCACGCAAATTATCCTTTACAATTGTCGAATCACTTTCTTCTTCTGCATTCACCGTATCTAATTTATCAACGGTGCTGTTCACTGTATTACTTTTTTCACTTTCGTTGTTTCCATCTGGAAGAATTTCCACACGACGTATATTCGCATCGATTCTCGTACAATCGAATAAGGGATTTTTGGTTGGTAGCTTTTTCGTGCGGGTCCCCTTCAAGGAAACACTAACTTTGGCCGAATGTTGATGAGATGGAAGAAAAATGTTCATAAGAAATGGATCTTTGCGAACTAATCCGGCAACTGTTTCTAGGAAAAGTATTTCTTCCTGTTCGTATGGTGATGGATTTCGTCCGTCGCAAATTTTCACAAAAGTCTGACAAATGTACAGTTAAGGAATGGATTTTTATGATTCCCATGAAATTTTACCTGAATTGGTTGAAACAAACTGGCATGTTCTAATGGAGGATTTTCCAAGCACGAAAGCATCCTGCGAATCCAGTTGAGAACACATACACGAATTCCAGGCGGATTATCGGCGACCGACAACTGTTCTAGGACATCAAGTAATCGATTTGTGAGAAGGAATTCCATACAAGTATTTACAACTTTCTCTGCTTCAGTTTTCTCTGACTGTTCAGCGATAAGAATTTGGAGCATTCCTTCTAAGTGATGCGGCAAATTTGTGTCATTGACATGTATTTTTGGGGGCTCTTTGTTTGCAACATAAAAATTTTTTATTTGCTTCCAGTGATACTCAAATTCTTGAAGTGGAGTTGGAGGCGGTGCTATCTGCAAAGAAAAACACGGAAATTTCTATTGTGGTATAGGAAAGGCACGAATACCTTAAGTAAAGGCCTACAGAGGCTACAAATTGACAATCTGATGAAGAAAGTAACTGTTAACCTACCAATCAGGATTAGTCCGAACTTTAACAAGTCGGGAAACCGGAAAAAAAATTTTAAACCCCCCTTTTGCATGTATGGGGACCCCCCCCCCTTAAATTCGACGTAAAAGGATGTAATTCATGTAATGCGTGAGCGTTCACAGTTCCCACCTTTCTACCAAATTTGGTGTCAATCGCTATAACCGTCTCCGAGAAAAATGCGTGTGACGGACAGACGGACAGACAGATAGACAGACAGACAGACAGATATACTCAAGCGAGGCAATCAGTGCTGTCAAATGCTGGTTAGAGAGCTCTGGTCTGACACTTGCTGAGGAAAAAACGGAAGCGGTCCTCATCACGAAGCGCCGGAAGAGAAATTACGCCTGTGTTAGAGTCGGGAATCATATCATCACTTCCAAGCCGGCCACCAAATACTTGGGGGTGGTGATAGACAGGAAGCTCAGCTATAAGCAACACGTACAGTATGTTTGTGATAAATCATCCAAAGCTAGTATGGCCCGGGCCAGGATGATGCCGAACGTGGGAGGGCCACGGCATACCTCTAGGTTGCTTATAGCCAGGGTGGTGACCTCAATCATGCTCTATGCGATCCCAGTTTGGAGCGAGGCGTTGCGGATGTCAGTTAACACTAGCAAACTGAATGCAGTCTACAGGAGGGCAGCTCTGAGGGTATACTCTGCCTTCAGGACTGTCTCAGATGATTAATTATAATCTCACCCAGTTTCTCACGGGACATGGAGGATATCTCCAATACCTTCACAGGTTTAAATTGGAGACCTCACCCGACTGTCCAAATTGCGATGGAGTCCGAGAGGACCCAGAGCATGTATTCTTCCACTGTCCGAGATTTGTGGAAGAAAGGAGGAACCTAGAGGAGACTCTAGGGGAGGTGCTGGTACCAGAAAATCGGGTGCCGAAAATGCTAGCACATCAAGAGAATTGGGATGCGGTCAACTCCATGATCGCATCAATTCAAGATAAATTGCGAAAGGCAGAGGAAAGGAGAAAAACGCGGTCACGTGCGCCGCGTATAGAAGAAATGGGATTAAGCTAGAGTGAGCTGACTCCGCCCCGTGATGTAATATCTTATTGTGGTTCCGCGGGGCAGGGAGGGAGTCGGGGGTGGTTTTAGTGGGTAAAAATCCCACACGCTGGTGTGTCCAGACCAGTGTCTTTTGAAGATTTCCACCTCCTCAAAAAAAAAAAAAAAAGACAGACAGACAGTAAACCGATTTTAATAAGGTTTTGTGTTTACACAAAACCTTAAAAATGGACAGAACAGTTGGCAGTTAAGTTCAAATTCGAACTAAAGTTATATTCATAGCCATGGATACAAATAACAGTAGCTAGATTTTCTCGAAAAGTCGTGGCATGAATTGAACGAGTAGCAAAGAATCAGCACCCATAATGAATATTCCTCACAGCTACTTACACAAACAATGTGAACAAGAGAAAGAATGAACCCTGCATTTCATATGTACCTTCGCGGTTTCCTCAGACATCAAAATGAAGAAACCTCGGAAAGAGTTTCCTTAACGAAGAATGGGCACACCTTCCGCCTCTGGAAAGTGTTTTCAAATTTGCAAAAACCTGAGAGCGCGAGGGCAGTAAAATGGGCTTGACTACTTTGAGCTGAGGCTGCTCTCTTTTTTTTTAACTACGTATAACTAATCAGATCAAACACGCCGAGAAAAGTATTGGATTCAGGAGTTGTGTTTTGTATATGCGCAACAAGAGGGGTGCTGACATTAGCCTCGAAAGAGTTCGTCACTTATGCGGTCAATGAAGCAGGAAATTTGACCTCGCATTTTTTTCAAAGTTGCTATTTTCATCTATCCGGAAATCGTGACAATCTGAGATCTTTCACAGAAAATGTAAGAAAAGAATCCCGAAGAATAGGAACCTGCATTGGGTGCGATAACTGGAGAGATATTTGCGTGCTATATGACTCATACCTTGAAATCTTGAATGACATAGGGGAGGTTTATTTCCGCTCTCGAACCTTTTGTACTTACAGCTGTATGGCCGATGAATGGAACTGCCTAGGACTGGGTGGCGCAGAACATTGAAATAAGAGGTCAAGCTTCTCGGATAGTCTTCGGGGAGCTGAAGCATATGGCCGGAAACTAATAACTGAGCGTAACTGCGATGCTATGCCCGACCTAGGGGCTTATGGCAACATAATCACCCAACACAGATGTGACATCGTCAAAGCCATCAAACTACAACATATCACTAGGTAGCCGAGAATTTTCAATATGGAATGAACAGCCCAAGCAGTGTCACTTAGCACTCTTTGGATGTGCATTATTTAGTAGAAATTAACTGATGAACTGCCACGCGGCAAGATCTTTCTGAGTTGTTAAACTTGCCCAAATAATAAATAATGGGGAGGGCTTTCATCCCCTCTAATAGGGTTATTGAATGTATTTGCTCGTCTGGAGTGTCTTCCGGTGGATAATTCGATGCATCACCCAGAGGCCCAATGCCAAATAAGCTCATTAGAACATTAGAAACGTGGATCTAAAATTCATTCGTGGTCCGCAGAAAAAATTTACTTGCGCTCCATGTGGGTGCTCAGAGATGGGGAGGAGGAATACAGAATCTAAATTAAAGAAAATTAACGGCAACATTGTTAGCAATAATACAAGACAAGCCTACAAAATAGTGAAGAGCCTGAAGCAAAAACGGGGCAATCATTGATGGTTAAAGTGAAACATGTGAGAGATGGGCGGCTTACTTCAAAGAACTCATCAATCTATACAATTTTATCACTAGAACCTAAAAGAATTATGGGCGAGCATAGTGGGAACATTGAACTCCGAACATTGGAAGAAATAGAATCACCCATCAAATGTCAGAATATGAATAAGGCGCCAGGCATAGTTGACATCCTCTCGAACTCAGCAAATCAGGTGATTCATGGATCATGAAAGCTATCCATAATTAAGTTCTCTCCATCTGAAACCAAGAACATATATAACCAGAGTGGTCAAGAAGTGTGATATGCCCTATCCACAAAAAAGGGGACAGGTTGTCATGCGAAAATTACAGAGACATTTCACAAACATCGGGTTAAAACAAGGAGGTGGACTGTCACCTCTACTGTTCAATCTGGCACTAGAGCCGATTGTACCAAAGTTGCCTGGTCACACAAAAGGCGTGCTGCTCTATAGATCCTATCAAATCGTCGTATTGTGACAGAGCGAGCAATTTACGTGATAAAAGCACTCAGTTATGAACAGTCTGGAAACAGTCGACCGTAACTTTTTTGACGGTGAAACAAGGAAAAGAGAGAAAAGACCACCCGCGATCCGCCCAATCTTCTAAGGCTTTTAAACATATTAGAATAATAATAACTCCGCCGTAGCCGGCCCCAAGCCCGGTTGTGAAAGGAGGAGGTGTGGATAGCTTCAGTCTGAATGACTGTACGCCACCGCAGCGTCTCAGGGGGTTGGTGAGAAAAGTGCAGGAACTTTGCAGTCTTGCGGATTACTCACTGAGGAAGCTATTACCACACCTAGCTGTTAGGTATAAAATGCAAACCCAAAAATGAGGGTGGAGAAATTTGAGGTCCGGTACGGATAACCGACGGGAGTCATCTGATTTGGTGACTGGGTCGGGCTCCCGTAATGGACAACACGGCGTCGAAACCGCTAGTCGTGGGGCGGTTCGATGTCTAGTGGCCATGACGACCAGGAACATTGCTCCGCCTGCTGCAGCTGTTTCGCCACAATCTGTAGCGACTACTTCAGCAGGTTCGCGTAGACAGGGGATGAAGTGAACTGAGGAAATGAACTTCTTTATCATTCACTCCTACTACGAATTTCTGCGAAGTGTAAAGCGGGTACTGAAATCGTTACCTTTGGGGAAGAATAAAATAAGCGCATTGAATGTATTCGCTATCCCCTCACTGGCTTATGCATTCGGAATCTTGCTGTAGACGAAAATCGATCTGGAAAACGTTCAGCGGCAGATACGGACAACTATGTCTAAATTCCGAATGCATCATCCAAACTCTGCCGTGGAGCGGATGAACCTACCCAGCGACATCGAAGATAGGGGCGTGGTTGACGTGGCGGCACAACATTATCGCCAAGTCGACCCGCTGCACACTTTTTTTTTCAGCAAAGAGCAGGCGAGTCCCTTGCATGCGGCTATCTGTAAGGCAGACTGTGGACTGATTCCACTTAACTTGAAGGATCGATCTTTTAATCCTCTGATCGATGATGAAGTCGAAGGAAATGCACGGTAGACACGTGAATTGTCTTTGGCAGCCATTTGTCGATTTGCATTGCGTGCTGAGGAGCTCTTTGCTGAGACAGAGGAATTCATGTGTGTCATTCAGAACGGTGTGGTCACCACCCGAGCTTATAAAAAGCTCATAGTGAAAGATCGGATGGATAAGTGGAAGCAGGCGGAGAAAATTCGCACCAGAAATTTTGGGAGCAAGTCGGAGTTCTGTTCCTTCGATTTTCCTAGCTCTCGTGCTCTTTGTGTGTCGTTTGCCCTTGCGAATTGCTTCGTCATAAAATGTCCACGGACCGTACCGAAGCAAGGCTCAGGGACACCGTTTTGAAGAAGGAACAATGGGTAACACCGTTCCGTCAGCTCGAGGCACATTCCGCTCTACCCGGCGTCACGATAGATGTGGCCTAACTGTGTGGCGGGCTAGACAAAGAGGCAATTGAGCTTGTCTCCGACGTGCTCGAAGACTACTCCTACAAAAGTCTAAAGATGTGAATAATTAAACGTGAAAGAGCTGAACTTAGTCACTTACTGACGGAGCTAACGCTAGGTGATCGTGCGCCAAGCCAACTGCTGCGCGAAATGGAATAGTTGGGCATTGACAAATTTGTTACAATCTTTGTGGCTGCGGATACTTCCGGAGAGCAACAGATCACCTGCAGATGTGGAGTTTTTGGACACGTTGGCCGCTGCGACCTGGGGTTGACGAGGTGTCGCGTGACACGAAAAGCCAGGTGACTAAGCTGCAGTAGACGTTAACAACCACTTTTCTAAATTGGCAGAGGTAGTCGGTGGTTTGTTTTCGGGAAGTAGGACTAGATCACGATCTTGATCCACTTTCTGAAAAGGGGCGATCGGGTAGTAGTATTTTATCAGGATCCCCTATAAGTACCGGCGCATATTGGTACCACCGAGGATTTGCGGAAAGGTTAATCTAGCCCTTACCGAGAGCTATGGCAACGGTTACCCGGAATGTACCACCACTCCTCGCAAGAACAACTCGTTCTACTTTGACTTCCGATGTGACCAGGGATCTTATCCGGAAAAAACGTTGCCAGAAAGACGATCACGCGACGCGTCCATTTTGACTTGTGGCAGCCGAGAGGCAGGAGTCATGTGTCTAGTTTCCCACTCGGCTGGGGATATATTGCTGTGCCCGAGCCTAGCTAAACGGGAGGACGACCAATGGCGAATCAGATACAACCATGAGTTGTATTAAATATTTGAAGACTCTGAAGTCTCCAAATGAATAAAACTTCGGAAGTAGCAATAGGCTGGCCACGTTCAGCGTATGGACGACATTGGGATACATCAAAGGTGGAAAAACCCCGAGAGTACTGGGGAGATTCTGTTGACGAAGACAGCGCATCACTGATCGGTTTTCTAAGTTGGAGGACGCGATTGATAGCTGGAGATGGTTGGAGGAACGACATATAGAAGGCCAAGGCCCGAAATGGACTGTATAGCCTCAAAGATGCGAATCCAATTTTGAAAATGTTGACAAATCCACATACATCTGTTTTAGTCTTTTTACTATCCGACAAGGGTAGATCTTTTCTTCTTCGCAGTGCCACAGACCGTTATGGCGTTTCGATTTCTGCAAGCACACACGACACTTGCCTCTACTTCTTTAGTTTCAGTAACCGCGTCCACCAAATTCTTGCTTCGCGGGGCGGAGGGGTGATGCAGCTTCTGATTAGATCGCCACTGGCTTGTAATTGAAACCAATCAGCAACAACAGCTTTTTTGGTATTCCGAATGGGCTACTTCCGTCAATTTTTACCTTGAATACGTTTTTGGGTCTCGCGTCATCCACACTCTGTAAGTTACCGCTTGTATCATTGATCCAGGCTTCGAACTCCTCACCAACTGCCAACCGCAAATAACTGGGCTGAAAGCACATCTTCTGCGCTTTTTCCGATAGCATAGCATACACAGAGGGCCACCCTGGTTTCCATGGTACCAGACAACCTCCGGTGAGGCTTCGTAGCGAAAACCGCTTCAGATATGTCGATTGCGGATATGGGGCTGATTGTCCTCCTCGAGCATGTGGGGACGGCGCTTTTCGAATAGACAACAAATATATTCCTGGCTAGAACTCATATTCCCAGCAGGAACGGATGAGTTTCCTCAAAAGTAAGATCCATTTGGAGATTTTGTTTAGACTTTGAGGACACGATTAAAGATTGTTAATGAGCGATTTATGTGAGCCGGAATACATCGAACTTTTATGGCATGGATTTCGGAGTAATAAATTAAATGCGGTATCGGCTCGGAAAATTGTGCTTTGAATTTTATAGACATTTCAAGGTAACGATAACATATTTATCTGATGAGACATTTTATGCGTCCATTTCCGATACGACCGATAATTTTGTACCGATAACTCTGCGTAATTTCGATCTGGATCTGATGCTGGAACGAATTAACCTGTTATATCACTTGTTTACATCAACTGATAACGCATAACACCCCAATCAGATTGCATTTTCAAAAATTGTCCATTTCTCATCTTACCACGTCAGCTGCGGTCTGCAAAACATCCGACAATCTACTAAACATTTTATCCAATTCTATAAATGATTTGCACAAGTACATCAACAACAATTAGTCGCTGTCGCTTAATCCATAGCAGGGAATTATCAAATTAATAAAGTTGTTGCGAAAAAAAATCTATGCAAGTGGCCTCAGACAGTAAATTCTACTTGGCGAAAACGTCAAAACAAATGTCATCACATGCAAGAAGATGGGAGAGAGAGACTACACCTCAAAAGGAAAATAAACAGAGAGCAAAACGATTGGAGTCTAGCCAGAGCAGTACTAGATCAGAGACTAGATGTGGAGACAAGGAATGGACGGAGAAATGTTGATTGACATTCTTTGGTGATTTTTGCAAAGACGATTAGGACTTTTTGACTTTTTAAGATAGAAATGAAAGATGAAACAGATTTTTAGACTCCATTGAATTGTCCCACTATCCGACGAATTTCCCCGAATTTCTTGTAACCGCTCCTGGAAGAGTCTCCACCCATCGTGCTGCCACCTCCAATTAGTTCCCGCACTGTCCAATTCCTATTGGGCTCCTCTCAAAACCATGGGCCAAACGTCAGATCGGGAGAGTCAGGTCAGTGCAGAAAGTTTTAGTTCAGACAAGTGAACAGGTCTGAGGTGAGTCCGTTGCCCCGAAAATTGTATTTTATATTCGTGTCTTTGAGTGTTTCTTACTATATTTAAAAGCAAAATATTCAGTGAACTGTGTCCTTTGTGAATTTGAATAGCGTTTTTACAAAAAACAGTTCTGAGGCGTGTTATCGACCGCTTTTTGTAAGTATGTTGTCAAATTTTCTATGCCCGCTTTTACCATTTCGCACGGTTTTGGGGGGAAAAGTGACAGATTTCCATGTTTGCTGAATAAAAGAAGTGAAAGCGACTATTTTTGCTTCAATTTCCATTGCAAACTTGAAAGATTCGCTAAGAATCATCTGTTTTTCATTCATATACAAAAATGTGTCGTCGACCTGTTGAGTAACACGACTTGGGGGGATCCTCTTACATAATTCAATGTCGCCCCAATTTCCCATTTGGGATCATTCATTGCAACATGGTGTGATCTAATCTGAACTTTCACGTAACAGTTCATCGTGATATGCTTTGAAGCACGATAATTTTAGGACTCAAAACTATTTCGGTCACATAAAGTGAGCACGAGCCACATTGCTTAAGGTCGACGAGGGAGAAGTGCGAAGCAAGCCTACTTTAACGTTCCCAAAAACTAGCACTGGAGCTTCCATGATGGTAATGATTGCAATATACCGTGACTCAGCTCTTGTTCCAGAACATTAGCCATTTCGGCTTGCAAATTGCTACGACTGGCGGTAATTGCTTTTTGGGTCCGCGAGTACTTGCTCTGATAAGCGCGTGACTTTCGTCATGACTGCCGGCTAGTTGGGAGCAGCCAAACATAATTCAGACTCATTGATCATATGCTTCTGTCAATAGATCTAAATATATCTATGTTTCCTCGTGGAAGTCTGTTAGGTGGTGGGCTACGTGCCTGAGGTCAGATCCTATTACCAAATATCTCCAACGCTCGAATCGATTCAATTGAGATATGTCTTGGAGTGATAAGTTTGGATTTTATGTAATTTTTATGAGTTCTTAAATTTGTGATTTTCGTGTGCGCGTGCCAATAAAAAAAAACAACTGTGGTGTGTGGGTAGCATTGAAAAGAAGGCTTGATATGGTATGGCAGAGATTCTGACTTCATTTTATTTCGATAAACAAGATCACGGTCACTTCCACAGCTAAAAGCCTATTTCGGAGAGACTTTGGAAGGTTTTCTATTTTACTAAAGATTATATTCTTACTCTGCATTGTAGTCTGAATGACGTCCTACATTGTGCAGGTCTAGTTAACATATTTAATGTTTCTTTTTTTCTATGGGAACTACCAAGCTTCATTGATTCCAGCTTAATGTTAATGTGGGATTCTTGCCCTCTCAAATTACCTCCTCAATCTCACACCCTCATTGCGAAAAGCTTGGAAATTAGAACAAACAATTTATTTATATGTGCCACTCTTATTCGGAATCCTATTATCCTTTTTTCGTTGAAAATATTTTATTCCCCTTCCGTCATTAGAGAACTAGCCTGGAACCGTTTGACCATATTCTTCTGCCTCGCTTTTCCATTCTGCCGCCTTAGGGAGCCTTCAAGTCAGGTAATTCATTTCACCAAAGGGGGAGGATAGGGTAGGGATTTGTTAATTCAAAAAAACCCTACTGTCCCGTCCGTCTGCAAGCCGAGCTCTATTTTCTTCATAACAAGGAGAACCTAAACCAAATGTACAACACAGCTCAGTCTGTCAGCGCCCTTAAGCATCTCTCTGAAAATGCCTGCCCTTTGCATAAAATTGCTGACGAATTCCATCCCACCTACAAGGAAAAAAGATGTAGTAGTGGGTGTGTATGGTGGGGGAGAAGCTACAGCTTCTGAGCACTCAGGCCGTGTTGGCCCATTGTACTCGCAAGTAGGCGTAGTCCACCGCTCTATTGTAGAACACACAATCAGAGAATCGTGCCTCCCCAATGTTCTGTAGGTAACACTGAAAACCTCCATGTTAGAAGGAATAATCAATCACGCTTTCAAATCTACCATCGGTTTAAGTTGCCGATGTGTCGCTCAATCCACGTACCTCATGACTTTTTTCCCAAGAGAGTTTCCATTCATTTAGTGTATGTTCCCGTTCTCCAAAATCAATTACCTCCCTTAAGTTCTCTCTCTTGCACTTTTGAATAGTTTCACGTTCCTTGAGGTTAAGGGGGATTATTCCCACGATAACCATCACAGCTGCTTCTAAGGCAGCGCAAAGCTCTCCATTCCGTACCTCCACAAGCTGCTTATGCTGGCATGTCAAATTCAGAGGTTCGGACATAGGATGGGTCCTTGTGCTACCCGCAACGTAATCTCCATCCTCCTCTGGTCGTTTGGCGTCTTATAGAACAGGCAACGGCCCTCAGATAATTCCTCAATATCGGCAAGAGGCAGCACGATATGGTAAATTAATTTTCTAGTGTGCTTAGCATATCTACCATCTGGCGGAATTGCACGCATTTCTTACATTAAACGTTACAAGGTGCATTATTCGTCAAGATGTGTATCTCACTATTATAAAACCGAACTGTCCGGGGGTTAAGTCGCTGACAGCACGTATCGCTCTAGCGAGTCTAATGAGCTCTTTGGGAAATTTCGGGCTGTGTCAAGCATACAGAGTACTCATAATGCAGATGGCAGATCTTTATTTGTCATAGAGAAAAGTGTCGTTTCCAACTTTTTCATGATGAAAAGTGGATAATCCGCGGTGCCTTCTATGCTTTTGTCACCAACTCGAGCGGAATCCATAAAAAATAATGTCTGCGAAATTCGGACCATTTCTTCGGCATTAAGTGAGCAGCGTTTCTGCAGTGCCTCGAATTTTTGGGCTTATAATCAAGTCCCCACGGATACCCATCCACCCCTTCGACTAACTCCTGCCCACAGCGAGCTTCGTCTTTTACTTTTCGCCTTGTGGAGTCTTCTTTCAGCGGATGTGTACCCTGCTATTGAACTCCATGTCTTCTCCCGGTTGTTTAAACCTTGTAGCAAAGGACGGAGCTTATGACATTTTTTGTCGCAGTCGGGTGTCTCTGGCAGGCTGCCGTCACCATGCTTATAACTAAGTTTACGACAGTAGCAGCTGCAGCGCCACCACACTTTGAAGTGTCCTCGGGCGCTTCGATGAATTTCTCGATGGTCACCTTTGCAATATTCCATCCGGAGGGGAGAGGCGAGTTGGTGCGCGCCAAGAAATAGCATCATTTCGTATGCGATGTATTAAAAAAAAAGCTTGTTGGGAAGTTTTCCAGAATTCGCCACCTGTCTACCGACGATAGCATCGATTTCGACGCGAAAGCGCATCGCCAATGTCTTCTTCGCAGTCTGGGCGTCGAAACGTTGCGTTGATGTTAACTCGATGTTAAAAATCTCGACCCGTGTTTTCGCGAACATTATCAGGGGGTCGAAGTTAAAATTATAATCCGCCAGGGATTCAATTTTTCAAATTGTACTGTAATCGAGGTGCAAGAAACTTTTGGATCATTGCACCGTTAGCATTATCATGAATATTTCAGAGGAAAGTGACTTTTAAGAGGAAGACAATATTTCATTTGATATTCTGCGACTTAAGGTACGACTGCATCTATGCTATGCGGTGCGACCCCAGATTTAGCACAATCGCCGCGATGCGGCATACCCATATTTATATCACTAGCGCGGCAGCCAAATGCAAACAAATACATATTTTGCCATTTTAACAGGTGTATACCAACCAAAACTGCAAAATCATAGCAGTCAACTGAGTCCATTAGATGGAAATAACACGCGATACTGCAAAATGTTCTTTGCCAGGAAACAGCCGCGTCGCTTAACTGAATGTCGCAGCGTCGCTCAAGTGTGTATTTCTGCCTACAAAAACATAAAGATATTTTGACATTCAATGTAGCATCGCGTAGCGTAGATGCGACCATGCCCTTAGGCAGGAAGGACAGAACTGTTGAAATTTCAGGATCAAGTAAATTATTAGCATAATGTTAGGATTTCTGATTCTTGTCAGAAGTAATAGGAACTTGAGTCGAAGAATGGAATGAGGACATTATTGACCGATTAAATTCATCGGCCAGTTGCAATTCCAAAGGGGAATTGAACACCCGGGTCTCTTATCCAGAGGAAATTAATTTTGTTAGTGATTTGCTTAGCTGTGCTAATCATCTTTTAACAGATATATCCATAAAGTCCACACTCTCGTAATCGTAGATTTTCATGTAGCCAGCTCTTAGACTATAACAAGCGCTGAGCTCGACATGACATTACAATAGGGTTCATCTCGAATATTCAGACGATTACCCTGTCCTCGGGTTATGTAGTTGATCACTTCTAACCTCGACAGGGTAAATTATTGACTGCTTTTATTTCATTATACTGGTACCAATCAATGCACTTGTGAACGAACTAATCCCGGTTCCCATGGTACCAGATTACCCCTGGTAAGGTTCCGTGGCCTATTGCCACTTCAAATGAGTTCCCGTGCAGACTCGGGCCTGATCGTCCTAATTAGGCCTTTGGAGCATTCGCCTACTGCATTACGGCCGACAAGCCAATGTGATACAGCGCCTCCCGGTGACGGAAATCGGCTCTCATGTGTGCCTAGAGGTACCTACCATCAAGAGTTTGGCACAGGATAGACGATATAGTTTATAAAAGCACAGTATCGCAAGACGGAGAGAAGTACTCTCCAGAGTCCAGAATTTCCAGCTGATAGCGCCGGAATTATCGTTCAACTTGGAGAGAGCGAGCATTCTGAAAGTAGTTAAGAATGGGAGTCCCTTTACGAGGCGCTTTTGATGCTCCGATAGTAAGATAGATTCGAAATTTGCTGATTGTCAGCCCACAAATTTCTACCCCTTTCAGTTGTCTTTTACGACATTCAAGTAGGGATACATTGTTTATTAAAGCAGCAAAACTTTTCATAGCCAAAAAGCTGAGTTGATTTTTTCGGTATTTCCAAGTTTGCACTACCCTTTTAACTAATCCTATTTATATATGCCAGTTATGTAAGTAAAATTTACAATAATGTGAGATAATGAAAACCATCTTGTTGTTTCACAGCTTCATAATAAGTTTTACGCCACCTTGGAAACAAGCTGTACTCATCTTTTGCAGTATAAAAGTAACTTAATTCCAATGGACAGAATACACAAGATTGTATGCAAAATTTAGTAGTCATCGCAGCAGCATTCATTTCTTGGACGTTTCCTTGTTGATTGTACGAATAAGATACCGTATTAGTACCAGCTTCGATTCAAACTGTATATAAACAGGTGATTATGTTTATTCAGGCAGAATTCAACCGTTCCGGATACGAATATGGGCAATCCGGGATGTTTTCGATACTCGCAATTTATGGATGCGATTTAAGTTATTTATACTTTTGTAGTCGAGTAATTCCTTCGTAGTTGTCTGAATGGGGTGTCGTTCGAATGAAATGATGTTCATTGAGTCGTTCTTGTTTATTTGAAGGTTGTATTTTAACTGGTATCATCCAGTTGAGCAACACAAACTAATGTAGCTGTAGATATCCTCACATAACTATCATATTATGCAATCTTTTATCTTCCCATTTTGTCTTCATCAATCAACCTAACGATACACGACTTGTTAAGCTATACCGGACGCAGCTGAAACGATTAATTTGATGATATCCACACATATTCTATCTACAATTAAAATTTTTAAAAAGTTCTACGTCAGAACTGTTTCATAATTCATATTGTGTCATCGATTTGGAATTCCATTTCGCCAAAAATTCAACCATTGAATCCTACACCTGCAGAATGGAAATCAATTGATCAGTATAGAGAATACAGACAGCACCAAACAATACCGTCAATAAAAATAACAGAAATCAATTCAATATTCTGCTCAAGTTCGCATTTAATCCAAGAAAACCTGATAGAATATACTCGTATGTTCATATGTACGCACACGCATGCTAACAACGCATAATAAACTATAAAATTTGTGAAATTCGCATTATAATCGTTAGTAGCACTTTCTTCTTGTTTTTTGATTAGCTCTTTTGATAATAAAATGATAACGCTTTATTTGTTTGGTCAATGGCAAGGTCTTGTGAATTAATTGATTACTTGTTTTGGAGTTTGATGAATGAATTGAATTTTTTTCTTCAATAGAAGTTATCAACGGTTGCAAAGGTCTTCCGGAATAATCTGGATTGGATGGAGAATTGGGGTAGCATTTTCTAGTTCCAAACGCTTAGGGCTCGCATATTAATGTCACTGTACTATCCTCTTTGCCCTTTTGATGCCACAAATTTCTAACACCATGACTGGTGTAGTAAGAGCAAGGAAGCAGCGTCCAGAGTCCAGTTCAGATCCTCAAAACCAGCTCGTAGCATTCACAAATGAAGCTCTCCCACTTTGCGACTTTGAAGTCCTTAAAAAATGGTTTACCTACTGTCCCCAGTGTGGTTTTAGCTAGAGCTGGGCAATCACAAAGGAAGTACCTGAGAGTTTCTCCCTCTTCTCTGCAGCTTCGAAAATGCGAATTATAGGGTATGCCGAGTCTTTAATCGTGAAGCTCGGATTGTGGCGTAGTCCGTTGAGAACGCACAGAGTTTCCGGGATACTTCGTCCATGATGTTACTATGACCGTAGGGCTTTGCTGTCCAGAATCCGCAGTCACATAGTTGAACAGCACTGCACGCTACAGCGTATTTAATGTGAAAGTCCAAGAGGGCGACTGCAGAGCACCGGTAGCACCTGCACACGCGGTTCTTTGAATC
This sequence comes from Hermetia illucens, assembly GCF_905115235.1. Lineage (NCBI taxonomy): Eukaryota > Metazoa > Arthropoda > Insecta > Diptera > Stratiomyidae > Hermetia > Hermetia illucens. The sequence goes on along the minus strand of NC_051854.1, from coordinate 8,042,989 downwards.
CTGCTAAGCTTCGTCCTATTGTACTTTTTGCTCAGTGCCTACCACCACACAATGCCTGTATTGCACACATTTGCAAGTCTAAGGACGTCCCCTAAAGTCAGAAAACATATTGATGCAGTGCAAGGTTGAATCAGTTGTCCTCTTCTTAGGTGGAAGAAAATGCTTAAAGAAGTTTACAATTGATTCCCGAAAAGCGATATTTTTTTAAAGAAACACTTTGTAGCGAAAAATGAAGAATATTCTTAATTTCTTTACTTGAAAAACTGACTATTAAATCCCTCCCAAAATCTGGACATGGTTTGTAGATGACATTTTTCACCATTGCGCATAATTGCTCTGACCGAATTTACCAAGAATGGAACAGTCCAAGCTATTGATGAGGGGATGCAAACTCAAGCGCTCGAAAAATTATTGAAACCTTAAGAAGAAGAGCCTCCGGATCATAATGGGAATACTCACTGGTTACTGCACGCTAAACTATCACCTGCGGAACTTAGGGATATCTATGGACACTGTCTGTAGCTTCTGTGAAACCTCCACACATGTTCTGGGGCCAATGTCCGGCACTTGTGCAAAGTAGATTGAGGCAGCTGGGTACCAAGTTAAAAGACATGGAAGTAGGGAATATAGTAACGCTCTTTTCGCAGTAATGGGACACAATAGTTCTTTCAGGATGCGGTGCGACGTCCCTTGACAATATTATTATTATTATATTATATTCCACTGTCCATAAAACTGGAGGTTCTGAACAAGATACAACGGAATTTAGGGTTTACAATGGAAATTAAAAACGATAGAGAACTTCCATTTCTAGATTTAAGAATTATTAAAAGGGAAAAGGGATCCCTTTTGATATCTATAGGAAGCCTGCACTGCACACAGCAAAGTTCGAACCACTCCCATCTATATACATTGCCCTTTTCCTTGCAAAGATCTACAGATTGTTCTCCGGCGTGAGGAATGGCTTACAGCCATCGATGACTGAAAGCGTCATGAAGAAAAAGGCGAAACTCCAAGAAGTGCGGTCGGCATCCCTTGTGAGCAACATGAAAGTGAATGGAAGAATAGGGGCCACACACTGCCGCTTCGTAGAGGCTTAAAAGAACGATGAAACGGTTGAATATCAATATAGTGCTCTCGAGTAGGATGCACCAAATAAAAACCAGACTAGGATCCCCAAACACTGCAAATTAAAACACGAAACCAGCGAAGTATACAAAGTAACGTGTCCAGATTGTGAAAAGGGCTATATAGGACAAACTAAAAGACTGATTTCGGTAAGCGAGGGAAGCGGAAACGGCCAGGAAGAAGAAAAATAATAGCGCAGCGTTGAGCTTCATGATAGCATCGCACGTCTTAGAGGAAGGACGTCACATAGGACAACGTATTTGTGGTTAAGGGATGCTGGAATAGCAGAAGCTAGATGCGCATGAGAGCTTGGCGATCTTACTGGACTCAGAGGGTAACAGATTAAACCACGATACGGACAACATAAACCAAAGTTGCTGAGAGAGGTGGGGAGATACTGGACAAATTCCGATTTCTTGAGTTAGTCTAAAATATCACGTAACAATTAAAATATCACTCTGCAACATGTAATATGTATTTGAATGAAAGAGACCTAACATAGGCAGTTGATTGTGTACTAAAGATACAACTGGTGTTCATGGTCCACTTGTACATATATGATGAAACGAGCTCCCAGGGGACTGATTATCAGGGGTAGCACCCATTTAGGTTCTATTCAATATAGTTTTCGACAAAAATAATTTCATAGTGATACAAATTCTGTGACAAGGACTAGGTTCGATTCATATCTATCTTTCCAGTTTTGTATAATAAGCTTTCAGATAACCTTATCTTATATTTCATGCCAATAAAGCAATAGCTTTGTTCGATACCGTTACATTGAACTTTTTTGCATCCACTTTCAGAGTACAGTTTTTTTAAGCTTGGTATATAAACGAATATACGAACTTCATGATATCAACTAATAACACAATGACTTCACAAGAGATTAGAACTTTTACTTGGTATTTTGGTACATGGCTTCACTCAGCTGATAATCAATAATGACGTCTGCCAGTCAGATTTTCGCAAACACAGCATGACTATGAATTATTTTGAATGACGCTGCGGATTCAGGCCTTAACTGATCGAGTAAAAATCACTGCTTTCATTTAGTTATTAACTTGATTCTGTTCGATTCAGTTAAGGTTCAGGATAAGGATTTAGAAGGAGATAATAAGTAGTCATGGTAAGATTGCAAATAAATAAATCTGTTGAAATCTTTTCGTAATGTTGCCTCCTAGAGAAAATTGTGTCTCTAGTTATTAAAACATTTTCCGGACATTTATGCCTTCTTAATACAAGGCTCTTTTACCATGAAAACACTAAGCAAAATATTTTTTCGGAATCGATATTCGTTGAATTCATATACCCAAATCAGCCCAACGCTTTCTGGGTTTCCCAACAAGCTTTAGTCCTTGAGTGTTTATAATGAATATATTTTTAGGTGTTCGATTTGAATTCTTATAATGGTGGAGGCTTCCGGCTTTTTGAATAGTTCGTACATCGCATGATTGTACCTGGTTCGCCAATGATCTCTCCCTCTTTTTTGCTTGCTTCAACAATTCCCCTAATTCGTCTTTCGAAGAAATTCAGTAGGTTTGGTGGTTAGGGCGCTGGGCTGGCGTAGCGGATACCAGTCGATTCAGCTGTGATTGACTACCTGAGTCAAATCAGGATAATAATCTCGGGCGAACGCAACGGTCTTGAATGAAGTGCTCTAACACACTTCAAGGGTCTGATCCAATATGGATTATCCCGCCAACGATTATTATTATTATTAAATAACATGTGGCTAGGGTTTACGGTCACATTGTTTTCAATGCAGAGGTGAGGCAACGTCTGATGAGTAGCTCTGCTCTGGGCAAAACCGAAATTCAATTTTTAATCAGTCAATTATATTGTCTTTTTGAAAATGCTTCTGGTGTTTTGAAATGTATGGTAAACGCTGCATAGTACCTAAAAATCGAGAACATCACTTCCACCAAAAATAGACAAAAGGAGGTTATAATCATCAAGAGGGAAAAGAATTATCTTCATAATGCATTCTCAGCATGACTTTCTAGAATTTTAATTCTACTTTGCTCGGTGATAATGTCTTCACAGTGAATCACTTATCAATGCTTAGTCTGAACTTTGATATTATATGATCCAGACGAACGACTTGCAATTATCCGTTGTTTGTTTACTCAATGTTAGTGGTAGGCTCATAAAGTTTTTTGTGATTTAATTTAAATCTTGCTGGTGTTTAATTTAAAAAAAAAAACATTGCAAACAAACATGTGAAATATAAAAATCCCAAACATAATTTAATTATGGTAGTGAATCATCCAGAACATATGTGAATGCATTTAATCACTGATTGCGGTTTTCCACACTTTTCGTTTTGCAAAATTTTCCTGTAATGTTTAAGCATTTGCATGTGACAAAAGTTTATATATGTGGTTGCCCTTCACCCCTTAGTGAGATACAGTGCGTCAATCACACTTAAGCGCTATCGTTCGCGATTTCCAGAAACGTGCTTCAGCTACTCCCCGAGACTTCCCGAGACGCTTGCACTCCTTTACTGTTCTACGACAAGGGTCCTTGGGCGACCCACTCGTCGCCCATCTTGGTAGAGTGGATTCCACTGCATGGTATTGCCCGCAATGCAATAGTTGCCCCTCCTTACTGTGCCTTTTTAGTCTTTCTATCACATCGCATACGAGTGTCAAGCGGAAACAACGGTCCAAAGGGTGAGCAGTCTCACGGTTGGACAGGTTCCTTTTATTAGGCGCAGTCGCACGCTGAGCAGAGTATCCACTAAAAATGGACATCGCGAAAGACGCCTGCCCTCGCTCGTCACTTCAGAGAACTTGAAAAACTCGATGAAGTTGGTTTGGCAAATCAAGAAGTGGCAATCAGATATATAGCAGAGGTGACGGGTACCTCACTTGACAACGTTCAAAGAATACTTGTAAACAAATTGCACATGAGAAAGGTTTCTAAGCGTTGAATGCGGAAAGTTTTAACCGACGAACAAAAAAAAACGAGCCGACATTTCGAAGGAGAAACCTCGAGTTTCAAATATAACAGGAACATTTTTGTGACGTTTCGCAATCGTGAATGAGATCTAAATTCTCAATTTTGATCCTGAAGCGAAACAACATCATTTGGTGGTAAAGCTTATGGCTTCCATTTTCTGGGACGCTGAAGAAATAATTGTGGTGGGATATTTGGGAAAAGGCAAACATTATTATGAACTTTTACTACGGAGATCAAATAAGAAGATTTCGAGAGACCATCAAGAAAAAAAGGCAGAGCAAACTGGGAGCTGGGGTGCTGTTTCATGAAGACAATACTTCGTCTTACAAAGCCATGGTTTCGATGGCTTTCGTTCGAGAAATCATCATTGGGCGATAATACGTTATTAGGTTTTCCGCATCTTCTGATGAAGAATACAAAACATATGGCGCATTACAACTGGAGCAATAGTACGTAAAAAAAGGAAGAAATACGAGTATTCAAAAAATGAAGAAAGATGACTGACCTCGCATTGTCTCTGAACCGGCCGTAATGATGATAGGGGGAGTGATCCCCGTTCTCTTCTTGCTAAGGGGTGTCAAGCCATATACAAGGAGGGCAAAATGAAACTAGAGGCAGATAGACAGCGCGGCTCATCGGCAACTTAAGTGCGTGGCTGAATCGGAAGCATGGTGAGACTGACTTGTTCCTTACCCAATTTTTATGTGGGCATGGAGGTTTTCAGTCTTAAGATTAGAAAGGCACGATCTCCAGATTGTGTGTTTTGCAATGGAGTTGTGGACGACGCTCATCACACTTTTTTTTCTTGTGGAAGGTGGGATGGGATTCGTCAGGGGATCTCTCTCCAGACAACATTGTCGAGGAGATGCTAAGGAGTGGTGGCAGGTGGAGCCGTGTTGCCCATTACGTTCTGGTCCTTCTCGTTGCTAAGAGGATAGAGCTTGACCGGTGGAGGGGCCGACAAGGGGTTCCTTGAACTGACAGTTCCCATCCTTTTTCACCGCCCGCTGGTGAAAGGAATTCCCTGATTTGAAGGCTCCGCGAGGCGGGACTAGCCCGAAGTAATGTGACAAACGGTTCCAGGCTAGCTCTCTGACGTTGGGGAGGTGTTTACCCTACAGCAAATAACAAAAATAAATAGGGGATTTTCTGGAACGGAATGTACTTTGAGGGAGCCTAGATTTTGTTTAGATACACGACTGTGATTTTTTTCTGATTTTTCGGTTGGATAGGTTCTGAGAATCAGATCTGTTACACCCTTACACCTTTATTTTGAGCTCCTACCGTTTCACCCGATATTGACAGTGATCCGATATGAGGACAGTTTCGAAAAGCACCAATTGTCATTTGATTTGATATCCCACATGGCTATATTCTGTGAAAAAAAATTTACACTCCTCTTTCGCATGTATGAAGAGCCCGAATTGCATCCTGCCTGTATGTCTTCTCCAAATAAATCGGAGATAAAAGAACTTGAAATAAGTCACACTTTACAAGAGTAACCTTTCTATCGCTATCCATACTATACAGTGGAACTAATCTACCTTCCTGAGGTGAGGTCAAATTGCTGTCAAGAGTTGGAGTGCATGGTTAGAAACAGCAACGTTGGCACGTTTTTGACATGATTTGCGCCACCTAAGCATTTTCAGCAATTGTGTGTACTACATCTGGATTTATATAAATGGATTTCTATAAATTGAATGCAACTTGTTGATACAAATGCAGTTCCTGTTTTATATCTTACTGTTTACTGTGCGTGCAAGTAACACATTAATGAATCTGAATCGGAACCTTTCGAGCCAACAAAAGTTATGGCCGCAATCTTGTCTCTACAAAGTGCATTTTTTTTCAGACATGAACATTGTAAAATGCAAAATATGCATGCAATTGGAAGCAGTAAAACATACACCTGTCTTACCAAGCAAGTTACAAAACTTATGTAATCACCACACGACATAGGGGATACTAGACAAATTAAGTCTACTCACGATGAGTTGTAAAAATGGGCTAAGTTCAATTTGTTGGTTATCAAGAACAACTAGTAAGTCATCCTTGTAGCATATTCTCGAATTACACTCACAACAGTAGCCTCTCAAGTGATAAGAAATAGATTTTTGCTGAGACACAGTTATCAATGGCAAAGACTGTGAAGAAATGTAGTATTTGTATTATCAGTTTTCATGACTTTTTTATTTTGCGCCACTCGGACTATAAAAGTGCGTTGGTATGCCGGTTCCAGTATAAGTTACTTTTTGAGATTATCAATTCCCCTCACATTCGTTTTCCGACATTCACTTATAACACTGTAATCGTAATTCTAAGAGTAACTGAGCCAAGTTAGTCGCAGTGGCCCCTCCAATCTCTAATCATATCTAAGTAAGACCAGTAAAGTTTGGTGGACTGTGGACAGGTGTTCATACTGAAATTCCAGTTCAAAGTGTTCAGGCAACTGAATCTGCAGCAATAGTGTCTCCAGTGTAAAGTTAACGAATTCATCAAAACTTCTATAAAGCGAATAATCCGGTCTGTTAAAAATACCCGTGGGTTTTTATTCATTGCGGATTTCCCATTGCGGAAAGATTTGAGAAAGGTGAGTGTTTCTGTAGCGGTTTCTCGTGAATTCCAAAAGTTTCAATGATCGAATTTTGAGCCCCCGAATATTTGCATGATGCAATGAACCTAGAGCAGAAGTCGTTTCCGAAATGCCCCCAAATTTATCATTTGCTAAATTCGGGCCCGATTATCTAGTTCGAACCGCATATCTGAATAAATCTGGCTCAAAGATACTTTACGAACTGCTTCAACTAATTAACGTCTGAGCAAAAAGTAAACTTAACACCTTGAAGAATCCGGTTAGATACAATTACTGATTTCGTAATTCGATAAACATTTTCTGTTTTTTTTCGTTGCACTTTCTGTATTTCGCGGGTGAAACGGAGAAGGGGATCATTTAAACGGGTATAGTTGCAGTAACGAAAGTATCTTATTCAAACTTCCACTGAGTAGTCGGAATATTCATTATTGAGGCACCGACCTCAATTTTATACAGCAATATTTCATTTTGATCAATATTAAATATGCTTTTATCTTGTATGAGGCATTGTATAGCGCTGCAGGCACATTTGACGTACTTGGAGTGTTAAGTCAAGGGGAATCTTAAGTCGACTATGCAATCCGAGACCATTGTAATAAATATTCGCACTCCTACAAGTAATGTCTGAGTCTATAATGAACAGCCGGAACTCAATCAAGGGAATTTTTCTTCAGTTGAGAAACGTGAGAAAGTCAATAGTCTGCAGTGACTTCCTTGTGTGTCCCTCGTTGTGTGGAACTTATATGGGTTACTATCGAATTCCAATAATTGCATTGAGGTGATTGTCCTATGCATAGTCCTTTGTTATAGCGTTAGATATTATTGAATAAAAAATGTAATGAGGGTGACCTACTCGATTATGAGTATTAAACAACGTAAATGAATGCAGCACGCAATGAACATGAACAGTCGAAATTTTATGATAGTGTAGAAAGTAAGTTGCTCTAGACAAATTGTTTCGTGCTAACAACAATGAATATCTTAAATATTGACGTTTGACCGTGTGCCACATGAACGCATCTGATATTCGCTGTTACAGCACCTAGTACCAGAAGGACACGTGTCCTAGGTTAAATTGTTCCATCACGATCCGAAAGGTGTTCATCAATGAATGATTTGCTTATCCAAAACCGTCTCAGATTAAATCTGAATAAAGCAGAATTTTTGACGACCAATCCTTATGAAACAGGCACTATGACTGTCAGGGCAGTGACTTGCCCAGAACTGAGCGATTTAAATATCTCGGATCAATGTTATCAGTCAATGGTGAACTGCGTTATGAAATTTTTTTAGGCATTAGCGCAACCTGGATGAGATGGTATTCCACAGCTGGTGTTCTTTGGGATCGGTGTGTGATATCAACGAACGTCTCAAATCCTAAATTTATCAGAATATATTCCGTCCAGTTGGCCTCTATGGTTCTGGGTGTTGGCCGACTCTAAAAGACAGTGAAAGACGGCTCACGGTAATGCAGACGAAGGTATTACGTTGGACCAGTGACGTAACATGCGATGATCACACCCGAAATGAGGATTTCCGCGATCAATACGAGGTTGCGCCGATCAGGAAAAAATTACGAGAGAGGCGTTTTCGATGGTGTGGTCGCGTAATTCGCGTTAACGAGAATTCATTTGCCAAGAGTGATCTGAACATAGAAGTCGATGGAAAACTACTAAAAGACCAATCGAAAAAATGATGGTGTGATACGCTGGATGGTGATTTGAAAGTCCCACGAATGTATCCAGATCAAGCCTTTAACAGAGCAAAATTGCGCAACAAATCAAGACGAGCTGACCCCGCTTGTAAATGGGACAGAGGCTGAAGAAGATTCTAAATGATGAAGTTCTAGAAATCGAAAAAGGTTCAACCTACATGTACTATTTTGGGCTGTAAATTTTAATTGTTCGTGTGCTATCAGGACTCCATGTACTCCTTTGCTTTGGTAGCTAAAAACCGGAGATATATTTAGTTAAACGGCCACTCTAAAAAACGAGCCTTGAGGTATGAATTTCAGCCGAATTGACCGCTAGTCCTCTATACTTGCGTTGTCACTATTGCGTCAATGAAGGAAATCTAATGATTTAGTCCTAGAAAGCTATAATGAATTAATGTAGATTCCAAAATGCATGGTCTAGTTTCCAATAATTTTTCAGAAACGGGGTTTGACAAGATTCAGAACCGTTTTGTTTTTCGAGTTTCGTTGTCGCTGAGAGAACTGAGAGCAACTTTCTATTCATACTCAACACGTCGTCGAATTTCTCATTTTTAGGTAGGAGTGAATCACATTTTGTTTAATGTTCAGATTTGCTGAAAAGTTCAATTTAGCAGAGCAATTACGCTAAATTCACTCTACCAACTATCGTATAATTTCTCCTCCGCTATTTTTCATCACTCGATGTTCCCTCTCCTCACTCTTTTTTTTCCCACGACTGGATGCAGCCTGTTTCGTATCTGCTGCCATTCCGCTTGTGACCTCATTGGCAAATTTGACGCCAATGTTGGCCTTGGTTACAACGATCTTCCAACCCTTGGTTGTGGATAAAATCCGGCCTAATAGGCTGCGGTGGGCGGGTAATGTATATGTGAAATATGATCCGACTCGGCAATATCAATCGTAGCAAAAGAAGACATGGTAGACCCTGCCTTAGTCCAAGACACTAGGCGATTGCGAAAGACATCGAGTTGGTTGACTTGGGCGCAAAACCGGGAACTAATGCAGGTTGTTGCACCATTGATGATGAGAATAAAAAAGCTGCTGTTGGGTTTAATATCTCTTCAACATACAAGGCCGTGAAGAAAAAATCTGGTCCCGAGGTATAAATTATGCAAGGCCTAGAGAAAACACTTCTGATTAGGCCTGGGGGAATATGGCCTTTGTAATATGCACGTTTACAATAGGATCGATTGACTGACCATCTGGACTGATCCTAAAACCAGAAGAGCGACCAAAATTGACAGGTTCGCCAGCATTTGAAGGCACCTCCATTGAAGTGTCATGACCAAGCCCAGATATTTCGGAGGGTTCTTTGAACATTGCGTCTATCTACTAGGCGCAATCAGAACTTGCGTAGGAATGGAGTCAAAGTCCAGATATTCAATAAGCTGCGATATGTTGCCTGAATTAGTTGGAACGTTGCGATGAAGAGACCAAAAATCCACGTCAATTGACATCCTCATCAAAGGCAATATGAAATCAGCATGCTTATCAGTCGGTAAAATCTTGTGAGCTGGCATTACATCAACTGGTGTCGAGGATTGGCACCGCAATGAACAACATAGAGAGGAATATCGTTCTGATAGATCAAAACACTTTCTTCATTTTTCTATTTAGTTTCCATGTACTGAAACATATTTTCCCCAGCGTTTTGAAAATTTCCTGGTTCCGTCGGCATAAAAAGCTGAAGACTGGGTCGATAACCAATTGCGCACAAAAAGTTCAAGTTTAATTGCGTCTTTCCCTTTATTGGTGCAGCCTCATGGCTTAGTTGCCATCACTGACTGATAAAACATTCTCCTTCTTCAGCGTAATGTGCCAATAACTTCAGGCAAATTTCCAAAACGTGCGTTTCCTTGATCAGGAGAAATTAGCCGAAGAACCCATCGTACTGAGATCTTTGGGAATCAAAGTTCCTTTCTGATGATGCAATACACACTCCAGTTCCTTAGACCTGCTAAAGAAGCAATTTCGTCAACGGTAAGGTGCCGGCTTTGCTGCAAATGCTCCTTAACTGGACAAATTTTTTCGTCAGTGAGTGAAGTTCGAAGGGGCCGATCGTGACTCTGATTTTAAACCATTTCCGTGCCACTCGTACACGCGTGGTTTGGAAAGAGTTTTAGCCCCGAGTTGCAACCGTAAACGTGTTAAAATTTCTGAAAATTTCACTTCTTCTTACGTCAAAACTTCTATAATAATCAGTTGCGCAACAGAGTATGAAGCACTTGCTCACTCAGAGCTCTAATATAGACTGAAGAGGGACAATATTGATAGTAGGTGCCAAAGTAGAGTAGAGAGATCCAGAAGGAATTCGTGGGAAAAATTCAGAGCATTCCGGTCCTCCAACAACGCTTGTTAACCAAATTCCCGTTTATATTCGGGTGACCCTCGTATATTGGGACGAATGTTTCGAGTGTGTAATTAACAAGGACAAGTGGTCACTTTTCGCAACAAAAGAGTCCTAGGGGGGATTGAAATTACACATATTAGATAGATGGATATATCAAGTCGTGTAGAAGTCCGTGGTTCCCTATGGAGCACTTGTATGACGGTCAAACGTGGAGTAGCGGCAAGCGGTCAAAAAACTTTCCTCGCTTCAAAGACTCAGCTGAATCTGCATTACAGATATCTTGAAGAACACACCCACATTTGAGCTAAAATGTTGCTGCAATCGCTACCTTTTGGGGCTCGTGATGAAACGAAAAGTGAAGTGTTGTGGCTTGAGTTGAACGGCATGTGGGACTCTATGGGATGCAAGCATAGAAGAATTATAAATGTAATCACAAACTGTCACTCAAATGATGCTTCGATTTCAAAATCGAGTCCACGATAATTCGGGAGGACTGCAATCATTGCAATGATAATCATCTGAGGAATCATATACTTGGGACTGGACTGGGGTAAGGATACATGAGGTGAACCCGAAGCACGACATGTTATAACCCCTAGGTCAATACTCCACTATTTTTCAGACGGAGGTATACGAGTATGCAATAAACCTAAATGTAAAAGAGAATCTATTGGGAAAGTACGAACGTGTTAAAATCCATATCATTTTTAACAATTAGGAGGTGATGTCTCCTAAAGTAATCGTATCGCCCCAATACTAAAACTAAACTGGTGTGAGAATTTCAGCAAACCCTTAAACCCCTGCCAAAGAAAGGAAAATAAAACGTTGAAATGGATAGCGGGGAACAAAAGCATTAATGGTAATGAGGGGGCGAATGAACTTGCAATGAAAAGAATCGCAAACATCAATTATGGAACCATGGGCTATACTTGGAATCAGAAAAGTCACAGTTGTGGAAATCATGCGAAACTAGGAGTTTACATAATGATCCCATTGATGGAGGACATCGGTTTGGCTAGAGGAGCAATGAATACTACAGCAGGGACGCCAGATTAAAACAGATGGAATCCTGAATTTAGGTAAACTGAGAAAGAGTACAGTCATTTTAGAGCCCTTTCAAGGGGTTGAAACGAAAGCAAACTAATGTCCTGTGTTGCTACAAAAAGACTGGCCGATAGTCTTATACTTTCGGGGAATTTGGAGTCGGATAAGAAGTTAAGTTGGCACTTCGTTTGTCTACAAGGAAATGCTACTACCATTTACAACTGATTTTTTTTGTTAGCTCCTGATCCAGGCAAGGCATTTCGTAATGCCTTTCTTAAGAATGTTTGGTGGCGAGAACGACTTTTAAATAATACGAAAATATGCAATATAATAAAACAATTTTCCAGTTCAAGACTTCTTTTCACTTGAATGAGTGCCATAAAAGTGATAAAAGGTCTTATGATGTCAATTAGGTGAATTATTTTATTGTTACTTTCATTTCTCACTAATTTTGTGTGACTTTATTTTCTAGAGTATGCAAACATCATTCCTTCATCCATTTATGTATAATAAGTTGAGTAAATACCGAATTTACCTTTTCCACATAAGATGAGATATGAATATGTAAATATTTAGATAATCAGAAAAGATCGTTGAACAAATTTCTCCATTCGTGTTGATTTTAATGGATCGATTTTGATATCCAACTTTACGAATATATGAATATTGAACGGCGTAATTTTGCATAATTGCTAAAATTAAACAACTAGGCACCCGCTGCTGTGGTAACAATCATACAAATAACATTGCTAATTCTGGCAATGATAACTGAACGCACAAATCATTGGGGGTGATACCGGCAATTCGTAAGGCTTATATAGTCATAATCAGACAAAAATAAAAGACCTCACTAATAGCAAAGTCATGCTCTGCTGTTGATTTTCAGTCATGTTGTTCAGGTTTCTGGTTTTTGTTTTGCCAGATGCTCATGGGTAAAATGTTGAAATCGATTTCATGTAAACTAAGAGCTGACGACAAACAGATTATGATGTACAAGAGAAAGTGACTGATTACTCTGATCAGGTGAATATGATTACATGATTGAAGTGTATAATCTGATTTGCTTTGATCTAGTTTGATCTGGTTGAATAGTGAAGTAATTTGGTCCAATTTTTTTTCGACTCGATTCTCTTTTTGATGCTGTTAATATGGGGGAATTTGAGTGGGTGGTCCTGCTATTTCGTATGAATTACCTGAGGTAATGAGGGTTTAGATAAGACTTGGATAGTGCGTTGTCTTCCACCAATTTAGTTGCATTATCTAAGCACGCTGTAACAACCTGTTAACCTGGTAAAAAAACAGCAGGTTTAGGAATTTAAAGTCGCATGGCACAAGCGGTTGGAACTTGAAGCACACGCCTTTACTCCAATAGATAACCTAAACGGTATGGAGCGAGACTAGTTCTTCGTCCCAAAAAGAGTCCAAAATGACCCCATTGGGTTCAGTGGACCTTGGCTTACTCCTGCTACTGCTGCTACTCCACGCCACGTACTTCAAGCGCGAGCCATTCATCGGCCCTGCCTATATCCTGCTACATCCGCCTTCTAATCAATACATGTACGGATATCTGTTTTGTGCGCCGAAGTAAATTTTAGTCGAATTGTCTTAGAAAAAAGTTGACTTCTAAATCTACCATAGACGGCAATATGCTATGAAGCCGATCCTATGTTAAGATAAATTTTTCCCCGGCACTGCGATGGTAAAAGGAGCAAATTATAAATTCTTCCGAAGCTTTTTGAAATGGAAGACACCTTCGCTACAGCGCTATACTATTACAATGAGAATACTATGTGAAACAACCTTCTAGAAATTAATCATCATCAACGGCGCAACAACAAACTTTCCGGGCTGGATCACCCTCAACCATACGGATTAAGTGACCCGCCCACCGTAACCTATTGAGCCGGATTTTATCCACAACCGAACGGTCATGGTATCGCTCATAGATTTTGTCGTTATGTAGGTTACGGAATCGTTCATTCTCATGTTGGGGGCCAAAAGTTCTTTGAAGGATTCTTCTTTCGAACGCGGCAATTCTTCTTGCTAAGAGCCCAAGTCTCCGAGGAATACATGAGGACTGGCAAGATTATGAGACGTTTCGAGCGGAACACAAGGGATGGACATTATATATGAATGACTCTGTCATATCCTTGAAGGGTAACATTTGAAGGACCGTCATTCACGTATTCTCTTTAAAAATCCATCTTAGTGACCCAGTTATATGATTTTACTGAACCTTCATATTCCAGCAGAACCCTTAAACATTTTATGTACGAGTATCTAAAGATACTCTCACCCCAGGCCTGCTTCTTAGAACAAACAAAATTCAAATTATGACCTTTGTACGTATCTCTTTCAAACACTCAATTCCAGTCAATCAACTATACATCAATTTGCCAAAGACTCAGTAAAAAATATAAGGTCACGTCATGTCTTTTTCGTTTCTATCTCCCAACTTTTTGCATAGAAGAAAACAAACGTATCTAAGCCGTCACCTTGGTCTACATGAAAATTTAATAAATTTGCATGTGACACGCAAAGTTTGAAACGTGCAATAGACAATTTCAACGACACTAAAAATTCGAAAGACACTTCAAAGAGAGGAAAATATATTGTAATTAATGCGTTACCCATTCTATTGAGTGATTTGTCGAATATTTATTTACGATTATTGTTTGCGTCATCCTTTTACGTGCCTGTAATGGTGTTCAATTTATTTTTGCGACTTTGTCCATTTTGGATCATTTGAGTAATTAAATGATTTCATTTTGGAAAATGGTGCTGTCTTTGATGCTTAATCGGAAATGCATAGTGGAGACTAGGGAGAATGTGTATGGATGGTTGAAAAAAAATTGGTAGACCCCATGTTGAACGTTTGATTTTTGGCGGTAATAGAAACAATCTTTGGTCCTTGCCTTATAAGTTTCGCGCAGTAATTATCTCTCTCAAGTGGTTAGAGCGCTGAGTTTTCGTAGCGGAAGGTCGCGGTTCAAATCTCATTGGTGGCAGAGGGATTTGTTACCGTGACTGAATGTCGGATACCAGTCGACCCAGCTGTGAATGAGTACCTGAGTTAAATCAGGGTAATCATCTCGGGCGAATGCAATGTTGTTACGGTCTTGAATAAAGTGCTCTAACACACTTCAAGGGCCCTGATTCGATATGGATTGTTGCACCAACGAAAAAAAAAAATTATCTCTACGATATCTGAATACTACATTTTTTAGATAGGCGTTCTCGCTTCTGCTACTATACACGGTCGTGTCGAATTCTGAAGATTATATAAGCCAAACGAGAATTACATATCTATCGGCTAATTATGGTCTTGCTACTTCCAGTACTACAAGAAAATAACGCTTGCATTCAGCAAGCGCTCGTGGTATAATAGGAAACTGGTCTTCTGAAAGGATTTTTTCTACAAAAGATATGCTGCTACCTAAACCCGATGCAGAAGATTATACCCAGACGCCAGCCTTTACTTTTAGCCATTGGTGGTAGTCAGGGACAATATTTCAGTTGAAGGTTCCATTATACTGCCGCTTTTGTCGCAGTGGAAGTAGCGCCGATGGAAGCTAGGGTTCTAAAGTCCCAGCAAAGTTAACCATTATTCACTTCTTACGCAGCATTAGTTGTCCTTTAGCATTAAAATTTCTTGTTCAGTACTCTGTGGAGTATAAAACATCAACACCGTTTCTTTTTTGTTTGCGATCAAATATGCCTAGAAGGAGTCACGAATGAAAAAATGGACCGGTTTGATCAAATCCAAAGCTTCTTTCCACTAATATTCCCAACTTCAATGAAAGAGAGTCTGTAGGAAACACTCAGAATTGTAGGAAACCCACTCATGGAATCACATTACGATAATGCTCCCCTACTCCCCTGACTGCACTGTTTATTTGTTATACTCCAAGCAAGGATGAACAGAGGAAATGATTTATGAGAAGACACGTTTAGCCCAAGTCTTCGCGTTGGTCTCCCCACTTCACAAGCGCCAGAACTCTCAGTTGACTTGTTCGCTTTGCAGGGAAATCAGATTTTAGCCAGACCATGCGTTCGTGTCACAAATTTGATACCTTCCATGTTGTTGAAGGTAGTTCAGCCTTTGAGAAGAGATGCATTGGAGTCCGCATTATCAAAGATAGACTCATGAAACTCTGCACTAGGAATAGGGATAGACATTTGCGAGTGGTGGATGGTAGAGAGCTCAAGTTACTAAGCATCGTAGTAAGAGGCACTCAATTCCAACTTCGAAAGAAGGGGCAGCAAGTCTTTGATCCGAATTGTGTGTATATGAACAGAATGATGCTGACCAGAATATCAAACATCGAAGATAAACAGTCGCAATAAAAGCATTAACTGTAGTTATCTTCCTCCCACCCTTTCTTTCGACTGTTCTTTGTAACGCAGTTTATAAATATTCTGAGAAATTGACGTAATAATTTTGCAGCTGCACTGCAGAAACTGGCAGATGGAGGATAAACACTGTTGTCGTGTCATGTCCAATATAATTTCACGATTTTCCCACATTCTATCTGTTCAATTCAACATCTTGAAGATTACCTTGAGCTTCTCAAGTATTTATTCCCTAAAGTACGAAAGTAGATGCCAAGTTTTTCTCATATTTTTCACTTTTTCTCCCTTTAATGGACTTCACCTGTGGTGATTTCGAAAACTCCCTCATACGAATCGACAGTGTTCATTCCTTTTATCTTAAAGGATAGGTAGGTAGGTATCAGCGGCCGCACCGAGTAATCCGATTAGCGCTGTGATAAAAGCAAAGGGGCAGAGTCCAGCCAGGGCCAGCCCGTAGCATTCACGAAGGATAGTGGCTATCTTAGCCTGCAACTAGAGGTCTCCTTGAAGTCCCCAAAGAATTGTTTACCTAGTCTCCGTAGCTTGACTTCAGTTAGAGCTAGGCAATCGCGAAAAAACTGCCTGAGGGTTTCCCTCCCTCCTCCCTGAAACTTCGGCGATGCAAATTATAGAATAGGCCGAGTCTGGCGGCATGGTCCCTAATAGATCAGTGCAGACCGTCGTAATCTTGATGAATTTGTACGCGTCTGGCACAAAAGCTTTTTGTGATCGAATCTTATTAGAGGCTGGCCAAATCTCCTTGATATGGCGCAAGCCTTCGCGATCTGAAGTCGGTGTGTCTGTTAATTAGTACGAGTAGATTCCACTACTGACAGTCGCCAGCGGAACACAAACTGTGTCCATCGAGGGACTGCCAAGAACAGAGCCCCGCATATCCTAGCTAATGAAATTTTGAAAGGTACTCGTACGAAAATTAAAAACTGCTTGACGCTTGATGCTCCCTTTTAAAAACGAACCCCTGAACGATGATGTTGAAGAAAATTTCTCCGCAAAAGAAAAACTGTTTTGTAACTACTTGTCTTATTCCTATTTCTTACCCATCTTTTCCCAACACGCTTGCTTCCACTAATCGGATTATCTCTTTTTTCCGACGTTCTTAGTTTCCTGAACTATTTATTTTTTGATAAAAAAAGTTGTCTTGTTTCGAGAATCATTCTTCAAACAAGACTTCCTATAATTTTTCCTATTTGTGAGACTAAAAGAAACACATAAGGGCCAACCGTAGCCAACTCCCTAACTTCCTACGGGCTACGGTTGGCCCTTATATGTTTCTTTTATTCTCACAAATAGGAAAAATTATAGGTAGTCATGTCTGAGGAATGATTCTCAAAGTGAGACAATTTTTTTTATCAAAAAATAATAGTAAAGGAAAGTAAGAACGTCGGAAAAAAAGATAATCCGATTAGTGGAGGCAAACGTATTAGGGAAATCGCTGAAAGAACTGAAAGATCCTCCCGAAATCTGGAAAAGCGAGACTATCTTTTTTTATCATACCTATTATTGGCGATTCAGAAGATTCACTACTACGTTGAACTCCTTCCACAAAACATGTTGATAATGCTAATTTCTACCAAACTCTCTAAAATAATTGGTTTTAACCTATTTAGTCCAGCACGTTAAACGTTTGACTGTCGTCAAGTCTGCAACAATATAAAATCAGACGGGGCTAAGTGTATCTGTTGCATTAACCGTATTAGATTTAGGACCCCTTTCGACATAAGTGCTAGTCCATTTGAGAAAAAAGATTATTCATCTATTGATGACTTTCCCATATACTGTTTTATGATCTCCTCTCCTTCATATTGGCATTTCAAAGTTACTATCTGCTGACGTTTTGCACCTAACCCCGTCAATTCAGTTAAAGGTTTGGCTTACTTCCTAGAGAGGCTTTGTAAATTCAAATTTGCTTTATTCTGCACGAATATTTCCGCCAGGTCATCATATCTATTTTATTGTATTCGAATTTTTTGCAGGTGATTTTGGTTTCATTTGTTCACAACTGGAAGGCTATTCCGAGACCTTCGAATGACCCACTCATCTTCCATTACGATTTCTCCTATTTTCTAGGTCTACGTCGATTATGGCTTAGAAGGTTAAGAGCCTCTCAATCTACACGAGCGACTTTACTCCCGTCCTTGATTTAAACTAGGATTCGAACACTGGAGCTTATCCTTATCCCATTGCTGGAGATTCTTCAGTTAAGGACCAAAAATTGCAGGGTTAGAAAATTTAAAGCAGAATCCCATCGGCCCAAAGGGAGGAGGGAAGGGAGGTTGCTCCAAATGTAACTAGGGTTACCGCAATTTGCAAAGTTCATTCTATGTAATGTAGTCCTCTAAATCTAGAGTTTATAACAAAACAAACCAACATTCATTACATCATATTTGCCTCCAAATTATAGATTGCTCCCCCATAAAACTAGGACACCTTTTCTGCTATCATTTTGCAATGCAAAGAGTGTACCCACCAATAAGCAACTGGCACGTTTACACCTTTATAATTTCGAACAAAAAACTCATACACTTTTTATTATACCTACGAATCCCTGTTTGCCGTACTTATAAATTTAAGCATTGGCCCATAGCCATTTTTATATAGTACGAAAACAGCCCGCGACACTGCATGAACTCTATCTTAAGGTGCGCGTATACATGAACACATATACATATAAATTCAAATTTGAAATTCATTCTGGCCTTTTCGATGGAATTGTTTGATAAATTCACTTAGTTTACTTATTTACTGGCTGCTTTGCATTAGTCTTTTGACTTAGTTCTGTCCTACGGATATGGAAAATATAGTCCCAGTTTTAACGCGACAGTGTGCAATGCAAAATTCAATCAACCACTATCGGTGTCACCTGTAAATTGTGTAGTTAATTCACCAGTAAATATCTTTTTGTGAAGTACGTGCACTAAGTAAATTGAATTTCACGCGCACAGTAAACGATTTTTATGGAGAAAAGTGTAGTACAAACAAATTAAAAAGATATTACGACCAATTTGGAGCTTTTTGCCAAAGTCAGAAAGCAAATTTGTACCTTGTTAAAGACATGATCCAAGTGAGTGCTTGTATTATTTTGATGAAGTTCTCTTACAACTACATAGCATATTCTGTACTTAAAAATGGGAACGACTTTCAATTCCATCTGTTTAAATTTATCTATAGATTTCCGTGATTTTCTGTTGTACAATGAACAGTGATTAATTAACAAAAGTTGGAGCGCTGCACAATAATTTGTTTAATTACGATGAACGCCAGTACCTTCATTTTTAACTCCCCTTACTGAACCCTCGGAATATCAGAATTGTAAGGCAAATAGAAAGAGTAATTAGTTGTTTGATTAACAATTCTATCGGGACTACTCCGTAAAAGAAAATACAATTCACCTACTATCACACGCATTTGAATCGAACCTAATTCAATTTTCTAGTGAACACAATTGCATTTGATATTCCATTATTAATGAAAGTCAGCAGTTAATGCATGACAGAAAAGGCCTTAATTCATTTTTCAGATAAATAATACATCGTTTTTCATCCCTTGTGAGCAGTTGCTTGGATTTTTTAGGATTTTTATTTTGACTGCAATTTAATACATCGCTGACTCCTCCTGTTCTAGAGGCACGCAAATAGACTCCCTTGAGTCTACTTGCTCTGGCATCTAAAACAATAATCTACTCAATTTCAATTCCTCTCCTTGAATGATGTACATTTGCTATCCAACCCGAAACAATCCGAAGTATTTACTCAATTCCTAAAGCAAAAAAAAAAACAATGTAACCAAAATGTATCGATATAATAGGATTCCAATATAATGTTGAAATCTATGAGCAATATCGAGACCATATAGCCACAGGCAAAACCAGACCAAGTAGGCTGCGGTATACGGGTCACTCAATCCAAATAGACGAGGGAGAATCTGCCCAGAAAGTCTATAAGGACAATATCCAAAAGAATTTTCTTAAAAATATTTTTCCTTCAGAGTTATTTTTATTCCCCATTCCTTAATCCGTTCAAGCAAAAGTCGGTGTCCTTTTCCCCGAAATGGTTGCTTACGATAGTAATAGCCTCGTCGTTTCAAGAAAATCTGTTCTCTCATTGCAATTTTTGACTGAGGGATCGTAGGGGCGAGTCCAAGTGAGTAAGGATGGTCAAGCAATTTAAAACATAATTCCTATATCAATCATCGTTACAATCGCTGAGGTGTGAAAACGCGCATTGTCTGGACAGGACATTTTCTTTAATGTGGCGGTTTCTTGGCAATTTCTGCCTTCTGGTTGTCAAGCAATGATTTTTAACCTTTTTTCAAGGTAATCGGTTAACACAATTGCATGGCTATCCCAGAAAACAGCCACCACTTCAATCGAAAGAACGGCTTTGGGGTTGTTTCTCCCTTTGCAGCCCTGATTTTATTTGCTTTTGTGCTACTGAAGTATACTAGTGTATTTAAGTTTCATCTAAAGAAATCAATCGGCGCTAAAGTTCTGATTTGTTGCGTCTAAACTACAGCAACAAAGCATTAGAAATGTTCATTCAAACACGTTTTTGGTCCGGAGTAAGATCAAGTTTCTTATGTCTAAATCTTCATTGAAAATGTGACAATCACGTGCTTTGAATATGATCATGGCTCGGATATTTCCCTGACCTTCATTCGATGGTCATCTAACACCGTTTGTAGTAATGGGTACAGATTTTTCCCTCTCAAATGTTCAGCAACCTGAATTCGAATGTCACAGAGTTCCTTTACACGACGTCCAAATCGTCTTCATTTTCTGGGGGTGAAATGCAAAATACAAAAGTACATCGACTCATACAAACAATTGTTGAAATTGCTGAATATCTATCAGAGCATACGTCTTCATATTGAAGTCAGTAATTTTTCAGGCAGCTCACGTATGCTAAGGGACGACAAGCTAGGCTCTAGCTTCGGTGGAATAATTTGTCAACTGTGACGAATTCCCAAATATAACATTATCAATGGCCCAACAACCCAATTCGAGCCTTGACCTCCAAGATAATTTGCCTCCAGTTTTCCCAGTCTAATGACTGCGAGCGCGGCAAACGAGATCTCCCACCATTTGTGATGTTTTATTGTCTGAAGATTTTATTGACTGTTTTCTTTAATTACCAAAGAATTTGATTTTTTAGTTGTCAAAACTTTTATTTTTTTTTTTTTTCAAGCATCAATGTTATTTCCTTCAAAATAGTTCCCTTGAGCAGTTACACATCGATGGAGACATTTTTCCCATTTTTGGTAACAGCGCTAGAAATCTTCAATTGGTATGGCCTTCAGTATGTTCGTTACACGTTTTTGGATGTTTAGAAAACAGTCCCCAAATGACGTCCTTTAAGAACATTTTTCAATTTAAGAAAAAGCCATAGGGACTGAGGTCAGGGGAATAGGGCGGCTGGGGAAGTCAAATATTCTGTGAAGGAGAGGACAGTGCGACATGGAACGCCTATTTGTTTGCAATGACTGGCCATACGCGAATAACTCTTTTTCTGAGCCTTTCAAGGACGTCTTTATAAAAATTTGTTTGACAATTTGTCCTGGAGGAACAAATTCTTTGTGGACGATTCCTCTTCTGTCAAAAAACAACAACAATTTTCTGATCTTCGATTTGCTCATTCGAACTTTCTTCTGTCGAAGAAAGCTTGTGATGTGCCACTGCTCTCTTTGTATTTTAGTCTCAGGATCGAGTTTGAAAATCCATGATTCATCACCGATGGATGTTGTTAATCTCATTACTTTTCTGCCACACCTCGTAGTACACTGCGAATGCCTGCCACCGGGCCAGACAGTCAGTAAATAATATTACTTGTTTGTTTTGAAGCGTTTGAAGAATGTTGTACGTCGTAAACGGTCGGAATTGTAGGGCGACAATTTGTGGATTTTGCACGACGGTAACGCACTGTCGTATCGAGCCAAGTAAATACCCATAGTGCTGATCAGGTAGTAAGGTTAGGGCCGCTTCGGTCAAAAGGAACCAAACGAAAGTGGAAAACATCGGACCACATATGTGTGGTTCCCAGAGGAAGTTCTATCCTGAACTTCGAGCTTGAGGTAGCCTCTCTTCTGACAGGACATAGTAACTTGAATGAGACTCTCTTCTCGCGGAACCTTGCCTCCAATCAGGGTTGTATTCTATGTAGGGCAGATTTAGAGGACTGATTTCATATAATCTGTGTCTGTCCGGCGTAGTGTAACATCCGCAATCTGTACGACATAGGCGTTCAAGTAGTGAACGGTATCTATGATTCGTTATTTTCGTTGTGCCGGGACTTAAAATCCAAATATTAATCGAATCGCAACATATGGTAGATAATATCTCTCAATCTCGCTAAAGCGTGCACGCAGAGCAGCGTGATATGGGCACAATTGTAGCCACCATGAAACTCCCACCTGGGGGCGAACCGCAAATAACCAGCTCATGAACATATCCCCAGGAATTATCATGGAATGTATGCTCTCAGAGAGCTATCCCGGTTCCCATGGTGCAAGAGGCTTCGTGGCAAAAACCACTTCAGATGAGTCCCTTATAAAATGGGGTCTCGTCGCCTTCTTCGAATACGTGCATATCATTTCTTTCTATTGATTGAGGGTGTCCTGAACCCTCATCTATAGCATACCAAAATCCTTCTCATTTCAGTTCATATCATTGCCCTAACTTTGATGGCAATTAATACGGTTTTTAAGGTGTCTCTTTGCCTCATCAAACCCCCTCATAAACATTTCTTCTGACGAAAATATTTAATAAGATATTTTCAAAGGTGATGTACCCGTAGTCTTAAAAAAAATTTTTCCTATACTATTCTCGAGAGTCAAATAGTATACCATGGAACGAGCCCGTTTCTTTTCCAATCCGTGATGGATATAGATAAGTCGAGCTGTTTTTTGTACATTTGTGACGTAGCTGGTTAGAATTAACTAGTAAATGATTGATATACGAAACTGAAAATTTCGCACGAAGGCGCTTAAAATTATATAAATATTCAATAAACGACAACGTGAGCTGTTCCGAAGTTTCTCGAATACTTATTGAACCGTAAAAAGTTGATAAGAATGCGTTCTTAGTAAATCCGCATAAAAAATGTACCTTGAACACACGACACAACGAAAAATAGCTTGTTTAATAAATAGTCATTACATTTCCATTATTTAAATTCAACATAAGCAAGTTGTTGACAATTCAAAAAATAAAAATATTCAATAATGCTTTGTGTTTGCAGTCGCGCATTCCCTCGAAGATTTAATGAATGCGTTGCCGTTCAACCTTAATGATTTGTTTGTTCAGACAAAATTCATTTTCCATAATTTTAATTACCGACATTTCGATAACCTTTGTCTTTCATCTTTTCAGTTTCTATTCACCACCTTATCATCATCATCGACACGTGCGGTAAGCAGCATTAAGAAGATGCCTTGCCCATTCTTGAGTCGTCTGAGTACAAATTTTGTACGCAACTATGCTCCTGCACTGCTCCAAGCCTATGGAGCTCAATGTCCAGTTATGGCACGAACGGTCACCTCTATGGGAGGTAACAATAGTGGCCCTGGTGGAGTCAATGTTGGAGACAATACGACCACTAACAATCTAATTGATGCGGCCGTTCAACAAGCTCGTAATATTAGCTCGTTGTCGACCGTCGAAGAGGAGAAGGTTTCAAACCTACCGGTGGATAAGAAATGCCCCTTCCTCGCCGATACCAAGGCGTCTTCTTTGATTAAAGAAGTTCGCGAAGAAATTCAAGACATTCCTATCTCATCGGACCGAACTACATTTCCATATGAGACATTTTTCCATAATCAATTGATGAAGAAGAAGAAGGACCATTCCTATCGCGTTTTCAAGAAGGTTAATCGATTGGCGGGCGAAGGTCAATTCCCCCGTGCATTCGAGTATTCGAGCGGAGAGAAACCGATAACGGTGTGGTGTTCGAATGACTATCTGGGCATGTCTTGTCACCCGGAAGTCAAAAACGCTGTCCGGGAAGCATTAGAGAAGCACGGTGCTGGCGCCGGTGGAACCCGTAATATCTCGGGCAATTCGCTTTTCCACGAACGTTTGGAAGGTCGCCTCGCTGAACTGCATCAGAAAGAGGCAGCTCTGCTCTTCACTTCCTGTTTCGTTGCTAACGATTCGACGCTATTCACATTGGCGAAATTGCTACCAAACTGCCATATTTTCTCGGATGCCGGAAATCACGCTTCAATGATTCAAGGAATCCGCAACAGCCAAGTACCGAAGCATATATTCCGTCATAACGACCCGGCTCATTTGCGAGAACTCCTATCGAAACTCGATAAAAACGTTCCGAAAATCGTAGCATTTGAAACGGTTCATTCTATGACTGGAGCAATATGTCCTTTGGAAGAACTATGCGATATAACTCACGAATTTGGCGGCTTGGCGTTTGTTGATGAGGTCCACGCGGTTGGTTTGTACGGTGAGCATGGAGCGGGTGTTGGCGAACGCGATAATCAACTGCATAACATGGACATCATCTCTGGAACCTTGGGAAAAGCATTTGGCAATATCGGTGGATATATCGCGGGAACTTCTCGGTTGATTGATACAATTCGTTCCTACGCTGCTGGTTTCATTTTTACTACTTCACTGCCACCAACTGTTCTATGCGGAGCGTACAAAGCTGTGGATATTTTGGCTTCTGATGAAGGAAGAGAGTTGAGGGAGCGCCATCAGGATAATGTGAGATATCTAAGGAATTTGTTACAGCGCGAGGGATTCCCGGTTGAGCATACGCCCAGCCATATTATACCCGTTAAGGTGAGTGTAATTCTACTAAGTAATTCTATGCGTTTGATATAGTCCACTAGATTTTCTATCGAATCTAAGTTGAAGATACAATGCCAGCTCTAAATACTTTTATTTTCTAATTCCAGCTTGGCGATCCGCAAAAATGCACACAAATCTCGAACATGCTTATCCAAGACTATGGCCACTACGTTCAAGCTATCAACTATCCAACGGTCGCTCGTGGTGAAGAAAAACTTCGTTTAGCACCGACTCCATTCCATACACGTCCAATGATCGATACGCTCGTAGGTGACATGAAGAAAGTCTGGAAACGCTTGGAACTACCATTGAACGGGCCAACATGTTCGGAACAATGCTCTTTCTGTAGCCAACCTGAACTATTCAACTTCTATGAAACTCGTGTTCGTGGCAACAATTACACTTCGAAAATCGCATGTGCAATTCCTAATTGCCCGAGAATGGTGTCAGCAGCGGCATAAGTATTAGATGATGCGCTGGTAGAGAAGCAAATCTCTTGGGCCTATTGTAATGACCCGTCCGAGATTTTAATTGTAGATGAATTATTGTCACTGTTTCACGTGTTTTTTGGTCCAATTGGAGTAGTTCAATTGAAATTTATTACACTTTGTATTTTTTTAAATGTTTTCTAAATGGCCTGGCCTCCCTATCACTTGGATAAAATATCTAAAATTTCTTGTAACCTAATGCAAAATATGTGACAGTTATTTGTATGTGGCAATAGCGTTTGAGACGCTTCAAATAACAGAAATTTTTGGTTAATAAATGGTGTTCGGAGCATGCATGATTATATTTCGTCTTTTATTTCGGAATTTTCAGGAATTGTAATCGTTTTCAATAGAACTTGCCATTGAAAGAAGTACTTCGAACTACAGTTTGTTTTGATTAGAAAGAAAGTTGCACACAATGAAGATCAGGGGATGCGCAAAATATGCAAAAATGTAACAGGAATTTAAATATTCCTTTGGTACAGAGGCCTAAACACCCTAGAAGGGCACGCCTCAATTCCAATGCCTAGAAGAGAGCAGAGGCGTTTAATAATAATAATAATCGTTGGCGCAACAATCCATATTGGATCAGGGCCTTGAAGTGTGTTAGAGCACTTCATTCAAGACCGTGACGGTACACTAGGAGGCAATGTGGTCAGCATTACGCTCGCCCGAGATTATTACCCTGATTTGACTCAGGTACTCATTCACAGCTGAGTCGACTGTTATCCGACGTCAAATCACGATACAAATTCCACTGCCACCAGTGAGATTTGAACCGCGACCTTCCGTATGACAGCCTAGTGCTCTAACCACTGAGCTATCCGGACAAAGGCGTTTGCACGACGTAAAATCTTTCAAAACTAGCCACCCGAATCAACGACACCAGTGATTCCGGCGCGAAGGTTACATCGGGAATGCTTCTTTCGCGGCCTGAAGGTGTCAACAACGCTTTCTTCGTCAGAAAATTGGCATGGATCCGCCATTGGATTTTATGGAGGCTGGATGAGGCACGTCGCATTCAACTGCGTTGTAGCATTAGCATTATCGCCTACTTAAGAAGACTCGCTGTCTGGATATAGTGGTATCATGTTCCCATAATCTACCGGATAACTTGAATGACTCCCTTTACGGGAAAAATCGTTTGTAAGGGTTCGCAAACACATACCCCGCCAAAGCCTTAGCAGCCCAATTGGAAAGCGCGACTGATCATCCTAGAAGTACCTTCATTCCCTGATTCATCTCCTCATTGCTATATATTTGAAATCATGCAGATATACATCCAATAGAATGTCGTTTCTTTGATAATAATATAGCTCAGTCGCGTCTATGGTGCGGAAGCCGATATGCTTTAGGGAGAGTGGGCATTAAAATGAAATGGTCACACAGTTCCATCCCTACAAATGGTATTACGTGTCAACGAAATCAATCATATATAAATGAAATTTTCTTCGAAAGCGTATAAATTTAAAAGAAACTGGTAGGTAGCGTGCATTGGGAGGTATACATATGAGAACTAGGAAGAAGTGTTGGTCTACCAATTGTAGATTTCAGGATGATGAAGCAAGTAGTTTACCCGTCTACTTTGCAACGCATCATCTTGGATGCCTAAGACCAATTGAAATAATGTAAAAATTGATTGCATTATCAGACGCAACACTGTAAACAGCTAGAATGTTTATTTGATATAAGGAACGGATTGAAAATAAAGTACATGGTCGACAACATCAGACCTTGGAACATACTTAAAGACAACTGACGTCTGAAAACTTCCGAAATTGCAGTACAAGCTTTCATAAGCTGGTTAGTCGATGCTATTGGAGCGCCAGAATCTTTCGGCTCTCTCCTAAATTTCTTACAAGCTTCAAGTATACATAGGCTCATTACCTTCAATAGACGCTTTTTGGGAAATGTTCGTTCAACGTCACCTAGCGTGGTTTTTGTTACCAGGTGGCTCCTTGTGCATACCCTACTCACTTGTTAAACTAATTTATTTAACCTTGCATTCTATGACTCGAAAGTTAAAAAGCGACTTGCAATCTGAATCCTGTTATTATTGTCCGCGTTAGGAAGTATGTAAGTATTCAATTTCGCATACATCTTATCCAACAATATACAACTTCGGTCACAATTAATGATTAAGAGAAATGACGCTTACATTCAATATGAAATCTATATACAATGGAACCTCGATATTTTGTATCCTGATTGCTCGTATTTCCGGTTAATTCGTGCAAATTTCCGAGCCCCAAAGAAGATCCGGATAGCTGATATGTATGCGTATATAAAACTGTCTACTGAAATAATACCACATATATATTTCCTATCCATAGCAGTGTTTAATTTGAAGTTTCTAGCATCAACACTCAGTTTCGTCTGTTATGGCTGGCAATTAGGAAAGATATGAATTCTGTTCAAGAAATGAAAGAATGACATCATTAGATCATTATTGCTCACAAATAAATCTCCTCGATCTGAAAATTGTCCAGCAGGGGTCGACAGCTGGTGCGAATGTCGTCAATCCACCTTCAAGCATCCTGTTGATCGGTGAAGAAGTTGAGAATGAACTTTTAATAAGGTACTTAGGTAATTGCATACAAAATTCAAATAAGTCTTTCAACTCAACAGTATGGCGCATAACTCCAAAACATCTGCACTCAGATGCAGACTGTGCAATGCAGGATATTCACTAATTTCAGCACCACGCTTTTATTGGATCTGAAATTGGCTGGATAACAATGTAAAAATAAGGATACGCAACGAATGGAAACGGGAAACACGTGGCACTCATTGTTCAGGAAGAAAGCTCGTACTGCCCGTAAGGTTTTGAAGAAAATGAGGGACTACTATATGGATCAGCAATAATTGATTAGAGGGTAACTACTATAAGTCTTCGAAAAATGGTAACTTTCGGTTTTTGTTTTAGTTCACTCAGAAAAAAAAATGTAGTAATGAAAACTACTCGATTTTTTCGTTTCACAAAAGAATTACAAGCTGCATCTTTCACGCCATTGTCCAGCGAGGCGGCTCATCAAAAAAAAAACCGTCCTTTTGAGACCTCCTAGACAGGCTCCCCCTCAAACTAATTGACCGCTCTCGGACCCCGCTCTCCTTTCTTTTGCAACTAATGACAAAACTAATATTTGCTTCGAAAAGTACCGAGATCTTTAATTTGATACCCCACGCGGCTATATTCGATGAAAAAAAATGTTTGAACACCTCATTTATGTGTATGGTAATCCCTCTCAAGTTCAACGTGAAACAATGTAATGCCGCATATGTCGGAGATCAGTTTCAACCTTTCTGCCAAATTTGGTAAGCCTTTCTAAGAAAAGTGTATGTGGGAGAAAGACCAATGGTGTTAACCTGGTAGTTAACATAGCACTTGACAAAGATAAATGCTGTGCAGTGATACCATTCGTGAAGAACACCTTAAATTTCGCGAGATGGGGAAAAATACTTCAGCATTGCCGACTTCTCAATCGATAGGGTTTGTGCTGCAAATCAGATGAAGGATCATATGGAATGACATGCAGAATTCTACAAAGATCCGTCCTAGGCCCAGTCTTGTGGATAAATATGTATAATGGAGGCTAAATTGATTGTTGCACACCCCCTTGAAGCAGTCCAGCTTTATGCGAATGAAGCAGTCCACCTTTATGCGAATGAAGCAGTTTCCGACATTAAGTCCTGTTTAGAGAACGCTGGTCTACCGCTCGCAGAATATAAGACGGAAGTAGCATTTATCACCAAGCAGAGAAAGTGGACGTCTTTAAGATCAGTACATTCCCAGCCTGCGCTCAAGGATTTAGGTGTAATGATCGACCAGAAGCTAAACTTCAAATCACATGCGGAGCGTGATCGTTAGAATGCTATTATATGTAGAAAAATCGACTAATTACCTATCCGCAAGAAAAAATTCATAAAAACATTGATAGACCAGTAGCTTCCTCCAAACTTCAATTTCTATTTTTCAACGTAGATATATATTTCGGGAGCAACTTACCCTCTTCATCAGTACAAAGCTTTGTAGTTGTAGGAGAAAGAAGCTACTGTCATTTTCGCACCGAAATCACCTTTGTCTCTGCTCTACACTCAACACCGATAATTAACAAATAAAACATTTCTGAAAGTAATGGACATTCGCCCACGAACAAGTTTCATACAGTGAGATATGTCTCCGAAAAAACACAAGATCAGCAAGAATAATCAGGTTGTGCCGAATACACGAAATCGTTTAATTAGAAAAATTCGTTTAACGCAGAACTCATCCTGCTTTGTGACAGTGTTATGGGCTGGCAAGGTAAACACATTGTTGGAATCGCACTCCACACACGGAGTGCTTCAGAATGCGCTACATTCTTCTGAACTTGCGCAATAATAGTGTGGTCGTTGTGGACCCACATGCGCGATGTCGATAACGGCTAGGGTCCGGAAAAAGTAGCATCAATCGAAATTTCATAAGCGATGTGTATTCTTTTTCGTCACAATAAGTGTACAAGACAAAGACTGTTCTGATTATTATTACGCACGCCTGTTGAATTGAAAACACCATCCATGTACCGGCGGCACCATTTGTTCAGCTCTGTCCATGGAAGGGGTTGAGATGCAAATTTGAGATATTTTTCTGTTTGGGCATTCATAAAAAGTGTTTACTTGCGATGAAGATGTCCATCAAATTCTCGTACACTAACTAAACGCCCCGCCTGTGCGGGGATTGCACACACGTTACGGTTGTTTGTCTTATTTTCTTTCTGCTCGACCGGTGGAATCGTGTTTCAACCTGCTCCTGAACAGTCGAAACTGACAGACCAGCTGGATCCAACCTCCGTGCTGGCCAACTGCGGACTGTTCTGGGGTAACTAACTGGCCGGCGAAAAATAAATTTTGCGAGTGAATTTTTTTTTTATTTTTGATTCCATGGACTACAGGGTGCATTATAAAAGTAATACGCATTTACCGGAAAAAATAGGTTTATTCATCCGATTGGTACAGACGGTCACCTCCTGCATCGATACAGCTGCGGAGGCGATTATGCCACGCCTGGAAAGCATCATGAAACTCCTTGATTGGAATGCCTGTCTCCACCGACTCCCAGTGCTTTCCTTTCAGGTCTTTTTTTAGTCAAGGAAAAAAAAAAAAAAGAAAGTACATGGAGCCAAGTCAGGACTGTAAGGAGGCTGGGACACCATGGAGATTTTGTTCTGGGTCAGGAAGTTGGTAACGACGAAGGCCATGTTACTGGGGGCATTGTCGTGGTGGATCTTGAAAACGTCTTTGATGTCAGGCCTGACGCGTACGACCCGTCGTTCCAGTCTCTTGAGCACCTCCAGGTAAAAGGCTGCGTTGACAGTTTGTCCTTGCAGTACAAACTCAAAATTGACGATTCCTCTGACGTCAAATAAGACAATCAGCATTGTTTTGTAGCGAAACTTGCGTGCTTTTTTTCCTCCCGCCCATTCTTGAAGGCATTGTGCCATTTTCCGCATTGAGATATTGAAATGCATCCCTCTTTAAATGCCTATTGAAGCATTTAATAAGCTTCCGTTGTATTCTCCCCAAGCCGCACACAAAATTTGATCCGTACCGCTGTTCCAGTGAGCGCTCCATTACGCAGTGACACAATCGAAAAACAGACTTCGCGCAAAGACAGATCCTAACACTCCTACTGCTCAGAGAAAACTGAGACAAGGCGCAATTTAAAGGGCAGAACCATTCCACAATCTCCTACGTATAGTTGCTTCATAATAAAACAATGCGCATTATTTTCATAATACACTCTGTATAGTATTCTACGCGAACGTACATTACTGACTAATTTGTTATTTAAAATCAAGGATAATCTTAATGTATGGATAAAAGGTTTTGTAAGAGGGTCACTTACCTTAGAGGAAAATATAAATAGATCGTCGACTCCTTCTTCAGCCTTCGTCCCGTTCGGAAGCGGGGTCTTAGGCGAATGCCTGAGAGGGATGAAGTCGAGAGGCTTTTAAATCAACATCTCGATCGTCCACGACCTAGATAACACAGTTGCCTATGTGAATCGTGCTTAAAAACCACTACCGACCAACACGATGCTTCTGCTATTGCTTACAATCATATGTAAAGACTTGCAACTTACAATTTAAATAGAAATATTTATTTAGAGCTTCAAACGAATCTAGCACTCTCCTTTATTACTTGAAAAAATAATACATTTCATATTAAATTCATTATTTACAATGAAGTCATATTTCCCGAATAGTTTTCCTTAATCTTTTGTTATTTTTATAATCACTCAATTTTTGTTTTTTTTTATTTCCAATTAAACAAGATGTTATGCACTTTGGAAAATAATCGCACTGTATCGAATTTCTGTTTATTGTAAAAGTCTTGAAAAGTCTTTTTCCGAAGTTTTTACTTTTTTTTTTGCTCTCATATTGCGCATAAATTTTGGTTTCCTTTTTATATAATTAACATCTCCATCGATAATTGGAGATGGTATAATCACGTTGCATAACTTAAGCCTAAGAAACGTGGGGATGTGTACTTTGTAGCAAAAAAAAATATTGATTAAAGTAATTATAATACATAAAATAAAAAGTTTTATTATCGGTGAGATACATAAATTGTTTTCAACGTTTTCGACTTACAAAAAAAAAAGCTAAACTAAGATATATGGGGAGCAGGGAAGTTAGTTTTGTTTTGTTTTTCATTTGGTATAGCGTTTTCCCGTTGATAATACTAAACCCCTAAAAATCGAAAAGAATTGGAGAGAATAACGAAAATATAAAATTTGACAAATCCTATGCCATTTGATAATTCCTAATCATTAATCTTTATTTTGTAGAATAAAGAATCAGTACCAAGTTTTTTTTCAGAAATAGACGGACCACAATTTATCCATTAGCGTCGATGCAACAAGTTGGATAGGGTTCGGATTTGGGTCTGTAATTCTGAATCCATTTTGCTTGCCTCATCGTCCATATTACTTTTCATATCCATAAGATCGGGTAAACGATCTACATCTTTGATGTTCAACATTTTTGTAAAGAAATCTGTCCACACGTGTTTTTTCAAATATCTGAACGTCGGGGGAGAGATACGAGTTTAAGAACTTTAATTTCATTTCAATTTCATTTTGGTTGAAGATAGTTAAATGCGATTTGGGAAAAAAGTGGAGATTTTATAACAAGCGGAGTATGCAGCTTTGATTACATGTTGTTATGCCCAGAAAACCAGACAAAATTTAAAGCCAGTAAAAAGCTAAAATTAAAAATGAGATCGCACTAACCTTGGCAGTTTTTGTTTTATATCCCACGCTCCGAATTTCTTAACCACTTGCATATATTCGCCAAAAAGCATCACATGAACAGTTCCGGCTACACAAAAGTAATCAGTCTGATAGGACCAATGACGGCCTTCTTGCATTTCAATGCAAGTGAATCCATCGGTTTGAATAACCTGAAATTTTCAAAGAAAAATTTTGTCATCTTCCGGATACACAAATTTCGTATTTTTTACCTTCTTGAATTCAGTTCGTTCTGGGAACAACGTCATGTCAATAGCACATCCAAAATCTATTAGCCTCAATGAAGGAATATGCGAGTCTGAGCACGGCCTGTGTAGAAACAAGAACAATGTTAAATATCTGTATCTTAAATTCCCCAGGTTGCAATCAAAACTTACACTTTCATCAATAAAAAGTTATCCGGCTTGATGTCAGCATGAATAATCTGACAGGAATGTAGATGGCTCACCACATTTAGGATTTGACTACTAAAATGCATCACAAGACTCTCGTGCATAACCTGCCAATGAGATTTCATAAAAACTCGCCCGAACTAAAATTGTAACGTTTCTCATACCTTTTTTGTTGATTGCCTAATTTTATTATTAATATCTAATAAGGAACCATATGGAGAGAACTCCGTTACGAGAATACTAGCATTCGGCGCGATAATAGCCGATGACAAGTCCATGAATCCTGAAAGCTAGAAGCAAAAAAAAATCCTCAATAAGGCATGCTTTCCTACGCAAAGCGCAGTTACTTACAATATCATAATTTGTAATCCTCTTACACACTTCCGTACAAATATAAATCTCCCAAATATTCGGGGGCTTCTGATATTTCAAAGCGACAACCTGTCCTGTATTCATATTCGTCGCCTTATATACCGAACCATACGAGCCTCTACCAACTTCCTTCTCAATGCTATACGGCACGTCAGCCAAGCTTGTAACCTTCACATTCGCCAGCTTGGGGATCGGCGTATTCACAACTTTATACGTTTCATTAACATCGCGACTGGGAAAGTCGATCTTCGTCAAAAACGCCTTACACAACTCTGAATTGAAAGGATCTATCGCTTGTTTTGCTAAATGTGTGTCAATTGTGGCGAGAGCTTTGTCTAATCGTTTCTGTTTCAAATCATCATTGTTTTCTGTGGCGAAGAAACTGTTTTGTTCGTAGGAGCACATGGAATCATCGTTTTGTACAGACAAGTTTGACGTGTGTCGTTTAAGGCTGCGATATAAAGGCGTTGATGCTTTTGACGAGTAGGATTGGGAGAGTTTTCGTACTGGCGTTGAACAATTGGACCGATTCGGATACGGGCTTTCGCTGTATGTTGAATTGAAATCGGTATTGGACAGGGAATCATCATTGCATGTCAACGTTTCATTGGTTGCCGTTGAGATGTTTGCATTATCAGAAGATCGTGCTTCACTTGAATGCATATTCGCAATGGAAAGAAGTAAATTGGCATCATCGTATTGGCTTTTCCTAGACGACACATGTTCTGAGGTGTTGTTATTTACACTAGTTGCGGAATACTTTCTCGAGTCATCATATTTATTTACAATTTTCACTTTTTTCACTTTCTTGACTTTTTGTACAGGTGTCGAGTTAGTTGGCATCTGCTGATAGCTATAATTGTTAGACTCTTTCGAGTCGACATAGTAAACTTCGCCATTACTATGGAACCCTTCATTATTCTGTTCATAGCTTTGATAATGTTTCTCTTCGCCAGTGTAAGACTGTTCAGCAGCCGACGTACCATAACTTTCCCCAATACTAACAGAACTACTAAAACTATTCGAGTTTGGCGCTGACTTGTCTCTTTTGAACTTTATGGTGATGGTTTTGTTCTTTGTTCCGGTGCCTGTATCACTGCTAAATCGAATTGTAGATGCCTCGATTTGTTCTTCAAGCTCCCGACCGTAAACTGTGTTGTTAGCAGGTTGATGATTGTACTGATGCTCGTAATGCGTTTGCTGGACTTTGGCAGGTTTGTGTGTGTTGTGCGAAGAAGTGGCAGGTACGGACATTTGCTGTTGAGGCTGCATCTGCTGCTGAGTCATTTTACTATATCGTAATTCTTGCAGCTTCTTTGCCCATTTTCTAGCTCTAATCTCCTCTGGACTGAATTCGATTCCACCACCAGGATAAACTAGATCCTTACGATACACACACCGGCGGTTAGGATCAAAAGGTTCTTCGAGGCAGAGTAATGGTTTCCAGCTTTCGTGATTATTTTTACTAAAACGTACAAAATTTTGTGGCAGTTTTACATTTTCAAGCGGATACTCAATCATCTGTTGAGCATCGTCCTGCGTGTCGTTGTATATATAGTTAAGTGACGAGGAAATCACGTAAGCACTATTCTTCAGATTACATTGATCTGATTCGACATGAGTGTATGTATTCACTGTTTGATGCGCTGCTTGAGATTGCACCGGTGTCGCTTGTTGATGTTGCACCGGTGTCCCTTGTGGGGTTTGGACATTATTTTGAAATTGTTGCCCAGGAGATGGCTGACTCTGATGATTAACTTGTTGAGTTTGAGTATAGTTCTGGCTTTGACTTTGCTGAACTTGGACATAGGCTTGAGAGGTCTCCGTCGCGGGAACGTATTGTTGTTGATTATTCTGGGGAGTCTGAGAATAGCTCTGATACGATTGTTGTGCTTGACTGTAACCCGGATGTTGTGGTATTTGTTGTGTGTGAGAATGATTTTGATGAACTTGAACAGGTTGTGTTTGCGTTTGATTCTGTTGTTGAACCTGCGGCGTCTGTTGGACTTGTGATTCTGAAAAACTATTGTTGCAAGACGGAGATCCTGCCGTAGTTTCCGGTGCATCAGTTTTGATTCTTTTAGAAGGATTTAACGTAGTAATTTGTTGT
The DNA here is from genome assembly GCF_905115235.1 of Hermetia illucens. Taxonomy (NCBI): domain Eukaryota; kingdom Metazoa; phylum Arthropoda; class Insecta; order Diptera; family Stratiomyidae; genus Hermetia; species Hermetia illucens. The sequence continues at coordinate 8,007,369 of NC_051854.1, read as the reverse complement.
CGTTGTTCGATTAAGTGATTTGCAGTGCGCTTTTTTGATGAATTGTCGGTGTACAACATTCGATGTGATAACGACAGACGAAATTTTGTATGGGCCTCCTGCAGCTCATCATAGGGCTCAGCTTTCGCCTAAATAAAACGTTTTGCTTTACAACTTCACTCATACAAAATCAACACTATATTCTACCTGAAATCCTAAATTGTACACTGACTCAGCTTGCTTGAAAGCATTCGCCGAGTCATAATAATGGGCCCAACCAATGTAGAAGCAAGAGCATCGTGTCCCAACTCCTCTTTGATAAAGTATTTGATACAAGTTAAGAGGGTTTGTTTGAAGATCGAGCTGCACAAAACATTTATTAGACCTTCAATCATTTCATTCACTCTAAACCAAACAACTTACATATTTAACCCAAAGCTTAATCATTCGAACGTCTTGTTTGTAAAGCTCGTTATGTTCGAATAATGTTAAGCATTTTTCGAGCGCTTCACGAAATTTATTTTCTGGATCCACGCGCATATTGTAATCATACCAGCAAATGTAATTATACCATAATTCCAATGGATCGGGACCGCTGTAAGCAGCTATTGCGTTCTCCCACGCCCTGTATGGGTTATCATCAATGAAAAAAGGATGCAAATATCAACAAAATGCACTTACCCCTTGTCTCTGAGAAACATTGCTGATTGATCATTTGAGTGCATTTGTGTATTCATCATTACAAAGGTATTACGTTCCAAGATCTAAGCACTTTTGATGTACCTGGGAAAGAACACAAATAATATATATCATATACTTAAAATATTAAACATTTGTTGAACAATTTTCGTGCGTTAATGCTTTCGGAGTATCTATTTTCAGATTGCAGAAGCTCAGGTCATGGACATCCTGTATTTATTACATTAGAATATTTTATATAATTGATGGGATAACATTGCTACTGCTCGATAAGTAGTCACGGGCCACTTTTCACTACAGAAATTTTATCACGAATGTCGCGATAATCAGATATCAAACTGATTGTTTTTTCCAAGCTTTGTTGCCGTCTCCTCCAGTATCTACACAAGACAATTATTTATCAGAAATTGAATTACTTTTCTTGTTTATACTGAGAAGAATAGATTTCATATCTAACAAACAATAGCTAAGTTCATCAAGTTTTTTACATATCCCTTAGCTTTAGTCTCAAGCGCCAGCCGGGTTTTCAGCCATCAGACTTAAATACGTGTCCTTTCTTTTTTTAAGTCATTTTCTTTCTTCTTTTGTAATCGCTTGGTGAACCAAACCTAAAGCAAATAAGCCTAAAAGAGAATGTAGACAGTTTTTCGGGGAATTGAGAGAGTCAATTCATCGGCTAAAAAATCATAAGTCGCCAGGAGCCGATGGAATTACAGCCGAATTGGTTAAATATGGAGGCGACCAGTTACACCAAGTGGTTCATCAACTTGTGCTCAAGGTATGGGACAGCGAATCAATGCCTGACGATTGGCAGCGAGGCATAATCTGTCTCATACATAAAAAGGGAGATATCACACAGTGCAGCAATTATAGAGGTATCACGTTGCTGAGTACCATCTATAAGATATTCTCCGCTATCTTGCTAGGCCGGATAGCCCCATACGCCCAGAACATCATTGGCCCATACCAAAGAGGCTTCACTCCAGGCAAATCAGCAACAGATCAGATTTTCTCTCTGCGGCAGGCGATGGAAAAACTGTTGGAATATGGACAACAGTTGCACCATTTGTTCATCGACTTTAAAGCCGCCTATGATAGCATAGCCAGGGGAAAACTGTACACGGCCATGAGAGAATTCGGTATCCCGACGAAATTAATAAGACTGACTAGGCTGACCCTGACCAATGTGCGAGGCCAGATAAAAGCAGCAGGATCACTCTCAAGACCATTCGACATCAACAACGGTCTACGACAAGGGGATGCGCTATCATGCGTCCTCTTTAACCTGGCCCTCGAGAAGGTGATCCGTGATGCTGAGGTGAATGCAAGAGGTACGATCCTCTTCAAGTCCACCCAACTACTGGCCTATGCTGACGATATCGACATCATGGGAAGAACCACCCGAGACGTTCAAACTGCCTTCATCCAGATCGAGCAGGCGGCGCGAGATCTTGGGCTGCACATCAATGAAGGCAAGACAAAATACATGGTGGCAACGTCAGCACCGAAGACGAATCAACCAACAACATCAAACCGCACTGGTCAAACACAAGCACGAACAAGAATAAGGATAGGGGAATACAACTTTGAGACCGTTGACAATTTCTCCTATCTAGGGTCGAAAATCACAACCGATAACAACTACGATGATGAAATCCGCGCACGGTTGTTGTCAGCCAACTGAGCCTACTTCAGCTTACAAAGACTGTTCCGCTCGAAACGTCTCACCATAGGGTCAAATCTCTTACTGTACAAGACTATGATCTTGCCAGTCCTCATGTATTCCTCGGAAACTTGGGTTCTTAGCAAGAAAAATTGCGAACTCTTGGCCGCGTTCGAGAGAAGAATCCTCCGAAGAATTTTTGGCCCCCTACATGAGGATGGACGATTCCGTAGCCTACACAATAACGAAATCTATGAGCGATACCATGACCGTCCGGTTGTGGATAAAATCCGGCTCAATAGGTTACGGTGGGCGGGTCACTTAATCCGTATGGATGAAGATGATCCCACCCGGAAAGTCTATAAGGGCAATATCTATGGTAGGAAAAGAAGACGAGGCAGACCCTGCCTAAGATGGAGAGATGGCGTGGGCCAGGACGCCAGACAGCTTTTAGGGATATCGAATTGGTGGACCTCGGCGCAAAACCGGGATGTCTGGAGTTCCTTATTAAGGAAGGCCTAGACCGGATACCGGTTGTTGCGCCGTTGATGATGATGATGAGAGAGTCCTAGACCCGCCATTCAAGGGCAATATACAGTACTGGGCAACAAAATCCGATCAGTTGAGTACGCCCTACTTAATCTCGTGTAAGTCCGTTCTTTTAATTTGAATTGACGAACAGTTTTTTTTATTGTATAAATACAAATGTCAAGAAAGTATTTGCACCGTTGGATTGTAGTTTCTCGCGGTAGTAAGCTTTTGAAGTATGTTAATTAAAAAAACGACAAAAACAAGTAAAATGAATGATATCGACAAAGGAGAAATAATTACCTTATTTCATAAAAAATATAGCACACAACATAGTAGCTGACTTTTAAAAAAAACCGAAGACAGACTGATGCGAAGATTCTGCCTGCGGGATCGATTCAAATGTTCATCGGATATTAAAAAAGAACTTAAGGATGCCATTAGGAGTTCGTTGGAGGCTCAGAGAGGACGGATTTCATTGCCGATGTCCTGTAAAGAAGACTTTTAAATGAAAGAATGCGGAAGCAGCGCTATTTATGGGAAAGAACCACGAAAATTGGACACTGGAACAGTGGCAAACTGTAAAATTTTCCGATGAATCCCAATTTAATATTTTTGGGTCGGATGGGATCCACCAGATATGGAGAAAATCATATAAGCGATTCAGTGGGGAGTGCATTCAGACCACAGTACGCCAGTCGGTGAGTAGGATGATCTGGGGCTGCTTTTCGTTTTATAGTGTGAAAGGACTTTCATTAATCGATGAAAGAGTCAATGGTGCAATCTATAAACGAATCTTGGAGGAGCATAAGATATCGTACATTGAAGAGCAATCTTTGTATTCAAATGAGGTCATTTTTCAGGACGAATCTGCGCCCTGTCATAGACCCCACATTGTAAGTAATAAGGGATGTGTATAGAAATGTCTGGGTTAATTAAATCATCGAAACGCCACATTATATGAATAGCATGCAGGTCTCAAGCCCAGATAAAGGAGGGGTGAGGCAACGTTCATAATACTATTCTTAATACAAAAAAAAACATGTCCGTGAAAAATGAGAAAAAAAGTAATAATGGACGCCCGGCTCAGTTGGGATAACTACAGCATATTGGATCCTATCAGATCACACCCCTTTGTCAAGAGGGTCCAAAGCAATTAACCTGGTCCTCTAGGTTAGGGATCCGGAGAGATGTTCTTACAACCCACCAAAAAACCAAACAACATGTACAGAGACAAGATGACCAGAATCGATATCGCAAGCGAATGAATGTCTACGCTTTTGACTAACGGGAATGTTGGATCACTAAACAAAGCAAGGTATCAGAGAAACCTGAGTGAGGAGGAGTTGCTTTTAGCGTGGCTAGAGACTTCAAAACAAATATTATCCACTTCAAACCAATACACGAAAAATTATGTACGTTTCGCATCAAAGCATCGTTTTTTGATAGGCTTGTCAACATATACGCCCCAACTAAAGAAAAAATCTAGAAAGACTATACGACTCGTTGCATCCGAATAACGTCGAGATATTGCTAAATCGTTTCAAGGTTGAGAACGAGGATACATTTCCAACACCTTATTGACTTTGCAAGTAGCCGAAATTAAATTTTAGAATCGACATGCTCCCATACAACCGCATTCACAAAAGGACATGTGTGTCTCCATATGCAATTACCTTCAACCAAAGAGATTACGTTCTTATTACCAAAAAATCAGTATCCTTGAAGTGAGATCAAATCAAAGAGCGAACTGCGATTCAAGCCAGTATATGTTAAAAGCGCGTACAAGTGCCAAATCTCAAAACTAGCGCAAACCAACCCACTTCGAAAATTCGAGGCTTAAAACTAAAAAATGATGATGATGAACCTTATTCTTCAGAATTTTACGAGGAAGCCCATAGATGACACCTGATACGACCTAAAACGTGCTATCAAAATAAAAGTAGAAGTGGTTGGATATGGATCCCGCTTGACGAGTGGAACGAGGAATACAGACAACGTATGTTATAGAGGGAAAGCCTAAACACAAAAAGTGAAAAGTACAAAAATCTCCGACGAACAACTAATAAAATATTAAGACAAAAGAAACGAAAATATTTTGACGAGGAATCAAAGAAAATTGACAACAACATTGTGAGCAATAACACAAGACAAGCCTACAAAGTAGTGACGAGCCTGAGGCGTGGCTATCAATGTAAAACCCTCTTTGTAAAGGCAATAAAAGGGCAATCATTGGGGTCCAAAGGGAAACACCCTAGAGATGGGTGTCTTATTTCAAAGAGCTTCTTAACACCTCGCATATAACCCAATCATCAGAACCTGCAAAGATTAAGGAGCATTGAACCGCCAATATTGCCATTTAATGTCGTAAATTCACTCGTTCGCTAATCTTCAAGAAAAACTGTCCTCGTGTGGACAAACCCTTCAGCTCCGCTTTCTGAAACTACTGTCCCTTCAACAAAAGAAAAAACCTCTCCGAACTTATGCACATTTTTCAAACTTTCCTTGGGTCTGATGGATTACTTCACCTCTAACGACATCACCTGCGTTTTATAACACAAGCAAAGTAGACATTTTAAACGTGCCCTTCGCAAAACTCTAGATCTACATTCATTCCCCCAATTCCAAGACCTTGTCGAACTTATAACGCACAATAGCTGGGTCCTTTAAACTTCTCCTCTTCTAGTAGTTTTAAGCATAGGTTAAAGTTCTGGACCTTCTCCTCCTTCTGAGGTCAATAAGTAACTGGAGTTTACTCTGTTTACTGTTCCTTAATAAATAAATAAATTAGCGCAGGTCACAATTAATAATAGCCTGAAGGATGCGTTTATGGCGAGCGTCGCATTAAAGCAAGTAGATGTGCTTTACTGTTCAATCTTGGGCAAGTTTTATACCTACGAATAATATAATAATCATAGCGGTCTATGAATGAAAACAAGACGAAAATTATGACGAAAATCAGGGCCACCAAACAAAATACTGATGAGTACAACTGATGCAACATAGGACTGAAGTGGATGAAATATAACGTCGAATTCACCTCGCAAGTAGAGCTTTTTACTCGGGCCGATTTTAAAAGTCAGCTGCAGACACAGGAAGGTAAAGCTCCGAGTATTAAACACGGTAATGAGATCTGTGCTACGTTACGAATATGAACCGTAACAGAAACTTATGAAAAACCTCCAATACCGAGAGGGGGGTCGTAAGGAGAATAATAGGAGCTTAACAAGAGGACGGCCAATGTCCTTTTCATGGAATTCTTTTTATTTTCAAAATATGCGAAAAAAAATCGATTCACTGAAACGACGACGGTAATTTGCAGGTGGTCAAAGGGTAGTATAGGTCTCAGGGCGAAACGTCAAGCATAAAACCTGGGAAACGCCTGCTGAACCAACACCGACAGCTCTACTAACAAACAATATCTCCACCTCCACGTGGTGACCGCTGCAGACGGAGGATGAAAGCGAGTCTCCCGCGCCTAGAAACGAGACAAATTTTTACCAACTGGTCCTCCAGGCTGGGGGTGGGGGGCTGATAACCCTTAACGGAAAACCAACGAAGCCACAGAAGGAGCAACGGACAGGATGGACTTTACAACGACGAACCAAGCAAAGGCAACGGAATAACGATTTGCGCATTTTTCCTGTGCAGAGATGGAGCAGCCAAGGAGATATTCGATACCCTGTCCCAATATAGGGCTGATGTAACTGCGTTCCAGGAGATGCGTTGGACAGGAACGGGTTTTCTGGAGAAGAGCCACCGCACCATATATGATAGTGGCCATCCAGTATATCATATGCTCGGAGTAGGTTTCTTAGTCAGCCAAAAAATGAAACCTGCTGTTATCGGTTTGGAAAACATAGGCGAACGGCTATGCACTCTGCGCTTTAGAAATATATTGTCTCATTAACGTTCACGACCCTGCAGAGTTGGAGACCTCCTACGAGGCAGTAGAACAAACCCTCGAAGCCTGTCCCAGATATGATATCAAACTCATACTTTTGGATTTTAACAGTCAAGTAAGGACGGAACCTGTATCCATGCGATACGTTGCCTCCTATATCTAACATCAAAATTCAAATGATAACCGACTGGGGATTATTCAATTAGCAGTGTTACACGAAATGATTGTTAGAAGTACCTGGTTTGCGCGGAAAGCGATCCACTAACAAATTGATCACATGCTGATCGAATGCCGCCACATCTCAGCCTTGATGAATATCAGAACATAGGGGGGCCAATATAGACCCGGATTACTATCTCGCTGGCACGGTGCTCCGAGCTTGAATAACAACACCACCCAGAACTCTCTGTCAATCAGGTGAGAGTTAACACTGAAGTCATCCACAACATATTCCTCCCACAACCTATAAGGGGGAAATGGATGCCGTAATAATCGCAGTTAACAGAGATCTTGGAGATGAAGCATCAACAAATGATCTTCACAATCACCTGAAGAACGTTATCATAAATACGGCCACAAGCATACTTGGCCCCAGCCGCAAGAAAATTGGAACGGCTGGTTTAACGATGAATGTAAGGAACGGAAGAATGCTGCATACCGAGTAATGTTTCATTCTCAAAGAACGCGAGCACGCGCGGAGACTTATCAGAGCGGAGAAGCGATTTATCAGACGGAAAAACGAAGCCTGGGCAAACCAACAAGTCTGTGAACAAGAAAAGTACAGGGAGCAACCGCACCAGACGCGGAAGTTTTCAGCAGATTGAAGGCTTACACAACTCGATGCTCATCCTGCCGAGACAAAGAGGGAAATGTGATCAATGAAGGCAAAACAAAATATATGGTGGCAACGTCAGCACCAAAAACCAACCAACCAACAACATTAAACCGCACTGGTCAAACCAGAAGAATAAAGATAAGAAATTACAACTTTGAGACTGTTGATAATTTCTCCTATCTAGGGTCGAAAATCACAACCGATAAGAACTACGCGATGAAATCGACGATTCCGTAGCCTACATAACGACGAAATCTATGAGCGATACCACGACCGTTTGGTTGTGGGTCAAATCCGGCTCAACAGGTTGCGATCGGCGGGTCACTTAATCCATATGGAAGATGATGATTCAGCCCGGAAAGTCTATAAGGACAATATCTATGGTAGGAAAAGAAGACGAAGCAGACCCTGCCTGAGATGGAGCAATGGCGTAGGTCAGGACGCCAGATAGCTTTTAGGGATATCGAATTGGTGGACCTCGGCACAAAATCGGGGTGTCTGGAGTTCCTTATTAAGGTAGGCTTTGCAAAACCGAGGGTTTGACTAATTACAATCTCATCCAGTCTCTCTTGGGGTATGGAAGATGACCCAAATACCTGCAGATTCAAATTGGATAGATTACCTGATTGTCCAGCTGCGGTTGAGTCCAGAGATTTCTGGCAATAAGGAAAGGACGATGTCACCGGACCATATTGAAGAGGAAGTGCCTTCTGGTGAGCCAGAGAATGAAAACGCCTGGAATCACACAAAGCGATTGGAGGAACCCAATAAAGGTAAAGACCTCGAAAGGCAAATAGTACGAATGACGATAAAAAGGAAAAGATTTGGCAAGCGCTGAACCCGTAACCGGATAGTTGCAAGGTAAGAACGAGAATAGAAATGGCTAGGAAAAGTGATCGAAATGCACATATGGGTCAGAGAATTCAGGAAAGATCCTATTTTCAAGAAAAATAACAAGATTACCTGCAGAAATCCGGTAAAATATTTAAATAATAAACGTGTTCATAATAATTTAAAAAATTTTGAGATTAAAATCTGCTTCCAAACTAACTAACCTGTCTCGCGAAGACGATAATGACACCCAATATTATCTAAAAAGTTACCTTAAACGCTTAACTATCTAGAACACCAGGTGGGGGTCCATTCCAGCAGTCGTAGATTACTAGATAAAGCACTAGGTCAAGGTTACAGAGATGACTCACAGTTCCAACAGTGTCTCGCCCCTAGACATCGCGACCATGCACCAATCCAGACATGCAGGCGTCTGTTGTCGCTAAATAAGGAGAACACCATTTCCACAGTCCCTGCTTCCACCCCCACAATGACGTCCTGATCCCACAATCACCACCTCCACGATTTACCCTAATTCCAGCACCATCCTATCAAACAGGTGATCCGACTGACATTTCTTCCGGTCAACTATCCACCGTCACTACTGCAACCCACAGCAATTGCACCCCGTGCCCGTTCCACCGTGACCATCTTAACCTATTACATCAAGAACGAAAAATCTCACGCACGTCCCTCGTCCCCTAAGAAAAACGCAGACATCTCACTGCCTTTCACGTGCCCATACACCATCGAAAACCCAAACAAATCGCAATCGAAAGTATATATTTTCCGCACTGCACGCCGCACAACAAAAACCCAAATACAAATACGCCAAGCGAGCAGGCGACAATTCGCCCGTCAAACTCATCAAAGGCAAGCAAAATACCTGGAACATTGAGGCCCAGTACGGCACCTAGGCTTTCATCCAAACTTTTCACACACGAAAAACTTAAGAAATACAAGTCACACGATTTTATAATTGACACGAAACAATTGGTGAATGAAAAGACTAAGTGTTTTGTATAAATTTACGTTTGGATACGAGCGCAGATAGCAGTTTTTAAGTCAAAATCTGAATACAAAAACGGAACGACCACGACAGGACTACACTCGACTCCGCTGCAATGGATGACGGTTGATATGGGAATACTGCAACCCAAGCGAAAATTAACATGGTGGACGGATTTGGCATTGCCAGGTGAGGAATTGACGGTTTGTTATTTGATATTTGGAAGATTGTTAGGAAAAATTATGAATTTTGCGGCAATAAATTAATCAATTTCATCAAAATCCCATCTATGATAAAATTTAAGTAATTAATTTTCCATTGTTAAGTCATTTCAACATTAATTTGGACGGGGATACCATGGAATTTGGCTTTGATTTAAACTTTGATGTTTTCAAGATTTCTTTAAACATTTCTTTTCTAAAGTAGCGTATATCCATTTTTCTATTACACTTGGAATAACAAAGCCCGGATTGAGATAATTATTACAAATTTATCAAATTTTCTTCGTAAATACTCCAAAATCTCCAAAAAGATTTCATCTCAAAACAAAACATTAGCTAATCTGCATCCTCTGTAAGTCAGTCCTACTCCTAATTCAACCTGCAGAATCCAACTCCACGTCAAAAGTATTTTAACCTCAAACTCGGCATATTGAGCTGTCAAACTTAGCAAATCGGTTTATGTACGCTTACGACTATTACTTTGTATTTTCTTACAACAATTCTATTTTATATGCGCATTTCATAAGAATCCCTATACCAATGCGATAGTGCCTGTAACAAACAAACTCCATTGAAAATGCTTAAGGTAAATTCCCCTCCCGAGCGTCAATTAAAGTGAAATTTCTTTGGTAATTAACACAACAATTTTCACTCAGGGAAAGGAGCAATGTTCCTTCGAGGATGTTTGGCCCCAGAAGCGTCCCATCGTTTTGAAACTGCTAAAACAGGAAACGGTTACGCAGCAGGAATGGCAAGATCTGTTCTACAGTGTTCATTTGGTGTGTCTATGGGACGAGAAGGGATCGGCGAAAATCTATGATTGTTTGCGCGATGACATTGTTGATTTCATTGTGCAAGCCCAGAAGAGAGTTTTAGTGCAGCGCGAAGACCAGGCGCTTCTGAAGACCTACATAATCGAATGGAGGAAGTTCTTTACGCAGAGCAATTACCTTCCGCTGCCCTTCCGACAGCTCGAAACCTCCATGCAAGGCAAGAGCTCCTCCTCGAACCACACGTCATCATCGAGCAATCCGCAAAAGAAACCCGCCAGCGAGGAAAGCATTGTGCGGAAGCTAATGTTGGACTCATGGAATCAGCACATCTTCAAGGAGATCAAGGACCGTCTGCAGGACGCAGCCATGAAGATCGTTCATGCGGAGCGGAACGGAGACGCGTTTGATTCCCAACTGGTCATAGGTGTCCGCGAGAGCTACGTGAATCTCTGCTCGAATATAGATGATAAGCTAGAAATTTACAGAGAAAACTTCGAGGCAGCCTACCTAAACGCGACGGCAGCTTTTTACCGCTTGAAAGCGAATGAACAGCAGCAGCTGAACGGCGTGCAAGTGTTCATGCGCTACGCGGACACAAAATTGCGCGAAGAAGAGGCGCGCGCCCAACGGTATCTGGAGCCCAGCAGCTTTCACCCTCTGGCGCAGTGTTGCGTTAACGTTTTGATCGGGGACCATCTCACCACGCTCCTGGCAGAATGTGCGCCACTAATAAAAGCAGGCGAGACTGATCGGTTGAATCTGATGTTTAGACTGTTGGACCGCGTTCAAGGCGGGGTAGAACCCATGCTGCGCGATCTGGAGAACCACATCGTGTCCGCTGGACTGGCTGATATGCTGTCCGCGGCGGACGTTATCACCCAAGACTCAGAAAAGTACGTGGAACGCTTGTTGGAACTGTTCCGGCGATTCAGTACGTTAGTGAAGGAGGCGTTCAACGATGATCCTAGATTTTTAACTGCTAGAGATAAGGCTTTCAAAACAGTTGTGAACGACACTACAGTGTTTAAGGTGGGCGGCTGACTGTGCGCTTGCTAGATGTGCCGACTAACCCGGACTGTTCTCAATTTCAGCTCGAATTGCCCACGGCAATTACAGCCCGCGGAACAAAAGTTACAACCCCGGAGAGCAAGTGCCCCGAACTGCTGGCCAACTATTGTGATATGCTATTGCGGCGTACTCCCTTAAGCAAGCGTCTGACGAGCGAACAGATCGAGTCGCGCCTCAAGGATGTTTTACTCGTTTTAAAATACGTAAGCAATAAAGATGTTTTCATGCGTTACCATAAAGTTCATTTGACAAGAAGGTGAGCTGCGGAGTGGATGACCGGGGGTTTGTTTTCTGGCTAACATTTGTTCCCTTTCTTTGCCAGGTTAATCTTAGACTCAAGTGCAGATAGCGAAAAAGAGGAAGACATGGTTGAGTGGCTACGGGAGGTGGGCATGCCAGCCGACTATGTGAATAAACTCGCAAGAATGTTCCAAGATATAAAAGTAAGTGAATCTCTCTATTCGTAATTTTTTCCTGGGTTGCAGGCAAACTGCTGTCTCATTGGATTTTTTTGAGTCCGTATCCACTTTACTGAATCAATTGGGAACGTATTGTCTCCAATGAAACCCAATAGGACAAACAGTCCAGTTCTACGATCAAATTAATGGCCAATTCGAAAATCGTCCTGAAGTCGATTAACTCCGTGTGAGCGATTTAAATACCTCGGGTCAACGCTATCAGCCAATGGAGAGCTGCGTTATGAAATTGCTTCACGCATTAACGCAACCTGGATGAAGTGGCGTTCCACAACTGGTGTCCTTTGTGATCGACTTATCAACGAACGTCTCAAATCTAAAATTTACCGCAATGTTGTCCGTCCAGTCGCTCTCTATGGTTCTGAGTGTTGGCCGACCATAAAAGACAATGAACGGCGTCTCGCGGTAATGGAGACGAAGATGCTACGTTGGACTAGTGGCGTCACACGTTTAGATCACATCCGAAATGAGGATATCCGCGATCGTTATGGGGTTGCACCGATCGTGGAAAAGTTGCGAGAGAGGCGTCTTCGATGGTATGGTCACGCAATTCGTGCAAACGAGAATTCACTTGCAAAGATTGGTCTGAACATGGAAGTCGATGGTAAACGACCAAAAGGCAGACCTAAGCAACGGTGGCTTGATACGCTGGATGGGGATTTGAAAGCCTCGAGATTGCACCCAGATCAGGCATTCGATAGAGCCAAATGGCGAAGCCGATCACGACGAGCCGACCCCGCTTGTGAACGGGACAAAGGCTGAAGAAAAAGAAGAAGCAAGGGACGGATAACAAGTGTCAATTTGAATGGTTGATGATCATCATAGGGTTTCAGGGGCGGTGTGGTGTGGTGCTACCATTGTCTCGTTTACATGCATGTGTATTTGGTTTAGTTCTAGAAGTCCTAGAAGACTATTATGTATCGAAGCCGAAAAAAGACTGCGTGTGGGGCGGAGAAGCTGTAGCTTCTGAGCACTCAGACCGTGTTGGCACATTGTACTCGACACCCTATCTAACGGAATATTCCGCATTCGTTAACGTATCGCAGGATTTCCGTTAGTGGATGTGATACTACCCATCGCAACATCGGCACCAAAGATCTGATGCCTGATGCGTCCATAGGCGGGATATGCTCCGTAGATTCCGCTTCCTTATTACAGGAGGGACACGTATCATCTTGAACAATTCATATTCTGAACATATATTCGGCTAGTGAATTATGGCCTGTCAGAATGCCCACAACACTGCTGCAAGTCCACCTGCTTTTCGACAGAATAAACTTTGCGGTACGCATGTTCGGTTCTGGCCGGAAAATTTGGTGTGTCGATCAACATTTAGCCTCTGCCACTTGTTTCTACTTTTTGAAGACAGCCTTAGCTAATGCTACTGGTACTCCAATTGCTGGTTTCAGTCCCGGCATGGCGGAGATTGACAGCTCTTTCGCTAAAGCATCTGAGATTTCTTTTCTCTCTACCCCACAGTGACCAGGAATGCAGAATATTTCCACCGTATTGAATCTAGGTCCGGATAGCTCAGTGGTTAGAGCACTGGGTTGTCATACGGAAGGCCGCGGTTCAAATCTCGCTGGTGGCAGTGGGATTTGTATCGTGACTTGACGTCGGATGCCAGTCGACTCAGCTGTGAATGAGTACCTGAGTCAAATCAGGGTAATAATCTCGGGCGAGCGCAATGCTGACCACATTGCCTCCTACAGTGTTCTGTAGTGTACCGTTACGGTCTTGAATGAAGTGCTCTAACACACTTCAAGGCCCTGATCCAATATGGATTGTTGCGCCAACGATTATTATTATTATTGAATCTAGAGGTAGAGCTGAAACCGTTTCTGCATTCCTGTACGATTTTCGAGGTGATTAAAGAATTACTCAACCCCTTCAATGCAGCCTGGCTGTCATTACAAATTGCGATGCCTCTGCCCTTCAACATCTCCTCAATCACCCAGTTTGCTGCCCTTAGGATCGCATAAACTTCGGCTTGAAAAACCGTTGTATATTATCCCAAAGGAAAAGCCCACTTTTCTTTTTTTTCGGGAGGTAGACCCTGGCTCCAAAACCCTCTTCTGTTTTTGACCCATCAGCGTAGCAGACTTCCATATATCTCGCCACGCATTCCTCTGGTATATTCGAGTTCTCTCTACGCTTGAGGGTAACTTCATATCTTCTACCAAACAGATGTATGGGGACACGAGAATCGGAACTCTTCCAATGCTCGGTGCCCTTACATTCGTTGTTTCCCCATAAATCTAATCGAATTAGTCTATGAGCTGCTCTCATTGCAGTGCTTTGAATAAATATATCCAGGCGCTGCAAATTGAGTAATGCAGTCACAGTTGCGCCGGATGTCATGCACAGTTCTTTGCAGTGCGGCTAGTTTATGGTGAAAACCTTTTTGTCTCACCTTAACCCACCACACTACGGATGCATAAGCGAACATCGGCCTAATGATAGCAACGTATATCCTCATCACCACATGAGGCCTGAGTCCCCATGTCGAGGCAAAGGTCCGTCTGCACAGCCCATACGCTGTGAGAGCTCGTTTCATCTTTACCTCTAAATGTTTCCAGAGAAGCTTTTTATCTAGAATAACTTTCACTTCTTCGGAGAGTTGAAGGGTAGTACCCTTCATCTCAGGGAGGCAAAGCCCATCCACTTTTCTCCTTTTTGTGAATAATATCATTGCGGTTTTATTTGGATTAATTGAAAGATCATGCCTGAAGCACCAACTCTGATAGACAGTTCTCTTCGACCGCATTAGTCAGATTGAATTCTAGGTATTGGTGATCTTGCAGTGAAACCTCGTCTAGCACCCGCGTAATCAATTCTTAACAGTTTTGAGGTACAGATTGTTAGGTCAATCACTTTGCTTCTTCTCGGTCCCACGAACGTACGGACGCACCCTACGTTTGCAATTATGAGACCAGCTAAAGTGATGAAATCAAATAGCTTCTCTCCTCTTGGATTCCATTTGCTACTGCCCCAACAAATATGTTGAGAATTCGCATCGCAACCTATTAAGAGTTCGAGACCACTTAATTCTGCATACACTTGCCAGTTCCTAAGTTCTTGAATTGGTGGAGGATACAAAGAATCATAGGGTAAATAAGCGGGGGCAACTATGTTTTCCTTTCGCTATTAATCTGATATTGTACAATGACCGTAGCTAAGTCCTGGGAACAGAACTTTCTCAGCATGGTTGCCTCTAACCGTCTTGACATCAGGACACAAGCTCTCGGTCTTATGGTTCTTTCATTGTAGAAGATCCTAGCCCACTTTACTGATCGAATGTCACCGATTTTATTAAATCGAACCCATGGCTCTTGCACCTAAAAATTTAGGAGCAGTCCTGCAACTTTATCGGCCTCGCTGCCAACAGATAGGAGGAGGTTTTGTCATGCTGCAAGTTAATTTGACCAATCTTTATGTTTTTCGAAATAAACTTAGTCTAATGTGTTATGGAAAACAGTTAGAAGCGTATGCCGCAGTTCGCGTGTGACGGGGTTTCCCCTACACCGTACCACCAGAGACTCGATCCCCTCGTGTTTTATTTCTCTGAGAAAAACCACACTTGGAGGTGCAGCAGTTCCCATGTCATTATCCATGACAAATCTCATCTCATCCCGCAGAGAATTAGTCTGTTTTCCACTTAGCACCTTGACTGGTTTGCGGTGTCCGGTTTGCATAGATTCGATCACTCGAACTCAAGTCAGTTTCGTTAGCGTCTCTGGCTTCCTTTTCTTGTGTCTGTTCCTTGTAAGGTGTAGGAGACGTTACTAGCAGGTAGGATTCACTCTGTAGTCCTTTCACCAGTGCGAGCCCCCATACGGGGGTACCGCGACGGTATGCACTATCCTCCGCGCGCAGCTTCATTGTGGGAGAGTGCACCGAAGATGCTGAAATTTGCTCTATATTGTGTGGGTCGAAGACTTCCTCTGAGCACATTCAGACTCTTTTGGTTTAGTTCGAATACCAAGTTGAAACCCTCACGTTTGTAGATTTGTCCTTCCTGGCATTCATGAACTTTATCCTTCAGTGTCCAAAGCTCATGCTCGGGTTCTGTTCATCTAGCATGCGGATGATGTCATCTGCTTTCCGTCGAGGGCCCGGTAAATAACATCCGACAGGTTCTGTCCTGCGCAGCTCAGTATTCATAATAGTGAACTTGGGCCGACCGTCAGAATTCAAAGCTGGAGAGCCACTTTAAGGCAGCCTCATCAGTGCACTCCGAAGCCAAAAAAGTAGCCACTGCGTTGCAGTGTATCTATAATACTTAGGTGATAAGTGAAGTGTAATACCCACTGATCGGGGAAGAGTTTCCCCGGCTCGTGATATGGCGGGCTTGGATTTTATAAGCAGCTTCAGGATTTCGTCATGGTGTGGATGAGCAATAACATGAAGTAAGCCGCATTGTCGAAAGATTCTTTCTTAAATCTTTGGACATTCATTTCGAAGCTCCCCATTTTCTGAGGTGGTAATGTCGGTATATCCTACCAAATATGGTTTAGGGAGGAGTTTATTATAGAAGCGGAATGCTCGTCCATTGGATGTCACTTCGAACAGTAACTGATGATCTTCGGATGGTGTAGAAAGCTCTGATAAAAATAAGTTGAATAGTATCAAGGATAGAACCCCTCCTTCCGGGATATCCTGTTTCATCCTACGAAGTCTAGACTGATTATACAAAGTGGAGCAAAAGTAACCAATCTATTGTAAAACGCTATAACTTTTGCAAATGGTGCCAATGCTCAATACGGTTTTCACATTTGTAAAGTAAACAAACGCAGAATACAAATCTACAAGCCATGAATCGGTTTATTTCGCAAGAACGCGATATAAGTGTTTCCATTTTTTTGCGCAATAATTCGTCAGTTGTGTTGGCGCAGTCTGAATTTTGTCGCAGATTTCACTGCCGTCTGGCACCAACTGGACAAACACTGCGGTGTTTGGCCACTCGCTTTGAAGAGGCTGGGACAACACGAGATGTTCCCGAGGCTGGCCGGCCCCGGAGCAGCCGTTCTGCTGAGAATATCGCTGCTGTTGCCCAAGAAGTCGAAGAGGAGCTCGGCACATCGACCAGACAACGTGCCACGCAATTGGGCTTGAGCCGGCGGTCCCTACGCAGAATTTTGATGGAAGATTTGAAGATTTTTCCTTACAAAGTGTACGCAGTTACCTGTTAGCTGTTGACCGCCAAACGCGTCTAACCTACGGTCAAGCCAGCCTGAATCTCAAGAGGAGACGATTTTTCATCGAAAATTATCATGAGCGATGAGGCTCATTTCCATTTTAGTGATTACGTGAATAAACAAAATAATCGTCTGCCCAAGGGGACTACTTTGAAGGTATATACGGTTTTTATGGAATCAGTCTCATTACTTAATTGTCTAACCTCGTACCTAGCTTGTCAGTCGCTACTGAGGCTCCAGGGCGGTCATAGTGTACATGACTGTCTATAACCTCATTCCGACTGCACAACTCTTTATATGTTCAGGTTTTCTATATATGGTCGAGATAGTCGGTGGTTACTAGTGGTTAGATCCTGGCTGAAACAATGAAGATAATGGTATTTCTATTATACATCAAGATCAATACGGGCTGTCGGGAACGAGGGCAACTACTTATATTTACATTCATTCTATTGTTAAACTGAATTTATTATTTTCTAATAAATTTTATTACTACCCATTAGGTAAGTGAAGATCTAAATGCTCAATTCCGATCGTCCACATCACGTCATGATGCAATCAACATAAAAATTTTAAATGCTGGTGCTTGGGCTCGATGCTCGGAACGTGTATCAGTTAGTTTACCATTAGAATTAGAAGATTATATTCCCGACGTCGAGGAGTTTTATAAGAAAAAACATTCCGGACGAAAACTGCAATGGTATCATCATATGAGCAATGGAACCATAACATTTGTTAATAATGTTGGACGTTTTGATTTGGACGTGACAACATTTCAAATGGCCGTACTGTTTGCATGGAATCAGAGGCCAATGGAGAAAGTATCCTATGAAAATTTACGCTTGGCAACTGAATTACCAGGTAAAGAGTTTGCGAAACGGATGTATCTCATCTTATTGCATTAGTTAATTTGGTTTTATTATGTCTAACTCGATTATTCTTTCTACTGAACAGACCCTGAACTTAGGCGGACTCTGTGGTCATTAGTTGCATTTCCTAAATTAAAACGACAACTACTTTTAATGGATCCAGTGTGTCAAGCGCCGAAAGACTTTGCCGAAAACAGTTTATTCTGGATTAATCAAGAATTTGCTATTATTAAGAATGGGAAGCCTCAACGCAGAGGGAAGGTAGTTTTGCGAGCCCATCTCTTCTTATTACGGAATTTACGGAAATATCTTGTTTTACAGTTCAATCTTATCGGTCGTTTGCAATTAAGCACTGAACGATCTCAGCAGGAAGATAACCAATCCATCGTCCAGTTGAGAATATTGCGAACTCAAGAGGCCATAATTAAGATAATGAAGATGAGGAAACGTTTGAATAATGCTGCTTTACAGGTGAGTCTTGACTTTTTTCGGAATATTTAAAGTACGAGAAATTGACGCATTCCTAAATTTGTATCCCTGACAGGCTGAACTCATTGATATTCTAAAAAACATGTTCCTACCATCGAAGAAAATGATCAAAGAGCAACTAGAATGGCTTATCGAGCATAAATACATGCGCCGCGATGATGATGATATCAACACTTTCATATACATGGCTTAATCTTCTGAGATATCCTTTTCTATCGGCGAATTGTTTCGTTTGTAAATTGAAGACATATTATACTACCATAAATTATCTACACAGAAAAGAACAGGCTTGATTGCGGTAATATACATAAAATGAAAGCACATTGGCATCATAGCAAAATGCAAACTCAGAAGTCACAACGCCATGTTGCTGTTGATTTCATTTTGTTCTCAAATCGGAAACTGAAGTTAGTTAAAGTGTAAAAAGTCGGCATATTTTTAAGCTCCTGCTTTAGCAAAGACCAAAAAAAAAAAAGAAAAACAAAATGAAGATTTATATTGTACTATAAAAGGATGAAATACAATGGTAAATTGTTAAACTCAAGTGTAAACTCTAGCTCCTATCATATTATTTTTGTTTGCATGCATTCTGTTGCTTAGCCTATGTGCACGTGTCAATGCGATATTCAATTTAGGCCTGCTCGCTCATTAAGCGCATTCGCCGCCTACATTTTTGAAACTTATATCAAGAACAAAACCTGGTCAAAAAGTGATTTTTCTTAGTTGATATTTTCGGGAACTTTATATTTAAGACACTTATATACAACCATTTTCGTCAACAACAGTGTGATGCTATTGAAAGAAAAAAAAAACATTTTTAAGGAAAAAGTTCGATGAAGGATTTTTTGTTTTTTGTTTTCCTTTCTTCGTGTCTTGGACAGCAAGGCAAACTCTTTGGATGAACTTAAAGTGTAATGATATTGCTATTGTTGATTGAATATAAGTTGACCGAAAAATGAAGTTGTGAAAGAGAAATTATATAAATAGAAATTATTTAGACGTTGTTTGGACTTCGGTCGAATCTCAGATATGTAAACATTGTAAAAAATATTACAAAAAAAAAGGATGAAAAAGACCCAAATAAAATACTGAGTCATTATGAGATTAATGCTGCTAATTTTCAAAGCTTGCAATCGATAATTTCGGAAAGCGAAAGGAAGAGTGGAGAATATTAAATAGAATTTGGAGTTGTCATGGAAAATGGATAATTCCGATGAAAAAATGGTCACCATAAGGTTAGCCACTTGGAAGTTTTTATATAAGATTCTCGAGCTTCACTTAAAGGCAGACTTTTTCACTAAAACTTTAGAAATCATTAAAAATCAAAAGGAAGTCAGTTGGAACAAGACAGTTCGGATATAAACTAGAACTAGAATAACAGAACTGCAACGACCACGTTACTCCCTCGCCGGGAACGTAAATATTGAACACGAAAAGTAAGCACTTTGTTCTATGGAATAAGGAAGACGCTTACATGATCCGCTCAAATACCACCACTTTACACGCCCGCTTCTTCGCCAATTCTCTGTACGTAAATAATATTTGACAGTTTTCTAGGATTCAGAAAAGGAAAGCGAGAATCAGATTCTCAAAAAGAAATTGCAATCTGAATATAGAAAAGTAAATTCGTAAACCAGTCTTTGGTTTCAATTCCGTTTATAAATAATGATTATAGACGAATCGCAGGAGAAATAGACACCACCAATTTCCCTTATTAGTGTTACTGGCGACAACCAGTGTCTGATCATCATCATCAACGGCGCAACGACCGGTATCCGGTCTAGGCCTGCCTTAATAAGGAACTCCTGATATCCCGGTTTTGCGCCGAGGTCCACCAATTCCATATTCCTAAAAGCGTCCTGGCCCACGTTATCCCTCTATCTCAGTCAGGGTTTGCCTCGTCTTCTTTTTCTACCAGACTTTTCGGGTGGGATCATCCTCATCTATACGGATTAAGTGACTCGCACACCGCAACCTATTGAGCAGGATTTTATCCGCAACCTGATAATCATGATATCGCTCATAGATTTCGTCGTTATGTAGGCTAAGGAATCATCCATCCTCATGTAGGGGGCCAAAAATTCTTCAGAGGATTCTTCTCTCGAACGCAGCCAAGAGTTCGCAATTTTTCTTGCTAAGAACCCAAATTTCCGAGGAGTACATGAGGACTGGCAAGATCATTGTCTTGTACAGCAAGGCATTGATTCGCTGCCCCACACCTTGAGTACAAGTTAATGAACCACTTGGTGTACTTGGTCGCCTCTGCATTTAACCAATGCGGCTGTAATTTCATCCGCTCCTGGCAACTTATGATTTTTAAGCCGATGAACTGCATGGACTCTTTCTTCTATACTTGGTGGTATAGATACCTGTCTGTCTCGGCAGGATGAACATCGGGATGTGTAAGGCTTTATCCTGCTGTCTTGTTGGTAGAACTTCTGCGCCTGGTGCGGTTGCTCCCTGTACTTTTCACAGACCTGTTGATTCTCCCAGGTTTCCTTTTTCGTCTGTGAAGTCGCTTCTCCGCTTGCCGGAGTTCGTCATAAGTGTCCGCGCATGCCCGCGTCCTTTGAGAATGCAACATTACTCGGTATGCAGCATTCTTCCGTTCCATTGCTAGCTTACGTTCATCGTCAAACCAGCCGTTCCGACTCTTTTTGCGGCTAGGGCCAAGTGTGTTTGTGGCCGTATTTATGATAACGTTCTTCAGGTGGTTGTGAAGATCATTTGTTAATGCTTCATCTCCAAGATCTTTGTTGACTGCGGTTATTGCGGCATCCATTTCCCTTCTATAGATATTGCGGAAAGCTGTGTTGTTCTGATATATGTTCTGAGATTCATCAAGGCTGTGAGGTGGCGGCGTTCGATCAAGACGTGGTCAATTTGGTTGAAAGTAGTCCCGTCCGGAGAGGCCCATGTATGTTTGTGGACCGCTTTCCGCGCAAACCAGGTACTTCCAACAACCATTTCGTGTGACCCTGCTAATTGAATAATCCGCAGTCCGTTATCATTTGTATTTTTGTGTAACCTATGGGAGCCAACGTATCGCCTGAATACGGGCTCTTTCCCTACTTGGCTGTTAAACTCCCCAAGTATGATTTTGATATAATATCTGGGACAGGCTTCGAGGGTTCGTTCTACTGCCTCATAGAAGGTATGCTTCTCCGACTCTGCAATCTCCTCTGTAGGGGCGTGAACGTTAATGAGGTTTATATTTCTAAATTTGCCTCGCAAGCGCAGAGTGCATAACCGTTCGTTTATGATTTTAAAGCCGATAACAGCAGATTTCATCTTTTGGCTAACTAAGAAACCTACTCCAAGCATTACAGAATCGAAGCCCTTCGATCCACTTTAACCTCCAGAAATCTACTTGTCAACAGGCAAAAAAGGCTTCCTGTCACCCTTATTTTTTTTTTAACTCTCATTCAAATAGCCTTCGCAAAACTCACGGATGGCCAAAATCTTAACGTTAAAACTTTGTTGCATCTTGTGCGCAGAAAAACTGCTGGCCACAGTGCTTATTAACGAAGAAACATCAATCGAGTTGCTCTTCGTCGTAGAGTATTAGGTAATCAAGACAAAATAAAAAAGAATCCGAGAACAAGTGAGGATGAATCACTGAGCACGGAACAGCACAGTATTTAGCTGACTGCCTCCATGTTTCACCCGTCACTTCATTCCCACGATGAAGAAAAAATATTCAAGCTTTCGATTAAATGAGCGAAGAGTTTCACATAAAGGTAGGAAAAGACTCTCCTCAGAAGCTCGGACGGCAATACCCTTCAGCATATAGCCGTAAAAGGCCAGAGATCCAGAGACTCCTGGAAAGCAATTACCACCAAGTCCCAAAGACAAACACAAGGAACGACCAGCTTTCGAGACATATTACCGAGGCCAACATAGGAAGATCTACATACTCTTCAAGATGGGAAGAGAAAATGAGGCACTTTCTTCTGGAGAAATAGGCGTCAAACCTAAAACTTGAAAGTTGAAGTCAAGTGCACGTGGAGCCTAGCCGGGAACAATGATGAGTAACTATTGTATCTCTATCCGACAAGACGAAGTTTTGAGCCACAATAGACTACCTTCCACTGGTTTATTTGTTCGAATCAGACGAACTTTAAGCCGTAAACCTGTTGGGCGCTATATGGTTTTGTCATTACAACTTGTATCCTGAGAATAGGCCGCCGAATGATATTTAAGGGGTTGGTTTGAAAATGTAAATCCAAAATCTAGTCTGTGCGGTTAGACTTTTCCGATGAATTTATCTGTTTGAGCTTTCCTTGAACAAGAGGATACTTGAGGAAATCGATTATTAATTTCTGATTCCGTTGTCATAGAAAGTTGAAGACTGTGTCGTTAACGATAGCCACAACGAGTTGAACTTCTTCATCGCCACCTTTTGTTTGCTTGTTTTGATTCAGGCGTGTCTCATCACAGATGATTATATGCCTGAGAAAGCCTTTTTCTTCGTCAGTATAACAGACCAATAGCCTCTGGCAAATTTCCAAACGAGCTTTTTTATGATCAGGAGAAAAAAGCCGAGGAACCCATTGTGTTGAATCTTTGAGAATCCAAGTTCCTCTCTGATTATGGAATGAACACTCCCGTGACTTAGACCTACTGAATAAACAATTTTGTCGACGATGAGGCGCTGGTTTTCTTTTAAAAGATCCCTAACTGCACGGTAGTTTTCGTCTGTAATTTTTCACCATTAAGCGTCCTTCAGAAAAACTTTTATGTCACTTGTGCGTGCAGGTTAGGAGGGAGACTCAGATAGAATTCGTGAAAAAAATCAGTTTTCCGACTCTTTGCTTGAGAACCAACTTTCCTTATCTATAATTTTTGTCGAAAAACTCGGAAATAGATAGAAAATATGTAACAGGCCGAAATAGCTCACACTGCTAGAACAGTGGGACGCCTGCAAATCACAAAGAAATCCATTGACCAACGCGGCATAGTTCAGAACAGAATCGGCTACAACTCATGGAAAGTTTTTCACACAGATACTATGCATAATGATAAGTCCTATAGGAGATAGATCTGAATAAAATTTACATCTCTCCGCATAGTCGGCAGAAACATTAGTCATTTAAAAAAATGTCAGGCGATGACGGCTCTACGGTTTCTTACCAAGGCAGAGGCAAATCGTCAGACGCTGCCTCACCTCTGCCCTGGGAGCGGCGTGACCGAAGCGGCACGCAGATGTTATGTGGTGCTAAGAAACCGTAAAGCTATCATCGCCTGACATTTTTTTGAAAAGTTTGGGTACGAAGCCCTAAACGAGGGTCCGTGGACCAAAAAAAGAGGGAGTAAGTCGCTCTCCATTTGGTCCGGTCCGGCATTAAGTTGATGAGCACTTAAGACCCCACAATTCCCAAAAAAATATTAGTCATTTGCTAAAAAGTACCTCCTCCAACCTTTAGTGTTCTACCGATCAGTCATATGGGCAGGCATGGCATTCACCTCCAGGTTTCAAAGCGAATATGCGAAGTTTTTTGTTACAATGTCCACAAATCCACAATCCAATGTCCAGCGGTCAGAAGTATTTACAAACTTCTCATTGCAAGTATCATAACCAAATTATATCGTTTCCTTGATTGCAACGATGTTTGACAATATTTGATTCTCTGATTCGAATTAACATTTATCCCTCAATGCTCATACCAGATATCATCCATAGACACGAAAATGGCAATAAAGGAGCCACATATGAACAAAACAGCTGGTATGTCCCGATTTTCCCCAAGATAAAAAGAAGGATCAGTGGCAGTATTCGACATGCCTGTTCAGAACGAATAAATTTGCGCTTGTAGAGCTCTGATTTGCCAAAAGGCCAATTCATGTCCATGGAAAGTAATTTTCGCGACTGATTTTTACTGATTGCTGCTTTGTTAGAGGAGGCTCATGCCACGCATTCCGCACGTTGCAGTTCGAAAGCAAATTGGTTTGGTTTTGGCTTTTAAATTTTCCTTTCAATTCAAAGCATTTTCAACATCAGTTAGGCCTAGAAATGGAAGCTACAATACAAGCTCCAAAGCCGCCTCTGATGACGCTGGGGACTAGAAGGATAAGTCAATATCGACCGTAGATACTTTTTCGTTCTTCTCGATTGCCTTGGCCGAATCACTTTCACGCATCAAGGTATACTATAGATTGTTATTTTTATTTTACTTAATGGAAACGATAAGAGATTTGAGAGCACGCTGAAATTTATATACTGGACACTTTTCAGATATGAAAACTTGTTTAATTCCTGAACAGACAAATATATTTGACCAAAAACAGACAAATTACATATACAAATGTGATTGTTCCTTAGCTCTTGCCACAAACTTCCGGTCACATGGCAAATCGATGCCATGTAGTAATTTCAAAATTGGTTCTGTTGAAACGGCGTCAAGATCCTCCGAGTCAATATACGCGACATACGATGATATCGACAAATTTTTATGGTATCTCCAATAAGCAGCTAAAATTTATCGTTCATTTTCATTGGAATGAAATGTAAAATTTATAATTCATCATGTCTTACCTCCTGCACTCACTCCAGTGATAAAATTTGGTGCTTCCAACTCTTTGATATCCTCCATTTCGGAATTGATTCCACGGATAAAAACGAAACTTTTAACATCACTCCAATCTATTCCTTTGTACAGTACTTGTGGCTGTATTGAGATGGTTATCACACGTTTGGCTATTTGAAGCCAATTTTGGAGTAATTCTGTTGTCAATCCACTCAAATTTAGATCGTTCTCTTCAGAAATATAAACAACTTTTGTATCTGTGAGAAGGTAAACTGCGCCAGATCCTCCGACTAGTTTACAGATTGGAGTTTTATCTTTTAATATTGCTGTGTTTACAAATTCAGAAATGCGTGATCCCTCGATGACAACGAATAGTTCAATTTCTTTTGGATAGGATTCTTTGCCGTCTTCAGTAAGCCAATGCCATTCCAGACTAAGGAGAATAAACAATGTTCAGATTTTAAAATACACAAGATTCATGCATAAGGAGATAATATTACAGTAATATTGACCCATTTCAAAGGATCAGAATCGTCCTGAACAATTACCGAATTTATAAGCAGAGATCAGCCCTAAATGAATCACAGCTTTTAGACAACAACAGAAACAATTGAGTGAACTATTCTAAGAGAATTTGTAAAATAGAAGAATACTTCAAGCAAACAAATGACAGATACTTTTATCCTGTTTCTTTGAAGATTATATTTTTAATTATTAAAGGGGTTACCGGACTAGTAATTATTGGTATATTGTGCAATGGAGAAGATGGAGAGACAGTAATTGTCTAATAGATCCCTATGTGGAGCACCATCATTGCCAATAGCTCTTGCCTTCTGCAGTCTTGAAGTTCGAATCGGGTTCAGGGCTCAATCCGACTGTGAAACTGGTCCGATTTCATGGGAAAATGACAACAATATTCCAGGTGAAGATATACGTCATTTTATTGCAACAGGAGAATGTTTGCGGCAAAAATTGGTGGGTATACAACATACCATGCAACTTAAGATCTTGACGAGTGAAGATCGTGTGATGAGCGATTGGATAAAGGTTGAATTTTCAAACCACGACCCCTCCGAGGGGTTTAAAGTTTATGGAGAGGGGTCTCCCCTTTTCAAATCAGATGAAAATTCATTACTTTGGTCCCCTTAAAAAACTATGGATCATCAAAGTGGTTTTTTTCGATATCAGCAAGGTAGTTTGAAAGTTTAACCCTTGCCAGAAAGGGGGAGAGGAGGATTAAAAAGTAGGCGCGGGACTCCCTCCTTAAAAAATGATGACCTTTCAATGTGGGGCTATTTTCATGTTAAAACGTTTGGGCTTAACTTCGAACCCCAGCCCTGCAGGAGTAAAGAAAGGTATGAAGGGAGAAGCAGGAGGTCTTCTCAAAAACCCGTTAAGAAATCGGGGCAGTAACCCCGCTTAATGGTAAAATTTGATTTACCAGCCCCGCCCCTGAAAGAGGGGATAAAGAGAGCTTGTTAGAGGAAGGGAATGCCTCACATTTTTAGTCTTGTTGGTAGAGCAACCGTCGTCACGATTTGCAAGGGCGGCCCTTTCTATAACCCTCCTTGCGCATCGTGATGATCATTGCTCTACCAGTAAGCTTATCAATAATAAGAAAATAGTCCCTATCCGGGCGCCGTAACTTTTCAACGAGGGAGATTAGGTTGACAGGTAAGCCTGGCTAAGAGTTGGGCAAAATAAAAATTATGATTATGATTGCGATTATAATCAGAAATGAGCGTGATTTTGTGATTACATGATTGTAATCATAATCACAGGCCATGATTACGTTTGCAATCATATAATCATGAAATCATAATCACCGCAATCATAATTATGGAAGTAGTTACCATTACGATCGATGTTTTTTTGGGATTTGTGCAGTTGCTAACTGCTGGCAAAACCATAGGTCAGGATTGGACGAATAAGAGTTTTGTATAAAAGGGTTTGGTGGCAGAGAACAGGGCTCGAGATGAGAGGAGGTTTCTTAAGGCAGCTGAGGTCTTACAAGCATTGGCTGTAACAGATCTGACGTGAAGGTTGGATTTAAGCTTGTTGTTGAGAGGGATTCCCTGGTATTTAATTTTTGGTTTCGGCTTGAGCGTGTGGTTGGTAATGCGTAAATGCAGGTCTTTACATTCTGGCACTGTGCGCCAGTGACACTTCCCGCTGGGGTTTCTAAAGCAAATAACCTCAGACTTAAGGAAATTAAAGGTGAGGGCCCACCGGTTGAAATAAGCGATGACCCTATTGGTTAGGAGTTCGAGAGGGAGAGAAGCTAGTGAGGGCCTGAGACATCAGCGAAGAGGATCCCTCCTGATGCGGGGGAACCATTGTCGTTGGGGGAAAAGGGCGGGTCAGGGGCGATGGAGCGAAGTCCATCGGAACGCACGTGGAAGTTCTCTTGGAGATGAAGTCTCCGAGGATTCTGAATAAGAGGAGGGAGAAATTGGACTGAATTACTTTGTAGAGCAAGCCATATTTCCAAACTGAATCAAATGCCTTTTCGAGGTCTAATGCGTAGGCTACGGTGCAATGCCTATTTTCCAAGTGATTGAGGATATGGTCTTGCAAATGCAGGATTGCCTGCTCGTTGGATCTGAGGTTTTCGAAGCCGAATTGATTAAGAGGAAGTAGTGTCTATTGAGGTGACTTAGGCGAACGGGCCTGTTCTGACTATATCATCCGGGTAGCTGGGCGAAAAGGGGCAAAGGTCGTTCCAAGCTCCACCTTTTATCGTTGACAGTAGTAGCGACCACCGAGGTGGGGTCCGTTGGCGATTTGGCTCTGAATAAGTGGCTAAAGTAGTCTACGCAAGCAGATATTTTTTCCTCAGGGGAGTGGCACTGGAGATTACTTATTTGTATCGGGTTGTAGTTGACGTTAAGAGAAGATTTTTTTCTTCCAACCAACCGATTAATTATTGAGAAAACAGGTTTGAGGGATTTGAGGAGTTTTTTGTAAGATGCATTCAGTTCGGACCGAATAGTTCCATTGATTTTGCTGAAGAGGCCTTTGATAATCTCAGAGAGGAGACGGTAGTCAGGCTTTGATAATCTCGGAGAGGAGACGGTAGTCAGCGTTGCATCTGTTCTGTAACCGGTGAAATAATCGTTTCCTGCGCTGTAGCTGTAGTAATCTGTTTTTATTGCGAACTAAGTGGAGGGTTGAGGAGGAAAGGCCCCCGTATTTGTAGTTACCAAGTTCTTTAACTGGAATGTGTTTGTCAATTGTAGTTTCGAGGGCAGAGTTGACTTTCCGGATGTATGAATCTAGCTCAGCATTACAGTGGATCCGCGATTTGCACTGGCTAAGTCGCGTTGGAAATCGTCCCAATTTGTCAGATTGAAGGATCTGCATTTATGCGGATGGTGGAGTGAAGGGAGAATTTACTGTAGACGCAGAGAGAGACTGAGGACAGCTAGTAACACATGCTGAGAGAATGGACGAGATTATAAAGCCGTCTAGGAAAGAAGACCCACGAGGAAAAGATGACACTCCAGCGTTAATGATGTCCGCGCTAAGGAATGGGCCTGACTGAAACCAATCGAAGAGCACTTGCCGTTTCCGTTGTTAACTGAGTAGCTCCAAGATACATGCCTCGCGTTGAGGTAACCGCCGAGGATGAAGGCATCGAAACTGGCCGCGATTGCCCAGAGTTCGGCCAGAATGGGAGTGGTGTGACGGCCTGTGCCGCCCAGGAAGCAGAGAGAGCCGATTAGGACTCTTGGAGGACGCTTCCACCCCTAAATTGAGATCTGAGTACTGCTAATAGGCAGTTTGATGCCAGTGCAGCCGATGGGATGCTGTTTGCCCTAAGTCCCGCTTTGACTAGTATGGCCCTGCCTCTGCCCGCGTTGTTGTGAAAGGTAATGTAACCGGGAGCATATAGTTTTACGTTGGGGGCTTTCCCCAGCCTGGTTTCGTTTAGGAGAGCGAGGTTAGGATCCGAATCCTCGAGGAGATTGTGGAGAGCGAAACGTTTGTCTTTACGAATGAACGAATTAGTGCTAAGTGTGAGTACCCTCTGTCTAGCAATTTGAAGAGGAATTGTAAGTACGCTTCGGGTTTGTCTTCAGTGTGATAGAAGTCAAAGATTGTGTTCCACAGAGAGGAGAATGACATATTGAATAGAGACCTGGCTTCCATGAAGAAGCCCCTGGGAATGAAAGAATGTGGAGTTGATAAAGAGCTAAAGATTTCAGGTGTTGCTCGACCACTGGCCACCGCGGCAAAAGACAGGGTCAGGTTGAGAGACACTAACAGACGAGGGTCTATCAACGTTAGGGAAGAAAGGAGCAGATCGGGGGTGCCAGATGCTTTTGGGCCTCTCTTCGCGCTGGATTGATTTCAGCCTACGGGGGCACTTAGAGAAGTTGGCAGGGTGACCTAGTTGGCCACAGTTTGCACATTTGAGGGGCGCCGCCGACTCCTTTTCGACGTTGTCTTCTACATTCGAACGAGGGCAGTCACTGAAGGCGTGTGGGCCCGCGCACTTCACGCATCTGGGATCGTATCCGCAGTGTGAAGAGACATGGCCAAATTGTTGGCAATTGAAACATTTTGTGAAGTCCGTGGCGTGATTACATATTATATTCACTCCAGCGAACCACTATGACTTGGGATTCATCGAAACGATTTTCTGGTTACTATTCATAAAGAAAGTATTGTCACAGTGATAAACACTATGAAGGATTAGGCAGATGAACAGCGAAGCACTTGCAAGGTTGGATTTTCATGTAAACAACTTATGTTGCACTTATTTGAGAAAAATAGGACACTTTATATGAAAAACTCACGTAGGAGCTGGTCTTGGTTCTTCCTCCAATTCCGATAGTCCATCCCAGAAAGCGCGAGACGTTGGCTCAAGAATTTCACCGAAATCCATTCTAAATCTTTCTAGCAGTGACTGGCGAAAAATCAACAAATACCGGCCAAAATGTTGCTTGGTTAGATGACAGTTGACATTTAGGTCGATATCTTAGCTGTCAACTTTGGTTGTTTACGCGATATTCAGCTATAATAAATGCCGCTGAATAAATTGCGCTTAGTTGGGCATATGTTGTGAATGTCAAAATATTGAGTTGAGTCATTGTGATGTCGGTGGTTTGTTTATAAACATTTCTTGGGACTCTTAAGGAGAAAATAGGTATTGAACTTTGTTAAATTGTAAACTTTTATAATTTCTACACACACATTGCGGAATTTGATTAAGCAGAATATTATTAGGCCGCCTAATAATTGAAATAATTCATGGTTATATTGAGCTTGCTATGTCCGCCTGCTTGATTGATTTGTATATCCTCCAGGGAATTTCCCGCTCAAATATGTATGTCTAGCTGTCTTCAAATGGCGGGGTCTATTAATGTCTGGTGGACCTCCGTAGCAGTCTTAATTTATGAAGGTAATTTTTCGCGTGTGGTCCAGGTTTTTGGTTTTCAACCTTTCTTATGGAGTATTCTTCTAGCCATAGTATTCGCCAAACCTGTGTATGCCAGCTTGTGTAGATTTTAAAGCAAAGTACCTCTGATGACCACCAAGGTCAATTTCCTGATGGTGTGCTTGAACACCAGGTTAAATCACTTGTTCTTTTGAGTCTGATTATATGATTGTTTGCTTTAGATTCCCATTTAGCCATTGTTCCATTATGGCTTTATCAATTTTACTAGTTTGACTGAAACTATTATATGCGGGGCATAGTGCGTTAATTATGCCTACGTGATATCAAGGACTTCTCTAGATGCTTGCACCTTTCTACTGTTCTGTGCCAAATGCTCTTGGGGAACTCGCTCGTCACCAATCTCTGGAGAGTTTGATCCTCCGTCATGAACTGTAACCCTTTTTTAATGTGTAACCTACTCATTGCTATTCCCACCTTCTGATCGCATCGCCCACTGGTAACTGACCTGTGCGTCAATGAGCGTACACCGATGACAAGTGTTTGAAGATTTGGAGGTTTTGACTAGCATGTACTACTCCCATATACCAAGAATCATATCAGAAAGAATATTAGCACAGAACAGTCACACTTGATCTTGGTGTTAATATAACTGCATTTGCACATTTTAGGCAAGGCAGCGATGGCGGATCTAACACTGTTTAAAGATCGAATGACTTCAAGTTCGGCAGAAACCACGATTCCTAGATATACAAATTTATCCATGCCTTCATGTTCTGCCCAAATGCAGATAGGGAGAGTGCGATGACTCGTTCGAGTGAGAACCTTGGTTTTGGTGGCATTTATCTTCACTTCGACTATACTTGTTATAATTGCCTCTCTTGACTCACGACTCGGTGAGAGAGCAAAATGATATTATCAGCGTAGTTGAGGTGCTTGATTAAAAGGTCGTAGTCCATTGAATTCCTTCATGTCCTCCAGACAAAAAAAAATATGAAGAACTTTATCAATAACAAGAAGAAGTAATATCGGTGGAACCTGGTGATTCTAAAATTCCTCTGAGCAGTTACCTCGGTGCAGCACGTGACATTTTGTGCCATCATAGGTATGTAGAGCACGCCAGATATACTATCTGCTCACATTGTCGAAATCGATGCATTGCTAACCAAGCGAAAATAAGAACTCCCCGTAATTGCAAAATCATCCCTAGGGTGTTGATGTGGACAATGCAGAGCGGAAACAAGCCTGCTTTCTGTCGAACAATGACTATTTTCGGCATTATATTTGCGTCCACAAGGAGCGCGCAGATACCCCTTCAACTATCGCACTCAAAACCTTTCTTTGGAATTTTAACGATTACTTCCTTCTAGTACTCTCTGGGAAAGATCTCTCGTATGAGTAGAGTTAGCAAATCTGCAGAAACTGCCGTAGTAGCGATGAGTTACTCCGCGGGGAGACTGCACTGATAGCCGAGGTGATTTCTCTTCTGGAAAAATCGGTATAATTATGTTAAGGTGATAAAAGACCATGTTTGATGGCGGCCCAATGCTCATCAATATTTTCAGAGGGTGTCTGCCATCCGACCAGTAAGATAGCTCTCCCATATATCATAGAAGCGGTTGTGGTTGAACTTGTGGGATCGAAGCTCTCCAACTCTGCGTGAAATGGCGGACGCAACACGCAAGCGAAAACAAACATTAGATGGTGATTCCTTTCGAGCTTGGTATCAGCGACTCTATTGTTAAGCACAACCAGAAGAAAACTACTACTTCTACTGTTGAACGCTGTGGTCAATCTTATTGTTCATGCGGTGTCGACTAGTTGAAACTCAACTGATCTTATGGCAAGGTCTGTACTCGAATACCACCAATGATGAGGCGGTGAAAGTTGTAGAAATTCAAGAACCTCCCCCCATTATCGTAGCGGTTACCACCGTGTTTCATCATCACATGTCCGAGCAAAGTGTTATCAGATCCGATCACAATGACAATGTCACCTTTAGGAAGCCTCCCTGAACTGCGTTGAATTGCTCGTAGAAAGCATCCTTCTCTACTATATCGGAAGCCTCCGCTGGTGTGTAGAATTGTACAATTGTGATGCTCCTTAACCTGAACCGGAATCTGGCAGTTAGAAATCTGTCAGAGAACAGCTTCCAGGTCAAGACAGCGCGCCTTGCGGTAGAAGTCAGAAGCAATCCGACACCGGATTCGCGTCTGCTACCACTTGGTTTTCCAGGAAGGAGCAAGAGGAGTACTCTTCAGAGTCCCACTATATCTATCGCTTAGGCCCAGAATGCCTACCACCAATCATAATCCGTTTTTAATAGCCAAAGGTCGTTGCCGTCAGGTCAGTCTTTATCCGAGGCGTTGTTGATGTTTCGGTAATAATAAAATTTTAAAATTAGCAAATTACTGGCTCACAAATTTCTACCCTTTTTAGTCGCCTCCTTACGACAAGGAGAGAAGAATTGTCACGAGGTGCACACTGCATTGAACTGCATTGAACTTCCTGAGCTCGAGCGCGTCAGGCTCGCTATTACTTGTAGCGGTGAATAAAGCCTTCAATCTTTTCCATTCATCGATCGGCTACGCGAATCTTCAACTATTGCAGATATTGTAACACCTCTTAGGGCCCTGCGTAGCATTCGAGAAAAGATCATTTTTGATGGCATCCCAATGCCCATCGATATTTTTAGAGAGTTGCTCAGGGTATCTGCCATCCAATCAGCAAGATAGTTCTTCCATATATCATATAAGTGGTCAATGTTGACCTTGTGGGATCAAAGCTCTCCAACTTTGCGTGAAACAGCGGACGCAACACGCAAGCGAAAATGTACAAACATTAGATTGTGATCCTTTACGAGGTCGTTGTCAGCGCCTTTCGTGCTAAGCACAACCAGAAAAAAACTGCTTAATTTGCTGTTGGTCGCAAAGTGGTTAATTTGATTGCTCACTCGGTGTCGGTCAGTTGAAATCCCACTGGTCTTGTGGTAAATGCATGTTTGAACAATATACCATCAATGACGTGGCAGTGGAAGCCGTGGAAATCCACAAACCTTCAACCATTATCATTACGGTCACCGTGCTTCTTCATCACATGGCTGCGCAAGGTGTTGTCAGAGCCCACCTTGACGTTCAGTTCACCCATCACCATCACAATGACACCTTCAGAAAGCCTCTCCTGAACTACGTGTAATTGTTCTTTGAAAATCTCCGTCGGGGCATAGCACAGTACAATCGTGATGCTCCTTAACTTGGATCGGGATCTTACAGTCAAAATCATGTCAAAAACCGACTTCCAGACTACCTTGCGGTAGTTGTGAATAATAATCCAACATTGGATTCGCAGGACATTGCCGCGCGAGGTAGATGAGTACTATTCAGAGTCTCTCTATCTTCCTTTGCTTAGGTTCAGAATGTCCAAAAGCTGGAACCGAGCATTTTGGCCCAGTGGGTTCTTTAATCGCGTTTTTGTGTGGATTTGATTAGCAAGACAGTACATCGTGGAAAAAGATAGGCAGGATGTTAAAATTAACGTTCGATTCGGTAACTAGTGAGCCAGAAACTTCACCCTCATTCGTTCGCTGATCTAAATTGCTACACCGTGATCTGATGGATGAAGTTTCCCATTGTTCTTGTTATGGGTATTGTTGCACCTACACACTGATGTATGCGGATGTAGAGCAACTTGTTGAAAAGTTGAATCACCGCTCTTCATGAAGTATGATCTGCTGATGAATCTGAATAAAGCAGACTTTTAAGGGGCGACCTCAATGAAACAACCACTCATCCCTCATCCTGTCAAAGGTGACAACCTGCAACTCGCACCAATGCTATTAGCCAACGATGGCCTGCATTGTTTCATGATTGGTTCATGCGTTAAATGTTAAGTTAAGTTAAATGAAAAGGCGTTCCACAATTGGCATTCTTTATGATCGACCCATCAACGAAAGTCCCAAATTCAAAATCTACCGCAGTATCATTTACCCTGTTTCTCTCTATGGTACTGAGTGCCTAATGATTACCAAAGTCAATGAACGTCACCTTGCGGTAAAACTATTGCATTGGATCAGTTGCATCCGAAATGAGGAGCTCCGTAATATGCGGTTGCGCCCACTATGGAAAAATTGCAAGGTATGGTCATGTAATTCGTGCTGACGAAAACTCAGATTGGTCTGAATATCAAAGTTGATAGGAAATAACCAGTCGACTCGCCTCTTTTGTGCTGAGTCGACTCACTTACATCAATGGATTGAGTAGACTCACTCATGAGTTGTCCATCCCTAGTTAGGACATAGGTATTAGGCTGTTATGGCACAATTTCAAGTTTATTTCATGTAGCAATAACCTCAATAAAGCGAGTGCATTCCTCATACTTTTGAGTGAAAATATTAAATTAAATATTGAATCACAACTTTGTTAAGTTAATTATCTTTAAATATGCTTTAGTTTTCAGTAATTAGGAAGCTGCCATGGCGGTACTACGAAACGAGCAACGTGAGCATCTAAAAATTCTAAGAGAAAAATCGCCAGAAGGTAATATTCCTGTCCAATGTCCCTTAAATTATTATCCCCGCTTTGATTAAGTCTGAATCTTATTAATGTATTTCTCCATTCAGCTGTGGTTGATTTATGCAAGCTAGCTATTGACTATCTGAACAATGGGCCAAACGAAAAGAAATATTCTGCCGTCGCTAGTAAGTAGTATACATAATTTTTCATTTATAACTTTTGAGATATTCAAACCATCACTGTTTCCTTTGCTAGAAAAGCTGAATACATCTCAAGATTTGGTGCAACCAACAATTGAAGCCTTAGTTTGTTTGCTAATAGATGCAACAAAGTCTAGTGTAAGTACATATATACATGTACATAATATTGTCAGCACTAAGCCGAAATTATGAACCTGTTAAAATGACTAAACTGTGAAGGTATCCTTTCATGATTTAGTGTTTAAGATCAGCTAATTTTAAAGATTTTTGAAAACGGCACAGTATTTGATTCCTAAGCAGAAGATAAGATGAATATTCACTAAACTCTGATTAAAGGGGATCAATAGGAAGTGAATTAATTCATATAAGTGAAATTGATAAAAAGCTTGTTCATGGTTTTGGCGATGCACTACAAATATTCTGTAACTAGGAAGTTTTATAATAAGAACTTCTGACTTTCCATTATTAGGTAAGCGAAGCAGATTTTGAAAATTTGAAGACATCTGGCTTCTCTTTAGACCAAATATCTATTCTATGGCAATTTGTATCCAGTAAGCGAATATTTGTCGAAAACATATTGAGAGCAACAAGTCCAAGAGAGTTTCGATTTCGTGATCTGGAATGGAGGCTTGATGGAAAGGTAAAACAAATTTCAAATACATAAGTCTTCATTTAAGGAAAATTAAATAAACTATTCCCCTTCATATTATATCTTTTCGTCGTTAATTTTTATCTACTTTTCCTTTCTTTTTACAGATTGCTTCCCGAAGTCTTTTGTACCAGGCGAATCCCATCATCATTATAAAACTTCATTTGGATACTGAACAAGTAAGTGAACATCGTAGTGTTTTAGGAGCAAAACGTGATGAATCAAAAAAGAAATATGAAACGGCCAAACAATTTCTTCTACAAACTGATCCAAATAATTTAGTCCACATTATTGATGTTTTGGAACGGGCATTGTTGGAATCGAAAACACATCGAATGCGAGATATGTTAAAGGCACTACATGTGTGAATTTATTAATGTAGTTGATTATGATGATTCTGTACGGTACGTGGAAGACGCGCCAAAATACAGTAAATAGAAGATGAATAATATTACTTGAAGTAAGAAACGTTATTGTTCTTTTTCGGGATTTTCTCCTGTTGTCTATTCACTTCTTTGTGAACATCCACATCGCCTCCTTTTCTTTTCTGTTATTTTCTTTTTCTATTCACTTTTCAATGAGGTTGTGGTTCAGGTTCATTGTCATCAGACAACCCTGTGCAAAAGATTACCCTACAGCAAAACAAGGAGGAACTCAAACATCCATAACTCAACGAAATCGAGGAACTGACGATCAACTAACTCTTCCATTGGAACGACGTTTTGATCGATTACTTCCCTGTGATTGAATTGTGAGTCGCGGGCAAACAAAGCAATTTCAGCGATGATGAGTGGTTTCACGGCGTCCTTGAGTTTCTATGTTCACAAATTAAAGCTAGACGCACTTGCAACAATACGATATCTGGACGAAAATCAACATGGTTATCTTCAACTGCACCCGATGCCAGCAGATGCAATGGACGTACGTGAGGCAATAGTCTCCACAAAAATTCCCGCTACAGAAGAGAGATGACTTATTTGACTAACGTCGGTTGGTCTTTGTCCTCATGGAATGGTTGAGGAGCGAGGGCCAATCTTGATTGTTGCAACCAATCACCTTGCTCCCGAGCCTCATTGAACCACCTGGAAATCATACCGTGGCCATATGCTTCTCCTTCATTCCTTACTTCCCTGAAAGCATCTCAGTGTTTGCAGCCTTGAATCCGGTGTCTGTCTCCCATTCCGTCCAAAACTACTTCCCGAAGTTTAATTCCGAAAGCCACTTTTCCCCCGAAAGGAGTAGGCCCCCGTCAAACACAAATGTTAACTTTCTTTTGCGAAGAAAAAAATTGGCAAAAAATTATTGTCGCCAGTTGGATTATGTGTTCAAATTATTAAGCAAATCAGCTCGGCCACTTACACGGCCTTTGTTACTTTTTTTTTTTATATAATCCTAAGAATAAATAGCGAAAATAAAGTTTTCCGAACCAACTAAGTTGATAGCATAGTCTCTACAGCAATCCAACGGGACCATTCTCTCAAAATTTTAGTTTCTCATATTTAGGGCTTGGCGTATAGTTTTTTTACGTTTCTACTTTTGATCATTTTTTTTTTAAATTTTTATTTCATTTATAACTTTAAGGCATTTATTTCATTTATTTCAACTGGGATGCATACTGAAATATTAGTACGTTGTCTGTCTTTCTTTTCCATTTTTGCTCTGCTGTGACATGGCCCTGTTAACCGTACGCTTATGTGAAAAGAAACTAGAATTCGAGGAACTTAATGCTATCGTTGTCTTCGCGAAAAAACAATTTCTTCGATGTATTAAGGTGAATTATCGAATCTCCGAAATTGAAAGTAATTGTCGTCAAAAAAAAGTTTTTCTATCTGATTGAGACGGGCAAGGGAATCTTGCTTCATTTTCCCCTTCCTTCTTTTCTGCAGGAAATCAAATTTCTCCATTGGACTGCGTGAGCCTATGAAACTTCATCCTTCAGAGCAGACGCCAGTGGACGCCAAATGCTAGGTTTGGTCGTTCTTCTTTGGAGAGGTCGGGCCGATTCTGCGTTTGTTGACTTTTACAGTATGTCTCTTCAAAGATAAGTTGGAAAGCATATGATCTTCAGGTATCAAGGCCACCTGATGCTTACTCGGGGATTTCCAGTTGAACGGAGGAACGTATGATTGATCAACTTGTTTGTACTTCTTCCTCAGCCTTTCTTTCGTTCAGCGGGCTTGACACTCCTGGAACAGTTGCTCCATTTTGCTCGGTCATAGGCTTGTTCTGGATGTAGTCGAGAGACTAAAATGGTATGGATACGTCGTCAGGCGGATGTCGTTAGACTTAGGACAGCTGCGGTCGGCATAGAATCCGTTGCTATAGTATTAATTAGGCAACCGAGCTTTTGGATCTCACTAAGAAGCTTCCTGTTATTAGCAAAGTTCAGTCTCAGTTGCCAAATTATGTAAATCAAAATAATCCTTATTATGGATGTGTACGTTCAGTAAACCCGGTGTGGTGAAAGCCCCACGTCTTAAAGTCTTTCTACAGCACCGGAGCAATATACAAGATCTCTGATAATGTTCCTGGATATGTTTCCACGTTTCTTGGAGTTGAGATGCACTCCTAAATACTTGACTGTTTGTACCAGATGGAATTCCACCACTAATGAGGTGGGTAACGGGGAGCTGCTATGTCTAACGATCCTAGTAAACAGATTAGTTTTCCTAGTGTTCACCATAAGTCAAAGTTCAGAGTTGCTTTCAAAAGGTTACATCCTTTGTCGGATCTTATGCTCTCCCGCATATGTTTTTGAGCTCGTTTGAACCCATTTCACACAACAGATGAATCAGATTTTAGAGCTTGTTTGAGGAGTGCCCTTGTCATTCTACTTTGTTTCGGCAAATCCAAGTTCCACTATGGTGTATAACCTTTTTTTTGGAGTACCAAGTGGACAGCTCTCCTCAAAAACGCTTCTCATGATACTTGTGACGTCTGAATTGTTTTCTCAATTCCGGAAATGCATTTGAAGCATATCCCTGGGAATCGTAACAGTTCTAGTTTGTATGTTGCCCGATTTGCCTCTCGTGAATCCCGAATTGGAGTTGCTGGAGGTAGATCCCGTGCCCTGTGAGTTGAGGCTTAAGAATACGCTCAAAGTTTTCCTTGCTTGTCGTAAAGGGCGACTAAAGGAATAGGAACCTGTGGGCTAGCAACATACAAGTTTCGAAACTTGGCGACTTGCTCTTAATGATTTTGAGAAAGCTTTCGACAAGGTGAACAGAGGGGGTATTTGGTGTACTCTACGAATAAGGTCCAGTCCGCAGAAACTAATAGCTAGTATCAGAGCGCAAAATGTTACGGGTTGGATCGAGGTAACATTTCAGAGGAATTTGAGGTTCAAAGCGAAGTACGCCAGGGATACATCTTGTCACCGATATTATTTCTTCTTGTTATCGGTGACATTCTTCGTGCTGCCTTTTTTAGGGAACTAGGAGGAATTCAATGTCACGGTTTCTAATCTGACAGACCGTCGTATTCTTCCAATCCGTTGAGCGATGTGATCAGAAGGCGGAAGTGACTCAAGGGCACTTAGCGAAGAACAGTATAGGAGCAGCACGGGCATCTCGTGAACTCTTGGGCGGGAGCTGAAACATACTTTAGCAAACCGCGAACGATAGCGCGATGCGCAATATCCCATCAAATAGTGAAAGCAGTACATACAATCTGTCTTGCAGTCCTGTAGAATAAAAAGGAACGGCTTAGAGGATGGAATCTCTCGTAAATTTCCCTACCTCGGTCGCGCCAACCGAGTTCGCGAGTGTTTGGCTCCGCACACATGGTCGAGTTAAATTGGTTCTAATTTTTCAGTGTCCGTTTAGATGGCTTCACGACTTCCTTCGACATAAATGGATAACATATTTTGGTGCGAATCGTAAACGCACCATGACTTTAGTACATATGATTTTGTACATGATTTGTGAGGACTCAAATATTCAAAGAACTAGACCCATTTTTCCAAGCATATCTAGTATAGACATGTCAATGGCACTGAAGTTAGATGCCAGCAAACTGACGTAGCCAACTTTCGCTATTATTCTGATTTTAGGATAGTTCTGCTTGTGTTCATCCTCAACCTGGGATTTATTACTCCCAGAAACGGTTGGTTGAGTTGATTTCTGGCACGGAGAAACTCTCTTAATCACAATTGAAGTGTTTTCAATTCCACCGTTTTTTTCCTGTAGTGATTCTTTCTCAGATACCAAGACATCAGTCATAAGAAAGCTTTTATCAATTCCTTCATTATTACTGATGATGATGTATATCATCAACTCATTGTCAATTAATACGCCCACTGCAAGTTTTGGTAACTTTTTCACATGCGGACAATAGTGTGGCCGTTCGTATGTCTACGGCAGGATTTCATTTGTCAATATTTAATCGGTCTAACAGGGAATTGAGTGAAAATGTGATAAAACGTGA
This sequence comes from Hermetia illucens, assembly GCF_905115235.1. Classification (NCBI taxonomy): domain Eukaryota; kingdom Metazoa; phylum Arthropoda; class Insecta; order Diptera; family Stratiomyidae; genus Hermetia; species Hermetia illucens. The sequence goes on along the minus strand of NC_051854.1, from coordinate 7,967,114 downwards.
GGCATGCAGTAAATCAAATGTTTTCCGTTACTATAGCACGGTACGTTTAAAATAAGCTGTGAACTATTTTCTCAGAATGTAGTTATGTTCACTACTCGTCTAAGGATGTGAATACGGATCGCTTGCCTACGGACAAGTAGTACTTGCGTACGGGCAAGTGTGTGAAGTAACTTTATTCAACTACCATAGACAGATTTTTTGGTTATATCGACATGATTTTGCAACACTAGATGGTTGCCATTGATCCCTACGTGGTGCATAGTGCGCCATTGTTATAGTACCTGTCAATGAGTTCCAGCTTTCTCCAGGATTTTCCTAGAAGCTTACTCTTCTTCTCTACTGTTCTACGACACGTCTTTCTAACTCAACTAATTCGCCAACTATCCTGGGATAATAAGTCGTAATAGCAGCAAGGGACGTTGTAAGGAGACAAATAAAAACCAATATTTGGTCTTAGTTCAATTGATCTGTATATGAAATAGACGGATTGAGCCTGCCTTCATATTTGAAAGTAGATGTCTATATTTCATTTGAGTCTATACCATCGATTTTAAAAGGTCATTTGGGCTTCAGATGCGTTGCATTTCGTTTGACGCCAAATCAGCTCCGTTGGTTGTGCGTCGTGTTAATCTTCTTTTTCTTCTTCAGCCTTTGTCCCGTTCACAAGCGGGGTCGGCTCGTCGTATGAAAACTTGATTTCGGACTACTAGAATATCATCAAGTGCCCCGGCACTTGAATGGAGTCCTTTGAAGGAGATGAAATAAACTGTGAAGAATAATATATAGTTTTTGTGTTATTTGGGAAGTTTTACTTCCCTTTTCCACCAAAAATTGGTAGAAACTTTTTCTGACTTGTTCATCTTCCTCTCACAGGGTAGTTTGGTTAATTGTGTACTAGGAGAAGGATCCTAGATGGTTTGAAATTCAACTCTCCTACTATTGCTATTTGGCCCTAATTGAAAAGAAGTAAGAAAAACATTAGACTACTTGCAAAGATTTCGGGGTTACTAATAGAGCTCCTGATGCAAACTACCAGATGAAAAAAAAAGTTTATTTTGAAATGATATGTGATGATAAGAAGAAAGGAATGTTAGATGAATTGTTTGTCACTTTTCAGGAAGCTTTACAAATGATATAATTCTTAAGCTCCATATTTAGTTTGCTATTTTCATTTTAAAATAATATCAGTGCAATGAAGTGCGAATGTGAGTAGAAGTGGATATGTAAAATCAATACCCGCGAATAAAATATGGTCACTTAGTCTGAAAGAGTTAAACTTAACACCTTGGCCATACTTTGAGAATTATTGATTGTCTTCGCAAGAATATGAATAGAAATCATAATTGGCAAATTGGATTAACCCCGTCTAATAGAAAATGAGTATAAATGCGGTGAGAAAGTTTATATCGGCCACAGTTGCTTGCTGGAAGTGACTACGCCTTGTCCTGGTGCATTCGTTCAATTTTCCTAAAAAATAAGACTGAAGTAGTTCGATCTTGAATCGCTTTTCTTCAGTAGTCAAAGGTAAAATTATTAATCACATTTGAATTGAATTTAAAGTAATTTTTGATTATGTATTTCTAGTATTATTGCAACTAACCCGCCGTCTAGCTTTTATTTTGCTTAAACGGTTGAAAAGTTTGCACCATCAAAATGGTATTGCAGCACATTGGTGAGCCTTCGTTTCAAGCTTATGGAAGCGGAAACTTAACCGTTGTCGACATGGTCACACCGGATATGCAACATTTGGTGAATCCATATTGGAATCAATTCCCTCCGATGAACCCACTTTGGCATGGAATTCTTGGTTTCTTCATGACCGTACTTGGCGTTATGTCCATCAGCGGCAACTTTGTAGTTATCTACATTTTTTCGACAACGAAATCGCTTCGAACACCATCCAATTTGTTCGTAGTGAATTTAGCAATTTCTGACTTTCTGATGATGTGTTGCATGTCACCAGCTATGGTCATTAATTGCTATTACGAAACCTGGGTTCTTGGACCACTCATGTGCCAACTCTATGCCATGTTTGGATCTTTATTCGGATGTGCATCAATCTGGACCATGACAATGATCGCCTTCGACCGATACAATGTCATCGTGAAGGGTATCGCCGGAAAACCACTGACTAACGGGGGAGCATTGGCTCGTGTTGCTGGAATTTGGCTTTTCGCCACCCTCTGGACAGTCGCACCATTGTTCGGATGGAATCGATATGTACCAGAAGGCAACATGACCGCATGTGGAACTGACTACATCACCCGCGAATGGTTGAGCCGATCATACATCCTCATCTATGCTATCTTCGTTTACTATATGCCGCTCTTCCTCATCATCTACTCTTACTACTATATCATCAAAGCTGTATCTGAGCACGAGAAAGCCATGCGAGAACAAGCCAAGAAGATGAACGTAGCTTCTCTCCGATCTGCTGAGGATGCTAACAAGAGTGCTGAAGCGAAATTAGCAAAGGTCGCTCTAGTCACCATCTCCCTATGGTTCATGGCCTGGACTCCATACCTCATTATCAACTATGCCGGTGTCTTCCATACAATGAAACTATCACCATTGAGCACAATCTGGGGATCAGTATTCGCTAAGTGCAACGCAGTCTACAATCCAATTGTGTATGGTATCAGCCATCCAAAATACCGAGCTGCATTGTTCCAGAAATTCCCATGCTTGGAATGTGGAAGTGATCCACAGACAAATGTGCAGGAAACTCAATCACAAACCACACAAGAAAAATCGGCAGCATAAAAGAATTGAACCTGGTCATATGATGCAGATGTGAAAAGTTTACAATGACAATATTTGATCAAGTTTGTTCTCCTGTTTATTGTGAATAATTTTAATTTTATTTTGAAATTTCAATGCGCATTGCGAATAAATCGTGTATTAAAAACAAAGATTTTTTAGTATCCAAATGGAGTAGAACTAGCCTTGCATTAGCCTTGAGTAGAATTTTCTCGCAAGATTAGCCTACTGCGATAGGGTTGCTGCTATTTCGTATCTTCGGTGGCAGGGTATGGAATTGGCTCCTGAAAGAGTTTTGGACCAACTTTTTGGGCTATGCATCTGAAGTTCTTAAACAGGGACGACTGGCGGTTCCTCATAAACTTCATACAACACTTTCTATTGCTTGCAACATAACACCCCAGTATATATCTCGTACTGAAAATGTTTTTCTGATCTGCGAATGAATCCTACAGAAGGGCGACTGACGGTTTGGTCCAGTGCAGAGGCAACTTATCAGATGCTGCCTCACCTCTGCTTTGGGGCCAGCGTTACGGAAAGTTGTTACATCTATACTGGACGGAACCGTCAGTCATCTTTTTTAAGGTTTTATGTGAAACAAACCCTTACTAAATTCGGTTTAATGTCGGTCTGTCTGTCGCATGCATTTTCTTAGAAACGGTTGTTCCTATTGATACGATTTGGCGGAATGGTGAGTAGCGCCGATCCCTTGCTCGTAGTGAGTAGCATCATTCTACGTTGAGCTCAAGAAGGGGTCCTCATACATGCGAAAAAGAGGCGTACATTTTTTCGCCAAATATTGTCATATGGACTGGAGTAGACTCAAATAGGCTAATGAGTAATCTTACTCATTCTGTTATTTGACTTGATATCATAAGAAGATTTACCGATTTTTAGCGCCATGGTGGGAATCTTAACATCTAGTTACAAATATTAGGACCATCAAATTAAACATCAATTCCATCATAGACTTTCCCCGCAGGCACAAGTTTAAATTATTTTTTGTTGGAACATAAACCACGTATAGTGTATTAAGCGAAGACGGCTTTACGGTTTCTTACTAAGGCAGAGGCAAATCGTCAGACGCTGCCTCACCTCTGCCCTGGGAGCAGCGTGACCAAAGCGGCTCGCAGATGTTAAGTGTTCCTTTATATAATTCGCAGAACACAACATAACTACGAATTATATTGAGCGTAAATCCGCCCACACTTTGGACCAAAGCTTGGTCAGGGCTAAACATATTTTTTTTTGAGGATTGCGGGGTCCTAAGTCCACATCCACTTGATGTCGGACCGGACCAAATGGGGAGCAACTTACTCCTTCTTTTTTTGTTCCACCAACCCCTCATTTTTCACAATTCGTCCGCTCCTCATCTGGAGCGATTTTCCATGGCATCGCGAATTCTTCCACACCTGCATTTGGGATTCTCTTCTGGATAGTGGTCAGACAAGTGGTTATCTTGCCAGCAACTGTTATTATTCATCAAGAGCCACAGAAGGAGAAGCCCGAGACGTGTCTATAATTGCGTTACCTAAATGAAATTTGAACATCTTATGTTTCAAGATCCATCGTTGCCTAACATCAAAAGTTTCGATAGTTCTGATGACGATTCATAGCGTTTCCGTTGCGAGCCACGCTGATTCGTTTCCAGAGGACTGGGGTGTCATAGTATTTTACAGTAATTCGTCGACTTTCCTTAGGCAAACGACTTGGCTGTCAAACTGCAGACCTAATGAGTCACATGTGACTTAAATGGCTGACAGGTATTCTCCCCCGATTGTCTGCTCCAAGATGTCAGTAAACAAGTCTGCTCCACTTGAAGAGGACGCTCTATTTGATTTCAGTTAAAGAAGTAGACATTCCAAAGATCACAATCACGAATCCACTTAACTGGTTTGCGTTTGCATAGAGAGATCATTTAAGATTTACATAGATTACAAGCCCTCATTTCCGCAGCAGAACGCATTCCAATGCTCTGTAAGACCTTGCCTAAGCAACGGTAGCAACTTTAGTCCATTTTCCAATTCACCATTAAGCGTATAAGGAGACAAGACGCTATCGCATTGCCACTTCACCATACTCTCAGGTCGCAATCAACAGTACATTTCCTTAGCCTAAAGCGATTACCAAGTATTTCACCATATCCGCAACACCTCGAGTCTGGATCTTCTAATGTTAATAGTCCACGTTTCTTTCATCTCCTGCGAACTCTCAGCGGGAACATTTAGGCACTGCCTATCATCGTCTTTACAACGCACGGCTTTCGAAAATTTTCATAATTTTTCATACCTAAGCGTAAATGCAGCCACACCCCTCATTACTGGCAAGTTCGTCTGAACCAGAATGTCCAATGATTTAAATCGATGACCGTTCGTTCGAGAGCCACCCACATGCTAAAACCCATCGGCACAACCTCTTGATTTTGGGCAATTTCACTATGCAAAAGAAATAATTCGAGCATCTGCAAACTGATCTCACCAAGCTTCCCCCATACCAAGGATTCAAGCACTGCGTCGTAGTAGTGGTCAAATTCACCACATGGTCTGACTAAAACCAATACCCTCACTGGGATAACAAGGAATCACAGTCACCAGGGTCCTTACCGCAAGCCTGTACGACATTCCTTCAACCATTACGATAGGTTGGAGCCTCCGGTTCGAATCTGCTCTGTTTTCCGAGTTAGCTAAGTATTTTGAAATTTTCAGGACCCATCCTAGGAATAGTAAGGCTGCAAAATGGACCATGCGTACAAAACAGCTCTAGCTTTAGGCATCTTCAGAAGAAATGCTTTATTGTAGGATGTGCCAGTATTTAGACACATTCTCGAGAACATTGGCTTCTTCTTCAATGACTTGTGTACGAGGACCTATTTGAAAGGATCAACTTCATTAGAAATCGCTCGTTCTTATCGAGTCGTAAACATTAATGCTCGCTGTTACATCGCAATTTCAAGAAATGCCGTTCTAGAAAGGTTTCGTTCTGGCTGCTTCCCGCGAATTCCATTAAAGGAAGGGGGCGGTCGTTGCGTAACCGGCCTCTGGTTCTCTTCGAGTACCAAAAATCTCCAAATAAGGCAGCTCAAGTCTCATTGGTAAAGGAGAGGCTAATAGATTTACTTATCGAAGTTCCAACGTCACAATAATGGGGAAAAGAGCCTGAATGTGGCGCCGTAGCATGTCTGATGTCCTGAAAATTTTTGCAATGGAATAGGAGATTTGCATTTTTCTCGACAAACGAAAATCTTTGTGAAGGAACCTGAGGCGGTATGATGATATTCGCATTCTCCTTTAAAAGGGGAGTATAATGATGCTAATAGGACTTTTAACAGAGCGATGCTTTTCAAGCTATCATCTTGACAGAATCAGGGAGGTACAGGCAATCTGTATTCAATATGATGAGAAAGAAAGGGCCGCCCTGTATATCGTATGCAACTACCCGTTTTCTGCAGATTTAAGACCAAGATTTTTTAGAAGGGCCCTTTTCAATCAAAAATCTGTCTATTTATGATAGTAAATGGCTCGACTGTGCTGGAAGTGAAGTTCCCCACTCTGCCTAGGACTACATTGGTAAAACTAATGTCTATGCCGTTTGTGGACTTTGAATAATAGATAAAACTTATTCTATGACACCAAGGATATCTGTGGCTACACTATTGGAAAAGTAATATCTACTTTTAGTCCTGAAAACTGCGGGTTATGAAAACGAAGTGCATCAAAGGTGGGTTCATGGTCCAGCTGAATGTAGATTTGAAGCGGATCATAAAGAGCAATCGCAATTGGGGAAAAAAATTATCCAAGTAGCCACTATTTCGATAGTAGTTTCCTATCCACTTCTTTTTGCATTCTCTTCCATATGTGCTAAAGTTCATACGAGTAGAATCAATACTTTGTAACTTTTTACAATTTAAGACATGCTGTTCTCACCTTATGTGTTGAATCGATTCGGTATTCGACCCTTTAATAAGTTTAAATGGTGTTAATATTTATGAAATTAAAAGAGGTAAAATTGGATTTAAAAGTGTTTAATACAAACACAATAGAGTATAAAAGAAGAAACCGAATACTATTCGGAAGGCACAGACAGACAAGTGCTGTAGCTGTACATATCTCATACCTTCATTTTTCGACTGAGGTAAGTTAAAATCCTGTGAATTCTACTCAGAAGGATGGAAGGTCCTTAAACATACCTTTTTGATTCAAATTCAACAGACTATACTCAAGTGATAATCGAAACTACACGCCGCTAAGATGGCGCTGCAACGCATTAACGAACCTTCTTTCCAAGCCTATGGAGTTGGAAATTTAACCGTTGTTGATATGATCACACCTGACATGCAACATTTGGTCGACCCCTACTGGAATCAATTCCCTCCTATGAATCCGCTCTGGCACGGGATTCTGGGATTCTTCATGACTGTACTTGGCATTATGTCGATCAGTGGCAACTTTGTTGTAATCTACATTTTTTCGACAACGAAATCGCTCCGGACACCATCAAACTTATTCGTTGTAAACTTGGCAATTTCCGATTTCTTGATGATGTGCTGCATGTCCCCAGCTATGGTCATTAATTGCTATTACGAAACCTGGGTTCTTGGACCACTCATGTGCCAACTCTATGCCATGTTTGGATCCTTGTTCGGATGTGCATCAATCTGGACCATGACAATGATCGCCTTCGACCGTTACAATGTCATCGTAAAGGGTATCGCCGGAAAACCACTTACCAATGGAGGAGCTTTGGCTCGTGTTGCTGGAATTTGGCTCTTCGCCACCGTCTGGACAGTCGCACCATTGTTCGGATGGAATCGATATGTACCAGAAGGCAACATGACCGCATGCGGAACCGACTACATCAACCAAGAATGGTTGAGCCGATCATACATCCTTGTTTATGCTATTTTCGTTTACTACGCTCCACTCTTCCTTATCATCTACTCTTATTACTACATCATCAAAGCTGTATCTGAGCATGAGAAAGCCATGCGAGAACAAGCCAAGAAGATGAACGTTGCATCCCTTCGATCTGCTGAGGATGCCAACAAGAGTGCTGAAGCGAAATTAGCAAAAGTTGCTCTAGTCACCATCTCCCTATGGTTTATGGCCTGGACTCCATATCTCATCATCAACTATGCCGGGGTGTTCCAGACAATGAAGCTTTCACCACTGAGTACCATCTGGGGATCAGTGTTCGCTAAGTGCAATGCAGTCTACAATCCAATCGTGTACGGCATCAGCCATCCAAAATACCGAGCTGCATTGTTTGAGAGGTTCCCATGTTTGAAGTGCGGAGATGATCCACAGCCAAATGTATCGGATAACCAATCACAGGCAACACAGGAGAAAACGGGTGCTTAATGTAATGTAACTAACAGACAAACGATGAACATATTTAACTTTACGAATGTACAAGCTCGCACATAGATTGTAGTATGTGTTACCTCATGACTTCATTCTAAGTTCTATTTGTTAATAATAAAAAAAAACGACGATTATATATCTTGAGCATAGCAAAAATTTTCGATCTTTTATTGGGTAAACTCCAGAAGTTATACAGAGGGCGCCATCAAAATCTGGACAATTAAATTTGCATTTCCCATGATAGTAAGTTCCCTGGACAGGTCGTCTTTGCCCTGTGAGTAATCAACTGACTACAATGAATGCTATCAAAGTACAAGGATCAAGAACAGTGCAAAGAAGGTTCATACATTTCGGCACCCTGGAAGCCATAAAAGGGACTCTGGAACTGATTTTAAGTGATCGAGAGTGTTCTGTTTAGAAAATGGGGACAATTGTGGGTGTCAGTAGAACGCCAATGCGTAGAATTGTCAAAGAAGACTTCCAATATCATTCCTTCACGATGAAGATAACGTAGATGTTGTCTGAAGATGCTAGAAGAAACGAGTGGCTCGCTGCCACCTGCTTGTCTCTTCCTTAGATGGTTTTTTCTGATGAAAAAATGTTCACTGTTGATACGAAGAAATGACCGGTGGCTTTCTCGCGACTCCAAGGATGTTTCTGTCGTAGCTAGAACAGAATTTCTGGTCACATACTAAGTGTTGTGTCCTGTAAGGGTGATGTCATGCTACCACATTTTTTTCCAAAAAGGCGAAACTGTGTTGAAGTTTTTTTGAAAGTTCTAGAAAATGTTGTCAAGCCGTGGATGGAAGATATTGCATCCGGACGGCCATATGTTTTCCAACAATAAGGTACTCTGATCCACACGGACCCCAGAATTCGCTTTCAGATTAAGTTGACCATGTATTGGTCCAAGGAATTCTAGCCTTTCAATAGTCCTGATTTAAATCCCTCGGACTTTTAGGTTTGGAGCGTAGTTGAAAAGGACATTAACAAGTCTTGGCATTCCAACCAAGGATAGAGGCTGTCATTGCAGCTGATGGCGGTTACATCGCATAACAATTATCTATTATGGATGCTCTATGAATCATGTGACACCACTTTTTATTTTGGTGGCACATCCTGTAAAGGCAAATCTAGCTGTAGTTAGACTTTAGTAGCCTTTAAGGGTGTTAGAACCACACATTTTGACTAAAGTGTAGGAAGCTCTTTTCAAAATTTCCTAGCTCTTAATTTTGATTATTTTTTCTATTAAGGAAGAGTAATGTCTACCATCTAGCTAAAAAAAAATTATCCTCACTCTAAAGTTTACCCGCCTTATCTTTAAGGGTTCCATGAAGAGCACACTTGCTTTCGCCTTGGTCAGCGTACCACTGTTTTTCAGGCAAAGGTGTATGCAATAAACGGAATATGGCATGGAAGACCTACGGAGAAAGAGAAGATGTTCTAAAATCCATATTATCTCAGGCTGTCTCTCATGGGGATGCCAGTAAGCTGTCTGGCATCCTGATCTACGTCATGCCTAGTCAGTCTTATTAATTTCGTCGGGATACCAAATCCTCTCATGGCCGTGTACAGTTTTACCCTGACTATGCTATCATAGGCGGCTTTAGAATCGATGAAGTGATGGGGCAACTGGTATCCATATTCCAACAGTTTTTCCATCGCTTGCCGCAGAGAGAAAATCTGATCTGTTGCTGATTTGCCTGGAGTGAAGCCTCTTTGGTATGGGCCAATGATGTTGTGGGCGTATGGGGCTATCCGGCCTAGGGAAATAGCGGAGAATATCTTATAGATGGTACTTAGCAACGTGATACTTCTATAATTGCTGCACTGTGTGATTTTTTCTGTATGAGACAGATAACCCCTCTTTGCTAGTCGTCAGGCATTGATTCAGTGTCCCACACCTTGAGCGCAAGTTGATGAACCACTTGGTGTAATTGGTCGCCTCCATATTTAACCAAGTCGGCTGTAATTCCATCGGCTCCTGGTGACTTATGATTTTTAAGTCGATGAGTTGCACGGACTGTTTCTTCTATAATTGGTGGTGGCAGTATTTGTCCGTTTTCTTCAGTTGGCAGGACCTCCAACTGGCGGATGTTCTGGTTGTTCAGTAGCTCATCAAAGTACTCATCCCATCGCTCCAATATGCCCATTCAGTCGGAAATTAGATTTGCCTCTTTGTCTTGCCAGGATCAGCATTGAAGTATGTAAGGCTGGATCCTGCTGACTTTTTGGTAAAACTTGCGGGCCTGGTGCGGTTGTTGCCTGTACTTTTCACAGACCTGTTGGTTCTCCCAGGCTTCCTTTTCCCGTCTGTGAAGTGGCCTCTCCGCTCGCCGGAGTTCGTGATAAGTGTCTGCGTGTGCCCACGTCCTTTTGAGAATACAACATTACTCGGTGTGCAACATTCTTCTGTTCCATTGTGAGCTTACATTCATCGTCAAACCAGCCGTTCCGACTCTTTTTGCGGCTGGGGCCAAGTGTGTTTGTGGCCGTATTTATGATAACGTTCTTCAGGTGGTTGTGAAGACCATTGGTTGATGCTTCATCTCCAGGATCTCTGTTGACTGCGGTTATTGCGGCATCCATTTCCCTCTTATAGATGTTGCGGAGGGCTGTATTGTGAATGGCTTCAGTGTTAACTCTCACGTGATTGTCAGAGGGCATTCAGGGTGGTGTTGTTATTCGAGCTCGGAGCACTATGCCAACGAGATAGTGATCCGGGTCTATATTGGCCCCCCTATATGTTTTGACATTCATCAAGGCTGAGAGAGGGCGGCATTCAATCAACACGTGGTCAATTTGGTTGAAAGTGGTCACTTTTGGAGAGGCCCACGTTTGTTCGTGGACTGCTTTCCGCGCAAATCGGTTTGGCTTGGTTTCATTTTTTGGCTAACTAAGAAACCTACTCCGAGCACATGGTTTACTGGATGGCCGCTTTAATATATGGTATAGAGACTCTTCTCCAGGAAACCAGTCCCTGCCCAATGCATCTCCTGTAACGCTGTTACATCCGGTTGTCAGCCCTACCCAACCTGGAAGACCAGTTGGTACAATTTGTCCCGTTTTTAGGTGCAGGAGGCTCGCCTTCATTCTTCCCCGTCTGCAGCTTTTCGTTAAGAAAGAGCTCCCAGCGATCACCACGTGGAGGTGGAGATAGGGTTTGCTGGTAGAGCTGTTGGTGTTGGTTCAGCAGGCGTTTCGCAGGTCTTATTTTCCATCGTGGGTAGCAATCCACGTTTCGCCCTGGGACCTATACTACCCTTTGACCACCTTTGCAGATTTGCAACGACAGTTGCACCTAAATCAAACCACCGTTGGCTGAAAAGAGGCTTCTTTTAAGGCATCAATAGACCAGGCGGACCAGATTACAAGAGAGGAACGAAACTCCGGAAAAAAATTTGAGAGAAATGAACCAATGTGGCTCGTACAGTTTTTATCTTAATTTACATAGAATCCATTGATTCATCTCTAAATATCAGCAGCTTATTGGCAGCGTTAATCGACTTCACTACTTAACGCCTCTTTATTTTATATTCCAATATTTGTTTTAATCCAATTAAATATCCCAACATTGACATTAAATATTTCCATGTATTTAACTTACGTAATTTCTCCCGTTCAATGTCAGTTTTCTCACCCTTAGGTGTCTATGAAGAAAGTCTTCATAAATTCAATTATGCATATTAGTTCTAACAAGTTCTTCAGAGGATTTCATCGCTATTTCTTTTCACTTGCTTTATCTGTTGGGAAAGGTCGTTCCAACCATATTTTAGATTTCACACTCACCTATGCAACCCCCTCATACATTTCGACCTCGGTAAAAGTGAGCTGGTGTAATCAGTTGAAGTGATTCCTTTGGATTCGACACTATTCATTTTTTAAAGTCCAAGTATTCAGTAGTCAACGGGAAGTCAAAGGAGTCGCATCTGGAATCCAAAGGTGTCCTATTTGAATCTTGTGGTATTTACATAGTTTTGTGGAATTATCTTTTTCTTTTTGTGCGAAAACACAAGTTTACAGTTCGAACTTATGGATGAGTTATTGGAAGTATCAAATCCAGTGCTTTTCTCATAATTTCGTTTTGCTAACTATAGGCTAATTGTATCTTTATCAATATTGCTAGAAATAAGAGTAAGCCTGTAGAAAGTAAGCGAAAAAATTGAAATCAAGTGTAAGATTTATATGCGCTGATTGTAGATATTGCGATTTAGATCTGAAATCGACTTTTCATGAAGCCAAAGGACTCTTTGTGTTGCGACCAGCAATTTAATTGGTTTCACTGAATTGAAACCACTAGTTTCCGCGATCTGCTCGGGACGGAACCTGAAGAAAAAGCCAAAAGTAGGATCTGATTTGACTCAGTACTTATAACCGAGAAAATTTTATGAATTTCAAGAGCTTTTCTTTATTGAAATATTATAAGAAAGGAAGTGGACGTTATTTGCAACAACTTTTCTAAAGCCTTTTACTCAACAAAGTACAACATACTTTTCTCCTTCGATCGCCACACCGCTTCTACAAAATATCTTTTGATAACTGCACAATATTCTCTCTCACCTACCCTTACTCTCCGATTTACCGCAAGGTTCCAGTCTAGAACCCCTATTATTGTTATTCCCTATCAATGCTCTCTCTTCGATGATGACCCTCAATAATTTTCCTCTGCCTCGTCCTCAAATCCTGTGATTTTCTCCAAGCTAGCATTGACATCTTGTTGCACCGCCATTCTGAAAACCAATTGGAACTAAACATCAGCAAATACCATCCTTTTTAACTTCATTCTCTTATTCTCTTGGTTGACAGCCTCTCTTCTATCTAACATTGGTGTAAACTTTGACGATGAGCCCAATTTTCACAAGAACTCTAACGAAGTCATCAGTGATGCATCTAAAATGTCCTGCGTTCGTCTTTTGACTTTCCGAGTCCAGACTCTCTGTATGAAATATCTTGGAGTATCTTTATCTTTTTATTTTTTTATCTCTTTTCCACAGTTGCACCTACGCAATTGTGGAGTAAACCTCAACCTTGCAAGTCGTCTCTTATCCTTCAGAGTGAACTAAGTTGTCTATCTTCGCGTCACCATAACCTCGAACCTCCTAACGGACCGTTGCAACATTTATTATCGGTTTTATCTTCTGGACAGCTAGCTCTTCACGATAAAAGCAGATATTGCTCCTCAAAAAGGTAGATAATGCGCTGGGTAGTATAAGATACGGACTCACGGATCGCGGATTTTCTGGAGGTTCATATCAGTTAAGAAAATTTTCTTCGAGCGCTTGCTTCAGGACCGATAACTTCATTTCGTCCTTTGCATAAGTTGTCGCATCCTTTATACTTAAGATATTTTTAAGCTGCGGCTATTCGATTGATAGGAAAGTTACCGTCCCTGTCATTAACACAGCAAAAGTGCTCGATATCCTAGCTGCATTGGTTTTCGACTAGTCGATCCAGATTTCGCTCGCCATTATGAGCGTCCAGTTTGATGTAATGTAGATTATTGTACGCTGCTCGAGTAGGACTGTTTAGTTTGCTTCACGATTAGCATTGGTTGCCTATTGGCTAGCATTTTACTATCTAGGAGCTGATGGTAGAGGCGCTTCTACCCATCGACGTTCATTTGGACATCGTGGTTTCTGAGCCAGGAGTTGTGGTTGGTATTGAATCCAGGAGCTGCACAGGTCGCTTTGTGGATTATGTAATTGGATCGATTCCGCATTTCGTCCCTTTCTTGAGACATCGTGGCACAAAGGGAGTAATGAAATGGATGGCGTCATCAGCTGAAACAACAGTGACTTTCATCGTTCAACATTTTATACTGTGCTGCAGAAAATTCCAAACATGCCATGAATGCCGACACAATATTGAGCACGTCAGTTACCATAGTAGAGCAGTTTCTTGAAAAACGTAAATATGGATACATCTTTTACGGCAAGTTATTTGGTCTCTCCGGTGAGTGTGCTGATGTTGAGTTTTTCGACATGGATTCGGGCTCTCATGGTTTGGAATAATTTACTTACATCCTGAAGTCGTCCTGACATCAAAAGCCATTGTTTATTTCTCTGCAAAATCGAGGCCAACTCTTGTGGACACTCATGCATATTAAGTGGGTTAACCATTGATTACCAACATTAAACTTTGGTCGACCAGTTATAGGACCCATTTCCAGGAGAAGTCAGGTATGATTTAGCTTAGTGGAGTTATCGCACATGCACTTTATTGATCTGTTTCCTTAATCTATATTTTTAGGATAAATATTTTCTACGGAACAACTAGCTTATCGATCATCTCAAGGTGGTGGATACAACGTATCAGAGGGATGTTAGTTGAGTTTCTTTGTTGTTATTGGTTATGGATTCTTTCAGAGTTTTTTTTTCTTTTCAATGCAAAATCGGGAGCAACGAATCATCAAATAATGGATGGTGTATTGACTACAAGGATTTAATAAGTGACTTTGGATGATATGTTTTATTATTGTCGATATACATGTCAAAATAGAATAGAGTTATTATTTTTGCAGTTGTAATGTTTTACAAAAATCATCCCCCCTTTGGTATTTAAGATAAAACAGTTAACAGAAGGAAGCTTGTTTTTATAAATGCTATATAGCCTAGTGTTCATAAATCTTGACGGGGAACTCATCGGTAGTCCTTGTTATCGCGAGTAGGGCAACTACAATTACTAATGAAACGATATCTATTTAAGGTCCGAGTTATAGCCTTTCAGAAAAAGAATCAGTCGATTTTTCAACACGTTACAAAAGACAAATTTGACTAAGTATGGCTTGTTAGATATGAATCAAGATATGTAGATTTTAATGTGTTAACGATTCCAGTCAAAGAAATTTCCAAATCTATCGACGGTAGTCTAATAGGCTAATTTTTCCCTGACAGAAAGATAGCATTTCGCTCAGGGAAAAATAAAAATAGATTTATTATCATCATCATTATCAGCGGCGCAAGAACTGGTATTCGATCTAGGTCTGCGTTAATAAGGAACTCCAGGCATCCCGGTTTTGGGCCGAGGTCCACCAATTAGATATCCCTAAAAGCTGTCTGGCGTCCTGGCCTACGCCATCGCTCCATCTTATGCAGGGTCTGCCTCGTCTTCTTTTTCTACCATAGATATTGCCCTTATAGACTTTCTGGGTTGGATCATCCTCATCCATACGTATTAAGTGACCCGCCCACCGTAACTTATTGAGTCGGATTTTATCCACAACCTGCGGATTTCATCATCGTAGCTATTATCGGTTGTGATTTTCGACCCTAGATAGGAGAAATTATCAATTGTCTCAATGTTGTATTCTCCTATCTTTATTCTTTCCGTTTGACCAGTGCGGTTTGATGTTGTTGGTTGGTTGGTTTTTGGTGCTGACGTTGCCACCATATACTTTGTCTTGCCTTCATTGATGCGCAGCCCAAGATCTCGCGCCGCCTGCACGATATGGATGAAGGCAGTTTGTATGTCTCGGGTGGTTCTTCCCATGATGTCGATATCGTCAGCATAAGCCAGTAGTTGGGTGGACTTAAAGAGGATCGTACTTCTTGCATTTACCTCAGCATCACGGATCACTTTCTCGAGGGCCAGGTTAAAGAGGACACATGATAGGGCATCCTCTTGTCGTAGGCCGTTGTTGATGTAGAATGGTCTTGAGAGTGATCCTGCTGCTTGTATCTGGCCTCGCACATTGGTCAGGGTCAGCCTAGTCAGTCTTATCAATTTCGTCGGGATACCGAATTCTCTCATGGCCGAGTACAGTTTTACCCTGGCTATGCTATCATAGGCGGCTTTAAATTCGATGAATAGATGGTACAACTGTTGTCCATATTCCAAGAGTTTTTCCATCGATTGCCGCAGAGAGAAATCTGATCTGTTGCTGATTTGCGTGGAGTGAAGCCTGTTTGGTATGGGCCAATGATGTTGTGGGCGTATGGGGCTATCCAGCCTAGGAAAATAGCGGAGAATATCTTATAGATGGTACTCAACAACTTGATACCTCTATAATTGCTGCACTGTGTGAGATCTCCCTTTTTATGTATGAGACAGATAATCCCTCGTTGCCAATTGTCGGGCATTGATTTACTGTCCCATACCTTGAGCACAAGTTGATGAATCACTTGGTGTAACTGAACGCCTCCATATTTAACCAATTCGGCTGTAATTCCATCGGCGATTATATATGGTAAGATCAATAAGTAGTATGGATGGATGGATTTTCTGTCGGCGAGACAAAGTGATAAAGGGAAGTCTGTCCTCTGTCTTCATGAAGGGAATATGACCTCCACAGCAATTTGTGCGCCTTTGTGGATCACACTGTTTCCTGTGAACAACTGCTTAGCAGTGTTGTCAAGATCACGATGCAAAGGAATCTCGAGCAGGGCTATAGCGTTAAGTTTTGCTTCAAACTTTGAAAACAGCTTTCTTTGGTAGTTCAATGTGATTAAGCATGCCTAAGGAGATGCTATCATAACAAAGGGGAACGAGTATGTGAAGGTGGCTCGTCATCAAGGGTTTTCGAAAATATGATGGAAGTGAAACAACTTGTGGACTCTAGTCTTCGGTTATCGATTTGTCTGATTAGTGAGGAGTTAACCCTATCGACATCATTCAAACCTTCAACGCAGAAAATTTGGCAATGCTGATGATGATTTTGAGTGTTAACAAAAATGCGTTAGACTAAACCCAACATTTTCTGGAATTTGGTTATCAGACACGACACCTGGTGTTTCCAGTGTGACAAGGAGACGAAACGCCAAAGTGCGGGATGGCACACAATTAACTCTCCTCCGCAAGCACAAGATGAATTTCATGTCTTTGGTCTTTTTGGTTCATCTTGGTGCTATTCATAAGGAGTATTCACCTGCTGAGCAAACCGTGAATGTACAGTGCTTGGTCAGTTAGGAAAACGAGTCAACCGTCTGCCACCAGACCTCTTCAACTTGTAGAAGCCTCACCACGAAAATACGCCGTGTCGCCATGTTCATACAAGAGCGGTTAGTTTGGTGTGGTATCGTCGGTTACCTCAACTCCTCATACAGTCCTAATATGGCCCTACCGGTCGTTTTCGTCTTCCCTTCTCTGAAAGGGCAACGATTTGAGTTGCGGAGAACACGTTGAGGCCACTGTAACAAGGATTGTCAACATTCCGGCAAGGGACTTCTAGAAGACATTTGATAACTGGTAAACACATACACACACACAAACGTTTGGCTTAACTTGTATTTAATCGAAAGCTTCCTCTGAGATAGGCTTCTCTGATGGGAGACACAACGGCAAAAAAGTACATTGTGAAAGCACGCGTTCCACAAAATGCCATATTGGGTCCCTTGTTGTAGAACATTATGTATTGACGTAGTGCTCGACCTTCGTGTGCCAGAGGCGTCCTTGCGATACTTATAGTTATGAAACACCACGGGGACTATATGGAAGTGAAACCATACATGTCATCAAATAATTTTTGTGAATGGTAAAGCTGGACCATTCGGGTGAAAATTCAGAGTCAATATCCGAATTAGTGATAACTGGATCCACCAAAAATCGATCATTAGATACCAGGGAGTAATAATCAATACCAAGTTGAGCTTCGCGAGAAAACGCAGGCTACTTCATGTATAGCAAGGCTGATGCCTAATATGGAAGGACCAAAATATCATCGCAAGAGGGGGAGAAGAGATCTGGCATAGTGGTTAACCGTGGTGAGGGTTTGAAGCGATTGTAGAACAGTTTCGGAGCTGATAATCTGAGTCATCGCGGAATTAATCCCTTTAGATCTTCTAGCGCTATATCCAGCGACTCGGAGCGGAGCGCCACAACTTCCTAAAGGATCGACAATATGGTCGGAAAAGCGGAAATGGCTTAATGGGTGAGAATCACAATTCACAACTTGCTACAGCAGCGTTCTTCTAAAATTTTCACCTGTACTTATAAAAAAAAATATTTCCATAAGCTTGCAAACGTCACTTGTTGTAGTAACATTGTGGGATCTACATCCTTGATTTGCCTCTTACCTCTGCTAACTCGATATATGATGAGCGTGTAGAACGAGAGCATTTCCTGTGGGGATGTCCTTTAGTGCTCCTAATAAATATATACTATAGAGTGTTTGTGATGTACTTGAATGAGGGTTGCGAATAGGCGGTTCTCATTTTTAAGGTTTTGTGTAAACACAAAACCTTATTAAGGTTTGTTTGTAAAATAAAACTGAATGGTATCAGCATTCCTCTCTGACTTAGAAAATAACTTCTGGATGGCATTCAATACTAGAGTAGGATACGTGATCTGCGGAGATGACTTGTGAATCATCCCATCATAACTTTATAGGCGCCCATCATAACTTTACATTCGCCTGAGAGTAGAGCTCCTTAAAATATTCCCCTTTGCTCCGCTGGATGCGTTCTTCTGGCTCGGTGGCAGGCCAGAAAAATATTTAACTTGACAACTTGACGGCCCTTTGCTTTATTTTCTCGGCTTTTCCATTCCAGGGTCCACGCATTAAATCACCCGCAAGCACCTTTGGGCTTCGTACTCTTGCGTCGTGAACAAGGTTGTCCAACAAGTCATCAAACTCAATAGGTATTTGGGATTCCTATTGCATACCTTCCTGATCAATGCCGTTCTGGTAGTCGTTTGAATACTAATTCAATATCTCTCTGTCTGTCTGTCACGCCCGAAGTGGTTCAGACTATTGTCAGCAAATTTAATGAGAACATGTGATCTGTGAATCCCTTTTCATATGGCAAGTGGTGCCATTTTTTGTTG
This sequence comes from Hermetia illucens, assembly GCF_905115235.1. Lineage (NCBI taxonomy): Eukaryota > Metazoa > Arthropoda > Insecta > Diptera > Stratiomyidae > Hermetia > Hermetia illucens. Next base: position 7,948,233 of record NC_051854.1, on the reverse strand, counting down.
AGTTTAAAGGGGGATCCCCATTCATGCGAAAGGGATGTGTAAATTTTTTTTACACAGAAAATGAAATGATGAACATAAATGAAATGAAATGACTTGATTAGTATTTTTCGAACCGTTCGATTTTATTTCTGATTTGAAAATATATGCCCCGAAACGTGTAACAGGTCTCGTTCTCAGAACCTATCCAACTGAAAAATCTGCAAAAATTCACGTTTTAGTGCATTCTTGGCTTCTCGAGCGTAAAGGATATTCCTCCTGCTAAGATTAAATTGTAGCATTGAATAGCTCTCCGAAATATTGGGTCTGATTTTGTCAGGCATTTGCATTAATTCTACGTATTTATCTCGTTTGGTTCTTATGGGTCTCTCCTGATATTGTATATGCTTTTCGTGTATAGCTTCCTCTGCAGCCGTCTTGATTGCGTCTTTTAGCTGACTTCATTTTAATACTATTGACTTCCCGGTGTTCTAACGCTCCGACGAATTTTGATGCCGTTTTCTCGCTCTGCAAATTTTTAATATCGAAGCTGATGATTCTCTTACTGCCTATCCTGTATTTACACAACACAGTGGTTGGTATCGTAGTTTGCCTCACATGAACGTATGTCAAGGATACTAGATCTCGCTCGCCTCTCAACGAAGACATGGTCAATTTGTTTGAACGGAAAGGTCCATATTCTTCTGTGGGTCTTGTGAGGGCAGTAAATCGATGAGATTGAGGCTGTCTCCGTCCTGGTTAGTTATATTGTGGAAACTATGGTCCGCAGTAGTTCCAAGGCGGACCATCTCAATCTCACGTTCTAGGCTTTACTCCGCTTTTAAAAATAGTGTACGTTCGTGAGTCAAACACTTTAATGCATAAAATTTCGTTTTCTGGGCCGCCAAGACATTTATTCTGTGCTTTTCGACCTACTTAATAAGTGCACCAAGAGCCCCAGTTCTGAAGAAGAAGCGCACCTTCCAGGTTCCAAACTTGTAGTCCTCTTTCAGTCGAGGCAGTCATTTTTGTATTTCCGATATATACAGTGACGAGGTTGCCAATTAGTTGAACGGCCCTCAACCTACGGCGGAAAGAACTTGTCGTTCACCCTCCACCGTCTACTGCTTTACATTGCCCAAGGAGTAGTAATGTGGAGGTGATAGTATGATTTGGCAATAGAACTGTAGTTGCACTACCTAGGTATCTCTTAAGGATTGTGGTGTTGAATCTACAAACCCCCGAGACACACTACTGTTCAAACCCCATAGTCATCAACTCAAAAAGTCCTAACGAGTCGGAGATATTTCTCGTATGGAGCCTAATAATATACCTCAATATTATGGGAGAAGGTCAGCTTCCACCAAAAGAATGCTGGAAACTTTGGGAAAACTCCGCCGACGTTTACACCAAAGACACATTAGAGTCTATTAATAGGAGAAATTAAAATCAAGTAGGCGAAACTCGGGTAGGTCAAAGAGGGTGAAGAGTCGCTTCATCGATGATGATTGAAATTCCATGTTTTTATTGGAGAGAGCCAAGATTTAGATTTGTCATTTTCGCATACCATTCTGCCCCCAGTGAGGTTTCGAAATCTTTTTGTCGGTCCATTGTCAACATCTTTCTGTCTTTCTTGAAGATTATGGTATCTATCTATCTATTGAAAAAAGATCGTGGCTTCTTCAGAGTGCTTCAGTGTATGATGGAATGACCGATATAGTTGATGCTTCAGGATAGACAGAGGGAGAGGAGGAGACATGATAATGCAATGTATCTTCTCAAATAAAAATGTTAACAACAAGGCATAAAAGATGTGAGGATTGTGTTTTCGAGGTAATTTTCTTCTTGAGCGAGAAGGGCTGCTATTAAGGGCATTTTCTGCTGCTGCTCCTTTTGTGATGTTTTCGATGCAAGCTGGGCCGGATTCTTTAATATTTTGACTGGTCATCGAAGTTAGTGTGTAGGTTCTCTACTCCTATCGCGTCCTCAAAGCTAAGTCAATTAGGTTGTGGTGGTTGTTATGACACTAGTCGTTATGCTTTAAGCTACTGCACGCTTACCATTGATCTCCCAATGAGTTTTTCACTTGACTTTATCCGACCTTCCTTTGTGAAGGAAGCACCCTTCACTCAACAAATTGGATTGCTTCGGGTAGTTATGCTATTTTGTTCCTTAATTATCGAACTATTAATAGAGTAGATAAGACATTTTTTTCATCATGCTGATTTTTTTTTATTTTTTTATATTTGTTGTCTTTTATCATAGACATTGCGATTTTTTTACATTCTTTTTTCAAATAATTAAAAAATATTAACACATTTCAAACAAAATGTCTCACATTTTTTAGTAAAAATTATTCATTTTGCTGTTGTTACTCCTAATAGTGCTTTATTTAGTGTTAATACATTAAAACAAAAGATTTAAGCCTTCTCAGCTTCAGCGGCTGTAGCTTGTGATTGATTGTCAGCTGGTTGGTCTTTTTCAACTTTTCCGAATACGCAGCAAGGACACTTCTCCTTCAGTGCAAGCCGATATTTCGGGTGGCTGATACCGTATACAATTGGATTGTATACTGCACTCGTTTTTGCGAAAATTCCACCCAAGATGGTGGTCAGTGGAGATATTTTCGAGTATTTGAATAAGCCACAATAGTTGATGATTAGGTATGGTGTCCAGGCGAAGAACCACAGCGAGATGGTAGTTAAGGCAACTTTAGCTAATTTGGCTTCAGCACTCTTCTCTGCATCTTCAGATGATCGGAGGGATTTAACATTCATTTTCTTGGCTTGTTCTCGCATGGCTTTTTCGTGCGCAGATACAGCCTGTTGGCAGACATTACTTTAGGAAAGGGTGGCTAAAAATGAAGGGTATTTGAAGTTACCTGAAGGATGAACCAGTAGGAATAGCAAATGAGGAACAGAGGAGTGTAGTATACGCACAATGGGTAGCAGATTACGTATAGCCTAGTGCTCCAGTCCCTTCCGAGGTAGTCGATTCCGCAGGCAGTCATGTTTCCTTCCGGGATGTATCTGCAATCAAATACCATGACTAGGACTATTGGTCAAACGATTGGTCTGACCCTACCTGTTCCAGCCGATCATTGGCATTATCGTCCAGAAAGCACCAATGCACCAGATGAACAAAATTTTCAGTAAAGCCAGTTTTATTGTCATTGGTCGTCCATTGATACCCTTCACGATTACATTGTATCTATCCAATGCAATCATGCTCATTGACCAAATTGAACCGGCTCCAAATATTGACCCGCACAGTGCGTAGACGTCACACATCATCGGCCCTAAAACCCACGTTTCATAGAATAAATTGATTATCATCATTGGATTATTGGTCAACATGATGCACATATCGCAGAAGGCTAAGTTCATGACCAGGAGATTGGCCGGCGTCCTGAGTGATTTTGTTGTAGAGAAAATATAGAGTACTACGCCATTGCCAATCACAGCGATGATTCCAATGATCGTGAGAAGCAATCCGAAAATCATATTCCACATTGGGTCCATGGGTGGCCATTGGTACCAGTAGGGGTCGACTAGGTGAATCATGTCCGGGGTGACCTGGAATGTTACCCATTTTCAAGAGTGTTAACTAGGATGTTGCTGCGTATGGAACTGATAGAAAGAAAGTATGCAGGCACTAGATGAACTAGACAATCCTAGATGAACTAGACAACACTAAAAAATCACATTTTTCAAACTATTTGGTAGACACTGGATCTACGAAGGAAGGGTCGAAATGTTACCTTGTCAACCACGGACGAGTTTCCTCCTAGGGCTGCGAACCGGGGTCCTGAAGCAGGGTCCATTGCGAAGCTGAATTTTCAAAACGTTCAATTAATGAATAATAAACTTCACTTGAGTCATACTCCATACCTTGCCATTGTTCACAATTATATATTTATTTTTAAGTTAGCACAGTCAATAACGTTTAGCATTCAAAGTATTACATGTAATCCTCTCGCGGTTTTATTAATATTTTTAAATTATTTTTTAAGGTTTTATTTTTATATTTTAAACTGTCTCGAGCATAGCACTTACTACTATATAGGGTTCGTTCGAACAATGGCACCTGTGAACCAGTTCAAATGTGAATGGTGCGTTTCGGCCTTTTATAGTTCTTTAAAAATGCATAATCTCTAATTGGATTTCTCTTCTTCAAATGAGTTATATGTTTGCTTATGGATTTTCTCTTATTTCACTTATCGTTTGCACTCATTATTATATTGTTTTGCGCACTTTTGTATTGAATAGTACATCAGATTGCCTGGGGCACGAAAAGGGGTTGGCAGGGATGGAAGTATTTTGCTCTTGATATGCCCAAAATGACCTTGCAATTTTATGAATTTAGGAACATGGTAAAGCAGGAGAAGGCTTATCTATTGTCTCAGCTTGAGGGCATCGTTTTGCAGCTACTAAGAATGTTGGGGTTGAGAGAAGCCCCTATAGCCTCCCAAGATAGAAAGTGGGATGTTATCTCCATCGGAAAGCCCGAAAAGCTCTGCCAGATCGAATTTGATATCTTGAATCGGCAAAAGTAACACTTGGATGGATGAAGGTACTCTTAGATACATAAAAAATTCAGAACAATCCACAAAGGAATTAATGTTGCAAACGAATTCGCTTAGAGAGAATTTTGAACGTAAATCCTTTCGTCCTTTTTTATATTGGGATCCTTGGATTGAATGATTCTGTGTCTGTGTATGTTTGAGGTGGGGGACCGCACTTTGAGCACTGAAACCGTAATGGTCCATTGTACTCGACCCCCTCTCAAATGGAATATCCCGGATTTGTTTATATATCGCAGGATTTCCGTTAGATGTGATGTGATGCTATCCGTTGCAACTGGAGCAAAGATCTGATTCCTGGTGCGTCCATAGACGGAACATTCACTTAGAAATTATTCCGTGGATCCATTATGTCCAGCTAGTGAATTATGGCCAGTCATAATGACCTCAATACGTTTGCACGCCTTCCTGCTATTCGACAGGATGAACTTTACAGTATGCCTGTTAAGTTGTGACAGGAAAAGCTTGGGGTCTCTAGCACGTTTAGGCTCTGTGACCAATCATTATGGGAAGCTTGTTTCCAGTTTTGGAAGATAGCCTTAGCTAATACTACTGATACTCCAATTGCTGCTCCCGGACCCGTCGTGGGATGCTAAGGCACTCGAGATTTCATTTCCCACTACAAAGCAGTGACCTAAGATCTAAGCGAGTTCGTCTAAAAGTTTGCTCTCGTTGCAGTGCTTTGAATAAACATATCCAAGGATTGCCAATTGAGTATTGCATTTAGAACCGTCCCGGATGTACCCACATAGACAGTTCTTTGCATGGCGGCTAGTTTACAGTCAACACCTTAACCCAGTACACTACGGATGCATATGGGAATAACGGACTAATGATAGCAGCGTATATCCACATTACCACATGAGGTCTGTGAGAGCTCGTTTCATCTTTACCTCTACATCTTCATTCCCAAGAAGCTTTTTATCTAGAATGACCTGCCCCAGGCACTAACTATTAGTCAAATAAACGGCATGCTGCATGTTTCTCCACACCGTTCCGAGATTCAGATCAACAGCAAGGACATCCACGTCCTCAGCATAAGCTTGCAGTTCGCAGTCGATTAGTATACTCCACAGGAGTGGTGATAGTACCCCTCGTTGCGGCAGCCTTCTGTTGGTTCTATTTTTTGGTAGTGATCGACACCCACTTCAGCATATAGCAATCTCTTGTTTAGCATAGCATAGATACACTTAATTAAAGTATCACCGACACTATGTACTCTGGCAGCATCAAAAAGTTTTTGGAACGGCGCAAAGGAGGCACCATATGATGACTATCGCGTGGCATCTTTTAATTCTTTTGGTCCAGTTCGTATACCAAGCAAAAACCCTTCCCATTTGTAGATTGGTCATTCCTGGTATTCATGAACTTTACCCTCCAGAGTCCGAAGTCCATGCCTGAGTTCTGTTGACTCCTCATGTAGATGATATCCCCTGTCTTTCTTCGAGGGCAAGGTATCCAACATCCGACACGTTCTGTCCTGCGCAGCTCGGTATTCGTAATAGTGAACTTGAGCTGTGCGCTAGAACTCCAAGCTGGGGTTATCTAATGAAGCCACATTAAGGCAGTCTCACCAGTGGATTATAAATGGAGGAGTCCATCGCAAAAACCTTAATTTGTAACGTCTGGCTTCTTTCCAGGCTTCAGTACTTTGTTCTACAGACTCTCCCGGAGGATGGTAAATTGTCCTTCTGATATTTTGCCATCCTTGGAGGAAACTCCCACTCAGACTCTTCTTTCCCATCTTCATGCTTGTATTCCTATGGGAAGGACCAGCTTTGCTGTGATCTCTCTCGCTTTTTTGATCACCTCCCGGGACTGCGGCCCTAACCCTCGAGGGATGCGCGAAGCACAATATAGTGTTGGCACCGAAGGATGTGTTCGCCTTACGTTTCTTGCGTGCATTAGCGCTGGCAGAGGAGTCTGGTAAGTCATGTGTGGTTCTCACCGAGGTCGCCAGTTTGTTCCCACCTTTCGCTGAAGATTCTGCCTCCTTGCGTCCGATTTCTCTGGACATTTCAGCACCTTCGCAAGTCCATGTCCTCATTTCCAAGGTGCTTCACCTTTTTTCGCAGTTCCCTTCCTTAGTGGCTGAAGTGTCCTTTTGCCGAGCCTTCCTCTTCCGCTCAAGGGTAGATTTTTGCAGTAGTAACGCGGACGCACTGGCCGAAGTTGGATTTCCAGTTTCTCCCACGAGTTGCTGTATTTTCCTTTCTGGCTGGCTACGCTGTAGGCACTAAACGCAAGTTTCCATTGAGTTGGAAATCATGTCTCCTACAGATTTCTCCGTCTCCAAAATCCGCAACTCGGCCGCTGATTGCTCATGATCGTGAGTGGATACCACTGAACAGATTCGTAGCTTCCATATTCATGTTTTTAGTTTTAGTGCAGTAGTAAATTATTACATTAAATGCACTTTTGTTCCTTTTATTTGGATGTTGTTTTGGTCGCGTCTTCATCTGAGTCCAAACATTTAGAGCACCTCAAGTGCATTTTTTAACGTCTCTCTGAAGCCGGTCTAGTACTCAAAGCTTAGAAATGCAAATTCTTCCAATCGCAAGTGAAATTTCTCGGCCACCTGATAATAGGATCCAATCAAAGTGCAAGTGATTTCGAGTTTTCGGCTTCCAATGCGATTGCCGATCTTAGAAGGTTCTTAGTGTTGTTAAACTCCAACCATCGTTTCTTGCCAACGTCCACCCGCCGTCAATCGATTCTAAACGTCTACTTGTTTGGACCGAAGACCAAAGACCGCCTGATTGCGTGAGCTACAGAGGCTGTCCAAGCGTTTGAGACCACCAAGGAACAGCTGGTGGAGCCTACACTTCTGAATTCCGTATTAGTCTATGCTCAAAAAGGATATAAATTCTTGGGTGATACAGTGCATCGCATGTCAGCATCGCAACACCACAAAATATATAAGAAAAGAGGAAAGGATGTTCCCTCGGTCTGCCAAGCGCTTCCATAGAATCAATTTTTACATAATCGACACTTTCTGAAATTTTTCACTGTTTCAGGTATTTCCTTACAATAATCGATAGGTTGACTCAATGACCTGAGACGATACCTCTTAACGACATTTTCACACAATCTTGTGCTGAGACTCTCTGTTGAGAATGGACTCCCATTTCAGTGTACCGGCAGTTATAATCACTGTCCAGTTATCGCACGCGAACATAACGAGAGAACAGTAGGTTGATGGCAGCTCAGTGCCACGTCTACCTTTGCTTATCAGCAAGTGTCCCGCAATTTTCCAGCGGAAGGGAAGGACACCTGCTGCAAGTCCAACTTATTCCTAAATACAAACTTTAGTACATTGTAGATCTCCTCCGGTCCAAGAACTTGTTTATTTTTCATGGACTTGATCCTTTCTTCCAATTCGTTTACAGTGGACAGTTTCTTCTCGCATAGGGTGGACAGGAAAATTGTCAGCACAATTTTTTTACCAGCCTCTATGGAAAAAGATTATCAATGAACTTCGAGTTTTTAGTGACCAACTTATTCCCGGGGCTCATGGGTTACTGTTGATATTATGCACTAGTTCCTGCCCAGCGGAATTCCTTCTGTATTCTGCGGACCTGCATCGCAAGCTGGTGGAACTCTCGAACCCAGATGGTGGCATACCATAATGGTGGGCGTCTATATACTGTTCACTGAGGAACAACATGTGGATCATGGTGTCTGCCTTTTTATTTTCTGTAGGTTTTTTTTTTGAAGAGCTGATACCGTTTCGAACCAGGACCGCTTACCGTATTCATGCAACGTGCGAAAATAGTGTCAGTGCTCCTCGGCATCTCTCCAACAATGTTTTCTGGAGGAAGCTCCCTTATGTTTAAATAAAGTTGTTGACGAATTCCATCAAACCTGCTATCTATAAGAAAAAAAGTGTGTTCGGCGTCATCAGCCCCATTGTAAAATACACAGTGAGAAGTTCGTGCCTTCCCAATCTTGTTCAGGTAAGACTGAAAACTTCCGTGCCCACCTAGGAGGTGGGTAAGGAAACAGTCAGACTCACCATGCTCTCGATTCAATCACAGATCCAGTTTAGAGACGAGCTGTTGAGTCCATTTACCTCTTGTCTTATTTTGCCAAGAGTGTTGTCACTCATTTAGTGTATGTTGCCGTTCTTCATGAGCAAAGACTTCCCTCGAGTCCTCTTCCTTGCTCTTGTAGATGCATTAACGCTCCTTCGCATGAAAGGCAACGGGAATCATTCCCGCGATCACCATCATAGCCGGTTCTGAGACGCGATATGCAGGCGACACCCACAAAGCTCCCCGTCGCTGTACTTGCCAAAAGCATCAGTGCATACCACCGCGCCATAGAGCAGAACAGATTGCGTTGCACTCATTAGAATCCGTCGTCTGCTGAACGTAGGACCCGCAATGTTTGCCATTAACCGACCTAAAGCGGAAACTCCAGCGAGAACCTTGTCTCCTGCTGCGTTGATTTGCTCTAAAAAGCTCATCGTTATGCCGAGCGTCAATCTAAGATATTTAACCATTGGTTTCGGCTCCAATATCGACTCGCCCATGGGGATGGGATGCAAGGTTGGGATTCCTTTTATAATCAGAATGATTACTTTCGTTTTTTCCAGGTTGAAAACATGGGCAGTCATCCATCCGCTTACTCGTCGCATCAATATGCCAAGTCATCTTTGAGCCTGTTCAACAGGACATCCAGCAACTACTTGTTGCAAGATGATCTGTATCACCGACTAGGCGCCGTTCTTAGCAGACTATCGAAAGAATAGTTCTAGAGGTCCAGCCTTAGGATGGATCCCTGTACTACTCCCGAAGTGATCTCCATCCCCATCTGGCCCTCTAATATCTTGCAGAACAATACGCGTTTTGCCAGATAATCCATCAATTCCTCAATAGCGTTGAATATGCCGAACGGTAGGCCTAGCCAATGTTTGAACACCGGTGTGTACATCTTCGCTTCCGGTGCTGGCACCTTTTTGCTTTTCGTAGAGAGGACTACCTATTCTTTTATAGAGAAAGTGGGTATTTTTCGGCGCGTTTCAGGCTGCTGTCATCAACCCGTAGGGGATATGCAGGAAATAGTGGCCCTACAACACGGTCCAGCTGCTCGGCTTTAAGTGGACAGCACTTACGCAGAGCTTCAATTTTTCGGGTTACCAATTTATAACCGAGTCTCCACGAGTCGCCATTCTCCTCGTGAGCCCAGTGGGACTCCACCAGTTTCAAGAGCTTTATTTAATGTTCCGGTGGTCATCTTCACTGCACAGGAAGAGCGCCGGGCTGGTGCGTACCGAAAGATGGCGTCAACCGGGCTCTTTTACAACTCGCTCTCGTCCATCAGCGAAACCACTGATTCTGACGTGCATTTTACATTGGAAACGCTTCCTTCGCAGCCTAGGTGATGCAAAGTTAGAGTGGATTCGGTGTTCAAATCTACGAACCCTGTCCTCACTGCCGTTTCGAGGATCCGTTTCCGCCTGGAGTCTGGGTGATGCTAACCTAATTCAAGTGCCCTGGCATTGAAGTGACCCCCAACCAGGATCTGCCTCTCCGTACCGAAGACAGCATCCTCCAAAGTAACAAGCCCCTGCGTTGAAAGTCCGGCATCTTCTCATTGCGTGCTAGATAGACGCTGAAAATTATTACCCCTAAACTAGACCTTATTTTTGAGAAATAATACACAAACCCTTATGTCCTCGATCATCTAGAGGCATGCTAACATTTATTCATTTCCATTAGGTTTCTCTGTCCAAATTTTCATCGTAAGGTCGCAATAACAAAATTACAAATTAAAAAACAAAAGATCCGCCATAACCCATTGTCTCCTTAAACTTATCCAAAGGTATGAAATTATGCATTCGACGGGGCAATTGATTGCTTTTCTTGCGTTGTAGCTTGAGAGGGTATGTCTGATTGGTCTTCGTCTGCACCACAAGAGAGGCACGGGAACCTCTTGAAGAGAGCTTGTCGATATTTTGGATGACTGGGAAGAAAAAGGATTTAGATTGTATTATTAAAAAGTCAGCAAGATACAGGATATGCAGAGGAGGCATCTTTGATTGGAGGATATGGACAAAGGACCCTCTAATTATCTCAGTTTCTTACCTAATTCCGTAAACAATTGGATTATAGACTGCATTACACTTGGCAAACAGAGATCCCCATACGGTATTCAATGGTGAAATCTTCATTGTTTCGAAGATGCCAGTGTAATTGATGATCAAATAAGGAGTCCATGCAAAGAACCATAACGAAATGGTAAACAAGGCAATTTTCGCCAACCTTGCTTCGATGCTCTTGCTAGCTTCCTCAGTTGATCGCAATGAGGCGACGTTCATCTTTTTCGCTTGCTCACGCATGATTTTTTCATGCTGAGAAACAGCCTGGAATGATAGGATGCAGTGAGTCAATGAAGTTTACTAATTGAACCTCTATGGACTTACCTTAACAATAAAGTAGTATGAATAGATAATCAAAAGTAATGGAGTGAAATACACAAAGCATGAATAAACCAAAATGTATGATCGGCTAGTCCAGTCCTTGGTCAAATAATCAGTTCCACACACGCTCATATTACCCTCAGGCACGTAACGATTCCATCCAAACAATGGCATCAGTGTCCATATGAAGCATGCGGTCCAAACGAAAGCCAGCCTTGCGCAAGCTCCACTAGTGGTCAAAGGTTTTCCTGCCAGACCCTTGACAATGACATTGTATCGATCGAAGGCGATCATAGTCATCGACCAAATCGAAACACATCCAAACAACGATCCACACATCCCGTAAATCTCGCACATTAGGGGTCCAAGGACCCACGTCTCGTAGTAGCAATTCATGACCATTGGTGGGAACATAGTCAACATCATCAAGAAGTCAGAAACTGCCAAGTTCACTACGAAGAGATTGGAAGGTGTCCGCAAGGCTTTCGTCGTAGTAAAGATGAAAATGACGACAAAATTCCCGACCATCGAAAGGATTCCGGTAATTGTGATAGCGAAGCCCAGGATGCCGTGCCAGAGAGGGTTCATCGGAGGAAATTGGTACCAATAATCATCTACCAAGTACAGCATGTCCTGTGGAACCATATCCACCACCGATGCATTGCCACTGCCCAGGGGACCGGTGAAGGCGTCGCTAACCCGCGAAAATACCATTTTAAAATTTAAATCCTATTTTTTCACTTTGAGTTAAAGGAAAATATTCGTTTGTAGCGATGCCTTTTCGAGGAATTTATCGATTTTTTTCCTCCAAAAACAAAACAACGGCCAATTTCACTTTCGCAAAAATAGCCGTGTAGTCACAAACTAATATTCACTGGAGTGGTGCATACTCTGAGGACCGAACAAGAACAAGCGTCGAACTAATTCTCAACAGAAATCCTCGACTAATCGTGTTTTTATATATTTCCTTAAACTGTGGATAATTCAAATCCAATTAGGGCCCCACTCCTGAAAGGTCCTCGAGGTGTTAGTCTTTATTTTCGCCACTTCCGAATTCACATAAATTTGATAAGCGCACGTTTTGTGAATATAATCGATGGGCATCAGACATCCAAAGGAAAGGACACATATGCGTCTTTGGGACTTTGAATATTAACCTGGAAACATAACGAAAAAGGAATGAATCAATGCTAATCCGACTAGGGGGGAAGGACGTCTGGAGTATTGATCTGAGAGTAGGCATTTCATAGGTTTTACGTTACTGAGAGTGTTTTTGCTATACCGTAGGGCATTTGTGGTTGGGGTCCAAGTTCAAGGGTAGTTTTACACATACATAGTTGCATGTGGCAAATTTAAGCTGTTTTTACTGGATTTCCCCTTCCCTAAATTATTTTTTGATGAAAGTGGAGTTTATAGGGAATTCAGCGTATCTAGAAGGTAAGATATAGTAAGGAATTCAAGATGTAGCAAAGAGATATGATGGTAAACCATTTGTTGTTATACTTGTCGGTTAGATTGTCTGATTATTTAAAACCGTTAAAGGTTTTGCTTATTTTTCATGTAAAAGTATTTGAACAGGATCTATACTATCTTTCCTACTTCCAAGTGTTTCAACCTGGCATCCAGCATTCAGTATTCTCCCAGATGAGTCAGAATATGTATGAAGGTTTCACCATTCTCCTCATAGAATCTGCAGAAAGTGTCCGTAGATGTCCCCAACCTTCCCAGGTTAGAATTTTGCCTGCAATGACTAGTGAATATAGTATTCCTATCTTGAACCTAAGACTCTTCTTGGTAAGGTTTAAACAATGTTTTGAACGCTAGGGTCTGTTAGCCTATATTGCTCTCACCCGTTTCTCTTGCTTCCTTAGCGACGTAGTCGAGCAGTTCTATCCAATTCCACAAAAGCGTCCTGATGCGTATAGCAGCGTCACTGTTCTTTTCCTACCGAGCTCATCCGCTGTCTCATTGCCATCTAACCCAATGTGGCCTAGAACCCAAGGAATCCAGACATCTCCTTCTGTTCTTTCCCTAAAATTTTAAACCTCTTGTATAATTTCCCCCAAAACTCCCATCTTAACTTCAAAATTTTCTTTTTGTATCTATATATATGTATGTGGGAAACTCTACTCTAGAGAGTGGATTGGGAAAATAAAGGCGTAGGTACACTTGATTCTAGGGAAAAAGGCATGTGCTGGAGGGTTCGCAGGGTTTGCACTAGCCAACATGTCAAAGCAAGACAAACCCGTGGGAGGCGCAATGTCCCTGTAGCAGCGGTTGCCGTCAGGGTGCCCATCTTGGCGCGCGCGAACTCGAGATCGCTGGAAGGGTAGTCTTCCACGGCCGATAAAATCCACGAGGTGAACGCACGCTCTGTGGTCGCGAAAGTTTCTTGAGACGCAAATCGGGAAATTGTAAAGCTAAAGACAATGGCGACGACACCTGCGAACACAGTTTCGAAGCTTACGATGACTGTAGGTACTTTACTTTCGGAAGGTAGATCTCGCTCGCAGTTACGATCGAGGTCTACTTTCCGAAGAGGGCGTTCGCACGCCAGGACCTTCATCGGTCCCGACGATTTGCTGACACTACCGTAAATTCGGAGCTCAAGCGACTAAACGTACTACCGGATGCAATTTCAACGCAACAAAAAAAAAAACTAGGCTACGCGAAGCGCAGTACCACGTCAACTTACAATTTTCGACCCTCTGAGTAGACGTTGTTTCGTGGTCGACACGGGCGCTGAGGTGTCGGTTTTTCCCGTACCCCGTCTAAACACGTTGATACCGCAGAAATTGCGACTGGCTGCCGCGAACTCCTTTCCCATCCGCACTTACTCGGACTGCATCGAACGTTTTCGTGGCGATTCGTTCTGGCTGACATTAGCACCCCCATTTTAGGAGGAGACTTCCTGTGTCACTATGGACTGCTGGTGGACCTACAGAACAAAGCATTAATAGACCTCTTTAAAGGCGTCAAGCGTGTGGGGTGTGCGCAACACTTTCATGGAGCTTCAATATTTGCGGGTGAACTTTCACAGTCAATTTCGCCACCTTTTAAGGTTTTTTGGATAGCTCTCCCCTCTTGGTCGTCTTCGGCCACTTAGGATTGTCGTCCTGTAATTCTTCATTTCATTTTGTTATTACATCTGTTATTCAAATATATTTCAAATTAGTTGTCGCAATGCACCCTCATTGTCATGGTATCAATAATTCTGGATATACCTAATCTGTCAATCTTTCTGCGATTTCAGCAGCTTCCCGCCTCTCTGATACCTGTATTCCAGTATTTGTCAGCTTTGAGTAGTGTTCATGACAATGGAATAGTAGGGCAGTGCTGATATAGGGCAGTGCGGTTGCCCATCCTGCGTGTTGGAAGTGCGGGGTTACGCATTAGAACGTTAGTTCTAATCAAATTGTCTGTGACCTTCTCCACTGTTTTAAATATCAAAGGAATAAAGACCACTTTAGTTGCCTTTACGCTTTCAGAATATATTCCAAGGCTATGAAACTCCTTACCGCCCTTAGAAGAACATCCTTTTCCAGGCCCTTCTGAAGTAGCGCTAAGAAAATGCCATTCAATCGCGTCATTTCAGTGGTTTAAAGGTTTCCGCTGAGGGCTAGGACCTAGAGCAATGAGTTGTGCTCCTCATACCCGGTAAATATCGTATCTTCCTTCTTAAGACAGACAGAAAATATTTCCCTGTCTTTGGCTATATCATTGTATAGCCTTGATGAGCATAATGTGATTTTTTGTGTCGATTCCCAGGATTCTCTCAACCTGTGTGCATTTTGTACTCAGCCAGTCCTCTGTTCGTTTCGCCCGGTTGAAGAGTATTCCAATGTTATCTTTGGAAATTGCCCTTGAAATTACTGCAAATGCCGCTTTTGCATGATGAAGTCTTAGCTGGACTTTCTTAGTGGTGACCATTGGCGCCATTAATGCTTCGACCTCTTCTTCAATGTCGGAGTATCATCCTTCTGCTGCAACATGGTACTTCTCTACGTATCATTTTCCGCTTTGAATCCTAGAAAATTTAGGTTTAGATCATCCTCCTCAGTGGACCCTTTCGGCCTCTAAGGCCTCGGGGATTTCGGTAGGTATTCCATCCGATGGGTCTCCAAAATACTTTCACTCGGTCTTCTTCTGTGTGCGTCTATGGAATGATGCTAAACCTGTAATTGATGAGGCAATTTGCCGTTTAATTGTCTCCACCTGCCCCGATCATGAGGAGTTTATTGCTACCCTCCACTTTGCTGCTAAAGACTGGCCACAGTAGGGTGTGAAAGGCTTTATTCTGAGCAACTAAGATTCTCAGAAAGTCCTGCGTCTCCATTACTGCGACTTTGGGAAGGTAGATTATCACCATGTGTGCTTCGGGTGTATCGTTCTCAGCAGATGTCCACAGTTCATCCTCCCAGCTTGGAAATTTAGTGATAGTACTAAAATAGCCTACAAGTATAAAGTCTAGTCGAAAGCGTATGCTGGTGAACACGAGCTCCGCACTCCATCTTCTGCACATCTACATGACGACAGGGTCTTCGATGATTTCCAACTTCTCACGAATGAGTGTTTGCTCTGGAAATAATTTCGGTAGTATAGTCAATCAAATTTCCTTTACGGCACTAGCATATTTAACGGCACGCCTCGTAGCTAAACACTTCAATCTTGACTTTCCAGGGATTTCCTCTCTCTTGTGCTCGGATTTGAGGTTCTTGGAATCATTCTCCTCTTGCGGGCTGAGCTCCGCTGCTCTCCTCTTTCATAGTTCCGCCGTCTAGGTCCATCGTGGACCTTCATAAGGGTCTATTTTGCTTCAAGGCCAGATAGTACAGATATCATTTGGCACCTGCTCCACTAAGGCCTGTCTCTTTCCTGACCTCTGATGTACTTTTGCTGGTTCCGGCTTTCTGAGTTTAGACGTTTTCGATCTTCTCAGTAGGCTAATATTGAGCTTGGAGGTAGTCATCCGGTTCTCAGTATTGCGGAGATGTGCTTTTGCTTTTAGTTTTTTTTTTAGTTTCTCCGAGTATGGCGGTCCGCCGTGTCATAGTCTCCCGTAGAACAGTAAGATTAAGCTTACTCCAGAGACAATCAGGTATCAGCGAGACACCATCCAAATACAGTCAGTTACCCGCGACAAACTATCCTATAGGTACGGTTCGCACAACACCCTGGATTTAAGAGAAGGGGGGGGGGGGGGGGGGGGGGGGGGGGGCGGGTGTTGTTTTTCGACTCTTGAGTTGCATTTTGTTAATAGTAGGAGGAATACTACTGGGATATGTAAATTCATAGGGCTATCCTGTTTCCCATGATACCAGTATATCTCTGGTGAGGTTTCGTAGCCGAAGTCATTTCAGATAAGTCCCCGTGCATAGTCGTGGAGGTTCTCCTCGACCACCTTAGAGCACCAGTCTATCAAGGGAGAATACTCGCCATTGAAAATCTACACTATTTCTATGCATTCGTCCACAAAATATCTACGAGTGGCGCCAACCTTCCAGCTGTCCAGGAACACTAGCCACTGTGAAGATAATAGTCTAGAACAAGGTGCCAGGATTTGATGGCTGAGTGGATTCGGAAAATGCAGAACTTCGGATAGTAAAATAGACCAAGACTCCCAGACCTTTCTCACTCTCAGAAGATAGTAACCTTTTTATTCTCTAATTCAGCTTAGGATTGACAGGGGTCGATTTTAGCATGTGGTAATGTGGTAATAGCATTTTCAAGCCTGTAGCCGGTAAAGCCTAGGTAGTTAAGTTCTAGCAAAAAACTCAATAACTCATTGATGCGTTTCATAATATACATAAATACGACAAACCACGTTCATGTTCGTTTCATCCAGCTAAAAGTATAATGCATTTATTGGACATCGATTGGTCAGCACAGCAGGCATAAACGGAAGCCAACAGAATGCTGCGTCAATGACAATGGCAAAATCGAACATGAAAGGTAATAGAATAATATTCCAAATAATTCCATGTTTCAGCCTAAGACCAGTGAATTTGTGGCCATTTATAATAATGCGGTGTAGAATGAATTCCAAATAATGCTGTAATATCAATTAAGCTACACATGTAGGCTGCTTGCTTTGCCGGGTGCGATATATCATGGTAAATTGAGTTACACGCGTTCAGGTATGAATTTATAAACTAGGCGGTTGCTTTCTGAGTTTAATGATTTCCACGATGCCCTTTTGGTCTCGCAAACAAATCAATTGTAGTGAAAGTAAGATGTTGAAACAACCCTAATAATTCTTCGGAATTCAGGGATTCAGGGACTTTCTCGTAACATCTCGCTATATGAGATATTTTCTCCAGAACCCTACAGGCAACCCTTCCCATTTTGTGGGGGGCACTTCACAGCTATCTCATGAGTCAATTGCCTCGCCGTAACCACTTTACCTAAGGGCATATGTACCTACCAAGTTCTAGTAGTTAGGCATCCTTTCTTCCTGCGTGTTCCGTAGCTCCAAGGGAGACCTCCCTTCTCTGTTCTTCTCATGGTTTCATATTGGTCCAGACATCTGCTCCCATCATTTCATTTGTGAACCCAATTTAAAATTCAGACCTGCACCGCTTCGCTGCTGGTTCTTTGGAACTTCTGTACTTTTTCGGTGTTGGAAGCTTTACGCCGTGTTTTTGTTCTTCCCTTCCCCTATTCCTATGGTCCTTAGGAGGTACCAACGACTTTTTGGTTTTTTTTCTGGGTGTCCTTATTATGGCCATTTTTGTCCATGGGTGGGCGTTCTTCTCTCACCTCCGAATTCATACAAGTGTCGAAGGAGTTACCTTACCCTTCCTGGCCTGATTGACACGGTTTGTGCGTTGGAGTAGCGAAACGCTCAACTTCTGAAACTCAGACCACCCTCGTCTAATAGATTATCCCAAATTTGGTTACAAACTGCAGGATTTCCGTTAAGGAATGCGATGTTTTTATCGGAACTGGAGTAATATATATGACCACTAAAAATTTGATGCCTGATGCGCCTATAGTCGGGTCATTCGTAGGGGTAGTGTTCGGTTGATTTGCACACTCACGTAGTGTTGTTTATGCTAACGATGGTATCGAACTTTATGTCGCTCGACGCATTAATTAAATTACCAATCCACGCGCATATCTACTAAGCTCAGGTAGGCTCCTCAGAAAGTCGTCCATCAACAGATTCTAATTGATTCTCAATTGAGGGCTCTCTAAAAAATTCACTTTCATCGATTGTGAATATCCCCAAATTAAAATGCCGTTTGATTTAGATAATACCTTTCTTTTATTCCTCTTTTGTATTCTCTGGGGGAGTCATTTACCCCTTCCTAGTTTCACGACCCCTCAATCTAGATAGCTTATTCTCCGGTTTCCTTGACCCATTGTTCTTTTGCAGATATTTTCTCCTAAAGCAAAGAACAGGCATTTCGCTCATTTTCGTCAAGGTAGGCATGGTATGTAGGTATCAGTGGCCGCACCGAGAAGCTCAATGAGCCCCGTTCTGATGTCGCAAACTCCCAAACTCATGACTGCTGTGGTAAGAGCAAGGAGGCAGAGTTCATTGTATTGTTCCTATCCCCGGGAACCTAGAGGAAGGTGACTTTGAGCGTGTCGCACAGATTGTTCAGCACGTCTTTGTATTGCGCCACCAGCCTGGACGATGTCGACCATAAGTATAAAACCTTAATGGCCGCTTGGCAGTCGAGCTACTCTATCTAGGACGTTACTATGGCCGGAGGGCTCCGCTCCCAACATCCGAAGTTCAGTAGTCTGATAGCACTACCCCCCAAAGGGGGAGGTGGAGGAGTATATTGAGAGCACATACCGGGCAGGACTGCAGAATCGCGGTAGCACCTGCACATGTGGCTTCAAATATCACCAGTACTTTAAATGCAATTGCGAATTCTGAGAGACCATACGACTCAGCTACGCTGTGTGTATCCGTTCCTGTCTAATATGCATAGAATTTTGTTAATCACTATCAATCAGCGCTCTGAAGGAATGGCGTCACCCTACAGAGCACTTCTGGTTAAAGCTCTGGGTAAGTGGCTGCCCCCCAGGTCAGACTAGATTATTCTAATTCTTAGCAGGGATATTATCCAATGCGTAAGATACCCCTGCAATCTTAAACTGGTTAAGGCTTCCTTGATGGCGTTGGTGCTAACGTTGTTGAATGCTCCTATATCCAGGAAAGCAGCTAGAGTATATTGTTTGTACTGTAGCGACCGCTCAACCGCGGTAATTATCCCGTGCAGTGCGGTTTCTGTGGATTTGCCTGAGCCGTGCCGAGACTTGGAGAAGGGCGTTCTCTCCATAATCTTCCTCAAATGGATGCCAAAGACGCGCTCTAGAGTCTTCAACACAAAAGAGGTGAGGCTGATTGGTTGAATTGGTCGCGGACTTATGGATTCGCCTGCTTGCTTTCAGTGTGAAAAACTCGCGCATGCATCTTTAAGAGTATGGTACGTATCCCAAAGAGATGCAGCTCGGGTAAATCACGCCAAGCTACAGAAAAACCCTTTTTTGCTGTTTCTGTAGCATGCCTTGCATTAAACCACCTGGGCCCGGTGATTTATATGCGGAAAAGCTGTTTATAGCCAACCGATTTTATGCTCGGTTATTACCAATTTGATCATACGACTGGGGCTAGGGTCCCACCAAAAGATTTCGTCCAGGAGCCTTTCGACTTTTTAAGAAAGGATGGTCTCCTAACTTCCTTGGCCAGAATTTTACTGAGTCTCGCAGATACATTGGTGTTTTCAATGTTATGACGATAGTCCAAGGAGTACCGCTTCTGAATATTCTTGATGGCCAACTTGTAGCTATTCAGGCAGATCTTCTATGGTTGCTATTATTAGTGCCTGCAGCAGATGTTGAACACCTCTGGTTCTGGTCAACTTTCTGAGCCCGAACAGACCTTCATTCCATCAGGGTTACAATAACTTCTTGCTGTATTTAGCAGGATACGAAGGACTTTGAAAGCGGTTTCGAAAGTCTTTTCCAGAGCCCAAATTTGCGTACCGGAGAATTTGCTCTTGGTAAATTGACCAAACTTCCTCCTCCTTCCTCGATCCTCCCGGGGTTTCCGAAAGGGTTGGAGACCTCTACAGACTGAAAAGTATCCAACTGTGATTTAAGAAGGATTTCTGGTCACACACTGTTCAATAAATCACCATAAAAATCTCATTGTCGGTTATTAGAGTGACCTCTTCCCAACCGTCACAGTGCTCTAAGTTGGTGAAGTGGAAGGTTGGTGAACTGTCCCAGTTGTGTTAATAATAAAATCAGAGAGAAACTCATCATTTTTGTTAATTTCTGAGCTGCTCAAAGCGGCCTTGCATTGGCGTCGCAGTCTATTTATAGGTTGGCCTTCTTTGCTGCTATGGTGGACGTCAAACATTGAAGTTCTGGAGCTGATCAGTTGTAAGCGATGTAAGCCGAGGAGATTTACATGTTCTGGTTTCCGCCTGCTCCAGTTTGACCATGGTTAGCTCGCTGTAAGCCAGGTCCGGACACGGAAAAGTGTGCAAGTTCTCTTTACTGGGGATGCATGTTCCGATTTAATGATATATATAAGTATGTAATATTTGCTTTCGAGTCCTTGTTAGTTGTGCTTCCTTTGATCCAGGGGTCCTGTCTTAGTGCAAGGTCGATGTGTTCCTCCCGTTGGCGGCGTCCACTGGATTCAGCTCATCGGCCGGGGCCATTGGAATCCTGAGGTTTCGAAAGAGTAAGGATTGGACGAGCTTGACCATATTCAGGCATTACTTGATAAAATTGCCTTAGAACCACTAAAGGGGTGAATGTTTATGAGTTTCAAGGGGCGGGCGAAAGAAACCTTACTATTAATAGTTGTCGCAATTGATTATAGTATTATTTCCTGTTTATCATAAGTAAGATGCCTAAAAGACAAATATTTGGACTAAATCCCTGCAAATTTCGGAATTTTCGCTTTTCTCATCCAACATGAAAGCATGATAAACGAATGATTAATGGACGCAAGTTGATATTCTGAATAAACATGATAAATATATTTCAAATTTCCGGAATTTCGCTTCCCATATGAATGTCACGAATTTAACAGTGTAAGCTTCACATAACCACAATTGCGGAATCGAAGCAATTCTCCATACGATTCCATGGTATTGTCCCGACCGTGACCTGTCAAAATTCTCCCGCGTAAATAAACAAATTTCCATCAGTTGAACATGGAACAGAATGTGAGGGAAGAGGATCTCGAATTGAGTGATGACGAGGAACTAATTACCGCTCAGAAGGTGGGAATTTCCTTACCAAATCATAAAGGTATTAACAAACCTCTTCTAGGTACTTGAAAACCTCGAAAATGCCTGGCTCAATGAAAAATTCGCCCCCGAACTTCTCCCTCAGCAAACGGAAATGCTGGAATTGATGCTCGGTCAAGTGGCTCACATGGAAGAAAACATCAAAGAGTTGGATAAAAATGATTTCCGATCGATTGCGCATCGAATGGAGTTGGAACGGATACGATACATAATTGCTAGCTACCTGCGGTGCCGCCTGGAGAAAATTGAGACTTTCACGAAGCTCATTTTGCAAGAGGAAGAGTCCCGGGCGGACGAGGAGAAACGAATGTCCGTGGAGGAGACTAAATTCGCAACAGAATACCATGAGAATATGGAGAACTACTTTAAGACAGTTGCACTGCAGTACATGCCGACTTTGCAGCGGTCGGACGCGGACCAAAGGATAGTGAGGCCGAATATGATGAGCCACGTTTTTGTTAAAGCGAAGGAAACCGGTGAGCTGTCTTTGGGTCGATAACTTGACTCCCGATTCTAATAGTGAATTTCGCCTTACAGTTCCTGCTGTTGTTGTCGGCGTTGAGGACGAGGAAGTGGACCTGGTGGCCGGGTCGCAGCACATAATCCCGTACCAGTTGATTTCCGATCTGGTTCTGAAGGGAAGCGTTCAGCTCATTTAGTTAGAGAAAATCTGGAGAATTGGATGAAATTTAATGTAAATACCGAGAAGTTGCTTATAATATATATATTTTCTATCTATTTCAACAAACTACTAAGACTACTCGCTTCTGAGCTGTCTTTCCTTTTAAGCGCTATCGACATAAGCTCTGAGTCGCTTTGATCACTTTCACTCTCCTTTGCTTCCAGGACGGTTGCTGGAAGTTTTTCGGCTTTGTCATGGTTGCTCCCATTGTCGCTGCTGTTAATATCGAACATAACTTTCTTTCGTGGAGTGGGGATGGGCTTCTTGAGGCTGCTATTTGATTGGGCTTCAACTGGGGCCGGTGTGGTTAAAATTTGAGATGGTGTTGATGTCCGTACGTGCACTATAGGCTTTCTGATAGGTGATGCCAGGATTCTTTCCAATCGAGCTTTGAATTGGTCCATATCCTTCTTTTCTGATTTTGGAGTTGAAGGCTCCTGTCCGTCCTCCTTTCCTTTGATGCTGCCTTTCTCCGGTAAGTCGTCTCTTTCACTTCCAGACGATTGAATGGAATGAACGTTTGCCAGAACTGTCAGGTCCTTTCTATTATGAGGATGCGATTCGTCACGTTTTGAGATGGCTGACGTTCTCATGGTGAACTTCGGGCTCGGCACTTGTTGTGTACATTGTATGCGTTCCTTGGCAAGTTTGTTGACTGTTTCTTTCAGTTTATTTCGGGTTGCAAAGTAATTGGGGTGTTTCTGTGGAAATGGAAGGAATGGCTTGGATTAATATTTTCTGTTGTAAAAAGAAATTGAAGATCGTTACCTTTCTAAATGTGTTCCTCCTCTCGATGAGCATTTCTGTGACCTCGTCCTTCGAGTGCTTCGATATAGTTTTCGTGTTGGAACCAATACCGAATATCCTGAGGCGTTTACGGAATAGCTTTATTGCAGATTGACGTATTGTTTGTGGATCAGGTTTGTCTCTGGAAATGGGAAAAGAATTTAGTCATGTTAGGAAGGAATCGAAAGATATTGTTGAATATATGCGTTGCACTTCCTTTCCGGAAGAAAGGCAGACCTTCAGCGTGACCTTACTCAAGGGCCTTGAAGCGGTTCTAATTAAGACGTTCAAGTCGTCGAGATCCCTGATCAGGTCGGCCACATTTTTCGCAATGGATTCTTGAGCAGGCACAACAATCCGTTGGTATTGAGGCTCGACCTAATGTCGAGTACAGGGTCGCTGGGAAATCTCAGGTTCTTCCTATATGCCCGCCCATTTACAGCAAATCCTTCTCTTCCATTGGCTGCCTTGAGGCGTAGTCGGGTGAGTGGCAGAATGTAGCGCCCATTATAGCGGTCTTCAGCGTCCTCCGCCATCTTTCAAGGGTCCCAGGGGGTGCTACGTGGTTGTCCGGTACCGTTTGAAGTCAAGAAAATCAGAGACAAGGGAGGACTTGAACCTGGTCGGTAATTATAATTGTTGTCCCACTGAAGTGTAGAATCAATTTTCGACCGAGGGTCTAGGTTGTGTGGAAGTGTTTGGCGGACCGAGGGAACACGACTACCTCTTTCCTCACATGTTTTGTAGTTTTGCACTTCTGGCAAGCGAAACACCGTCTGACCGAAGAATCAATGCCATAGTCCATGGACGCGTTTGGTGAGAGCGTCGCACACACTGCGAGCTCGGGACGGTGTCCAATCTTCAGTGTGGAATTGGAAAGGGCTAGGATGCGAATGGCGTGATCCGCGTTTTACACCGGAGTGCAAACGCTCATCATTTGCTAGCACAGTTCGTTGCGGACGTAAATGCTGATCTAGTGCTAATTAGCGAGCAATACCGAAACAGGTACCCGGCCTGATGGAATCTCGATTTATCGGGCACCGCTGCCATCTGGGTTCAGAACGACGTTCGACTTTGTGTTCTTGCCGAAGGCCGAGGGAATGGGATTGTATGGATCCGATGTTTAGGAATAATGTTTTTTAGCGTTTACCTGACGCCAAACTAGACGATGCCGGACTTTCGGCGTCAGAGTGATGCTCTGGAGTACGCAGGGATGAATCCTGGTAGGCGGTGATTTTAATGCCAGGGCCCTTGAATGGGGCATGCCTCAGTCAGACTCCAGAGGGAAACGGATTCTGGAAATGACGGCGAGAACCGGGCTCGTAGTTTTAAACACCGGATCCACGCCAACGTTTCGGGGCCAGGCTGTGAAGGAAGCATTCCTGACATCACTTTTGGTTGTCAGAATCTGATGACGAGTCGAGATGTGGTCACCAGTACATTACGTTCGAATTGGTTGACGCTACTTGCCAGCGAGCCCCAACGCGACGCTCCCTCTGCCTGTGGAATGTTGCGAGGATGAACATCGGGAATTTCGTCGAAGTTCTTGGAGCAGGCAGAGCCGCGCTAGAGGGCGGTCCCGGGGGGTGGTAGGTTCGCAGCTGATACCGTCGTAAATTCAGTAATGAACCTGATAATGACGACATGTGAGACTTCCATGCCCTGGGCGACCAAAAATACTTTGCAGTGACTAACCGATTTTTTACGGAAAATGACTGGAATATATGGGGTTCGTTTGGTCCCTTGCCTGAGGTCTCGCAGTATATATTGAACGTTGAGACCATGACAGGAAATTCCCTAAATATGTATTTGGTTAGTCTTGAGACTCAGAGCAACTGTGTCATTCTTTTGCGCCTCGGTGATTGCCGGAAAATCGACAGTGGCAGGGTTCTGCAACACATTACAAAGTGTCCAAAACTACGTTATCCTCCCCAGACATGTATTGAATTTTGGAAATGTACTGGCTGATCCAGCTCAGGTACCGATGCTGGCGAAGGGACGCTTTGTCGGGTTTCCTTTTCAAAGCAAAGGTGAGTGGCTTATGTTCGGTCAATACTGTGAACGGGCTGCTTTCAAGTGAATACCGGAAGTTTTTTATTGCGAGTTACGTGGCTAATAACTCACGATCGTAGGTGCTTGATTGCGATTCATCTGCTTGGAAAGGAATCTCATTGTTCATCTTTTGGTGAAGAACAGCACATAAGGCGATGCCTGAAGCACCGACGAATGCAGAGGGAATGCCAAAAGTGCGGCTTTTCACCAACTGTTACTTGTGGTCTCAAATGCTTGGACAGCCCCTGGAGACCACGCAATCTGACGGAAGTATTTGTCTTCGATTTAAACAAGCCTTGGACAAGAAGCCCGAAAACCCCTCAGATCCTTAACTGTCTTCGGAAGCGTGAAGCTCGAAATCGCTTGCGTTTTGGTTTGGATGCCGTCAGAGGTTATCGCCGAGAAATTTCACCTGCTATTTTAAGAATTTGCATTCCTCAACGTTGGCTACTAGACGTGTATAGTGTTTCTCCTACGGCTAGTTACCAAGATTGCTTCCGTATTCTTACTAGCCACGGTCAGCCCGGTCTTCTCTATTCAGGACTGCTCTCACTGTTTTTGTCACATTCTCATATTCTCCCGGGGCTTTACTGCAGCAACTGCACCCGTATTATCCAAATCTCTCTTACTCTCTTACTCGTCAAGTATGCTGGAGGGCCTACTTGAGCCAATGCATTGTTCCATTTGGCGGAGTTGAATGCGTTTTTTTGACATTCAACGTTCAGGGTGCACTACCCGCGGGAATTCCACGCGTCTCTTACTGAATTCACCACAGTGCTGGAGCCCATAATGGTGCTCCGAATGGCCATGGTCGCTTTCGGTGATGAGTAACAGTTTCTTGTAGATGACTCTCTTCATCATCTCCCCCTTTATGATGCTAGGTTGCCCAAGTGACTTATGGAATTTGGAAAGCAGCTCCCACTTTTGTTTGTTTTTCCGGGCCGGTAGAGTTGTAGGGAGAGAATTCGGGCCCGGGGTTAAAATTAACCAAGCTTCCTCCGAAAATGCGCAATCAACCTAGTTAAAACTCTCTCTGGTGGATAGGATGGCTCCACTAACAACTTCAAAGGTTTGTTGGGAATGCTATTCATACTTGAGGGCGATCCTCCCATATATCTCTCACGGTTCCTCGGTAAATGGATATGTCACGTACTCGTTGAACTGGATTATTGTTCGCCTTCCACTGTTTTTGTAGTGAGGAAATGGAGTGGTAACAACTTCTTTGAGAAAGTGCGGGGAAATCAGCTGTGTTGTTCTCGCAGCCTTTTCATTACCATTCCGCAAGACTCATTCGAAATATTTATGTCGTTATCCTTGCAAGCAATTTTTTGCTTCAGGTGCCTTGATTGGTTGGTTGGTCTTACAGTGAAGGCGGACATGCCATACAATGTGAATGGCAGGACCAAGCAATGCAAAAAATGAGAAGCGGAGGGCAACATCAGCAAGGGTTGCGGCGCTGTCTCAAATGCTCTAAGGTGGCAAGGAGGCAGAAGGGGCAGCAATCCTGTCAACTGCGTTAGCACCAAAATAGACAAAGGGAAACGTCCCCGCTTTGGCACAGGGAAACGCTGTATTCATTATGGTTTGCTGGCCGTGATGCAGTAGGCAGATCCTGAAGTCTCGTACAATGGCTAACAGCAGCCCGGCACAAGGTTGTTGATAAAGTCGTCAAGTGCTAGATTAACGTACTATTACGCTTGACATATTGGGTTCATTTATTATAGTTCGGTGGCCACAAATCAAGTATTGATACGAACATGATGGACCAATAGTGCGATTTAACTGAGGGATATATGAGGGTTCGAGGTAGGCAGGTGGGTTTTGACAAGTGTTTGGTATCGCAATGTGTAACCACAATAACATGTGCGGTATCGAAGCATGCGAAAACGACCTCTAGTTATTGGAGAACATTTCACCGGTTTATCGGAGCCGGCATAAGCTGGTGGAGCTTGGAGTGCGCTTCGAATCCAACAGATCCTTAAAGGAATTGAACAGACGATTGCACCGGCTTATCTTTAGTGAATACCTGCCTCGGGATTGAATAATGGTCCAGGAATGCTGGATATGTGGCCAATGGTGGAGTTGGTCTCGAGGTAGTTCCGGCGTTAAATAAGTCAACCTGCTAGAGTTGCATCTCCGGTGAGGGTCTCGCAAGGGCGCACTCTTCGAGAAATCTTCCATTTGGCTTGCCAAAAAAATTGCCGTCTTTTCGGAGGGGAAGTTTGGTCGAAATGCTTAGGCATTTTCAAGGCAGGTGCAATAGACACAAGGATCCTGTTCCGAATTGCATGCTGTACAAACGGAAGGAGTGTGTTTTCCATTCACACATCGCAAGTAGCAGCAGGTGCTCCGAACACTGAGAAGCCCTCAACGCAAATCGCAAATGATTCTGGTTCAAGTCAACCTTAGCCATTGCTATTTGTCAACCTTATTGTGGTCATTGTGGTGGCATTTAAGATAGAGACTAATCAGTGGGTAACGGAAACATACGATGCCATTATGCCCCAGCAACAAAGATACCTCACTTTGGGTTTAGAGGAAACCCCGTAGCGACGATAACCAATATTATGATAAGTCGTATCGAAATTGTTAAAATCAAGGCCAAAACCTTCTGATCAAATACGATCGCTTGATAAATTTAAAATAAAAGCTCAATTAAGGTGCGGAGCATTCAAAAGCGAAACATAAAAGAATCAGCTAATGTACGTACCTTTTAACAACTTTTTCTTCACTTTCCTTTCGTTTACTGGGTTTTGCTGCAGTTTTTGATCTGGGGATACTTCGGCTCGCATCCTCATTTGAAACTCTCATACTTTGTTTTAAATCTTCACTACTTTTCGATTCACTTTCTTCTGAGTTCTCCTCTAAGCTAGAAAGTTGTAAACTTTCTTCCTGAAATACCGTCCTCGTGGATGGTACTTGGGGTGACATCTTTTCTGAAGGCTCCTCTTCACTGTCGGTTCCTTTATATGCTGTCACTTCTCTCACTTGGGTAACGCTCTGAATACTAACAGGTTTACTACTTCTTACATCCATAATACTAGCAGGCTTGCTACTTTCTATATTTCTATCGTATTTTTCAACTGGTATCACAATTTCATCTCTTTTCTTAACTTTTTCAGCCGCCATTTGGAGCGAGCCTTCATATCTCTCAATGAGACTTTCTAAACCTTCTAATTTACTTTTGTATCCAATTTCAAATGTTTTAATCGCGTTATTTAACTTGAGCTCACTTTCCTTGCAAATTTTTGTAAGATTTTCACTGAACATTCTTTGCATTTCCTTCAAATCAGCTTCCGTGATTCCAGTCTGTATATTTTCGTCAGATACTTTTCCACTCTCCTGAATTTCTTTGAGTTTCTGATCCACTGCGTTCAGCATATCATTTACTTTTGTTTTAATTAAATTAATCGATTGTTCACTATCTAATGCCTCCTTCTTTTTCCATTCCTCAAATCCTGCAAGTTTCTCGTGCAATTCCGAGATGATTTCTTGCCGGAAATGCTTATTGGAATCGTCGGATTCATCCAGTTCTTTCGGTTCCTCTAAATTACTCTGAATTCCGATATTACGAGTGCTAATGTCGGTCTGGGTTGCAACCGTACATGTTTGATGCTCGATGCTTGTTATTGTGCTGGAGTCAATTTTCATTTCTTTAGTTACAATTATGTCCTTTCGATTGGAGTTCTGTTTCTCACGAATTTCACGCTCAGCAATGTTCAACCTCTCTTTGAGGTGCTTGATTTCCAGTTCCAATTTAATAGTGTTTATTAAATTGGTATCATTTTCGACTGCTGTTTTCCCAGCACCCTTTGCATGCTTCCTTTTGATATGAGTATCCAACATTTCATTACTAATGAAGTTTTTCGGACACAGCGAGCACGGGTAGACAATTTGATTAATGTCCTCAATTTTCTGTAATTTCTTATGCAGTTTGAGCAATTCATCGTTAGTCTCCTTATTCAATTCTTTTAGTTCAATATTTTCCGTACGCAATGTACGTAGTGTGCTTCTCACCCCAGTTAAGGTTTCATCCAGAAACCCTTTGCAAAACAATAAATACTGAACACTTAGCTGTGCCAAGTGGAAATATTTCACGACTCCACTGTCCAATACGTTACTGTCTAGGATTTTCGCTAGTGGAGCGTTTGCAACATGGTGTATAAGTGTGTCCAGGCGTTCCAGGCGTTGATTGCGCACCAGATTATCTACATCAATAGTTCCTATAGCGAAAGATAAATTGTTGGTAAAAATGCGAAATCGATACTATCAACCTACCAAGAAGCCTCCAATCTAACTCGCCCTCTTTGATTTGCTTCAGTTTAAATCCTGCATCACGTGCAATTTGGGGATAGTCATGCTTCCAACTGTAGTCCATTATTAAATATTTAACTTATGGTCACGGGAAGCAAAGAGGCGCGAACGGAATGTCAGAGGACTTCAAGCTGGTGCTCAAAAGTTGTTTTGTGTTTGTATTTTTTGGTTGCTAAGTAACTGGGAAAAATATGTGTAGGCTATGGATGTGGGTCCTGAAATTGTTGCTTGTTATTCTCCTATATCCTAATTAGAGTGATTGGTGTATGAATTAGGTTACCATCGAATAATTTAGTTCAGTCTGAAACGTTTTATTTATACTCAAACAAGAAAATGCATATTAGAAAGTCATATTCAGGATTAAATGATAATAGTTGAATTTATATGTAGTATCGCCATCCATCCAATTTTTTTCCGTTTCATTATTTTTTTAATGACGAATATTCAAATTTATGGAATTTCTCAAGCAATGGTGTCTGACAATGCATGCCTAGTTAAATACTTTGATGTTGTGGCCCTGGACGTGGTATGCTTCATTGGCGAAGTGGATTGTATATAGGACAGCTAAAACACCCGCTGTTACCCCTACGATACTTACCCCTCAACCCAGGGCTATTCATACTGGAGCACAACCCTGTGGTGCATGGAGTCTCAGCTAACCTGGCGTCTCTCCTATCCATCTCTCACTTTTTCGCCTTCAAAAAGCATCAAATGCAACGTACCACTCTGTTTCGTTTGTCCTCCTTCTACAGCATGGCCTTGACTTGGCACTTGACAACCCTTTCGTCGATTGGCGATGGCGCTTCTACCTTCTGTAGAAAGAAGTTGCAGATATTATCCACTATATCCTTGCAGTAAATGTGGTCTGGCGATTGTATACAGGTAAAACTGAAAATATCAGTTTCCGCTGAGCAACTGGGTTAGTTAATATTCAACCTTGTGCTTTCGATTGAACTACGGCCGCACTAGTCCTCTATTCTCTTTCCCATGATTGTCATGTACTGAGAGTGGGGCTTCCGGCTTCCTTATTTTCCTCTTCTTCATTAAGGCATATAGATCTCTGTTCAGTAACATGAAGAGGGTTCAAAATGCTGGCTCCAAGACGGTACGATTGGCGGTTACAACTGATAAGCCCTTCGCGGTTGTACTTGCGCTAGGCTCTTGCGGTATATATTTGTATGTTCATATTTCGGAACTGTAAAGAGGGAAGGACTGAAGCGCACTCGTCAACAAACGACGCCTACTAGATAAGCGCTCTACGGCATTGGACTTCGCCTAGAAAAGTACAAAAAAGCTTTGTCCGTGATGTTGCGAACCTTCTCGTAAGAGCTCATCTTCGGGCATCCATGATGCCGAAATATTTCACCATTGGCTTCGACAAAGCCTTTGTTTCATCAGCCTGAATAGGCAGGACTGTGAGGACCCTCTTCTTGGTCAAGACGAAGCTAGGTCCATATTCAATCATCTATTTGCTGACTCGGCGCAGTTTGTTCAATTGTGCGTCTGGAAACCAGTGTCCAAACATCATCCGGGTATCCATCCAGATGCGATTCATCAGGCATTTCGAGTCGGAGCAGACTATTGCATGAGACGTTCTAAAGGTCTGAGGATGGATCCCTGAACTGCCATCGATGTGACCTTTATTCTGCGCTATCCTTTCCGGGTGTCGTAGTGAAGGGTGCAGTCTTTTGAATAGTTTCTCACTACCTGCAAAAGTAGTTTGGAATATATATGTGGCATCATTTCGCAGAATTGAAGGCGTTTTTTTTTTACATCTAGCGTCACAAGGAGCACCACTCATCAACAGTACTATGCTGACGGCGCCTCAGTATAGCCTGTGCCCTTTTTTATCAGCACGATAAAAAACACCCGCTATCAAACAGGCGTTGATTGCGTCGAGTAGCAAGTCCAGCTTATAATTGATTACAAGTTTCAGGGCTTTGCTGGGAATACCATCCGATCCTGGTGCTTTTTTGCCCCTTATGAACGAGACTGCCTCTTCTGATTCCTTTACAGTGTAGACTGGCCTTCCTCAGTTCTCCCCTTCTAATCGACAACATCAGCTCGCATAGGATGGACACGAAAAAATGCCTGCACGAGTTTTTCTATCTTCTCTGCTTCTATGGAACCAGGTGATCGATGGCCACCAATTTTTTTGGTAACCAACTTATACCCAAGGCCCCATAACGTCGTTGATTACCTTCTGTCTGCAGCGTGCTTTTTACCTGTTGATTGTGAAGATGGTGAAGTTCCTTTTTCGCTCTTTTGTATTCTGTGGATCTAATGGTTACCCCCAATCCGCCAAAATCTCACCCAGTTCCTTCGTAGACTTATAATTTCAGTTATTAGATGTTTTACATACATGCAACAAGAAGAGGGGCAATGGTCTGGTTGGTGGCCCATTTCGGGGTACGAGTTGTGTTAATGTGCTTCGCTTGCTGCGCACATAGGTGGGAGTAATCTATTTACCAGAAAATATGTCTTCAAAATTTCATTGAAGAAAACAGTACATTTTCAAAATGAGATGGTAAGTTAGCAACGAAAATGCTTCCTTCTCCATGAGGCCTTTATTAAATAGGAGCGATTACAACTAATGGACCCGGGTGACTACTTTGATAATTGGGTCGCTTCGGCTGAAAACCTGGCTCCATCAGTTAACAATGTCCTGGACACGATTATTTCGGAATTTTCGGAGGTCTATGGTATACCAGTTCAATCATTCTGAGTCTCTGTGCGAATTACAATACGAAATTCTACACCATTGACGGTGTTCCTCCGACCTTGCTGTTTAAGATTCCTTTCCTTTCCCTACGCTGGAAAGGGTGGCTCGTAGGAAAATGATTTATCTGAAACAAGCTCAATTCTTTCAAGTTTTCATCCTTTGCACGAAAAATTGTTCGTCAACCGTGCTAAAAAGTGTCCGGGAGAAATCCATGTGAATTTGCACCGCTTTTATCAGGCGTATAATTTTGTTTTATGCATGGAGCTGCGTTTTAAGCGCCTCGGATTTGTTATCTCCGTTAACAGTAAAGTGCGCTTTTAAATTGTTTCCCGCTTCAGTGCAACCTGGATGAAGTGAAACCGATCTAGACTAGAGAACCTAAAAAAATAAATCACCTAAAGTTGTTCATCAAAATGATAAAAATATCCAAAAACGCGTAAGGATGTGAAATCTAATTAAATGTTCTTTGAATCTAACAGAAGTTCACAATTCCAGTGGATTCAAATATTTGATTCAGGGATCATTATCTCAGTTGACTAAAATAGAGAACAACCTGGTTTTGACTACACCAGTAGTCTGACTACAGGTCCCAGTTTCTCCAGTGCTGAAAAGATGTATGGGTCTACCTAGATCTTTGCCAGCCTTAAATGAGAACACTAGCCCCTGGTATTTCTATGACGCTCTCTATGAAGCTTGTTTTGAACAATTCCACGAACATGTCCCGCTTAAATTCAATCGTAGCCATATTCACTACACTGTTCGCACGTGACTCTTTAATGAAGTTGGTCCTACTATAAATTTCCAGCAGTTTTTTCTCGTTACCGCGATTTTTGATGAATTGTCGTTCCATGGTCCGCTGGATCCCCCGATAAAATTCATCGAAATCTTTTAGGATTTCGGCATATCTGATCAGGTTTCCGAGATCCGTAGCAAACACTTGGCTTCGGAAATATGCCCGGAAGGCATGTTTCGAAGCCTCTGAACCTATGATGCTCTCAGATTGGATTCTAGCATTAAGTCAGTGGACTTGTGGCCGAAAAATAGGTGTATGGATTTCATCCCAGAACAAAAAGCATTTTACTAGCAAAAAAAATCCCTTGTCCAGTAAACTTCACATTCTAGTCCTGGACGATGCGTGCGGAATAGTCAGTGAAGCCTCTTTTATGTATGTTAGGTGTTCCAAGGTTTGTTATGACGAGCTATCGGCGCGTGCTTTAGTGCGAAAAAAATCATTCGTCACCTGTGCTTGTTGATCTCGTTGAAAAGCCTATGGTCCCATCTTTCATGGTACAAACCTTCCAATGTGGAGGAATATCAGAACGCACACAAGTCTCATCCATTGGTTGGTGTACGTCTTTTGGAAGGTACGTTCATTGGTAAAGTCATGGGGTGTGCCTTATTCAGGCTCATCTAGGCCACACTATTCGTGAGCGATGTTCCATAGTGCCTCAATCAAAAACCACTCAGTATCAGGAATGGTGCTAGCATAATAAATGTAAATAAAATGTCTGTGGAAAAAATATATGGCCATCGAAGTGGCGCATTTTCACGACTTCTCAACTTATTTATTTTATTCGCAATAAAAAATGCAAGACGTTAATATTACAACATTTATTTCTTATTATAAAAAACAATCTTCATTTTCTCTTCTTCGTTACAACCGTCCAACCGGGGTCAGCATCAACTTGTTCTTCTTTTGGCTTGCTTGCTCTAGATGTCGTCGCGGGGCTTTCATCTACCTCCATATCTTCGTCTTCATCATCATCATCGTCATCTTCTGAACTTGAACTATCGCCTTCCACTCGTTTATAAGTGATTTGAACACCAGGTCTTAGCCATGGTGTGACATTTGGTAGTTTATTGAGTTCAACTTCGATTTCATCTGATTTGTTCGCTTGACAAAGGGTAACGAATTTGAGCAGATGAAGACAGATCTCTGAAGAAAGAAACATTGAATGTTAAGATATTGAAAGGTATTATTTGCGATCATATTTGAATTACCGGAGATGGAATTGTCCTCACAGACTGTGTTGAATTCTTGGTCCATAAGGTCTTCTAGAACTTCCTGGAGTTCGGATTGTGTGGGGTTGGCATTACGAATGCAATATTCGTACATGTAGTCCATTATTTCAATGGCAGTCTGGAAAAGTAAGAAGAGCGGATATGTAAGTTTCAGGCTAGGATTGAATCAAGGAGGAGAAAGAGAGTCACTATATTCGAAGAGACATTATTTATGTTTTTGCAGGATTTTGGAAAGATACGCCTAATTTCACAGTTTAGCATCTGCGGATTGAATATCGGATGTTGACTTAACAAAATAGTAATAACTGGAGTTTTGACCAAAAATTGTTTTATTTTCAATTTAATTTTTTTAAACCAACTTTTCGTCTGATGTCTCCAGGATAACTAGCATGAATTACGTCCTTGCCGTCTAGGTAAACACTTCTAGCAGGCAAGTAATTTAGTCGGTTTCCGTCGCCCAATAAGGCAATTAGGCGGATGAATAACTGGTTATCTGCTCCCATACCTACTTGATACCACACTGTTCAGTATAACGTAGTAGATTTCACTGATACCTTTCATAGCTGCTTTTTGCTCTCCATGTTTTTGGTTTAGTATATGTTGAAGGCTTCCAGGACCATCCGTCACTTATACTGGTTTTCTCCGGCCAATATTTTGATCTCGACGAACCGCGGTGTGTGGTTAGTATGTACGCAGTGCTGTGCTAATCCAGTCTTGTTCTCATTTTTGAGATTAATATGTCCAGCAATTCGGTTTTTTAATAGTTGTTTCGTACTTTCCATGTAGGGTATACTGGCTCGGCCTATCGAGGATAGGCCTTGAATCGTTTAAAATCGAGAACAATCGTCTTACGTTGTGAAAAATAATATAAGAGTCAGGATTCGCCGCAATATTTCAAAGACTTCGAATACGTACAGAAAAGCCTGGGAGGCCTGGCAAACTAAAATATTGGAACACAGCACACAGCGAGAGAACTTTGAGAGGTTTACTAGCATTGTACAAAAGCTTCACCCGCAATCTATTATACCAACTTCAACAATTTCCGCACAAAAAGAATACTCACTCTTGGGAACCAACACTAGTTATTGTCAGAGCGGCAATGGAGGGAAGCTCTCCCGGAAATGTGTGCTTTGCTCAACGGGTGTGTCTGTTCTGTCTTCTTGATTTTAACTACTGTTTCCAAAAAGTCTTGATAGTTTTGATAGCCCATTGAATTCATAGGCCGACATTTTTCTCAGGAGCCCGCTTACTGACTTCCTAAAGTGATAGAGGAAGCTCTCTCTTCTATTCTCTCTTTCTCCACATTTGTCTTAAATTCTTGATATCCTTTCTACTCTGCTTGATACTGGTTCTAAACATTTACAATCAATGGGAGGGAACTTTCTGAAAGTTTGCTCCTAGAGAGATACGGCGGCGCAATAAATGTATCAAAGTTTTGAAAAAACTCCGGATTGTAAAAAGAGATTGAATATGATATAAGAGTTGCTGAAAGTGAAGAATATGGGGTAGTATAAAAGGCTTTATGGTACACCTTTCTAGGCCCTGGAAAAGTAAAAATGGCCCTCAATTGTATGAATAAGTGGAGCGCTTCGCCGATGCTACCAAAGATGAACTCCTACAATTTAAAAGGGAACCTGGGCCATACTTCAAACGCCAGTCTATTAGGCAACAAATCTGCAATCCCAGATTAGAATTACGTTAGCTTTCTTGATTTCGCCACGAATAACTTAGTAACATGGCATTCGCATGAATAAAAAAGTCCACAAAAAAAGACAAAAAGTTGACAGACGGTTTCGTCCAGGGCAGAGGCAACTCATCAGACGCTGCGGTACGGACCTAGGACTCCCAGCATCCTCAACAAAAAATATTATTAAAAAAGTCCATTTTAACACTAAGCATGCAAAACTTAGAATTCAATCTATACGCTATTGTTTAAGCCTGATATTTTTCAATTAAAAAATACTAGTCTGAGAGAATCATCAAACTGATGAACTATGTCCTTCACGCTTTGGATCTGGGCGATGGTTTGACTGACCGACACAATGGGAGTCTTCTTATTCGACAATTAAAAGGATAAATTTTGTTGGAGAGAATCCTTAAAATCAGTCCCTGATGCTCGCTTAATTTGAATACAATCAACATATAGGAATCGTTCATTTCTAAGCAAAAATCATTCTAGAATTTCAAGATAAACGCCACGCAGAATTTTCCATTCCCTCATGGAATGATGATCGTGCTGCTTGCGTTTTTAGTTCGTACGCGGGTTCAAATTTTGTCTAGATTAAGAAGCATTTTGTTTGTCATTAAGGCTTACAACGATTGTTATCTTGGCAGAAGTATAAAAAATTAGGCGCACTTTTGTTGAAAAGCTCTCCCGCATTATGATTGGATGATGCGGAACGGAGAAAACGTCTCTATTCTCTGCAATGAAAGGGGCTGCTCGTTTCATATACCACAACTCTATGTATCCTTACACTGCTTTATGATATGCCTTGTTTATTTCAGAGTCATTTTTCAAGTGTTTCTCCAATTGTTTTAAGTAGACAAATGCCCAGTGTCTGAAATCTCCCAATGGTACCATCGATGTTTAGCCTTTAAAAGGTATATTCACCGCGTATCTTCCGTCTACTACGCGGATTAACGAACTTACCTTGTCTGGCGCTGTTAGCTTTGTTTCCTGGGCTAAGAAAGGATTCTGTTTCGGCGCCCAGAATTAAATCAACCCTTGCTCCTAGGTTGAACGTAGGATCGACCAGTCTTAACTTTTGTCTGTTTAATCTTGCCGATTTTATATTCCGCATTGGGTAAAATTCTCGCTGGTGGATCCATAACGTAGGCCTCCACATTTAGATATTATGCCGATTGGCTTAGGAATAACCATTATGATGACTACATTACGAAGAGTAATTGCATGTAGACCGGAAATTCCCAATATAATCGCTGGTGTGTTGATTTAATCCAGCTCAATTTATTTTTTGCTTTTGAGGAAACTAACGACTCTTATTGTCTAAGGTGGATTAAAGCAAGAAATGCAATCGCTCTACGAATTCATCCGATATCTTGCTTCACTAATGCTGTTGTTAATAACACATCAGGTGCTTGCCGCATACTCGTGGTATTGGCATTTTTATCCTCTTTGTAGTGTAGGACAAGTGTGGTGAAACTTACCGCATTCTAAACAATGGACATTGGCCGTACTTTTCGCAGAGATGGTTTGCGGTAGATAATTCTAATAGATAGGTTTTGCAAGTGCTGAAAAGTATTTTCTCTCTGGGATCCAACTGGCAGGCAGTCCCCTGATGGTTTATGTAAAACAAAACCTTATTTAAATTGGCTCATTGTTTGTCTGTTTTCTGTATGTTCGTCTGACGGCCACCGCGGCAAGAGAACTCAAGAAAAGTTTCCATCAGGGCAGCCATTATCATCAAATCGTTGTTTCATTTGCTGAGAGCCATCACATTCCCATTTCAAAATCATCTTTCTTTCGTTGACATTGAGGGTTATCAGCCTTTCTGGCCTCGGTGATTCTATTGGAATCTCAAAGGTATCATGTAATCAAGACTCTTTCGAATTTCAACAAATTTTTCGTTTTTACGAGCTTTTTTTTCGTTTTATTTCAGAAGAGAAAAACTCGATTCCGTAGCATAGTAAATGATGATTTTCGTGAAAATCTTATTTTTCACTCAAAATAGCAAAATTTTGTCTTTGTATTTCTTCATTCAGTGTCCGGGTGGATTAAGTCTTTAGAGCGCTGAGCTGCCTCACCGGAAGGTCACGGTTCAAATTTCACTGAATGAAGTGCTCTAATACACTTTCAGGCTCAACGATTGTAATTAATAACGTCCTCCTTGAACATAAGAAATCCATCACCTTTGTGGGAAGAATTATAACGGCCTTTCTCTCATATTGACTTCATCGCTATCAAAGCCAAAAAAGCGGCCAGCGTCATTAATTTTGCTACAGAGGCCAGCTGAGGTTTTTATCCGAGAGAGTCCCCCAAATTATTTAGAGGGATTGTTAGACGGCTGCTGGGCTACGCCTCTTCTTTAATTTTCAAGCCCAAGAACTTCGACAAGATTTAATCGATGTCGTCTTTGCCCTAGCAAACGAGCCCCCGCCCTCTTTCAGAAAAAACGCTACTAACTGCTGAAGAAGGTCTGAACGCTAATGTTTTCAATCCGTCCCTCTAGGCACTCATTAGAGACAATAATGTCACTTCCAATACCTTATCTCCTGCTATCTTCAGCAAATATATGCAACAACTTGCCATTTCCGCTCCTATCGGGAGTCATCGTAAGCCGGACTGTTGTGACTTCGCTCTTTGCATTGTTAGCTTCCCAAGACCTCGTGGAAACAACAAAAACAAAACAGACAGTTTTCAGTTGGTTAATCTGTCCCCAAAATTCCAGTACTCTTTAAGACCGTACAGTCGTCTATGTTTTTCTCTCGCCTATTCCTCTTCATAATTCCCTTTGATTTAGGTAGAAAATAACTCCACCGTAGCTGGTCTCAAGCCCGGTTGTGAAAGGAAGAGTGATACCTTCAGTCTGAATGGCACCGCAGCGTCTCAGAGAGTAGATGAGGAAAGTGCAGGAACTTTATAGGCTTGCAGATGACTCACTGAGGAAGCTATCACCACACCTGGCAGTTAGTGATAAAATGTAAAGTCATCGAATGAGGAGAAAGAGAAATTTGAGGCCCGATATGGATAACCGGCGGGAGTCGACTGACTTGGTCACTGGGCCAGCATGGCGTCGAAACTGATAATCGTAGGGCGGTTCAACGTCTAGACGCGACGATGACCAGGAGCATGGTTCCGCTTGCTTCAGCTGTTTCCACACAATCTGCGCTGACTATTTCTGAAGGGGACTGAGGAAATGAACCTCTTTATCATCTGTTCCCAGTATGAAATAATGACGGGGCAGGTACATCTTACCGCCTCTTGTTGCACCAGAGATTCGTCGATCGCTTCACACAATATGCGCACGTGACTGTGCAGCTAGTCGCAGACCAGTACAGCTTTATTACTCGCAGCGATACAATCCCGGCTACGATCTGGGAGCGTGTTCGACTCGGTGTCGTCGCGGAAACTGATGACCAAGAGTTGATGGGGGTATAGGTGGCGGAATCAATAACGCCACGCCGCACTGCAGGCAACAATTTTTAATACTTGTCGAATCACTCTCCTTTATCGTCCAGCAGACTTGCTAAGGTTTGGAACGAATTCCAAAAAGCGTGTATAGTATTGTCGGAAATGGATCTTTTCCATAAACCAAGTGTTCCCAGGTTCTATGCATCTCCAATAACTCTGAGAATTCTATCTCAAATCAATGATGAGATTAAATCTCGACTGTGTGCTGATTATCGCTGCTGCAACTGCAATCATTTGTGTATTCTCGTGCAGTTGCGGTTGTCAGATGGCACGGTCAGAAGATTCGTTTTCGCGTTATTGGTTTGAGTGACCGAAGAGATAAAGTGCAAAGGGTTTAACGGAACTATGCCATCCCCAGTAAGACATCCATAGTTGAAATTGTGGACATGCCAAAGCAGAAACTTTCTGTCGTATGCAGTCGGTTGCGACGGTATGGCGAAAGTTACTCCAGACGTGTGCAGAACGCAGCGTACGCGAGGATCCCAACAGAGCGTTCAGACAGTACAGTTTTCGGTAACGGAAGCGAAAGAATATTGGGGTGGACTTTGGGGGTTACCCGCTCAGCATGCTGAGTGGATCTGCCATGCCATTTTGACGGGCATGAATTTTGTGGATGTTACCGAAGAGGAGATCCGACGAGCTGTAAACAGCTCGAAGAACTCGAGGGACCCAGGTCTGGATCGGGTGTAGAACTTCTGGTACAAAAATTTCACCAGTATACATGGTCGGTTGGCACATAACATAAATCAGGTCATGAGTCGGCCGGAGGAATTTCTACCGTTCCTCACTGCGGGGATTACCTAACTTGTTCCTAAGAAGGACATGGTACGGGACTTGGCAGACGCAAGACCGATTATTTGCTTACCAACCATCAACAAATTCATAACGTACGTTATTAGTAGAAGACCAATGCGCACCTCAGGATCCATAACATTCTGTTCGAGGAACAGAAGGGCTGCCGAGTCAAGGGGTTGCAAAGAGTAACTTATTATCGGCTCAGTAGTTGTAGGACGACCAATTAGAAGCTAAAGAATCCTCTTAGTTGCTATATCGATTATGCCAAGGCTTTTGACAGCATTCCCCACGTTCGTATCTCATTGATCCCAAACTAGTTTTTGGCGACAGTCATGGGAAAGTGGCACCCCACTTTATCAGTATATTCATCTGAGGGTACCAATACCTCAGAGTCTGTATACGTAGGGGCATCTTCCAGGGGGATTCGCTGAGTCCTCTTTGGTTTTGCGTGGCACTGAACCCGCTTTCATAGCTACTGAATGATGCTAGAGGACATGGTTCCGCAATAAAGTATGGCCTACGTGTGCGAGCTGATACACTTGATGTGCTTAGATGACATCAAGTTGCATGCTGGTACTGACGACCACCTTAAAAATCTGCTACGAATACCGACCGATCGAGAAGACTTCTACAATTACCTAGGAATTCAGCAAGGAACCCATGCTCGATTTGGTGATCTGAAGGATGCACTGCTGTCCGAATTCCTGCGATGTGTAAAGCTGATACTGAAATCGCATTCCTCTGGGAAGAATAAAATAAGCGCATTGAATGTATCCGCTACCCCTTCACTGGTTTATGCATTCGGAATATTGCCGTGAACGAAGACCGATCTGGAAAACGTCCAGCGGCGGATATGGACTACTACGTCCAAATTCTGAATGCATCATCCAAACTCTGCCGTGGAGCGGATGAACCTGCCTCGTGAAATCGGAGGCGGGTGCGTAGTTGAAGTGGCGACACAGAATTACGCTTATTTTTATAGCAAAGAGTAGGTCCATGGCATCTAGCTCGAGCTTTTAATCCTCTGAGTGGGGTGAAGTCGGACCAAGGGTTGATCAATGAATGGAAGTCGAAGGCAATGCACGGTAAGCCCGTGAATTGTCTTTGGCAGTCATTTATCGAACAGATGACTGTGTGCGGAGTTCTTTGCTGAGAGGGGGACTCATGTGTATCATTCAGGACTGTGTGGTCGCCACCCAACCTAGTAAAAAGCTTAGAATGAAGTGCAGCATATGTGGTTCGGCATTAAAGACGTTGGGCCATCTCATTTTTGCCTGCACTGTCATAACGCCGATTCATTACATGTACTGGCATAATACTGTATGTAAGGTGTTCCTGGCATACAATCGTTGGCTAATCAGAGGAATGTGTTCCGTTTATCGGTATAAACCGCAGGCAGAACTGGATAGTTCTGTTTACGGTATGTACTGGGACCGGCAATTTTTAACTGATCTCCACATACCAAACAACAATTGTGACTTGCTGTTAGTTGACAAGACAGGTAGCTCCGCGTATATTCCTCTATATTTCATACAATCAAATGCAATCTCAAAATAATCATTCCATTCCCATTTGTACTAATAATTAATCACCTTATGACTGTTCCGGCCTCCCATTCCATGTTCGACAGCCAACCGCAGACCGGTCCAATTATTGAAAATCCTCTCCACAATCGTCTTAAACTTTTCTTCCATAATTAAAACTATTATTTCAATCACTAACTTCTTGTAAACACTAAACCTTTTAGGAGAAGACTAAATTGTCAGAAGCAATTTGATGGTTTCTGAGTATAGCAGCACGTGCATAGGACAGAGTTGCCAGACCTTTCTTGGAATATATGTTTGGTGTAATATGAGATTCAGTTCTAGGAGACGCTTTGACTAAGTTGGGAATTATTAATTCATGTGCTATGAATATTGAGTCATGTAATGTGTTAATAACATAAAATCAAGTAAATGTGTTTTTTAAATCAAATAATTCCCGCCCAACCAGGTTTTTTTCGAAAACTGATAACACGAAGAAATATGGCAGCCATGATAGCTTTCGAAAATGAAAAGATTTGCAAATGTCAGTGAGTGAAGTGATCGATTGGAATTTCGCTAGTTGTTTAACTCCGTAAATTTTGCATTTGCAAGCCACAAACAGTTGTCGCTTTAGTGTAATCTGTTTTGTTTGTGCTCAGTTCGAAGGAATAAGTAAAATGTCTTGGCCAAGTTGGCCGCAAAATGCAGCGACGGCGGTTGCTCAACCAGTACCACCGCCGTCCGTGGGCCCGGCGCCCGTTCCGACTCCGGTCCCCGCGGTCGGTGCAGCCCCCGTGGCGGGTGCTACGACCCCAATGTCATATCCGCCGCCAACGGCGGCTCCGCAAACCTACACGGCCGCCCAATATGCCGCTTTGTCGCCCGAACAACAATACGCGATGCAGCAGAATTGGCAGCAATGGCAGACATATCACCAACAATACGCGCAATGGCATGCTCAATATGGCGAGCAGGTAATTGTTTTGTTTGGAAGTTTCTGACGCGGAATTTAAGTTTAAGTTTTCTATCATTTTAGTATCAACGTGAAATGCAGGCGAAACTGGGAGCGGCGGCACCGCCTTTGCCTTTCGTTCCCCCACCGGCGACTCAATATCCGACACCAGTTCCGCCTGCGCCGGTTGCTGCACCCACTCCGGTTCCGCCGGTACCTTCGTATAACGCTCCACCGCCGCCTCCACCAGCGGACAAACCCAACTCAAATGCCGTTAACACTACTCTAAGCAGTTTAGTTTCGCAACCCCCACCGCCGCCTCCTCCCCCAGAGAAGGAGGATGACAAGCCCCTGCCTCCGTTCTACTCCCAGCCGCCTCCAACTTCACATTTTGCTCAACAACCTCCAGGCAAAGTCCCGAGTCTGTTGGATATGCCACCGCCAAACATGCCGGGTTGGGGAGGAAACAATCAAGGACAGCAACAGCAGCGTAACCAGGGCAACCAGCAAGGCAACCAGAACAACCAATTTCAAGGGAATAATCGGGACTTCCGTGGCGGTCAAGGAAATCAAGGAGGAAACTATGGCCGAGGTGGTCGTGACCAAGACCAGGGACGTCGCGGAGGACAAGGCGATCGTGGACGCTATTCCGATAATTACAACGATCGCAGAAGCTTCGGAAACGATAAAGACCGGGATCGCGACTATGGCGGAGGTGGCGACAGAAACAGCTACAATGACCGCCGATTCAACGACAACCGAGGCAACAACAATCGCGGAAATGCGAATCCTTGGCAACAGAATCAAAATCAGATTGGCCCGCAACAAGGCAATCAGCAGCGTCCGATTGAAAGCTACATTGGCGATCCCGAGGATGGCAAGACCCCAGAAGAGCGCGCCTTTGATGAGCAGTTCCGGAAATGGGAAGAAGAGTTCGAACGATGGAAGAAGCAAAACGCTAACCACCCCGATCGCACGGCTTACCGCGAGTATGAGATGAAGTTTGAAGACTGCAGGCGGAAACTCCTTGAGAGAAGGGAGCAAATGCGCATAAGGAAACAAAAGCCAGGCGCCACGCAGCCATTGCAGCCTCCCCCAGGGCTGGACGTGCTAGTCGGCGTGGAAGACTCGCAAGCACCGAAAGAAGGCGCGAAAGAAGAAAAGTCTGAGCCTGGTGCAGCCTCAAGTAAAGAGTCCTCAAAGGACGAGACGAAGGATGAAAATCAGCCGGACATGGACTTGGACAATGACGATACTGTCGACGTCCCCACGTCTCAGGACGACTCGCAATCTCAGGACGGAGTGATTGAATTCCTGAAGACAAAGTCTGAGGGGGGAATTCCTGGATTAGATCTGGTCCCTTC
Source organism: Hermetia illucens (assembly GCF_905115235.1). Classification (NCBI taxonomy): domain Eukaryota; kingdom Metazoa; phylum Arthropoda; class Insecta; order Diptera; family Stratiomyidae; genus Hermetia; species Hermetia illucens. The sequence continues at coordinate 7,904,601 of NC_051854.1, read as the reverse complement.
ACTCGATGAATCCAAGGCCGAGAAACCCGCTGTTGAGGAGGACGTCACTGAAGTTATAAATCTTGTCGACGACGAGAACAGAGGCGGACAGATTTTGCAGCCGCCATTACAATTCCAGCAGCTGGAAAAGCCACTAATCCCGTCCTTACTATCGCAGACATTCGAACCGCCATCCCACTCACCAAATGTCGGTGGAGCCTTGAATGCGACACAAAATTCGGATCAAGGCACGGACGACCAAGGTCCACCTGGTCTACCACAGAATCTTGCTTCAGTATTAGCGAATCAAAACATTCTTGCATTATTGTCGGCTGCACTCGGTAAAAATAACAATTCGGCTCCGAGTCAAGGGCAGGGCGAGCCTGGAGGATTTCAGGGTGGAAATGGTGGTTTTCAAGACAACCGGCAAGGAATGTCGCCGTGGACGCAGGGGTCGGATCAGTTCCAAAATCGCAACAAATTCGGAAACTTCAATAACAGTCCACAGAATAACATGGGCAACAATTTCCAAAACCAGAATCGCATGTCGCCTTGGGGGAATAACAACCAAATGGAGAATAGATTCAATCAGAACCAGCAGTGGGGCAACAACAACAATCGTATGAATCGCTGGGGCAATCAGTCGAACGACAATAACTGGAATCAAAACAACCGCAACAATCAAGCCCCATGGCAAAATCAACCGAATTTCGGCCCGGGCGGTGGTAATAACAATGATCATTTTGATGGCGGCAATCGCGGCAACCAAAGGTCACACAATCGCGCTAGCCGTTGGGGCGAACCGAAAACTGCGGGTGGCAACGATGAAGCGGGCGCAAATGAGTTCAATCAAGGCGGAAATTTGGGTGACAACCAAGCAAACGATCGTTCCAGCCGTTGGGGTCCAAAGGATGCCCCTAATCAGGATTTAGACGAGCGGCAAGGTGGCAACGTGTCAAACAATCCATTCAAGGATCCCGACAATCGAAGTGATGCCAATTTCAATGCAAATCGATTTGATGACGACAACAATCGCAACAGTCGCGGAATGAATCGTCGATCGGATCAGCCGAGACGCGGAGGACAAGATGATGTGGACATGCGACCGAATCCGTTCAGGTAAGGGAGTCATGCCTTTTTTTTTTAATTTGTTGGTGGAAGAAAATTTGGAGGTAAAAATTGTTTATTTGATGCAAAAAAGAGATTTCCTTTCCTTCCGTTGAGATTTGGAGAGTTTGATTTGTGTGGCGCGATTTGTTGTTGCGCTCAACAGAGAGACGCAATTGCGCTGTTTTGGTAATTGAATTGAAACATTTGAAATTGTGTTGCTGATTGTATGTGAGATCGGAAGGAAATATGCTGTTGGTTTGATAATGGTTGATGGTATCCTGAAAAGTCTGCAGGCAGCCAGTGCCGGCAGCCGTCGTATTGAGCTTGGCTGTGCTCTACGATGAGAAATGTTTGAGTAATTCCTCTAGTGATGTGGATGAAAGTTTGCAGAAGTAACTTTTTCTCGCTAGATCTCCACGGAAAGAGTTCGTGTGATGTTTTTGGCGTGATTTCTGCTCCCTTTTCGCAAAATTTGGGATGTTTTTGGAGAGTATTTAGGAATAGTCTTCTTAGGACTATTATGTTGAAAAAATCCTAAGTAAAACGCATTCAAGGACATAAGAGCAATCAAATCATATAAAAAAGCAAGTTTTGCTCGTCAAAGCCATTTTTTGCGCGGTGTCAGGTGGCAGAATTCAAATCTTTATGACTACATGTGCCGACCTAACAAAGTAAAGAGAATTAATCTGAATTTTTTCGACCCATCGACATTTAGGTCACGGCACAGCTTTTACAATATCATTTGAACTTAGCGCACAATCTTTAATTTCGCCAATTGTGCTGCAACGCTGAAGCCTTAGTCAATCTTGCAATTAAATCTGCAAAATATTTTGAATAGAAAATTTTCAATTAACTTTGATCCACATGGGTTGTTGGTGGGTCTAGCCTATGATGGATGGTTGGACGATTGAAATCCTTAAATGTAACTGTAAACATCGCTTGCGTCGCTAGAAAAATATTTTTTATTTTGCAAATACCAGGAACAACCTGTTCCCATCTTCAGTGCAAGGTGTCCCTTGAATAATTTGCGGTGAACAATCTTAGGACATGTTTGGAAATTACTCAGCGAAATACTAAAAAAAATATTCACTCGCCCACGACTTTCGTTCGAGATAGTGTCGGGTGAGAGTATCCCGATCATATAGCGGAGACAGATATTAACGAAAGCTTGGAGCTTTCAAGTAATATAAGTCACTTTTCGTGTGTTGCTTTCAGATGGCAGCGCAGAGAAAGTTAGCGCGGAACAACCTCATCTTGATGTTGCTGTTGAGGTGTCTGTTTTTTCCGATTTTCATTTTTTCCTCCAAACTAAAAGTCATTTGGCAAAGGTCTGTGTCTCGGTGTCTCTCACACCAATCTCACAAGGGGATGTCATCACTGTAGTTGTGGTGCTTTGGAAAAGATGTCATGGTGAAATGTAAGGTCTACCGGCATTATCAGCACTAAACGGCAACGACATATCAAACCAGTTGGTGTGGAGTTGTCATCAGGTGCTGCTGAAACTTGGCCGGCTGATCTAAACATTCCTGATATGGATGCCGGCTGACAGACTGGCTCGCCGAGGGTCTGGATCCACAATGGTGGGGCCAGAACCAGCTTTTGGAATCCGGCCATCCACTGTCAGGTCTACTCTGAAGGGTGAAATTTCAAGGATTCACGCAGCCGAGTGGAGGAAGGCGAAAATCCTTGTGGAAGAGCCTGGGGTGATTAGAGTGGCATTTATGTTGTCCCTTAAGATGTGGGGCATGAAAATCCTAGTAGGGCTCTTAACGGGACACTGCTGCTTAAATTACCATATAGAAAAGATTGGGCGGTGCGTTCGGCAGTCAATGTGAGGAGGAGGAGATGGCCGTGCACTTTTTATGCTGCTGCCCGGTCTCCTCAGATCTCAGACGAAGACACTTTGGCAAGGTTTTCTTCAATGAAGAATCTGCACAAGCTTGCGAACGCCTTAGGCGGGAAGCCTGATTGTGATCTACGGGGATAGTACAATGTGCCTAACAATGGCCTGAGTGCTCGGAGCTGCGGCTCCCCCTGTAAATAAACTAACCAATTTCTTTCTATCGTTACTTATGGATGCCCCACCATATACCCAACATTCCCATCTTCTGGGTCAAGTTCGGCTTAGAAGTGGAGGGGCAAGGCTGTTCGGGCTCGGATGCCCCACCTTATGAACAACATTCCCTTCTTTTGGGTCAAGTTCGGCTTAGAAGTGGAGGGGCAAGGCTGTCCGGGCTTGGAATATCCTTTTTTCTTCACGATGTATCGTATGCAATCCATTTTTCGTCACCAGTTATCATCCGGTCCAAGAAAGGTTAATTTTTGTACCGAGCAAGCAGAGATGTGCATATGACGACTCGATCATGCAAATTTTGTCTTCACGATCGTGCCTCACTTATGACATGACATGAGACATCTTTGTTTCAGTTTATTTAGGAGAGCACATGTGGGTAAATGCAATGATAAAGAGAGACCTGTGCATACGGATTGAAACTTGAAGTGACATTATCGGACAGAACTTTCCGGTAGACCCAATATTTGAAATAATTAAGATTTGCCTTTCAAGTCTGACTTTGTAGCATGATGATGAAGAGAACAAGTGGTTCTGGCAAGATTAATAAATATTACTAGCGACAAGAAAAGGCAAGTCTTAATTATTTCAAATCATTTAGTCGCTAGAAACACCGCGAGATTACACTTAGATAACCATGGTGAAGATATATAGCGAGTGATTAATATATATATACTTTGCGGCTGCAAGGAAGAGCAATGCAACTATAGCTGCGTGGGCTTGGATTGCCTCCAGTTAATTGTGAAGTAATTATGATCTGGCTGGGATCTTCGAATTTTCATTTGTTTCTTTGCTTTCGGTTGAATAATTGGAGTTTAAACTTACATTTGGTTTAAGGTTGGGCAATTTGCCCTTCTAGAACTTAGTGGATCTTTGGCTCCGCGGCTATCCTTAATATTTTAATTTTAATATTAAGTGTACAACGTTTACCAAACTTAAACTTTATTATGATATTATTTTTTGTGATATTCATCGGCGGAATCTCAGCTAATTTGGGGATTTTATCGTGATTGACGGCGTCGAGCAAGGTAGGCGTTGAATTTCATCAATTTTCTTGAAGTGTTCATCAGCCAATGACTTCGCCAACTGCTCTCGACGGAACCCAGTGGTAATCTGAAGTAGTCATGTCTGATTAATATATCTTGTCCAATCTTGAAATTTATTTGAATTGAAAATTATGTTCGCTACTGGTAAGGCCGCATGCGGACAACCTATGGAGCACAATCAATTTCTGTGTTCTGTGTTGAAGATCAAATGAGCTAGGCAACGTCCTCCATTTTCGATACACTTAGTAAACCGATTTCTGGTGTCTGTTATAACTCTTGCCAGCTTAACAGGCGTTATGTTGGCAATTTCTTCCTGAATGTTGGTCTTCAAATCTTGCAAGATTGTGCTTGTACTGTTCACATAAACACAGACTTTCGGAAAACCTCATAGAAAAAAATCACAAGGAGCCAAATAGAAAGATCGGGCCGCCCCTAATTGAGGTGGACGCTCTGGGAAGTGTTCTCTCAAAGTAGCCATCGATGCTCTTGAAGAGTGCGCCGTTGCACTGTCTGGTTGAAACCAAATGTCCCATAAGTCTAACTCATCTAGTCCCCTGTACGAGATCGCCAAATTATCGATCAGGAATTCGAATACGTAGAAACAAATTTGAACTTGACGGCTTCGGTATAAAAGGCTTATGATTTGCTTATGTATGCGGTCGATTCTTCCACTGGTGGGTGTGTGTGAAGGAAATCCTTTGAAACGGATTGGGCATCCAATCGAGGGGGTTAAGCTAACGATGTTCAGCCGGTAGTCGGAGGAATTTGGCTGTATTCAAAGGCAACCTCACTGATACTCGGCAATCTTAATAAGTAGTTTGACCTTACCCTGTCAATGGATGCTTTGATACGGGGAATTCTTTAAAAAATGGATAAAGGAAGCAAAACAGGGAACGAATATGATCTAAAACGGGATATAATTTCGCGCACCAGATAGAGCCACATATCCGCAACTCTCGTAATAAGCCGGAAGCCGTAATGCCGAAGAGAAGAGATTTGTTGGTCAGGCAGTGATGCCAAATGCAATATTCGCCTGTTGTTAAACTAAGGCAGCTAACATTCAAGTGCAGCCCAATCAGCGCTCTGCGGTACTGGTTTATACTGAGTGGAAGCTTCCCATTCATAGCAGTGTGTGTGAAGCCTGTCTGATACTTCTGCTCTGCTTAAATCGGGTCGAGAGTATATTCCTCAGGAATTCTCGAAAATATGCTCCCGGAAGGCTATCCCGGTTCCCATGTTATTAGATAACCTCCGGTGAGGCTTCAGAGTTCCACAAGACCACTATGGCCATTCGCCCATCATATTACAGATGGAGTAGCGTCGAGAAAATCGTCCGTTCGTGGGAAGATAGCATGGGCATATGCATTAGCGCATTGTTAGCAAGGCACAGGCCAAAATCATAGCTATCTTTCACCACCTGAATACCCGTTTCATCTAGATGAAGTATGTTGGATAGATATAGAGAACATTAAACCAGTCCTCTGACTCTGCTCCACATAGAGCACAACCCTAACTGGAGGCAAGGTTCCGCGAGAAGAAAAAACATTCTACAGGCTACCATGCCCCGCCAAGAGGAAGCCCACCTAGAGCACAGTCTCTACGATAGAGTTGTTGTCTCTGTCAGGCACACATCCAACTTTTTCTACATTCGTCCCATTCCGCTGTTTTCTAACAATTTTGTAATCCCAAACAGTTCTAGCCCCCCTACCTCTTAACTACTACAGGATCGGCTCCGAGGCTGATATTTCGTTCCTGTGCTTAGAAAACTAGCGTTTAAACTTGATCAGAATGGGGCGAAAAATATGCCAGCTGATAGTTGTATCACAAGCCTACAACTATGAAATGAGAGTTGTTTTCTGCAAAGTTACGTATTCTGCTAAAAGAAGATTTATTTAAAGTGTGTTCCGTTGATTAACTTTCCACATCTTTCTACGAATTAAAGCGCTGCTCAGCGAATGCGATTCAAAGGAGTCAAGTCTGGTAAGTGAGCTGCATGGGGTAGAACTTTCCAGTTGACTGCTACCAACGTGATCCAATTTTCTCGTATATGATAGAACATTGTCATAAAAGAAAATAACTTTGTTGCCTTTCTTGATTTTCTGCCCGTTTTTCAAGAAGTGGGCGATTCAAATCTTTCAATTGTTGTTGCAGTTGGGTAGTATAAACCATTCCACCGAGTTTTAACAGGCCCCAGCAAAACCACATTATGGTCTTCCTGTCAAATCGTTTTAGTCTTACGGTCGATGTGAGTGGCGGGCCTGTTTCTGTCCATGATTTTTTCTGTCTGGAATTCTCAAAAAGAATCTACTTTTCATCCCTAATAACGATCTAATGCGACGTTTCGTTTGATTCGTTCAAGCTAACTTTCACAGGTGCTTTTGCGGATCTCGACCTTTCTTTCGACTAACTCACATGGCACGCATCTGCTGATCCTCTCAATTTTCTCAATCTTTCGTACGTGTTTATTAATTTACGCTCAATTGTTTTGCGAGTTTTTTTGTGCTTCTGAATCATCATAAGCGTGGAATTTCATATCTTGGTCCCTTTTTGCGAGATGAGGCGTTGCTTACTTGCAACGTCAAAATCACCCCTTTGGAAATGTGGAAGCCATGCTTAACTTGTATCTTTCGAAGTAATCGCTGCGATTCAGAAGCAGTTTTCTTCAAATGGAAACAAGAAAAAAAAAAATATTGTCCACGAATGCTCTTCATTTGTGAAAATTTCGACGTATTAAACACAACCACAGAACACTGCGTAAGTGTGCAGTTGGAGTTTATCGTGTATTCGCGTTTGATATTTCCTGATAGCCCCACCAAATGGAATCCGCATTTTATGGTACTCCCGCAATGGAAGTATGTATACTTTTCAGATGCTACTTTTCTGTGGTCGCCATGTAACAAAAGATGGTCACGGGCGCCATATAAAAAATGGTGGTATGATAGACAATAAATAGTTGTCTCTAGATTAAACCGTCCTCCACTAGGCTATTAACTGGATTCAATCTTTCGACTTGGATTATGTTCAATCGAAGTAGCTACAAATCTGTAGTTTCACCTCAGTCGACTAAAAACCATAGTTTGAATTAGTGGGGCTACAGCTGCTTCGCTTCTCCCTTTTTAAATAGGGGTTGTCTGGAACTACTTTTAGCTGCTCTGACTCTCCTCAGTCGACTTAGGCGGAGCTACATGAATTTTGCTACTCCTCTCGCGCTTCAATCTAGAACCTCCTAGTGGAGGACGGTTTCATCTAGAGACGACTATTTATTATCTTGCGATCATCATTCTTTACATGGCGATAGTGACATTTTTAATCCGACGGATTTCATTCAATTCAAGAAAAATATCATTTTTGAAAGGAATTCCCACGTCGGAATGTCAAGCGTCAAGCGTCAGACGTCACCAATAGTCCACACCAATTATCAATTTGAATAGCGAAAACCTGTAGTGTGTGGGTCGTTTTTTAAAAGACGCCTTTTAAAGTCCATAATGAAAAATACTGGCGTTTAGTCGATTCTCTAAATGTTATGTCGCTCACTGAGGCGCTTAGTGCTGATAAAGGATTTTTTGACGAGAGCGCTGTGTATAGCCTGTCACCATCGAGTTGCAAGATAACATCCCATTTGCGAATTGATCTTTTTCCTTGAAATGGCTTCAAATAGTTGTTGTAAATGGACAGCCATTCCCATTGGTTTTTTTTTCGGAAGCTGCATTGTAACAGCATGTATTCGTAGTTATAGAAATCACCATCGCTAAATTTTCATCGAACTTAACAGGTTTGCAATGGCGAGGCCTGTCTTCAAGATAAAAATTGATTGAAAGTGGAAAGTAGTAAACTGCGAACCTACGATTTATGTTCCACTTGACATTCCATCTTATATATCTAAAAAACTGAAAAGTGAAACGTATGAGAACATTTTCAAAGACAAATGAAAGGAAAGAATTAGAGTTTTCATTTAGTATAAAATATTACATTATTTCATGAAAAATTACGGCCGGACGTATGTCAAAATCTAGTTTACCTAATAAGCAGCTGAAATTGAGTAACCAGCTCGGATGGAACCTTTGTACTGTATTTGTAATGGGCTTAGTGATTTACATTCATAAGTATTCGATAAAAGATATTTGTAAGAAGACATTTGCGTAAGCCGTCGTTTATTGTTTGATCGCTTTCGAGCCTATGATTAATGGCGAAGGAAAGGTTATATTAGGCTTCTCCGAGTTACGTCTTTCTCAAGTTGCGCCATAAAATATACTGAAGTAAGTATTAAGTGTGGCCATCCTATTCTTCTCGCTCCTGAACAGAAACACTTCTAAACAAAGGCACGGTTTGTCAATATAAATGGTTTACGTATTCTGATAGACCATTGTACCTGCAATCTGTCCAGAGTCAATCTGAATCCAAAAATCATGGATTTACAGTGAAAAATTATGTACAGAATTATAAATAGCGTAGAGCGTTTAAAGGCATTTAAGGATAAAAATGAATTTTCGTTCATAAATATTTGACAAACATTTTTTTGGGTCAATTTTCTGTAAAATATTTTATCTAGACTATAAATATGACTACGGAAATTTGAGCTCAATAGTTACTATGACTCTAGATATATTAGGTTGTTGCACATGAAATGGCCGATTTGGTACTAAAATTTGAAACGACTGTGAGGCTTATAAAAATTCAGTTAATCAAAATAAGTGCCAGTCGATTCAAAACACTTTTCTCAGCGAGATGCAAGAGCATGTATGCCAGTTTCGGAGAAGTCCAATTTTCAAGAGTTGATAAACTCGTCGAAGGCAATCTTGATGACCTCTTCATTCCTCAATTGTTATTCCGCCAAAAAATGATCCAACTGCTTAAAAAAGTGGTTGTCGATTGCCGAAAGATCCGATGAATATGGTGGATCAGTCAGAGTCTCATACTGCAATTCGTTCAACTTTTGAACCGTTGTTCTGGATTCATGAGGTCGTACATTGTCGTGAAGGAGTATCACATCACCTCTGTTGACTAATCTCGGCCGTTGAATACTCAATTTTTGGTGCATTTTTTCGAGTTTGGCACAGTATTTCTGTGTATTTATCGTTTCTCCAGGTGCCAAAAAAGAATAGTGTATAACTCCAGCTGTAGACCACCAAACAGTCACCATTACCTTCTTCGGGGTGAGGTTCGGTTTCGGCATATACTTCGGTGACTCATCAGCATCTAGCCATTGTGCTGATCTGCGACGATTGTCGTATAATATCCACTTTTCATCACATGTCACTATTCTATGCAAAAAGGGATCGCTTCTGTTGCGGGAGAGTAAAGAACTGCAAATTCCCATTCGAAGCACCATGTTTTACTCCGTAAGGGCTTGCAAAACCCATTTGTTGAGCTTTTCACCTTTCCAAGTTGTTGCAAGTGCCGGGAAACTGTCGAATAGTGTACGCCCAGTTTCTCTGCAATGTCTCTCACAAACTGACGTGTGTCGGATTCGACTAGCAAACGCAGCTCGTCGTTATCCATCGTTGGTCTTGGATGTCCACGTGGCCCACTTTGAAGGTTTACGTCGCCTGACCGTAATTTTTCGAACCACCGTCATGTGGTTGTTGTTCGGTTTGCATGATGTAAGGGCTCAAGATTTTCCCGTTGAATATTGTGACCTTCGACTATGTGTACTGCAACCGATGGTCCTATGCACGACTTTTGTTTCCGGACACTATTTGTCGTTTCTTTGATGTGTTCGTTGAATCTAATCGTTATCAACTGTTTAGTCTGTCCTATATATAATATATCTTAGTGCAATCGCTGCACGTTATTCGGTAGATATCGTTTTTTTTCCTTCGCTGCTAAAGGATCCTTGACGCTTCCCAGTAAATTTTGCAAGGTGGATCGACTTCAATCTACAACTTCTAGTTGAACCTTTTTTATCCACTTCCTGATGTTGTTGAATAGGTAGGAATACCGCCTCGTGGTGGCTTCCTTATGCTGCGAAAATGTTGTATGGGTATGCCTATTGTGTTGCTTGAATTTCCTTACGATAAACTTCCCAATAGCCTAAGGATTATACCCATTCTTAACAGCGGTATCAATAATGTCATGTCGTTCCTTTTTGAAATCGTATTTCGAGAGAGGATATGTGATCAGTCGGTGAATGATGCAATTATAGGCTGCCATTTTTTTGGGGAAATGTATGGTGTCACATGTTGGTATCGTTCTCTGCGTTTCTGAACCTTTCAGTGAGTAACGGTGGGAGAGGGTCCCCATCCCGAAGTGGTTTTGTAATGTAAAATAGTTTTAGTTCATGCAGAGTTTGGCACGGTTTGCATAAATTCAAACTTTTCTCTTCCACCATCTTTCGAGTCCGAAAATTGTCTCTTTTCATGTCCAACGATACCATCACCTCGTCCTCATCCATCCTCTTAATGCGTTGGAGCTTCTTACTAGTTCGTGGGAGTTAGCCACTGATTATTTACTGCTCGTCGTCCCAAGGGCGCCAGGCCCCCCTCAATGATCAACCACTTGGTGATGTTAAACGTCGATGAGTTCGAATCGGCAATGATTTCTCGCATCCCCTCCCCTTCCTTGTGGATTTTCGGTTGACATCTGATTCTTGGAAGCGTAGGATTTGGCATTCGGAGTCGCCCAATGTTCGGGAATACCGCACTAGCCTTTTTGATAGATTTGGGAAGCGAGTTGTAGTAGCTTTGTACTGAAGAAAGGGGTATGTCGCTATCGAAATATATACAATATATACGTTCAGAACAAACAAATTTAGTTGGGGGAAAGTTACTCTTTTATAAGCATCAGATGAAAAATATAAAAAGACTATCAATCTATGAAAATTTTTTGAATTACATGGATTCCTCAAGAACTCTTACACAGGCTGCAGTCACTAGTGTGGCAAAGCATCGCAGTCCAGGGGCGCTATCAAAACTCCCCCACATCGCCCTTCGTGCGAACGTTCGCTGTTGCATTCATTTCGTTGTTTCAGAAAAAGTCACGGTGAATCACGTCAGGTCACCTCATCAAGCTGCGGGGTAATTTGTGACCGGCTGGAATGTGTGACTTATTGTCGTTTCGTATTCTGGTCAAGAGCTTGACAAATATCGTTCGAATCAACTGTACGGGTGCGTTAGTCAACAAGATACGTGCCGCTATTAAAATCGCTCCCTTCTGGTCGCCGCAGAAGTTGGACATCTACAAAGTATTTCGATAGCCGCCTACAGAGTGTAGGGAGACAGCCAAATTGTAATTGTCACTTCAACCCTACTCAACGCAATACCGAAAAGTGTAAAATAAAATTGATGATTTCAGTGCATGAAAATATTCTAATATTTTCAACCTAGACAGCTTCGAAATTCTATTAAATCTCTACTAAGGTCCGGACCAAAGATTTAGAACATTTCACCGATGATGCGGCTTTTCCGGCGTTTTGGAGTATGAATGTCCAAAAAGGGAAATCTTAAAAATTCCAGGGCGCCGATACCGTCAATTGCCAATTTTTATTTATCGTAATTAAGATATTTCATTTGTAAGATCTTGTGAGGACTCTGTAAATGCAAATGCAAATGCGGCAGGTGGACCTACAGTACTGTTGCTGTAATGAATCAAGCTCCACTGTGGCAAATTCATCAATAATTAATCAGGAGATCGATGTCATATTATTATAAGGACTCATTGAAAACCTTTGTCAACTGGGAAGATTGCATCTTTTCAGTTATTTCATGACTTTAAGCGATAATAGATGCTCAGTCTGCAGTTTCTTACATTTACAATTTGTTGTATATCAGAAATTGTTTCGAATAATGCACAGAAAGAGCTAGATAATTATGGAAGTTGATATTTTGTTAGACGTGGGAAGCTTGCAGTCAAATTCCCGCGTGGATAATGGAAAAAATATCTTTTCCGCTAAAATTTAATCATTTATTCATTTAATCGCGCGAATCGCCATTGAAATGCATCTTGTCGTTTATCGTATCGTTGGGCTTCAAATCCTTCGAGGACTTCTCGAAAACCATATATTTTTGTACTGTTTTGCGCCAAATGCTCTTGGGTTGACTCATTCGTCGGTCATCTTGGGAAAGTGAGTTCCACTGCATAGTGTAATCAGCAATGGAATCTTCATCTCTTTCTAAGGTGTGATCTATTCACTGCCATTTCTGATCACGTCGCTCACGGCTGTGCTAACTGATCTGTGCTCCAACTAAGTTCTTTGTTCGAAATAGTCTCAGGTTAGTATATCCCGATGACACGTCGCAAATAGGTGTTGATTGTTTCGAGCTTTCGAGTAACAGTGGGGGTTATTTTCTATGTGCTACTCCCATAAATAGGACAAAGAAAGAACATGAGCACAGATCCTTGTCAACTTGATCTTGATTTTGCAATAAGTGCATTTCCTCCGAGCGACATTTAGTTTGACGTCACTGCCGGCGGAAACGATGTTTCCTAGGCAAACAAATTAATCAACGCCTTCGTTCAGTCTGAGGAGCTTGGTTTTTTTTGGTGTTTATCTTCAGCATGACTCTGCTTGTCTATTTCTTCAAATGCAGAGGCAGTTGCCCAAGGTCCATGATAAAGTGAGAGACTTCTCGAAATCGATGAAGAGTAAGTGAAACGGAGATCTAAACTCTGCATACTGTTCCAAAATAATCTGCAGGGTGTTGAGGTGGTCAATGTAGGTAGATCCAGATTGGAAAACAACCTGCTCTTTGTCGAGCTTTCAAGATGTTCCTTAATGTGCTCCAGGATGCGACCTCCCCCATTGATCGATCACACTGAAGACTTGTACCCTTTGGAGTCTTAACTATCATCTTCATCCCCTCTCTGGGAAAGGTCTCGAATGACCAAGAACTCAGAAACTCAGTTAAAAACTACATGATAAATTTTTGGTTAAGACTTCCAAATAAATCTGGGTTCGGTTCATTTGAAGATTATACCAAGGGAAAGGCTACTACTTTCCTTTAAAATGGTTTTAGATCATATCAGCGCTGGTCAATCGATTGGTTTACATCTCTGGGAGCAGAAGCAGGCTTTTCTTGATTATATCTGCTCTGTGCCTTTTATATGTATTTATAGATGGCTAAATCAATCCTTTGCCAATCTATGTTACACTTTGTTTACCACGTTCAAATAATTGAGACGCCTACAATTGGCTTGAAAATAAACTTCATAATAAGGTAAGTACCTTAAATATAAATATAAAAATAGGAAATCTGCCGTGATTTCGTTATGTTATTCTCACATATATCTAACTTATGATATAACTTATTTGCTTTGACTTTACAAATAATTTATCTATTTTGACTTTATCATGCCATAAACCACCCTTGAATTATGTCGTCCTAAGCTAGAATAAGGATTCGTTTCTATCATTTTGGAATGTTTAGTTTTTGCTAAATGCTCATTGTGGATTTCCTTGAATATTTTTGCCATCCACATAGATATTCTAGGTGTGATCTATGTAATCTATTTAATTTTATGTTCCTTGCTATAAAAGGCAGTCAGGAATTGTATTGCTCGTAGGGGAAGATAACTTGGAGGCAATATACCGGTGTATAGAGAAAGAAAAATCACTCAATGTTTGGCAATTACTTGATTTGTTGCACGTTGGTAGCAACGGTATTTTTTTTTTATAAACAGCCTTGATGGGCTCCTTAGACTCCTCACGCCCTCCGGAGAGGGGTTAGGTCCTTCCTCTTCAACTCCGATGAAAACTCGTGGCGGGGAGATTTTAACGAGGCAATGCAGACGGAAGAAGAAGCTCTCTTCTTTCTAATTCCCTTAAAGAATTGCAGCGGTGCCTATTGCCCGTCTAATCCTTCCCGAACGACTTCCCTCTGTAACCCTTTTGCATGTTGCAACGATGATTACCCCACCAATGAGCTTATTAACAATACGAAAATAGCTCCTCTTCGGGGCGCCGCAAACATTTAAGGGGGTGGGTTCAACAAATCAGAATTTACCATGGTGATATCAAAATATCTCTATTTGAATCAGTGTAAATTTAAGGCGACTTTTCAAACGTTTTGACATGAAATTAGTCCCATTTTGAGGCGCTATAACTTTTGAAGGGCTTTTGATTGCCGTAATTTTTTAACGCATTTAGAAAGGAAAGAGCTTCCTCGCCTGCATTTCCTCTTGGAAATTCAAACTTTAACATGATAATATAAAATAAAAAACTTTTTGAGGGGACACAACTTTTTAAAGGGGAGTTGACTGCAGCGTGGATGAAGAGGCGGGACCTTTAGCACTCAAATCATGTCACATTCCTTGAGTTTTTTTTAGCGACGACGCACAGAGTTTGGTCAGGCGTTTGGAGTTCTGCGTTCTTTGTAATATGGATTTCCTGCACACTACTGGCGGTCAGGCCGCGCCGGAAGTCCATATTACAAAGAACGCGCAGAACTCAGAACACTTTCCGCTGTGCGCACTGGCTATATAAATGGAGTCATAAACAAACATTTCCAAACCGTCTTATGATCGACATCAAAGTTCGCTATTGAAGTAACTTGTAGATCATTTTGTCTGTAAAGTTCATAAGTTTTCTTGTACACCTGCGTCGCTGTTTGGCATTCAATTGACTGAAAACTTATATGGACATTTCCGATTTGAAATGCCTCTGAAATATCACTTTTCCAACGATGTTCCGTACTTTAAATTAGAAGCAGTATTGCCAGAAAAAATCAAGTTTTAAGGCATACATTGTCAAACTACCAACTCCTGAATGCAGGAATGATGGCCCTAAGTAGGGTTTTCCAGGAAGGTTGTGAAGGGGAAGCTGGCATCAACATAATATTAACGAGTATTTTTCACATATTTTGCGGTTGATAAAATTTTACTTCATTGTATTGAAACACATTTCATCCCACGTTGAAGCTCCTACTTTATGGTGAACCCATTGAATATGGTCTTCATTGAAACTATCCTCATCGATTATCAAATGTATATCCTTGTGATTTACGCGCTTAGTGGTTTTACGCGAATATCTGTCGTTGACTCAACCCCACTGTCTTTAAGACGCGGTTTGATTTTGTGACAACAATCAGAGCGCCGTTGTGACAAGCAACAACGGATCTAAATCTCTACCGAACTAAGTTGAAACGCGACTCCACGTTTGAGACCCGAAGATCTCTTTGTCCGCTTGACCGCAACCACAACCCCCATGAAACTCCCATTAGGAGGTCAACCGCTAATAACCGGGCTGCAAGTGCTCAGTTATCAGGAATATCCTGAGACATGTAAATTGGGAGGGATATCCCGGTTCCTATTGTACCAGTATACTCCTGGTAAGGCTTCAGCTTCAGATGAGTCTTCGTTTAGGTCCGGGTCTGATCGCTTAGATAAACCTTGGAGCATTCACCTACTGCATCACGGCTAGCAAGCCAAAGTGAGTATACCGTTTCTCGGTGCCACCACATGGAACTTCTTCTCGGCCACTCGCTTTTGGTTTGGCCGGTAGGATTGCTGCCCGTCTTCCTCGCCGCAGAGCACCTGCTATTTGCGAGAGTTTCATACGTGGTGGAAAGGAGAAGGATATCCTCGACTAAGTGATATTAAAATTACGAGCAGCCGCGAACGCCGGAGGGGGATGCGAGGTCTCAGATCAAACTAGTTAAAAGCTGCCGGGCTCTCCGAATCTTATATTAGGCAGAATAAAAACATTTATAATTGACGGAGCCTTGTAGGGGCTAATATGGAGAGGAGATGGAACGGAGTTTCTTAAGAACACAGGCTAATAACCGAATATTGTAGAATGAGAAGTTGGAAAAAGCCCTGGTATTGGTGTTTTCTTGCAGTACCTCGTGTTGGGTCTGTGAAATAAATGTACGAATCTCTATATCCCTGGATGTTTGCTGATACCATTCTTTTGAAAGTGGAACTTTAACTTTAAGCTTTCTGTGGTGTAGCCCTTTAGCTTTAGATAAATAGGCTACATCAGATTGACTTTGTGTGTAAAAACAAGTGTTTCCCCGTTACAATTAGGTGCAACTTTTCTGCAAAGACGCTTATGAGAATAGCAAGGGGATGATCTTGCAAACGTGGGTGTTGAGTCGAAAGATGTTACGAGAAAGGTAGCGGACTCTTAAATTTTCTTTAAGTATGATTTGATCTGGATTAATTCGAACAGTTTTCTCCCGGTTGTTTTGATTTTGGCTTTCAAATTGACTCATTCATTGTAGCCTGCATACTCCTGAAGTTGTTCAGTTGAGTTCTGGCTAAGCAAGTATACTGCGATAATGTATCACAAGTAAGAATTGATGGAGTCGTTTGAATTGTAGAGCAACATTGTTATGTGCTCTCGTGCAGTATAATGATAATAACGAGGATTAATAATCTCTACTTGCTGCGTGTCCTGAGTTAGTTTAAGTGGATTACCGACTTTTTTTGGCCGATACAAAAAAGATACATCGGTTCTTGTTTGATGTGACAAGCGACATGTCAGGGGCTTTGTCAGAATTGTAATATTTATGTCAATAAGGAAAAGTTTCGCCTTAAATTGGGGAGGGCGATCTAATCTTGTTGGTATGTTTATAAATGTCATTGCTTGCTCCCTTTGTATGATTCTTTGGTAGAGCAAGCTTTGACCATAACATTGCAACAGTACTATGTTTCGTATTTATAAAATTGATCACGATATGAAATCTATTATGCTCCTCTATGTACTGTGACTAAAATCTTTTCACTCTGCGTAACGTCCTTATACCTCAACCGAAATATTTTGTTAAGAGCCCAATTGTTATGCAAGAAATACGTTTCGAAGGTTTGAGTCATTTTTGATTCCCTTCGAATGGATTAATGATTACCATATGCTAAAGATACGAGCTCTTTATCTAAATCTGCTTCAGCTGACTGTTCATAAAACAGACAAGCTCCCGGGATTGAGCTTAGTATTTGCTCTTCTGTGGATGCTGGAATATATGTAAGCGAATGTCTGTGATCTCCCAATATTGGTTCTGAGATCCACCTGTGTAACCTCCATGTCTGCTACTCTGTAAAAGAAATCACATCTCCCTTCCAGCCGTTCTTTGTGAACAGAAACTCCTTACAAACTGGATAATTTATCCGTTTATCTATATTAAGTCCAACAGCTTATTTCTGCTTAAACGATTTTTAAAGCATTGCATTAAATATTCTTAATAAATAAATTCTTGATTTAGATCAATAAATGGTTCCAAAAAGAAAACTGGTAAGGACATAGCTTGAATCTTTTTTTGTATTAAATATTAGTTTTCTTCCCAAATTTTCTTTAGGTCTCTTTTCAGATATCTGACCACACCACGTCAGCTATTTTCTCGTGAACATGCAATAAATTCTCTCTTCCCGTCAATTTATTTAGGAATAGTAGCGGAGGATCCCGAGATCGTGATCGCAGCAAAAGTAACGATCGTAGATCAGAACATTCTGGACGTAGTGGCGGCACTGATGAACGTAAACGATTCAACCCATTCAAGGAGAGCGGGCCGCCTGCTAGCGTACCACGTTTGGGTGAAAATCCTTTCGCTGGAGACAAGGATGATCGCCGTGGAGGCGGAAGTGGTGGTGGTAATCCATTCAATCGCAATCCCAATGATATGCAAGGAACTCCCGGAACGCGTCGCAATCCATTCAAACAAGAAGCTCCAGCAGACGAGGAATATTTCAAGCCGGCACAAGTTATCGATTATCAAAACCGCTCGCTTGGAAGTAACAGGGATGAAGGGCGTGGTAGGAACTTTGCAGCGCCAAAAGTTGTTGATTATGGTCATGGAGGCAATCGACCTTCTGGCAGGCGGGATGATTTCATGCCTATGAAAACGATCGATTATGGACATTCATCGACCGGAAATAAGACTAATACAGACAGCGGAAACAAAGGCGGTGATCGAAATCAACCGGCTAAGGAGGCTGTTGAGGCGAAGCAAGCACAACCAGTAAAGAAAGATGAGCAAAAGCAAACCGAAAAGGCAGAGCCGAAAAAAGAAGAGAAAGCTGAAGCTAAAAATGAGGAGGAAGAGGTGGAGGAAATAGAAGATGACGATGACGAAGCAGAAATTGTGGAGGATGAGGAGGAGGATGCCGAAGGTGTGGAGGGAGTTGATGATTGTGAGGAAGAGTTGGGCGATGAGGAGGAGGAAGCAGGAGATGAAGACGAGGCTGACGGCGAAGCAATCGACGAGGACGACGAAGATGCAGAAATTGAACTTGAGACTGAACAGAAACCCGGTCGCCGAGGTAAATCAGGTTTTGGCAGGAACCGTCGTCAGGACGGTCGAGGTAACAATAATAATAATCGCGGTGGTGGTTTCAATCGTGGCCGAAATGATTTTGGTCGCAATAATAATCGTGGTGGCAATCCATTCCAACTTGGGGGACCTGGAAACCAGGGCTTCGGTTTCAACAATGGCGGAAATCAAGGTTTCGGAGGAAATCAGGGTTTCGGTGGTAATCAAGGTTTTGGAGGTAATCAAGGTTTTGGTGGCAATCAAGGCTTTGGTAGAAATCACGGTTTCGGTGGTAATCAAGGTTTTAGAGGAAATCAAGGTTTTGGTGATGATTTCGGTTTCGGCGGAAATCAAGGTTTCGGTGGTAACAACGGTGGCCCAATGATGGGTGGAAATTTCGGATTTGGCGGGAATATGGGAATGGGAGGAGATAATGATGGGGGAAAAGGTAATTTTCAGGGAGGCGGTGGCGGCAAAAATCGCAATCGTAGACGAAATCGCAATAATAATAAAGTAAATCGCGGTAACAGAATTTGAAAATAGGACGTAGATCTCAACAGTTTGATTTTAGACCGGTGATCTAGATGATGATGCATATTTGTCGGATCATGAACAACAGCAAGATTTTAATTTTAACAGTAATAACGACATTGCACCTTGGAATCAGACAAACGATCAGGATTTTCAACAATTCCAACAATCTGCGCGCTGGAGCGATATGAATCAACAACAAAACAATTTTGATTGTAATATAAACAATCAAGGCCAAAGATTTAATGAAAATTTCGGTTATGATAGCCGCCAAGAGAATCGTTTGTCTGATCTAAACAATTTCGATGCGATTTCTAGCGAAAAGTAAGTTTTTTTTATGTATTAATATTGAATAATATTCCTGGATTAAAGATTGCTCTCTCATGTCGTTTTTCTGGAAGTTATTTTTGTTTTTGTTTCTGAAAGTATTAGATACGGAAGTGTTTTGGGTGTTTATTTTGGCTTTGAATTATCGTTAATGCCTATTGGGCTGAAAACAGATTTGGTGTAGAGAGCAAGCGGACGTTCAGGAGTCTTTAGTCTAATGAATAGAATTAAGATCCTTTTTGTTTGAAATACTTTTCCTCATGACTTTTTCACAAAATCACGATTCACAATGGATATTTGGAATTTTTGTGGTCATAAAATCGATAATTATAGTCTTTGTATGTATCTCCATCAAAAGTATATTGATGAATCGTTCTATTTAAAAAAGATTAACTTATGAATGAATAAGATAGCACTATGCTACTAGAATTGTTCTAGTGAAACATTTTTTCCTCTTGTAAAAGCATATTAGACTATACCTTCGTTATAAATAAATTTAAATAAATACAATAAAACACAATTTGCTTTGTTATATTACTTATCTCATTGAAATTCACACTTTAACTTGTATACAAAAACTCTAGCAATGATTTTGCTGCGAATGCAAATCAATACGTAGCAAATCGCAGTGATGCAAGCAGAAATTTCGTGAACATGACGGCACCTGAAGCATCCAGAACGCCAATATCCTTTTGCAGTGATCAAATGCCCGTTCCGCCACCTCCTCCTTTTATTCGCATCGGTCAAAATACCAATAGCTCCTCCGGAACGTCTGAACGATTCAAGTCGGATAGTGTAAAATCAACTCGTTGGTCTTCTCCTTCGGATAGAGTGAAATCCACTCGATCGGATAGTGATTTCGTCGGTCCTTGTTTCTCAAAAAGTTCTGATTCAGTGCTTGAAACTGCAGAGAAAACTCTATCGCCTCTATTGAATCTACCAACGACACAAAACAATAATACTATTCCAATTGATGAAATTTTGGCGAAACCTGGTCGTGATTCGCGTCCGAAAAAGATTGTTATAATTTTACGCGGTCCACCAGGTAGTGGTAAGACTTTTGTGGCAAAATTGATGAAAGAAAAGGAAGTTTCAATGGGCGGATCAGCACCGCGAATATTGAGTATTGATGATTATTTCATGACCGAAGTGGATAAGGAGGAGAAATGCCCAAAGACTGGACGAAAGGTAAGATATCTTTCTAATTGTTTTGTTTTTCCTTTGAAATAGTATGCGTTCGTGCCGAACTGACTTGAGTAAAATGTAGTCGTTATTTACCCAGTCCTCCCTCCCCCTCGGTACTATCGTGTTTCAAGGGAAGCTATCGAATTGATCGCTTCTGTTGAGTGTGGAGGGTGACTTTCTTGATGGAAGCGATTGTTGTCTGAAACTATCGAAGAAGTATATATGGTATGTTAAGAATCCAGCCAAAATTTTATTTGTCATTGGATTTATCTTTTTGAACTATCTAAGCATGGTTTTGCACTTGTGGGATCTGATCAGTTGCAGTTTACTTTCCCACGATATAAAGTTAGCCTGTCAAATTAGGACAAGAGAACATGAGCTCATTATATTGACCACTGCAAACTTACCTATACGACCCTTAATTATTTTTTTTTGCAGGGGAGATTTTATGGGCTGTTTCTGTGTTGTAGGCTCAAATTACTTCAGTGATGGCTTTCATATTCAACCTAAGTTCCTTATCTCTGAGCCATTCTTTCAAAGTTGGTTATAAAAATAGCCATATGGCGGGCGGAGAATCAATTTCTATCACCATTCATGAAATTTTGCCATTGCATCGGTCGATTTGCTTTTTTTGGTCCACGGACCCTTCTTTTAGGGTTAGCACTCAAGTACGCAAAAATGTTGAAGGCGTCTAACGGTCTTAAGGCAGGGAAGAGGTGAGGCAGCGCCTAATGAGTTACCTTTGTCCTGGACGAAACCGTTAGTAGTTTTTCGGGGGTAGGCGGATAAGAAAAGAGAGTAAGTTGCTTTCCATTTAGTCCAGTCCGACATCAAGTAGATGTGGACTTAGGATTCCTCATATCTCAAACAAAAACTCTTGTGCCGCCTGGACGCTTATTATCAAAAGTTTTCGTACGACCTTCTTTAAATTTAGCTTTTTATTATTCATCATTTCTCAGTTTCTCTTGCATTACATTGCTCTTGATAGATAAGCATTCTTCCTTGATCGATAATAATTTTTCTTCGATCTATAATCATTCCTCCTCGATCGATGACCATTCTTCCTCGATCGATGACCATTCTTCCTCGATCGATGACCATTCTTCCTCGATCGATGACCATTCTTCCTCGATCGATGACCCTTCTTTCTCGATCGATGACCATTCTTCCTCGATCGATGACCATTCTTCCTCGATCGATGACCATTCTTCCTCGATCGATGACCATTCTTCGTCGATCGATGACCATTCTTCCTCGATCGATGACCATTCTTCCTCAATCGATGACCATTCTTCCTCGATCGATGATCATACTTCCTCGATCGATGACCATTCTTCCTAGATCGTTCAAACAGTTTGTTAATTCTCGTTAGCCATTTCATCACCGCTTATTTGGTTTGATCTCGTGCTTCTAATTTTTCGGTTTTTATTGCCAGGGCCTTGTTTCGAGGCATAAGTTACTTCTTGGTGGATTTTCTCGGCGGGCGGCGGTTGAGAAGTGTTTTTTGAAGAGTGAATCTGACGACGTAAATACAAGATGGCTCATGGTTTTCGTCCATTGTCATTGGCTTTGCATTTACATTGCGATTGATGAATGTTCGTGCAGAGCGTCTACGAGCTACTCGTCAGTTTATAAAAAAATCCAATTGATCACATAAGCTTTCTGTTGATTCCGACGTTCAGGTCGTAAAGCAGGGTTTCGGGGTTTCAAGGAATCGGAAATCTTAACGTTTTCGTTTTAAGTGATTTTTTTGTGTAGGTAGGTGAAATGCATTTATGCATAAAGTGCCGGACTCCTGTCTCGGCCAGACTACCGTAGTTTCTTTAATCTTCTTGTAAAGATTTGCACGCTTGTTTCTAGCTTTTTTATAAATCAGCGGTTTGGATGATGTCCACCGTCTTCATTCCTGAATTTAGCAACTGTACAATAGTTACTTCGCAACTTTTACAAATTATAGTTCAAAAGTACAGTTCAGTCCTGGTGGATTTACGTGAGCACCCACCGTTTCGGCTCAACCTCACGGTCCTCTTCAGACACGGATTAGTTTAGAGACCACAATCAGAGTCCCCCAGCGGTACCAGTTTACAGTCGACCCGAGGCCTGCCTAAAGTCTTTACCGCAACTAAAAAGCGCGGTGATCGAGTATCGCCGCGCAATTCCCTGCTTGAGCTATCAAGAATGTGGGCGCAAACATAGCCAGCATGAAATTCCCACAGAAAGGCCAACAGCAAATAAAAAAGCGAAGAATACATCCCCTAGGAATTCTCCTCAGATATATAACCTCGAAGGGCTATTGCAGCTCACATGGTACCAGATAACTTCCGGCGAGGCTTCGTGGCCGGAGCCGGATCAGATGAGTCCCGTGAAGACTCTGGTCTGATCAGTCTACTAGGCCTCAGAGTATTCGCCTATTGCACCGGCGAGTCAATGCGAATACACCACTTCCAGGTACCATCATCTTGAAGTTCTCTTTGGTGTTGACTCACCCAACAGGGATAATGCTCCGTCTACCTCCTCGCCACCTCTGATCAATAGCTCAAATTTGAACGAGGAATTCAATGAAATTATCAGAACTATGGAAGATGCCAACGAAACGTGCACTTTTCTATACTTTCCATACCTGCAAGGCCTTTCAGTCTAGGCTGTTTATAAGTCCTATCTATTCCCCATCTCAAAAGATACATGAATGATATTTCGTCTCTTGTAAGTACTGCTGTTTATTGTTCGAGTTCAAATACTCATGACGATGTAGGAGAAGTATTGTCTGTTGTAGAAATACAAGAGAATAATACTTGCCGCAGAGCAAGTTATTTAACTTGTCTATTGCGGAGTTTGATTCGAGGGTTGACCTCTGGCAGGGCTCTCTTTCTATAATCTGGTCGTATTAATGATCTCATCCTTCAGTTGGCACGCCCCTGATACATCTGACCACTTGTCTCTTATGGGATATCTCAACGTTTGCTTCTACCTCTGCGGGGCTGTTTGTTTTACATTTTATTCCTCAGTGTTCATTTGGAGTGCATTTTGGTTTCTATCATGGCGGTTAACTCTAAAAGCTCATTTTAGCTTGAAAGATGTTGAACACTGCACATTTTTTTTTACAATTTGTCGCTGGGTATCGCATATTCAACTGAGGACTATGTTGTTGAGAAAATAGGTCGTAACCGTTCAATTTGAATTTAGGCCTGGAAGCGTGGTAGATTATCTCATTTTGAAATTGTAGAGGTATGCTAGGGGGTAATACGATCGGCAGTATGCTCCTTTGCGATTATTGCCCTGTTTTGATGCAGGAACTCATTCAAAATCGAGTGGTCTGATATTTCAGATCTAGTATACTATACAGATCCCTCTGTCACACTGGGCTGTGAGTTTTTCTTTCGAAAACCTGCTGACGTCCTGAAAATATTTACTATTTGCGTCTCATAATATCGTTTTTGTTGACTTCATGCAAGATATTGATCGTAGTCGAACTAGGAACAACAGGCATATGGTGGCGATGGTCAAAGATACAAGATTTTTTGGTAGAAAACATTAATAATTCCTTCGACTTAATATGGACTGGAAGAATTCAAGATTTACTTGCAGTTTATGGATTTCAGATCAAGGGTGTATCGCAGCTACAAACCTGCTTGTTCCTTTTGTTTGTTTTGATTTATTCTTTCGGAGCGCATTTGGTTGTTGTCTTTTTAGTAAGCCAATTTTAATTTTGGAGGTGCCTAAAAATTCAATCCAAATCCATTCTAATATCCCTTTTTCCTTGTAAACGTAGATTTTCTTATCCCCGATGCACACAGTATCCTTTTATAAGTTTCATTTTTTTCCATCGCGGAGGTGTTCATTGAAGTAATCATTCCTATGCTGTTGTGTTTGATGACAGTAACGATTTTATTGCTGCTTTGCCTCTCTCTTTTTTCCAGGTCAAAAGCCATTATGGTCTTGAATGAAGTGTTCCAACACACTTCAAGGCCCTGATCTAATATGGATTGTTGCGCCAACGATTATTATAAAAGCCATTCTAAGAGTATCTACTTTTAATCACTTTACATTGGTTTATACATGGTCCGATCTGAAAGAAGTAGGACTCACTTTTTTGTATTTTATCCACGAGAATAGTACAAACGATTAAAATTTTTCAAAGTCGCACCCTTCCTCATTTTCATCTTGCTGCCAACGTACACCTCCAAGACCGTTTGGCCCGAAATACTGTTTAGTTTTCTCGTCACGGCCTGTTGAATTGCGTCTATCTCGGAAGTAGAAAAAAGTCTGGCGGAATCCAAAAAGCTGCGACCCTCATTTATATAATGAAAAGATCCTGGCAGATCCCTTGTCGGTTGACTTTTAGTTCTTCTGACAACACTTGCGACACCAACTTTGCCGTCACTTTTTTCTTGGCTAGGTTTTCTGTCACGACCTTAAAAATTTGGGTTTGAGGGATGCACAAGTCATCAGCAATCATTCTGCTGCTCATCCTATCGATACTGTTCAGTGATTTTTTCACTTGCAACAGATTTTCGTCGGTTTTGCTGGTCGAAGGACGGCCGGGGCGGTCGTCGTCTTCCACTCTTTCTCTATCCTCTCGAAACAGCTTGTGCCACTCAAAAACACTCGATCTACCCATGTCAGCATCACCGGTGGCTTCCTTAATCATGTCGTGTATCTCTTTGCCCGTTTTACGAAGGTTTACACAAAATTTGTGTATTGTAGCTCCAGTAAACACTCCATGATTCTCTTTGACGAGCGGTTTCGAAAGGGTTTCCAGTAAAATCCCCCTCCACTGATCCTACGTACGATCGTCTCTCGTTCGTCCGATTTGCCCGGGAAAAGAGAGTATTACTACCTTCAGAATGGAACCTGCATTTGTTAAAAAGAACGAGGTGGTTTTTGGAGGTTTGTACTTCATTTTTCTGCCTAAATTTTTAGTAGTCTACCTTTCCCTTGTGGGGATCGCGAAAGCAGTACAGACGACCAATTTTGAGCGTCGTTGCTCTTGAAGCTAGATCTTTTGTTGATGAGAGAAGTTTGTCCTTTCACTATGTCCATGTTCTGCTCTGTATATTGCGACATGCGAAATGAGTTAAACTTCCGAAGAGTTTGGTTACTAAGAGGTTAATAGGATGCAACATTTGTCAATTTATGAAGGCTATGCTCGACTAAATTCGACAATAAAGCTTATAATAGCGTTGATGTCCTTCAGGATAATTGAATAATTTTTGTCTTGAAAATTTCCATCGTTATCGCCTTCAATCTACCTTATGGGAAATTGTTTTTTGTCACGAGCGAATATTTTCAAAGGAATCTATTGAATAAATTTCCTGGCAAATATTTTAATATCCTTATTTTTCACCTCAGATCACTAAAAAAGAAATGGCCTATGAATACGAAAAAGAAATGGAGGAAACTTATAATCAGTATTTGTTGAAATCATTCAAAAAGACCATTGAGGGTGGTCTTTTTAATTTCATTATCGTTGATAATATCAACAATACATTACAAAGTTTCATGGAATACTACAACGTGGCCAAATATTCGCATTTCATGGTGAGTATAATTTGAGTTGATAACTTGGAGTTTTTTTTCATTAATATTTTTCCTTTTTAATCTTTTGCATATGATAATATCCCTGTGCTTGGACACTTAAGCCCTATGTTATCGAATTGAAATGCGATTTAGAGACATGTCTCAGTAATAACATACACAATCGATCCAAGCAAGATATTATGAACATTATAGCAAATTGGAGTCCGACTCCACATCATTTCATCAAGCTGGACATAACATCATTGTTACAGAGTGCGGCTATAACAGAAGTTGAAATGGAAGATATTTCCGATATGGTAAGTAGAATGAATCCTTATTCGTAACATTCCTATGGACTTACAGAGAGGAGTGTCATGATATCGTTCATGACCCGTTTCCGAGATAGTGAAATTTGATTCTTCTTCTGGGTGTAATTAATTTTGATGCTGTTAAGCGTCTGTGGAAGGTTTGTCATCAAGATTTAAGTGAGGCACAAGGTATGTACGTTCAAGCGTTCAAGGCAAAACACTTGTGGATGTTTTTTTGAAGGATACTTTTTTGTGATGGAAAAGCAAACTTTGATGTTTACAGGCAAACACTTGATTTGCTGAAAATCGTTTTAAGGTCAAGAATGTCTAGATCTTGTTACACTTTGATATTTTTTTCAATTACAGAAAGACGATAAATACTGTTAGCTTTGATTCAGATTTAAATTGACATTTTTAATTGAAATTCCAGTGATTGAGAGAGAGCTCAATGACTGGTTTATTAGTTGCACTGTTGACCCAGTAAATTTGAGAAGGAATTTCAAAATTAATCTGTAGAGGTGATATCATGAGATATCATGTAGCTGTGGAGTTTTTTGGTAAATGGGCATCTTTAAATTGGATAATTTAGGGGAATTTAATTGGTTTCTAGTCTATGTGCCCATTTTAGATATGCAGCAGTTTTTTTTAGTTTAGGTAGTGTTAAGTATTTCCTTTCAGTTGAAATCTATGAACTTAAATGTCTGCCTTGCAGTTAACATTTAGGACCTTCTTCTTTGAGTTGGGCTATCTTCGGGCAAATGTTCTGCTACAATCGTGCCGTTTTGGTCTTTGAGGATAACACGCATTGAGTATTGTATCATTAAACATATTTCTAATGTTCTACCTTTCATCAGGACTAGTATCGGATTGTCTTAAGTCTTTAGCTATGATTTAACTTCATCATGTGAAATTTTGGTTTTTCTGTCATTTGATGTTTTATGTATTTTTTGTTTGAGAGCTAAATAATAAGCTTACTACTCTCGTGTTCTATTTTTAGGGAATACTACGGTGCTCAATATTGAGCTGGTTCTATTTCATTATATACAATAAAACGCTCATGGATATTAGCTATGTAATGTTTCTTTTCAGAGGTACCAATTTTTTAATATACAAAAATATGCCAAGTCAATATTAGTGATTGCCATTAACCATCGCAGCTCTCTTCGTTCATTTGATATCCGTGATTTTTTTTGTAGGCTTTGATCAAGAGGTTACATTTTGCGATAATTTTTCATCAATCAATCGCTCTGAATTTCTGATTTGGTTCAAATTATGTATTTTCGATTTCGTTTAGGTCAGATATTAAACGTGGCGCAAAAAAGATCACAACAAATAGTCATTCACCATTGTCAACTTTTCTCCGAAGCACTATCCTAATGAGTCCATATGTCGCTAGCGTCCATATCTCCTTTTCCCTTCCCCTCCATCTCCTTCAGTTGGTGTGAAAATGGAGTTAACATATTCTTTGTATATTCACTTCCTTTTTTTTTATCATAGCTAATTTGTAACCCCACGTTCTGATGATCTTACTTAAGGAGAATCCACACCAAACAATAAGGTCTTTTGAATGCAAAAGAAATTTTGGATGGCGATGTTATCATCCGCTTTGTGGATGAAGATATTTCTTTTATCATCGAATAACAGATTATGATATATACTTTTTTTTCAAGTGGGCTCTATTTGCAAGTGATCCTTTCAGCTGACGACCAATAAATATCACAGTTTTGCGTTTCAACTTTAAATTAATTAAATATTGTACGGTTGAAATCCGTGCCTTCTATTCAATTTGTCGAATTGATAGGAATGTTTTTCATGTGAATATTTCACGTAGTGTAAGTATCGCTCTACTGACTGGTTTTCTTATTCCAGTTAATGACTAGTATGAGCCAAAACGCCCTGGGTACCTGTATTCTTCTCAATTTGATTATGAACTATTTTGATTTCTGTAATTCTGTTGGATCCTTACAAGAGAAAGCAAATGGAGGTGCATCAGCTTCTTGCTACTTCTGCCTCTAATAAATTATCATCAAAAAATACATGCGTTAAGTTTGGCGCATTTGGAAGTAGGGTGATGATCGTCACCATGATTCAAACATCAACCGAGTTCGAAATAAAAGGGCAACCGCTTAAATGAGACAAACTATAGTTCGGCCTCCTGCAGTAATGGAGACGAAGATGTTGCCTCAGACTGGTTTTGATCATATTCGAAATGAGGATACCCACGATGGATATGGCGTAGCACCGGTCGTGAAAAAATTGCGAGGGAGCCGACTTCGATGGTGTGGCTACATAATTTGCGTCCACGAGGATACATTTGCTAAGATTGGTCTGAACATGGAAGTCAATGGTAAGCGACCAAAAGGCCAGTCGACACAACGGTGGCTTGATACGCCGGATGGGGATTTGAAAACTTCGCGATTGCATTTTGATTATCTATTTGATAGAACCAAATGGCGAAACCGATCACGACGAGTCGACTCCGCTTGTGATTGGGACAAAGGTTGAAGAAAAAGAAGATTTAAATGAGACAAATAAACGATCAGGCCAGCATACTCCGATAATACGACGTAGACAGGTGTTGATGAAAGCCTATAGCTTTCACGCAACATTGGGGGTGATTTTTCATGCGCTACTTCCAGCATACTCCGATAATACGACGTAGACAGCTGTTGATGAAAGCCTGTAGCTTTCGCGCAACATTGGGGGTGACTTTTCATGTGCTACTCCCATAGCAACACGGAAAGAACACTGGCAGAGAATAGTCTCAACTTGATCTTGATGTTGAGATGATTGCATTTTCAAATTTTAGACAAGGCAGCGAAAGTGGGTCTAGCGGCGTTAATATCATACATCGAGCGGCATCTAGTTCGGTGCCACCGTCGCAAAAACGACGCTACCTAGATATGTAAATTGACGTCTTCGATTCTCTGCTCATTAATGCATATGGGGAGAGTATGATGACCCGTCAGACTGATAACCTTCGATTTGTTTGTGTTTATCTTCAGTCCAACTATACTTGCGTCTCTTTCTGTAAAAAATACATTCCTTTCCCTTTGTGTATAATCTTCAACAAAACTGAATGCTACAATCTTCAAAAGCGAATATTCTAACTGTGAACTACCATCTCATCTCTCTTCTCCCCTCTTGCTCCAAAATCCTCAAGAGTTACGTTAACGACTGGATGACCACGCAGTTCGGTCACCTCATAGTGAAAGAGAGCTCGGTTTCGTGAACCATCGGTCTACTGCTTCAAATCTTCCGGTTTTTACTAATTTCTTTGTTATATGCCTTAATTCTCGACACGAGGTACATGCTATTTATATCAACATCTTGAAAACCTTTGATACCGATTACCATAATATTCTCCTCTTCAAACTCTTTCTATTCAACTTCTCTTCCTCACTTATCTCATGGCTCTCTCGAACCGTTCATGCAGTTTCTTTGAATGGTTACTTATTCTTTCCTCTGATGTTCTCCAAGGCTCTACATTTCCCCCTTACTATTCCTATTTTTTATTAATGATCCTGTCTGCATGTCTTTGCTTTACGCAGCCGTCCTTAAATTATTTGTCTTTCTCCGTTTGACTGTGATCTCTTGCAGTACAACCTTGATACTCTGGTCTGTTGGTGTTCGGTCAACAAGCTGACACTGAATGTCAGCAAATGCCACTGGATGTGCTATTCGCCTAAACCCTCCCCAATATCCTTTTCCTATTCTCTTAGTGGACAACCCCTTTCACTACTGACCCCCTTCCAAGACCTAGGTGTAATATTCGACGACAAACTTCGTTTCAATTCCCACTTCGTTGACATCATGAATAGAGTTTAGAAAATGTCCGGTTTTATCCAATGTTCCGCTTCCAACATTATTTCGATCCAGCTCTCCTTAACACTCTCCAACTCCTTTCGCTTCCGTAGTTATGACTGTTGCGCTCTTGAAGTTGTGCAACGAATATTCATCTGGACCTTGTTTTTCAAAAAGAACCTTGCCGTTGTGGACTATTCTTCCCAGTTTCGCATTCTCAATCTCCCTTCTTTGCAACAACGCTACATCTTCCTTAATATGTGTACCCTTTTCAAACTCTGTAGTTGCATAATGGACTGCTCTGCTAATTCCGCTATTATATTTCACATTAATTCCGGCAATACACGTGGGACGTCCTCTTCACGGAGCTCGGAATGTACTCTGGCACTCTTTGATCCCGATATTAGTAGTCCAGGCTAGGTGCCGGCAGATGTATTGATGAGAAATCGGAAGTGGTAGTGGATAGTTCACATTATAGGGAAATGTTACAATTTCATTCATGTTTCTTGGCAGAGTAGTTGACTAATGGGTTGCCCTTGGAACACGTGGTGTAGAGCAGCAGAGGATGGAGTTGAAGCACATCGTAGGAAACCGACAACGATGGGTGTGGGTATGCTTCAAGTGTTATGCCTTATTTAGGGGATAATGACGACTTTTTTCTTCTTTCTCGGTATTTGTCCAGTCTAGAAGCTTGACCGGTTTGCCTGGTCATAGGCCTAATCTGGATGAAATCGAAAGGCCCTCAAATAATCACATCCATAAATTATATGAAAAAAACTTCCACTTAAGGTTGATTTATAGCATTCAACAAAATCAAAATAAAATAAATTAAATACCAAAGAAAAAATATTAGAAAATTAGCCAACGATTTGAGGATTAAAATGAAGAACAAAACGAAAATAAAATAAATTGAAAAATAAAATGAAGTAAAATAAGATTTAAAAGTTACGGGAAAAATAAGATAAGAGAAAAAAAAGAACAGAGTTCCGACCGCCGGGATAGCTACTATTCAGCCATTTATGATTGCATGTTGCAATACATAAAAAGAAAATGTGATTCAGAATAATTACACTTCAAAGCCTTCAGGGAGCGAGGGATCCGCTCCATGCTTTTAGTCGGCACCAATCTCTAATATAAAGCCCTTTGCGGGAATATGGCTTGCTGGGTGATACAGCGATCACATGACCTTTTAGCTTCTGCCGGTCCGCGGATTGTTGACCAAGAAATTCAGCGCTGTTAGTTTTCTTGCCACCTGTGCACCGTAGATTTTTTCGCAGTCAATGTGACCAACTTTCCACCAGAAATGATCCATTTATCTTTTTCATCTGTGCTGATTTTTCTGCTTGAAATAGAATTGGAATCGTGGCGTTTCGTTTTGAACGTCGATTTTGTTCTTGGGAATAGAACAAATTTTTGGCGCTGTCAATAATATGATGAAGAAGATCCTGGCAGATCGCTTTTTGGTTAGCCTTTTGCTCCTCTGGCAACACTTCGCGACACCAGTATGTGCGAATACTTTTTTATGGCTGTCTGTTACGATCTCAACAATTTGGGTTTGAGGCAAGCTTAAGTAATCAGCATCTCCGTGACGAGGAGTTTCGACACGGGTTCATATTACAAGTGACTTGCTTTCTTCAGGGGCCGAAAGCAGGCTGCCGAGATTTCCCAGCGTTCCCAATATCCCCCTCGATCGATCCCGGCGCGCACAGATCGTCCTCCGTCTGCTAGTTCGTCCGAGTAAAAAGCAATCCTACTATTTTCAGGACAGGTCCTACATGTAACGGATTGTTTCAGTTAAACATTTTAATTTATTTCCTATTAAAAAAAGGTTTCTAGTTGTGCGCATCCTGTTATGTCATATCAATTGAAACATTATTTAATCTTCATATCTCGCTTGTTTGGGTTAGCCGAATTTGGTTGATCGTCAGCCTTTCGATTTCATTATCTCGGGTTCATACCTCGGTTTATAATGTTTATTTGTGTTCATCTTTGTGATGTCCTGCCGGTTCAACATATCTTTTGCATAGCATTAAGTCTGATGATAATGAAATTGAAGCACAGTCAAGCACGAGAAGATATATTATCGATGAACTATACTCCGCAGTGAACAGGGCACGTGTTAAGTATCAGCATTTCATAGAAGAAGAGAAGTGAATAACAGCATTTGAAAGGGACGTTTCCTAAAAATGCAGCTTTTTATGGTGCTAAGAAAACTTGTGAAAGACTGAAGTAACTTTTGGCACGTATTCAATGCCGAATCGTTAATGTCGTCCCAAAGAGTACAAAGAGTGCAATTCCAGTCAGAATAACGCAGATTTAGCAATTGCGATCTTCAGCGAGTCATTAGCGCAAATTTTGCCTTCGTGAGAGGTAAACTGCGATCTGCGCATCGCTCTAAGTTTGCCAAATTAGATTACGTCTGAAATTCGGATTCATGGACGGTCATTCACAGTGTATTTATTTTTTATCATTATTTTTTGATTGTTGTAAATTTAGGTGACTTGGTTCAACGCAAATAAGTGTTAATTTGTATGGATCAGAAGCTTTCTTGGGATATTGATCTACACAAATAGTCACAGTATCTTTCAATAATTTTCGGTTCGGGCTCGGCTAATCTAGCGCTGTAGGCGGTTTTAGAGGGGTTGAAAACACATAAAGATATCCCCTCGAAAAGCCCTAGCCTTACAACCACAATTTTCGCTGAATTTATTTAATATTTTAATAAGACACAGGTCGCGTCCATGCAAGTAGAAAGTAATGGTTGTCATGATGCTTAACGAATTGAAGTTCAGCATTGGCCTTTTGTTCATTATCTCGTTTTCCATTGTTTCTGTTCGTTATTGTGCTTTTCTCGCTGTTGTAGGCTTATCATTGAGACAGCGCTTTTTTCTGTGGGAAATATGTGGTTCTACGACTCGATCAGCAAATGGCGAGCCGTATTGAATTTCTTCCCCATTTCCATAGGATGAATGTGGCCTACTAACACAGAGGTATGTTCTCATGACAAACCAAATAAAACGTCATATATTTACCAGGTTCGTTCCCTGCTCTCAGCCGATTAAAACTTTATCATCAATGGATTGTATTGAATTTTTTTCTTAGCAAATAAATGTTTGTTATTGTTTGGCTGATTTGATTACTTCGATGGAAATCATAATTTGAATAATAAGGTTCGAATTCAGTCAGGGCATTAAATTGCCGCATGTTTTCTTAGGTATTCGGCAGTTTGTCACGTCCGTGTGAATCAAACGGACTAAGGTACTTAAGGTGTTCATGCCAAGAATCATTTCTGAATGATAATTTGGTGTGGTATGTTTTGGCTTTCTCAAACAACTTTCAATTCAATGTAATAATAAATCAAATCAGTCACTCTTAACTCAAAGTTTCACAGCTTTAAAATGTTTGATAAATTACTCCCATTAAAAAACCTGCTACAATTATTTTATAATTGTCTTCTCCTTTCAAGGAGTTTTTATAGAAACTCTACGACTAGACTCTTTATCATTTATTTGATCCCCTTCAATTTCATATTTAATTATATATCCTCGCAAACAGTGAAAACTTTCAGTTGATTGCGGACGATATTTATTGGTAAACCAATTACTTAATAGTGTTCATCTGATACTCTATGCAGACTACTGTTCTCCGTCAATATTACTGAATAAATAAGAATTATTCTATTCTCTGCATATTTATTACCGAGAAACAATTAACTTTCGTTTCATGTTTATTCAATTGTACTTCAACTCACATGAATCCGGTACCGAATACGTCGGTACAGGAGATATACGCATCGATAATTGCTCTCAGAATGCATATTTCAATATGATTTTTTTCTTCTCATTTTAAAAGCATCTAAATACTGAGTATTTGCATTTAAGAATTAATTTCCATACTTTTATTTGATTTATTTTAGGATGAAGAGACTGAATCGAAGAATAATGATAATGACGATGATAGCAACGATGTGAAAGATGAAGATACTCAGGATACAGAAACGGTGAGTGAATTTTTTAGAATATTTTTCTTGATATGATAAGTGGAGAATGTGCTTATTTTTATTGGTAAATTTGCATTTTTATTGAGCTGTAGCTGGTTTTTTCCTGTATAAAGTTATATCTACATCATTTCATCGTGAAAAGTAAATTACTGCTACTAATATTGCTTGAATAAATTTGATTTTATCTTGGCTTGTTACGGATACTTCACAAATGTCTATATTCCGTATTTCATCACATTTGGTTATATAAGTGTACACATGTATAATTTATTGCTAATAATTCATAATGTGTGCTTTGCCTTAACAATAATTAAAGTTCAAGAGTTCATTAAATCTCACAACACATCTTAGAATTAAAGATTTTGCATGTTTGCTTGATTTTTATAATCATATATAGATACGGATCTACTACAGGTCCGGATGGCTTTGTAATTAGAGAATTAGGCTGTTGCAATAAAAGAGGGGGCGTTTAAGTCACGCTGGTGGCAAAGAGATCTGTATTGCAGGCTAGGTATCGGATATCAGTCAACTTAGGTGTTAGTTTCATATAAATTAAATTCACTTTGGATAAAAAATATAGTGTATTCGCTCTAAAAAAGGCATCCCCTTGCCGTAGACCGTTGTTCATGTCGAATGGTCTTGAGAGTGATCCTGCTGCTTTTATCTGGCCTTGCGCATTGGTCTGGGTTAGCCTAGTCAGTCTTACTAATTTCGTCGGGATACCGAATTCTCTCATGGCCGTGTATAGTTTTACCCTGGCTGGGTGGCTTTAAAATCGATGAAAAGATGGTGGGACTGATGTCTATATTCCAACAGTTTTTCCATCGCTTGCCGCAGAGAGAAAATCTGATCTGTTGCTGATTTTTCTGGAGTGAAGCCTCTTTGGTATGGGCCAATGATGTTCTGGTTGTATTGGGCTATCCGGCCTATCAAGATAGAGGAGAATATCTTATAGATGATACTCAACAACGTGACACCTCTATAATTGCTGCCCTGTGTGATATCTCAATTTTTATGTATCATTTTGGCATCGATTCGCTGTCCCTCACCTTGAGCACAAGTTGATGAACCACTTCGTGTAATTGGTTGCCTGCATATTTAACCAATTCGGCTGTAATTCCATCGGCTCCTGGTGACTTATTTTTAAGCCAATGAATTGCACGGATTGTTTCTTCTATACTTGGTGGTGGCAATATTTGTCCGTCGTTTTCAGTTGGCGGGACCTCCAACTCGTCGATATTCTGGTTGTCCAATAGTTCATTAAAGTACTCAACTCATCGCTCCAATATGCCCATCCTGTCGGAAATCAGATTTCCCTCTTTGTCTCGGCAGGATGAGTATCGAGGTATCCTGCTGACTTGTTGGTAAAACTTGTGTGCCTAGTGCGGTTGCTCCCTGTACTTTTCGAGTTGACAGACCTGTTGGTTCTCCCAGGCTTCCTTTTTCCGTCTGTAAAGTCGCTTCTCCGCTCGCCGGAGTTCATCGACTTGAATCGGTTTCCTTTGAACGCAGATGGTACAATACCGGCAGGTGCGTTGTCTTGGTGCAACTTGCTCTTCTATAACTCCGGCCGTTTTTCACGAACTGGAACTGATATCCTTGTTTTTTTTTTTCATTCCTGACAATGCAGGAATTTTCCAGTACATGCATTGCTGCTTAGTTGCAACATCGTTTTGGAATATCGAGGTTTCATCGCAAGTGATGATGTTTTCTATCAATTCAGGCTCTTCCGCTGCCCTCTTAGGAACATCTAAACAGATTTGTTGACGGACGACCTTTTGGTCGGTAAAATTTTTGGGATTAAAATCGCACAGACTTTTTTCATGTCTAATTTTTCTGGCAGTTTCTTTATTGGTGTTTATAGTCTCAGTAATTAACCGAATGCTCATACGACGATCTCCGCGCACGATTTTATAAATTTTGGTCACTGTTTGCGGAATTGACACAAAGATAAGTCGACCTAGACGTTGGTCAGTTTTTGTACTCTCTCGGCCTTGAGATAACTGTATATATCATTCGAGAATACGCGCGCGAGATAAAGAATGCTCACCATGAGCTCCTTTCAACAACTTATAGCACTCAGTTCAATTTCACATTGATCCGTTGCTTGTGTTTTTTGTCACACATTTTTATTCGATTCTAACTTCCATAGGTCGCTTCGGGCGAGTTCCTCTGCGATAAATGAGATATTGACTTCAGATTGTATATAATTGTCATCCTATTTGCCGAGATGTTAATCGCATCATTTCCGAGATGAATGATGCTGTCTGTCTGTCTCTGAAGGCAGAATACAATCCAAAAGATTGCTGTCATATAGACTGCACTCAGTTTATGAGCATTGCATGATATGCAAAATGTCCTTTCCTAAATTGGGTGGAATAAAGCAAGATCTAGTTCACAACCCTGGCAATAAGTAGCCTTCAAGGATATCCCTCTCACGTTTGGCATAATTCTTGCTAGGGAAATATTCACTTGGATTCTTTCACACATGCATACTGTACGTGTTGTTTAAAACTAAATTTTGTGTCTATCATTAGTTTCAAGTATTTGATGGCCGGCTTGGAAGTGATGATGTCTATTCTAATGCCGGCGCAATTTTGCCTTCGACATTTGGTGAAAGGAACAGCTACCGTTTTCTCGTCCGCAAGTGTTATTTCAGTGCTCTCTAACCAGGCCTTTACAGCATTCTTCTTCTTTTATTTCAGCCTTTGTCCCGTTCACAAGCGGGGTCGGCTCGTCGTGATTGGTTTCGCCATTTGGCTCTATCAAATGCCTGATCTGGATGCAATCTCGAGGCTTTTAAATTCCCATCCAGCGTACCAAGCCATCGTTGTTTCGGTCTTTCGGTCGTTTACCATCGACTTCGATGTTCAGACCAATCCTGGCGAGTGAATTCTCGTTTGCGCGAATTGTGTGACCATACCATCGAAGACACCTCTCTCGCAATTTTTCCACGATCGGAGCAACCCTATAACGATCGCGGATATTCTCATTTCACAGCATTGATTGTTTCGCATGAGTATAACTCAACATCCTCTAGATGTTTTGTGATTACAACTAACGTTATATAATCGGTATTACACGTCACGGTGGCCTCCTCCGGATTTGAAAGATTAAGTAAATGTGCAATGAATGTTTCACAGTAGTGGGGATCGTCATCGGTTCATGTTATATGTACAAGAGCCCTCTTTTTACAGTATGGTAAGTAGGAACACCAATCGTTACTAGGGATTTCCGTATAAACCTCCAATTGGATGATTTGAACGTATTTCTCATCATCATCAATGGCGCAACAACCGGTATCCGGTCTAGGCCTGCCTTAATAAGGAACTCCAGACATCCCGGTTTTGCGCCGAGATCCACCAATTCGATATCCCTAAAAGCTGTCTGGCGTCCTGGCCCACGCCATCGCTCCATCTTAGGCAGGGTCTGCCTCGTCTTCTTTTTCTACCATAGATATTGCCCTTATAGACTCTCCGGGTGGGATCATCTTCATCCATACGGATTAAGTGACCCGCCCACCGTAACCTATTGAGCCGGATTTTATCCACAACCGGACGGTCATGATATCGCTCATAGATTTCGTCATTGTGTAGGCTACGGAACGTATTTCTCACGTCCAGCATTATCACTACGGAGTTTTTGCTTGAATTATCCTTTTCGTGCATCGTGTTGTCGGCCAAACCTGTAACCAATTTAACGGTATCTATGATTGATCTGGCTTTATGAAACCCTCTATAAGCGGGAGCAACCTATTGTAGATTACCCACTTTAAAATTTTCCCCATAATGGCTAGAATACATATGGGTCCATGCTTTTGGAAATATCCCCTCAAATATGGACGCTCCAAACAACTCTACGAACGCGTCCGGTCTGAATTTCACGGGGAGCTTAATGACTGTTCACTATACTGTCCAGCTCCGGATCTTTGTTGTCGCCAATTCTGCTGCAACTCTTCAAAAGTTCGCTTATACTTACCGCAGGAATCGCCGTAAGATTTACGGGAATAGTCCCTGGATTATTTTGAACAAGCGGGGATGATCGGCCTCTGAGTCGTCCCATCACAATTCTATGGACGCTCCCCCATGGATTTACATCCGCTTCCGAGCAGAACTCCTTAAGTCAATACCTCTTGCTCCGCTTGATGGCGAGTGTGAGGTTTTTTGCACTCTTCTGGCCCTTGATCTATGTAGTGACAGATGTGGCAATAAAAAGGAGTCGGAAACCGGAAGCAGATTTTTTTATGTAAGAATATTTGGGTACATGTCCAAAATTCAATTCGATGCTACATAAACTACATTAAATCTCTTAGGGAGCTAACAGAAACCTGTTATTTGATACCTCACATGACTACATTCGATGAAAAAAAATGTTCACCTCTCTTTTAAAAGTATATGGACCCCCTTAAGCTCAACATACAACAATGTAATTAACTCACAGCATGCTTGGCGGTTCGCAGTTCTAATCTTTCTATCAAAATACAAATGTTCATACATAACGCTTATTCTGAAGCATATGCATTTCTTATACAGTATATGTGACCAGAGCATGTGTGGCTCAAATATGAGCGTGTAGCGACACCCTTCCCTATAGTCATCATCATCAACGGTGCAATAACCGCTACCCGATTTAGGCCAGCCTTAGTAAGGAATTTCGGAGATCCCGGCTTTACCCCGAGGTGTATCAATTCGATACCCCTAAAAACTGTTTCGTATCGGTCGAAAATATCCCGCAGAGTGGCTGCTAAATACATATAAAGTCAAAGACATTTGCTAGTAAGTGAATGCAACGCTATTGTAATGTGAAAACTGTCAATGATTTGGTGGCTTCACGCGAAACATCACGAAAAAGAAGGACAGGATTTTGTAGGTGTTCTGAAAGAATTTTCGCCTATAATTACGTGACGGGCGAGCGATTTTACGCAGAAAGGATCTAAAAGTTTCATTAACTATTATAAGAAGACTTTACTGGCTCATTAAGTGAAATTTTATAACACAATAAACACATTGAAAAAAGACTCATTGGTGGGTAGGAAAATTTGAATTGCGCTCGTGTTAATGTAATTTATTCTGATGAGGCTTTTTATGGGCCCGTTTTTCCATCACTCATACCTCATGTAGGCGTAAGAATATAGTCATGCAGGGGATCGCCAAACATCCGGGAACGGTGCACGTTTGGGGTTGTTTCTCAATGTAGTGATTTGGCAGTTTGTTCATGTTTACAAACAGTTTAAATGGACAGTTTCACTTTGACGCTGCACAACACAGCTCCAACCCACTCGATATACCCCGTGACATGAGAGAAATCAACAAATTTTGGGTACATCTGATGGCTTGTAAGCGGTTGAGCGGCATGTTATTGATTACTGCATTTCGTGTTTGAATTTTTGTTTTTGTTGCGTCATGAATATTTATGTTCCACTTTGTGCTTGTTCCGTTGCTCTAGGCTTATCACCTAATGCAAATAGAACGGCATCTTAAAATGGTGTGTAAAATAACGATAAATAAGCCGGGAAACCGGAAGCTGAACGCTTCAGGTATGAAAGGTTGATTTACGCAAAACCTTAAAAATGAGAACACATAATTTTGGAAACATGCGGTAGCAATGCCGAATTATTAATTGTCTATAATCTCTTTACCCTTTTTATATTGTACATTGTCATTGTTTGGAATTGGGTTTCTGAAATGATTGTAGAATGAGGACTGTAATTAACCAGGAACCGTTGGTTGGCTAGGGAAGATAAATTGTGACGTAAGCTATCTAGCCACTAAGCAGTTTGGAAGAGAAAAATATGAACAGAGGGACGAAGACGGCTACCGTTTCGTACCAGGCCAGAGGCAATTATTCAGACGCTGCTTTACCTTGCCCTTGGAGAAGCGTGGCCAAAGCAGCTCTAGCCTGCTCGTCTGATGAGTTGCCTCTGCCCTGGTACGAAGCCATAGCCGTCTTAGTCTCTCTTTTGATTTTTGAACTTTGGGTGTTAAACCCAACAAGAGGAATCCGTAGATCATAAAGAGTGGGAGTAAGTTGCTCTCCATTGTGTCCGGCCCGACATCTAGAAGATGCGGACTTAGGAATATGATTTAGCGTGTGACTGAATGTTCATGATCTTCATCTATACTACTTTGTGGTTTCAGTTAGGCTAGTTTGAATTGAGTTCACTGGTTCTTTTGCTTGTACCCTTGATCCTGTTATACGTACGCTCTTTCCTCTGTAAAATTTAGAGCCAGTAGATTTAAGATATTTTGGTAGGTGTTGTGCGTGTGACAAGAGTCGTTAAATACCTGATAAATCTGCCTGAGCCAGACATCAGAACGACGTGCAGTTTTTTAAAGCTGTACTTAGGTACTGCAGATCTGCATGGTTAATCACATCTCTACCATCTCCGTCGATTTTTAAGGACTAGTCTAATTTAAATCCATTTTGGTGTTTTGTTTTTTACTCGCATTATCTGGAACGCCCGCGTGTGCGACGTGTCATGGGAAATCAACACGTTAACGTTGTTACAATTTAAATGTAATGTTTTCTTCCTACTATTTCCTTCCAGCATCCTTCACTTTGTGTTGCATTTTTGTAAGCTTTACTCAGTTCTATTTTTGGTTTAGTGTGGCTCATATAGATGGGTTGAGGGTGTGAAGGATGGAGAGGACAACAGACTATTGAAAGTAAAATCCACTTGCGCTCTTATGTTTTGAGGTGGACATCCAGATATAACCGTGCACACGCCGTTTTTCTAACGCAAATGTTTTGTAGATTGAGTGCAACCATTTAGATTAACAATTTGAGTGAATTATTTTACAACATCTAATTATTTATAGAGTAGAGAGAGTTTTATTAACTTTTTACATCGTATCATTCTGCTTTGGCTTGTTCATAACATTTTTTTTTGGCGTTGTAAACACTTTTACTGCTCAGTTTGGGTTGGTTATTCGTAAACGTTTGCTGTTTTTAACCGGTTATGTGTGTATAAAAAATGTTACTTTTTCTTCTCAGTGTGGATTTTTTAGGAGTAAATGGGACTCAGATCCAGCTGAATTGAAACTTGGTAAGTTACTAATCATCATGGATATCCACCTAGTCACACAAATAATG
This sequence comes from Hermetia illucens, assembly GCF_905115235.1. Lineage (NCBI taxonomy): Eukaryota > Metazoa > Arthropoda > Insecta > Diptera > Stratiomyidae > Hermetia > Hermetia illucens. The sequence goes on along the minus strand of NC_051854.1, from coordinate 7,863,454 downwards.
CCTGTCTTTTATCTTGTAGCTCGTCTGGATGGTGTGAGTAAACCGTTCCATAGAAGCACTACTCTGGAAGATTACTTACAAATAGACGGTTGGGAACCACCACCATCCAGTTCGAATAACAAGAAACGAGTAAGTGTCAATAGTTTTTAGCAATTGCATGATTTCAAATTTGATTTGACTTTAATTTTTCTTTAAGGTTCGTTGGGCTGACATTGAAGAGAAACGTGAACAGGATAAAATGCGCGCAATTGGGTTTGTTGTTGGACATACAGATTGGAGTCGTATGATGGATCCGACTGGGGGACAGAGTGCCCTTACTAAGACTAAATATATCGAAAGGGTGAAAAAGAATTGAAGCGGGCGTTGATGCGAAAACGGACTAGCAGAATGTGTTGTGAAGTTTTTTTTTATTAATTTTATTTGACTTTATTCGATTATAATATGGTGGAAATATATAATTGGATATTGTGAATTTAGCATTTGCCTTTTTTCTTGAAGATCAGCACTAGCTTTTCGTTTGAATTGGTGACAAATTTACCGCTCACATTTTCACTTTAGCTGTTGTATTTCATTATCTAAGAGTGCGGTATTGAAACTGCCATTATAGGGACGAAAATTGGTTGAAATGGCACGAGCCATGCTATTCAATCAAGTAACTAAAAGGATTACTGGATTCCTAAAATGGTTCGAAGGCAAACAACAGAGAGTTGTACGGAAGGACGGAAAAGTGGGATATTAACTTTCGCTGTTTAGGCTCGTTAAGGGAGAATGTTTTAAGTTTAAATTAGATTCAGACTTTAAGCTAATAAGGACAAATTAATGGTGAATTCGGTGTTTTCATTTCTTATTCGAAAAACTTGATGTCACATTCATCGTCCTTGTATCAGAAACGACTTTTGTTATCTTCAAAATTCTGATCATCGTTTGACTGAAATTTCGTTTTCACTTATATTAAATCATCCACGTATCTAAGCAACGGAATCATGGCATATTTTCTTCCTAATTCCCAACGAATGTTTCATGACTGGATAAAGGCAAGGATATTCGTACTTAGTTCTAGTATTTGGCTTACAAAACAGCGATCTGCTGCATTCACGTTTCAAATGACGAGAGAATAAGCAAGGACACATAAATTCTTTAGGAAGTTAAGGAGTTCTGAAAGTTGATTCTATTGAAATATTTAAATGACTTTCGGGAACATTCGATTATGTGTAAAAGGCTCGAGGTCTTCTCTCAGTAACGAATTACTTTCGAGGATTTTAAATACTAGTCCAAGGTCATTGAATGTAATTTCATTGGGTGTGAATAAATGGTTGTATTAAAAGTTATTCAAAAGTTTTTGTTAATGGGTTACGTAATCCAGTCAAACCAATTCATGGTAATATTGAGAGTTTAGAGATATGCACGTGAGTTCTATTTACCAAGGGCCAAACCTGATTAGAGTAGTAAAAGAATTCTAAAGTTCCTACGCAATGCTGACAAGTCCGAGTAAAAAAATCTGCTGACTATCGTTTCTCTAATTAACTCTTTCTGTTCTGTGTCATCTGTGAATGCGTTACTTCTATCCATTTGTCCGGTCTGTGGTTCCCTTGAATAATAGAGTCGCAGTCGTGATTGATACACTTTTCTTTTTATTTGTTTTAAGATGATGTCTCTTTGGAATTTGTTGTCAGGCTCAGGATGTAGATTTTTTTATTTGCAGTTATTTATTATGGGATTTCGCAAAGTTTATTTTTTAACTATACGCAGAGAGGGAATGAGGAATTTTAGTTTCGTGAATTTTCCATGGATAAACGGAGTACAGTTGGGGAAAACGAAATGCTGAAATAATGGCTTCCTCGACATTGTCCTGGCTATGTCTCCAGATTTGCAGACCTTTGCAGTGACTAGGAATTTTTCAAAATTTTACAGTAGGCAGGCTTTTATGGGAAATCCAGTTTTTTTTGCTAAGAGAGTTGCCAGTCATTCAGTATGTGTTGGAGTTCATCGAGCTATTATCCCCCTTTTGCTTACATACGGTTTTGCGCTCTTTAGCAAGGACGTGGCTCAGCGAGTTGGGATGCTCGCGGAATCATCATCAAAGCCGGCTCTTATATACAATAATAAGGTTGGCGGACGCCTGTTGGAAACCTTGTCTCTGCGCTTGTGCAAGCGGCGAAATACGAAACACGTCCTTGCTAAGAGCATCAGCCGATATCTAAGCGTCGGAGAGCAGAAAAGACTGCGTCGCATTCATGAGATGTAATCTCCTGTTGAAACTAGCACACCCAATGTTTGCCATTAGCCGACTAAAAGCCGAAACTTCCGCTGCAACTTTGTCCGCCACTGCTTTTATTTGTTCGAAAAAGCTCATCTTCCATTCGATTGTCAATCCAAGGTATTTCGTTGGCCCCTCGTCTGGCCTTTAAGTTCCTAGAAAATAGGGAGTGATCTGTCAGATAATCCCTTAATATCCGCAAGAGATAGTCTGGTACATGTAAAGAATCGTATGGAATCAAAAGCATTTCTCACATTAAGCGTTATAAGGGGCATTAACCGTCGAGCTCTATGACCCGCATCCACGATCTTTTCGACAGCATTCACTATGGCTCTCCCTGTTCTTAAACTAAATTGCCTTGGAGATAATTCCCCAGCAGGATGCATTGTTTCGACAAGTCTACTCCTGGTCAGCTTTTCGTGCAGTTCCCGCTGTGGTGAATGGTCGGTGTTCCAACCGACGCTGCGGAATCTTCTTTCAGTTGATCCGAATTCTTTCATTTATCTGAACGCTGTGCGAAACGGTTGGGCTTATGACACTCCTTGCACGCTTCCGCAATTTACCCCGGCTTGCCACGGCTGGGTGCCTTACCGGGCGTAGTAGTTTTATAGGCCATAGTGAACAGGTTCATAACTGAGTTTGCGACAGTGTCAGTTACAGCCCCAACTCTTGAAGTATCTTCTAGCGCAAATCTGCTTTCCAATATTCACAATTTCGTGATGTTCTATGCGCAGGACGAACATCGGTGTACGCCGAGAGACATCGCCAACCATTTCGAACGCAATGTATTGATACCGCTTGCCGAGAGATCGTCCGAAGCTTGGATGGAACAAAGAGGAGTGGTGAGAGGGCGCTTCCTTGATGAACACAAACAGAGACGCGAAGCGGTTTTGATACATCCGCCACACTTCGAATTTTACTTTTCGGATTGTGGTAGAGCAGTTGGACCCAGCGAACGAGTTCTTTTGGCACTGAGTGTTGTCGTAGAGTATACCAGATGAGTTCGTGTGGCACACGGTCAAATGCCTTTTCTGGATCCAGAAATGCAGTGTAAAGAGGGCGGTGCTTCTCACGGTATTTCTCCATGAGTAACCCCGCAACGTGTATTGAATTAGTTGTTCCGCAGTTCTTGACAAACTTGACTTAATTCACGGTTATTTGAACGAACCCGCGAATACGATTGTTCAGAATGCATGCAAAAATGTTCATGCGACAGCGACCGAACACTCTGCCGGAATACGTTGCTTTTTCCATATTGGAACGGTTTTGTTTTCTTGCCAGTCAGATGGTGTTCTACCCTCCTCAATAACCTGATGAAAGAAGTCACTGAGCCAGTGTTGGGTGCCAGCCCATCGCTTTCCAGGGGTCAGCTGCAATGTCATCAGGTAATGTCGCTTCCCCTTATCAGTCTGACAGATGAAATTGGTCCAAGTGTCGGTATTGCTTGCGGAAGTAGAGGATGAACAAATTCTTCGCGCGGAAATCTGTTCGAAATATTGTCGCCATCTACCGGTCGCGGCTCGTCGACCGATAAGCAAAGTTCTTATCATGAACGCAACAGAAATATTTGATTTCCTATGTATGGCGTCGGCTATCCAGTTTACCGTAAAGATACCTTGGGGTAACAGCGATCGCTTTCTTTGCTTCCCAGTTGGCATCCTTGTAAATTTGTCAGTCGGCCAGCATTTTTTATGTCGAGAAATTTATAGTAGAGGCGTTTGTTTCCACAGACTTTCATTTGGACATTATCATTTCAATGCTAAGGTTGATGAATCGTTTATCTGGCTTGGTGACATAAGTGAACATGATTTCTACAGCGACCCAAGGTTTCAAGTGACCAGTTTATAAATAAGTCGCTATGGATCCCCATTCACCTCGTTCTCTAGTTCGTACTCTGTCGTTATGATGCATGCCTCCTCCAGTCGTTTGAGCGCTGAGCCACACGACGAAGCTTACCACGAATTGTGGAAAATACGTAGAAGGCTTGCTGCAGTTAGGTGCCTTCTGGGGCAGGGAAGCGTCGCAAGGCATTAATTCATCACTGAGTTTACGACAGTGTGAGCTGCAGTCCCCAATTTCTGAAGTACTCTCCAGCACAGGTCTAGTTGTTCCAAGAGAGTTTTGATATCTCCCAAAGTTGATCTTCGTGATCTTCTTCACGTAGGTAGACAATGGGCCTGGTGTACGCCGAGAGATAACGTCGACTGTTTCGAACGCGATGTATTAATGTTGCTTATCGAGAAGTCTTTCAGAATTCGCCACCCCTCCACCGACAAAACCAGTGATTTTGACTTGAAAGTTACGTCAAGAATGCTCACTTTCCAGCCACCGGAACGTTAGCGTGGATTTGATGTTTAAAACAAGGAACCTCATTCTGGACACCAATTCCAATTCCAATTCTGGACACCATGCCCAATTCAAGCGTCCTAGTATTAAAGATATCTCTAACCATGATCCGCAATTCTGTGCCGCAAGCAGCACCCCCCAGAGCACCTAGTCTGTGTCGAAAATCCGCCATCGTCTCATTTCAGACGCTGAAAAATGAAATCCCTAATATCGAGGGATATCATTTTTCATCTCTTCGGCCTTGGGCCCAAACTTGAAGCTGGGTGCTATCCCAATCCCAGAAGCCAGCCGTACCGGATAAATGTTGAAGCTGAGTCCTTGTTTCGAAACTGTTCGTTGTTTAGCACTAGATTAGTTTTTACCTCCATAGCGAACAGCGCTAGCCATTCGTGCATGTTCACTTGTAGGATGCGGATCAGCAATCTACAAATTTGCTCGCTGCCGAAGCATAACAACGTCTCTGATTTGACGGCTGTGATCTTTGGGTATTGTAAATGATGAAGGTCAGGAACTAAAAGCCTGACGGCTTATAGTGGGGTCAACTGGATGCACTGGAGTCTCGTTTCTGTAAAAAAGTACGCTACCTGGAGCGTGACGTATGTCGTGGCAAAAGGAATTTTACCATTGCGTTTATGTATGCCGAACGAAAGAGCTTTGCAGGTGTCCATAACCTTTTCGATGGTCCTAAGAAGGACGTTAATGAGAGGCTTCCCATCCACGACGGTGAGCAGCTGAAGGGGTTCGACGAGCACTTCACCATGTTTTTAAGTCTTATAACATTTGATGGACCTACATTTGTTGTGGATGATATATCAAGCCATCCTAAAATGCGGCTCCTGTAAACAGAAGTGAAATTATCTTTCGCTTCAAGGCCACTCAAACGGGGAAAATTCGTCGACCTTGATGGCCTTCTGAGTGACTTTCCCGTGTAGCCCGTGTAGTCTCCGCAGAATTGCTACTTCCACTCATCCGTCTTTTTCAATGGATGGAAGGAACGGATGGCCGTTTCGGTAAAAGGGCACCCGTCTTGTCTGCGACATCTGGAGGGTTATTTGCGTTTCTGCTATCAAGCAGGTATTACGTAGCTACTTCAACGATAACATCAATTTAAGGCTGCTCTGGCATTCAGATATATGCCTAGTTTTCTGAAATAAGAAAGGTCGCATTTTAATCCTACATTCGTCTATAGTCGTTTCACATCGCAGGATATCCACAATAGATGCAAAATTTTTGAGAAACGAACTAAATAGTATGATTTATATTTTTAACAGTAACTAATTAGTTTCTTCTATAAATTTTCGTAAGATGCGCTCGCGGAAGTATTCTGTAATTTATTCTTCATTATCATTATTGCATCGGAAAGATACTGTCTTGCAATAGCACTACTTCAAGCTATAAGTTTCCGACAATGGAAGCAAAAAACTTGAGGCGTAAAACTTCCACCATCACTCCATATCTTCCCACCTAGCAAACTCTAATATTTTCCATAAAAACAAAATTAAAATTCTCTCATAACTAAAACGCACGAATGAATACTTAAAAAAGAGAGAAAATCTTATTACTTCACTCCGAAGGGAAGAAACACTGCAAAATTCTCTGATTTTAATTAAAATCCGAAAAAAAATCATCGCAAACATAAATTCTCTTTTGCGTTCACTGACCATGGACGAGGCGAAAATTTGAAAGATACTTCTCCTTCGGTAAGCCTTTTTCCTAGGAAAGTATCTGAAAGAATATAATTTTTACTTAATTTCCTTGATTTTTTTTTTCGTTGTGCTCCTTTTGCATTTTTTACCGGTGAAGTGGCCAGCAAACGCCTAAGGAATAATAATCAAACATTCAATTGAGTGAAAGTTAGAAGGGCTTTCCAGCTGCTTTAATTAAACTGGTGAAAAGTGGAAGGAAATTAGTTCTTGGAGTTGGTATTATGTAGGTATTTGCCTATTATAATATATATGGAGGGGTTTCAATTATATGATGGTAAGCCCATCGTTATGTGGTGAGCCTCTAACTGACGGCGGTTCTCAATGACTTTAGTTAGTTAGTCAGAACTAAAGATAGTAGGAAACCTTGGAAGCGAATTGCATTCGTAGTTCTTGTTACTGAAGACGCTAATGGAAGGCCCTTGATAAAGTGGATAATGACGAAGAACTCTTTCTTCAATGGACGTTTCAATTAAATTTCTGTTTGTTACGTAGAAGTTTGAAAATTGGAGACAGTGGAGACAGGGATAATATGGTGGATATTTTTTTCTTTGTTGCAGAAGTAAACCCATTTTAAGATAGTGACGGTGGCGGTTTCAATCAACGTCATTGGCAACCATGAATTTATTTACTTTACAACTTCCTCTCCAATGTTGTAGAATATGTGAATTATTTCCAAAGTAGAATTATGCTATCCCTACAAGATGCTTTGTTTCAGTTTTCCATCTATTTTCCAGGAATAATAGGCTATCACTAGGCTGTTGAAGCAAGTTTCTGGCAAAGGTGGTAGGGTTGGGAGCTAGTCTTCCCTTTTATTTTGCTGTTTGGAATCAGATCTTCTCTCACGTTGTAATTTTGAGGCCTTTGTGATTAGCTGGTGAACTCCAATCCAAGGTGTATTCGTTAACTTTTAATCTTGGAATTTGCGTACTAAGAGAAAAATTTCGAAATTTGATGCGATTATATTGGAAGCGTCTTTTTCATACTGAAAATCAGTCCTTCGTGTCTTGCCTTGTGCTTATATCACATTGAACACCGCTGATGGAGATGATCCCGTTAACTAGCTCAATTGTTATGTGCTTCTCTTGAAATATATATGTATATGGTTGCCCTTCACCCCCTTGGTGGGTATTTCGCGTCGCGGTTACCTGAAATGCCCCCCTTGGTGGGTATATCGCTCGCGGTTACCTGAAATGCCCTTCAGCTCCCCCCACGACTTCCCGAGGCGCTCGCACTCGTCCTCTACTGTTCTATGCCCAGCGCCCTTGGGTCATCTCCATTGCCGGTTGCGCAATGCGGGTGACGTTTCACGTCATCATATGTCGCTCTGTTAATAGTTAGTTTCCTGCGTGGAGCACTCCAGATATACTCCCTACTCGCGCTATTGAAAACTAGAAACTCCGCGCACTGTTCCAAAATGATCCGTAGGGTGTTGACGTAGTCAATCAAGAGGATCCCGAGTGGAAACCAACTTGTTCTTTGTCGATCAAGTTTTGAAAATGTTCTTTGTAGCATTGAAGGATTATTTTAGCAATTATCTTTGCGATGATAGGGAGCACGCAGATACCCACCCAGTTGTCACACTTAAAACGGGTCCCCTTCTTGGGGATCTTGACGATCATCCCCTTTTTCCACTTTCTCGGATTCCCAAGATTTCTGTACGTGGAAGCAGTAGATCTTTCGTAACTGCAGGTGCAGCGATAAATAACACTGCGGGGAGACCGTCAAATCCAGTGACTTTATTCCGTTTGAGTGCATTGATGGCCGAAATCTCTTTTGCTTGGAGGAACAGTCCGTATCCGCATGTTATGGTGACTAGTCATCAAATCATCTATCTACAAGAGGAGGAACCTCTCGGGATGTGATGCGGTTAAGAATCACGGTGAAGTATTCTTTCCACCTCTTCAGTTCTGCATCATCGTGGAGGAGAAGTCGACCGTTAATCTCCTTCATAGGACCATCGGAAAATTTGTGACGCCATGGAAGCTCCTCTGTGATGGGGTATACATTTCTAATATCATTATGTTCTGTATCGGAGTTTGAGCGCGTCACGCCCGCCATCCCTGATTTCCATCTTTCATCGACATTGGCTTTGGGGGAGATCCTAGGATTTTCAAGCTTCTTATAAATCGCTCCAGGACTATTTTCTGCGACATCTCCTGATCAGGTGTAGTCACCCTACTTTGAGTTGACCAATGTCCATTCTGTGAAGTATTTTTGTGTATTTTTGCCCCGGGTGTTCTCGGGAGTGGAGTACTCCCTTTAAAAGCCTCTTTCTCACGACTACCTTTTCAGGCCAGTCGGATGGTGGTAATGTTTTTTAATTAATCACCGGCCGCTGGTTGACATTGGTGGTTTGGTGGTTTAACGTGATTATCCGTAGTTTTCACCTAACCGCATGGTCTTAAAACACGGATTGATTTTGCGATCACAATCAGAGCCGGTGTCAGTTTATATAACAACGGTGTCGGTCTATACTGAGTGTGTGGCTCATTGATTCATACTGGTGGATGCAAAACTTATCTACCACGTTTGAGGTCTGAAGGTATTTTATCCGTTTGGATGTAACCACAACTCCCATGAAGCTCCCACTAATAACCGGGTTGAAAGAGGGCTATCCCGATTCCAATGGTACCAGACAACTTCGGTTTCGTGGCCGAAGCCACTTCCGATGCGTCCTCGTATAAATTCGGGTCTGATCGTCCTAATTAACCCTTGGAGCATTCGCTCATTGCACAACCACCAGTAAGTCAAAGGCTGTACTTAGCCTTTCTGGGATCACCAAGTGAAGATTCCTCAGTTACTTGGTCTTCATTTGGTCAACAGGGTTGCTCCGCTTCTACCTTTTAGCAACTGCAGAGCACCCGATTATTGTACAGTTCACCCTGACAGGCCAGGCGGGTCCCACACACGTTCTGATCAGCGATTAATTGCGGACTGTTCACGCGTAACAGACAAGTCGGCCGGATAATGTCGCTCCACTTTTTTTTTTAAACCGAAGTTATTTGTTAGCCTTACTAAGGATTCATGGAAAGATATCCTTTAAAAGGCGAGCACCTAACTTTCAAATTCTTCATGAACCAAAACCTTATGTTGTCTTCTGCTGAATTTTGAAGTAGCATTACCACCTGGCGGCAGTAGCCTAAAAATTTCAAGATAACATGAAGATTTCACTTTAAGTTATTTTATTTGCTCGTATTTTCACCTTTATCAAGTATTAAATATCTGGAATGGGGGAAAATCTAAAAATGGCCTTGCAACTGGCAGACAAACTGTTAATTGAATTCGCTGTAAATTAGATTGTGCTGTCACGTTTAATTTTTCATGTTGCTTATCCCTTTTGATGTTTATTTGGCTCCTGGGTATGGTGGATACAGTTAAGGATGCTTAGATTTGTATTAGGGCCTGAGATTGAGATATTAGATATTATCTATTTTGGATGTTATTTTGAAAATTGTGGCTCATTTTTTGAGCATTGAAGACCACTTTTGATCGTGCCAGGCTAATTTCACTCGTATCTAAGGTTCTTTTCTGCTTAAAACTGACGACAGTAGAACGTTTTGGGGTAGTCAAAAGACCATCCCGAACTACCTATGTTCATTACAATATGGTCCTGATGCTGCTGATATCAAGAATTATTGGGGACGAAAAATAAATTTGTCCTAATTTTCAAACTATTTTTTGTTGTGTACTAAATCCTAATTTCCTCCCCAAAGGGATACCATTATACAAAAATCTCTCCGCTCCACTGTATTTCCCGCTCACAACAGCAATGGGAATGCGATGAAAAAAAGTCCTGAACTCACCCTGAACTCGTGCTACTCTGGTGAAACTTTCTGGCAAAATCAAATAGTCATATTTTATTCCCTGCTGATTTGAAGATCTCAGATACGAATATGAACGGGAATACCTTTGATTCCGCTCCTGAGATAATAACAAAACGCAGCTAAACTCCTTGCGGCAAAGTTGAATAAATATTTGGGACCATATTCTAAATTAGATGGGAGCCTCTGATAAATTTCAACGTAGCTGCTTTTTGGGGAGGGAGACTACATTGTCGGAATGGAAGGTATTCGTATTTAACTTGATGATTTGTAGGAAAGCTATTTGCTTGTAACTCAAGTCAGCGGAGGCGCACGTTATAATGGAGTGGGCGAGGGAGTAGATTTAATTACAAAAATGTGTTTAATTTTGCGAAGGAAGACGGAATTGGGAAGCGAAATAAAAGAGCAACATTTTAAGCTCGGAGACAATTTCAAATATTTTAACTTAAGTGTTCCTCGCTTAAAGCAAGAAGTGTTAAAGGATACATCAATTGGATGACTTTAATGGTTCTGACTCGTTAAAAGATCATCCCCATGTTGACTTTTGTCAATCATGTTTAATTTCACACATGAAAGTGGTTAAAAGTGAGTTTGCACACCCTTAAATGGACGAATGTTCGGGGGTTTAACGTCAATATAAACCTATGGTTATAGTTGGACAAGAATTGAGTTTGCGACGTATGCCTGTAAGTGTTAAAGTGCATTTTGACAAGAAACCCCCCTCGTGGTATGAGCTAACCGCAAATAATAGCGTAGGGAGCGTATTTCCCAAAGATTTTTTTCGAAGCCTAAATGGTTACCCCGGTTCCCACGGTACCAGGTAATCCCAGGTGGGTCTCCGTGGCAAAACTGACTTCAGATGAGTCCCTTGCATCTGGCCCATTGCCCCCATAGCTCCTGTGCCAGCAAATGCATTCAAGATTACGGCGGTCTGCACGGGGCACTGGCCCATAGGGGACCATGCTGCTAGGCTCGGCATACCCTACAACTCGCATTGCCGAAGCTGCGGAGAAGGAGGGGAAACCCTCATGCACTTTCTCTGCGATTGTCCAGCTCTGGCTAGAGTCAGGCTGCGGACACTGGGTAAACCATTCTTTGGGGACCTCAGAGAGATTTCTAGCTGCAGGGTGGGAGAGCTGCTTTCCTTCGGGAATGCTACGGGCTGGCTCTGAAGATTCGAGCCGGCTGGACTCTGCTTCCCTGCTTCCATAACAACAGTCACGGTCTTAGGAGTTTGTGGCATCAAAACGGCTCACCAAAGCGCTAATTGGGCTCCTCGGAGCGGCCACTGATACCTACCTACCTACCTACCTACCCTTGCATCTAATTGCCTTCTTGGAATTTTCAAATGCAGCAGGGAAGTCGAGAATGCTCATCTCTCTAGAAGTGCGTCAAAGGATACTAGATTGGATAATGATTTTTCAAGAGTTTTATACAATGAAAGTTATAACAGGGTCAAAACTATTTAAGAGAAAGGACAGGTGTTCCATACAGAACTCGTGGGAGGAAATAAGAGCTGCTTCGACAATCTAGGGGGAGATCCTTTCTTATTGTCTTACCTCGAATATTTTAAAAATTGTAATATACTGGTCGGTTTGTATAAGCTGCTTGCTTGTCTTGTCAGTCTCTCTCTTTTGACTTGTGTTTTTTTGTAGTAGGGCAGGTGAATGCATAGAGGGTTGGACTCCCGGTTCGGTACGTCGTCGAACTACCAACTAAACACCTCTCCATCGTCAGAGAGCTAGCCTGGAACCGTTTGGCACATTACTTCGGGCTAGTTCCCGAACTCTTCCGCCTTGCGGAGCCTTCAAATCAGGGAATTCCTTTCATCAACGGGAGGGGAGACGAAGAAAGGAACTGTAAGTTCAAGGAACTCCCTGCCATCCGGCTCCTCCACCGGTCGAGCTCTATCTTCTTAGCAACGAGAAAGAACCGAATGTAATGGGCAACTTCCTTGTCAAGAGCGTCAGCCCATACCTCTGCGCCGTAGAGCAGGACAGACTGTGTTGAACTCATCAGGAGACGTCGCCTGTTAGACGTAGGATGCCGAACATTTGCCATTAGCCGACTCAAGAAGAAGCTCATCTACGAGTCGAGCATTAAACCAAGGTATTTAAACGCTGGTTTTGACTTTATAGTCAACTGACCAATCGATATGGGACGCAGGGTCGGGATTCTTTTTCTGGTCAAGATGACTACTTCGGTTTTCTCCAGTACAAAGTCAAAATCATGAGTAGTCATCCATCCGTTTACCCGTTTACCCCTGTCTGCTTTGCGCCTGTTCGACAGTGCGTCCAGTCAGAGATGGTATTTCAGAGGGAGGAGAACTACGTAGGACTCAGCTTCCATCAAAAAACCTTAGAAATGAAAGACTGTAGGGGTGAAGGTGAGCTGTGGATTTTGGGTCTTAGCCGCCATTTGGAGGAGGGGTCAGTGTGTAAGGGGCAATCGGAGTGGAATGAGACAGAAAGCCTGACGGCGAGTTGTGAGGTAGGGAGTGTCTATCTAGAAGGGGAAAGAGCGGATAATGGTGGGAAGGAGACTTGCCTTTAACGTATTCTCTATGTTGAATGTACCAGAAGTTAATCATTGATGCAGATTGCTTTCCAGACGATTGAATATCGTTGGAGTATGTTATCAATGAGAAAGGCGACACTGACTTCTCTGTTTTCTCTCTTTTTGATGCTAGTAAAGGAGCAGTTTCCGCATTGTGACCGTTCGGTTAAGGGGCTTCGTATTTCAAGACTGAAAGGAATAGATCGGTTTCTCCGTTCTGATGAGGTGCAGTATTCTCGATGTTGGCAAGTCCAGAATAATCAGCCTGGTTATCTATGGTCAACCTCAAGGACAGAGCTTGTGCAGCGTGTACATCTAAGTGAAAAAGGTAGCGAACCGTATAGGTTCGTCTGCATCTAAGTGAAGCTCCGTCCACACGCGCTTGCATGTCTCTAGGCTCATGGATTTGTGGTGGTTTTGGAGATTTGGGTTTCTTACGCATTATAACAGACCCTGCACGTCATTTTTGGTCTTTTACCGGAACCCATTTTGTTTAAAACAGCGACCAAGTGAACGAAGTCCAATAGGTCTCAGTTGAGAATCAGAAATGAGGTCGAGGTTGACATCGGCCGTGGATTTCTCTCCATTCGTAATCTATATTGTTTTTTGAGTTTGGGATATCCCTCAATACGCCTGAAAATCAGATGATACTGGAAGGGAAATGAGGTCGAGGATGCCATTGGTTGTGGATTTTTCTCTATCGATCGAAACTTCTGTTGCTTAAGTTTTCTGGTTCCATGCGCGTGGTAGAACTTTTTTTGTCTACGTCTTTGTTTCCCAGATTTTTTTTTAGGAAAAAGTGAACATCCCAGAATTGAATTTTTTTCTCTGAGAGCCTCTCCAAATAAAACAACACTAACTTTCTCATTCCTCTTGATTGCTCACGAACCGAAGACCTGACTTACAGTTCCTCACTGAGCAGTATCGGGATGTAGGTCCACAATTGTGGTATTTCGATATATCTAGTGGTGCGCGGGTTTAAGATATGGAAAACTGACCAATGGGGATCAAGACTGGGGACATGATGCAGTCTGCGTTCGTTGTTCAGGGGTAACTTTTTTGACGTTTATGAAACACCGGATATTTTTTCGGAGAGAAACTCTGCGCATTGAAAAATGCGATTCCAAATACGAAAGGAAAATGCTAGTTGAAGAAGAATTCAGTGTTAGTGCTCTCGAGTGGGGCATCGTTCAACCAATTTCGTGGAATGCGTGTCCTAGAGGTAGCCACTACGATGGGACCCATCATCTTACATATCGGTATCATTCTTATACTTTGACACTATGGCTATGAGTATACTATTGCCGACATAGCGTTTGCAATAGACTTCTTGGAACGATCTTGATTCAGCTAGTGATGACAGGGCATTTTCTTCAAAGTAGTAAACAGCTTCCTCAATGTTCTGACATCGGGCGGTAAAGGGGTAAATGAACCACAATACCTGGACACAAATAAAATAGGCGTCACTAAATCACTAGTAGACAGATGAGCATGAGCCTTATGATAGCAGTTTGTGATGCTTCAGCGCCAAAAAGGGGACCTCGTCACAGAACGTCCTTTGTATGTTAGTGCGCAATTGAAATTGCCAAATTATGAAGGAATTACTTTATGTTAGGGCGGGTGACTTAGTGCGCGAAGGGTCGTGAAGAAGGAACTTTGCCACGTAATCAATAGTACAGAAAAGCCACACAGACGATGCTGGCAGGGGCCAGTGAGTGACATTATCAGAAACTCATGGAATCTCGGGTATAAGTTGGTCACCCAAAAGGTCGGAACTTAAAAATTACCTGGAAGTGTTTAAGATGGAGGCAATCGTGTGGGCATTTTCTCTTGTTCACCCCACCCGTATGTGAGCACGGAGAAACGTACTGTACACTGCATGCATTCATGGCAACGAAACTGGTAGAAGCGGTTTTCCCAACGAGGACAAAAAGTGTTTTCTCTTCTTCCGGAAGGTTAGAAAGCTCCTGTTGATAAGAAAAACCGGAGGGGATCTTGAGGCTATCAGCATTTTGCCCTCGCAGTATGGCGAGCACAACTCCTGCTTTCAATATTTTGGAAGCTGCTGCAGAAGCTCATAGGGCAGAATTCGGCTGAGGTGATTCGAGCTGTGAGCTGTGATTGCCAGAATAACATCGTTTTAGAGAGATTCTTGCGATTGTCAAAGTGGTCCGAGCGGTCAGTTGGGTTGAGGCCCAAAGCTGTCATTATCGACGAGAGGTACTTCTTGTAACGTGGGATTTATGAAATCTTTTCCATTTTGTGTGATTGGTCGACTTTTTTGAGGCATTGGAAAATAGTTTTCGTGCTTCGGGACGGTTCAAGGATCCATTTGTCGGTTTGGATTTCTGCAATATTTTATATAATCTACTGTGATTCAAGGCGCTCGATGAATGGCATCCGGTTGAATTTGCGGATGATGATGCCACACTAGCCACCGAATGGTCGGTTTAGCAAACGCGTCCTGGGAACGATAATGAGGTGATTGAGTAGATGAATGATTGAGGGCGAACTTTCTTTGGCTCTGGATAAAACCGAAGTGATCGATCAGACCAAAGAGTGGGAATCGTAGTTCCACAGTTGGTGGGGTCACTGTTAAGTTCTCATCTCCTCCGTATAACAATTCAAAGATGAGTTTCTTTGAGCATCTTCGAAGTACCGCGAGAAAGGGTATATTAGGAATGCTTGCGATTAGCTGACTGATACCTAATGTCAGGCGCTCTATATTTAGTAAACGTCGATTGTTAATGAGCACGATTTAGTCCTTCCTTTTCTACTATTACGAAGCAAAGGCTAGTGTTTTCAACAAAGAGGCTTTAGGAGTATGCCACACTGTCTAGGAGTCAGCAGATTTGGGGAGTCATTTTGAGTGTTTGGAATGCTGCGGAGCGCAAGTCTATATACCTTAACAAACAGGGGGGAAACATGGAAACGGTCGCCTGGGGAGAGAGGAATTGTTCGCTAGTAGTGAATGGATAGATGGATGGACTGCACAATCTATTAGATGGGACCATCTTTGAAGCCGCCTAACCAGAGGTCTAGATTATCTAGAGGAGGGAGTTAGCTTTGCTATTATTTTCCATCTTTCCATCTTTTGAATAAACTCCGTTTTCTTGGGAGTACAACGGGTGTTCACAAGGTAATTCAGATTGAGAAGCTTCAATCCTTCCTGAGTTCTCTTTGCAGAGCACAATTGCGTTCCAATTCTTGTCCTATGTCCTGAAAGAAGCCGCCATTGCAGCGGGATATGCCAGTAGGTGTATTTAATTTGCGTTCATCCTTCTCCTTCTGGTAGATATCTGCGTCCAGAAACAGTAGTGATTTCATCTAAGTGGATTCGCAATTTCATTATTATACGGGGAGACGGATCTGTGTGCATCCCTTTAGTTTTAGAGTTTGTCTGTTGAGTAGATCTAAAGGAGAGATGGTTTGATTATTGCAGGTGCCAGTCGCCCTTCACGTTGGCAATTGTCAGTGGTGATATCCGCAATCTACTCAGACAAAATCACTGAATCCTATGCGAGTTTAACAAGAGAGTATTAGAGCGACACTTCCGCGACGTGTTGAAAGGAAATCGCTGAATGCCAAGAAACTGGGAAGTGCTTTCCCACTCAACAATCGGCAAACATCAACGCATCCACATTCTCACTTCCTTATTGAGAACAAAACTCTGCCTGTGAATCTCACGCGGTAAATGCATTGAAAACAGCCACTTCCACTCGCCATTTACAACTACAGGAGAACATGTTGCTTCCTAGCTTTTAACTAAAGTGTACAAGAAAAGGATTCACGTTTCGCTTAACAACCAGCTTACATAGAAACTGCATACATACTCGCTGAGTCCTTATTGTTGAAACAATTTCCATTCAACGTTCGACAATTGCAATAATAAATTGTTGTGCGTCCTGAATGCGGTTTTCGATTGCAATGGAAGCAAGGAAGAATCAGGAAAAGAAAGGACTCTTAAAATGCAGTTCTGCATTTTATGTTCATTGAATTGTAACTGCGAGTGCACTTTGTCTTCCATTAGTAGTTGCAAGCAGCGTCAGATTTATAGTGCAGGTGTGTATGTCCTTTTGCAGTGTAGTGACGGCTGGGGTAGTATTTTATTTTTTTGCAGTGTGGAAGGGGTTGTGAGAGGGTTTGAGCAATGTTGAAAAGGATAGGAACTCCTTGTGGACCCAAAATTGAAGATGGGGGCTAAGAAATTTCTGGTTGATAGGAACTAATAAGCTCCGCACAATGGCATTGTTAGGTGGGTGGCGACCAATTCCATTCCAGACTCTTCCGCGACTCAATGAACCAAACATTTGTGTTTTTTTTTCCAGGACGATTTATTCGTAATGCTCGTAAAAATTTAAACAGAAATTCAAATAATAGACAATTCAAGTTAATCATCATCAGCACAGTCGTCATTTGTCCCCACAATCTGTAAACGTTTAGGCAGCTGTTGTGTTCTGGGATGTGTCATCCTTTGGAGCAGCAGCAGCAGCTGGAGCTTCACTTCCGCACTCTAAGCATGGGAATTTCTGGAACAATGCAGCTCGGTACTTCGGATGGCTGATACCATACACAATTGGATTGTAGATAGCGTTGCACTTGGCGAATACCGATCCCCAGATGGTGCTCAATGGAGAAAGCTTCATTGTTTGGAAGATGCCGGAGAAGTTGATGACTAGATAGGGAGTCCAAGCCATGAACCATAGTGAAATGGTGATCAAAGCGACTTTTGCCAATTTGGCTTCAGCACTCTTGCTGGCATCTTCAGCAGATCGAAGGGATGCAACGTTCATTTTCTTGGCTTGCTCTCGCATGGCCTTCTCGTGCTCAGATACAGCTTTGATGATGAAATAGTAAGAGTAGATGATCAAGAAGAGTGGTGTGTAGTAGACGAAGGTTGCATACGCGAGGATGTATGACCTGCTGACCCAGTCGGTGTTGATGTAGTCAGTTCCGCATGCAGTCATGTTGCCTTCTGGTACATATCGGTTCCAACCAAGCATTGGAGCAACTGCCCAGAAACCGCAGAATAGCCAAATACCCAAGACCCTCATCAGCGCTCCTCCATTAGTTAGTGGCTTTCCAGCAATACCCTTTACGATGACATTGTATCGATCAAAGGCGATCATTGTCATGGTCCAAATTGATACACATCCGAACAAGGATCCAATGAATGCGTAGATCTCACACATGAATGGGCCCATAACCCATGTCTCATAGTAACAATTGATGATCGTAGCTGGAGCCATGTAGGCCATCATTCCGAAGTCAGCAATTGCTAGATTCACCACGAACAGATTTGATGGGGTCCTGAGAGATTTCGTTGTCGAGAAAATATAAATAACTACAAAGTTGCCGCAGACCGAAGTAAGACCGGTGACTGCCATGAAAAAGCCAAGAATTCCATGCCAAAGTGGATTCATTGGGGGGAACTGACTCCAATATGGATCAACCAAGTGCTGCATGTCAGGAGTGATCATGTCCACCACAGTCATGTTGCCGGCTCCATAGGCCTGGTAAGTTGGTTGATTTATTTGGTGTAATGCCATTTTGAGGGGTTCGATTTAGATTTCCGAAAGATCACGATGACTCGTACTGGAATTAGAACAAACAATTTTCACAAAAACTTGAACAGGACTCCGAGACCGATCTGCAATTACCGAACTATCGAAAGGATACAAAACAGAAGGATTCGAAACTGTTTCAACACACGTTTCTGTTATTTTTTTTCGGGGAGTAGCACCACGACCAGCCGTGCTTCGTATGCTAAAGAGCAACTTTGATATGGCTGTCGAATGCTAGCATTTTTATACTCATCGTTTTCATATCGAAGTGATAATCCAATTTGCAACCCTTTTTAGCCATATGTGTACTGAGCGCCTTATTTGTTAACAGCGAATTGTTGTAATTCGATTTAATGTCTTAGTTTGGGTGGTGTTTTTATTATTAGGCTATTGATTGTACAAAGCCATATATTTCTATGGCCACACAATCAACAAAGTAAAGAAAAGAAATTGCAGAAATGATGGCCAAGCGAAATTGTGTGATAGTGGAATATGTTACACAAATTTGTTTGTCTTCGATAACAGGTAGTGGAGGGTGGACAGAAGATGCGTTTGAAGGAGCCCGGACTCAGCAGAGGATTTGTTGAGTTGTGGTGGTTCTGTTCGAATGGGTTGAACTTGGAAAGTATGACCTCCAAATGAAGGTAGTTGCGTGGCCAAGTTTTTTCACCCCAGCTAGTGCGTATCACAGAACAGTTGCGGTCACATCTGGAGAGTTTCAGTGGAGAAAGTTTTTTATGAGAAGCGTTACAACTTCTTTGATATAGTTATTTCCTGTTTTTGTTTCAGTTGGGTTTGATTCCTTTTTGGGGGTTGAAAATGAGTGTTTTGAAGTGACTCTTTAGCTCTAAGGTTTGGTACTATCTTTCTGCCCCGCTGGACTTTTCTTTAGTATATTTGGGCTACTGGTCGGAAAAGATGTAAAAAGGACTAAGCTGAATTATCGTCGTAGTAAGATGGTTTGACTAAAGTGGGGCTTCCCTGAGGGTTGCTCGGTGAGGTTGCTGATAATGAATTCGTAAGTGCGTAAGTTATGAAGCGCCATCCCTTAACTATTTTTAGTGATAATTGGATGATCGATATTCAATTTTGTTTGTGTCTCAGTTCAGTTTTTTAGGTTTTGTGTAAAGCAAAACCTTATTGAAATCAGTTTACTGTCTGTCTCTCTCTCTCTGTCTTTTTTTTGGCAATGGAAGATTGAAAGGTTCCAAACCTACCGCTGGCTCCTACCAAATGGTTATGTGAGAATTTTACTCACTAAGACCACCTCTTTCTCCTTGGCTTACCCTGTGGGACTGCCATTTCAGTGTTACATCATGGGGCCCGTGTCCTCCGAAGCTTCTCGTTCCTCAGCAGATAGTTGATTGCGTTCATTAATTCCGTCATCCAAGTGGTTTCAGAGCCTAGTATGTAGTCCACTATATTCTCGGATGATAATCAGGCCCTGGTGTCAATTTCCACCTCCACTCTATGCGCGGCAAACCTCGGGCAGTTAAAAATACTATATTCCGCATCTTTCGGAATCATCCCGTATGTTATGTCGGGCAATATGGTAACTCGTCAAACCGGAAGTGACAAAGGTATGCACGGTACCCTCCGTGTCCGTATAGGAATTGCGTTAGGTCGTAGTTTCTTCACAGTGCCTTCGTTGATTATTTTTTAGATCTACGGAATAATCCTGTGAGTTCAGCTGATGAGACGTACAGGACTCGTCGATTGCATATGATGGGTCCTTGATGGGGGCCATGCCTGCTATCATACATGCTGCTTCGTCTAATGTTGTACGGTAAGCGCATGATGATCACAGTGCACTCAACCAATATGGAGCTGCGATTTACCTTCTACTTGCTTCTAGCTTCAGTGACGATCCTCAACCTGGAGCTGCATGAAGCAAGATCTAGCTGACAACGTAAAGATAAGGAGCTGACGTCTTGGCTAGGGGTACCTACATTCCTAGGGGGACCTAGCAACTCCGGAGGCTTTTGTTGCTAAATTCTCAAGATGGGGCTTGAATTTCAGCCTTTGGTCAATCATGGCTACTAGATATTAGAGTGTTGGTTGCGAATGTATGATGTGCTCGCCAATTCTGATCTTTATCGACATTTGCTTCCTTCGCTTGGTGATCAAAGCTACCTCGGTTTTGTGCCATGCGAGCGTCATACCAGCGTCTTCCAGCCAAGATCTGATTTCCAAAATTGCACCGTTTGTGAAGACCTGGGTCTCCTTGATATTTTGTGCCACGATAGTTACTCCGATATCAGTTGCGAAGCCAATGATTACCACTCCTTTGGGCAGTTGCAACTTAAAAATCTGTCGAAGAAATTCTATGGCAATGCGCACCAGCTATTTGGGAGCGCCTAATTTGGCTAAAGCCGCAATTATTTCGTTTCATTTTGCAGTATTAAGGGCATTCTGTTGGCCTGTCTCTCTATCACACGCATTTTTCTCAGAAACGATTATACTGAATGACACCAAATTTGTGAGCTGAGTGACATCATTCTCCGTTCAATTTAAGGAGAGAGGGGGTCTCAATGCATGCATGTAGTGCACCCCACTCCAATCCTATACTGGCTAAGCCCTTTTTGGTTGCGTTGGTATCAAAGTTGTTCAATGCTCCCCTATGTCCAGGAAGACAGTTATAGTATAATGCCTTTACTGTAGTGACTGTTCCACTGTGCTAATTAACTCGTAGAGAGCGGTTTCTGTAGATTTTCATTTGAGGCAGGTGTGCTGAATCTTGAAAGAGGGCCTTCTCTCCGTTATCGTCCTTCAGTGTCATTTCGCATTTTAGGGTCTTTAACGCAAATAAGATGAGGCTGATTGGCCGAAACTCCTTGGCGGATTCACCACGCGAGTGCTTCTCTAAGTGTATGATACGTATCCCAAAAAGATGTAGCTTTGGTAAATCTAGACAAACCACGGCCCAACCCTTTCTTGCTGTTTCTACAGCATGACCGGCATTATGCCATCTGGTTCCGGAGACTTTTTAATGGGATAGCCGATTTTATCCTCGGTAATTGCTGAAAAGAAAACCATTAAAAGGAAAGGTTTCCGATTAAACTATAGAATTTTATTTATGTTGAGGTAGCAAACATGTGTTTCGGACACAAGCTTATTTTGTAATGATTTGTTTTACTTTATTCTGTGCCTCTTGATGGCCGACTTGTATGACTGCCAATATTTGCGCCCTTAGCAGATGTTGGTCAGCTTCCTGAGCCTGGACAGATCTTCATTCCATCACGGTGGCAATGTCTCCTTGCTGTATTTATTAGGGCACGAAATTTTGAAGTCGGTTTCGAATGCCGTTTCCAGGGACTCGACCTTTGACTATAGTTCGTCGAGCTAATTTCACCAGTTTGCACATAAGAAAGTTTGTTCTTGATAACTTGATGAAACTTTCTCCAGTCGATCCTCCTGGGGTCTTTGAAAGGGTTTCAGACGATTGCAGTGAGATCTAGACTGAAAATTATCCAAAAGTAACCTGAGAAAGGTCTATGGTCAGTAACTCTCTAGTTCTGCATCCTTAGAATCCCATTGTCGGTTGATGGGGTAATATCAAGGACCTCTCTCAACAGTTCTTCGAGCTGGGAAAATGGAAAGTTGGTGTACTGCCCTTGTTACATATCGATAGATTTGTGCTGATAATAAAATCAAGGAATGACTCCCCTTTTCCGTTGATTTCTGAGCTGTCCCAAAGCGTATGCCTTATATTAGCGTTGCAGCCTATCAACAGGTTGGCATTCTTTGCTGTGATGGTGGATGTCAAATGTTAGAGGTGGGTAGATCCTGATCCACACCTTCGGCATTAGTTTGCCGCTAGCGGAATTATCATCCACCAGCGCTACTCGGAAGTGACTCCTCGTCACGTCGTTGAAGGGTTTCGCAGTTCGTGCCTCGTCGGCCGGTTATTGTTGCTTATCTGTTTTCAGAAGTTGGAGTCCAAGTTCTTCAACACTCCGCTCCTCTTGTGCTACTGTTTGACTTCATCATATGATCGATTGAATTTAAAGGCGGTGGGCTCCGCCTTGTGGTGGTTTGTTGGGCGTGTGTCGTTATATTCTCCGACAATAGCCTGGCATTTAGCGAGACCCTTTTAATCTCGCTCGTCTAAGTTATTCACCTCCTTATTTCTGGCAATTTTGCCTACAATATGTGTAGCCTGCTGATGCTGGCTTTTGAGCAGAATACCGGTGGACCTCCGCCTTTTTGTTTTTTTTTTTTTGCGGTGGCAGACAATCATGTCAACCCTTACCTTTGAAGTGATCCTTGCCGTCGAAGGTTTCGGGGTCGCCGCAATCAGCTGGACGACAGCGGTTTTCAAACTGGAAACCACTAGTTCGTCTGGCGTTTCTCTCCCGAAGGTCTCTGTCGTTGGTTTTAGCATTGCGATGCTACTGCTGGCACCGACTGTACTATCTTTGACTGTCTCTTGGCTGGATGCCAACAGCTCGTCCTCTGATGGTGCGCCTGGCACAGCTATCCCCTCTTCCTTGATGGTCCGTTATGTTATTTTGTTTTTTGATTCTATGTGATGGCTCCATGCGTAATCTCGAAAAAATGTCCAGCCTGGTTGGCCCAGCTACCTGGGTAAGGGTCTAATTTGCAACTAAAGGCTAAGCTAGCCATTGGCTATATAGCCCTCGGCGTACGTTGTTTCACCCTGGCTTAGTGTCCTGTTAGCATCTTTTCCAGTGCAAGGAGGACGATCTGGGTTGTTGCTTTGGTTCCTCCCCCTAACACATGACCAGGAGGCAAACAGATTATTGTTAGTTAGATGAACGGATCTACACGCTCTTCGCCTGTTTCAGCTTTCTTGGTGTCAAATAGTTTCCCGGCTAGCTCCAAGTGTTATGCAGATTGAGGTTTAATTTCTTTTTGCTTTAAGAAAGGATATTAAATTTCTTCTTGGTCTGCTCCCCTCCGCAGCCTCAATCATCGTTGCAACTCCTTCAACTTACCACATTTTGAGTCCGCATATGTTCATTCTTATTGATTAATTCTCAGTAAACGAACTTGCTCTTCCCTCAAAGGACACTTAAAAGTATAAAAACCCCAGGAAGACATGAAAACTGTGATTTTCGCAAACTCCATGAACTTTCTGTCCTCCTTCCACCCCTCCTGTAACTAAATGCTTGAATAAATTCTCTTGTTGAAAAAAAAAACCTGTGAAAGTGGTCGGGGGTGGTATTGAGCAAGGACGAGAACAACGAACAAGCGCCCATTTAGAACGTAATAACAGGGAGAAACTGTAAATGGAAGTCATCGCTATGCCAATTGTATACTTGTGCTAATCCTTGCCGCCCTTCCTTCCACCCCGCACATGCAGAAGTGCTCTAATTAGTAAAAATTGTGATTGTCACACGATTCTCCGTAAAAGACGGTGTAGGGAAGAGTAGGGGGCTGAGACTTTAGAATAACTTTTTGCATTAATTGAACAACTTCCTTTTGACGTTGATTGTAAATTGTATTTGGAGAAATTGAGTAAGGAATGCTTGTCAGTGTTACGTTCCTTGTTAGTCGGATAGTTTGGAAGGTAAAGTAAAAGGATAGAATGGAGAAGAACTGGACATGACAGATTCGTACAACAGCCTCTGCTGAATTGAACAAGGACTTAATTCATTTGGTTATGCTGCAATATTGGTTGGACACTTTGTTGAAAAGTTCATATTTTAGTTTTTACTTGACCTAGTTGGATAGGAATAGGGATTTTCGTTTAGATGGAGGGCAAAATGGGGGTAAAAGGTGAAATACTGAAATGGTTGCATAGAAATTGAATTGTTCTGCAGGTTCTCGATGAATTTGAATCTTATCTGTGTGTACATTTGTCCCGGAAGCTATATTCTGCATTTAAGTTATAATGAATTGAATTTTAGATTTTGAACGCTGGAAAATGAAAATTTATATTGCTTTCCCCAGGAGTTCACGAATCCCTGAGGACTCTTCGGCAATGCTTTCAATTATTTTGATCTACATAAAATTAGTTTAGTCTATAGTGTTTTGTTGAGAGGAATCTGGTAGCATCGCTCTTTCTGGTGATGTGATTGAAAACGTAATCCTCAGAGGTTGTGCCTAGGTCTTCTCTCCAAGCTGTGCAAATACAACAGAAGATGCTTCTATCGATTGGGACAGTGTATTGCTGCTTTGAGTTGACGAAGAAAACGCGCCAGGTACTGTGCTCTTGAAACAACGTTGATTTAAACTATCCTCCTTGACCTGCCGAATCTGAAGATCCCTACGTCAAGAAACACTCTGTGAACTGTGTTGTGCTTGATCGGGGATTGGGGGTACCTCTGACTAAAGTGAAAAATGGTCTGCCATAGTCAGGCAGTAGCGTTTTTCCTCACAATAAGGCATAACACGTACTCCAATCTAAATGTTGGTGACGCATCGGTTCCTGCTTGTGCATATATATGACGAGTCACTTTTGATAGACGACATTTGTTGTAACCTCGCGTCCCATTCCTGCAGTCGGATTTGACGAATGGTCAAATATATCTCTGTTTTACCAGTTTAACGGTAGCCTCTGTTTCGGGGTGTGATATGGTGTTGTCGGAAAAAGTTTTTCGTAATGGATGAGTTATGTAAGGTCGGATGGTACCAGTAGGCCTATCACACTATATTTTTTAGCTGACTCACGGAACCTGGAATTGCTTTAGTCGAACTCTGTGTTTCCCTGTTGGAGCATTTTGAACCATCATTAGCCAACTGGAATGTTGTAAACTTTTCGTTATCAGTAGTTGACTGCGACTCCTTAACGCGCAATAATGCTTTGGCGACAACGTTGTCGCAATCGAATATGCGTTGGCTATTGGTCGCATTTGTCCTTTTGATGGAAAACGAAAGTTAGCGGCTTGTCATTCGTAAAAATGGTGAGCTTCCTTGCTCGACCATATGATGAAAGTGCTTTATCGGCAAGCACATAGCTACACTTCGTATTTATGTTCCGCTAAATCAAACTTCCTTGAGAGAAAATCTAGTTGCTTCCAGCTATAGTTGATCCGTTTTTGGAGGACTGCTCCGATCACGAAGCCAGATGCGCAGCAGAAAATGACCAAAGATATGTCAAATTCAAGCAGCGTTGTCTGTTCTTATGCCTTTTGATAACGTCAAAAGCTGCAGTCGATTCGAAACTCCACTTCATTGGTGAATCTCCTTTAATTTTGCCTTGCTGAGTGGTGCCTATATTGCGGATGCTCTGGTTATGAACCTTCTGTAGAAATTTAACATACCCCTGAATGCTCTGAGCTGTTTCACGTTGATTGGTGACGGGTATGACTAGATCGTTTGATTTGCAAAGGACGTGTTTCCTTCTTTGACAGGTAACCTAAGACACTAATCTCTTGCTGACCAAAATAGCATTTGCTTGGATTCACCAATACCCATGCTGCATTCCGTAGGCCAAATGTCATAAACGGAAACTCAAATTGCCCGAACGGTGGGGCGATGGCAGTCTCTGGTGTATTTTCTTCAGCTGCCGGGATGTGGTTAAATGTTTTTACCAGGTCTAATGTTAAAAGGACACTAGAGCACTTGGGTGAAATTTTGTGTGTTTCGAATTGGGTACTTGTCGACGCAAGTTCGGTAGTTCAGGGCGCGATAATCTTCGTATGGTCTCCCCTCGGTATTTTTTTAGGCACCATATGCAAGGGCGTGGCCCACGGACTATTTGATGGACACGCTCATCCTAGCCGGATCATGTTATTAAATTCCTTTTTTGCGATTTCCAGCTTCTTCAGAGCTAACCGTCTGAGGGGCATAATGTGCCAAGAAATCTGTTCCAAGCATGGGTTTAGAAATTTCCGCAATAACAACATAAATTCTGTCGAACACCGAGGTTGAATGTGAGGTTGGCGATTTCGAGTGTGTATATTGGTGTCTTGTTGGCTGCTGAAAGTTCGAATTACATAGTCCTGTCCGCATGTGTCTATGAGGAACCGTGTCTTCGTATTTTTGTCGATCATAATCAGGCGACATGGAGCCGTTTGCCGCTTCTTATGATTTCCGATGGAGTTTCTAGACATCTAGTTTTACGGTTTCATCCATGCTGAAGTTTACGTTCGGAAGAATTAATAAGAAGCGACTCTTACTTGACCGAGTAAAGCTGCGTAGCTTTGCAATTTGGCTTGATCATTGTTGGAATAGCTATGTCAAACGAATTTTCGCTGCCGAACGCGAGAATGTTGTTATGCCCGACATTGCTCTCGCGAAGTTTGGTGAAAGTACGGCGTGACCTTATTCGCTAAGTCAGGTGCTGTTTGTAGTGGCTGGCTATCCATTATTGCGTCTTAACTATAGACAGCATCAGTGGCTCTGGAACTGTGGTGCCGCTGAGACGATGCAGGAGGATTTCTCGAAGTAATCTCCATGATTTGCCTCGCTTTTTCCACCTGACTGGCACATAACCTCCATGTGGTGGCACCGGGAAACTCTGTACACACCATGGTTTAATGAATTCTGGAGAATTCCTTTCTCATCTGTGTTCAACTCGGTTATAGTGGTTGGCCCCTTATTGGGAGTTTGACAGGGGTTATGGTTATGTCCAAGCGGACAGAGACCTTCTGGCCTCGAATGGGGTGTTGCGTTTCCAACAGGTGTAGTACTCTTAAGTTCAGTAAAGGTTTAGGTAAGTCAAAATCAATCCGTGTCTAAAGAACGCCGTGGGGTTAAGTCACCTCGACAGATGTTAATCCACCAGGACGTGACTGGTGGCATAAGCGGTTGTAAGAGCTATTTGTCGTTTATGTCGCGAGCTTGTATTTTTGAACTTCGGAGCCATTGTGTTGTCAACCGAAGTCGAATGTTCCTTATGTTATGGAAGACGTCCATATTGGCAATCTATTGTCATCGATTCGTTAGAGTTCGCGAGTTCTTTGAACGTAACAAAACACTTGCTTCGTTCGGTTCTCTCCCTGACCTGCTTAATTTGGTTTTTTTCATTATTTATCTTCCTGCTTCCCTGCGAACCTCGATTATACGGCTTTTTGTCAAGGTAAGCCACTTTTTCCTCCCCTTTGTAGGAGTTCAAGTTATGATTTGTTTAAACAAAAAAAAAAGCTAATTAGATTTGAGGAAGGAGGATATGACCTTTTCCTTTTTCCAGATAGTAGTAGTAGGCGTGGATATCGCATCCCCAGAGTATTTATTGGTAGTGCCTTCTTTTTGCAGAACTTTACCTGGGCTATTTTAGTGCTGGTCATTGACTCCATTAGTTCCCCATCTTCCTCTTTCGACATGGTATTTCGTTGCGAATCGTTGTCCAGTTTGAGTTCTAGGAAGTCTTGGTCTAGGCTGTCCAGCTTCTCCTGTTCTGTGGGTAGCAGGTCCATTTCCTTGCTCATTTTGTCCTCACAGTATCTGTGGCCTGCGCTATTACTTCGGGGAGCTCGGCAGGCTTTCTGTGTGTCCTCAAAAGTATTTTTTTTAGTTTCTCCCGGTGCACATGTACGCCAAATCTGTAAAGCATGAGGCAGTTGCTTCGTTTAATTGTTTTAAGGGATCGGCCATCTACCCCTATCATGAGAAGTTTGTCTTTGTCTTTCCCTTTGCTTTTAAAAACCCTCCATAATCACATGTGGAGGTCAATGTTTTCAGTGATTAGGAGGTGTAGAAATTTTTTCGTCACAATCC
Organism: Hermetia illucens; assembly: GCF_905115235.1. Taxonomy (NCBI): domain Eukaryota; kingdom Metazoa; phylum Arthropoda; class Insecta; order Diptera; family Stratiomyidae; genus Hermetia; species Hermetia illucens. The sequence continues at coordinate 7,835,577 of NC_051854.1, read as the reverse complement.
TTGCAATTTTGGGAAGATAGACCGTCACCCCTGGTATATCATCACTTCGGTGGCTCTGGATATATGGACGATGCACCCATTGTCACTAGTGAGATTTCAACCGCGACGTTCCATATGACAGCCTAGTGCTCTAATCGCTGAACTATTCGGAAATATTAAGCTCCATTGAACAATGACTCCTTTAGATGTTTTCTTTCTGTCAGCTGGCTATAATAGCTAGTTGCGGCTTGCAGGAAAGAGAATGATAATCTTAGGGGATCAATTAGCGTTGTCGTGCACCGTTTTGATGCCAAAACTCCCAATCTCCAATTGTTCTCCCAGCTTCTGTAATTTACCGAGTGTTAGTCTTTAGGTTTCATTTTTTTATGGTCTTCAATTCATGATTTTCACATTTATTGGGGAATGCCAAAGGGTTGCCAGGTTGAACTGTGAAGGCTTCTCAAAAAGGAACTTTCGAGGTTTTTATAGCTGCCTAAATGGCACTAGCACTTAGGAAGTTGTATAGATTATCCAATGGTCTTCGGAACCGAGGTTTCTATTCTGATTAGAAGTCGATCGATTCCAAATGGCTAGTAATGAAATTTGATAGAGTTGATACTGTAGCTCGATCAGAGTGTCCATTCACTGTCAGGTCTTACAAAACAATTGGTCAGTCTTTCCTCATATTATAAAAGCAGCAGGTCGTCCAAATTAACGAATGGTTAATATTTGAAGTCAGCAAGTTTTGAGGATTAGATGGTATGCTGAACAGTAGGGACTAGTTCCAGAAATGTTTGACGGCCAATAGATTAGCAGAGGACCTAATGCCGTATCGAACTATTTGCTTGTTGTACAGGATAGTGAGATACTGCCAAAAAGGAATGGTGGATAAACTAGAAGGAGGGGTGGGGAATTTTGTCTAATTTTTGGTCGTGTTGACGCTGAATATGAAAGATACTATTTAGGGTTGGATTATTGATAGTTTGACGAGAGTAGGCGTTCCTGGGTATTTAGCAGGTAGCAGATAGAGAGTTCGCTTGGATTATACATTGGCATAGTAAGGGCAGTAGGGAAGTAGGGAAGTAGAATGTCCTGCATAACGGGGAGGTTGTGATTCTTGCTTCAGCGGAGGAGATTTTTGTTAGCCTTGCAGACAGTCTACGTATTATAGCTCATTGGAAAGAAAAAAAAGCATTACGTAGGCCAGTTGTCCGTTAGTCACATGCAGAAGTTGCATTAGTCGTTTCCAAATATCGTTGGTAAACTTCAAGGAGGAGGAAAAGTTCGATCATTAGAAGCGAATTCGAAGGAGGGATGGAAGAGTTTTTATGAACGAAGTGAGCTACTCTACTTTCCCTTCCGAAAAGACGATTCTCCTATTTATAGGAGGTGGCTTTCGTCGCTGATCTCAATCATTGGGGTAAGGTGTAAGGCGTACCTGGCCAGGAAGGCATCGATAAAGGGTGGTATTTAGGAAGTTTGATAGAGGATCTAGTTGGACAGGTACTTCACACCATCGTCGTTTTTGAATAGGGCCGGTGCAATGGCGGAGGGATGATCTACCTTGTTTTGAGGAGTATCTCCTCCACTTGATAAGAAGAGGACTTAAAAGATGAAACGGAAGTGATTAGAGGTTGAATTAACTGCTGAAGAACATTTCGGAGCGGGCTCATTAAAACGGAGTATGGGGTGCAGAGGTTTGAAGGCCCCGTTTGCACATTTTGGAACCTTATTGATGTGAGGATTGAGTTTATTGCGATGCCAAGGTAGATAACTTACTTCACTGTCGTGATGGGAGACGCATGGTGACTTAAGGACAGGTTTCTGGTGTTAGAGACCATTTTTGTTGCCATCTTCATTTTTCCTTTAAGGACGATTGTTTGGCATTTTCTCTGGTTTAAGGTTAGTTTCCACTTGGTGAAGTGCTGGTAGAACTCAAGTGAATATGAATTCAGATGATCCTGGTCGCGTGCTATGTTCCTTGTGGTGGTGTTCATGATGAGGTCATTGGCATATTGAAGGGTCTTGATTGGGTTGAATGTGGGAGTGGTGTTGAGGGGTTTTGAGGTACCTCCCGCTCTCCAGTGTCCAGAGTTTATTACACACTTTTTCCCTGCTTTTCTATCCCCATACATATATTATATTTTGGATTGTGCTTTTCTAGACCAATTTAACATTATTAACACATTTCTTCATAAAACAAGAATCACCGACCCAACTTTACCCATAAATGGTCCGCACAAAAGTAGTCAAGGGGAGAGAATAGAAAAAACCATGAAACTTTAGCAATAAAAAAGGTGTAAAATATGAGAAAACTTTCCCTAAGTTGCTCATCTTCTCCTTGGCCTTCATTTCACTTGTATTCGAGATAATCATTTGTAAGCGCTCCCCATTCAAACATTTAACATTCGTCATATGGAGTAGCAGAATCTCTCCAATGTGGTGTATAATTGCAAAGTATAATTCATAGTAAAATACTAATGGCACATTTCATTCCTTCTTGGATTCATCTTGGGTATTCCTGGGAAAATTTCTATGTGCCTGTGACTAGGCGGATGTGTACGTTTGGCTGAGGAGCCTCTTCAAGACCGGGAGAGCTACTAGGAAAGCTCGACATGGAAATATCTTCCACAAAACTAATTATTTCCTTCAGCTGCACTCATTAGCAACAACCGGAAGGGAAATATACCATTGGTTGGTTGTTTGGCTTGCAAGTAAGAACATTTTGAGGGTTGGAATTTATAGTCGAGGAGATTGGGATAAAGACAGTAATTGAGGATAGGAAAGATATTAGAGAGCGGATGGTAGATATGAGGATTTGTTTTGTAGAGAGATGTTGGCAGGATTTGTAGAAATTTCATGGACCACATTGTTGACTGGAAGGAAGTCGATTAGAATATCAAACTTTGCAATGAAGTTCTGTTAACCAGAACCGAGAAGTGCTCTCCATTCTTCTCATCATCGGTGCCCTATGTATCCTTCATTATAGTTTCTCAATGTACTCTGCTCGTGATCTCTGCTTTTATGAGATAATTACTAAAATAGGCATGCCACCTGACTTGGAGAGGTCAGTTTCTTTGGTTCAAGGTATTCTTTCCTTCTCCATTATCTCTTCTTTTGCCTTTCTAATTGGCTTAAATGGAGAGGCTATCCTTGTATGAGCTTCTACTGAAGCAAAGAAGAATACTATCACAATGAATAGTTCCCTTACAAATAGCATTGATTCCTATATTATGCCAGGTTGACGATGCAATTTACAAAGAGTTTATTATTGATAATTGGTCGGCAATCTACTGCCAAACAATGGATTTCTTTTATTTCAGGTTTGCAGCTTATGGTCTGAACCTTTGCTATTTTTACCCTGTCAGATACAGTTCTTTCGATGGAGCCGCGTGAAAGTGTAGCTTATTTTGTCTTCCCGTGTGGGTAGACCCCCAACAGAACCCATTCTTTTGTGAGAGCAATGAACCATTAGTATAATAATACGATTAGTATAATACTCCAAGCAGGAGCATTCATTTTGACATGGATCGTAAACGAGCGAGGTGAGGGGGCACGCTGCTTCCTCAAATAAAGGGGCATTCTCAGAAACTTTCCAATCTGAAAAAATCATGTAGTTGCCTCTACAGCCAGTGGTTTAAGAGTCGTTTTGATGTGATGTTTCGTAGCTTGTTTGACCATTGGAACAAGGCTTCGGGGCAACTATTCTCAGGGAATCCAGTTAACAGCTGGTAGTAAACCGATTCATTCAAGGTAATCATCTACACCCTCGAAACGTCGTACATGAGATATAAAATTCATTTCGCCATCGATGAGCCGGTTGTTCTTCCAAGTCGACCAACAAGCTGAAATGTGGAAGGAAATCTGCCTCGATGATTGGACTAAATTTAGCGGTGTGTACCTGTGTATTGCAGAACCGTTTGCTGCCGCGAATTCGCAGTTGGAGTTTTTGTATCCTTGACGAGCATTTGTGTGTGCAATGACGCAGATATCGGCGTCTGTATCGACAAGGAAATCTCAGAAGGAAGTCTCGTTTCGTCTCCGTACCGGTAATGAATAGATGGCGGAGCGAATAGGCCGAGTTAGATCTCGCGCTTGTTCTTCAGCCATTTCCCGCAAACTTCCATTCACCACGCTTACACTTCCTCATCTTGGAGACATAAACGTGATGATACCAGCAAGTGTTTGCTGCTGACTCGTTAAGAAACCGTGAGCGAGGTTGAAGTCAGGAACGGCTTCGTTGATAATTGTTGCATTGTTGAGGGCCGTGCAGAGAGTTAATCTTTTGATAAATGAACCGAAACTCGTCCTGCAAGCTTCGAGTGAGCTGCCCAAATTTCACCGCTGTTGCTGCGTCGAGACTCGCACTAGTTTGCAATTCGCTTATAATTCGAATAGGTCGTTTCGCGTCCACCATTGGCGAGTCCTTCTGTGTCGCGGGGTTGCTTGAACTGACTGTGGTAGACGTGGATCTGCAGCGTGTGCTGAACTGCATCGTTCATTTTTCCGCTCGCGAGATCACATAGTCGACACAAAAGTTGTTATGGCTTACAGCCGCCGATCTCTTCTCTTTCGAGCAGATATGAAATTTCATCCGAAGGGTCTGAATTTTGGTGTACCAGTATCCGTCCTTCTACTCTTATGTTGCCAATCTTGTGTCGGTGGCGTTTAATACCTCAAACTGAGACGGAAACCTCGGTGATTATTGTTTTGGGGGTGAGCTGTTTTTCAATCGGATTTGTATAGATGTCAGATTAGGTTATTGCCCTTTAGACGATACGTCAAAATTGTGTTCTGTCCTCATTTTGGCATCACCTTAAGGGTCTTGAGACAGACAGGATCGCACCCTTTTACTTTGTTTTTTTTTTTTATGTAGGGTTGACGTTTAGAGGAGTTTGAGCACTACTTCTTTCGTCTGGAAGAACATTTTTAAGGATTTCCTAAAGTATCTTCTACCGAACAGAAATTGTGTATTCAAGGGTTTGCCAAATTTTTTGAAATGGCTTCTCCGTTTTCTCAGGTGTATTGTGGAAAATTCAATTTTTGGGTCCTTGACTTCCTCTGATTGCTTCTCTTGCGGTCGTTGGAAACTACTTGATGCAGGAGTTAGTATACTTAGAGGTTTGAATTATGTGGCAAAGTCATTTTCTATGGCGCGTAAACCATCTGCCAACGACTCAATATCGTCCTAAGACATCAAATCCAGGAGTTCATTCATTTGCTTGCTTGCATGCTTAATCAAAGATCTTTTCCAAACAAAGCGTACTAACAAACTCAATTATTATTACAACCTGAGTGTTTGCACAGTTTCTGCTGAGTGTAACACCAAGAGCCTCACACAACGTGATAAAGCCTCTCCCGCTGATGTGATACCTTCAAGATAGTTAGAAGCATGTCTGCTCCAAAGCACGTAGTTTTCTCAAGTTTCACGAAAGAGGCATTTCAAGTACACTAAAAGTGTTTTCCGTAATGGAGAAGTTTCTGCCGATATGGAGGACTGCGACGTCATCGCTGGAACAGAAAGGAACACGGCAGGCAGACCTCCCCTGATAGGCCGGCGTATGCAAAGTGTGAACTGTTCATCGTCATCCATTCCGTTGTTCGTCATATATCATAATTTCGATGTAATGAATTGTTAAAGTTCTACAATTACTGGAAAATCACACGTCTTAGAATTTAATGGCTTTAATGGAGGCTGAAGGTATACGTTTCAAGAGCGAGCTGCCGGAGCAGCGGGAGGGATGATATATGAGAAAGTGGATCCGAAATGAGAAATTAGAGAGATGTTTCTGGTTCGGGGAATTAAATGCCAGGAATTTAGTTCTGGCAGCTAAGAAACATGAAAAGGAGTCTCGAGGCTCTTCCTTGAAGTAAAAAAGTCAGTCTGGCGTTATGTCGACTACATTCGGGGTACGTCCTCCCCTGGCATTTCCGCAGGTACAATGGGACATTTTCCATTTGCTCTGATTTAGATTAGAACGAATTCCATTGCTTAAAATTGAATCTCATGCGAACATTGAAGATCCTTTTCTTGAGTACATTCTCAGCATTCCGATGGCATTGAAAAAGGTCCTTCTTAATGCCTTCGTTGCTATGCTTGCCACGAAAATTGAAATTTCCACTTACCTCATCTTTAATATGTTGGGGTGTCCTGATTTCCGGCTTTTTCGATGGCAACCGCTGACGAAACTGCCGCGGTTGTGATAAAGTGGCTTTTCGGAAATATAAGGGAGCAACATTTTCCTCATAAGAAATTTGTTATGCTTAGCGCACCTGATGATATTCTTATGTTCGCGATAATTTAGCGTTAACAGAGAAAGAGAGCGCACCAAGGACTCGTCCTGGCTCGATACACGCTCCTGCGGTTGCCTTCTTGGTGAGAAGACCGTGATGCTATGTATTTTCTGTTAAAAGTTGCTTTATCGACTTCCTTATTAGGAGTTTTGTTAACTTAGGAAACGAACGTTTGCTCAACAGGTACAAGTTTATGAAATGCACATATGCCGTTCGGGGGTTGGGTTATTTTGGTGAAATATGAAAGCCTTTCCGAGGAGAAAGTTTGTTCTTGGGAAATATGGGAAAGTGTATTAAATAATTATAAGTTTTGTCGAAAGGGAATATTTGATGGCGTAATTTCCTAAGTTGATGATGTAATTTTTTAAAGGTGTCAAGAAGGATTTGTTCTCATGCCTGCATCTATCAACGAGAAAGTTTCGGAGTCAAGTTGGATGACTTTTTAGCCAAAATTAATGTAAACAAGTTCGTATTTCTGGTTGGGCATTAAGACGGTTGCAATATTTGCCATAAGAATACCGAATTTGCCTTTGAAAAGGAATAAATTGCTTTAAAGCAAGTTCCATGCTCAACTTTGTCTTCGCTTGACATTCTGGCTTTCGGGCCAAGTCTGTTCCTTTCAATTTCAGAGTTTCTTCAAGTTTATGTTTCTTAGCAAGTGCAAATACGAGAACAACTTCATCGTGTACCTTTTAAATTATGAAAGTCGCTCCAATCTTACGATATTAAGGGAAAACAGGTCACAGTTCATTTGTATATTTGAAAAAATTAGGAGGAAAGTTCATGAAGTTTATGGCGCCCAACGTGGGAGTATTCAGTTGATTAGAAGACAATTCTGCGGAAAAGATTAACTTCAGATGAAATTGAGAACTTCAGGCGCAAATTTGGGTAAGAAGATATTAACTGGTTTTCCTTAACCATCTGTCAAATGAAAGCAAATTGGTGATGGGTTAGATTCTGACAAGAAGATCGTAACAAATTTTGCATTTGATGAAAAGCGATACTAGGAAAGCAGAGGACTCCAGTGCCTAAAGAAAGCAGGAGGTTGAAAATGAAGCTCAGAAGTTTGGAATAAGATTGCTCTCCCAAGAAGAAAAAATACAGCAAACAAATATGGATAGGTGTCATCACCATTTTTAAGGCAAGTGACAATATTTTCGGGCCTTCCAACTTGCTGATCAAGCTTCCAAAGGTTGAGTTAGGCTTTGCTTGCCTAGAAAAATCAATTTGCATCAAGCGATTCGAGAAGGATGATCTCACGTTGGAACTATTAAGGGCGACAGACAAAAATTTTAGATAGATATTGCGATCGTCATAAATAGGAGAGTTGTGAGGGTCTAGAAATTTCAGAAATGGCAAGTGTCAGCATTGAAAGCTGTACTGATCTCTGGCAAATCACTGGAAGAAACTATCAGCCTATTCGTGGGGCTGATCTTGAAATTACTTGTCCCTAGCTTCAGTGAAGTTCTGGCTAGAAGAGGCCAAATTAACTATTCCGGAAGTGAGGACCCATGCGATTATGGCCACCACCTGAAAGACTGTCAAAGTGGAAGTTGGAGGACCTGTCATTACCTTGAAATCAGATATCAAATGCCAACCTTAACGTATCTTTAACCGCTAAATTGAGGCTGTCAAAAGATTAAAAACCAGCCATGGTAATTGCAAGAATGACACTGGAAAACTTGGAAATCCGAGAGACAGATAACTTGGTTTATCTCCTGATATTCCTCGAAAACCTCGACGTGGGATAACTCTTCACGAATTCGATTCTCTCGACATATCCAAGATGCCCCAAATTGGTTTTTGGGGATTTGTTGTTAACGGCTGGCGATTGCTGCGTATCTGTACGCTTAGACTACATGTCATATCAAAAAATTCAAATACGGTGAATGATATGATGACTGCGACCTTTGATATGTCCTATGATGCGGTTGGTGGCTAGTGGCATGCTCTTATCAGGTCCGCTTTCATGGATAGTAGGAAGGCTGGCTTGGCTCAGTTGACAGTATTTTGACCAAAAGTAGAGTGATATAAGCAAATTCTTTCGCCTTGAACATGCTTCCGCTCAAAACTTGGAATGCCTATGATGCAGGCTAGTATTATTGGCGCTGATTTCCAGTCAATCTATGCGTGCGACCTTCTAAAAAATCGAACTCTGTGATTGCAATCTGAGATCAGATGGAAGAGAGAAATTATCTGCTTCATGATAAGAGCTTGAAACCTTTTCATCATCATATATACCCCATTCCTTGCTATACCCTTCAAGACCGCTCTTTTCTTCTATGGCAAGTATTTCGTATTATCTTGAGAAGTTGCTCCAGAGAGACTAATGTGATGACTACCGCACTAATGTTATTCCGCCTTATTACACACCTCCAGGAAATAGTCTCGCTATATTTCTTGACATTGAGACCCTTCTTCTTGATGGCCTAGTACATCTTCTGCTTTGTTGAATTTTCAACTAGGTTCACGATTTGCTGGTAGATCTCCCTAAGGTCACATTGGAAGATATAATGAAAATTGGTCAGTTTCTTTATGATACTCTTCAGGAATACCTCTTCGAGTTGCAATATACGGATATTGTTATTGAACTAGGCGAATTTAGTTATTCTATTCTATTTTATTAATTTTGGAGTCCAAGTTATGCAATTACGTTGGAGTCACTAGAGAAGAGCTGTTGGTCGGAGGGTGTAGTAGAAATAGTCTGGTTTTCTTTATCATAAATCCTAAGGGGGAGTATCGTATATCTACCATGCCTGCTATTAGTGTCGGCTCCTCCGACAATAGGCTCAAGATTCTGAAGACATATTTTCACGGGAAACGAGCAAACAGTTCTTAACATGCGTCAAGGGTCCTTCGGTAAATCTGCCAGTAAGGAAGATGCATTGCTTACTAGATAAGATGTTTCCATTTCCAATCGGTTGACCATTATCCTTTTCGAAAATTCGCGAAAAGCCACGAGCCAATATGATCGGTGGTTTCTCCTAAACTTTTTTGACAATTTCAGGAATACAACAGGTCTAGCGGTTTTCCAGAATACTAGGAAGCTGGGAAGCTTTTCTGAAGACAACATTCATGAAGGTATTCATAAGAATTCTAGTGTCTTTGTTTCTGCCCGTTTTTATGTTCCTTTGCTGGTCACCTCCTTTACTTTCAGATATAAGGGCTCGTTCAGTAGATTGATATTGTGTTAAGGGAATTTGCACTGCGTCCTTATCTGTTAACTGTAGTACACCAAGCAAGCCTATAATCGTTAGAAATAGTAATATATTCCATACTTCCAATTATTTCAATTTGGCGTCTGATATTAAGTATTCTCCTAGGTGTCTCGACCTACTTTGCACAAGTGTTGGAGTTTCCGGCACACTCTGGACACAGCTTATAGGCAGTGCTCGTATATATCCCATGCTTCCCCAGGTGGTGAGGTTTAAATAGCATTCGTATCCTTCCGTAGGCACCCTGGACTACTCAAACGTTTCTCTTCTTTTTTAATGTCATAACCATAAACCCGTTTCCGATTCCACAGAAGTTTTCAAGCCTGTATAGGGCCCTTCTTGGCCAGTTCGTTCGCTGCCAAGCCAATGGCCTTCTCACTCAACATATCCTGGAGCGAGCGTATTCAGTCTTTTACGGCATTCCCATACTAGACGGTTTGACCTAAGTGCCTTGATCACCGCGTGGCTGTCGGTCAGAATAGCAGGTACTTTGGAGGTTAAAAGTGTGCTTACCCATTGATTCTAAGTACATTTCCCTTGGACCAATGATTCTGGCACACGCTCCTTCTGCTGTGAGGGATCTGTTAGTGTACCAACTTGTTGGTGTAAGCGGTATGTCATAGCCACGCTCTCCCAGTTTGCCCTGTTACTCCAACATGTTTCAAACTTCTTATCGAAGTGAAACCTCGTTGTCATGTTATCTAATGGTATCAATATTTCGGGTTATCGCCTAGAAAGAATATCAATCTTCCCTCGACTTTAGCAGCTCCCCGCGTCACTGATACTCCTGGCTATCTTGAAGATCGCCCTCCTTGCCTGCAATTGTACCTCTGATTAATCCCAGAAGGACCACCAGGGATGTCCTCCCTTGCCCCACTGATACACACACAAGCCAGTCTTTGTGTTTGATAATTCCCTAGCTTGTGTGCTGAGTTCAGCTCTTTCTGCCCAGATTACAGACCCGTAGGTAATCATAGGCCTTACTATTGCAGTGTATATCCAAAGTAGTGTCCTTGGGGTGTAACCGCATTTTGCTGCGATTCGCACTTGTGCGCGTGTGATACGCAAGTTGTTCGCTCCGTCACAACGACGGGTTTCAACGAGGAGCTAGACGCACAGCTCCCTTAACTCGGCTGCGCAAGTCAAAGCGGCCGCGTCGCGCGGCTCTTGTCCTGGTCGCGTTTTTTGCTGGACAGAGGAGTTTAGCCGAGCCAAGGGGATACGTTTGGTCGTGGCCCCGACGTTGAGGCCTCACTCGTAGACTTCATAATTAGGACGTACGTACAGGATTCGAGATCCCTGAGCACGTCAGTCACGGTTTTTGCGTGGTTGGCGACTTCAGTTTTGGCATTGCGTCCCTGAGCAGACGCAACAGGTCGGTAGTGTTGAGTCCCGATCTAATGTCGAGAACAGGGTCGCTGGGGAATCTCAGATTCTCTCCGTATACCAGCTCCGAGGGAGTTGCTGCAAACTCTTCGCGATTGGCTGTTCGAAGGCCAAGAAGAACGAGTGGTAGGACCTTCGAGCATCCCATTGGATTAAACTCAAATGCCTTTGGCGAGGGGACGCTTGGTCGGGCCCTTGCTTCAAAGCAAAAGTATGTGCTGTGGTCCATCAATAATGTGAGCGGCCTGTCTTCAAACGAATACCGGAACTATTTAATTGGCAGGTCCGCGGCGAGCAACGCCCCACGACACGCAAGTTGTTCGCTCCTCCACACTTCCACGCGATGAGCCGCGTTGGCCATCTGATTCTTGACTTATTGTGCCATGGGATTTGTCACTCATTTAATGTGCGATGTCGTTGTTCACAAGCAACCCCCCTTACACCTCTATATGGTTTTACGTTCCAAAGCAAGGAGTGCAAAGAGGATCGCTCTTGCGAACACCATCCCAGTCGTTTGTAAAGTAGTGCGATGTCGGGGTGATACGATTTTCTAATACCAGTTTAATACACACCACCCGACCAGGCTCTTTTAGAAGCTGGCTCCTGACGCACCCCAAAACTGCCACCTTGGCAGGGCAAGGCTGACATGATCCCATCAACGTCTACAGTGAGTTTTCGGCAGGTTCGATGACTCTCCCAAAGCGATCAGGCTTTTAATATGATCAATGTGTTACTCATTGTACGATGGCGAGCAGCTGAAGAGGTGTTGAAAAAACACTTTACCAGGTTTCTTAAACGTATCACATCTGGTGAAGTTCTGCCTTTTTTAGATGATATGGCTAGTCACTGTAACATGCGGACGGACTGCACATACAGTTACTGCAGATTTGCTGCTCACTTCATAAGGAAATCTCGGGAATTTGAGACCTTTTGCAGAGAGTGGAGCAAGGGGATGGTCGTGGAGATACCAAACATTGGGCCCCGTTTTGAGTGTGACAATTGAAGAGGTATTTGCGTGTTTCCTGCCGTCGAAAATATAACAATTGAAATAATCCTTCCAGTCATTAAAGAAAATCTGGGAAGCTTGATAGACCGAGAATAGGCTGGTTTCCGTTTCGGATCCTCCTGCATTGACCACATTAAACAGCCTACGGAGTTAGCATCTTGGCGTCACCTGCTCTTCATCGATTTCGCGAAAGCTTTGGACAGTGTCAGCAGGGTCTGGTGTGATCTATGTAGGAGGGGTATTTCGGAGAAATTAATAGCTATTATCAGAGGGACATATAATGGTGCCAAACGTCACTGCTGCACCGAAGTAAAATGCCAGGAAAATTTGGGGTCTAAAGCGGAGTTCGCCAGGGTTGCATCTTGTGATCGATATTATTTTTTCTTATTATCGGTGATGGTCTTCATGCTACCTTGTCCCGAGGACGTGGAGGAGTTTAATGGACGATGACATCTCTCCTTAAATATCTCAACTACGCTAATTACATTTATTTGCTCTCTCCGGGGGTCAAATGGCCAAATGGCGCCAGGGCTGGGAAGAAAGACAAATAGACTTGGACTGAAGGTACAAACAAAACCAAGGTCCTCAGTCCCACGGGTCATCGCACTCTCCCTATCTACATTAATGGGCAGATCAATGCGTATCTTTAGGATTCGTCGCTTCTATCGACGGTGGCAGCGGACTGGGTGTTGTCCGATGCATTAACGGCGGTAGATCCGGTTTCGCTGTCTTGTCTAAAACACCAACATCAAATTGAGACTATTCAATGCTAGTATTCTTTGGTATATGTGAGTAGTACATTGAAAGGGATCCCCATTGTCAGTCTCTGCCGAATCATCGGAGTACGCTTGCCCGATAATATTTGAAACAAAGAACTTGGTCGACGCACAGGCATATTACGCGATGTGATCGAAAGGCGCAGTGGCGTGAAATAGGTGGCTCATTAGGAGGGGCGACAATTATAGTGGAACTCACTCGGCTCAGAGTGCCGATGAGTGGGTCTACTTAAGATTACATGGCCTACAGCAGTAGAGAAGTAGTGAGGGCAGGAAGTCGTGGCGAGCGGAAGCGCATTTCAGCGGTCTTAGATTCCTTCACAAGGAATTTTGTTTGCTGAAATGAGCTGGAATTCCTTCATTCAGCGATTTCTTTTTCCAAAGCAAAATTAACGCTGGTTAGATTGCCGGCAAAAAAGGGCCACCATTGTGGAGCCCACATTAGGAAAATTTGTCATTACTCTTCTTTGACTTTGACAGTGTATGCCCTTCTAAAGGCGGGTGTGGAAATTCACGGCCAGCAGAGTTACCTGACGTCTGCCTATGGATGGGCAAAGAGGTGGCCGTACCATCTGCCAGTTTTCTAAGCGTCAATAGTACCTAGTCTGTGCGCCCCTATAGTTAAGGTTCTGTTTTCTTCGGATCCTTAGCTTCATTTGTTTTCGAATAAGTTTAAAATTACTCCAAGGGTTAGAACGGAGTTACATTCCGTAGACACTTTCACTGATTGTAATGCGGGCTCAAACCCTCTTAAATGCTTAATAAAATCAGGAATCGATTTAGTTTTTTATACGTTATTGGAAATTATGGATAAAATCTGCAGATTCAATTTTTATCTAAATCCTTTGCATATCTAATCCATTATAACTAGGCTATTTGTTCAAAACGATACCCCATTTAAGACGTTGATTCCTCACTACAATCGCCTAATATTATCATTTCATTTCAAAGCAGGTCCTTACCTTATATCTAATTTATTCTATTACCGCCATTTTAACTGAAATTATTGAACTAGAAATTCCCGCACGTTCCATTCCTTCCTCCAACTAGACAGACGATACGACATTTCCAGGAAATTGAAGTACAACCATTAAACTATCAAGAATCATCCCTTCGCAAAATCCACAACTATTACTTTAAATCGATAGGACAATGGTATCCTTACAATCCATTTTCTATTATACTGCGACACTTCATGCGGTTTTCTTGACTTTAACCAGCATGTATCCTATCTAAAGCTTATAAATGGTGAAGCCAGGATTTATCTATAGCTTCAGCCACCAGCACGACAGCCGCTTCTATTACCAACTCATACCGAAAAGTACACATAGAGATAGTGGGGAAAGCATCCTCCAAATGGCAGAACAATACGCGTCATGGCGAGGAGAACAGTAAAAACAAGGAATTTGATTTCCGATAGCGAAATTCATCCATTCGTCCTTATTCCTTTGTGCTGCAGGGTGCTGTCGCTTCCTTACCGCGCGCAATGTGTGTTTGTATGTTTTTGCAATGTGGCTGATAGACTGGCTTTTACTTATGGCACCCGCAGCTTATCTGAGAATCACCAAACCGCCAGAAACAGCAATTGCTTTCCTTTGAAATCGTGAACAGAATCCTAATTTAACATTTGCGCTCCTTCCGTTAGAGGATGTTGGGGTAGGAATGTTGCTGTAGAAATTTAAGTTGATTTCTAGTCTTGTTAGTCGGTGACTGTCTGGGATTTAAGGGAAGCGCATGCATGTGACAATGTTCTGCGTTTCCTATACGGAAAGGACGACAGGATGAGAAAATAGTGGTGGGAACTGAAGGGAGAGTTATAGTTGACAGTTTTACAAGCTTAAGCTGTTTGTTTTGGGAGGACAACCTACTAATATTTCTCAAGATAGATCCGGGTTCGAGATTGTGAATCGATTGTTGTAGAAGATAAAACGAGGACGAAACCAGATCGATCATGAACAAAGCTGTTTAGCAAATCGAAGGATACATTACCCACCTTAACCAAGAAAATAATGCAGAAGGCTCTATACCCACCTCAAAGATACCATGGTTAACTCTTAAGGTTGCTTCTGACAAGAGTCATTGGTTTATAGATAAAATCCACTCAAATACTCTGTTTGTATATTTCAGAGTCCTTTTCATCCCTGCCTACTCGCAAAAGCTGAATGTTACGATATCGTAGCACTAAGCCTCTGCCATTGCTATGTCGACATCGTAGCCATCATGAGTAACGTACACGATGAGCTCGTTGTAAGGAAATCTTCCTTGAAATACTCACTACACTGGAATATCTGAAATGTCAACTGAAATCTCTTACGAGAAGATTGCCAACATTGGACCTTCTTTGTATGGAAAGCATCCTAGATAGCTATGTGGAAATATTGTGTCATGTGGATGGGAATAGAAAAGATTCACGGCAAACGTATCCACTAGCGGTAGTGGATTCATGGTTTAAAGGCTAGGACAGGAATATTGTGAAGAATCCTTTGACTATCTTAGATTCTATGCTACTTTCAATTCACAGGAAGATAAATAAATGTGACATTATGCCAACGTGTGGTGATATCCTTGCATCCTTTGCTAATCGTATGTGATGACATAATTTTCAACGAACGCTTAGGGTTTGAGGTGTGTGTTTTGAAGGGATAAAGAAAGCCAGGAGTTTGTTTGAGTGCATGGGAGTATCTAGAGTTACCGTTTATGTGATGGAACTGGCTAGAGGGTGTGTTTTCCTCAATTGGAAACTTGCTAGTTCGGCGCAATCACAAACAGAGGAGAGTGTTAAAGCGGGTTTAGCGATACGATATGTCTGTCGCATCTTTCACATCATCCCCTGAAATAATGAAGTGTCGACTAATGAAATTTGGTCCCCCCCCCATTCCAAAATTCCCTTTGAGCAAGGATTCCCAGGAGCAAGTGTATGTATTCCGTTTAAGTGGGAGCACAAATAATAAGACTAATTTCGTTTTGCATCTCATCTAGGAGAGTTGAGTGATTGATTTTAGTCTCTACCTTTCCTCACCGCTTTTTCCTTCTTTCCTGAGAATTGGTAACACAAATTTCTGTGTCCTTTGAATTTTATTTCGCATGGCTTCATCGACACTTCCTTCCTCCTTCCAGCTGAATGTTCTCAACCGTATATACTGCAAACATTATCTGGCGGTCCTTCTAAGACGTCTGTTTGTCACTTGAGAAAATTGCTCTCAAAATATAGAACATTGAATAGACTTTGCTATTTACGAAGGAAAAGATGCTCCACATCTCTAAGACATGCACTAAGTGGTTGGTCTAGAAGGAAAGATTCACATATTGCACGGTTGTTAGTTATTGAAAAGTTATGTTCGTTGTACTTTATGGACTTTACGAGTATATTCACAGCTTTCCAGATATTCCTGGCATGTCTTTGTCTACCGCAATGTTGCTTTGTATGAGAAGTCTTTTACGTTTTTGGACAGGTGGCAAAAATTAATGGGACCTTCATCATAGTCGAAATGTGGAGTATTTTGATAGCCAATATTCTAAGGTTGAGTAAAGATTTAAGACCAATTTTTTGTTTTTGGCTTAAGTTTGTTTTAAAATGTAAATACAGTGTTTCGGGAATCAGCTATTTGCTTCTTGAATGTATCTCTTTCTTCTTCAATAAAACGACGTTAGTCGAAAAAAATTGGAGTCAAATTATCTATTTTGGGCTAAAATTTGACATTCAGATATCATATTTCGGGAACCAGCTGATCCCTGTTACAGGGCATCTTCTTATTTAGAAGAAAAAGCGAGTAGCTGTCTCCCCAATTGCAGCACTAAATTTTAGCAAAAATTGTATCAAAAAAGAAATGCACTTAGAAGACTGAAAACTGGTTCCCGAAATACACTACTATTTTTTAAATCAGCTTCAGCCAAAAAGCGAAAATTTGTCCGTCAATTTTCATTTGATGTTCATAGTAATTTTGTCCAAATGATAAATTCTGCAACGAACTCTATTTAAAAGGGTATTTGAACTGACTCTATAGCCCTGGCACCTTTAAAAGCACAAACAAGAGTGCTCCGAGGTGCTTTAAACTCTCCTCGCTTCCTTGATAGTTCGCCGGGAGATAGATCAAGGTTTCTTTTTTCTTACAAACGGGGTTCGTAACCGCGCCTTCCTTACTTCTTCTACATTTCGTAGTTTATCCTGGATTGCTACAATCATGGAGTTGATCGTATCCCAATCCTCCTGACAAGCTACCACTCCCCGGACAAAGTTTTTCGGTGGTAGCAATTCACCTGGGGCTTCTTCTAGATTCCGTCTTTCTTCCACGAACCTGGGACATTGGAAGAATACGTGTACTGGGTCCTCTGGGACCACGTCGCAGTTTGGACAATCGAATTAAATGCCTAATTTAAACCTACCCAGGTATTGACGATATCCTCCATGTTTGGTGAGAAACTGAGTGAGATTATAATTGATCGTCCCATGCTTTCTCTCCAGCTGATTAATCTGTAAGCTCAACGGCCCCTTTTCTGACTGGTCCCATCGCTGTTGCCATCTGCCTATGGATCTCCCCCTTTCGACTTTTTTCACTTGCGATAAAGAAGAGATGGGCCAGATTTTATATGTGTTCATCATTTTATCTGCCAGGATGTCAATCGGCATCAATCCCGTAATGGCGAACGCTGCATCGTCTGAGAAAATCCTCAAGGCAAAAGTCAGGAGGAACACTGAGAGGTGCGGTTCGCCATTAGGTTCGCGCTCTTCTCGTTGGAATAAAAATAGAACAAGGCCGGTGAAGGGGCCGGGTGGCAGGGAGTTAGTTCAAGGCTAACAGTTCCCTTCTTCCGGACAAATAGCTATCACAGGAGTGGTATCTGTATGCAAATAATCCCGGAACGCATCAAAGAATATCTTGAAAGCTTCATTCACAGGGAGAAGGTTGATTTCTGCCCTCTACGGATCATTTTCGAACGCACGGATCTTAGACTTTCGTTTCACCTATTCTTCATTGATTTCGAGGAAGCTTTTGATAGCGCGAACAGAGAATGTATCTGGTATGCCCTGCCTAGGAGGGGCATTCCGGACAAATAGCTATCACTAAAGCGACATATGATGGTGCAAAATATCAGGTGCTGCACCGATGTATAATCTCAGAGTATTTTGAGCTCGAAAACGGAGCCCGTCAGGGTTGCGTCCTGTCGCTGGCTTGGCCAAATGGGTCTGGATTCGGGAAGAGGGGTAAGTTAAATTGGACTGAAGATAAACACCAACAAAATTAAGTTTCTCCGTTTGATTTGTCCCCGCACCCTACCTATCAGCATTAATGGGAAGAGCATCAAAGGCATCGATTAATTTGTATATCTAGGAATCGTAGCTTTTTCCGCTGGTGACAGCAAACAGGATGTTGCCCGACGCATTAACAGCGCTAGATCTGTTTGCACTGTATTGTCTAAAATCTGCAAATGCAGTTATCTCTACAGCAGGCCCAACTTGAGACTGTTCTGTGTTAGTGTTCTTTCTATGTTGGTATATGGGAGTAGCATATGGAAAGTGATCCCGACTGTCATTCGAAGGCTCTAATCCTTCGTGAACATTTGTTTGCGTCGTGTGATGGGGGCATGCTGGTCGCATGCTATTAGAGCTTGGTCGAGGCACAGCACTGGTACTCATCGGAAGGTGGAAGTGGCAGTGGATAAGTGGCAGGTAACGAGGGCGACATTTGCTGGCTGTGTCATACAGTGGAATCCATTCTCCTAGGATAGCCTTCGAGTTGGTTTCACCAAGGGCACTTGGCGAAGAAGAGAAGAGGAGGAGTGTGGGCCTCTTGGGAAATCGTGTGGGGAGCTGAAGCGCATTTTGGATAACCGCGAGCGATGGTGCATAGATGTGGTTGGCGCGCTAGACCCCACCGAAGGGTAAATGGCAACCATACCATATATGTATGGTACTTCTTTTGTAACGACGTTCTCCTCGGGCTTATCGCTCATCCCGTACAAAAAAATCACTAAATTTTCTTCGATACCCTTGCCAATTTGCAGAATTGAACGCATTCTCCATGTTCAGCATCAATACCGCAGCTTCTTTCAGCCTATGTGCATAATGCGATAGTGACCTGGATCCATCAAGTCGCAGTTTTCAGTTTTTTCCTTGGCCTTATTTCCAGAGGCATTTCAGAGATATTTTATGAATGCCCTGCCCAATGTCCGTTGCTTGAATTCCATTAGAGCTAGGCAGTGGGATATTGAGTGTCCAAGGGGCCCTCGCTTTTCTATGTAGCGGCTGCTTTGCAATGCGGTCAGTTTAACTTAATTTTTTTTAGCAGTTCTATATTTTTAAGGCCTTTCGCATGCGATCAACGACGTGTATTCGATTTCCTGATTCTTGACCTTGTTCGCTGACCTCATTCCAGTTCAGGATTGTACAGAATTTCTTTTAGTATTTCTGACTTGTGCTGATATCATCTCTGTCAATTTTACTAGACCGCGTCAACGCCCCTGAGGCTCTAAGAGTAGGCTCATTATGACTGGTATTTAGTGTATTCCTCCCAGTAACGATTACTGGCCTCTTGGAAATTGTCGACCATCTTTTGGATTTCTTAAGGTAAAATTTTGGTTGCTTTGTCCAGTTTTAGTCCTGGATCTTTTGGGTGTAGGCACTGGTGTGATATAGTCTGCAATCTGTACATTCGTTTCGATTGCTGTTGACTCATGGTTTGAAACTCATAGTTTTCAACTTGATGACTCTTCTGACTTCGTTGCCTCTACTTTCGCTAGTTCTCTTTATTTTTCTTGTATTTTGATTGCGTTCCAAGCTTGGGTTCATAAGTAAGTTTGGAAAAAGTATCTACCAAGGCATGCCATGATAAAATGATTAATTAGAATAGAAAGCGTTTGAAATTTGAAAGAGCTTGACTGTTGTAGGCAAGTACCTCCTTCTCTATGCATGGGCCTTGCTTGAGGTCCATTTCAGCACCTTTCGCGGTGTGAGGTGGGACGGTTTCCGATCTGTTACTTCGGTTATTTGATCAGTCACGTTTTACCTGTCCCTAAAACATGATCAGGAGACACATAAGTTATTCTGGCAGTAAAAACAGAGATCTCTTGGAGACCCGAGACAAATTCCACCTTTCCCTGCTGTAAAGCCGCAGGTGGCTTAAGTATGCTAACGCCTGAATAAAGGCTTATTTCGACAAGTGATTTCGTTCTGCAATTGAATACAAAGCAGAGCTTTGTGAATGATGAAGGCAAATTGGTCACTGATACATTGTCTCACGTCACCACCATCTCCAGTTCACAGTTTTCGATCGAGAGTCCACTACCTTAGCCCAAGCCGAAGACCGGAGCGCTTCAGCTTTAAAGACTCCTGCGACGTCTTTTTGGGCTGTAAACCGACACTGCGTTATTCCGATTTGGTTTGGGGTCTTTTCAGTACTTTTAAAGAAAAACAGTTTTCCAGTTTTCTACCATAGGCCAGTTCCGCTTGCCATTAAAAGATGACCAGTCATGTGGATAGGTACGATGATCCCCCCTTCAGCTTTGCCCAACATCCTTTTAATTTATTTAAAAATGGTTTCCAGCTGCCAAGTTAGTTACATTTTTCTAAAAGATTTTTCTATTTCTCGTTCATTTTCAGAATTTTTCGACCCTTTTATTTTTCTATCAAAATTCCCTCCATTTCCTTGAACCACACAAAAAGTACGAACCCTTTCCCAGCTTTGTTCATGCATGAACGATAATATTGACCAAAATCGACAAAAAGATGAAATTTTTGTTCAAGAATTGATATCAAGAGGAGCAACCAAAAAAGCTAAAATAACAGCTTCATCTACATATCCTTTCAAAGATCCTTCAACCAGGATAAGAGCTCTTTGAACTACAATATCAAGTGCTCGTAAACACAAAATATGGAATATCCACTGAAATTGAGCACATTTATTGTAAAAATATGAAAAATTCACGATGCATTGAATTCAGTGTGCTGCCATATGCCCTGCCAAATACTTTGTGCATTTCATCGTAGCCCCCTGGACCAGGATAATCATTCCATTTCGCTTTCCAACAGAAATGTTATGGGCAAACATGTAAAAAAATGCATTTCTCATCCTTTTCACCTCCATAAACTGCAATTTATATGCTTGCAATTCTTGCATACAAGCACATGCATATCGAAATTGTTTTTGAGCCGGGCAGGATGCAAAAGGGACATGATCCTTTCGACCAAGTGCATAACATTCCATTCACGTCCGAAGAAGCCTTAGAATCTCACAAATGTATACATAATATTCGATTCTTGCATGTTGATGATGATGATGATGGCAGAAAGGTTCCATCCTTGAGAATGGAACTCCATGTATGGCAGGATGTTTTTATTGTCTACTCAACGAGCGAAGGGGCATCGTTGAATGGTCCATAAAAAACTACAGATTACAAATGGCAGACAGAGTCGAGAATGGTATGTGAGAGTTTAATGGAAGGGAACCAATTGGAGTTGGAAACATATTTGATGGGAGAGACAAACAGCCTTCGACTATTGTTGTAAATCCTTTGAATCAAGTGCTGACAAAATCTGGGAGTATGCAAATGGACCGTATGAATTGACTTGAGTTGCCAGCTCTTAGAGAAGTATGGAGCCGTAGCCATCTGTTTTGAGTGCGAAATAATTGTCAAGTCCTCTCCTCAGAAGCTAAGAGTTTAGCCACATGCAACCAGCTTTCGGTATTAAAGCCATTTGCAAGGATACAAAGAGGCAACCTGTAAGTATCCTTTCCACACAACCCTAAGAGCCTCAAGGCTAATGTATCCCTTGAGTAACAATTAACACCAGAAATGCTCTTCCAATCTGAAAACATCTATAGGAAGAACATTATCCTGTTGCGAACCCATCCCCAAGGACATGGTATCCCTACTCCAACCCATCCAAGATGTTGCCAATTCCGACATGTGGCGTAACTATCTTTCTCTCGTTCCAAGCAAGACAATTCTTTTCCCCCTCAGAGGCTAATAGTCCTGTCAGACACTAAAATTTTATCGCATTTAAAACTTATGAGCCAACCCAGCCACGCCATATTCCATCTGCCACGATCCTTTGGCAGCATAAACTGCACAAAGGCATCTTACAAAATATATCCGTGCCGGCTATATAGTTTGATTTCGAAACTTGCAAATGGCGCAAATACTTTTGTATGGGTATGTAACTATGTATGTGTTTATGGCTTGAAGGAAACCAATAGACCATAGTAAACGACTGTTGAACAAGCGAACGAAACGAAATACGACATGTAACAGAGGAAAAAAGGACACTGAGAATAATCGATTTCTGATAGAGTCACAAATTATGCATCTCTCCCAGTGTCCTGTTGTAAATGTCAGGAATGTGTGGGCCAACCATTACAGTAAGAAGCAATTGCGGAGGAGTCGGAGGAGACTAAGAATATTTCCTGTCTTTTCCCGGAAGTTTTATCCAGTCGCTCTTGCTGTTGCCGTTTTTTGGTCCTCCAGCAGTTTGAAACTACACCACATCGAAGCTGCTCGATGGTGATCCTTTTTCATTGGTATTTCTTTCTCCAGGAATGGAAGATGTTTCGGATAATATACGGAGAGTGTATGACACGATTTAATTTACTACTGTTGCAAGACCTTGTGTGATTTATGATCCTTTAAGATAATAGTTCAGCGTGGGTTGCTCAAGTATTTTATCGTTTGAAAACTATTTTCCTGACTCAGAATGCCAATAGACTGAACGACGGTCAGGAATGTGAAGTGGCCATGGATGTCAATGTGGTCCTTTGGAAAAATTGCATTATAAAACGTAAAGTGTGAAGGCGTAGGTTAAAGCTTGATGGGGACTCTTAGTAGTTCCGAGATGTAATTTTTAAAACTCTATAGTTGTCGTCGATGGTGGGATGGTCGAATCGGTTGAGCGTCAGTTTCTCGATCTCGTTGTTCTGGTTCGCCATGGATGCTTGGGTTCGACTTTGAGTTGTTCTGCTGCTGAAGCCATATCATTTGCACGACATTAGGTGTGATGATAACGAAACTGAAGTGTGGCTCGTTTGAAAATCAAATAGAAAAAAATGGGGTCTAGTCGGGGCTCTACCACGATGGATTATTTTAAGCAGTTAAAAGGCAAAGCGTAAATTTAAGATGGTTTAAATTTTTCGCACCGAGGTTCGGTATGAAGTAGGTTTCCTATCCCACCAGCTGGGGTCGTTCCATTTTCAGAGCCTTGATATCTTAGAGCAATATTCTATCAAAAAGGAAAGCTGGTATAATGTCGGAGTTGACTCAATTGGGGAATATTATCAGGGGCAGAAATTCCTTTTCGGCCATTTTTTTCGCTTATCCTCTATCCTGATACAAAATTGACCTAGTGCTCAGATTTCAGGGTTTTCGCAAGCGGGGATTGATGGTTCAACCAAATAAATGTACAGTATACAAACGTTTCTCCATTTAGATTTTCCCAAAGTTTCCAGACTCATTCCTTCCTCCATGAATCCAGGACAATGGAGAAAAACATGCTTCAGCCTTTGCGGGATATTGTAACAGTTGGGAAAGTTTTGTAAACAAGATTAATCCTCTGCAGCTTGGCGCAGTATGTGAGTCTTCTTCATCTGAATTCCGGAGCTGCTAAGTATTATGAGTAGATTTCATCCTTAACAGTCACCAGCACGACACAGATTGTGTCTATCCAGGGACTGCAAAGAGCTGAGCCCTGGCTTATCAGTCCGTAAGCCTGGGAATTCCCCTCTATGTTCCTGACCGAAAACCCGCGTCCGAAAAAATTCGGGCATCGACTACAGAGATCATTGATCCGTCGGTGAAGAATACTGTGTCATAACCTTGCAATGCGCCACCGGTCTTCCATTCTATACTGGTTGAAAAGTCCATAGCAACCTTGCTCGTGAAGTTTGGCTTGCGTGTTTCGTAGTCTATGGACGATGCCCAGAACCCCCGAAATACTTCGTCTCGGATGTTACTATGACCGTAGGCCCTCGTTGTCCAGCAACCGAGCTCACGCCGTCTGACAGCCTTGGAAGCTACCACGTATTTAATGTGGAGGTCTAGGGGGAGGAGGTCTTTTTTTGGGGTAAGGTAGGTAAATGCATTTAGGCAGTGAGTGTTGGATTCCTGCAACGGCACGCCATCAGACTACTACCTCCTCACCGTCAGAGAGTTAGCATGGAACCATTTGTCAACTTATTTTGGGCTAGCGCCCAAGCTGTCCCACCTTGGGAGCCATTAAATCAAGGAATTGCCAATGAGCCGTGCAGTCCATCTGCCTCTTGCCTCGTTTTGCCTGGAGAGTTGCCACTCATTTAGTGTACGTTGTCGTTCTTTACGAGCACTTCCCTTGACTCTTATCCGCTGTGCTTGTATATGCTTATACGCTCCTTAGCAACAAGGGCAACGGAATTACTCCCGCGATCATCATCACGGCCGGTTCTGAGACAGTGCGGTAGGTAGACGTCACCCGAAAAGCTCCCCGTCCCTGTACTTAAGCAAGCTGCTTACGATGTACCTCTTCTGCGCCATAGAGCAGAGTATACTGCGTTGAAAGACGTCACCTGCTAGACATGTGTTAGGACCTCCAATCTTCGTCATTAGCCGAAGCTGCACCTGCAGCCTTGTCCGTTGCTGCTTTGATTTGTACGAAGAACTTCATCTTTGAGTCGAGTGTCAGTCCAAGGTACTTAACAGTTAGTTTTGCATCGATTATCGACTCACCGATCGACATGAGTCGTAGGGTCGGGATTCTTTCTCTTTTTAGTCAGGATGATTATGTTACTCCAGTTTTTTTCCAGTGCAAGACTGAAACTGTGAGCAGTCATCCATTCCCTTATCCGTCCCGTCAACGTACCAAGTCTGCTTTGCGCCTGTTCGACCGTGCGTCCGACAACCAAAGTTGCGACGTCATCTGCATAACCGCCCAGGTGCGACTCTTCTGGCATGTCTCGCATTAACACACTATCGGAAGAAACGTTAAGAGGTCCGGCCCTAAGATGGATTCTTGCGCTATTTCCGATGTGAATTTCATCCTCCTCTAACCCTCTAGCGTCTCATAGAGCAGAGAGTGGTTTCTCAGGAATTCGAGGTTTGGCCGAGAAGTAGGTTTGGTCGATGTTGAAACACCAGTTTGTATATCTCTGCTGGTATACCATCGGTTCCTGGCGACTTCTTGGTTTTCATAGAGTGGGCAGTGCTCGGCGCCTGTCACGCCGCTCTCATAAACTCGTTCTGGATGCGCAGGGAATAGTACCCGTACAGTACGACCCATCTGCTCGGCCTTAAGTAAACAGGGTTTCCAGAGAGCCCAGATTTTTGGGTTATCAAGGGTCTTCATTCGTCACGTGGATTAGATCCTGCCAGCAGGGAGGTTTCCTTCCTTGTATTGCACTGCTGAGCCTCCATTTAGATGGCCCGTATTCTGTCATTGTGGTACATGCCTCCTGCCAGTCTTTTAAACGTTGTGCCATGCGGCGGAGTTTGTAACACTCCTTCTGGAGCATGCATTTCACGTTTCAGCCACAGCAAGAGCGCAGAAGTGTCGCACACCGAGGGGTTGTATCAATCACTTCGAATTCGCTGTATTGATGGTCGCTTTTTGAGGAGTCTTTCAGAACTCGCCACTACCTGTCCAGCAGCGACATCCCTGATTTCGACGCAAAGGTTACGTCGGGAATGCTTCCCTTGCAGCCTGGGTGCGTTGGGGTGAAATTTAAAATTACGAGTCCTTCGAGAATTCTTTTTCCTGTGGAGTTGGGGTGAAAGGCGTTGAAAGTCCGGCATCGTCTCATTCGATGTTAGAAAGGCACTAAACACCAAACCCAGACAAAGTCCTACTCTCGGTTGTCGGCCATTGTGCTAAGGTTAGTCCCGTCTCGAACCTAGATAGTATATATTGTGGTTTCATGTGATATATCGGGGTGTCATGAGGTTGGCTCTTTGTTTCGGTACTGTTCACCGATGAGTACTAAAATCAGCTTCTATTTCCGCAGTGAGCTTCGTCAGCAACTCATTAGTGGGTGCACTCTAGTGCATATTGATCTGTAGAATGTGGATCATGTTAACCACGTCCTAGCTCTCTCCAGTTCTGCTCTGAAGATTAGGCACTACCCCGTGCCCGCAATGTGCGCAATGCTATCATCAGACGTGCCAAGGTCCCTATATAGAACAGAACTCTCCCTTTTGTTGCAACTATTCGCTTTATGACCAACCTAGCCTCAATTGTGGCATGCCGCTTTCCGCTCAGCTACCCGGCAGGTTGCAGACGTGTGTCCATAATCTAAACATCTGTAATATTTAGCGGAGGAAGCCGGAATTCCTATCCTACCTACTACCTTAACTTAGCTTAATAAGCAGTACCTGCGGTTAGTTCTCTTTCACCTCCCCACTTTTTCATCTAATTTTAGGTAGAGTTTTTCCTGCCAAAGCGTTGTTACCTTTGGCCACTCTTTGCCTCTCTTCTTTTGAGTACTGGATACTACTTGGGTAGAATTTCCTTTAGATGAGTTTTGTTTCTCATTTTTTCCGCAATTTACTCGTGATCGCCTCGGGGGAAAAGCGCCTATTCCAGTTCCTTGGCAAGGAGTTGCCAACGGCTCCGGGGATTCCGAGCGTATCCCGAAGTGAAGTATTGATCGTTAGTAATTCGTTCTTCACCGAGAAAATTTCTCAAGGATACTACCTAGGTTGAAGTTATAACGTCAGTTAAGGGGGTCACAACTACTTGCTCGGACACCCCGTGAATACCATTCCCTGTAATGTGAGCGACCCCTGAGGGCCTGGTAAGCGTATAGAAATGGATGTAGGGGATTAAGCATTAGAGCGTCAGTCCTATAGTTATCTATAACCTTATCCATCGTATTGAGTAGAATCAGGCAAATTGGTTTGAAAGGTTTAGGTTGAAAAGGATCATTTTTGTATATTTTCGGAATGGAGATCGCGTCCATGCCCTTGGTATATATCCTAAGACTATGCTGCCCTTTACCATCTTTAGGAGAGATCCTAAGATGGTTTCTAGGCTCCATTGAAGTGGTTGTGGGAAAATCAATCAGTTCAAACTGTTCATCTGACTCTATTTTCCGAGCATACCTCTTTTGCTGGTTCCCAAGTCTCCTGCTTTCCTCCTCTGTCTATTTTTGAGGTGTCAGGTAGCATGCTGTTGCCGTTCACCGTGGGGTAGGATTCTTGGAAATGAGTTTTGAAAAGTAGGTATACCCTGTCCTCCGCATTCTCGGTGAATGTTCCTTCTTTCTTCCTTAGACAAACAGAAAATACTGCCCGGTCTTTGGCTATAGCTTTTTATGGCCTGGATACTTTGTTTCTCTGCCAGTCGCGGTTTATTTCGCCCGGTTGACGAATTTTCGGAACTCTGTTCTCATTTTGCCTAGGTTCCTGTTCCACTATGATAACTTGACTGTTTTAGCCGGATGGCTGGCCTCAAATGCATTGATGAGGACTCTGTTGAGGTGCTCTACTTCTGTTTTCATTTCGCTATCGATGTCACCGCTCATCTTTAGATGAGTCACATTATCACTCAGGTATCTTGTCTAGGAGTCCCAGTCCATTCTCTTGGGATTCCCTATAATTCTGTCAATTTCCGAGTTGTTCTCAATGTCGAATCTGATTATTTTGTGATCCGATATAGAAAGCTCCATCCTCCAGTTCTTGACGAAGCCATCAAAGTGTTCCCTAGAGTTATGTTCAATTTGTCTTGCCTAGTGCTGTGATCCGATATAGAAAGCTCCATCCTCCAGTTCTTGACGAAGCCATCAAAGTGTTCCCTAGAGTTATGTTCAATTTGTCTTGCCTAGTGCTGGTTAAAAATGTCGGCGGGTTTCCTACGTTATGTATTTCTAGTTTATTGCTAAGGATGAATTCAAGAAGGTACTTATCTCTTCGATTGGTCTCGGTGCATCTCTGGACTTCAAGGTGGGCGTTGGCATTGCAGGCGAGGAGAAGTGATTGCCTTTTCCTGCTTCCTGCTTACAGACCGCGAGTCTGTCTCTGGTACACCCAGGGTTCCCATGTTATCCTTGGAATTTGCCGTTGTCTATATTGCAGATGCAACTTTTCCATGGTAGAGGTTTATTTGGCATATGTTGGTGCTGGCCGTTGGCTCCATTAGTGCTTGGAGCTTTTTCTTCCGTTTCGCAGCAAACCCTCTTCCCCGCTCGGTCCTGCCCTTTCAGCTTTTATGGCCTCGACGATTCCTTCGGGGATCTCGCTGTGTCCTTCGGAGTATTTTTCCTTGGTCTCTCCTTTTAGACGTGTACTAGTATGCTCCTAAATCTGTAATTCATGAGACACTATGGGCGTTTACTTGCTTCCAAAGATGGGTCCTCTACCCCGATTGTGAGAAATTTACTTGTGCCCTACTCTTTGCTTTTAAAAATTCTTCATAATCGCGCGCGTGGAGATCTATTTTTTGAGTGATGAGGAGACGCAGGAGCTTCCCCGTCTCAGTCGCTACTGCTTTGGGAAGGTAGACTGTCACCATGTGTACCCCTGGTGGATCATCTCCAGCGCATATCGACAGTTCTGTTCCTTTCTAGACTGGCAATTTAGGGACTATTGACCGTGTCCTCCGCCGCGCAGTCTACCCGCATAAGACCTGGTCGAAAGTGTATACCGGTGAACAAGAGTTCCTTACTCTATCCTTCATGCATCTCCATGACGATGAGGTCCACAAAGATTTCCTGTTCCTCACGAGTGAGTTTTTTTTTCAGGAAGTACTCATCGCATTAGGATAGCTAACAGTGGGCCTTCTGGCTCTTACCTTCGCCCCTGCCCTCCCTGTTATTTCTCCCTTTTCGGGCTCGGGTTTGCGTTTCTTGGTAGCATTCCCTTCTTCACCTTCTTTGCTCTCAGCTCCCTTGGCTCCGATGTTGAATACTTAAGCTTGTCCTTACCATTTAGTTTATAGCCGTATGGTAGGGTGTTTGTTTATTTTTTTCAGGTTAGGAATTCGGGGATGCATCTTTTATTTCTCAGCATCCAAATGCCCTAAATTTAATTCTTTTAAAATAAGATACATTTCTGGCTTGTCAATGTTACAGCAGTAGAAAGAGGGGATTATCTTGTCTCTTTCAATTGGAGGTGATAATAACATACCATGTCTTTTATTTCTTTGACAATCTATCCATCTTTTGTAGATTTTCTCAATTCCTCTTAACTCTTTCA
This sequence comes from Hermetia illucens, assembly GCF_905115235.1. Lineage (NCBI taxonomy): Eukaryota > Metazoa > Arthropoda > Insecta > Diptera > Stratiomyidae > Hermetia > Hermetia illucens. Next base: position 7,806,775 of record NC_051854.1, on the reverse strand, counting down.
CAGAACTTCCTATTTTACATCCATCGCTAATGCGTTACTTCATCCAGATAACCATTTTGCTCCCTGGGAGACAATAAAATGAGAGTAACGATGCGTGAAACTGTCATAGGATGGCAATAAAGACATGGACGACATGAGTTCACATAAAAAATTCTGGAAATGGATACCAGCTAGGAAATGGAATGGGAAATTCTTAGAAATTTAATTTATGCAGAAGCATGTCCTGAATTTTATTGTATTTTACAGAGAGTTAGATTGCTGTCGTCCATGTAGAGCCAAACATTAGGAAAGGATCGATCGTAGCCACATGAGGCCTAAATTTTGGACAGCATTTCCGTGAAAGTATTCAACCCCTGCAGGAAGTGCTTTCGTCAGTAAATACATTCAAATGGTCAGTTGGATATTCCAATCAATATCCTGGTCTATTTTCATCTTTGAGGAATTCCTGTCCCTTGCAGGCCTCGAACTATGCTCACTTATAATCTCCTGCTCTGATCAAAATTCTGGTCTTGTCCATGTATTCCCGGGGGAGCCCCAGTACCGCTGTCAGCCCAGTTGTCCTTTAATTAAAGGTAAATGTCGTTCGGATGTCCAATTCTCTGATCCAATTTACTAACATCAGATTCGACGAAGCACAATATGCTTGGCGGCCAGCGAAGGCTATAACATATTCATAACTGATGACATCACAGCAGGAATTTGTTGGTGTTGGCTCATCTTGTCGTTGCCTCTGCATGATATCATCATATTAATCCAAAAACGTAACAGATAGAAATGGATAAGCTTCCCTTAAGAGGATAAGAATAGGGACAGCAGAGGGGGTGGAAGATGTTGGTCGAAATTTCTAGATTTCCTAGATTCCTTCCTCTCAGCTTCGCTACCTGTGCACTTGTACAGGTCCCGGTGGCATGCTCTAAGCCGTACGCTACATCGAATTTAAATTAACTCTGTTTGTTTCTTCAATTCAAGCCTTACATGCATGAAGTCTTATGCTCCCCGAGACTATGCCATTGTGGAGAAGATACGAGCGCTATTGTAGATAGTATTCTGGTAGAAAAGATATCGACAGATACTTGGAAGTCGACAGACGTACCTGGCGGCGGAGCCAAATCATTTGTTTTGGAGCTCACAAGACCTAATCGAAGCTGATCCGAAACATTGGACTGGGAATCCATTCAAATGTACAGTCGAAGGGAATTGGGTTAGTGCAGTGTTTGCATGCAGCCATGGATGTACTTCGGCTTAATAAAGATTGAAGATTCATGAAGTTATCGATGTTTTTGGTATCCGACGTAACTACGTCCGATGTCGCTTGGAAATTGCTTGGATTAGATAAGGGGGAAGAGCAGGTTTTTCGTATCTTTTTCACCACATTACATCGAACGATATCTATTCAGGGTTTGTAGAGAAATCCACACCAACCCTTATTATTCAGAATCATTGCCCCCTCTTACAACTCATTCTCTAAAGTTCTAATTGTATCTTATCTAGAGTCCAATGGCTACAGAAGAGCTCTTCATTCACTTCAAACATTGTTCGTTCAACGAGGGCTATCATATGGCCTTGGTCCGAGATCTACCGTCTTCATCCTCTATCGTTGCTTTCCATACAAAATAAGGATTAAAACAAAGCCAAAATCCATCCTTGTTAGAATGATGTGAACGTTTTTCGATTAAAACTTCCAACCCCATCCTACTCGTCTGTACCTAGCCCACCCCCAACCTTCAACTCATCTAACATTCATTCTTTCTTCGAACGGTTTATTTGTCTGTTTCCCAGGAGATTACAACATTCTGATACTGATCCGGACAATCCATGCCAAAGGTTCGACTCTATTCCCAAACAAATGAACCAGAGATAAAACTTTTAATGATTTTAGAGGATTAATTTGAAACAGTTGCTGGCATTTTTCAATTTATTTCATAGCAAAATCCAGGAAAAAAAAATTCCAATTTTTCTCTCCCTTCGCATTGCATAAACTGATTTGCATTTCCGTCGGGATTGATGCAAGGGTGGGGGGATTACCTGGTTGTGTTTTCGATCCTTGATTTCATACCAACATGTTTCCAGGATTTTATCAATCAAAAGTTCTTTTTTTTTAATTAATTGGCTTTTGAATATGTGATGCGATTTAATTAAACATTTAACGATTGTGACATTGTCATGAGGATGGTTGAAGAGCACTTAGGGGTGAATTAAAAGGGACTTTTGTAAATGGACGCGTCAGTGCTGAGTGTGAATAAACATTATCCTCTTAGTCAGCCACTCGTTTATGGCTTGCTATTAAATAATACTTTACAGTTTAATTTAACCTTTTAGTAGTTGTGAAGTGGAATATCGACGAATATTTGAAGTGGAGCCGAAAAACAGACTCGTGGGTGTAAATGGGATATTAATTAGGGAGGGATCATTGTGTTCTTTTTTGCAAAGGTGGAATGACATGGAAAAACGGAGGATATTATCAGTTTTGCTTTTTTCGGAACACGGTTGAGATGGTTATTTGCTTTTGATAGCCTTCGAGACGACCAATAAAGACAATGACGGTAGCAATCCATGGTTTTCAGCCCCACATCTTCTCACGCATCCTGATTAGGATAGGTTTAAATCCTTCCAGAGTTGGATATAGTGTTGGTCAACATTACAGCAGATTGGGCTTTCTAAGCAAGAGCAATACCGTGCTTTCTAAGCAAGAGCACTAGAATCTGCTTTTTACCTAGTATATATTTGGGGTTATCATAAATAAACCATGCTAAGTTTGAGGGAAAGCCCTTATGGAGGCACATCGGAGGCGCGAACCTGAACGCCACCGCGAATTCGCCTCTGCCACCGCATTGAACGACCGTGGAAGTAGCTTCAGAGCTTGAAGACAAACTCCAAATAAAAATTCAAGGAGTTTCCTATTTTTGGCTTAAACTCTTATTTACTCTACGAGACCGCAGATAAGGGACCCGCCAACCATCCATCTCTTCGGCTCTTTGCGAGACTCGCATGGGTACGAGAATTGTCTGAGAATCATCGACAGCTTTAAGCGGAAACCTGGAGCAATACCTCGACTGATATTACGGCGCAATGATGTGCCGATGTCCTCTGTCGAGAGTGGATTCTGAGCTTTGGTGTGCGAGCTGTAATCATCTCGGACTAGGGAATGCGATCCGAGTCTACTCTTTTCACAGAGTTAGCCAAGCTCCTTGGCTTCAAGCGGCATAGGACTACTACATACCATTCACAGTCCAGTATCGTTGCTGTATCGTTGGCACCGGACGCTGAAGGCCGCTCTAATAGTTCGCGACGATCCGTCATGGTCGCGGTCTTTGCCTTTCGTCCTCCTCGACAGCAAGAGGAGTTCGTGGAGATGGTGTACGGGGGGAATCTGCTTCTCCCTATGGACCTTGTGTTGGACATCACAGCAGGTTAAGCGACTCTGGAATGTTGCGTCTGCTCAGAAACGTGGTTTCGAAGCTGCGATTGACTCCACCTTCTCGACACCCGATAGCGAAGGTTATCACCTCCGGGGACTTCGAGACGTGTTTCCAAGTCCTTCCTTATTCGGGTGGACGCTCCTTTGTGGCCGCTGCAACCACCATACGAGAGCCTCGTTAGAGTTTTGGAACGAGGTAGTAGTTGTAAAAACTTTATTGATTCTGGGTTGCATTTTCTTACTGAATCTGGCTTCACCTTCAATTTATGATATCCGATGTGCGCAGTCTGATCAACCTGAATTGTCCCGCTCGAAGTTCCTCGATTTCAATGGTTACTGCGAGAAAGCTTAAAATATAAAATGCCTAAGTATTCGGCTTTAACTCCACGTTTTTGGATGAAACACAGCTACTTAATAAACAGTCTACGGGTTTGACAGACATACAGCGCGTCACTGAGGTTTCTACTGCGGTAATGCAGTCGCTTGGCACCCCTCTGCCGGCGGTATCAACTATTTCTTCTGCTGCGCTGTTTCTACTTTTCCTTCTGCGAACGCTGACTTAACCAACTCTAGCAATACGGCATAATCACTAAATACCTTCGAGAACGTGATTCGCAGCAATGTTGCAGCGCCCAAAAATTGCCACGATCTACTACGTGGTGGCTATCTACGTATTCCAGGCGGCATAGGAATTCGTTCGACGAGACTGTGGCTTCTCAAAATACGCCTATTACTGTGCTGTGTGCGGCCTGAACGTCTTCTCAGAATTTTGTGGAATCAGGCAGATTTCAAAGAGCTCTACTTAAAAGCGGCCCCTAAGGGACGAGTTGCGGCCCACCGAGTCTCTGATCTCATCTCGTCCCATCGCGCCTTCAACGGGGCTTCCTCACCAGATCACAAATTGTAACTAAGTCTTCCACCTTTTCACGTAATTTCCGTTGCCAACAAAGTATCCAGTTCCCGTCGCTGTTCCACTTTTCGCCGCTGCTCGATACCCTGGTGCTTCATCCACCCATGGCAGTGGTCTCGTAGCTTTCCCACCTAAGCAGCTGTTTATCTCCAGGCGTTCCCTACTTTTAAGTCTACTGAGGTACATTAAGAGCAAAGTAGGCTTACTTTTATCTCTATTCCTCAACACAAACCGAGTGATAGCGTCTTTCAAGGTCACTTATCCTCACGGATTTGACGTCATCGCCAACTCTTCTTTCTGGCCTGAAGGCGTGTTCATCAAGCAATACAAGCGTACTAATTCGGGGCTAAACAGCCCGCCTGCCTCACCGATCAATGCAATCAATCAATCAATGCGTTTATTGTCTATCCACTCTACTAAAATGTTCGGGGTTTAAGAACCAAGCTGGGGACCTTCAATGTATCCGCGCATGTCTCAACTTAGCTTTAGCATCAAACAACTGGAATCACATTTTATCAAGCTCATAACACCGTTTACAATATCCTGCCCGATCTTCTCCCCTGTTATGTTCTTTCTTCTCCTACTTATCTGTGTTCCTACTCAACTTGGTTTGCCACCGGAATCGTTAATAACAATTTGAAGCAGGCATTGTGGAAGAAGATTCAGGCTTTTAAGAATGACGCCAGCCTTGCTCACTTCATGGTTATGCGCTCCACTGTGAAGTCAATGATTAAAAACGTTCATAAAAGATACTTGATAACGGTCGAAGCCGCCCTTGCTGGCGGCAACTTGAAACCGTTTTGGTCCCACACTCGCTAATCCCGTAACCTAATCCAATCTCTTCCTTATTTCTTATTTAATCAGTTTTGCTGACTTCACTGCTGCGAACTCCCCTCAACAATCCTGCCATCTTCTTTGTCCTTACTTCTCTTCCGTGTTTTCTTTCCCGACCATTGCGCCCTATAATCTTCTTCTAGATGCAGACTGCTTCGAATCTTTGGCTATTCTTCTCTTTACGATTTCCGTGGTTGAGTTTCCCATTGGAAATCTTGATAACAATGTCGGACCTGGTTCCAAAGGCTTTCTAACCTCTTCCGTCTTAACTGTAAACAAAACATTTCCCTTCACCTACAGCGCATTTAATGTGGAGGTGTAGTGGAAGGAAGGTGTAAGAGTACACTGAGGGCATTTGCCGCGTAGGACTGCTGAGCCCCGGTAGCACCTGCACACGTTGTTCTTTGAATCTTTTGTTTCGTTCTATTGTATCATTTGTTCAACGCTTGTCACCACATAATAGATCCATACATTACGATGAGACGTACCACAGATCTGTACATCCAGAAAACCATCCTCCTGCAAAGGTCCTCTTGCAGGCTTAGAAGGATATGTTCACCTTCTTAATCCTCAGTTCTTTGTTCAATCTCCAATTTAATTTCGGTCCACGATCCAGGATGTGTTCGGATAATTGAGTGGTTAGAGTACAAGGCTGTCGTATGGAAGGTCGTGGTTCAAATCTCACTAGGGGCAGTGAAATTTGTTCGTCAGTTGACGGCTGATACCAGTCGACTCAGTTGTGAATGAGTACCTGAATCAAATCAGGTAATCTCGGGCGAGCGCAATGCTGCCTCCTACAGGCTACTGTAATCCTGTTGTGTACCATTACGATCTTGAATGAAGCGATCTAGTACACTTCGAGGTCGTGATCCCATTGGATTTTTGCATATACATTATATACTTAGAGACATATTAGGGGGAGAAAACCTTCATTTATTTAGTCGCGGGAGGTGGAATTTGGGTATCCTTGGTCTTGGGCATGAATAGCATCAGCTTCATTTTGGTTGGATTTATGCCTAGTGGGCATCTTGCGGCCCACAGGCACACCTTTCCCAACGTCCTTTCTTGCTCTCACTTATAACGGGTGGAAACATCCCTGACAGCAATATCACGAAGTCGTCGGCAAACATCACTACTTTCACTCCGCTTCTGTCCATCGTCCGTTACTATCAATCAGAGCATCGGAAAGATGGCGCAACCTTGGGATGTACCTATACTCACACCTCTGGTCAAGTGGCTAGCTCCAAGCACAGACTGAATTATCCTAGTTTCTAGCATGGATATTACCCAATGATTAAGATACCTCCCGAATCCAATACTGTTGAAGGCTTTATGGCGTGGGTACTAACTTTATTGAATGCTCCTTCTATATCCAGGATGTGTACTGCTTGTACTGTAGTGCCCGCTCAACCCGCTCAAATTCGAGAGCGGTTTCTGTGGATTTGCTTTTGAGGTAGGCGTGCTGGGACTTAGAGAAAGGCGTTCTATCCATAATCGTCCTTAAGCGGATGTCCAGGATGTTCTTTAGGATCTTCAACACGAATTGGTTGAAGTTGGTTCTTTGAAATTCACTTGTGAACTCATCGCCGCGCCTATCCGCTTTCGGTATGATAACCGCACACGACTCTGCAAGAGTATGGTAGGTAGCCTAAAGAGGTACAGCTCCGGATTATGCTATCTCGGCCAGAGATTTGCGGAGAAACTTTGTATAGCTCATTTGATCTCATTACTGGTTATTGTCGATTTGATAGTCTCCCATGACTACGGTTGCACATCCTGCAAGCAGGGTTTTGACACGTAGTCATCCTCGTTGGGGCGTAAAATGCATCCGAACAGCAGCTCCAAGGTTTCAGGAGAAGATTCTGAGTTTCGCATATTCACTGATGCTTTCTATGTTCTGACAAAAATCCAACCAGGAACACCTCTCTCTGATGGCCGACTTGTACTGCTTTAGGCAGTTCTTGTGTGGCTGATTATATTTGGGCCTGTAAGAGATGCTGCAGATCTTCCTTGTCAACTACTTGGGGCTGGATAAATCTTCCTTCGAGCACTGTTGCAATGTCTTTTTGTTATATTTATCAGGGCACGACAGGTTAAAAGCGGTTTCGAATGCTTCTCATAGCGCCCCGACCTTTGATGCCACTTTCTCCGCCGTACCTATCTTACCAATTTGCACATCGGAGAGTTTGTTCTTGATAACTTGATCAAACTTCCTCTAGTCGATTCGCCTGAGGTCTCTGAAAGAGTTGGGGAATTCTGCAATGAGATCGAGACCGAAAAGTGTCCAACTTTCAGCTGAGTTTGACAATCTCCAGTCCTACACCCTAAGAATCCCATTGTCGGCTTGTATGTTGATATCACGGAACTCCTCCAAACCGTCACAGTTCTCCGAGCTGGGAAAGTGAAAGGTTGGTGGGCTGCCCTTATTACACACCGACAGGTTTGCGTCAATAATAATATCAATTTTTTAGTTCCAAAGCGTGTGCCTCGCATTGCCAGACTATTGACAGGTTTGTATTCTTTGGTGCGATGGTAGATGTCAAATGTTGCAGTTCTTTTAGTATTGTGAACGGTCGTGAGTTATGTAGTGAAGATATATGCTCTAAGTCTGTCCTGATCAGTGTCCCTTTGATGGTTCGGCATCCTCCGATCCAGGGCTCTCGTATTAATGCGACATCAATGTCTTCCTTCCTTCCTTTTGAAGGAACACCGGCAGATTAGCTGAGGTTTATTTCAAGTGCTGTGGATTTATCTGCGCTAACCTCAGTTCTGCTTGTGCGCGATCCCGATCTGCCGATCTTAATCCCTTCTAACATTTCTTCGTTTGCGGCATCGATTGAATCCAGAGGCGCCTTCTGGTTGGTGTGGAAAACTTTTGCTTTGCGTTCCTGACTCCGAGTCGGGCTTTGTGATTCGCGTTTCAAGTGTTTCCAGGCACCTTCCGTTAATACGGAGCAGAAAAGGGTGGCTGTTCGCTGAGATTCATCCTTCTTGATAACTATCCAGTCGTCCATGAGAATTGTGGGGTTCTGAAGGTGGGGAAGGGGATTGGAGGAGCTTGTTCTAATTCTTGCGGATCTTCGGCAACCAGATGTGAGCCACCGGCCTTTGGGGGATCTCGTCGTATGGGATGACTTTTAGCTTTACACCTTTCGCTAAGATTAGCGATGCATGAACCGAGAAAGTCGCTGGAAAACTGGTCCTCGCATATTATAACGTGGAAGCCACGGATCACCAGGGAGGAATCGGAGCAGGGAATGAAACCTCATCGTCCGCTTTTGCCGTCTAGAGAATGCTCAATGACCATTTCCGACAGCCTGGCGTCAACACTAGGTCACACCTACGGCGGAATTACTAACCACCAGCACCATACATAAGTGACTACTGGCCATGTCGCTGAAGGGTTTCGCGGTTCGTACCTCGTCGGCTGGCTGTTGCTGCTTACCTGTTTTCAGAGCTGCTCGGTGTCCGAGCCCTTACAGACTCTGCTCCGCTTGTGCTCACACTCGTGGATATAATAATTGGTCTTGTTGTCTCCTGCCCTTTATGAAAATATCTGCACGTGATGGGGATGTAAAATTTTATTCTGGAGTTGTCTAATAGTGTCTGTGCCTTTTATAATAATTTCCAATTGACATTGTTATAAAAATGACCAACTCCTTGAATGATACCATCCCCATCTCGAAACAACCGCAAAGGCAAATGGAGCGACCATCTGAGGTGTGCATTTGTGGCCTCTCTCTGGCTTGGAACAAAGCCTAATGGATGCCATTATTAGCAAATCATTGGTCTATGCATTTGAAATCCTTTGGTCTCTGAACTTATATCATCGTCCGCAAGTTCTTCCTCCTCAATCAGCCCCCATGCCCCCTAAATACTCAATCTTCAAGCTCCTCTCAAATCCCCATAGAGATGCAAGATTTCAGCATCGTAGTCTAATGGACACGGATATTCTGTTCTAATAGGACTTAATGATATCCCAGTCTTCCATAAACGAAGGAACGAAAATACGTATCATGTGGAGTACATACCATTGTGCAGTCACATTTGTGAGCACGTTTAGGTCCTGAAGAATCCTCTAATTATCATTATCCTTCAGTATGACCAATTTGAATGGAATTGTTCGACGAAAATTCATGAGAGTAAGACCAGAACTATCTTTTTCAAGTTTGCAATAGATACTACTGCGACAAGAGCATCTGAATCCACCACTGAATTCAATCAGTGCTGAACGGAATAATTTCAGGAGGGGAGGGGGATGAAACAGAGAGCCTGCCTACACTTTATCCGGAAACATTCATACTCACGTACGAGGGACAAAAATGGTCCCTTTCAGCCTACCAGCACGCATTACCCACCTTTACTCTGTCTTCCATACCCAAAACGACCCACTTACGCGAAAGTCATCTTTGAGGGTGAAAACGAGATGTGGAAATTGTGGTAATGAGATGTTAACAGAACGTTGGAAACTCCATCCCTGCAACTAGGCATCCGGAGTACATACTCGCATCTGAATACGACTTCAAGCACGACAGCACACAACCACGAAATGCCTACAATTTAACTTGCTTCCTTCGCATATCCGCAAAGTATCTTATAGATGACCGTGGAGAATTCGTAGCATCTTTAGGAGACCATCGGGAGGCAGACAATCTAATTAAGATGCCAGGTCGTGTAATAAGGTCACACGAATCACTTTAATTATCACACTTGATGACACTCACGAGTGTAATGCGGACGACAAATAATTGCATTATATATATTTTCAGGATTATCTTCGATTAGTATGCATGGAATTAGATTCAATTAGATAGGCTTATTATTTCGTTAGTTTGCGGACTCGATGATGTTAGAGAATTGGGAATAATAGGATGAATTTAGGTCATGTATGAGTTGGGTCGTGATATTCCTGTTGTCTAGGGTATATTCTACTGGAACGTGCTTGTATTTTGGAAGGAAGGAGTTGGCGGTTGACTTAAATTTCAAAGTAGCGAACTCCTTGAAGCCTCTGCGTTAGTTTTTTAGGGTCTTATTAAAAACAAAACCTTATTAAAATCGGTTTACTGTCTGCCTGTCTTTTTTTTTGAGGAGGTGGAAATTTTTAAAAGACACTGGTCAGAACACACCAGCGATGCGATCATGGAGTTGATCGTATCCCAATTCTCCTGATATGCTACCATTTTCGGCACCAGGTTTTCTTGTACCAGCACCTCTCCTAGAGTCTTCTCTAGATTCTTCTTTTCTTTATAGTTATAGTTAATCTCACCATGTCGTTTCTCTAACCTCTAACCTGCTTGATTCCAGAAATGAGCCTTTGAGTCCACCGACGCTTCCCGAGCATTCCCACCGCTCTTGCCACCTATTTATGGATCTATCCCTCTTAGTGTTCTTCGTCTGCGATGAGGGAGAGATTGGCTTCGCATTGTATATATTCGCCATCTCATCTGCCAAGATGTCAATAGGCGAATGACGAATGTTGCATCATCTGAAACAGTCCTGAAGGCAGAATACACCCTCAGGGCTGTCCTCTGTAGACTGCACTCAGTTTGTTAGCGTTAGTTGACACCCGCATGATTGAGGTTACCACCATGGCTATAACCAACCTAGAGCTATGCTGTGGCCTTCCCACATTCGGCATCATCCTTGCCAGAGCCATACTAGCAATGGATGATTTGTCGCAAATACACTGCACGTGTTGCCTATAACTGAGCTTCCTGTCTATGACCATCCCCAAGTATTTGATGGTCGACTTGGAAGTGATGATATGATTCCTGATTTTAATACAGACGTAATTTCTCTTCCGTCGCTTAGGGATGACCGCTTCCGTTTTTTCCTTCGCAAATGTCACCAACTACCGTGGCTTCCCCTGAAAATGGAAGATTGCGTACATCGTTGTACATGATGTTTCACAGTAGTGGGCCCAATATGGAGCCCTGCGGGACACCCGTGGAAATAACGTACTCCTGGGGTCCGTCATCGGTGTCATACCAGAGTCTCCTTTCAGCTAAATAACTATTAAGGATAGCAACGCGATAGGCGGGAGTAGCAACCTTCGGTAGGTATTTGCTAATTAGACTCCAATTGGCCGAATTGAATGCATTTTTCACGTCCAGAGTTACTACCACGCAATATTTGCTGGTACTACCCTTTCCGTGAATTGCACTTCTGCCGCTTCTATACCGCTGGAAATATCCCCTCGGACATGCACGCTTCGTACAACTTAGCGAACATGTCCGGTCTGGATCTCACAGCAAACTTAAGGGACTTATTCTATCGCAAATATCGAGCTGCTCGTCTCTGGTGACTGAAGGAATTGTTGTTACAATCAGAGGTGGCTCTAATGTGTCGGTGCCCTCCTCTTGCTGGGGGAATAACCCCTGGATGATTTTCAGCAAGAAAGTAGGACACGTGATCTACGGAAATGAACGGTCTCTGAGTCCCATCACGATTCAATAAGCACTACCCCACGGGTTTACGTCCGCTTCTGAGCAGAGCTCCTTAAAGCATTTCCTCTTGCTTCGCTGGATGGCGAGCTTGAGAGTTTTGCGGGCTATCTTATAGGTGCACTCTTTTTGCCCTTGATCGACTCTACCTACCGCCCTCTGATCCCCTTTTCTGGCTCGGTGGCAAGCCGATCGAAGCCTCCCCCGTTCACCATTCCACCAGTAATTTAGTCTTTTATTGGAGAATGAGCACCTCCTAGGCATGGACGCATCACATGCCTTGGCGATGCATTGGGTCACATGGACGGCTCTTTCTGCAGAGACGCCTGTTATATCAGGTTGATCTAACCACACCTCTATGAAGGTCTGCTTATCCAAAGCTTTTGCAGACCAGCCTGAAATCTTTCTCGGTTTCGGGTATGATGGGCCTTTGCCGTGTGGCTCGACACATACCTCAAAGAAGCTTACCTGGTGATGGCTGTGGGTGTAGCGTTTGTTGGCGCACCAGGACATACCACTCGCCAGCGGAGGGCTGACAAAGGCCAGATCTACAACTGAACTTGACCCCCCTTGCTGAAGATTGTTTACAGCACTTTCGTTATGTCCATCTCCGCAAAAGCTTATAATAAACTTCGCCCCCTGGCATTTAAGCCTCTGCTACTCTACTCTAGGGCCCAAGTGTTGAAATTAACAGCAATCCTTCTGAACTATTGGTGCTGTTTTTCAGAATGCCCGCCTTTTTTTCTCCTCGGTGTCTGCTGATTATATAGATGATCCCCCTCTTTTTCACGAACTTGTTTATTTCGCCGTGATTCGATGGTAGTACTGTTCGGCGTCATTGGGTCGCTTGTGACACTGTTGGCACTGTCCTTAGTAGCCTTTTCCTCCATCTGTGATCTATTATAATGGACTCTGATGATCCTCACCATATTCTCTATGGCTTGGTGCACGTTGTGCTTGTGCTTGATAAACTCGGACTCCAGGTAGCCTGAAATATGGAAAAAAATTTCCAGTCTGTTGGGCATGTTGCACCACCTTTCATAACTAAAGGCGTTTCTTACGTCTGTGTTAGTATTTTAAATAGTACCACTCGTCGACAGTGGCAACTGTGTTTTTCAGCGAGTGTCAATGGCAAGTGGTTTAGTCAATCGTGTCAATTGTGGATAGCTGCGCTTCAAAACCATATTGAACTACCGAGAAGTCTTCCGCAGTACGCATTGCGTCAGTCAGCCTTGGCTTGATGAGCTTCTCAAGCAGTTTTTCCACAGTGTACAACTTATGGAGAAGACGGGGTTGCCTTTGTTCCCGCAACCTTCCAGGTGAAGCGGAAAATTCCTCCTGCCAAACATGCGCTGAATGCGTTGAGTGGCAAGCCCGGCTTATATTTGAGTACAGGTTTCAGCACTTCGCCGGGAACACCATCGGGTCTGGGTGCTTTTTTGTGGTGGTCAGAACCGCCTTTTCCAGTTCTCTTACAGTGAAGAGTGGGCATTTCTCAGCACTGTCTCTCTCATTAACTTCAACTTGAGTGGAGTGGACAGGAAAAGTGCCTGCACGTTTTCTTTGATTTTCACTGGTTTCATGGAACATGGTGATCGATGGGCACGGGTTTTGTTGATAACCAACTTATACTTGAGGCCCTATGGGTCTTCGTTAATATGATTCATTAGCTCATGTTCGCAGTGCGCTCATTGCTGCCGCCTGCTGATTTTATGCCGGAGTTCTTTTTTTTTTTTTGGTATTCTGCGGATCCAAGGGCTATATAAATCTTAGTTTCTCGCGCACTGAGTCATCCGCAAGTTTGAGGCAGTGCCTTCGTAGAGTTACAATTTGAGTGCCGATGCATCGTAAGCTGCGACGAGAACGCTCATTGCTGAGTTCACTCACAGTTTTTCTGTCCGTGTCCGAGTCTTGTGACTCACTTGGCCCTCTCGGGAGAGCTTTAGCAAATTTGTCAACGTCGATTTTCTCGAAGCGCCATCCGGCATTTGCGGAATGTATGAATATTGGGAGGAGCCGTTTTTCATTTCGAAGGAAATTTATTGGTGATCACCTGAAATTTTCCAACATCCTCCATCGATGCATCGCTAACATGAAGGATTCTGCAGCAAAGGTCACATCAGGGATAGTGCCCTAGTAATCAGGGCGTCATTATGTCTCGGTGTTGTTAACATTTGGAACAATAAGTCCCGTCTTGTCGGCCACATCCGAAATCGGTTTGCCTCCAGAATCAGGTTGGGGAATGTCCTATTTAAGGACTCTAACATGAAAATCGCTTCTAACTAGAATTTACCGTTCCATGATTCGAATCCCGTCTTCCAAGGCGCGGAGTTTATTCCGAAAAGCGGACATAGATTCGTTCGATGTGAGCTAAACACTGAAAAAGTTATTTGTGCATCCCGGATCCAAACGAAGCCATCTCCTCGGCCCTGGCTCCGCTTGACTTCTCCCTTTTTGTTACTCTTCTTTGAGGATCTGGCCCTACCCAGAACCGGGAATATGAGCCATACCCTCTCTCTCCAAACTGCGGTCCACGCAAAGAACATTGCATTTTTGTGACGCACAAGTTTTCGCTCTGTGCCGGAGTTCGCCACATTAGTAACAAAAAGTGTATTTGTCTTGTTCTTAGCAAACTCCTGGTATATGCTCGTAAGTCCAGCACTTGAAGCAGCGAGTTGAAACTGCCATTCATCTTATACTACAAATGATCCACCTATTCCTTAGTTTCCCGGAATCGAGAAATTAGCTTACTATCTTGTCAGGGACGCTGGCAGCGGGTAATTTTTGTTCTCTGGAGTTGACAGATGTAACTCCCATGTTGAGATCGCCCATCTTTGGGCAATCCCTTCCTTGCGCTTGCTCCACCTCTCCCGTGTTCGTGAGACAATCCAGATACCTTATCTAGAGGATGCACATTAGCTGTATGCTGTAAACCACTGCTTTAGTGTTTAGAATGTACTGGACTATCTCGTAGAACGTATTCTTCTTGTCACTTTTCGACCAAAATTTCGCTGTTTCGCTCCGCACTTCTTTTTTCGGATCAGATCTATCGTTTTCGATAAGATGACGTTTCTGCCTGGTTGGCAAATTCTTCATTCTTTTTTTCCAGTATGGGAGTGTCAGGCAACTCGGAGTTTGCTATCTTTTCGACCTAGAACTCTATGGTGTCTTTCCTTTCAGGCTCCAGAACGGTCACCCTATACAGTCACACTCCCACTCTCACTACTAGTCGCCTTCTCCGCTGGTACAGTAGACCTTTTTATCTTTTCAAATAATGAATGTTGCATTTTGACGCTTCCTGCAACGGCATTTATAGAACCTCCCATTTTAGCTGTCAGAACCAGTGAGCGCGGTGTATTGCTACTTCTTTTCGTGATGGTTGTTGTTGCTGATGTCATTGAATTATGAGTCCTGGTTGCAGGTCGATATCTTTGGTTGAGATTGCAGTTACCTTAAATGGTTCCCTAGATTGCCTACGTGAGCAGGGAGGTCGCACGCAGATTGACACAAATCTTTATGGGAGCTTGTGTTCAGAGTCGGGATCTGGTGCCCGTCAGGACAACTGTGCCTACACTGGCAGCTTAATTCTGAAAGCCGTTTTCACAAGATGTAACACGGGAGTAGTAATGTAACAGGATGTCACAGCTGTTATGGAGCCAGTAACCAATTATGTAACTGACAGTACACACAGATTTCTATGAGCACTCTTTTCGACCCCCGATGTGTTCCTCGTTTTCTGCACTTCTTGTACAATTATTGTTGACTGGACTCAAGGGTTATATGGTATCCGACACGTTCCAATAACATTCTTGTATGAATTATGAATCCCATCAACCATATAAACTCTTTTATTAACTCCAAAATAGAGATACAACCCGTGGCTATTACCCTCTCACATTTACAATATTTTCTGGCCCTTATTTCTGATTTCAACCTCCGCTCTTCCACATTATAGCCCGGGTTTATTGTATTCCAAACTTTCACCCCAAAAACAATACACTCAACTATAGTCTGCATACCTATCAAATTTATTTTCCTAGTCATTAAATCATTCCGATATACACCTGAGGATATGGTAGCCCAGCCAAATAGCATGGCCCCGGAAGACCCATGGGAATGTGAAAAGAAATCGTACGAAATCCAGTAGCATTCGAACCTGGCATTGGATGGGAAAGATAAAATGGACCGTATGGCCACGAGAACAACCTAAACAATCCGATCAGATGCAATTGTTGCTCGGAAGCTTTTGTTATGCGGAAACGTTATTTCGGGCAAATTATCTGGGCATAATGGAATTTTGGTTGATTTTTGTTTTGCATGATTCACATTATGGGTGTTATCGGAAAGTGTATTGTTTGCTTTTGAGTGGTGGTGGGATGTGATTAGAGTGCTACTGGATTATTTATCCGTCTGTGGAAGTTAGCGGAGAGGATAGGGAAGATGTAGGAATAGTTGTGTACTTCGTGTTCGAAGGATCAAAACTTAGGGAGCAGGGCTACCAACGTTTTTGAATAACGGCGAAAATATGCGCTTGGAATGCCTGTTAAGGTTAAGCTCTGTCGCACTTTTTGGCCTCAGTTTTCAACCCCTCTTTGCTAGTCAATGGAAAAGTGAGATTGCTTCCGAAAGCAGCCTGTGGTTGCGTTATGAAATTGTTCAATAGCGTTCCCTAACTAAAATTCATTCCGATCGGCACATCAACGTCTCAAATCTATAATTTCCGCCCTGTTGCTCTCTAGGGTTCCCAGTGATGGTTGACTATAAAAGACAATGAACGACGCCTCCAGATAATGAACACGAAGATGTTGTGTTGGACCCGCGGTGTAAAAAGCTCGGATCATATCTGAAATGAAGACATCCGTGACCCACAGGCTAACTGAAACAACGATGGTTAGTTACCCTAGAGGATGATGTAATAGCCTCTAAATCCAGGTGGACGAAACCTATGATTGGGAAAGGTGGCGAAATCGAATTAAAAAAGCCGACGATACTACCAAACAGGACAATGGTTAGAGAAGAAGGGGAGAAAATGTGGCACTTCATTCGGTTTTTCATGATGCCACAAGAGCTTTCTCTGGTTATCAAAAAAAACCCGATAGAAAAATCATTGGGGGCGGTTGGTACGCCCGATGGAGAAAGAAAAGGAAGCGCTTACAAGGAAGCTTGTCGAAACTTTAAGTTAGCTCAGACTTCCTTTAACCGTCTCTCTTGCTTCCTGAGTGTTATGGCTAGAAACCTTTTCTGGATTCCAAAAAGAAGAGTTTTACTCTACAGAGCGGCATTTCTGTTCCTTTTCTAGTTACCTTATACGTTGTTTCTTTGGCTCGTTGGATTTTAGTGCCTTGATAATAGCTTCACTGTTGGTTACGATCGCACTGTTCTGGCCTGAACCATCTGTATTATGCTTGAAATATACTGGCGTGCTCACGCATTGGTGAAAGAACTACTTAGACTAATGACTGCTACACTCGGTCTCTTTGCTGTGGGGGAGCCTTCGGTGTATCTAGTAACCAACAAGCACATTCTACGGTAGGGGACTCAAGACAAAGTCCTATCGTACTCCCGCTGTGATAAAGTGGTCTTACGGCCCTCATCCGTTTTGTACTACAGAGTTTCTTTGACAAGTAATTCTCGACCAGACTTGCCTGGTGTTGGTGGAATTAAATGCATTTTTGACATCCCATGCCAACACGACATAGCAGCCGCACCTTTTGCCAGATTGTGTTTGCGAAGAGATTGGGTTTACTCTTCGCTATTAGCTTCAAAACTCTCTTAAGGATCCCACCTAAATCTAGAGCCTTGTTGTCGTCGATCCTACTATATATTTTACGCACTGACGGTATCACGCGCTCATTGAACTACATTCACTTTTGCCTTCGACTGTTTTGTTGGCGAGGAAAAAGAGTTCCAGTAATCCTTTACAGAATCGCAAGCAGGTCATTTAGTGCTCTTCGCAGCCTTTTCATTATCACCCTGTAGGTCTCATCCTAATAGTTGATATTGCCATGGCCGCACAACTGTTTGAAGCAGTCTTTTTTGAATGTCCTTCTTTGAGTAGAACGCAGTAGCCAGTGTAGCCAGTGTGTTTCTTCCTGATCACTGCTTCCTCCTAAGTCTCTGGCAAAGCCTTTTTTCTCGAAAACATGCGGTTCGTCTTTTGGTGATAGTAGCATCGCATGTTTGGTAATCTAGGTGACTTTTTCTATTGCCCTTCCATTCAGTGATGTATCAGGATAAAGGGCCGCAGGGAACGTGTTCCATTTGAAGATTTTCGTCGTTCCGTAGAGCAACCCACCCGGGATTCTGCGCGAGCTCGATTTCCATTCAGATTGCCTGGAGTATAGTCCTCATCGGCTTGCGAAGCAACTTTTCTGGCTAAAGGAGCGTTCACGTATGTCAGGTCCACGTAGGATCCCTAACCTCTGCGTCTGAAAGTGTATGAAGTCCCGACTCGCGAGTATCCCCTATAGCTTCGCGAATGCTTATACCAGAACACTTTCTTTTATATTTATTATTCGGTTACCCCATTCAAGAGCTCAAATGTAAAATCCTCTCTTTTGATTTTCAGCCAACATTCTCCCGCGTCATACTCGGCAATTGCACCTCTGGGTGGAGTAAATCAGCTGTATGTGTATGTGGATGTTTTTCATTTTTGTTCTGATGAATTGATCCTCCGGATCTTCCAACATTTCCTGGAAGGCCTTGTCTTCGGAAGAGGTCATAGTGCTGTTTGGTCCATTAGGTCTTTGACCCAAATGTAACCACTGTGATGTCGATATGACTCACTATGGCCGCAACAATATCTTTCTCGTGGATGATTTCCGAGAGTAGTTTCTGCACTCCAGTGGTTGAACTTGATTTGTATCAACCTCATCTGCGATTTACGTGGAGGGTTCTCCCGTATTTCGAGCAACTACTCTGCCTGCAATGTGCTGATGGTCAACACCCCTTTGCACAGTCGGCAATTGACGTGATGTGACCGAAGCCAATCTAAAGCAACGCTTCAATGGCACCTGTTCCCTAAGTCGACACATAAACCAGAGTGTTCTTACTTTGTTTGGTGCTAAATGCTTGAGAGCTGCCTCCACTGGTATGCTGTGCCTCACCGTAAACTGTCCTAGATATTGTGGTTTGATAAGGATGATCCTACCCGGAAAGTCTATAAGGGCAATATCTATGGTAGAAAAAGAAGACGAGGCAGACCCTGCCTGAGATGGAGCGATGGCGTGAGCTAGGACGCCAGACAGCTTTTAGGGATATCGAATTGGTGGACCTCGGCGCAAAACCGGGATGTCTGGAGTTCCTCATTAAGGCAGGCCTAGACCGGATACCTGGGATTTTCCAGTTGTGCTCTCCTGAGAATACCGGCGTGTGACTGTTCACGTTCGTGATGGACACCTTGTTAAGCATTGCGATAAAGGAAGCTCCTGATTAGTCGCTGTACCTTTCATCGTTCGGGTGGTGTCCTTTCGCCACCCACTCCCCACTGGGGGTAGCACTTTAAATCGTGAGGGCTTGTGTCTATATGGGTGGGAATATGCGAAGGAGCGAGCTTTTTCTGAACGGATCTGTCAATGGAATCAGTTCTAGACACTTTCGTGTCGCCTACTTAGGCACTGCCGTCCGGAGCCCATTTTTTTACTCCAAAAAACCACAGGTACTGGATTTCCAAAGCACTGTATCGTAACTTTATTTCACCTCTGCCCCTCCATTTTTGGTTTTATTTTTGGGTATCGTTCCCATAGCCAATTTTTATCCATTGGTCGATCTTTTATTTTCATGCGCATAAGCAAGTCCATTCACGGACATCTCTGGATCCGTGCATGTGCAAGGCTAAAATGGATTCGCTAAGCATTTATCTACACGATGGGATGCGCCTGATTAGAGATTAAGTAACTCTAAACGGGTCTAACTTATTTCTAAGGAAAAATTCAAGAAGGCTGCTTTGTTTGCTTCCTTCTTATTTGCGTTGGCATGATATCGGAGAAGACCCTTTCTCTTGCACTACTTCGCCATCTGTTTACCTGTTTCATTGGGATTCAAATGCCGATTCCTGGAAAGTAGTCAAATGGCTCAACGACTTCGAGAGTGCCACCTCTTCGAATGGAACTTAGATAGGTTAGATGGAAACCTTGACAATCCCGTGTGGAAGCCCTAAAGCCCTTTGTTGTGTCTTTGGGAAAATAGCCCGTCACCATCTGTGACTCAGTTATATCGTCCCGTGCATATGCCGATATTTCTGCTCTCTCAGTCTTCAGTATCAGATCTGGACAAAAGCGTATCCCGCTGAAGATAAGCTTGGTAAACCAACCCTTCCATATCTGCTGACGATAAAATTTTCATTGATTTGGATGAATATTAGCTCAGGAAATGACCTGGGTAAAACAACCAGTCGAATATCCTTGATCGCGCTAGCATAACTAACACCGGTTTTTCAGACACATATCTTCGCTCTTGATCGACCCGGGGTCTCCCATCACCTTCAGATAGCGTAAATATTATTTGGCTCCTTTGCTACTGACACCTGCTTCGTTCTAGTGGAAACTGATTATTGCTGGGCCTCCCGTTTGATTGCTGATCCTTGCTGATTGCGGTCTTTGCGTCAGGCGAGTGGTGGGTTTGGCTCCACTGCGGAGAAGTGTATTCATTGAGTGCACTATTTTGGGTACCTTATGGGATCCTTGACTGCACTATTTTGGCTACCTTAAGGGATCTCGAGTGGCTGCTGCTTTTTTATTATTTTTATTTGCAGAACCTATCTGATCCTCTTGAATTTATGGGTCCGGATATACTGTGCCATAACCTCCAGTGGGCTCTCCGAACCTTAATTATCCAATGGAAATGGTTCGAATAACACCCCAGATTGGAGGAGATATTGTTGGACAGGAGGTGTTGGCTCCTGGAAAGCTATATTTCAGATTACTCTACCTTTAGTCCAGAGATAGAACGCCTGTAGACGACTCCAGCTCTATACTGGGTTTATTATTATAGCCTTTTCAAAGATGCTAGTTACTGGCAAAAGCTTTGGGTGGCGTTATCCATTAACCGTACTCTCAAATAATTCAGTACTCACTATCCTGGTAAAAGTGGTCTCTCCCGGATGGGATAGCAATAGTAGACACTCAAAAATCCGCTTTTCAAAAAATTAAGCGAACAGAGTTCACTCAGTAGGTGAAAACCACAGCTCATAACTTTTGCGAAAACTGGTGTCTAACCAGATGTACAAAGAAAATTACAATTGCAGGACCAAGGAAGGCGAGTTACATGGAAAGGGGGCTAGGGTGGTTCACCTGATTATCCACTGAAGTTTTTCCTTTCATTCTTTCCTGCAGTTCCCAAGAGTAAAGGCGGAATGGAAGGCTTGATCTAAAGGGGTGAATGTTAATAAATTCACGACAATATCCTCCTGAATTTGTTGTTTCAGGGAAAAAGGAAGATTGTAAGTCAGAGGAGAATTTGGCAAACCGATTAAAATATGGTCTTATCTTATACGAAACACTAAAAAGGGATAAAAAAGCAACAAACGTACCTCCCTTGTGCTTAAATTCCCCACAAAAGATTGGATAGACGCCAACTGCTTTGATATATTCATCCCCGAAATATACCCCACGATGTCTGCACACCCCCAAATGATGCCAGTCTCTCCGGTAATTGTACCCACAAATGATGCCTTTTTTCTCTTCATTTCGCTGCACATGAAGAGCGCAGACCCACAAATTATATGCAACATGCATAATGCATTACTTGCATTCGGTCAAGGTGCGATGCATCCACTTTGGGAAGGAAGCGAGCACCAGACAGGAAGGATCTGCGAGCTTCACCAGTCAGCGGGAGCATTGTCACTTTCACAGAATAAAAAAAATAATGGATCCTGGGAACTTAGCTTGGTTTCGTTGGTTGACGTTCAGGTGCTGCTCCAGACTTGCATGCTCGAATGACTCAAACATAAAAGGACATTTTTTGTGGATGCATTGTTCGAGTTGCTTCCTTCCGACTGTGTTCGTCTTTATTATTTTCGGTGCTTTTCGTTAAGCTATTATTATTTTGATGTCCTCTGCTGTCATTGTTATTGTATTTTCGGTTGCAGCGAATGGATTATTCGTTGCGGAGGACTAAAAATAAATAGCGAAAAAGGACCAACAGAAAAACATTTCACTTGAATTCGGTCGTTGTCTTCCTTTTGCTTGACTTGACTGTTCTGACGCTATTTCATCTTTCCATAAATGTGACGATTCGGTTGCTGTCTACGGAAAGGAAAGCGAAAGGACATAGAAAGGAAGCAAATTAAATTGCTTGTGCAGGGAAGGTGAAAAGGCTTTTAATGGATATTTACTTTTTGCAGCATCGTTCTATTTTCTGCACATAATGGGTTAGTGTAGAATTGTTATTTGTATTTTTTGAGTGCGCATCCTGTTTTCGTCGGTGGAAAGTGATTTTAATAAACACAAAAATAAGGAAGAGTGGTCTGAATGGATTTGTTTGTAATCCACTTCTTTCTTATGTCACGAAAACAGAGATTACATCTAGGACAAAAAGGATTCAACTTTTGATTCCCTTTCTGGCGGGGGATTTTATGAAATTTCGCTGTGAATAATTGCATTATCCTTGCAAACAAATCCTCTTCAACAAGGGTAAACATTTCCCTCCTGGATTAAGCTTTTTTCCCGGATTAGACTGCATCAACTCCGTTTGTCATAGTAATGATGGCTCTTTGCTGAATAAAGTCTCCTGATGACAGGCTAATGCCGCAACAAAACATAGCTCGTCCTGTGCCTGGCATGACATGATGCCATCAAAAGGGTCACTTAGGGAAATTAAGCGTCCTGCCGAGCATAAACTTTGAAATGTTTAGTATTATGCCTTTTAAACAGTTACACAGTTACGATTCTAACACTGCACACGAACACCAGCCGGGACGGGCCAACATCCTTCGGCAGTACAAACTGGAGTAGGTCTAGGGGTGAAACTATAAAATCACAAGGTGTATGCAAATTCAGTGAGAAAGCTTTTAGCATAATGATTGTAACTCTAATTTGCCTTCTATATGACAACTACCTGAGGTTTTTGAGGGTTCCTAAGTGAACGCTCACAACTCGCACGTGCTGGTGCACATTAAATGCACCACGAGCGAACCGTCCGTAGACTTAACACGTTTAAAGGAGGACGACATGCTAGGGTTCATAGCGACCATCCATCTACAAAGTACTTGGCATGCTACAACGTACGAAGTTGCCTTTAGGATTAATCCTTCCGTGGTGAGATATCGACATCTGCACCTTCCAAGCGGAAGAATTGTGACAGCGATACCATCCACTGGGGGAAGCTACAACCTACAATCCTGGAGTGTTTCCATAAAATCCTGTTATAAGAACTCCATGTTCCTATCCATCGGATTTACCTTTACAATTCTTTCTTGATCTGGATTTCGAAATTCTCGACTGAATCTCCGATTTCTTCACCGAACCAAAGTAAATCCCTGTGAACCCTGAAGAAGGACTCGACAATCCAAGGACGAAGCTACCACGACATAAAACTACACACGGTCGACATGCTCCTGGCAGGTCTATACATCGAAATCATTTCCAAAAGGATGTACTCCCACCGGTGGATCATTTCTATCGAAGCGAACAAGGACTCAGATATAATTTGTCATCTATGCATGTATCTTTGGTAATACGAGCGCGTACCCACCTACAGCCGGGATTTTAACCTTTCCCCAATGTCCCATGTGTTTTATAATAGGTTTTCGTTTCGTCTTTTCGTACGAGATAATGCGCCTTTTGAATGAAATTATTCATGAAAATGAGAGTATGACGGGCAAGTGGAGATTAAAGGATATCCAGGATGAGCGTACGAGCGAAGCAAAGCGGGGGTGGCTTGTCTTGAAAGTGATTACATATGATGCTGCCAATATATGGGAAAGTAATGCTTTCCTTGCAAATGGTGTCACATGGATTTCAAAGTGTTTCGAATGATGTGAGTTAATAACAAGAGCCAGGAATGGGGGGTGGGGTGGGAATTATGGAAATTTTCGAATGAAAATTTATGGATGTGAATGTAAATATGGAAAGTGGTTATGAGTACGATCAGATGAACACAGGTGGATTGGAAGAAAATTGATTGTGTGAATTATGAAATGGAATTCGAGACTAATTCAGTTGGGATGTAATGCATTGTTGGCATCGGCTATCTTGTTTAGTGCTGGATAAAGTTGAAGAAAATTGGAAGAAATTCGGTTGCCGCCGTTGTTGTGAAGCTTCATTGAATTTAGATGGATGTGGAGGAAGGCTTTCAGGGTAGAACCTTGGCCATTCAGGACAATATTTCTCGAATAGTCCGGTAATCAATCCATTTGCATCCGGATATGCTTGTATTTTCCAGGCTTCCTTTGAATTTACCAACTGTGAGTATGAATCAGACTATAGCTCCTTTTGAGATGTTCATATCCCGGCTGTCATCTGCCCAATGATCTGCTCCTTCCATCCATCTTATTTATGGCTTTGATCAGCTGGTCTTTTCAACAAAGACCTCTGCATTTCGTTTACTTAGATGTTGATTGACACCATTTAAACTATAGCCAGTTCCGTCGAGAATATCCTGTAGGTCCAATACATCTGCTATTTTCTGCCGAACGGACTCACTTCTCCATTAAGACTTGCTCAAAATTACTACTGAGCTGGGAAGATGACTGAACTAGAAAACCTGGATTTTTCTTACCGAGGTCATAACTGTGATATCGTCGGCATGCATGTAGATCATCCACGTATTGGATGGCCAACCTGGTTGGTGGTTTCCTGTCTTAATCTTTTCTTCAGCCTTTGTTTCGATCAAAAGCGAAGTCGGCTTGTCGTGCTCGGTTGCGCAATTTTTTTTTGTCAAAAGCCTGATCTGGATACAATTGCGAGGCCTTCAAATCTCAATCTAGCCCATCAAGCCTCCATTGTGCCGGCTGGTCTTTTGGCCGCTTACTATTCACTTCGATGTTTAGATCAATTTTGGTGAGTGAATTCTCGTTAGCCCGTATTATGCGACCATACCATCACAAATGCCTATAGCCTTTAACGAATTCCAATCCCACATTCAAACCACTTCTAGATGCCCATTATGAGTCCAAACTGCATATCAAGGTTGGATAGGGAAATGCATCATTGGGTAACTGTAAGTCACCTACCGGGGAAGTGTAATATCTAAAGTCAATTTTCAACTGTCCCCGGGTGAGAGGTCATTATGGACTCTGCCACCCCAGAGTTGCCTCGTCGGTTGTTTGGGTTTTAAAAATTATATACAGGCGCTGTATATCACAAGCGGCACTCCATGATACCCAATGTCTTCTACAGACTACAGCGCGAGAAACCTAGACCCAGATGAAGACAACGACACTTCAGACAATATCAAGTTCTCCTCAACTTCCAACGTGACAGTATGTTGTCTCCAATTTGAAAGCATTTTTGTTTGGATGGTTCTTGATGAAGACCGTTTCTTTTTTCTTATCGCCGCGAATTAGTCCATCTAGTTCTAGCTAGGACTATCACTGCTGTCATTGTCGTCTTCGGCCAATCGGGGTTTCGGTGCAATGCCAACAGTTAAATCATCCGCAAAGCCAACAATCGAGGTTGCTTCTGGGATGCGAAGCATGAGTACTGAGAAGATTCAAGATTGAACCTTGTGTTATTCATGCTATGATGATGTATTCTCATCAGTTCCGCATTAGACAATAAAAGGAAGCACCGGTCAGAGGACAGTACACGTTACCGCGTTTCTTACCAGGTTCACCATCAAGTTTATTGATACGACCCCGGAGCAGATGCCTTCGCATTGTTACTCAGACAGGCTATTGTTGTCTTCCCCATTATATCCAACAAGTGCATCGTGCCGTATGATGCTGGGCCTGCAGGTGGCTCGCAAATATTCCAGGGAAATGCCAACTAAACGTGTCATCGATCCTCCATGTGTTTCTGACAGTTCTTCTTCGATAGCAGGATGTATTGCGGACTTGTTGGGTTAGATCAGCACCCAGGTCTTTTTGTGGTGAAAACAGAGATTGTAAGTCGTAAATCGTTGCGCTGGATCAGTAGCACAATTCGCAACGATAACGTCCGAAATGAAATTTGTGATCGATATGGCGCTGCACGAACCATCGAGAAGTTACAAGTGGAGCGCTATCGATGGTATATTTCATTGGAACACCCAAGGTAAGATCCCAAAGACGACGGAAGCAACATGTCCCAATACGCTAGGTAATGGCTTAAAAATCTTTCGGGTTGACTCTCTCAGGAGGGCCAAAAAGTAATTATTTTCTCAATTTGTTTCTAAGTTTATGTCAGTAAAGTGTTGAGACGTCCTTGAGAGACGTGACCTACAATTTTATTTGTGACAGCTTAGTACTTATCAATACTCATTAAAAAATTCGAGATCTTTGTCACCCGGGCTGTGCGGCCATTTTTATGATATTGATTGACAGCCATATCGTGATCATTTTGAACCTAGGAACCGAGCTTTGACCCTTCCTTATGGTAAGGTTAGTGGGGATGACTGCAGGGATATCGAGAAGTCTCAGAGAATAAGGACCACCGGCCCGTAAAACGTTCAAATCCTTCTCGCCTATTTAGAACATAGTAACTCGTCTCTTCGTTTCGGGTGGAGCTTATATTTTTAAGCCTATTCCAGTTATCGATTGCAATGATGCATTTCTTTGGAATCAAAGGCATAGTACATTTAGTGCAGGAATGGTAATACAAATAAAAATATTGAAGAGTTTATAAGGAAATCACTTTCTATTTCTAATAAGTTGGTCACTTATCTGCTAGTAAAGCTGCTAAAATCCAATTTATTCCGATTTTGCCAATTGTTCCCGTAGCAAGGACTTTTAACCAGTGAGCTCAGGATACACGTTTTCTACTAAAAATAACATCTTTCGTTATTTATCCTTAATATCCAGGGACTACGTCCCTGCATTTGTTAGGGTATTTTCACTGCGGAGGGAACAAACCTAGAAAAGATCCATAAATCATATTTCAAAGAGTAAGAGTTCAACGAGAAACAAACGTTCTGAAACGTGTGAATGCACCATGTGAGAGGACTGAAGAAATTGTAGAACAAAATAAGGAAAAAATTTTGTTTAAAATTTATCTTTCCCGGAAATATATATATATATATACTCTGAAACTATTATATCTCAGATACAATGTTTTTTCACAATTTCGATAGATGAAACTTTATTGTTTCTTCTGAATTCGGATTTAAGGTTTGTGAGAACAAACATTTTTTTCTGGTTACTATCTACTAGGAAAAGGTGGTACTCGCTTTCGCTAAATTTTATGGAAAAATCGAGCCAATAATGCTTATATTATATGTCAATTTTGCATTATTTCCGATTGGGTTACATTCCTTATGGATATAAGCCGAGGGGGGGAAAATTTGATATTTAAAGTATCTTTTCTTCCCTCTAACAATAGCAGGGATTTGAATGTCCTCCTCGCTATTAATTTCCTCCATTAATTCTTCTGTGCATTTCCCTCGCGTACAACAATTTTATTCACTCCATTGGTCATGATCAGTAGTAAGTGATCCATACTGCCATTAAACTTTGTGTGTAAGAGGGAGATAGCAAGGTGAGCTTTTGGTTCGTATTTTCATATATCGTAGGAAAGTTTACCGTGCGTTGTTCAAAAATAGTGATCAATTCTTTATTTCGTAATCGTTTTGCGAGGTCTTCTTTAATTACAAATAGTGACCCCGGCTGTTTGCCTATAATTGAGTATTTTAATGTTTTCCCTCCTATAATTGCTTGTATTCGATTGTCTACAATTGCATATTATATGCAAAATTGATTAGGATGTGATGGGTGTGTGGGTCTTCCCTATATTTAGGCGTAATCGCATAAATTTCGAGGATAAGAATCTGAACTTGTTGACGACTTCAACAGATATCGACAAGATATCGTTGAAATCCGTAGCGCAGAACAATAGAGGAGTAGTGTAAGCTTCTCGGGAAGACCTGGAAGGCGTTAAAACACACAGCCGCCCTTATTACCACTCTTTAATTAAAATTTTTATTTCGGGCCCCTTAGAAAACTGCGAGCCCGGGCGGAATCTGATTAGCGCAAGTTTCCTGGAAATTTATTTTATAAAAGTAATTGAGATTAAGTTCTTCAAGAAGACAATTATCCTAGTTTCAAACGAACAACTTGGTTGGCGCCCCCCAGCGCGACCCTATCTGCTCCAATAGCTTCAACGAACTTTCCGATGTTCACCCTCGCGGCATTCCACAAGCAAGGAGAGCGTTCGGGTTGTGCACGCCGGCAAGTAGCGTCAACCACTTCGAACGCGATGGACTAGTAATCACTTGCCGGAAAGTCTTCCAGGACTCGCCACTCGTCCACCCTGGCATCACTTTTGCGTCAGAATCTGCGCCCCACAGATTCCGGCAGATTGCTCCTTCGCATCCTAGGTGCCGAAACGTTGGCGTGGATCTGATGTTTAGAACTACGAGCCTCGTTCTCGTCGCCATTTCCAGAATCCGTTTCCCTCTGAGCTCTGAATAAAATCACGGCCTACCGGGTTTGCCACTCTTTGCCTGAAACGGCGTCCTACGGAGCGTCCGG
Source organism: Hermetia illucens (assembly GCF_905115235.1). Taxonomy (NCBI): domain Eukaryota; kingdom Metazoa; phylum Arthropoda; class Insecta; order Diptera; family Stratiomyidae; genus Hermetia; species Hermetia illucens. The sequence goes on along the minus strand of NC_051854.1, from coordinate 7,778,567 downwards.
CATCGTCCGGAAAGTCCGGCATCGTCTCATTCGGTGCCAGGTAAACGCTAAAAAAACGTTATCCCTAAACACTGAATCCAGACAGAGCCATTCCCTCGACTTTGAGCACGACGTCGAACGTCGTCCTGAATCCAGACGGCAGCGGTACCCGACAAGTCCCGTAAGTGCCATGAAGCCGGGTCTCTGTTTCGGTATTGCTCGCTGATTAGCCTTTACCTCTGTAGCGAACTGCGCTAGCAACTGGTGAGCGGTTGCTCTCCGGTGCATGTTAATTTGTAAAATGCGAATAATGCTATTCGCGTCCTAGATCTTTCCAGTTCCGTCCTGAAAATTGGACACTGCCCCGAGCCCGCAGTCTGTATGACGCTCTCATCAAATGCGCCACGATTCCTGTAGAGAACGCAACTTTCGCTTTTATTGCAGGTCTTTGCTAGATGATTTACATCTCCGGCATGCTGTTCTCCTGTCCAGTACTTTGCATGCTGCCGACGGACACCTGTAGCACTTGACGGGGATTATCCCAATTCGTAGCCTGCATACTATCCGTTCAATTGCTCGAGACTTCCACCACCGCGAGTTTTTACGCGAGCATTTACAGGGCTGATACCTATCCAGAGGTTATTCACGCTTTATGGCCTCCTCCACTTCGATGTTTTCTATGAGGCAGTTAGGATCTCGAATTTCTAGAGAGTATATAGGTTCTAGACGAGAAACAAGAGCTTTCTCTCCCAATAAACCCTTCACTGCTTCACAGAACGTAGTCTTGCTAGTCGTTTTCGGACCCAGTTCGACGAGGACTCTACAGCTTTTAATTTTCCGTATGGAAGACTCCTTTGTTGCGTTGTCTTTCGTGTTTCATTCTGTAGCGGATTTCACTAATAGCTTCCGCAAATGTTTTGCCTTCCGTTGGCTTAATGAGCAGAGCCGACGGTCTAGTCCTTCTTCGTTTCCTCGTCTTTTCTGCTACTGGCTTTTGGTTTGCAGCCTCCTTGTCTTTGGATAGACGGGTCTCTGACGGATTGGTCAGTTGTTTCCTTTTATCCGTCTTTACCTTCTTTTTTTGGGCCCTGGAAACTACTTTAGTAAATTCTCCTTCGGGCACGTCGTCCTCTTTCCGCTTTTTCTTCAGTTCGCTTTGTCGTGGGCTATCTGCGGCCCGTTGGCGCCAGCAGTGTTCTCAGCGAAAAGTGCGACTGTTCCTGCTTTCCAATATGCTTACGCTGCTCTCCACGTTCGCCTGTAGAAGGAGATGTGATCCAGTAGTTCCTCTAGTTCCATCAGCCTGTTTCAGACGCCTTTGCTGACGTTCATCTGGAGGAACGTTGCCGACTGCATACATTTCACCACTGCCGTGAATTTCCTGATAAGCCTTTCTTCTTCGGCTTTAGCTAGGACGATTGAATGCACTTCCACTCTGTTTGTGTTCATTAGCGATTCTGATTCGCTTTTTTCGGAACATGGACACTACAGGGTATTGGAATTGCCGTCCCCGCACTGTCAGTCACGCCGCTTGGTAAGACTTCCTATTTATTTGGGCGTCCAGATATCACGTCAGATATTTCAGCCCTCGCTGCCTCTTTCGCTGATCGCTGCGCTGAACGATGTATTTTTGTGCTGCCCCCAAACGAACTCAACTTTTTCTCCTTTTCTGCAATTTCGTTCATTTTGTTTTCGTTTGTTTAGATTTATTCTCCATGGAAAATTCACCGGCGCATCGTATGCAAGGGAGTCGGCCGCAATAGTCAAGAACCCCCTCGAAGACACAGCCCCTACCCTAGTTCCCTGAGGCCTGACCTATGTTTACTTGATCCCAGAATTCACGGACGGATCAGCGCTCGCTCGGGGCAATGTGGTCTACTAATACCGGTTCAATGCACACTACCCGACCAGGGTCCTGAAAGGGTTGGCTCTGATACACGTCATAACTACGACTTTGGTAGAGCTTGAAACGCATCACCCTATCGACAGTCCCAGTGTGTCCCGACGTATACTAGCCATTCGTGGTTCGCTCTTCACTTCGCTTTCTCAAGGCTACTTCCTACCTAGGATGCAGGTATACTGCCAGATAGGGGGTCAGAACTACTGGAAAACCAACTCCAAGATATAATATGACAGGCTCAGAAGACCGGTATCTGATGCGCGTGAACCTAATTTCTGGTCCTTTCAGCTTCAAACTTATGTTATTATTACAATTATACGTGCATTAGCAGTGCACGGGGGCTCACTTTATTCGCGACTGTTTCCCATTGTACTTAATAAATGATTTCATTTCTGCTATTCCCTGGTTAGTTGCAGTTGGTACGAGATGCATGCTTGCACTGTGCACAATTTGAAGGAAAATGCAGAGAATATGCAATATAAGTAGTTTGTTGGATTTATCATGAACAGATCCTGCATGCCAAGGATATATTGGAAATGTGGTTGAGAGATTAATCCTTGATATGGTGAAATAAAGCTATGGCTCTGCTTTTGCTCCTCTTCGTTTATCCTGTTATATAAGGGCTGGGTTGGGCTCCCCAATGCTAAATCCCTGTCCAAATCTGTAAGGAGAATTCATTTTAGATTTTTGTTTTCATCATAAATCACGAGATGAGATATGTCACAAAGCAGCCCCAAAAGTAGAGGGGATAATTTTCTCGTTGTTATTGATTGTGCTTGTAGTTTTATGTATGTACACTGTTAAAGCCAGAAAGTGGCCTCCATTTTATGAAGAAAAATGATGGACGCGTCCAAAAGGAATGTTACTGGCTAGAACTCAAATCGATAGGGCAAGGGATACTTCAATAGAACTTCAATAAATCAACCAAAAAAGTTGGAAAATTCAAGCCTCAATCGAGACTGCAAAGTCACTAGTCGAAAAAAATAGGGAGAGGGAGCTCAACGTCTTTCAATACAAACACTCATAATTCCTTTGGCAATTTTACTGAAAGCCTATTAGGTTTTAATATTCAAAACGCAAGGACCCAAGCATACAAAACGAAAAGTGAAAACGTCCTCATAAACGCTTACAGTACAAAATACCATTTACGACATATAAAGCGTTTTACGGGGGTTCTGATACGGAACAACACTTTTCCGTGATTGTTATCAAAATGCACACAAACATTGTCGCCAGAATAAGGGTGAGAAAAATACGAGCTTCATTTTCTATTACGTGCCCATAAAATGCCTCTATGGTGGGTTATTGTCGATAGAAATCAGGTGAGCAGCAATTTCGAATTTCTTATAGCCTTCAAAATGTGCTGGAGGATTTGGTACTTTTATTATGTTAAATGGGGGGAGGGGCTACTAGAAAGGATGGGGTTTTTTAATGCTTGATTTATTTACTGAGATTTATGAGGGGCTGAAATTGGTTATTGTAGTTTGAAATTCTGATAGGATAATGCTGAGGAGGTGTGTCCTTCAGAATAGTGAGGCACAGCTTGAAGAAGAGACTCCTGGAATTCAGCCCCTGAACAAAGGTCAAGATTCAAAAATCCTACATGAAGTTAAAGTCAATAATATGTGTTCTCGGTGTTTGAGAGGTGCAGCGGCTAAGGATCTGAAATGACGCAAGTTTCTCAAGGATAGTCCAAATATTTAGGTGTCATCCCCCAGCTTATTACTGGAAGTTGGCTTTCAGAACCAGTCGGATTATTGGTATAGGAGAAGGATGCGGTTGTTAGGAGTTGTGAAAAACTCTGGATAAGAAGCTGAGGTATGGATGATAGGAGAAGCTTTTATTCTGTCCCAGAAACAGTGCCAGGAAGTTGAGGATCCTTGACGTCCTTAAATAAGTGCAGTTAAGGTTCTATTGGAGACTTCTCAATATCAATCAAAGTTTGTAATGACAAAAAGAAAATGTATTGTTATTGGGACAACATTAATCGGAATGAAAGTATGCCTCCTTTGGCCTCCTGGTGCTTTTTTCCGGGGATGCTGTGCTGTGATGAATCCTTTCGCGCACTTTTAGTAACTATTCCAGAAATGGCGCCAATCTGACTACTCTCATTAACCGATTTTGGCAATTGTTAGTTATTTTCAAGAGATTTGACATCTATACTGCTTGCTAATTCTCTCAGCTAACGAAACATGTCCTGCGGAGTCTTTGTTTGATGTCTTCTCCAGTGCTAACAGCCGCCGGATTTGTCGAAGGCCTTGTGGAGCTCTGTTGGTTAATCTACACTAGGTCATTCCACCATACTTTGTTGTCGATCAATGTTTGTAAAAGTGATCTTCGAGACGCAACGGTCGTGGGGTTTATCCTGCTGCCCTACATAAATCGAGACGTAGGATCGATTGTATTTTCACAGGAATGACTTTGGATTTCGATGTGATGAGTTTGTCGAATTCTGCGCCACGTGTCCTCGCCGTGGCCCCAATTATGGTGTCCGGAGACACTTGACACCCTTCCATTGAAAGGCGATAGCGCTTGTGCAAGGAAAAAAGTGTAAAAATCATTATTCACCCCATACTCGCAATAAAAGCAGTCGAGCGAACGTAATTTCTCAATTGTGTGCAGGTAAGACTGAAAATACCTGTGCCCTCTGGGCAAATGGGCAGCTGTGTTAGGTAATAGTTAACCTCCCCGTTCTTGCGATTGAACCACTACCGCATGTCTTTAATCACATGGGCGGTCCATCTACCTATTGATTTTCTTTCCCAAGCTTGCTGCTATACGCAGAGATTGCTGGTTCTCCCTTCGCAAGCGACTGCTTCCTTATTTTCTTCGCCTTTTCTAAGGTACATAAATCTCCGACTAGCATCATGGAGGGCGAATAATTTCTGCTATTGCTATCATCATTGCTGCTAGCGCGCCGAAACGATACAACAACCGGACACAACCCGCAAAGAATAAGAGCGTGGCGCTTATTCCTTACTAAAAGAGTCAGCCCGTACTTCAGAACCGTAAAGAAGGACAGTCTGTCCTGCATTCATCAGCAAACCACTCCTCTTGGATAAAGGACCTCCGACATTGGTTGTCAGTCGGAAAAACATGAATATTCCAGCCGCAGTCTTGTCTCTGTTGCGAATCTGCTCAAAGAAGCTCATCTTGATGTCTACCATGATGCCGATGTTTTTCAACGCCAGCTTCGACATGACGGAGTTCCTTTCCCTCTATTATATTCTGCGGATCTAGGGGTTACCTCATCTTGGCCTCTTGAATGGCGAGCAATCCTTCGTAGCCGTCCCCCGGTACACAGGTAACTTTCCATGATGAAGTTTCCTTTAGGGATACATTGCAAGCGGCCGTGATAAGACGAAGGAGGGGTGAGGTTATCGCTCATTTACCCTTCTTGAGAGAGCTTCAGCAAATTTTCCAAATTCGATTTTCCCGATGTTCCAAACGTCAGAGCATTGGGAGGAGGAAATATACTGATGGTCATTGACCGTGAAATCCTTCCATCGCTACACTCCTGGCACTAAGGGCTCCGTAGCAAAGGTAATATGAGGGATATTCCCTCGTAACCAAGGGGTCACATGTTGAAGTGACATCGATATTTAGGACAATAAGTCCTGTCCTGGTGACCATCTCTAAAATTCTTGTGTCTCGACAATTGGATGAGACATGTCCCATTCGAGGTCTCTGGCGTTCAATTCTCTTCCGACTAGAACTTTCCCCTCCATGTTTCTAATGTCGTCCTTCATGGCGGCGAGCGAAAAGCGGACATAAATTCGATCGGTGTGAAGTGAGAACTGAAAAAATCAGTTATGCACAACTAACCCAAACGAAGCCATCTCCTCGACCATGGATCCCACTCGCAAGTTAACCGAATCTCTCAAATAATGGTAGAAGTGCCACATATATCAGTATACCACGATGATGAGCTCCTATCAGCTCTTCTTTCTTTCACGCTTTACCCCATCCAGGATGTGAATCATGGTGCTTGGCTTTTCACTTCTTGTAACTCTTCACGGGCACGGTAACATGAGCCACATTTTCTTTCTCTAGACCACGGTGCTTGCAAAGAACACAGCATTTTTCCTACTCCTCCGGTCTTCGCTGTAACACAAAGTGCTGTCGTCCTGGCTTTTGTAGCCTCGGGTCCAACTGCCGAGTGTTGATCCTTCAGTCGGCTCGCTCAAATTCCAACAGCGTGACTAGCATAGAGGCAAGTAATTACGTGGCGGCGGAACACTTCGATAGAATTTCAATATTTGCGGGCGGACCTTTTCGGTTTTTGGGGTAGCGCTTCCCTTGGTCTCCGTCCACTCAAGATGGTCAAGTGACTGCCGCCCTTTTATATTTTTAATTGTAAAAACAACTTCTTCTCCCTATCTCCTTAGGGACAATGGACAATTTTGGTAATTTGACAGATGTGACTCCTACATTGAAGGTGGTCACATCTGGCTAATCCCTCTTTATTGATTTTTTCACCTCTTTCGTTTTCCTGAGACAATCCAAACACCTTTTTTTCAAGAGTATACAAGGGTTCTAGGCTGAAAACTAACGCTTTCGTGCCTAGAATACTCTGGACTCTCTCGGAGAAGGTACTATTTTTATTGGTGTTCGACCTAAGCTCGACAACTATATCGCCAGTTCAATCCACTGGATAAATCCAACGTCTACCCCAAGCATCTTCTGATTTGGCGTCAAACTTTTCGAACAACTACTGCGAAAGATTTTCCTTCGTTCGGCCTTTCCTCTTCATTTTTTCTTTGGTGTTGATATCGGCGTAATTGATTTCGACTTTGCTACAGTGGAGTCACTGCCGTCGCTATTCAACTTTCGTTGTTGCTGTTACATCTTCTTTTTTTAGTTTGGATACCATATCACGGAATTCTTCTGGTTGCATCCTTGCCGCAGATGCAGGCTGGTTTCCTTTCGGCTCTTTTTGTCGGTTGTGCAACTAGGGGCTACACTTGCGATGTGTTCTTTCCTAAACTTTTCTGCAGTTTCCTTCTAGAAGTGTCGCTGGTTTGAAATGAGGTTCAGCAGTTCTTCCACTTCCATTATGTCATTTTTGACATCCATAGAGATGTTTCGCTGAGCGATGGTCACAACATTCGTTTTCCATAGGACCACTTCGCCCTTTTTGAATAGCCTTTCTTTCTCTACCCTTTTAGATGAGATTCATTCTCTCCAGTAGGATGACTTGCGTTTCCGTCTGATTGGGGGTTTGGCACCATTTTTTCTTGACATCGAATTCGATGTCGTCTCTCCTTTCGGGCCGCCCCATCCACTTTGGAACATTAGACTGGAACCCTTTTGCACGAGATGTCACCCCTGTGTACTAAGGTAACAAAATGTCATCATGTGCAACCTATTTCGAATCCTTTGCGAATCCATGTCATGCCTGGTCGTCATTGGTATCGCCGCTCACGTTAGTTCACCACTATGTTGCATGACGGTTATCCGCCACTATTAACGGGGAAGTGTGGGGCGCCTTGCCTCGGAAATAACAAGGATCGTTCCCATCCAGCACCTTCACCCTGTCTATCCTGCTCTGTAGCCATATTGGAAACATTGCAAACCTACATCATCATCTTAGTAGGACATCTTAGCAATGAGGCGGTGCTGTTCTCCTACTTCACATTAAATTGCCAACCGTCAAACATTCTTTTAGTCGTTCGAACATATCAGACAACCGCGACCCACATCGGGCGTCAAATGAATGAACCCTGGTTAGATGCGAAGTTACATTTTTATTTTTGAGAGGAAGGATAGTAGGAATATGAGAACAGTTTCCTATTCTCCCGTCGAATATGCGTCGAGTTCTTCCCACATATGAGACATATCCGCAACCCACATTGGGCGCCAAATTCCACAACATTCTAAAAAGGTCATCCGGCTTTTCATGGAAATGTCCCGTCTTTCAACTGCCCACACATCAATTTCCTTTTCAAATAACACTCTCATCCACCCTAACGCACCCTTGTCGCAACCCTTTTTATGTCCAATCAAAAATTCATCATCATTCTGTGGAGTTGTTTCAATAAACCCCGAGACTCATTCAGAAATTCATTCCTAATTTCTTCCAATTCCTATTTCCTTATCTATACGTTTGATCCCAGCATATATGAGACCATATTCAAGGACTCTCCTATGTCAGCTTGAGCCAAGAGTCCTCTGCAACGTTGCGCTCGTGTGGCGCATTGCCAATCTCTCTGAGGCTGTTCAGAAATATGCTTTTCACTCGTTCAATATTTTTAGCGCTGCTGTTAACCATTATACTCTTTTGACAGAGACATGAATACAAGATGTCGTAAATTCACAACTCGGGTGTTTTCCGGCCCTGCTCCTTCGCTGTCACTTGACGCTGCATGTTGTAGTATATTTTGCAACCGACAGTGGATGTCTTTCGGGCACTAGATGGGAAAGAATTTCCAATGGTGAGAGGTTCTTTCTCGCCAATTTGGTTTGGGCCTGGTTTCCAGGATATGGCTGGGATGAAATAAATCCTTCAAACTCGTCACAACTATCACAAGGGACTTCTGCTCGTTACCGGCAAGATATGGCTGATTTCTTATTCGAAAGCAATGCGGCGTATTGATATAAAAATGGGGGTCCAAATTTTATTGCCGACAGGATATTTCAACCGCGTCGATCATTTTATGCAGTCAATAAAACAAATAAGTCCTTTTTTCGGGGGTTGGAGGCGTATTATTCTAACCCGGAGAAAGAACTGGCAATGGGAAAGTTTATGGCAATATGAAACTGCGTAAAAGTAATAAAAAACTTAAATGGGAATTTTGGTTTTGCATAGGTTGCTTGGAGGTTTTCATGTTTACTCTTAGTTGAAATTCACATATCTTCCCTTCTCAGCAGCCTTGATTGAATCCTACGCAGAAAACTTGATGTTCGACTTCCTGGAAAAAATTTATTAAGCCCGAAACATATGCGGATCAAACGAAAATGCAAAAAGGAAGTCTCATGCATATTCAACTGCTTTCCAAAAGCCAACTTTGGAATAATTTTAAGATAAATTAACTCGAAGGATATTCGCCTGAAATGTTCGTCCAACTTTGTTATGGCATATGAAGTACATAAAAAATATCCCTGGAGGGAACATGGTGATAAGAAAAGCTACAAATTTTAAAAGCTAGAAGAAGAAACATTATAATCAAGGTAGACGTGACTTGGGAATCCTTGCAGATTGTCTGGTACTCTCAGAGCAATTAAAGAATGTTTGGAATGATAAAAGCTTAAAAAGTGTGGGACATGTCATATATCTGTAGTTTCGGTCCCTAGTGCAAGGTTTCACTTGGAATTCTGAGATCATAGTTTTCCTTTGTTTTAGAATCACGTATCCCTCTTTGAAATATAATAGGGACTATGTGACAGTTAGTGTAGGGCAAACCTTAGGTCCGACAAATGAATTGGGTGTAACGAAGAAGCTCTGTCCCTGGAAGATATGACTAAGTTTCGATGGCATTACTATTCTTTGGTCTGGCTTTGGTTGTCCCATTTTAATAAACACGTCTCGGCTCAATAAACCTGTCCTATAGGTTCTATACACCTAATTGTAAAGCATCGTCGGCACGGCGGTCTCTCCCCATCAAGTTATCGTGTTGGAGACTTCAGAGTTGTTATATTGTACAGGTCTCTGCAATACTTTATTCGCTCTGCATTGTTCTCTTGTAGTGCTCCAAAGGCTCTTTTAACACTTTCTCTTCAAACGGGTTTGTCAATTTTATGGAAGCTTAAGTTAAGGTCCAAGTTTGATGACTGTAACATAACATAGGCCTGATGGCTGCTTTGACTTACACGTAATCCCACTTCCTTCACTACGTTGTTGAATTTCCTCCTTGGCACTAACAGATATTTTCTTTATTTTGATTTTGAGGCCATACTTTTTCCCTTGTGGGGGCAAGTAGGTAGCAGCGGCAGCTTCAAGGAGTCAAATTAGCGCTGTGGTGCATCGTTTTGATGCCACAAATTCCTAATACTATGACTGCTGTGGTAAGAACAAAGGGGCAGAGTCCAGCTAACACAGATCTTCAAAGCCAGCCTGTAACATTCACGGAGGAAAGTGGCTCTCCCTTCCTGCAGCTAGAGATCTCTCTGAGGTCCCCAAAGAGCAGTTTACCTAGTGTCCGTAGACTGGTTCTCGAGCTAGGCAATCGCAAAGAAAGTGCCTGAGCGTTTCTTCTTCCTCTCCGCAGCTTCGGCAATGCGAATTTTAGGGTATGTCGAGTTTGCAGGATGGCTCCTATAGGTCAGTGCCCCGTGTAATCTTGTATGCATTTGAGCGCTTCTGGCACAAGAGCTCTTGTGATCGCGTCTTATTTTAGGCGTTCCAAATCCTTCTTGATTTAGTGAAGGTGGTGAACCTTTGCCATCCGAGGTCCGCGGATGCTAAGTAATGCCAGCGGATTTCACCCTTAGCAGACGCTAGCAGGACGCAGACTGTGTCCACCGTGGGACTGCCAAGAGCGTAGCTCCCTCTGGTTAGTGCCGCTCGGACTGTTTAGCGTTTTTCTGTACTGTTCCAACAGTCTGGAGGATGTCGTCACCGAAATAAGACCTTAAGGCCGCTGGCTGTCGTACAGAATGGCTGTGTCACCTTTGGGGCTCAGATCATGCCCCAGTCATCGAATGCTTGTACTGTAGTTATCGCTCAAACGTGCTAACTAGCTCATGAAGAGCGGTTTCTGAGCCTTTCAGGTAGGCGTGCTAAGACTTATAGAAACACTTTTTCATCAAAATCTTCTTTAAGTGGATTTTTAGGACGTGCTCTAGAGTCTTCAATACGAAAGAGGTTGAGCTAACTGATCAAAAGGATTCATGGCCGCCTCTACCCGCTTTCGATATGGAAACCACGTGCGCGCGTCACCAAGACTGATATACGTATCCAAAGAGATACAGCTCCGGTAAATCCTGATAAGCCACAGCGCAGTCCTTTTTTGCTGCTGCTGTAGTATGATTGGCATTATGTCATCGGGGTCTGAAGATTAATTTGGAAAGCAGCAGTTTATAGCCTGGCCGAATTTGTCCAGGATAATTAACGATTTGATAGTCTCCTACGATTGGGGCTGCATACCTTCCAAGCAAGGCTTTGATTCGCAGTCCTCCTTCCTGGTGAAAGAAGGGGTCTGAACCACCAGAGGATTCCTTTTAGGAGTTTTCCGACTTTTAAAGAAAGGATGGGCTTCCATGTTCCTTGGGGAGAATTTTACTGAGCCTCGCAGATTCGCTGATGCTTTTGATGGTAGCCTTGATGGCCGACTTGTACGTCGGCAGCCCTTGTATGGTTTTCAACATTTGTGTATGTAGCAGATGTCGAAGACTTCACTGGTCAGCTCCCTGGGTCTTAACGGATCTTGATTCCACCACGGTGGCAATGTATTGGGGTCTCTGAAAGGATTGGAGATCCCAAGGAAGATCTCTCAGTTGCAAGATCTTGTAGATTCACTGGTAATGTGGTGCTGGAGAGCTGCTGTCCTTCGTGAGTGCTACCGGCTGGTTCTGAAAGTCTGAACCCCCTGGACTCGGCCCTCTTGTTCCTACCACAACAGTGATGGGCCAGGTGTTTGTGCTATCAAAACCGGGCACCACAGCGCTAATGGGCCTTCTCGGAACGACCACTGATACCTAGCTACTTACTGATAAGGTGATTATCCTTGTTAATGAATAATGAAAGTTTGCATGGGTTCAGTCTACTTTTTATAGACTACGTAATAGACAGACATAATGAGAAAATTACTCTACAGAGTAAAAATCATACCCGAATACCTGATCCTCTCCTATCTCATATTCCCAAAAATTAGCTCATATCCAACTTTGCGGTCACGAAGCTGGTCTGTGAACACTTTAACGACCCACGACAACTTTAATAACTCATTAAAAAGTAATAAAAAAGCTGCAAGGTATGAATAGACTACTCTCCTGGTCCATAATTGTCTTCGTGACCGGTTTCATTTCCAGCATCACCTTTTATTATCAGCAGAGAAAGCTTTCGTACCAATTCCAATCTTTTTTTTGCCACCTTTCACCTCAGCAATATGCGAAGTTCAAGCGGAAAAAAAAGTTGGACACTAAAATTGTAATTAACGGTGGTGGTGGGGGTGGCGGTGATGGTGGAGGAACGTGATATCTTTACGGTGGCTGAAGTTCATTTGTCACAAAGTTGCAATTTTTCCAAGAGCTTAATGGTTGATTATCAGTCGTGTAGCAGGCACAGGAAGAGAAGGGAGAGAAAATTCGAATGTAAAATACAACCCCAATAAATAATTGGAAAAATTTTTATTGTCGGATGTAATCTATGCAAATGGTAGTAAATTTTGGAGTGCTGTGGAGGAGATTTCATTGAATGTACCTTCGGGAGTTTTACCTCATAAAAGATGATAGCATTTATTACTGCAGGACCCTTTATGGGAGGTCTGGGGAACTGATTCATAGGTTGACAGCGAAATGGTCCTACTGGGTAATATGCATTGTAAGATTTAGCTGCTATTCCGCTGAGACCAAGCCTGTCCTTAATTTATCTTACAAAGCAATGCCGCAGATTTATTTAAATCTACATTCGTTCTCCTCTCTTATATTGCCTTAAGCTGAGGTGACAGCTTCCGTCACAACGAGTGATTGCAGCATTCCACTGGGGTTTTGCATGTAGTACCTGAGGCGAAAGATTTATGGAACATAGTTAAGTGCTTCATACCAACAATTTTTTTGTTGATGGGATAACACTTAATAGGGGATGTCAACCCCAAAATATTATCACCATATTTCAAGCCTGTTGATGCACCCGGCAGACCCCTCTTGTAAAACACAACATCCTGTAATGTTAGCCTGTTCCTAAGGGTCGTGGTATTAATGGTAAATTGCCTTTTTTGACCATTTGATTTTTTGGCTCCTAATCAGTAAAGCACCAAAGGAATGCTGAGGTGAGCCGCACTGAGTCGCCTTCAATATGCAAAATGAAGATAAGAATCCCATAAGGAAGGAATAGCTGAGGTTACAGTCGACGAACAATGAAGCAAGCATTGGCCTGCTTTGAGAGAAACCACACTTTCATTGCTCAAATTTCAAAAGGTTTGGGGGTATTCAGAGGTTTCACAACCATTCACGGTATCCTGTGTTGATTTCCTCGTGTTTACTAGGAATTGGTCAAAACAGGACAACTTTTGATTTTTGCACCTTTCAATCTAACGAAAGCTGTGATATAAAGCGGTGGCTCTGGTATCATCATTAGCCAAAAACTAGCTTGTAGTTATGCCATCAAGTTGAGCGCTTTTTACGTATGAAATTGAAAATCTTAGGAAGACCAGACTTCGCAGCGCAATCTGCTCCTTGAAGTTTCTTTTATATTGTCACAATTTTGGCGTTTGGCGTAGTCCAATTCTCTTTTTATCTCAGTATCTCTTGGGTCAAATTCAAGGTTGCTTTTCGTTTCTCCCTTTCTCTCATATTGTATGATGTCCGTGTTGCTTTCCTGCGCTTGGTGATCAGGACTGACTCTCTGCCCTTAGGCAAGATTGGTTTGAGAGTTAATAGTCATGATTTGATGGTACCAAGTACCAAGTTTTGGTATGGTTTATGTCTACAATCACTGCCTGGTCGATTATCATTACGTCCTCTGGTATGGGAAGACCAAAAATTCTATAGTACTCCCTCTACCATGAGGAAGTTTGACGAAGTATCGACACCTTTCTGTGTCCCATTGAGCTTGGAGCTAAGGTTCATCCTCCTGTTGGATTACTTTAATTATAAATATGCTCTATGGGTTAATCAGTTGAGGAGGGTCAAGCGGACTATCTTTCAGCGGGAGGGCCTACTGTTGCCGTTTTCTTCGCCTCTAATAAAGGAAAGTTGGTCATGTTAGATGTAGTAATCCTTTATTCACACACAGACTATTTACTATAGGTGCACAATGGAGCTTAATCCTATCTAACTTGGCGAAGTCAGCATCGGTACAGTTTCCTGAAGGGACAGTTTGCTATATCCATGGCTTACAAACGACGTTCCACATTAGAGTGGTCTGCGAAAACAAGTGACTAGATGTCCGATATTAGTGGATTAAGCTGGAATAAGTACCTTAGTCGAATCCGTCTCCTATTGCATCGATGCTGATTGGATTCTTGCACTGTCCATTTTTACATAAACTATGGAGTGTCTATTAATGTTTTGGTAAAAACCAGTGAACAACTTTTCGATCTAAGCTATGACCTCCACCAGGAATAAAAAGATCGGGAAAATTGCAAAGATTTTTAAGGATATTTTAGAGCTAGCCAGATTATCCTGTTATTATAGTGGTAGTGGTTACCTCATTTATCTTCAAGAAAAGGCAGACAATAAGTCTCTCCCCCATTGGCAAATTTATACATCTTCTCCTGGACGTGCGGCTGTACCGAACGCGACAGAAGGTTAGCTTAGCATCTTGGTCACCATTCTGTTGTCTATGCCTAATTCCTCCGGGAGAAAAGATCCTTCACACCACTCTCCTCTTATAAAATGGAATTTTTCATTCTCTTACCAAACATTTTCAATTTGGTATGCATTGCCATAGGAGAAAAGCAGCCAGTTTCCAACTGTCAGACGGTTATCTGTTCGGAGGTAAACCGGAGCGAGCCAAAGGAACTTTTTGGCGAAGTCTTTCATCCATTCTCCTTCCTCCAAATAATTTGCGTACCTGAGTTAGAATTGACAAGCGACTGATCTGAAATGGTTCTTGCAATGAAGATTTACTGAAGGTTGTCAGACACTATGAAAATCGAGAAGGTTCTCTGAGAGCATGTGCTCCAGCAATGTTCTTGGAGGATGTTTCCGCCGATATTTGGGATTGGTCCTTGTTTGAGCTTCATGGTGATTATGCTTACATTGCCGGCAGAGTCAAGTAAATCGGGTGATACACAAAGTCAGACCCTAAATTTGATTGTTCTACTTTTGTGGAACATAGAATTCCGGTATCGTCCAGGGTGCCTGATGAGTTGCTTTTATCCTGATCGAAACGGTAAGTCGCCTACTTTTGCAGCTAGCCCAAAACAGAGGGGTCCGTGGACTAGAAATCAAGGAAGAAAGTTTCTTTTCAATTGCTCTGATCCGCCATCAAGTGGATGACAAGTATTGGAGTCAGTTTTCTGACAACACCCTGGTGACCCACTTGTATAGTCCTTTGGCTCTCACTTGGTAACTCTTTTTGAACCTAACTATGAGTCGCTACTCTTAAGTGGTGGAGGATCTAAACTAAGTTGCTTCTGAGTAGGTGACCACCTAATCTGTAGGAGTCAAGATACAATTTTTCTGTGACCCTCTCTCATGAGCATAAGGAAGCTTACAACAAGGATTGCGTGTTATGCTTGCCGTGCAGGTTGAGAAAGGACTTTAAGAGACAGGAAATACCTGTCTATCGCTAAAACTCTCAGGTACGAATATACTGCAAGATGTTGTTTCGTCTTCAATTGTTGTTGGGGGTATTTTTTGAAGGTTTTATACGACGTGCATCTTGTACATATTCCCGAGGTTCTTTTACAAGATTGACTTTGGCATCCGTTGAGTGCGACAAGACATCCTTACATTGTTTGGTATGAGCAATTCACGTTAGATCGTACTATGTTGATCCTACCAAATAAGAAACATGACCTTGAATCCATCCCAGCTTTGCTAAAATCCCAAAATTTCCGCTGCGCTGCGATTCCGTATTTTCGAACGATTTTAGCCTTGCTTATCTGCCATGTCAAAATAAATCTTTTTGAAGTATTCTAATCATCCATTGCTAGTTGTTTTATTAATGCGAATTTTACCATAAATTTGTATGGGATGGCTAAAGCCATGGAAGCAGCGACATCAGATTTATCAAATACAAAGGATACATCCAAAAGGCCCGATAAGAGGAATTATGGATCTGGGAACCAAAGTTGTGGTTAAGAAAAAGCTGGTACGTAAAAGGAGAATGTGGCTCAAACTGATTATCACCTCCAAAAGTGGTTACATGACATGACCGATATTTTGCCGGTCAAACAAAGTCAAACCCGGTCTGGAGCTTGGAACTGGTGAACTTTGGAGGAAATGTTAATCGAATCAGACATCCCCAAAAAAGAGATTTGACACTCCGCTTAAGGGCTTGGTCTGTGGAGTGGTCAAACTGCAGACACAGCCCTGTTCTACTCTTTCGAAAAGCTAGATCTGATGTATGGGTTGCAGGAAAGGTAAAGTTTGCTTTTGTTATCGAAGACCAACAAGCAGCTATGAGATCCATCATTGCCTTCGATCTGTCGGCCAATTGGGATTAGATCTAGAGCCTTCTGTCTAAAATGGGTGTTCCTAGATATTTAAGACAACACAAAGGTGATAATTCAAAGGGCCACTTTGGTATGATAGTTAGAGGGGCTTGGGTTGGTAGGTAGGTAGGTATCAGTGGCCGATCCGAGAAGCCCAACTAGCGCTGTGGTGCGCCGTTTTGATGGGAGGGGGGCGGACTTCACCAATGACTTGGCTGTGGTTGTTGTTGCGAACCCTAAAAAGGGTCGTTGTAGATTGATCTAACTGAAAAAAAGACAGTTGATGTCAACCATAGGAAAAGAAATATGGTTGATCACTAAATTAAAATTACCATCAACATACTTGGGAATGATGATGGAAGCCAAATTTCAAGGAGCATCCGAATTGTGGGCGCCAAAAGGTGGCAACTACTTTGCATCGCAAGAGCGGTAGGGTAAATGTGTGCAGTACTTTCAAGATCACTTAACGGGCATTACTTCTTCAAATCTCTTTATAAGAAAAAGGGGACGTCTTTATAAGGGCGATGAGGCTGGATGAAATACTGATTGGTTTTGAAGCTTCGAAACGAGATCGGTGTCAATTGCTTGCAGGGGGTTGATCAGGCAAGGTTTCTCTAACTGTAGATGAACCTACTGTACTTTTGTCGAGAAAGACATTAATCAGGTTTTGGAACAGCGTTGTTCAATCAAATTTTATGAAACTGGGTAAAATCGGATTGGAGATACTCGAAATGCCTCAGAAAGCATACGATGATGCGGCAAAAGAGAGAGGCGAGATTTCGGAAAAGTCGGGAGTCCATCAACGACGATAACTGGATAAATGGAGGACTCGGTGCAAAAGGTGCGTCAATTTTAGGAAAAACACCGACGATCTTGGGATGATTGAAGAGGAGTGCTAGATGGTCAAAACAATCGTTTATCGCACTTTAACAGATGATCTTCAAAGGGGGAAGGTCTGCACGAAAATGTTACCGAAAGTCCTGACAGCTGAGATGAAGGAACGATAATTATTGAAGTGCCAGAAATTTCATGGGCGCTGCGAAACGAGTGATAATACGGGGACGAGACGTGGGTTTTTGAGTGGTATCCCGAATTAAAGCGTCAGAACACTAACGAGGCTCCTCGCCTGAAAAAAGGGTGAGTAACTCGCGAATCAAGACGATGTTCATTGAACGAAGAGTTATGGTTTGAAGTGAATTTGTGCCATAAGGAGAAACAATGTTAAGTACTCAAACGGTTGACAACCGGGTGCGACGCATCTGAAGAGAAATTTGCAAAAAAATAAGATGTTGCCCCATGACAACTTCAATTTTAAGCCCTGGTTCATAGGGATGGAGAGAAAATGGGTGGATCAAATTGGAGATGAAGTAGAGCATTAGGGTCCCTGACGTTGGCATGTCGTATGTCACTGTTAAGAACAGCTTTTGTACATCCAATTTATCTACAGCTGTATCTCAGTTGTGAGTTCAAATATAAGGACTTGGAGTTATTGCGATGCATTCTCCATTTTGCAGATGTAATATTGGAATAGATCTGCTATCGCGTTCTATCTTCTAAAGTTATAAAGATGTGGGAAAGTTCGCCCTAATTCCAGGAGTTTGTTTCCAATACGGAAGCTTCTTACTGTTTCTCCTCTGGGTTGGTAGAATCTGAAGGCAGAGCATTCCTTAACGTGTTTATTTATAAGAGACTGCATATTTTAAAGGTGCACGTTTGGCACAGGCTTATCGATCCACATCTCCATTCTTCAAAACCAAACCAATGCCCCTTTCCATCCGGAAACGACTTTATTTCCAAGCTCACGTCCAAAAAGTGTTTATCAAGCGACAATAAAAGCCAGTGGAATATATTTCCAATAAAATTTTGTGACACAAATAAGTGTTACATAAAAAACACCCATTCAATTGGGCAATTGTGCCCTTTACAGAAAATCCGTTGAAAGCGAGTAAATAGTACAAACCATAAATGGAAAAAAAATACAATAATAAAGCGTTGAAATTGTAGCAATATAAATTTCTTATCCATAGGATCCTTAGAAAAGCAACTCTGCAGGAAAAAAGTACCGAAAAGAAAGAAAAGCCTTTTATATTGAATAATGTTTTCCCATCTCCCAGCTCTCCCAGTTGGTGCTTTATTTTTTCGTCTCCCCAATCGACAATCCTTATATCCTTTCAACAGTTTGGCCTCATCCTAGTTAAGTAAACAAATATATGTCCGACTGTATTTAGATACATAGATGTACGTATGTGAAAAGCTGAGAAGCTAAAGATAAAGAAAGTTTTTGTTTTCTTCTGGTTTTTCGTTTATTTGCTTTCGCGTTTCGAGGGACAATATTATGGCAAGGATAAAGTACCATTCGTTTGCTCTACTTTTCTATTTTTGGTTTCAACAATGCAGATGTTGCTGGCTAGACATGGATACAGTAGTATCTGTTCCCCATTTTTTAGCCGAGAAGGGGATAAGTTTAATTTTGTACATTGAGAGGGTCTTGAATCGGCACTCACTTGAAACAATGGCTCTTTTGTGAATAAAAGGATTAAAGAGGAGAATTTGAAACTTCTTTTTTTTTGTTGGAGAAAAACCCAAAACAATACAGGTCAAATAAAAGGACACCTCAAATCTAGAAGCTAAGAAACTGAAATATAAAAACAGATTTCTTTCAATGCCTCTCTCTGACGTATTCTCAGAAAATTGTCTGGAATTCAAGATTGAGGTCTTGGAATCTTATTTCATTGAAAGGTTTTTCCATGAATTTTTTTCGGCTTTCAATCTTAAATTTCATTGATTGATCAAAATGCCAAGGTAAGTGATTTTGCCATTGGTTACCAATCTGGGAGCTGGGAAATTTGAACATTTATTGATTCTGAAAAGATTTCTGAGAATTTTTTTCGAGAAGACCCTTAAACATTGTCAAATAAATATCCAATTGATGGACACAGTGAAGTTTTGTGGGATGGGTAGTTTAAGTATTATATGTTGATTTAAATTGCTGACAAAATCTTCAGACTATAACTGGCTAACGGTATCTACGATGAGGGATTCTTGGAATTTACCTTGTTAGATTGTCAGTCTTAGACTGTTCATTCCCTTGGAAAGGCTAGTAGATATCTCCAACCAAAGTCTGACTGACTTTTTGTAGCTTATTACTACTTCTGGAGAATTCGTAGCAAGTTAGCTTAGCTTTTGAATTGAGGCGCCTACCCCATGTATTCGACGGGTTATTCAACGTCGAGTTGTATATGACTCAAATGGTACCTGGTTGTGGGTTCCATAACACTGTTCGGACCCGGTGAAAGTGGATTTTTTGGTAAGTCTCTTTCCTGTTGGACTATTTGGGGTTGTCTCTTTTGCTGGATTCTATTTATCTATCATCTATTCTTGTAAATAGCAGTATAGATCCGCACTTCGACTTTAACTCAAGGAGTAGCGGTAGATGCCTCTTTTTTATTTTCGGCTTTCAAAACCTTCTCTAGCTAGGATATCCAATTTGTCCTTGAAGCTAATTGACTGACTTCAACCTCTAATATTTTGCGGTCAGATGTAAATCAAGTTCTTTCAAAGTACGCTGCTACCCACATTGCCGGTAGCTCTATATTTACCAAGGTCGATGAAACATATTGCAGGCCTCCCTATTTGGAGTGTAGCACTTGATTCACACTATGTGGCTTCACTGTCGGTTTTTGGTAATATTCTTCACCTCCTGCCACGATTTTCCAAAATGTGTGCAATAATCTGAAATGGACCTATCGCTCTTTCTAAATGCGTGACTATTCACTACCACTGCCACACCCACAGGCATCTGAATGGCGAAGTTATTCATTAGTTTTGTTTCAAGCCTGAATTTCGACGACAGGACATAGAAATTATTTGATGAAAACTTGGCGTTGCCAAATTCCCCATTGTTGAAATCTCCAGTCTGGTCCCATGAGGAAACTTCGGGAGGCAGATGCAATGTTCCTTTTGAAGATGAGTGTAAAAATGACGTCTAAAGTGCTAATGGAGTGATAACTGAAGTTCTTTTCTCGAAAGAGCTGCAATCTGAAAAAAAAACTATTTCGTAAGATTTTATTACATCAGCTCTGCAGTCCTCGCGATTACTTGAAATGGGCTTCAACTTTCTCCACGATTTCCTGAGACGCACTCCCTCTCTACTGTTCCGGGGCATGTACCTTTGGGGCGGCCACTAACTCGTCGGCCTTTGGCCCCCCTCCTTAATGTGTGATCTATCCAGGTGCCAGGAGGCGGCTAGCGTACTTTGATGATATGACTCAGACGTGTATCTCCTACTCCCATATAGCAACACAGAAAGAACGCTATCAGAGCAGTCTCAATTTGATTTTGATTTTGAGATAACTGCATTTCCAGATTCTAGACAAGGCAGCGAAAGCGGATCTAGCATTGTTAATTGTTTGGGCAACATCTAGTTTGATGTTAGGAACTATGTTTCCTAGATATATAAATTAATCAACGCTTTCGAAGCTTTGTCCATTAATGCAGATAGGGAGAGTGCGATAACTCGCCAAACTGAAAACCTTGGTTTTGTTGGTGTTTATTTTCAGTCCAACTCGACCTGCCTCTCTCACCAAATCCAAAGCCATTTAGGCAGCGGGGAGACAGCAAAGAAATGTCATCATTGTGGTCTAGGTGTTTGAGGAAAGGCTATTACTATTGAATTCCTCTATGTCCTACGGATAAGGCAGCATGAAGAACGTCATCTTGGTGGGCTACACTTTGGACTTCTGAGATTTTACTTCGATGGACCACGTGAAATTTTGTGCAATCATATGTCGCTCTGATAATGGCTACTAATTTCTCCCAATGCCCGTCCTAGGTAGAACATTCCAGGAACTTTGCTCACGCTGTCGAAAGCTTTCTCAAAATTGATGAAGAGCAGGTGAAGCGAGGATCTAACTTCCGCGCACTGTTCCAAAATGATCCTTAGGGGGTTGATGCGGTCAATGAGGATGATCCAAGATGTTCCTTGATGCATTCCGGGATTATGTTAGCTATTCATCATTGTGACGGCAGGGAGTACGCAAATACCTCTCCAATTTTCACTCTCAAAACTGGTGTCTTCCTTTGAAATATTAAGGATCATCCCCTTCTTCCACTCTCTGGGAAAGGTCTTGGCTTCTCAAAATTTCTGTACGAGTGGAAGTAGCAATTCTGCAGTGATAAATAACTTTGCGTTTGAGTGCATTAATGGTCGAAATGATTTCTCTTCTGTTTGGAGGAACCGTCCATAACCGCATGTCACAGTGACTAGCATGTCATCTATCAGAGGAGAAACCTCACCGGATGTGAAAGGGCTATAAACCATGGTGAAGTGTTCCAGCTCTTTCATTATTCGATACATACTTCTGATATTATTGCACTCTGCGGCATCTTCCGCTCCCTCGCCAGTGCAATAACAAATTTTCTTTTGTCAAGACGCACACTACATTGAATTTGTCGGGATTTCGCTCGGTAAGGCAGCAACAGCAGCAGTTCGAGGACGACATGCCCACGACTGCACGCGGTCAATATAGCTTTCAATCCTTTCCGTTCATCGATCAGTTTCCACGGTTCCGCACTCTGCCAGATCTTATCACGCCTCTTTGAGATAAGGCAATGTTTATGATAGCCAAATAGTTACATAGTATATCTGCCGTTCGATAAGCAAGATAGCTCTGCCGCTGTCGAGATGCAATTGGATTATACAGACGGTCAATGTTGAACATGGGTGGCCTCATCTTTAAAACCTTACGAGAAGTGGCGGACGCAACACGAAAACGAACGCATCAGATGGTGATCTTTTGTGAGGCCGATGTCGGCGCCTCTCTTGTTACGCACATCCAGTAGACAACTCCTTAATCTATTGCTGATCGCAAAGTGATCAAATTGATTGCTCGTACCATATCGGTCAGTTGGAACCCAACTGATCTTATGCAGGCTCTGTGTTCGAACAATACGCCTCAAATAACGTGGCGGTGGAAGTTGCAAGAAATCCACAAGCGTCCCACCATTATCCCGTGTTTTTCCCTCACATCTCCAAGCAAGGTGTTGTCTGATCCCACCTTCGCATTCATGTCACCCATCACGAGCATAAAGACACCTTTAGCAAGCCTCCCCTGAAATGCGTGTGATTGCTCGTAGAGAGCATTCTTCTCCATTATATCGGATGTCTCCGTTGGTGCATAGCACTGAACAATGGTGATTCTATTTAACCTGGAGCGGAACTTTGTGGTTAGAATTCTGTCAGAAGTCGGATTTCAGAAGAGGAGAACGCGCCTTGCGTTAGCCGTCAGAAAAAAATCCCCCTATCTCTAGGGTGAACTAGATACAGTCTATTTAGCAAGTGTGGCTTATTTTCGACTTGGTGTTTCTTGATGATAGGGCAGATACCCTTCACATTACTTCCAAAACCTTGGCGTCAGTTCGGTTGAAGCTAGCTTTGTTTCCAGGTTGCCTATGAAAGGACGATTTTCCAATCAATTGAAGAACCTTCGAGAATTCACTTGAATTCTTGAGCGATCAAGTCTCAAACAGTTTTTCCATACTTTGGAATTCCTTCACTAATTATCGCATCAGATAGCCAGTGCCTAGGAGATATTTCCGCGGCAAGGATTTGGCTCATCCTTTGATTCTAGGGAGTACTGGGTTTGACACTTTCGGGCACCCTCCTCGGTCCCTGCTTCCTCTGTTAAGTTCTAAATTTCTTCACGAGGAGTTTCTCCTCCCTAGCACTGAAGTATCAAAAATCAAAAGGCGACGAAGACAGCTTTCGGTTTTGCGCTAGGACAGATGCAACTCATTAGACTCTGCCTTATTCCTGCCCTGGGAGCAGTGTGACCGAAGCAAATTACAGTGAACCTAAATCCGCCCACACTTCAAACCAAAGTTTGGCCGGAGCTAGAAATTTACGTTAGGGCCTGAGGGTTCCATATATTTTATGCCAGACCGAAAGAAGGTCAGACTGTTTGTACTTGTTCCGGCTTTGCTCTATACCCTCCTTCGATGTGTTGGCATGCAACTAAGTGTAACACTATTTGTATATACATATGTACGGCGTACCCCGAGAAATGGCGTCACTTGCCGAAAAGTGTTTCAGAATTTACCATCCGTTTACTGAGGGTACTAGAGATTCCATCGAAAACGTTACGTCGGGCATGCTTCCTTCGTAGCCTGGGTGCCGGAACGTGGGTGTGCATGCTGTATTTAAACCTACAAGCATTGTTCTCGCCGTAATTTCCAGGTACCACTTCTGTCTCGAGTCTGGGTGAGGCATGCTTCATTCAAGCACGCCATTATTAAAGTCCAACCCAAACATGATGGACTCTTCGAGCTCAATATGGCGTCCTCCAGAGCATTAAACTTGCGTCAAAAGTTCGGCGTGGGCTTATTCGGTGTTAAATAAATAAAATTTTATCCCTAAACATCGAATCGGCACAAAGTCGTCCCCTCAGGTTTGGACAACACCCGTTGTTTGATTTTCCGATTTTTCTGCTGCTAAGGAATTTTCTCGTGTAGTGCTCGGCAATGTTCACCACAGCGAGTTTTTAGACTCGAGAAATCGCAGAGGTGGTGTGGTACCTATCTAAGTCTCCTATCCTTCAACCTTATCTGTGAGTTTGTCGAAATCTGAGATTTTCAGAGAGCACCTAGGCTAGAAACCAGAGCCTTCTTCTCACTTGTGCCTTGCAGAATTTTCGTTGTCTTCGGAACTATCATAGTTCAATGAGGACTCTGAGGAGGACTCTTCATCTTATAGCTGATTTCACTGAGAACTTTCACAAATGTCTTCCTTCCTTTCCCTTCGGTTTGATGAGTAGAGCTTTAGTCCTTGAGCAACCGGTTTTCTGACGGCGTAGCGTGTTCTTTCTTTTCGTTCGACTTTGTGTTCTTTTTTGGGCGTTGGAGAATGAAGTCTCCTTCAGGCGCATCTTCCTCCTTCTGGTTTTTCCCCAATTCGATTTGCAGCTGTCTGTGATCTGTTTGGCGATTAAGTGTTCTCAGCGGGAAGTGGGATTGTTTCTTCTTTTCGCACGTCTTTCGCTGCTGCCAATTCATTCTCGGCTATGGGTAAATCAACCCGTGCTTTATTAATTCGGTGCTGTTCTTCTGAAGGAAAGTTGCTGTTGCGCTTTTCCATTGTCGCGCATTTCCTGATGATCTTTTCCTCTTCGACTCTACAAGGATGGTCAACTCTGCTTCAACTCGGCTTGTATCCGAATCCACGTGCTCAGGTCTTGCGACTTTCTCTGGTTTTTTTCTGGAACAGGAACACTGCAAGGTACTGGGCTTGCTATCCCCGCACCGGCAGCCATATCACTTTGTAAGGCTTCTTTTTCATTTGGGCGTTTCGTTATCCTGCCGGGTTTTCAGCTCTCTTTCTCTGGGTGCTGCGGTGAGTAAAGCATTTTTCTGTTGCACCCAAACGAAGTCAACTCTTCTTCTTTCCCTGCTATTTCGTCGATTTTGTGTGTCCTTCTGCTTTTGCTCTCCAAAGAAATTTTATGGCGCATTGTGAGCAAGGGACTGGGCCGCAATAGTTAGCAACGGGACAAAGGCTGTACCCCAGTTCCGGGAGGCCTGATTTACGGTTAACTGTTCCGGAACTCACGGATGGACCCGACTAGGGTCCCGACGGGGTTCCTGATACACGTCACAACAACCCTAGATGGCGATGACTGCGAGCACTCCCAGTGTGGAATGACGTGTTCCAGTCATTCGCGCTGACCGATTTTACATATAGCAGAGGAAACATCCTAGACACCAATATCAGCAAGTCATCGGCATACGCCACCTTCCATAGAATTTCAACCGTCAACCAGAGCACTGGAGGGATGGTGGCACTCTGGGGCGTTCCTCTGTTCACAGCTCTGGTCAAGGGGCTACCTCGCAGATCAGATTAGATTATCCTAGTTCTCCGCACTCCTCCAATTATATTCTGGTTAGAGATTCCTTGACGGCTTTTGATTATTTCCTCTATGCAAGGCACCAAAGCAGCTTGGTTATATTGCTTGTACTATAGGAACCGCTTAACCGTGATAATTACTTCGTAAAAAGTGGGTTCAGTGGGTCTACCTTCAAGGTAGACGTGCTTAGACTTGGAGAAGGACGTCCCCCTCGTGAATTCAGATAAGTTCATGAACCAAAATTCAAAGCGCTCGGACGGAGGGCGGACGTAGAAGGGTTATTTACGTATTTGGCATGTGATTCAGCACTGGCTGTTGTGTATTAGCCCGACTCGTCAGTTTTGGCACTTGATGTGTTGCTTCATTTTTACATATTCCTATGAGATGTCGTTTTATTTCTTGATATTGGGAAGTCATTATCATCAATTGAGCTCAATTGGTAAGGAGTTGTTAGTTGCGTTTCGAAGAATTCATCATATAATTGGAATGATTTATCGTCGGAGATACAGAGTGAGTAGTGATCCTGTGGATTCATTAAACCCTCCAAACGCCGCCTCCTTCCCTAAACATTTGCCAAACAGACGCCAAGTTAAACCGTTTAACTCCAAAATTCAACTGTTTGTGATAATTTTAAGTGAATAATAAACGAAAGGACATTCCGGCTCCGCAAATGATATGACTGTCAGCATTCACTTGGAACTTTTAATAGAGTCAATTACTTAAATTCTTTGGTATTATAGCGGATCATCTAAAGTGATTCGTCTAAAAGGATTATCACCATCTTGTGGCTAGAGAGTACTTACATTCAAGCGTAGCTAAAATCTTTGGTGGCTAGCCAGCACTTCACTCTAGTACGGCTAATTAGCTTCGTACAAGACTCTTTGGCTGGTTGGCGAATAGGGTTGTCATAGATGCTTGGTATCTCCCGTATGCCTTTGATAGTTCGCCACTATAATAGGACCAGAAGGGTTTGAATTTCAACCCAAAATCAGTGGTCTATTACGGCCTGGAATTAACATATAATGTTGACATTGAAAGGTGTCCTTAAACCTGCTCAACGAGATTTCTGAATCCTTCCAAAGATTTCTATGACTAACATGTTTAAAATCATTTTTGCTCCTTCAATGCTGCGGTTTCTTGTCCCTTCCGCGTACTTTACTTATATGGATATACACAAAAAAGACAACGAACAATTTCAGACGTGCTTACCGCACTTGAAAGGATTTATTTCTTCCCTAGTAATCCGAAACAAATATCTTCCCAACACAACTCCTTTCAAAAAAATCCATTACCGAAAAATCCATTCACTCGACAACACTCCACTCTTAACCATTCATTCTTCGAGCAGCTAATGCAGAACCATGAAATAAGATTAAATTCTTTGCAAAGTATCTCTGCATCTACCCCCGTTGCCCGTCCTTGATTCTGCACCCCAATAAAACTCGATTATCTCCATTAAAGTGTGTGTTAGAATACAAAAGAATTTAACTGATTTGAGAGGAGCATACCAGCTCCCACACAGCGTTCGTGTTTTATTAAGAAGACAATAAAGTACTCAGTTTATTTGAGATCGACATATCCTTGCGGTATATATCTACTAACATTGGCGTCCGTTGCTATCGAAGGATGAGCAAAATATTGCGGCTAAATTACACTTCGCTGGAATAACTTCTTTATAGTATAGTCGGTCAGGACGGGAAGAGTATTGTGCTGTTGTTTTGGGTTGCGTTCAGCTCTTGGGAACTGTAAGGATATGAGGGGCTAATAACCTTTGAATGTGCAGCCAGACGTTGAGCTAGTTTTTCCAAGATTTGAAACTACTATTGGGTTTGACATAAAGGATAAATGTGCTAATTTGTCCTGGACTCTATCGGTCGAATTGGTCGGAGGACATGGCTGCATTCTTTCAAATACTCCCTCAAGGATAGTGTAAGTTGCTTCACGATAAATAAAGTCCGCAACCAGCTAGTGAGAAAAAAGGCAAACGATTTGGAAAGGGATCACTTTAGGTTCCTTCCACTATCCTGTCATTGAGTGTTTTATCCTTGTTCGCCTCTGAAATCAGTTGTCAATCCCTGTTTAAGGGTGGTATTACTCAAACGCTGGAAATTATATAAAGCAATATACTATGAAAGGAAGACCACTCACATCGGCAGTGCGAGGAACTATTGTGTGGTATAAGAATTGCATTAAGTCAGCCTTGCAAAAAGGACTCTTACCACCAGAACACACAATGGACCAGAGCTTATTAACGTCTATAATGAAATTTTAGCCCAGAAGAATAGAAATTCCTCTATTCAATTCTTTGTGCTATTTTTCCGCCTAGAATCAATAGGGAAGGAAAAGTAAGTAATGGTATGTCTTCTAGTGCGGCTTTTCCGCATGCTATGCTTAGAGAGGATGTTAGGTGCTTTTTCACACAGATAATTGAGTGTGGCTTGTGAAAGAATCCTGAATTGAAGGAATTGTTCCTTTTTGAACAGGATTCTCATAAAGACTGTTGTTATGTAGGCAACGTTGCTTCTAGGATCAACAGAATTTGGTTGATATTGAACACCCCCGGAATGTTAAGTATAATTTCGACATCACTGGGAGTTGACACCTATCATTAATTATTAGCGTCAATCATCAAGTATTGTTATCTCCAGGATAAGAAAGTTTTAAGCCTCTTATTATTCTTATTTGAAGCTTTGCGTACATGGATATTCCACCACGCAGGCCAGGTGGAAAAAAGAACACCTCTGTCCTTGGACGAAGGTAGAGTCAGTAAGGATACAATCAGAAGGAGTTCAATATCCTGCAAATCTTAAAATATCCGGGGAACATCTTCCGCTATTTATAAGTGAACCCATGATTATCCTGGTAATGTACCAATTCGTCAAGGAGAGGAAGTGCATCCACCACAAACCATGGGCTTTGACCAGAGGTGACAAAAACGTTCTACTTAGAAGAGAATGAGACGGACAAAAAAATTTACCAAAGCTGTTCCGGAAGAACAAACGGCCCGCATCTCTGAAGGGGAGTGGGCCTCAAGGAAGAACATGGAGGGAGCCTGATAGTTTCTGAAATTGAGTGGGACAGGGAAGCGATACGATCAGAAGTAATCATAATCTACAAATGCGGAGAGGAAACCCATACCGATATTCTCCATAAGGTAAAGGCAGGTGTGAGGTTTAACAATTTGAGGAAAGCGTCAGCCTTTGGCGATCTTAGAAGGCGGATCTTATGACAGAACACGGGAAGTCTATGCCTGTAATTGCAAATGGAGGAAGTCGTTCAGGTAAAAACCGATTAAAGGGAATGTAAAATGGAAGAGCTTGATAAAATCACTGAGACCGAAAAGGTGTGTGAGGCTTTAGAAAAGAACTCTAGGCTAACTGGATTGCAGAAATCGGCGAAACGAGTGATCGTCATCATATTCAACGGCGCAACAACCGGTATCCGGTCTAGGGCTGCCTTAATAAGGAACTCCAGACATCCTAGTTTTGCTCCGAGTTCCACTAATTCAATATCCCTAAAAGCTGTCTGGCATCCTGACCTACGTCATCGCTCCATCTCAAACAGAGTCTGCCTCCTCTTCTTTGTCTACCATAGATATTGCCCTTATAGACTTTCCGGGTGGGATCATCCTCATCCATACGGATTAAGTGACCCGCCCACCATAACATATTGAGCCGGATTTTATCCACAACCTGACGGCCATGGTATCGCTCATAGATTTCTTCGTTACGTAGGCTACGGAATTGTCCATTCTCATGTAGAGGGCCGAAAATTCTTCGGAGGATTCTTCTCTCGAACGCAGCCAAGAGTTCGCGATTTTTCTTGCTTAGAACCCAAGTCTCCGAGAAATACATGAGGACTGGCGAGATCATTGTCTTATACAGTAAGAACTTTGACCCTATGACGGGCCGTTTCTAGTGATCAGTGGACCAAAAAAACGTGGAAGTAGGTTGCTCTTCATTTGACCCGGTCCAACATAAAGTGGATGTGGGCTTAGGATGCCTCATATCCCAGACAAAAATATGTTCTCCTAGCTGTTTGGAGCACTCGAAGTTTTCCCTGCTTGTCGTAACAGGCGACTCAAAAGGGGTGGAAATTTGTGCGGAGAAGAGAGATCATTTCGGCCATCAAGCCGCAAAGATGATAGTTAAAATAATCGTTGTCAATGAGCCGCGTAGTCCATTCGCCTTTGACTTGATTTTGCCAAAAGAGTTGCCACTCATCACGTGTGCGTTGCGGTTCTTCACGAGCAACAACTTCCCTTGTCTCTTCTTCCTTGAGCTTGTATATGGCTTCAAGCAGGCGAAGGACAAGGGGGATCACCCGCACGGCCGGTTCAAAAACAGCGCCGTACGCAGACGTCACCTGCAAAACTCCCCGTCTCTGTACTTATGCGATACGCTTACGATATACCTCCTCGCCAAGAGCGTCAGCCTATACCTCTGTACCGCAGGGCAGGGCAGACTTTTAATCAGGAGTTTTTTCCATCCATCCGCTAACCGCGTCGCATCAATCTGCCAAGTTTGCTTTGCGCCTGTTCGACTGTGCGTCCAGCAACAAGTATCGCTACATCATCTGCATAACTGACCAGGCGCGACCCTTCTCGCATGTCGAGTTTAAGTAGACTATCCCTGCGCTACCCCCGACGTAACCTTCATCCTCCTCCGACCTTCTAGCGTTTCATAGAGCAGGGAGCGGTTCCTCAGATAGTCCCTCATTATCCGTAAGAGATAGTTCGACACGTGGCAAGTACTGTCTAGTGTGCCTAGAATGTCTTTCCATATTGCGGAGCTAAAGGCGTTTTTGACGTCCAAACTGCCGTGGAGATAAGTCCCCGGCAGCTCGTATCGCTTTAGGGAGTGTACTTCCGATGAGCTTTTTGAGCATTTTCTCGGTAGTGTCAGGTATACAAGACGAAAACTCAAGGTCACTTTTCCCTTTGCTGATCAACGCAAGCCTCGCCATTTTCCAACAAGAAGGGAAAACGTCCTCTTTCAAGCAAGCGTTGAATGAGCTGAACAGTAGATTTGGCCGATGTTAGAACACAAGTTTGTATACCTTCGCTGGGATATAATCGAGTCCTGGTGCCTTCTTGTTTATAATTTTACCTCTTTTATTGAGAAAAGCGCCGCCGTCATCATCTCCTGCGGGGTTGCGCAGGGAATAGTGCCGGTAGAATTCAGTCCATCTGGGTTTCCGCAGAGCTCCAATTTTTTGGGTTACCAGTAACCAGTAACCGAGTCCCCACGGGTCCCATTCACCTCATCGAACAGTTTCTGCCAGCAGGGAGCTATGGTCCTGTTTAAGCGGTGCGGAGTCTCCCTTTGGTTGA
This sequence comes from Hermetia illucens, assembly GCF_905115235.1. Classification (NCBI taxonomy): domain Eukaryota; kingdom Metazoa; phylum Arthropoda; class Insecta; order Diptera; family Stratiomyidae; genus Hermetia; species Hermetia illucens. The sequence continues at coordinate 7,748,198 of NC_051854.1, read as the reverse complement.
TCTGTACTCTGTGATTATGGTATAAGCCTCCTTCCGATCGTTTAAACGTTGTTTTAAGCGGCAAAGTTTGTGACACTCCTTTCGGAGCTGTGTAATTTCCGCCTTTCACCAATACATAGACGGTTTGTCTCGAAGCCCTTCTCGGGCATGGAAGCTCCGCAGGTATCGTAATCAGGCTCATAACTGAATTTACGACAGTATCAGATGTAGCACCATCACTCCCAGGAGTACTCTCTAACGAGGCGCAAATTGTTCCAAGAGTTGCGACAAACTCCGCGGTATTCCCCTTCGCAAAAGAAAGAGCGACTAGGACCTCATCGTCCTTCGTTTTTCGAATGGAAGACATTTCTGTTCAGGTATCTTCGGGCTTGATCTTGTAACGGATGTAGCTGAGGATTTCTGCAAAAGTGTTCCATTTCGTCGGCTTAATAAGCAGAGTTAATAGTGGTGGTTTTTCTGAGGACGAGGTTTTTTGTTGCTTCTTGTCCTCCCCCATTTTCTTCTTTTGAGCCCTGGAGAGTATTTGAGTAGAGTTTACTTCAGATGCCCCTTCATTCTTTCGTTTTTCTCTCAGTTCGCTTTGCAACGGGTGTCTGCGATCCGTTTCCGCTCGGGGTGTTCTCTTTTTTTCTGTTATTTTCCGTGTCCGCCGGTAGTATGGAATTCTGCCCGTTTTTCACGCCTTTGCTGGCGTTTTTTTGGTGGAACATCGCAGACCGCATGCTCTATGGAACTGCCGCGCATTTCTTGATAAGCCTTTCTTCTGCAGCTTTCGTCAGAGTAGTTGACAGAGTTCCCACTCGGCTTATATTCGAAATCATCTGGTCAGTTTCAGCAGTTTTCCGTTTCTACATCCGAATTTCTCGTCGGGTATTTCAACCCTTGTTGCGTCCTTGGCTGGACGCTGGGGCCAGCAATGCGTTTTCGTGCTGCGTACAAACGCAGCCAACTAATTCTCCACTCCCACTATCTTCTCATTCATATTGTTTGTTGTTTGGATTCGCCATTTAAGTTTTTACCAGCGCATCGTATGCAAGGGAGCAGGCCGGAATGTGTATACCTCCGGGGACAAAGCCCTTACCCCCAGTTCAATGAGGCTTGACATATGCTTAACTGATCCCGGAACTCATGGACGGATGACTCGCCTAGGGTTCCGGAGGCGTTCGCTCCTGATACATGCTACAATGACCATCTTAGCAGAGCTACGCCCACATCACCCCATCGACGCACGTGCCTCAGTATGCCCCGATGAGTATCGGTCATTAGGAGTTCGCTCCTCACCGAGAAACTTTCTCGAGGTTATTAGCTTGGACGCAGGTATTTTGCGAGCTAAAGGGGTCAGAACTATTGCTTTCTCGGGCACCTCGGGGACGCCACTCCCCCTTTCTTAAGCGACCCGTTAAGGATCGTTGACGACTGCATGTGGTTGTCTAAAAAGCCAATAAAAAGAAATCATACACTAGATGACAGCAAATTCTCCAAGGTGGCGAAGAGAAAGACGCCGTAGCAACCCTGTCGGCCGAATCAAACCAAGGAGCCGAGAGAGCCTTCACGTAATGGCACCGGGAAGCACTGAATTGATATTGGCTTGCTTGTCGTGATACATTGGGTGAATGCTTCAAAGCTTACTTAGGCCGGTAAGACATGAGTTTGTATAGGGATTCATTTGAAGTGGCTTTGACCACGAAATCTCACCCGAGGTTATTTGGTAACTGGGATAGTCCTCTGATTCCAATGTCTTAGGAGGAATTCTATCATGTGTTCATGTGGTTATATTCAATCGAATAAGCGACCTTCGGGCCTCAAGTGTGGAGTTGTGCTGACCGTACTCTTTAGTTTGGTAGAGATTTGAGTAGGTCATGCATTAACCAGTATGAGCCATGCACTCAGTATAGACTGGTGTCGTTGTTGCTTGTCACAGCAAGGATCTGATTATGCGTCAAGCTTAAACGACGGGTACTTATGGTATACTACCAGCATGGAAACAGTTCGCTGCACTCAAACACTAACTAACTTCTTGCAGGACATCGCAGTTATTGAGAACGATAGATTGGATAAGCCTGCCGCTATACCCTGGGACTTCGAGGGAGGGGAGAGGGGTAAGGGAACTTTCCCAAAGGGAAGAAGAACATCATCAATGTGCATATGAAATGTAGAACTGGAACACGGCGTACCTCACACAGGAGAGAGAACTTTCAAACCTAGGGAGCCCTATCCGCGGAGTAGTGTTTACCGGTCCACCCGTGGAGATAGGGGCAGGAGGGATATTAGATAAAAGAGGATTTACAAAGCCCAATTGCAGTTTTCGCAACAAAATTCGCTTGCTTTAATCCATATTTAAAACGGATTACTTAATTTTGTTATGGTAATGATGACTTTGTAAGTCATTTTAGAGTGGTAATCATAAACCTCAAGGACCCCACATTAGACAGTTTCATGGAACGATGCTCCACTTGGTGCTTCTGGGAAGTCCTCTGTTCGTATAAGTGCTCTATCTTAGTTTTAAAAGTACATTCACATTACATCATTCCATGACTCCTTATTCAATATTTTGTCTCCATTTCATTTTGCTAAACCGCTGGAGAAATCTACTCTGGTTCGACTTTCTATGCATAGCAGAGTAAACTTTTCTAATTGTAAGTTTCCCCTAGCTTTTCTATGATACACTACCCTACATTCATCACACCATGACCACCGTCATTCCGGCTGAAAAGGATGAGAGAAAAAATCATCGCTTACAAGCAGGGACCGAGAGAGATAATAATAACCTACTAAGACCATGTCGTGAAGCGACCCTGGCGACGACGACGTACTATTATGGCATCCGCTTCGGAATCTGTGAAAAAGTTTTCTCATATTCATAGTAGCAGTTCCCGCCACACTTTCCAGTCAGTCAATGTAGTTTATAATTAAATGCTGAATTATTCAAAGAGCAGTACTTGCAGCAACACAGAAAAAAACAGGAAGAATCAGCCAAGGATGAGTTATGTGTAGTTGGGATTAAAGCATGGAAGGATGCGGGAAAGACGACTGCCTGGGGGTGACTGGGGGGAAAATGCAATTAAAGTTGTTACTTTTTCAGAAAGTTACTCCCTAGCAACATATTCCGCATTTTGTTTCTTTTCTAATTATAATCCTTTTAGCGCCACGAGGGGAGTTTCAGTTGAGCCTTAATAAAATATCCTAGATTCAATATCAGGAAGGATATGCATGCATCCCATTTCCCATTCCTAAGCGTATTAGTTGAATTCAGGGCCATTTCGAGTGTATTCTATTCTAGCAGAAGAATATCCTTGAAATGGTCCTGATTTCAACTAATAAGCCTAATGGCGCAGGGAGTCCATTAAATCGATTGGAAATATACTTCAATAGACCGGAATCCCGGAAATCATGAGGAGTCAATTTCGCATTCTATAATGCGAAATAATTGAGCTCCAGTGATAATGGCATTAAAAGCTGAAGAGGCTTCAATTATGGCTTGGGATGAATCGCAGAACTCTAAGTGGTTAAGCAATGCGGAGAGCGGAGGTCATGAAGGATCCACGCTAAGAGGAGCGTTTTGGCCTCCATTCAAGGCATTAATGGCTCAACAACATTACACTTAGCAACTGCTTGACATGAAAGAGCTTAGCTTAATCCCACTAATTGCTGTCTATAATTCATTTATCCTCTCTAATACTCGCACTTCCAATACATCATAATCAGTCCTTAAAAGATTCAATTTATCTATTTAACCTAGAACTCTATCTCCCATCTCTTCGATTCACCATAAATTTGTTGCACAAACGTCCGCAACGCAACATCGTTATCCTTAATGGGATCAAATTTACAGAGAGCCATAGTGAACCACCCTTCGCACCCTGGTCGATTTGGTACCTCGTGTCCTGCTCCTTTTGCCGTATCTTTTGACTCCGACACACTCAATCCCTAACTCAGTTATAGTGAGTGGTAGACTGAAACTGTTCAGTCCTAGTAATTATATCATAATTTACGATTAATTACACTATCATTATGCAAGATGATGAATACACTAGTCGACTTCGGTTGGTCGGATGGTCGACAGGATGATGGCAGGCGATGAGATGATGATGATGTTGCAGAAGGAAAGCAGAAAAAAAAATAACATTGTATGGTGATGTGGAACGAACGATAATACCAAGATTTATGGATACAGGTCGTAAAGATGGTTTAATGTTGCAGAGAAATGGAATACATCAACCTAAAAAGGGTGTTGCTGGGGGGTGTTGATAGTTAACGAAAATTGAATTATATATGGGAATGAATCTGGTATGTGAATTTACAATGAAAGTGTGTCTCGGTGGAGCTGCTTATTTCATTTTCTGATAAATCATTTAGGCTAACGCAGTTTGACCTTTTATAGTGGGGACAAAGTCGAATGTGTCCCGAAGGATTCACTTAATTCAAATCATATCTTCTTACTGGAAGGGGGTGAGTCACCCAGGATCAAGAACATTCGCTTCTTTATCTGATATAAAATCAAACTTTTGGATAGCTTTGTTTTATAGAGGGATAAGTCTCTCCGTGATGGCAAGGAAGAAACTAGTCTTCCATTCAGTCCTCCTGATTTTTTCTTGGGGCTTTTAAGTTGGTACCTTTCCGTTGGTCCGTTATGAAGTTGTGATCTAATTTCGCTTGATAACAAAAAATTTGGAACTTAAAGGCAGTCGTTTTATATTCCATCTTTTTCTCTAGCCTTTGCACCGTTCAAAAGCGGGGTCGCCGGGTTGTGAATAATTACGCCATTTGCTCTGTCAGGATCGGAGCAATCCCGCATCGATCACGAATATCCTTATTTCGGATGTGATCATGGCGTGTTAGGTCACTATTCCAGCATAACACCTATTACCGCGAGATGCCGTTCATTGTATTTTATAGTCAGTCAACACTCGAAACCATAGAAGGCAACAAGACGGATGACATCGCAATAAATATTAGATTTGAGACGTTCGTTAGTACGTCGATCACAAAGAACACCAGTTGTCGAGCGCCACTTCATCTAGGAAGCAATATCATAATGCAGTTCTTCGTTGGCTGATAGCATTGACCCTGAGATATTTAAGTCGCTCAATCCTGGGCAAGTTTCATCATCGTCAACAGCGCAACAACCGGTATCCGGTCTAGGCCTACCTTAATAAGGAACTCCAGACATCCCGGTTTTGCGCCGAGGTCCACAAATTCGATATCCCTAAAAGCTGTCTGGCGTCCTGACCTACGTCATCGTTCCATCTCAGACAGGGTCTGCCTCGTCTCCTTTTTCTACCATAGACGTTGCCCTTATAGACTTTCCGGGCAGGATCATCCTCATACGGATTAAGTGACCCGCCCACCGTAACCTATTGAGCCGGATTTTATCCACAACCTGACGGTCATGGTATCGCTCATAGATTTCGTCGTTATGTAGGCTACGGAATCGTCCATCCTCATGTAGGGGGCTAAAAATTCTTCGGAGGATTCTTCTCTCGAACGCGGCCAAGAGTTCGCAATTTTTCTTGCTAAGAACCCAAGTTTCCGAGAAATACATGAGGACTGGCAAAATCATTGTCTTGAACAGTAAGAACTTTTACCCTATGGTGAGACATTTCGAGCGGATCAGTTATTTGCTGTAATATGGAAGCATTGAAATTTCCTCCATTGTTACTGAAAAGTAGTAACCCTTCATTAACACCGGAATCCGCGATATCATTGGAGTGATCTAGTCCTTCAAATAGAAAACCACGTCGGTATAAGCACCAGGTAAGTGCTGACCTATTAATTGGAAAGCGGAAGTGACAGGGGGTCAAACACTGAAGATAGGTCAGAGATAGGTCAGACTCTAAAGAAAAGTGACAACTCAGGATGTTCAACGAATGGATCGCCCTAGAAGCGAGTGGTACAGTGCAGAAAAGGACCAGCACAGTTTTGTCGAGAAAATCTGAAAGAGCCGAAGTGCCTAACTGGAAACGGGCAATTTCGCGATGACGGGGTTGCTCACGATGCGGGGAGTGACATCCTCGAAGTGCCGGAATAAGAAGTTCTGATCTCCTAGTTGGCTACTGCCTGGAAAAAGCCTCTTGCTGAGGAGCGAACTGTGAAAGAACGGTGCACGTCGGGACACACTAGGGGTTCTCGGAACCTTCGACAGCTCTCCGCCGACATTGATGGGGCGATTTGAACTCAAGTCCGCCTAGTTAGGTAGTGTTCATTGAATTGATCAGGCTTCAAAGAACTGGGGTACTGGGGTGTACTCATTTCTGACTATTGCAGCCCACTCCCTTTCACAGGATTCCATGGAGAATAAAAGCAATAAAATTCAGAAGATGGACAAAATAGCAGGGAACGAAGAAGAGTTGATTGCGTTATGACACAGCGCGAAAACTGTGAAGTAGATCTGCTACTTCACAGTTCGGGCAGGTATCATACCCGCTATAACATGCGATGCTTTTCCCGGTGTTGTTCTGCAAGCTCAAATCATCGGAAGTGCTCTTAGTCGACAAGCTGAGTACATTTTCTTTTATTTGTCGTTAGCTAGAGTTGAGGTACGGATATCGGTGCTGTGTAGATTAGAATAGAACCAGAGGAACTTAAAATATTGCAGCTTTACGAAGGTTGGTTGTTAAGACTGCTTCGCCTTTTGTCCTGCTAGTTTTGAACAGCCAGCGCTCTGCTTCTTATTGGAGTTACTTCGTTTACTAATAGCTTCACTTCTTCCAGAAGGTTTGTTTCTATTGAAATTCATCTTTCGGGAGATTAAGGCTTGGTACACTTTTATACATGTCGATCTAAAATTGGGGTGGCAAAACAGATCCTTGTGGGACACCAGTTGCAATATTTTAATATTTAGGGCCGCCATCGGAGTTGTGCCAAAATATGCTATCTTTGAAGATAGATAGTCAGATAGCTTCCCGTAAGGTTTCACTGTCGATAGAAGCCTTTTGTAAATAACTTACCCCTGTACATTATCTAGCAGCAAAACAAGCATTGTGTTTTCAAGCATTATGGCAGGTTTGACTACATAGGTCCAGGAGTTCTATAATACTTTAGGTAACTGGGGGTATCCTTCATTCCAATTTGCTCGATTAACTGCGGGAGATTTTCGGCATGCTGAGTAATTGACTTTTTGTCAATCTTCTGTCAAAGAACAGGACAACTAATGTTTGGTAATTTTGAGCCATGCCAACTGTCCCTATGGGTCCTCTTCTCGAAGATGTTTGCGGCACTTTTATTCATGGTTTCGAATAGCCAGTTCAAAGTCTTTTCTCCCTTATCGACATTTCTGCTGAGGTCATATCTGCTGTGCTATGTTGGCACCCCTTTCTAGTTTTGACACGTTTAGTGCGTAAAGTTTGCAGTTGTTCAGTTCATCAGGTGTGAGTGAGGGGATTCACTGTGATTATCGCCTTGGTATCTGCTTAAATAAAGCCAAGAATATATCATTTTGGAGACACATTTATTTCAAAACGATTTTGCAAAGTTTGGTGTAAGTCTTACTGTTATTAACAAAGTTTTAAAATTTCAAAACTGGGTTTTTCCTCCAAATTGCAGCTTTTAGAGATTCACAGATTGATTTTCCATAGATGGTGAGCAGCAAATTAAAGTCGTATATCTACACATTTCTGCATAAGAAAGTCACAAAAACGTGTTTTGATCTTCAGCACCGAACTTCCAATATCCAATCTTTTGTGAAGAAAAATTTATCGCGGAGTCTATGTACTTTGAGAGCTCAGATTGATAGCTTTTCCCAGTTACACTTCCAACTCGAATTTTGGAATGCTTTCGAGGCTCTGAAGCGTATTGATTTCCGCAAAATTTAGCACGAAATACAGTCTTCCCAAGCGTCAGGTAGCTGTGGTATTCTTCACTGATCAATTACGTATGCTAAATTGGCAAAGCGAGATATTCACACCTTATTAATAACTAACACCCTTTCCACACATAAAGTGCAAACTACCCCCCCGCTGAGAATTCTTATAAATATCGTATCATAAGAACGTCATCGTTGGAGGCATTGAAACCTTGAAATTTCAACCAGGGAAACCTTAAGAAATTTATTCAATAAATGAATAAAACGCCACCCCATAAACTATTGTATGAAATCATATTGCAGAGCTATTATGCGTGCCTTCATCCATAGGTGTTGAAGTTAGTGAACCACAACAAGCTTGCAATCACTTTCGTCCCTGTTCGAGCGTTTATACCAAGCGCCCCCTCTTCTCCCCATTCAGCTAAGATATTGAGATTCTTCCACTCGAGTAGGCGGGGGACGGAAATTATGCGCCTAGTGGGCTCTCTTGAAAAGCAACAATCCCAGGCAACGTAATAATGCCTGAACCCACAATTGAACGAAATATGAAATATTTTTTAGGGGTGCAGGGAGAGCAACCGTCTTTGCATTGAAGACAAGGGTGTGAAGTGGAACTGTGCAAGAATCGATAGGAAATATCAAAAATATTGGAGAACGGTTGAGGAAGCCATCAAGTTATGAAAACAAAGTCGTTATTGTTTGCCTTTATTTTTCTGGAGGAAACAAACATTTTAGCATGTTTTTCAGGAAAAGATTTCCTAATTTCTTTGAATGAGCTTTTATTGTGTTGAAATTTATATTCATCAATGGTTTGGGATGTTTCGGATGTCTCAGGAAATTGTTTGTGTGACCTTTTAAGCTTGCAGGCGTTTTTTTCCCTAAAATAAATATTTTTAAACTGTTTTTGTGAAATGAACAATTCAAAAAAGTTGCCTACTCAGTTTGCCCACGAAGTATAATAGCTGCCCCTACGCCTACACAGTGTATTGAGATGGAAATCATTTCGAAGGATTCCGGAACTTCTTTGAGTAGATTCCTTTTCAGCAGGATATTAAGAGCATATTGCGCTTAATACTCGCAAAAAACATTCGGGTTGAGTTATCTTCGAAACATCCAAACATAACTTATATTTGAAAAAGATCGGAAACCATATCACTTCGCTAGCCTTACGTGCGTCTGTAAATTCTCCAAAGTGGACGAAAAAACAGGAGCAACACATTTTAGAAGATAAATACTGATTGTTCCTTGTGGAACTTCAAGAACCAGAACTGGCGCAGAAAAGCGGAGAAACAATGCAAGCTTCTCGGAAAGATAGCGAAGAGCAATGGTGTTACCTTTAGGAGTTGATTGACAAATTGCCAATATAAGGAGGTGAACGTTCGGGACCTTTGAAGGTTCTCTCACATAAGTAAACTGGGGTTTTCCCCAAAGGTTTGCTGAAATGCTTGGCTTTTTCTCTACCATTTAGACTATGGTGACTTCCTTTAGTCATAACAGAACACAACTTTTTTTTAATAATATTCAAATTTGTGAGTCACGATCTTTGAGACGAGATTCATTACTCCTAGGCCAATCCAGCCTCTTCCTCTGTCTCTCGCCCCATCTAGCCCAAACATCTGGAACACATGGCAACTTACAGATGATTTCCAGTGAAATCGTTTGAATATCAATACACTGGAGGTGGAAATCTTCAAAAGACTAATGCATATAGATGGTCCGGCGTGTGGGATTTCCCGACACTAAAATCACCCCCTCATTCCTTCGCCCATCAATTGCATTCGCGACCGAATCTCAGCGTATTCTCTGCCCCTCGGCCTGGTTAACAGGATTCCAGTTCTCCTGACATGCAAGCATTTCTTAGACTTTCCGGTGCTACTGGCTTTTCCAATGTCTCCTCTACGCTCTTCCTTTACCCTGTGAGTCTACGACAATGGAAGAAGATATGTCCCTGGTCTTTCAGAAAACCGTTGCAGTTGGGTCAGTTAGGTGAGCTGTTCAGTTTAGATCTATACAGGTATGGCCATGACCCTGCGTCTCCTCTGTGAGACCATAGTTATCTCAACATGCGCTCCCTATCTCTACGTACTGCTAATTAACCTATGGGTCGAACCTTTTCTCGGTGTCATTCCGGTTACCGCGTAGGCCACTTTGTCTGAGATAGTTCTGGAGTCAAGACGGTTCTCCTATAAACGACACTCATCTCCGCTTTATAAGGTTCCCATTGACTGAGTTGAATTTATTTTGCACATCAACGGCTTGTATGACACTTTCCGTGCATCGGATTTTCATCTAGGTCAATTGGATGACGTTAATGGTTGATCTGGCCATATACAAACCGAATTATTGGTCTACTGGGTTTGGTTTGGTATACCGCCGAAGGCTGGTGCTTTGTTGTCTGACAAGCTAATGCATATTTCCTGTACTCATAGTTACTGGGGATATTGCAGCCACATTTGAATGCTTCTGGAGACTGAAGGCTGAGGGTTTGACGACTATTCCCACTTCTTGTGGTGAGACACTATCAGCTGGGTTTATATGACTAGGGTGAGTGTGGGGGGATCAAGTCTCTACATCACTCCCTCTCTAGTGTCGGAGCCGTGTCAGATGAGAAACGTCATTTTTGGTTGTTGACGTTGCGGAAGATAAACATTCCGATTTTGTGTCGAAGAACTTGGCACTACGTTTGATAAGGTCGCCCTTTAGACGAATGAGGATGCTTTCTTCGCTGGTGTTGACTGAAAAGCCGTCGAAAAGTCGTTGCCATCAAATTTGAATAGTGTGGACGAAATCCGTTGAATTACACGGTAAGAACCAGTGAACGACCTTTCCAACGATTTTCATACGAAGCACTCTGACAAAAACATACAAGCAGGGCTTTAATTTCTTGAGGACGAACGGTGTCTGTTTGTTGCGACGAGTGGTGGCTATAGGTCGAATTTTCGTCAAGTGTAGACAGATTTTGCTGAGAAAAATTTTGGATTCACTGTCGTTTTCTACACCGAGAAACCACTCGCCTAGTAAATGTAACGAAACAGCAAATAATATTTTGGCGGATGAAACGTTCATGTCATGCTTCATGCTTGTTCGAAGGCGTGAAGAACAATAGAAGATCGAGCCAGGTGTGATCTTCCTCTTTCTGGGAACGATGCTATCGTTCAATGGTGCCGTTTAACGCAGAATATTACTGCGAAGACCTGGCCCCTTTGCATCCAAGAAGTTTGTTTCGACAGGGCTGTGAAAAGGGCTGATTCGTAATGAGCACCCTCGTCCGTCATTATGATCCTCGCGGTTCCATAACGCGAAACTCATGTTTAAATGAATGCGTCAGTGATTGTATCTGCGGTTTGGATAATCAGCGGCGTAGTTTCAGACCAACGAGAGAATCTGTTCAGCATAGTCAGATAACATATGTACCCTCATAAGGCTAGAAGGGGTCCTAGGATATCTAAGCCGACTTGCTGGAATCTCTCGTCGGGTACTTCGAACGACTGATACGAATTTTTGGTGTGTCGATCGACTTTGGCATGCTGACAATGAAAGTATTAGCACCGCCCCACACAACCATATTGGGCACGGTCTCCAAAGTGCGAAGCGTTGTGAACTATGTCAAAAATACGCCTAAGTAAAGAGGCTGCCACAAAAGGTCGGACGAACTAATGGAAAGTGTCGCAGATTAACCTTTTTCCATTGCCGATGCCAACTGCTTTCATTTTGAGGTATCTCGAATTCGTAGCGTGTAGTTGTTAGAGCGGTTAATTTTTAACTTGTTCAGCTATCAACTCCTCAGTGTGGAATTTCGTTGGTAAGGAAAGACCATCCACTTGAGACACAGGATCAGCTAATACGCTGGCTTCTTATCGCATGTGAACAATTTTACCCGAAAGTTTCGCTATGAAAGTCAGGCAGTGAATCTTGCCAGGAGAGGCTTTCTTCGCCTTCTGTTTGAAAATAAACACCAGGGGCTAATGGTCCGTTTCGATTGTAAATAAAACACCGTCCAAGAAGTGACGGAAGTGCTACTGCTGCAGATCGTTAGTAGGTCTTTGTCGTCTTTGCTATATTTGCGTTCGGTGGTTGACAGGCTTTGCTGAAAGATCGCTATTGAAAACCAACGGTTGCCGTGTTGTTGTTCAAGAGTACACCAACTGTCATACACAAAGCGTCGATCACCGCCGATGTTCGCAAGTTGGGCTTTAAAAGCACTAGCAATGCTGAATTCGCGATACTGTTCGTGCATGCATTAAATTCGTTATCAGTCTGTGCAGACCAACTAATGGAATTTTGCGCGGTTCTGCTAGAGTGGAGAACAACTGCAAATCAGAATCGTAATTACAAAGTCTCAACTGTAAGGGATTGTATTTTATCTGTTGGTATCACTAGTATCTCGGGTCAGAGGTTCCTTAGCGTGAGAAACTGCGCTCATTCATCCAGGTTTTGCGCCGAGGTCCACCAATTCGATATCCCTAAAAGCTGCCTGGCGTTCTGGTCTACACCATCGTTCCACCTGATGCTGCGTCTGCTTCGTCTTATTTTTCTACTGTAAATATTGTTTTTGTAGATTGTCGGTTGTAATACTGTGTTACGCTGCGGACTGTGATCATGCCACGTTAGCCTCCGTGATTACCAGTACCCTCGTTTGAAATTCACTGGCACGTCCTGGAAGACTGCAACTCAGTTACATTATGCCTATCCGAGAATATTTCCCTTCCGATTCTGCAGATCATCGTTGATCTGTCAGTAAAGAATACCCTTCGTAACACTGCAATACATCGACGGTCTTCCACACTGCACTGGTTTGGAAGCTCACCGCATAATTCCTCTTGAAGCTCTACTTGCGTGTGGCGAAGTCTTTGGGGAATACCCAGAGTTCCCTAGGTATTATGTGTAGGATGTTAATATGGCCGTAGGGCTTCGTTGTCCAGCATCGGGACTCAAGTAGTCTGACACCACTGTATGCTATAACGGATCTAATGTGGAGATCTAGAGGGAAGAGTTGTTGGAGTACATCTATCGCACGGTTCTTTGGATCCTAATGAGCTTGGTCTTATTCCATTTTTTACTCAGTACTGGCTACCTCGCAGAAGAACTGTTACACTAGGATGCGACGAACCACGGCTGTGTTCATGCAGAGAACCATTCTCGGTTGGGACCTGATTTCCTTACGAAGGCGTAGAAGGCTATCCTCAGTTGTATGGTCAGCCTCCAATTTAACTTATGATTCAGGACCAAACCCAGATACTTTTTTTTGGAAGCAAATGCCAAACGTTCTTTGTCACAGGTGGTGGAATTCGGCTATCCTTGCTTCCGGTGGACATTCTAATTGTTATAGGGAATTCACGATAATATGTGGTCCTTACTCCTTAGGTAGGAGAATACTGGTAATTTTTTTTGCACTACTTTCCCAAATTTCCAGAGAGGTTTCGTGGAAATTACCGAAGGGATCCTGGCATTTCAAAAACGAGAGGTTGTTCTCAGTGTTGAAGATGCAAGCTTTTCGAATGACCGCATTCGGAATGAGACAAGAACGTTAGAAGATTCTCATGATGAGAGGTAGATGTGATTAGTTGATCCCAAAAATGTATGTTTAAAAAATGCCATGATATTCGCTACTACACCAGATTGATATCTTATTTCGAGTTGAAGTTCTAAGCAAGAAAATTAAAGGCAATAGGAGCAAATCAAGGGGGCCCGAAATGTCATTGCGTATTCCCGGGGTAGGTACATGGTAGTTAACTGGCCCGTGGCCTTGGTATGTAGCTAAATCGACGGCGCCTAGATGTTTGTCCCATGTGATAAGCCATAAACAGCTGCGAAATGTGCCATACTTAGCGTTCACAACCACGTGGCCGCACATCAGTGCACTGCATGGCACTAACACCTCCCACACGTATAGAAGAAGTTTGAAAATGCGCAATGATTTTTTCCCATCATGCAATTTGAAGGAATACGGCGAGAGACAAATCTGCTGTGTCTGGTCTTCTTGGTTCTAAGAAAAGGGCATGAAACAAATGGCGCAATAACAAGTATGCAGAGAGCAGAGAGGGAAGTATTCTCACGGGTGGGTGAACCTTCAAGGCTGAACTGTAACGCCTATAGATCGCCTCATAGGGGAGGTTGGCTAGACCATTTTGATTGCATCCATTTTAATTGCATCCACAATAAAATAATTTTGAACCAATCAAACTCAGAACTAAACTAAATTGAAATCAATTCAATCTGACAACGTCCAAAATGGTTAATCAATAAATTCACCTTCATAAAATCCCACACCCAATTTCAATGAGGCGAGACTCTGTTATCCTGATAACGTTTTAATCTCAGAATGCTGGATAATTAATTATTCACCAACATCAGGAAACAATACCAGCAATATCCGCTAACAGTATATACACGACGCAGTCAATCCAAATATCTAGCCGACGGGTTTTCTTCCCATTCATTCTTTAGCACAAAATACGAGAATCGAGCCTAGATCCTGTCTCGCTTTGCGTAGGAAACAAGGATAATTGAAAATCCGAAAAAGCTAAATTACTTCCTACATCAATATCCTGCCTTGTTAGAGCATTATCCCTGGGATCTAATAAAGATATTTAAAGCGCTCGTGAATACCCGCGAACTAGTGGGATGAGTGGCGGAATGGACGTTTCTCAGGATGCGTGTCTACTTTACAACCAAGCATAGTCCTTTTTGGGTGGTCGCCTGGTACTATATGAGATATGGTGCAGGATTTTGGGTAAATCAAAAACAGATTCTGCTAAATGATCCGGTATTTTGAACCCCTGGATATAGTACTTGCTCCTTTGGAGAACTTAATTTGATCCCGCTATCTCGCATCATTTAGTATTTGGAATTAGGATTGACAAATCTAATGGAATGACTAAGTATAAAAACCCCATGGTATCTTGGCACATATAGACTTACTTGCCCCATCACAAACGATAAACATCTTAAATATCCATTTACAATTTCAATTCCCGATATCTGGGATCATCTTTAAAACGCATTTATCCCTGCCCTTATCGTCCTTAGTCCTAATACAGCTGGCTTTTATCCTATTTCTATAATTAAATGAATTGGAAAATTGAAATGAATTATGGTATCTTGTCGTACACAGATTTCACCCTCGAGGGTAAGTCTCCAGTGAATGTTGAATTCCGATAATGACTCGAAAATAAGGACTTAATTGAGTAATTTGAGGAGCAGGTTTTTGTTTAGGATTTTTCTCCTTTGTAACATTTTGGCTATAGAATTAACGAGAGAAAATGTAGTAATTAAATGCAGACGAGGAGCTGAAAGCTTCAGGTTGTTTATGTGAATGTGTAAGGATATTACGTAAAGGAGAAGCTGATTTTTTTCGAAAAAAGCCTTGGGTTGTTGACTCCATTTTAATTTCGGAAAACATCTCACCCTTTTCCGGATTCTAAGGCATAGAATCTACAAAAGCGTAATTACGTGCCAAACTCATTTCCGCTTCATCTACCATTAAATCTGATTTCGGCTCAAGGTGTGTGTTTGAGGTGGGGGGAAGCAAAGCCTCTGAGTCGGTTGAAAACCAGCTGATTTTGTGGTAGGTCCTGTGCTTCAGCAATGTCTCGCCGATGAAAAAGCTGTCAAAACTACAGAAATTTACAAGTTGTTCGGCGTTGTTGTTACGGTCACGTCAGTAATTAGGTCCAGCTGTGGCCTACATCTCAGGGAGGCTGAAACTATCATACATATAAAGGGAAGCCATAAGCTCCATCGTAGACTCTGTCTCCACACCAATAATTGCCCTCAAATATCTCGAAAATAACATGGAGTCCCCATCAGATGACTTACCTTTCTTACTTAGAAGGTGCTTGCGCTTCACAAGGTCTATCACGACTCATGCAGGTTTAGCGCTTGCCAGCGAGCTAACTGACCTCCTCATTCTGTTCGAACGGAAGACAAATGTTTGACACTTTTGAGTATTGAGGTCTACAACTTGCTAAATTATCGATAAAACTTCCCTAATTACGAATTCAAACGGGGTTGCCCGTTTGCTAAATAATTCTTAGAGATATGAACGATAAGGTCATCAGCTTATTGGACCTTCTTGATGAGATTTTGGTTGGGAGCGGGTTGGGGAATATCTATTGTGAAAAACAGGAATAGAGTTACGAAAAGGATGTTGCTGAACTTTCATTCGGGATTGTTGATCATCTAGAAACCTAGGGATTAGGCGAATAGGCACGGGTAGAGATTTAAGATTCCATTGAGGTGATGGACTAGTCCGTATTGTCATGTGAACTCGAAAGGTTCTCTTATATCACGGAGCGGACTATTGTAAGTGTCCTCTTGTTAACCCCCGAGTTAGATATCGACTTTGAGAATGAACTTCTGTTCGGTTGGCTAGCTGGAGATTAAGAGAATGGTGATAGGCCTGCAGCTATCCAGGGAGCAGGGTTTTAAAATGAGAGAGAGAATTGTAAAATGAGAGATATTACGTGGAGCAGGGATTGATACTAGTCAGTGGTGTAGCTAGCGACTAATCTTGTTTAGATAGGATTCAAACCAGCAGGTATGGTTGGCGTTTATGTCGTCCCCAGGGAATGCGGTCTACCAAATCAGGCGAGCTTGGTCCTTACAAGAGGATTTTGCGGTCGAGAGGTCATTTAAACCACAACAAATATTGTATTCGAAGTCGAGATTATTTCTATTTGAGCAATTGACACTTCAAGGGTTTGACGACCCGAGCAGACAGAAACAGTTGTGCTGCGAAGAACTAGTCGGAGAATAGTATTGCAGTACGACCAGCAAAGTGCTCCTTTGATTATGATTGTGTCTATCAGCACAGAAGAAGATAAAACTTCGAAAAGAAAGCCTCTGTCGTTACTTTAACTTGGTTTGACACGAGGACACTACTTGCGGATTGTGTTCATCGCGCAAAACTCGGACTACTATCTACGAGCCTCTGTGGATACAGAGTCGATGGTCAACTCAATGACGCTAACATCCATGGTTGGATGTCATAAAGTTGGGTGGGTTGTGGTGGGTTTGATCGACGAACTGCCGGAAATCTGCGACAACTTGGGTGTAGATGCTTGTGAGGTCGGCAGGCGTGGATTGTCGATAGCTGAATGAAAGAGGGTGTTGTGATTATACAATACTAAGTTTGGCTGGTTGGATCCGTCGGCCGGGGTGGAGGGATATTCTTTTGGGCATTTCCCGCCGCTATAACTTTTGGTAAGCCATGTGTGGTAGTTTGCAAACTGGTCGCATGCACTATAATTCATGCATTTGCGATGCATTAGGATGCTTCCCCGGGCAATTTATGGCGTCACTTTTGTCTGAGCGATGCTGGAAATGACAGCTCGGTGTCACATGACCGACACACTGGCAGATTTTGCGTTGCAGAATGAATTTATTCCTTAACTAGATTAAGATCCTCGATCTTGAAGGTGACTGGTTATAGGCTTATCGTATGGCACTTCTTCCTTCTTCGTGATCGCTGTAACGAAGGGTTAGCAGGGAAAGCACATCAGGTTCTTTTGGATCTTTAAGTTCTCAGTGATCTGCTGGGCGTAATAAGGATGATCTAGACCATGAATGATGAGTGATGTGGTTTTCTTTGAAGGGAGGGTATTTGTGGAGAAACTCGCCAACTTCATCGTGAGAGTTCTTGATGGTTGCAGAGTCCTCTTTCTTCTTGAAGAGAGCTTCGCGTGACCTCAATATTTTCAGTTGGTATCTACCAACTATTTCCTTGGCCGCCGTTCGATTTTTGTTGGTCAGACTTGGTTGGTGCGGTAGGTGTTGTACCCGTTTTATATTGGTTTGTTATGGCGGTTGGTGTGGCTGTGGGGTTGGAGTCGCTGTCGCTGCTAGCTAGGTTGCGGAGTTTGGCTAAAGTTTGATGGCTAAAGACTGCCTATAATCTAGGAACTGTGGATCAACCGAATGTCGTTTTGTTAGTTGGCGCTAATAAGGCGGTTGACGCTGAAAGGCTCTGGATTAGGTCTTTCCAAGAGGGTGATCTCTAGTTTGTGGAGGAGGCTGGGGTTTTGTTTTAGGGAATCATTTTCTTGTACTTTTCTGGCGCAAAAATCTGTCCGCTTATTCCAAATAGATTCAACCGGAGTCATGGTTTGCGCGGTAACTTTATCCCTTGCAACCGCGGGCTTCATCGTAATGGGGTACCCATATTTCGTCTCTTTTGGACCCGGACCATGACTGGACTCGCGATGTTTCTCATTTATGACAGCTTTACGGAAGTGCGGAAGCGCTTGCCTATTTGCTTTAGTGTGCAGGCTTCTGATACTTTACTCTTGCGAGTTTTGTTTGCCCTGATTTTACCTATTTTGCCGGGCGGCGAAATTTCACCTGTATCCTCCTCCATGGCAGTAGCATTCACTATTTTTAGCGTCGGTAATCCACAATTCTTGGACTGTTTCCATTGTAGTTAAATTGTGCCATTAGCGTGTAGCTATATGCTTTTCTTGAAGCTGTTACGGCATAAATTTTCTCGTCGATCAGGTCGTTGCTCGAGCTACGAGATAGGAGGTTGTTTTCCATGAGTCCTGGCTGAATTGGTCTTTTCATCGGTTTCCAACCTTGCGAAATCCATGAAAGTGTCCACGCTTTTCCGAGCAGCTCTCTTTCGTCTCCATATTTTGTCTGTTTGGCGTCTCGTTTGTACCATGGGTTTAGTTTTGTTCTTATTGACTTCATCGAACCACTTTTGTCGCCCAATCTAGACTTAGAATAGCTGTCCTGATAATAGCCTACAATCTTAGTGGACTTGAATAATAGCATTTCCGCGCTTCAATAAGTATTTTCCTGACTACATAACAAGGAAGAGGTTTGAAGCATGGGCATGAACAGGTCCCCTAGGCGTAAGTCCTAATTCGAAATGTTCAAACCTTATATATTGGGTCCATTGTACTACTTTCTTCTTCCTTTTGGACCTGTGTCCTGTTCGATGGTGCAGTCAGCTCATCTATGTAGATGGCGTTCGGCGCTTTTCTTGGTCTTAAACTTTGATCGTCACCTTTCTGTCAGTAGTGCTTGCAGGCTACTATCATATAATGCCGCTTCTCAAGAACAATGAGTTCGCAGACTCTTCGCTCTTATCTAGCTACCTTTATCTCGAAAAGTCGGTCGGTCAAGTGCAGGACTGTGTCGTCCTCTTTCTCACATTCAGTGCAGATAGCCCCAACTACCACTGCAACTTTCTCCAGATTATAGTTTATGAAGGAATGTTTTTTAGAAGCTGCTACTGGAGTTTTCAAGTAACCCTTTGTAAGGGACTTTTAGTTCTTCCTTTTCCTTATATTGGCGATGAATATGTGGATCCAACGACTCTTCTGGGAAACTTTTCGTTCACCCACAAATAATTTCCAGCCGTGTTTCCGCAACATTGGTGCACGTGATTTCGATTGCCTTTTGACATTCATATGCAGATGAATTGAACATTAGCACCAAATATTTGACAGTCGTCTTCCAGACATATCGTATTTCCACCCACTTTCACTTTGATAGTGTTCTTCCTCTTGCTATATTTGATCTTGAGAGCTTCTGTCTGCTCTTTAACGAAGGTCTAGCCAGCCTGTTCAAGTCAGGACTTCATCAATTTCGTTGCTTCGTTGCACAAGCCCGTGATTCAGAGAGTTCAGAGACATCTTTCCGTCGAAAGATAATGGCAATGGTGTTCCCACCTTCTGCAGAAGAGAAAGGTATCATCCTTGTAATTAATGCAATCGGGCGACCGTGATTTCCCGCGGTCCACCTACCTATCGAATTTATTTTCCGGGAATGCTGCCATACGTAAAAAGTATGGCCTCTCTATCCACAATTGACAGCTTCCTTATTTTTCTTGCTTTTTCTGAGGTATATCACCCTACGCTCAGCAACATAAAGAGCTCCTGCTATCTCATTACTATTGGCTCCGAGACCAAACAATAGGTGAACGTAACTTGCAAAGCCCTTCGCCGTTTTATTTTTCTCTCATTGTTAGCTATACTACGGAATCGCAAAAAAAGACGGACTAAGCCGGACACATTAGCAAACGACGCCCACTTGACTAAGAATTTCTGACATTGGACATCAGCCGACAGGCGGTTTGCGTTGTTACTCGAAATAGTTCATCATCGTGTCTATCATGATGCCGAAGTATTTCACTGCTGGGCTCGTTAAGACTGTGCCTTTGGGGACGGTTATGGGGGCAATGACCTCAGTTTTCTCCAGATTACCAGTGTATACAGAGCTTTTTCAATGGTGCATGCGATAATTATCATTATCCACGTATCCGACCACATGTGAATCATCAGCCATCGCGTGGTATTATATAAGAGTTTCAGAGGACAGACCAAGGATAGATTCTCCCGATGTGACTTTCATTTTACGCTGTTCTTTCTGGTCGCGTACAGCGTTCTCGGCCCGGTTATTTGCGATTGCCCCCTAGTAAAGGGGAGTTTCATGGTGGTTGTGGTTATGCCTACATCGCGGGCAGAGCTCCTCGGAGCTCGAGCGTGGAGTTGCGCTGTACAACTCCGGTGCCGTACTCCTTAGTTGCAGCAGAGGTGTTAGATAGGCCTCGCATCCAGTGGTATGAATGCTGGTCCTGCACTCAGTATAAACCAGGACCCCTGTGCTTGCATGGCGGGACTATGATTGTGGTCCCTAAATCAATTCGTGTCCGAAGAGGACCGTGGGGTTATGCCTTCACGGCAGGTACTCACGTTAAACCCCCAGGACTATCATAGTCGCGTACAGCACGGCATGGCATAGTCCCTCAACATTCGCAAAAGGTAGCCTGGAATATGGAAATGATTTCCCAACGCACCCCCTTGCAGCAATAAAGTCGACTATGAGCCTCAGCTAGTTTCACCGGTTGGACTACTTCTTCAATCGCATTGGTTGTGCAGCGCCCCGCTCTAAAACCATATTGTGTTGGTGGGTAGTCTCCGTCAGTCAGTCTCGGCTTGAAGAGTTTCTCAAACAATATCCCCACTGTGTCCAGCATACTGAGAGGAAGGTATTCTGACAGCGCCTCAGTGCTGTCTTCTATGGGAGAGGGAGGGACGCTGCCAAATATTCATTGAATGTGCAGATAAGCAAGTCCGGCTTATATGTATGTACTTGGTTACAAGTTTCAGTATTTCGCTGGGAATACAAATCCGGGCCTGGCGCTTTTTTATCCTTCATGGACGGGACTGCCTTCTTTAGTACCTTTACAGTGAAGAGTTAGTGCTGAGGATACTAGCTGATACTAGCAGCTCGAAAAGGGTGGACGGGAAAACTACCTGCACGATTTCTTCCATCTTCATTCTTTCCATGGAACAGGGTGATATCGATATAAAGCCTCAAAAATGTACTCTACGGGGCTGCCATCCATCTCGTATCAGAGGGTACTCTTCAAAAGTTTTGAAAAATATTAAAAACTGCTTATCCTAACTAAATGTGTCTTGAAAAAGGTACTAGCGAACGAGTCGGACCTGTTTTTAATGGTATCTTTACAGCGTTCACAGCATTATTGGGAATGCCATCCCAACCTTAAAACCTAGCTCTTGAGTACTTTCCACATGTTTGTTCCAAAGGTGACACCGTCTTGTTAGATTCTACATCTACTAGTGGGGATATAAGGCATGTATTGAGCATCAGCATGTCATTCTTTACACAACGCTGGTCGTCATTCCTTTTTACTATTTTTAACCCCTTCATTAGCCATAGGAGTTAGCACCCTATTAGGCCCTTATATTCCGCTGAACATTTTTTGTCGTTCTTTTAATTCTCTAGTTTTAGAGCGGAAAATCAGGTGTCCTTATTGAGGATTGTGACCATTGGGATGTGATGACGCCATTTAAATTAGTATCAGATGATTCCAGGCTAATCGCGAAATTGAATTATCATTTACCTCGAATCCTTATTGAAGAATAACCGAGGACCATCTCTCCGCTAAAATATTTACAACTTCACAATGAAAAAAAGGATATTTTTCGTCTCAGTTCCAGCATGTCCTTATAAAGCTGAATCGGCCAATTTCAACCCTTTGGAATTTTCCAACCTGGGATGTAGACCTTTCTAGTTACATTACTTTGCAAGGATATCCTTGTTTTATTTTCTCAGCGGAAGGTATTGTATTCACTCTCCCACAAAAACAGCAAATGCTATGATTTATATCATTTGAAAATGCCAAACCTTTTAATCGATAGCCACGATTTATATCGAGCAATGTGTGTTCCTAAGGGGGTATGCGGGCGGAAAAGACGTCTCTTTTCAGATTTATTATTTTCCCACAACTAAACATACAGCCTGCAGCTTCCCCCTATTTTTAGGTAAGATATGAGATTGATTAATAGCGAAGTTCTCGGTAATTCGAAGCGGGGAAAGCATGTCATATTCATGGGACATGGACAATCTCCCAGGCTCTGGAGAAAGCGTCATTGAAAAAAAAGACCCAACACAATTTAAAGCCACACAAATTTGCTACAAAGCAACAAATGGCGATGAAAAGTATTTAAAATGATATAACTCTTACTCATATACGGGGGCCAGATAATCACGGATAGTCACACCTCAGGGTTCCTCCCCTCCTTTATGAAAATATTATATTCATTTATAGGCGAACTGTTTCAATTTTGCTTTCCCACAATTTAACGACTACAGCAATGCAAGCTTTCAGATGACTAACAAGTGCAATCTCATTTGGCACCTGTTAAATGCAACCTGACACCTGACACGGTGCAGTATTACCTCCAGCACATAAATTTGATGTAGTGTCAGGTGAGCAGCAAGCGATAAATATTGAATTTGTTGCATGCAGGGCGGAAATTTTCTGTGAAAGTAGCATTAAGGGTGCAATGACTTGAGTGTGCTGTGCAACTTTGTATTTGTAATTGATATTTTACCCTCGAAACAAGTGATAGTGGCCCTGAGATTCTGTTCAACGATGGAGGTGCAATGCAATGGGCTAGCAGGGAGAGAAAATCAAAAAAGCCAGAATCAAGGACATGATAAGACCGAAGACTATCAGTTCTTTGTGCTTCGTTTTGAAATAGCAGGTTCGCGCTTTGGAAACGGGAAGTCACCTGGCCGGGATGAGATGACTGGCGAGTTGTGCAAAGTCATCTGGTGAGCCATCTCATTTTATGTTCAGTGTTTTTGTGACTATTGTTTGTGGGAGGGATATTTCTCTACATTCTTGAAGACTGCCAGGATTGTTATGCCATTGAAGTCGCCAGAGAAAGATAGGGTTAATTCTCTCTCGTACAGCGCCATATCTCTTCTTCTGGTCCTTGGCAAGGTCTTCGATAGGATCATGGTCCAGCTACTGGGGGTGAAAGCTCCTATCTGGTGTTCGACAAACACTACGGCTACCAAACTGGCGGGTCTTCCGACAACGCCATAATGAGCGCGAGTCATTGCCAGGAATTAGCTCGATGGAAGAATTTTTTTCATGGTAGGAAAGCATTCGTTCAGTGTATCAGTGATCATATGTGGGTTAACCAGGAGCGTGGCTCTCCACGGTGATCTATCGCGGATCCATTTGAATGTGTTACTTAACCGGATGATCTCCACATTCTCGTTAAGGAGGACTGTCGACTTGAGCTCGAGCAGCCTCTTAAATTTGGTGTCGCGGTCTCAAGGAAAAAACGTCTCGATGTTGCTGAAAAGCAGCTTACGTCATCCATCCCACCTCAAGTTGAACAGAGCGAATTTGAAATTCTGGAAGACGGTGGCATAATTTGGCATCATAATCGCTGAACGTTTGTGCGCTCACACCTAATCGAGCTTAGAACCATATATGACCGTATAGGACTCTTTCTTACGTATTTTACAAAGGGGCCCTCTGACATTGCGGTGCATGGCAGGAAACTGTTTTACGGTTATCAGCGAACGGTATTGTTAACGCATCTTTCTGTATATCGCACGGTTTAGACCAACATCATGTAGGTGTGCGTGAAATATGTGGCTGCCAGAGGAAGTTCTATCATGGACTTCGGGTCCGACGGTGTATGGTAGCTTGAATGAGTTTCTTTTCTAGCGGAACCTGACCTCAATTCAGGGTTGTTGTGATCTGTGTCGGGCAAATGTGGACAGCCTTGGTGGACCGCCTCTAGTTCCGTGTTCTGTCGTACGCAGAGCGATAGTTGAGTGATGGAAAGGCGTCGTTGCGGTTTTCCACATCGGCAAGTACTTATGTTAAATCCCCCTTGAATTGAATTGCTTGGATCCTCTCAATATGTTTGGCTACAAACGAAGACTCGGAGGATTGTTGGTTTTACCATTTGATTTGACGAGTGAGATCGACAGAAGACTACTACTGCTTTGATTTCCTTGTAGTCGTATCAGCAGCCTTGGTAATAACCGATAATTGCCTATAGACATTTTTTTGCCTTAAAACAGCTGTTTACTCGGGAGTCTCACTAAGTGTGCCAATTGGTGCATCATGCCAAGGAAGATCGAAAGAAGGCACCAACTCCGACTAAGAAAGTAGTTTTTAATTCTAAAAACTTCAGCCATGAATAAAATTAATGAAAAACTTTGCAAATAGATGAACCACTCATGATCCAAAATCAAAAATTTTCTTTCAAGAGGCTCCATTATTATTATTACACGTACCACATATCAGCCAAACTGATAGTCGATATTGTGTCAACCATCTACCTGCTTTTCCCTCTGCACCAGCTACTTGCTGTCAACCACCCAAATAAAATTTTCTTTGTGTCTCAGCCATCCATCCATCCATCCAGCTGTTTACTATCGGAACCGCACACTAAGTTGACTGTAATGCCAGCAAAAGCATAACAACCATTCAAGTGAAAGCGCCTTTAGGGAGAAAGTGTGTAAAATAAAAATTTTAAATTGACTTAACAAGGGGATGTTGTAAATTTCAATTTTGAGTCCGGATTTAGATTTGGCATGAGAGATTGACCAATTTGCAGGAAGTGAAATCAATAAAATGGTATAGTGGAGAAAGACAAGTAGATAGGGGCGACTATATGTATTTTCCTTCTTCAAACAGTACTTACTGAAAGGAGGACGTGAATTCTCCGTGAAGTAAGGCCCGTGAGTGATGCGTGACAAAACCGCCAAGATTTACCTCACTGAATGGGAAAATTTGAAATTTTGCAGACAATCGGAAATTTGTATGTATTAAACTGTAAGAGTGGTATTCTTATGGTTGCTTCAAAAAAGAGACTTGAAGGTTCTTGCACAACTTCTGATGGGTCATTGCTCCTAAGACTATTACTTTAAAAAAGTTGGTGAGTGTTTTACCTAGTAGTGGACTAGGTTACTTATAGCATTACAAGAAAAAGGAAAAGGAGTCTATATTTCATACGTTATCTATATTCGTCAAAGGTAGAATCAAGGTACATTAGGGAGGTCTTTTTAATTAGAAATTTTCACTTTCTTAGCCTCCAAGGTTTGGTAAGCCGATATACTAGGCCCTTAAAAGGCGTTCCATGGCCATTATACTAGAAAATCTGTAGTGCAGCTTGATGGGTGGTGAATCTCTTGTAGCCTTGGGTTTGACACACGTCGTCAGATACAACGGAGATGGTACGCTTGGGCATTTGATCTCAATAGGAGCTCCTGGAACCCTCGTAAATGCTGGGACTCCGTAAAACTGGAAAACGACTTTTAATAAAAGGCAAAACGCCAGTGATCCTAACAATGACTAGGAAGCTTTTGCCAACGTAGTTGCTAACCATGAACTAGATTTCGAAGTTGATTCTTGAGAAAAAAACCGGCCTGAAATAGGAGATGAATGTTTTGGTCAAATTGGACAATTTAAGACAACCAAAACTGAAATCCTGCTCTTAGTGGTTCTTGTAGGTTTTAGAATAACTTCAGTACTGTCGGCTTTAGCTGGTCTCCGCAGTAAAGTCATACAAAAGTGAATGTAAGGGCCGATAATCTGCCTGCAGTATCTACATAAAATCATGATGGTTTATGTTACACATCGCCGAGGAAGTTGCCAGACACAACCGGCAAAGTGCAGCTCTCTGTAGATAAGTCAATCTCCTAGTCTGCCCTCACTATTCTGGTGAGACCTCAGAGATGTGATATACTTTCTGGCTGCATGAAAGGGAGAGTATAACGACCATGACACACTTTATGCGTGCTAGACAACGATGATGATTCTAGTAAGACGTTTTAGGTGCTTCAAAATGTACTACATGTACTACACCAGGATCAATTAAAACACTAAGCGAATACTAATCAAAGCAAATGTTAATCATATTGGACGTGAAGCAACCTCAACCTTAGGTTTACACTAAAGTGCCTCCATAGTGATATTTTAGAACCCACCTCGACTGGCAAGAATAATGCTGATCTCGTCTCTGAAGTATGTCTTTCAATATCCAGCTTACAAAATCCCTCTTACGTTCTTATCTTATTATTATAATTTCAAGCATATGCACAGAATAACCCCAATATCCTCTCCAACATCCTTTCATGATGGAAATTTTAAATCCAACGAATATCATCTCAAGGTAAGAGACAAATTGTATCACAAAAAAAAAAGCCCTCAACCTCCTGTTTACCGTACGTATGGAGCGCAGCGTTTGTCAACGTTCGGAAGTGAATGTTTATGAATCCTAAAGATTATCCCTACATCCTCTTTCAGCTTTGTTTGTTAAAAGAAAACAATCTGCCCTTCTACATGCTACATTCGCGCGGGGTAGCAAAGTAAAAAGGACATACGTCTCCATAAATATCCTTGACGATATCCTTGCCGAGCGCTCCTAGATATTGTGCATTATGTCCGTGTTCTGCATAGGTTGTTGCTAAGGTTGCGCTGTATTTGCTGAAATTACCAGAATATTCGTAACAGCACGAAATAGTACTTTGCAAGGTAGTAGACGTGCTGCATTTCGCCTTTCAGCTGACGGGAAATGCAATAAATTTTTAAATTTCCACCGTTGCGAATTTCTTGGTCCCCCGGTCTTTAAGACGAGAAAAGCGGTTTTGTCAGCTTATTGGAAAAATAAATTTTAAAGTGGATGTCATGGTGAATTTGATTTTTTGGTAGGACGGGATAAATTGGGGGTGGTTTTCTCAGTTGGTCTTTTTTTTGAGGCTTAAACTAAGCATAAAATGAAATGAAATCATTTCCAATTTTGTTACCGTTGGAGAATTCCAGGACACGATAGAATCATGTGATATATCCCAAGAAACCCTAATGATCCTAATCAGAACATAGGTCACTGACCGGTTCCTGTCAGGCAATTCTAGATGAATACTATGGACTCTCATGTAAGGTATAGAATGTCAGCCTAGCCTATATGTCATGACTGACTTTTGTTCAAATGCTTCAATATTCCTCTAGACTTTCCAAGAAGGTGACATTACTTCTCATCTGTTCTGCCACATTAAGAAATTATGGTCAGTAAATATTCAAAGCTTACTTGGCAATGGTTGTATTTCGAGTTGAATGGGGGTTAATAGTTTGGTTTCGTCTCTCCTCTAATGATATCCTACTCCGTCCTCCGTATATCCTCCTTCGCCTTTATAAATTATACAAAGAAATACACAAAGTGGAACCATTATAGTCGAAAAATCCGATGAGAGATGACCCGAACCCCAGTTCGGAATGAAGTTTCACGTCACACGGTCACGGTGACAAGCGAAACCATCTGTCGATAGGTGCCACAGAGGGCTGTCAGGCGTGTATTTAAATTTTTTGCCGTTCCCCGACTCAAGGTATGAAAATTCAGGCGTCCTTATCCTTTCACTGTGTTTGAGTCAAAGGAAGAAAAACTTTTTCATAAAAATAAGGCAATGCAGGGGTGGTATTTACAGCCCTGAAACAACTCATATAAAAATATTCAGAGGTATAGATCGAAGGAGATATTAAGTACTCTTACCAGCGGAAAAGAATCAATGAGTCAACTTATTTCTTAGTTTCAGAGATTGAGGCTATCTCTTTGAACAGCAGAATATGACAGATAACATTGTTGGATGGGTTTGAAGTATGTACACTTCAAGGCTATATACTACCACTTAGTGTATGTTTTTAATGAGCAACTTGTGAGCAACATACGAGCCTCTGATTTCAGGCTCAGCAAGTGTACTTAAGGGGCAAATTGAAAGAGGTCTGCCCTGCAATTTAAGGCGTCAAATACAGGCAACGAAAAACTCCTAGATACAAGACGACCTACTGATATCTAAGTTAGAAGGGAATTTTCAAAAATCTATACTTTCTGAAAGCCACTTCGGTAGTTGCTATTGATATGATACTTACCAGAATCCCAAATGACCTTTCGCCAGTGCGGCATTTGCTTACTCAGGTTTTCTACTGGTCTGAGTAGTAGCCGCGAGGAGCACCTCCAAATCCACTATTCCTTCCAGTAGAATACGTCCCCAGGTAATCAATTAGTTGGGCTGCGTCATCGAGGGATCAGACAATCTTGCGAGTTTGTGGACTGCGACTCCAGCAGTAGGTTTGGTATCACCCAACATTTTGCAAATGATGCATTAGGTGGAGTACAGCAGCGATGGATATAAAATTTAGCAATCCAACTTCATCGTCTTCTATGACCTGGAAGATCTATTCACTCTACGCCCATATCAACCCCTCGAAAAATCTACTCAATCTACGCCCGTAACAACCCCGGGCCTCGTCTTAGATTATACGGTCGTAATTGTCCTGCGACTTATAGATGATTTTTACGTCTAGATTCCTTGCGGAAACAGTGCAAGATTAAGCTTTACGTCACATTGAAGTGATTCTAGCTGGTTTGTGCCAACTTCAAGTGTGAGTTGCGTTGCAAAGTACAAAGGGATTCACATTGATCTTTTCACTGTATAACACACAATTTGATTTGATTTGATGATCTTAGTGTCTTAGTATTTGGCAATGACATTTTGCTTTCTAGCCCTTATATTCCTCTACCGTCCAAGAGGTTTCTTCATTTGACGTTAGGACTAGTTTCCAGTTTTGGTTGAAGTGAGGCCAAGTTTACTCAATACGACTCCACTCCCTCTATTGGAATGACGGTCGCCTCCGCCTCATCATTGCATCACCGACTCTCCCGTCTTTTTTGCTTTTTTACGTTCTTGCCGTTGAGGGGGAGGGGGGTGCCAATTGAGACCTCTGGCTCATTTTCTGTCTCAATGCTGCCACGCTTACTCGATCTTTACCATACGTTAGATTATTACCTCTTATTCTAGGTCATTTCTCTTGTTGGATGTTTCGACATTTTTTGTAAAGTTGTCGGTTTCTATGATTTTATAACCAAATATAGTGAAATTCACTTCCGCATGTCTACTTTGGTTTGTGATACCTGCGTGTTGGTCTATCAGTCGCTTTCTGCTGCATCCTCCGCAATAGGTGAAGGTCTACGAAACAGCGACCGCTTTCTGAATAAGTTAGTAGATAGCAAGGTATCAAAGGCCGTTCTAAGGAGTCTAGTTAGCGCTCTGGTGCCCCGTTTTGATACCACAAACTCCTAATACCATGAATACTGCAGTAGCAGCAATGGAGAGAGAGCCAGCCAGCCGGTATCATTTATGAATGAAAATAGCTCTTCCATCCTGCAGATCTCTTAGGGGGGGGGGGGGCGTGTTTCCAACTTTTTCCAGGAGGTTTCCGACTTTTGAAGAAAGGATGGGCTTAGGAACTTGGACAGAATCTTACTGAGTGTGATAGATTCGCTGGTTCTTTCAATGTTTTGACAATAGCCCAACCAGGACCGTCCCTTGGCATTCTTCATGGCCGACTTGTATGCTTTTCAATATTTGTGCCCATAGAAGATGTTGAAGGTCTTCCTAGTCAGCTTCCTGAGGCTACACAAATCTATATTCTACAATGTTGGCAATGTCTTCTTGCCATATTTAGCAGAGCAAGATACTTGCAAGAAGATTTCGAATGCTTTTCCAGGGCCGCGATCTTTGACTCCAGTTCTTGATAACTTCACCAAACTTCTTAAAATCGATCCTCCTGGGGTCTCTGAAAGGGTTATAGACATCTGCAGTGATATCTTGACTGAAAAGTACCCAACTGTGATTTGAGAATAATCTCTGGTTAGATACTCTCCAGTTTTCTACCCTAAGAATTCCCTTGTCATTTAGTAGGGTGATATCAAGGACCTTCTCCAAACTGTCATAGGTCTCCGAGCTGCAAAAATGGAAGGTTGGGGTACTGCTTCCTGCATTAGTGCTGTAACATGTAACCTACACACCACCTGAGAAGAATTAAATCAGGAGATGAATCTCTCCTGTTCCCCTTTGTCGTTTGATGACGGCCCCGGCCTGGCTTCTGCGCTGTTCCATACCTCTGCGCGTGTTTGCGCTGACGGAACTATCGTTTGCCAGCGCCACACGCCAGTGCCTCTTGGCCACTTCCGTGAAGGGTTTCGCAGTTCGCTGTTGCCATTTACCAGTTTGCAGAGATTGCCTAGGGTCTGAGTCCTTCTGTACCTCCCACGGCTTGGGGTGTGCGACTTTATCTTGAGGTCAATTGCATTTGAGGATGGGCCTCGTCTTCGGTTGGTTTCCCAGGCGTTTGTTGTTTTATACTTCGAAAATCGTTTGGTATTTAGCAAAATTCTTTTCAGTGCCCCTCCGCTTCTTTGCTCGTTTCCGTTAACCGACATTCTTGTCAGCCCTTGTTGTTGGGACGAATCTAAACGTCGATGGTTTGGGGTTAGGAGTACTATGCCCGGTACTCATTCATTCAGCTCGATGACAGTGGTTTTCAAATTGAAATACACTAGTCCGTCTGCCGCCTCGTTCGTGGAGTTCGCTGTTATTCTTCTTCTTTTATCATTATTTCTTTAAATTTTTGTTAAATTCGAATCTTTGTCTTGGTCCGAGGAGTAGTCCGGAAAAAATTTCCACCCTGGCCAACAAGGTAAGGTTTCAAGGTATTTGAAACTCAAGGTGATCTAGATATTGGTAGAGGTTGGATTTATTAACCAAAAGTAAGCTTCACTATATTATGAGCATCACTGATACGAAGACAGTAGGCACTTCGTGACACACCAACCCTTTCGATGCTTAAACGTCTTCCCGTCCATTTGGTATAGGTTCCAGTGGGGGAGAATCGCATGATGGTTCGATGAGATACATCAATATCGTCAATACACATGGCTCAAATTTAGAGCGAAAGACTATCCACCCTCAAAAAGTGCGGGGACTACATGAGATTGGCGTTCTTTTCTGAATAACCGTCCTATGTGAATGTTAAAAGAGTCATCCAGATAAAAAGAGGATGCAGTTTCCATGAAGATTTAAAAGTTTGCTAAAAATGGGTCAACATTCCTACTCAATGCTACAGAAAAGACTAACATTTCTGAGGAAAAGCAAAGTGACCTTAAAAACAAGGGATGGTATCGTGTCAGGGCACAACCCAGTATAAAGGTAAATGTTCACGGTGCCAAGGGTAGAAGTAGGGCCCTTGGAGTCTATTAGGTAACGAGGCAGTTTAGCCTTTAGTGTCCTTTCATTCTGAGTACCTTGAATGAGGACCTATGAGGTATTGAGTGTTCAAATCGAAAGTGGTACTCATCTGAGTGGTTGTTTCTTCACATTCAAGAGGGTTTCTTCAATCAGATTGACCCCGAGGTGCGTTTGGTGCATCTCTCTCCCAACATACAGAATAATTGCATGATCTTGTCACAATTGTTCTTTACTTTCATTCTCCCTTACTTGACATGCACAAAGGTCATACACTGTTTCTAAATTTTCCACTCCTTTCTGCATCAAACACGAGGACACATCCATCCAATGCACTCTATTCAATGGAATAAGCGCGACGCTACACATATGAACAAGGTAGGACATTTTATGTGCCTTTCAATTTACACTCCATCCTAGTTTTGGTTGTATGAAAGTGTCCCTGTACCCGAGAAACCCTTCCAAAGATGGGGCAAGGACATTTATCGTCAGTTTCAATTAAATGGCATGACTACGTTATGAGAGGTTGTCGTTTGTTTGATATGAACTGAAATATTGTCTGAACATTGTATTGTCCTCTTGCTTGCAGGCAATAGCAATTTGCACAAATGTAAATGTCCTGCCGGATGAAGAGTTACGACCTGGATTAACAATCAAGACCTTGTTCATATGAGGGAAAGTTATAAGGCTGGAGAATTGAAACTGGAAGTTGTAGTGTCACCAATTGATTTTTATGATGGGCCGGGGTCAGAATCGAGGCCAGTGAGGTAAAAAGGACAAAGGATTCATAATGTTTAATAGTGAGTGGAATGAGAAAGTTTTTAACGAGCTTCAAATCGAAATGGAAAACGTAGAATTTCCTATTCAACTTTTCTACAAAACAGATTCACTACTCCCACATCGTATCCTGACTGAACACAGGTTTCCAACTAGACCCTCGTCACTATGAAAATCGACGGACACGGGTGATTGGTTTGGAAAAACGCCTGTCGCTCACTCAATCATTTGACTAGACATATGCCGGGCGCGTTTTTTAACAAATACCCTCAGTTTAAATTTGGTCTCTATAGATGGTCCACCTATTCAGCGTGTATCCTGGCTGACATACGACCACACTACGCAATAATCCGCCATTAGTCTGATATATTTCGACGAGCACGATAGATCGGCCTCAATGCGATTCTCGCAAAAGGAATTGGCAAATCAATAAGTTAATTGCAACTGACACTCGATAAGTCCATTGTGACAGAGTAATCTATTGGCTTTCACAATTTTCACGACCCTCTGTCTAGCATGGATCCTGTTAAAAGACAAACAAAAGCCGAAGCGGAGGGGGAGACCTAGACAAAAAAGGGACCAATGAACTAATTCACTAACAAAAAGGGCATTTAATGTTGCGAAAGCGACAAAGTTAAGTGATGCCGTGAACAGGGAGCTTAGTGAAACGGACATTTGGAAATTTCAAGGATAGTTGACATTAAATCCAGACATTTCGACGGGAGTAGTGAAATGATGTTTAATTACGATACGTGTCATGTGAGTGAGTGTACTTGATACCAATTGATGTTTTAAATGATGCTTTAATTGGAGTCTGATTGATGGAACTTGGAGAAGGATAGAATGTTAGCAGAACTTACTAATTAGTGTGGACTCGAAACTAATGCTGCATTGGATACCCGCGCAGTACTCCTTATAGGCTTGTTTCTTTAGGTCGAAACAGGATTAAGCTTACACGAATTACGATAATTTGCAAGGAATCTTATCTAGGAAGGATTCGTTTCTTTACTTTCTCGCAATACAGATAATCGGGAAAGTAAGAATTTCGTAGGTTTTCTGGCAGTTCAAGATCCCTTAGTTAGCAAATATTCAGGGCGGGTAGTTCTCAAGGTGGTATATATCCTTTTATATGAGTTGCTCAGTGACGAGTGAAGCAAAAGTGCGGAGTTTCACTGGGACGATTTTAATCACGCGGACATTAAACTCCCGAAATGATAGCCGGTGTAGCAGGGACAGAGTCCTGTCTATAAAAATTGTATGAGTTCCTCACAGCTAGGACATTTAAGGATTGCTTGCCAGAGACATTATCAAGGTTAAAGCTGATTTAAGGTATCACCGGATATAAATAACTTTTCGATATGTGCAAACAATAAATGGGCAAGGAAACAAACTAAGACTTTCACGATGTTCACGATAAGGGACTAACTTTGGACAACCTAACTATAATAAGGTCACCTATGGAAGTGATTTCTATGGAAACTTGGAAAGGTTCCCTACTTTCGGTGGTATTAGTTTCAATTCTTCTCTCTCGGCTGTGGTAAGGCCATTGTGGATGTACATATATTAAAAGCAGGAGTGTGTCTCAGAGAAGTAAGCTTCGTCGATAAATGGACGCTGCTTGAGTCCTTCCAGTGCATCCACGAAATAGCAATTCCAGAATTTTGATGCTTGACGCTTGTGTTCCAGTTTATAGGTTCAATTGGGCCCTTCGTCGTGTTTCTCAAGTTGGTGCATGTGAATTGTGTCCTTCTCCCTGGCCAAGTACAAGAAAGCAGTTTTTAATTCAAGGTGCGCGAGGTGTAGACTCATCGAGGTAGCACGAGAACATATAATTTTAGTTGAGCCCTGAAAAAGCTCTGACGGCGAGTCTGGCCTGATACCTTTAGATGTTGTGTTTTCTTTTCAATGTATAGACGATCACTTGTTGATAAAGGATGGTTTCCCACAGAGTCCGAATTTAAGCTTCTTGATGGTTCTCTGGGCTTCCTGGTAGTTGCGTGGAATTCTTGGTATTTCTATGCTTCTGCCTGTGATAAGCTTATCTCAGCAAAGATTTTTGGTAACCTCTTCTTCACTGGCATGAAGAGTAGAAACTTGTTAGGTAACTATCCCGAATTAGTAGAGGAGCCGGTGACGTTTGTTCTCTTCTCTTCTTATCATGCGGTTCAGAAACGCAGAGTCAGGAAATTTCAGCTTTTTCTCTTCTTCTACTTTCTACTCCTACGATAGTTGACTGGTGGAAAGGTTCCGTTGCGGTTCTCCAGACTGGGCTGAATCCAGCCAAGCGGGGCTGAGTCCCGTCTCTACCTTATGTAATGTAATGAATGTTATCTGGTGCCATTGGAAATGGGATGCCTCTAGAAAGCATATGCTTCAGGTGAATAACACACTTCAAGGCCTTGATCCTATATGGATTGTTGCCAACGACTATTATTATTTTTCGAGTTATCACAATCTCACCAAGTCCCAAGCATTTAGGCTCGGATGATCCTACCTACTTAAAAATTAAAGGGGCGCTGGTGGTGGTGGCCGGTTATAGGTCTATGGGAGAATCCGTCGAGAGCTCCTCGCAACATCGAGCACGTATGCAGAAGGGTGTACTTCTGCATGGTTTGAACGAAACTGTGCGAAATTCCCAGGACATCAAAGGAAGCCGTGAGGGATTGAGGCACAATATCTGTAGTTGAGAATATTATGGAAAATTCAACCACCCGCTCGAAACACAAACCCATCTGTTCGACAAATGCAAATCGACAAATGGCTACTAAAGACAATTCACGTGTTTACCGTGCATTGTCTTCGACTTCCATTCATCGATCCGCTCTTGATCCAACTTCACTCCACCCAGAGGATTGAAAGATCGATCCTTCAAGTTAAATGGAGTCAGTCCACGGTCTGCCTTACAGACAGCCTCATGCAAGGGACTCGCCTGCTCTTTGCTGTAAAAATAAGCACGCAGCAAGTCGATTTGGCG
Source organism: Hermetia illucens (assembly GCF_905115235.1). Classification (NCBI taxonomy): domain Eukaryota; kingdom Metazoa; phylum Arthropoda; class Insecta; order Diptera; family Stratiomyidae; genus Hermetia; species Hermetia illucens. The sequence goes on along the minus strand of NC_051854.1, from coordinate 7,713,279 downwards.
ATGATGTTGTGCCGTCGCGTCAATCACGCCCCTACCTCCGATGTCATGAGGCAGGTTCATCCGCTCCACGGTAGAGTTTGGATGATCCATTCGGGATTTGGACATAGTTGTCCGTATCCGCCGCTGGACGTTATCCAAATCGGTCTTCGTCCACGGCAATATTCCGAATGCATAAGCCAGTGAAGGGATAGCGAATACATTCAACGCGCTTATTTTTTTCTTCACCGAGAGATGCGATTTCAGTATCAGCTTTACACGTCGCAGGAATTCGGAGAGCAGAGCATCCTTCAGATCACTAACTCGAGCATGGGTTCCTGGCAGAATTCCTAGGTACTTGTAGTAGTCTGTCTCGGTCACAGCTTCGATGTGGAGGTCACCAATGTTATGCCTGGCATGAGGCTTGTGATAACCTTTGCGGATGGCTTGGATTCGACACTTGTCTAATCCAAACTCCATCCGAATATCACGGCTGAACATGTCTACTATTCGCAACAGACTTCTAAGATGTTCGTCAGTACCAGCATACAGCTTGATGTCATCTAAGTACATCAAGTGTGTCAGTTTGCAGTTAGCACGTAGGCCATACTTTATTGCAAAACCATGCCCTCTAGCATCATTCAGTAGCCATGAGAGGGAGTTCAGTGCCATACAAAACCAAAGGGGACTCAACGAATCTGAGGTATTAGCACCCGCAGATGTACGCACTGATAAGGTGATATGCCACCCTTCCATGACTGTCGCCAAAAACTTTATTAGTTTGGGATCAATGCGATACAGATATAGGACATCGATTAGCCAGGTATGCGGGACGCTATCGAAAGCCTTGGCTTAATCGATATAGCAACTAAAGAGGTTTCTTTGACCTCTAGTTGTTTGTCCTACAACTACCGAGTCGATAATGAGTTGCTCTTTGCAACCCCTTTGATTTCGAGGTGCGCATTGACCCTTCCACTGATAATGGACGTTATGAATCTATCATATATTATAAAATATGGGTCTACTTGCTGTTTGGGGCTGCACGTCCAAGCTGCAGGTTGGGTGGTATATATAATAAACGACTTAAATGCTGAAGGTGGTCTGACAGGTATATGAGTGAAGTTTGTTAGAACGAAGCACTTTTTTCAGCAATTGAAGAGAGATCTTTTCTAGGTAATTGTTCTAACATTTCACCTCACTCACAAGGTATTCGAAGGAAAACTCAAAGAACAAAAACCAAGGAAATGCTAGGATAGCTTGGATTCAGGAATAGGAGGAGGCGGTCGAAGGGCTTTTGGGGGTATTATATTCTAAAGGCTAAGTCCCGAGACAGTTTTAAGAGCCTCAAAGATGTGCCTCTCTTCACATATGAGATGGCTTTGTTTTGTATGTAGTTCGTCTGTTTTGGCAGAATCCTATCGATCGTCAAGCACAAATCTTTGAGTTGAGCATTCTCTCTTCTCGCTCCTCCTTAACTAACGCAGACCTCACGAGGAGCCAAGGAGAGGTGGCCATTCTAGAGGACGCATCTTTTAAAGATCATTCTACCCACATTCCCGAGATTGACTAGAGCAGAGACATGCAAATGCTTGTTGACGGAATATTTCAGTGGAACTACTGTATTTGGGGGTGGACTTTTATCGTTTAATTTTCTTTGCATAGCTGTTCTCTTTTGCTCGACTGACCAACCCTGTTGGTTTTTGGACAGCGTTCAGTCGAATAAGTCATAAAAAGGCAGTGTATATTAGAGTAACCGTATTTCTGTTCCTTGCTGATCTAACCAGCATTGTTCATCTGCGGCGTTACGTCTGAGATGAAGGTGAATTGTCACGATATAAAATTCGGCGGACGGTTAGGGTGGCAATATGGCGGCGGCACCTATATCATCCGACCCGATTCTAATCACCACGGAAATGGGACTACTGTCACTACCTCAAAGTTCAATGGCCTATTGGGTTTCCTTCAATATATGTAATTACCTTTTAGGTGATTGGTATGACTTGTATCTTTCAAAAAGTAGACCTTATACAATTCAGAAACAACGGTGCAGCAGGTGCATCGTTTCAGAGAACTAAAGAGTCCCCGCCCACGTACACCATTCAATTATCGAGGTCCAACATATTTCGGGGAACAAAGTTCTCCACGCATATGCTACTGTCATTTATCGGACCAGCAGGATGAGACAAGGGACTTACTGATCAATGTTAATGGAAAAAAACATCTTGCCTCCCTGACTTCCTACACTGGCTGGTCAAGTGATAGGTAGAAGTGCTGGCTCTTACCCATCCTGAACTGATTGAAGGTGCCATCGTCGCGTCCAAAGTAGACAGTCCCCTGCTTGTAGTAGATAAATTCCAACCTATAAAGATCTAATGTAAACAAAAGGTCCTTATACAAATTTTCGCAGGATTCAGATGTGTTTTTATTTTCTATTTGTTTTCAGTTCAGCTTACCTGATTGGTTTTTAAGTGGGCATCTTTGTCTTTCATTTCTGCATACCGTTCTATAAATAGCAGTCGCTTCCAAGGATTGGTTTATCCTTAACCGTCCTCTTTGAGGGATATTTATAGTTCTTCCATGATGTCTACCGAATGTAAAAGTGATTTCCTTCAAACGAAAATAATACTTTGATCTCAAAATTGACTACAGTTTGCAAAATATATCAAAAAGGATAAGCCCCGAAAATCAAATTGAACATTCATCAGATGCAAAGCATCTGCTCCCATTCACTATGAAGCAAAAAAACTTTTACCTTATAGAAATCAGGAAAAAATATCACAAAATTTCCTTATTATATTTCATTGGAAAAAATTCTTCCTTGAGCTATCCAACAAACAACATTCCTCGAGTCCCAGTCAAGAAGCGCAAAAAATGAGAGAAGGAATCCAAGGAAAAAAGGCCATCGTTACGGCTACATAACTTTTGAGGTCAGACGGAACAGAACAAAAAGCAATCAAATCTGGTTCTTGCCTCATATCAAAAGCTCCTCCGCCATCAGTTTGATAGCCCAAGCACAAAATTGTTTTTGAGTAAAATATTCTCCATCACGACAGAGCAGCAAAAAAGGAAAAACTAGGAAAATAAGACAAGAAATATCTAAAACATTTTCATAGGCAAACTGGGAGGACCCTCCGGGAGAGATAAGGAAATCGAAAGAAAAGAAAGGTGAGCGGAGGGTGGGGGGATGAAACTTATAAACTCTCTACCGAGAGACAGATTTCTGCCTACAGCCTTAAATATATAAAGTGTGCACATCCTGTTTGCCTGTTGTTTTTTTTTCTGTCACATGTGGGGTGGGAGGCAGGGGGCTGGGAATACAGGACTATCTACATGTGTGGCAATGTGGGGTATTTATATGTTTGTTTCGAGCTGGCAAGATGATGATCTTCATATGATGAAAACAATCAGCACACATGTCGCAATAAATCAATTCAATTGGATAAATAAAGCCACTGCAGGCGGTATACGCTTTTATTGCTATTCAATAAACTTGGATTTATCTGAAATTATATGGACAATACCAGGGAAGATTGAAATAATGGAAGAGATTTTTTCCAATTGTTCAGGAAATGTCAGAAGGATGATTATTAAGTAGATTAAATAGGTAATATCGGGGCTGAAAATTGTGTTTCATATCTTCCTCCTCCTTGTTTAAACAATAGGGAACCAGCCAACAAAATATGGTTGCCAGTCACTCATTAAGTCCTATGCAGCTTCAATTATGCCTACATGTCATCGTCCACAGCTCGCTATAATGCATTTCAACTCCCTCCAGGACTTCCCGAGGTTCTTGCGCTCCTACTCTACTGTTCTGCGCCAAGTGTTTCTGGAGCGATCCACTCGTCAGCAATTTTAGAATAATGGATTCCACTTCTTGGTATACCCAACAAGGGAATTGTCGCCCCTCCTTAATGTGTGACTTATTCATTGCCACTTCTGCCTTCTGGTCAACTCGTCCATAGGTTTTATGTGCCGACCAAATTCTTCGTTCGAAATAGAATCTGTCCAGCGTACTCCAATGACATGTTGCAGATAAATGTTGACGAAGGCTTGGAGCTTTGTCTGCATTGTTATTTAGAAGTTATATCTATTTACATTCGTCCACTTTCCAGATCGCTTATTCTCACGAAATTGATGTCCTCGGCAACCTTTCTTTCTGGCCTGAAGGTAGATCCATCAAGTCATACAAACACACCAATTCGTGGGTAAATTTCAAGCCAACCCGCCTGCCTTGCCGAGCAATGTAACTGGATCTGTGTTTAGTATCCGTCTGTTTCATTAGAATGTTAGGGGTTTAAGAACCAAAACAGGGGCCTTCAATTTCTCTGCGCTGGCCGAGCTCCCTGAAAGCTCCCACCGGCGGTGGGGTCCTAATAAAAGATACACTCCCCGCTGAACGTGTCTTCCCTCCTCCTCTGGCTTTCCTTTTGATTGTGTTGCTCTTCGTGTCTCACCGATCAACTCCCTCCTGTTTATTGTATCTTATAATACGGCCCCGCGCTTCCCTTTCTGACCTGTATGAAGAATTGTTTGACAGTCTGCCTGAACTCCTTAGTGCCAGACTCCTTTTCCTCGCTTTCTTACTTTGGGGAAATTTTAACCTCCCCATGCCTCACTGGCCTAACCATCCTAGCATTCCAATTCCTTCCCATTCTTCTCTTCTACTTTCTTCTTTTATAAGCACTTGTTCTGCCCTGAATTTAAATACCACCAAAAACGCTCGGTCCCTTCCTTTCTAACCTCCCCGAGCGCCACTTATAGTTATTTCCTTGCACATCCCCGCACATAAAATGAGACGCTCGTTCAAACTTCAAAACTGTGCGTAAATCTTCTAAGTTCAACTTCCGCAAAGCCAACTTTGACAGTCTCAACTCGGTTTTAGCGTCTCCTAAAGGAGGCTTAGTTAGGCTTCCTAACCTCTTCCTTCTTAACTGTCGAAAATACATTTCTTCTCCCTGACAACAAAAGTGTAGAAGAATGCTGCTTTCCCCATCTCTGGAAAGAGGCCCTTATCATTCCTATCCTCAAGAGCGGACACCCTTCTTTTTCTGTGTATTACCGCCCATCTCTCTTTTATATTCTTGCTTCAAAATCCTCGAAGGATACGTCAACGACTGGTTAGTCGCGCACTTCGGTCACCTCATTGCAAAAGAGCAGCTTCAAATCTTCTGGTACATACTAACTTCGTTGAAAAATGCTTCAATTCACGACAGGAGGTACATGTTATTTTTGCTGATTTCTCCAGAACCTTTGATACCGTTGACCATAATATTCTCCTCTCTAAACTATCACTACTCAACGCCCTTTCCTCAATCATCTCTTGGCTATCCTACTGCCTCTCACACCGTCACTGCAGAGTACCTTTCCTTGGTTACTCATCTTGATCCTTCTTTTCTTCCTCTGGTGTTGCCCAAGGCTCTATACTTGGCCCCCTACTCTTCCTGTTTTTTATCAATGCCTCGCGTCCATCCTGATCTGCCCATGTTTGCTTTACGCAGAAGACCTTAAATTATTTGCCTCTGTTCCGTCCTCGCTGGACTGTGCTCTCTTGCAGTCCAACCTTGCTATTCTGGTCCATTGATGTTCGGTTAACAATCTGACACTGAATATCAGCAAATGCCGCAGGATGTGCTATTCGTTTAAACCCTCCGCAATATTCTTTTCCTATTCTGTCAGTGGGCAATCCCTTTCACTACTGACCTCCTTTCAAGACCCAGGAGTAATATTCGATGACAAACTATCTGCACGTATCTCCACGAGAAGGTCCTTTGTTACAATGTAATCCTAGGAGGGATTCTAGTGCTTACCTGCTTTCTCCGAGGGATCTGTGACAGTTGTTGTTGAGGTTTGAATGGTGTTGGGCTTCTCCGTTTATTGCTAGGTTTCACAGCAGAGATGGTACAAGGGGACGTTGATGTTGAGCAGTTGGTGGAACTGATGGCCATATTCCACCAGTTTTCCTTCTTTTGAAGCACAGAGAAAGGATGATATCTGGCTGATTTGCTAGAATAAAATCTGTTTGACATGGGCCGATGCTAGATAGTACTCATTGCCGTGATACCTCTGTAATTCTTCTACTGCATGATATTCTCCTTCTCCTCTTTGCCAGTCATCAGGCATTGATTCACTCTTCCAGACCAAGTATGTTTGCCGCCGTACTAATGCTAATGTTCTACAGGTCGATGCTTCATTTCTAGGACCTGTGGTAGCTGCTGTGATTCTGGCATCCATTCACTATTCCACTCTCTGTTATGGACGGCCTCAGTGTCCACTCAGACTTGATCGTCAGAGGGAATTCGAGCTTGCGTTGTTGTTCTTGCTTGGCGCCTCATGTCAACGAAATAGCGATCAGGGTTTTTATTGAGCCTCCTATATGTTCTGGCGTTGATCAAGGGTGAGAGGTGATAGTATTGGATTAACTAGTTTCTAATGGAAATTCGATAGCCACGAGATTTCCAGTCGAACATTTTTCTCTTCTGCTTCAGCCTTTGTTCCGTTCAGAAGCGTTGTCGTTTCATCATGTTCGTTCTATTCCATCAAAGACCTGATCTGGATGCAGCCTCGAGGCTCTCAAATCACCATCCAGCGTATCAAGCCACCGTTGCTCCGGCCGGCCTATTGGTCTTTTCACATCGGCTTCGTTGTTCAATCCAATCTTACCAAGTGAATTTTCTTTGCGAGTTACGTGACTATGTCATTGGAGACGCCTCTATTCGAAATTTTTACATCACCAGTGCAATCTCCTATCGATCGCGAATATCCTTATTTCCGACGTTATCATGGCGTCGACCACTAGTCCAATATATATGTTTTAATTTAGATGTAGGAATCATGTAAGCTCTAGGGTTTTCACAAAAGAAGTTGCAAGTTATTTACATACTTCTTCCGGGGGCGAACACTGTTCCAATGTTATCTTTAGAAGTCGCCCTTGCAAGAAGGCTTTGACTTTTCCCGAGTCAGTGTATCATTCTCCTTCCTTACCACATCAGATAGCCGTCAAGGTTGTACGGCGGCGGACATTACACAATCTGTTACTGGTAAGTCGGTAGTATGCAGTTTGCCATTAGCCTTAGCTTTGCTTCTAAACTCTCATTGTGAGAAATTACAAGGTTTTGAAGTTCCCTTGATTCCAAAACTGAAAAAATAGCCTGTCAACAAGTTTGCCGCTGGTATGTCAATTTCAGCATACGGTGACAGTTCTGCTGCCGTCTAGCTTCAAAATTTAGGCACTATGGTCTAGAGCGTTGTGTATTCTGTCGCAGAGTCAACTACCATCAGACCTGGTCAACAGGCGTCGTTGTCCATCCCCTGGGAATCTGCTGACGATCACGTTTGTGATAGTTTATACCTTCACCCCTCACTTAACCGAGACGGGCGAAACTCCTTCTTGGATTCGGGTTTGCGCTTCTTAGGAGCATTCTTCTTTCTCCTTGGCATCACCGTAGATGGGTCTATCTCGAGTCTTTTTGGCGGCTACCTCTAGTGCCAAGCTTTCAGGTTGCCGAAATATGGCTTCTGTTTTGGTTTCTTGTGTGATATGACAGATTTACTTCTGCAGGTCTTTGTTCCTAATCATGGACCCTTTTAGATTGTAGTCTTCGTAACAGGCCAAAATTGAGCTTGGTTTCGAGCTAACTCTGTCAAAAGCGAGTTAAAGATGATATATTTCCAAATATCTTATCCAAACTAGATATCCTTCCGTTTTTTATATACATATCACTTACCGTAATTTTTTTTTTTAATTTCAGGAATGGACAGCATCTGTAATCGGTAAGTGATTTCACTACTATTTCGGGGATATTTAAAATTTATTTTTTTATGTATATTTTTTTGCATTAGTGCGGAGAATTCAGAGGATATGCTTCCTTTCGTGGCTTCAGGCAATTATTTCATTGCTGGCTATCCTATGTGAGCCCTCCTGAAATTACATAACATAGTAGAGTGTAATGTGGAGGAAATAGCCATAGGTACAGGCGAGGGGAGGGGGGCACTGTATACTCCACGGCAAGTCCTGCAAACAGTCGAAGCATATTGTGGTCTATTTTTAAGATATTGCCTAAAACGGTAAACAATTTTTCCACCAGAAAATCCAACTGGAAAGATACTTTCTTTGAATTCGGTAGAAATATTGAAGTATTTTTTGAAATTCAAGGATTATCTCCCACACTGAGATTAATCCATCCATTTGCAATGGTCTCAAATGAGCACAATCCTCGCTCCCGTGTTCATTCTTAACCGTATTAAAACAGTCAATTATTTATTTTAAATGCACCCCCAACCTAACATGAAGTCAAACTTTTCAGACGAAACCTCGGAACTTGAATTTCGCGGAAAACATCATATTCTTTCAAGGATTTAGATAAGGAGCGAAAATGAGCAAAAAAAGTTCCGAAGCTTAATTTATTGCCTCTTGACAAGACATCCGAGAAAAAAAGGCGGAAAATTTCTGAGAAATCTGAGCTTTTATATCTCATCTTGGGTTCTTGTATTTTTATCTTTTCGGTATCTTTCCTAATTTAATAGGAAGGTTAATGAATGATTTGGGACTTATTGTGTTTTGGAAGCCCAGTTGAAGTGCTGTACACATAATGAATCCTATAGTTTGGATATTTTTGGTTCCTTCTTAAGATATTCTATTACTGGAATGATATTACATTAATTATCGGCAATGAATTAGAGTTTATTTGGGTTGGATATATACTGCTATATATAATAGAGACCGACGTCATCGGGAAGTAATTAATAAAGTAGAGAGATGAAAATTCCTTGAAGGAAGTTCTGCTTTGCGTAACTTTTTATTAATACTTTGTCCTAATTTGATGGAAAAATGTTCATATTTTTCAGATAGTCTTTTTTTCTTCCTCTATTTTTCGTGTGAATTTACTGTTCCAAAATATCCAAGAAGATTGATTGTCAGCGCTACATTAAAATGCTGACAAACTCGATCGGCATATATTTAAACTGTCAAAGGGTTTTTACCATATGCAACCTACAAAAATATGATTCTGAAAAAAATTTAAAAAAAAATTAATTTTAACGCTACAAAGCTGGGTTTTGTCCGAGTATGAAAGTTAAGCGTTGTCGGCAACAGTTGTTACTTAGTTGGGGAACCACCCCTATAAATTAGCTTCTTACGTTTTGGTTTTTTTTTTGTTAAATAATTCTAATGCACATGATTGGACATATTTGTGCGTCGCACCTTCTCGAGCACGGAGTGTACGAATGTCTGCCAGGATGTTTCAAGGACTGACAAAAGTACCCAGCAAGTACCATATAAAAAGCTTAATTCAAAGTTTCGACAGCTCGGAAGTCATCCTTGTCTGCCAGTCCGAGGGAAGTTTAAAGCAAAATTAAGTCATTTTAGTTGATTTAGGTTGGCCGCCGTTCAGAATAAACTAAATGAATAAACGATTACTTAAGATTCTCTACTAATTTAGATCATCTGACGAAATTTCAGTGAAAAACCGCCCTTCAGTTTGCAGTTTAATTTAACTTTGTTTTCCTATGTACCCAGCTACGAAATCCAAAATGGTTTAGAATTTTAAATGCAGAACAATATGCTTTCTCAGCCGGTTCGTCCAGTTATCTATTATGAATAAATACAGCATATTAGAGAGATTCAAATTAAAGATGCATTTAGACAATCCCCAAACCTTGCCTGAGTTGAAATTCCCCAGGATCACCCAGGCTCCAGCGAAAAACACTGTATATGTCACATTTCATTGGAATTTAGTTCACCATTATCCCATTTTTCTACATCCGTTCGAATGCATTATATCATTCCAGGGCTTGTTTTTATTATCCCAGACCGGGGGACTAAAAAAAACACCCCTAAACGAATCTAGAAATGTGCACATTTCTACAGGATCATAACAGAAAGTTGTACGCCATTATACAGATGGTGACCGGCCACTATGTTTTTGATGTATATGCGTTCCCTATTTCAAAATATATTTCAGCGGTTTGCCCATTATTTAGACCAACTACGACAGAATATCTGCAACGTTTTAATTGTAGGAAAGACGACGGATGGACAGACGAGTGAACGGGTGAACGAACGAACAGCCAACCACCCGGTGGCCAAGAAGAGTCTGTTATTTCGCTTTCAGTAGTTTGCATACAAAATATTGTACAATAAACATTTTGCTTGACATTTGTCACAGGATATGAACGTAGACTAGGCATAATGCTTGGTTTGAAATTTTTATTAGACGGGGATGTGGGACTGAGGGAGAAGGATCTGAATAAGAATTTGTTAGAATATTTAAAAACTCGTAAACTTTAATAGGTGATTGCAATTTCGCCAGCCACTTCCCAAATTGCCTATTTAGTGAAAAAACCTCTCTAATGGACTGAGACCCTAAAACTCCTTTTAATTGTCCGCTGCTTCCTAAATCAGCTCCTTGGAAAAATTGGTTTAATGGACTCAGCTTTTTCTAGAACCCTGCTTTTGCAGTTGTCCAACTGGTTCATGATTAAAAACAAGATATTTTGCCTGCATTAGCAAAAGCTTGTTAACGATGGAAAACTATCTGCAAGCCTTGTTGCTCATGGATTGGTGTGTCGGTCTGTCGATGCCGCTTAGATGGTTTTCTTGTGTGTAATCATGTGCTCGAATCCACTGTGAATGTCCATTGCATTAAGTAAACTTCACTAACACCAGAGTAAATGCGCGAAATTTTTCTCGTGAAAGTGTCCGAAGAACGTTGAACCTGTGCAATGCTTTTCTTCTACTATACAAATTCAGGCAATGCGTCGGCAGGCAACTCTCTTCCTTTTAGTTTTCTTGTGGGCAAGTTTTTAATGACTTTGGTCAACCAGGAGCGCAGCATAAAAATGGTTAAAAAAGTTATTTGTCACTTGTCATCACCCACTCAGAGTCATTGTAAAATTTTGTTCCAAAGTGTATTCAGTGTAGTGTGCAGCAGATTGCACCGACTATATACACTAAATATCTGTTGCTGCCTGGTTCAGGTTATTCAGTCAAAACATGAGTTCCAATGTTTCAATGGTCTAGCTCTCTACTGTTCTTTTGACCTTTTAATTGATTTATCTATTTATACTGGGCTAATCAGGTCGCCTGTATCATTCTTTAGCACTTTTCTTATTTGGCATCTATAAGTAGCTTAGGGAAGGGGATATTTGAACATAGTATGCCATTTCCTAGGACAATCATTACAAAGGCTTAGAAGAATACGTTGGGTGGTGCAATCTGTAATGATACATACCGCGCCTGAGCAGAAAAAATCGCGGAGGGCTCTTCAATGAGTGAAAGTTGCATTCATTTAGGGGATCCTCATCAATATTGGGACCTCCTCCATTGTCAAGTGCAGTAAGAGATGTAGGTTAGGGGAACTCTCCGAAAATTCCAAAATTTGGGGTGGGATGCAGGCTGCAAGAACATGGTGCTACATACAGGTAGCACCTAATTGCAGAAAAGGAAGAAGGAGGAACATTCAACCAGCCATTACCTAAAGGGAGAGTGGCGTGTCGTTCCTTTTGGAGAGGGAGGGAAAACCTTTCTCCCCCGTCAGCAGCCAAATATTGAATTTGCTCAACCGGTAATCGGTACCGCAACACCATCCACGGATCCGACAGATGTGATTTATGAGGCGTATCGAGTCGTAGAAGACGTTCCACAAATCCACACCAAGGATAGGTCCTGAGCCACCTCCAATGTGACCTTCATTTTGCGCTGTCCTTCCCGGGTCTCATACAACAGGGCGCGGACCTTTAAATAGTCCCTCAATAGGTAGCTTGTAATATATGAAACGATTGGCCTGTGCTTCAAGCATGTGGCATCACCTTGAAGAACTGAAGGCGTTTTTTACGTTTAGCATCACTCGCCGACAGTGGTGACTATGCGTTTCAAACAGTTTCACCGATTGGTCCACTTCCTCAACCTTCCTTAAACCGTATTGTGTGTCCAACATATTGACAGGGCGGTGTATTGACGATGTCTTTGGGAAGTTTTTGCACTTGTTTATCATCAAAAGGCTTGCAACTTTCCAGTGGAAGCGAAAACGCCCGCCGACAAACATGCGTTGAACGCGCTGAGTGGCAAATGCGGCTTATTTTTGGTTTAGTTTCAGCAGTTTACTGGGAATACCGTCCGGCCCAAGTGCTTTTTTGTGCTTCTTTGACAAGACCGTCGTCTCTAGCTCCTTTGCTGTGAAGAGTGGACATTCCCCAGTATTCATCCTCAGCGTCAGCTTGGATGGCGTGAACAGGAAGAAAGGCTTGCAACATTTCTTCCATGGAACAATGTGATCTATGGGCACCGAGTGTTCTGCTAAGCAGCTTATACCCGAGGTCTCATGGGTCCCTGTTAACGTCGCTTATTAACTCCTCTGAACAATGTGCTTTTGTCTGTTGATTTCGGGGCGGAGTTCCTTTTTGCCTCCTTAATATTCTGCAGATCCTTCGTAGACTTTTCGTTAGACGTCCACCAGCACAAAGGTAATTTCCCGGGACGGAGTTTCCTGTTGGGTGCCGGTACATTGTAAGCTGCGGAGGTAGGGCTTGTTGTTTAATGTGCCAGCGGATCAGTCACAGTTCTCCTATCCGCGCGTGGGTCTTTTGCTCATTTGAAAATGTTTCGGAAAATTTTTCAAGGCCGATTTTACTGTTCTATGCCAAGTGTGGATGTCCCTACTCTAAATTCAAATTGCCTTGAAAACTAGTCTTTGACTGCACGTATCGATTGAGCGAGTCTATTACTGATGAGATTTTCCAGCATGCAGCAGCTCAGGGTATTTTTTTTGCGCAAGCTTCACCCCCTTCATGTGGAGAACAAGAATGCTTTATTTTAGGCAAGCGTTGAATACGCTGAGTTGTAGGTCTCGCCGATGTTGGAATACTAGTTTCCACGGGATACCATCGTATCCTGACACCTTCTTGTTTTTCATAAAGAGGGCTGTTTCTTCCAAAGTAGGCAATTCTAACGCCTTCCACGATGCTGACGTTAACGTGCACTAGATGTGTGGGGTATAATTCCGTATTATTCTGGGAATATTAACTAATGAGTGCTAGATCAGCTTTTACCTTCGCAATTAACTCTTGAGTAGTTGCACTCCGATGCATATTGATTTGTAGGAAGCGGATCTTGGTAACAATGTCCTAGCTCTTGTTAATTCTGCTCTTTCTGAAGACCGGACACCGCCTTCAATGCTTTCATCCCTGGGTTGTTGTAAACGTCTACCCATAATCTAAGCATGATCTAACAGTTGGGGGAGGGGGCTGCCCAAAATGGTGTCCAACATACTACCTAAACCATTCTAATTTTCTAATTTCCTCTCCATAAGAAGTTGTGTGCAAAAGAGCGGACCGCAATAGCCACAAGCCCCTACTTCGGTTTTTTGAAGCCTGACCTATGCTTGGCTGATCTCGAACATCGGTCGCGCAGAGGATGTAGTCTACTAATACTAGTTCAATGCACTCTATCTGACCAGGACTTTGAAGGGGTTGACTACTGAAACACGTTAATTGCAACTACCATCTTGGCAGAGCTAGCGGCACCTCGGCAAAGAGTTGTTGACGGCTCTATTGACTCCCAGTGTGTCCGGCCGTATATCGGTCACTAGAGTTCGGCCTTCACCGAGAAACTTTCTCAAGGCTCAGCTATAATACCGGCTAGGAGGTCAGAACTACTTTTTCGGATACCTCTCGCCACACGCCGTATCGTAAGCGACCCGATAAAGATCACTGACGCCCCTGTGAGCTTCTCAGCGGAGAAATAACAATAGTGGACCTGAATTCCTTTAATGAACCGGCTGTTGAGTCTATCGATGAGAGTTAGGGTCCATTTTTGTGCGAGTATCTTCCAGCAGTACCAATTGCAGTCTTTTGGCTTTTGTTGATGGCCCATTCCGTATTGTTTACAACTGGTAAACTGTTGGTCGCGCATCTGGGTACTGCCTGAATTATCAGGCATCATATCATGAGTCTCTGTTGATTTTCTGAATTCCGAGAAAGGGAGCGAAGTTCGTGATCACTAGCTTTAGGGTAGAATTCGAGCTGCAAAATGGTGTCTAAATTGATGGTGGCCCTGACGAGAGGAGGGTGGAAAGGGGGATTCCTTTACCCTGGAGTTTTCTCAAGAGCCCGGAATAGAAATTTCAGTGAAGAAAAGGAATAATAGCGGGCCACACAGAGCCATTTAATTTTCCCCCATGCTTCGTTTTACCACATAATCTTGACCCCCTGGCCCGGATTCTCTCTCTACCCCTTTTGATTCCGACTGAATATCCCATTCCGTGAAATTTCTCATCATCGCCTATGAAGAGTGTCATATTTTCTTTAGTAGTTTAATGTGTGAAATGTATAACTGGCGAAAAGTTGAATGGCATGTAGAACGGATATTAAACCAAATGAAACAAGGGAGATCTTCCTATTCATCTTTGCACATATGCAGGCAAACATCAGGGCGTAACACAAATTCAAATGCAACCAAATGTCATTCATGTTGCAGTTTTACTCGCATCCTATGTTGATATTTTGCAATATTCTACATGAAGCCATGAAGGGATACAAAAGGGACGCAATTGTGTCATCAGATTTATGGACAACTAGAAATTGTGGCTGAGTTCCAAGGGAATTAGCCGGGATATTTAATTTAATGGGTTTCTCTGATTTTTTCATTATGGTGCAATATCCTTGGAGTATAGCCTCTGGTGCTTTGATTTCTACTTCAACTGCCGGTTAAGGCCGGAACTATTTCAAAGTATAGGAAAGAATTATGAACAAAGTTCGAGCGTCGATAAAAAACTCGACAATGCTTTTTGGATTTCCCGAAATATTTTTTGTTAGAAATCCTCTCAAAAGCTTCACCTTTACCCAAATGATATCAACTTTGCCTGTGGTTCACCATCAAGCATTTACTTTGCCCTCGATTTCCTGGAATATTTCGTACCGATGGCTATCGATTGTAACCCCTCCTAAGTGTTCGGCATCATCAAAATCATTCCCATTATTTGCGCTCAGCTCCGTACTAACTATTTATTTCTATTTTTAAATCGGGATACTTCCAACTCCTTGCAATAACAATAGCAATGGAAACTGCATCAGATGCGAATGGGGCTGAAAAATACTCTGAGTAAAGAGTGCAAAAAAGGACCCTTTTTTCGTAACAGATCCATTCAAAGTAAAGCTTTTCCAAACTTAGAGGCAATGGAATTTACTCATGCAAATAGGGTTCATTCAGATTCCATTACTTGATGTCCAATAAGTCCTTTTTTTCTTCATGGGAGCAAACGAAAAATCGTAATTAGTCGGGAGCACGTTACACATACGATTTCGACCCTTCCCAATATTATGTACTCATCTACCCACGCTGGGCGCCTAATGAAAAATGTCAAAGAACATTACCACGATACAGTTCCATTTACATTATCAGTCGTCCATCCAAGCATTAAAAAGTAATCTTCGTCCTGCCAGCACACTTGAAGTTTTTGTCGCGTCTGCTGAAAACCTGCAGCAAAGTTTAATCATTGTCCATGTTGCAACGACCGAATTCCGCCTGCGAGTAATCACATGCATTAGCGATCCATATTCCTTCCGCCCCATCTGGCCTATGTCAGTCATCCCGCACCTGCTGAATCCCGCCCTACTTTGGCCCCGTATGAGGGGACGTATATCCCCCGGGGGCCTTCAGTGTTTCGTGCACTCGGCGCTTTTATTTTGTATACATTTTTTCCATGTCGTCCTAGGACATTTACCATATTGAACAGACTTCAATTTGCATATGAAATACAGCAGGAAATCGATTGCTTAACGATATCCTTGCTCTCGGTCATGGTTGTGTGCGAAGAAATCGGGTATGGGGTACAAGGGGGTGGTAACGGGCTGTTGTAGCTGCGGCTGATCGCGATGCTATGATGTGGTTTCAATAAGAATGGCAGCTGTGAAGGTGATGGGTTTGCTACTGGCCTATGAAACACACGGTTCCATGTTTGTGCACGTGTTGAGAAAGTGGCATATCTTAGCGAACTATAATCGATATTTTATGGGAAATAAATTGTATACGTTTCGCATAAGTGGAGTTTGAATGACAGAAATTGCTGACACCGTAGCATTTGCCTTTAATGTAAATAACCGTATCAGATGACAATGGGATTAAAGCCGTCTATAATTGGAGTTCAAATAGTAATTGCGGAGGATGTTTATTGGTCGAATTAGGTCAGCCAAAGGAGATTGAACTACCAAAAGTTTAATGCAATTCGTCAATTGATAAAGGGAACGTTTTTGAGGAAGGCGGTGTCTTGGAATTACCCAGGGTCCCTGGAAAACTATCGTAGCTCCCGTTGTAACAGAACTATTTTCGGACGAGAAAGCTGGAATTCGAAATTGCTGAACAATAAATGTTCTGGAGTCCTTAATCGAATTTTCTTTCAATAAGGACAAGTACTGCAATCAACAGTTCGAAGAGGGATGTTTTTCCTATAGAAAACGTGATAGTCACGACTCATTTCTTTGCGGATCATTATCATCAACGGCGCAACAACTGGTATCCAGTCTAAGCCTGCCTTAATAAGGAACTCCAGACATCCCGGTTTTGCGCCGAGGTCCACCAATTCGATATCCCTAACATCTGCCTGGCGTCCTGACCTATGCCATCGTTCCATCTTAGGCAGGGTCTGCCTCGTCTTCTTTTTCTACCATAGACTTTCCGGGCTGGATCATCCTCATCCATCCGAATTAAGTGACCCGCCCACCGAAACCTATTGAGCCGGATTTTATCCACAACTTGACGGTCATGGTATCGTTCACAGATTTCGTCGTTATGTAGGCTACGGATAGTCCACCCTCATGTAAGGGGACACAAGTTCCTGGGAGGATTTTTCTCTCAAGCGCAGTCAGGAGTTTGCAATTTTTCTTGCTAGAAATCCAAGTCTCCGAGGAATACATGAGGACTGGCAAGATCATTATTTTGTATGGTAAGAGCTTTGATTCTATGGTGAGACGTTTAGAGCGGAGCAATTTTTGTAAGCTGAAATAGGCTTTTTTGGCTGCCAACAACCGTGCGCGGATTTCGTCATCGCAGCTGTTATCGGTTGGGATTTTCGACCTTAGATAGGAGAAATTTTCCACGGTCCCAAAGTTGTAGTCTCCTATCTTTATTCTTCCCGTTTGACCAGTGCAGTTTGATGCTGTTGGTTGGTTGGTTTTCGTTGCTGACGTTGCCACCATATATTTTGTCTTGCCTTCATTGATGTGCAGCCCAAGATCTTGCCTCGTCTGCTCGATCTGGATGAAGGCAATTTGTACGCCATTATGTCAGTGTCGTCAGCATAGGTCAGTAGTTGGGTGGACTTAAAAAGGATCGTATCCCTCGCATTTACTTTAGCATCATGGATCACCTGCTCCAGGGCCAGGTTGAAGAGGACGCATGATAGGGCATCCCCTTGTCGTCTTGAGAGTGATCCTTCTGCTTTTATCTGGCTGCGCACATTGGTCAGGGGCAGCCAGTCTTATCAATTTCGTCGGGATACCAAATTCGCTCATGGTCGTGCACAGTTTTATCCTGGCTATGCTACCATAGGCGGCTTTAAAGTCGATGAAAAGATGGGATATTCCAACAGTTTTTCCATCGTTTGCCGCAGAGAGAAAATCTGGTCAGCTGTTGATTTACCTGGAGTGAAGCCTCTTTGGTATGGGCCAATGATGTTCTGGGCGTATGGGGCTATCCGGCCTAGCAAGATAGCGGAGAATATCTTATAGATGGTACTCAGCAACGTGATATCTCTATAATTGTTGCACTGCGCGATATCTCCGCTTTTATGTGTGAAACAAATAATGCTTCTTTGCCAATCGGCAGGCATTGGTTCGCTGTCGCACACCTTGAGCACAAGTTGATGAACCACTTGGTGTAACTGGTCGCCTCCATATTTAACCAATTCGGCTGTAATTCCATCGACTCTTGGCGACTTATGATTTTTTAGCCGATTAATTGCACGGACTTTTTCTCCTATACTTGGTGGTGGCAGTATTTGTCCGTCGTCTTCAGTTGGCGGGACCTCCAACTCGCCGATGTTCTGGTTGTTCAATAGTTCATCAAAGTACTCAACGCATCGCTCCAATATGCCCATTCTGTCGGAAATAAAATTTCCCTCTTTGTCTCGGCAGGATGAACATCGAGGTGTGTAAGGCTTCATCCTGCTGACTTGTTGATAAAACTTGCGCGCCTGGTGCGATTGCTCACTGTACTTTTCGAGTTCACAGACCTGTTGGTTCCCCAGGCTTCCATTTCCGTCTGTGAAGTCTCTTCTCCGCTCGACGGAGTTCTTGATAAGTCTTTGAGCGTGCCCGCGTCCTTTGAGAATAGAACAGCATTCTTCCGTTCCATTGCTAGCTTACATTCATCGTCGAGCCAGCCGTTCCGACTCTGCTAGGGCCAAGTATATTTGTGTAGTTCATTTCTTGATGTTTCATCTCCAGGTCCTCTGTTGACTGCGGTTATTGCGGCATCCATTTCCCTCTTATAGGTGTCGTGGAGGGCAGTGTTGTGGATGGTTACAGTGTTAACTCTCATTTGATTGTCAGAGGGGATTCTGGGTGGTGTTTGTTATTCAAGCTCGGATCACCATTCCAATAAGATAGTGATCCGAGTCTATATTGGCCCCCCTATATGTTCTGACATTCATCAAGGCTGAGCGGTGGCGGCGTTCGTTGGTTGAAAGTGGTCCCGTCTGGAGAGGCCCATGTATGTTTGTGGACCGCTTTCCGCGTAAACCAGGTACTTCCAACAACCATTTCGTGCGACCCTGTTAATTGAATAATCCGCAGTCCGTTATCATTTGTATTTTCGTGCAAGCTATGGGAGCCAAAGTATCGCCTGAATACGGACTCCTTCTTTACTTGGCTGTTAAAATCGCCAAGTATGATTTTGATATCATATCTGGGACAGGCTTCGAGGGTTCGTTCTACTGCCTCGTAGAAGGTATCCTTCTCCGACTCTGCAGTGTCCTCTGTAGGGGCGTGAACGTTAATGAGGCTTATGTTCCTAAACTTGCCTCGCAAGCGCATAGTACATAGCCGTTCGCTTATGTTTTCAAAGCCGATAACAACATGTTTCATTTTTTGGCTGACTAAGAAACCTACTCCGAGCACATGGTTTACTGGATGGTCACTATAATGTATGGTGTAGCGGCTCTTCTCCAGGAAACCGGTCCCTGTCCAACGCATCTCCTGCAATGCTGTTACATCAGCCCTATATTGAGACAGGGTATCGGCTAGCTGCTTGGCAGCTCCATCTCTGCACAGGGAGCGCACGTTCCATGAGAAAATGCGCAAATCGTTATTCCGTTGTCGTTGCCGGATTCGTCGTTGTGTAATCCGTCCAGTCCGAGGTTCCTGTTATGCTTCGTAACAAGTTGTTTTCCATGTAGGGTAACCTGAAGGGCCAGTTGGTGTAATTTGTCCTGTTTTTAGACGCGGGAGACTCGCCTTCATCCTTCTCCGTCTGCAGCTTTTCGTTAAGAAAGAGCTCCCAGCGGTCACCACGTGGAGGTGGAGATAAGGTTTGGTAGTAGAGCTGTTGGTGTTGGTTCAGCAGGCATTTCCCCAGGTTTTATGCTCCATCGTGGGTACCAATCCACGTTTCGCCCTGGGATCTATACTACCCTTTGACCACCAGTGAGTATCCTTCTCCTAGTCATTTTCGTCCATTCCTGGGTTTTTTTTTCCTACCTGCTCGCCCTGCGCATAATCATTCCCATGCACTACCATTTCCCTATCTGTAAAAAAGGACGCTCCCGATGTGGTATCTGACAATCCTGCATAAGGTCTTTCACTTTGTTTATTCGCCAATTCTAATTTTTATCGATATTTCCTTTTTAGTTAGTTAGGTCTGGCTCGGTTTTATTCTCCGCGGGACCGGCGCCTTCAAGTCGAGATCTCATTTCTCCAACTGCCTCGTTTCTGAGCATCTCGATCTGCTTAATATGTTATGCTACGATAGTCACTCTGTTGTTATCTGCGAAGCTAATAACGGTGACTACCTCTGGGAAGGTGTAACGTCACCATTCCCTCGTACATTATTATCCAGAGGAGAGAACGGAGGGTCCATCTTTATGGAACCGCGGTCCATCGTCAGCAGCAGCACCGGAGTCTCTTCAGGAGAAATTGTATGGCGATATGCAAAGTCTCAATAATTGTGCTCCATTTTGCAGAATTTGGAGGCATTCTTGACATCAAGGGTAACATCGCAATGATCGCATTGACAGTTGATCTCACCTTTTGGAATCCGAACTGCCTGTATGAGTCACCCTCCTTTTCTGTGGTCAAAATAAACTTGTTGCAGATGAGCCGTTCAAAAAGTTTGTCGATGCCGTTTAATAGGCGTATAAGCCTTGGCTTCTGTTAAAAAACCCCTTCTTTGAAGCACACCGTAAATGTTTCAGCAAACTAGTTTTACACTGCCTTAACGGCCACTACCAGAATTTTATCCGGGATGCAGTCTAAGCCTGGGGCTTTGTTTCCGACCATTTTCTTCGTGGCACCAAAGAGCTCTTTTGGGGGTACTTTGAGGGTTTCATCGGGATCTATCTAAATAATGGATAGATTCGCTTCACTTGAAACTTACGAGGAAAGAATACTAATGACATGTCGCAGCACATCAGGGTTCGTGATCGTCGGCGAGCGTTTCCTCTTGATCAATATCATTACTGCTGTTTACGCATCTCCTCATTGGTCGGGGTCCGCTTCCTTGCCTAATTTCTTGAACTTTACTTCTCGAAATTACTGCTTGCAGTCCTTTCCACGCTTTCTATATTGGTTGGACAATTCTTCAATTTCAGGTCGGTCCCTGCTGCATTGATTGAGCCCTGACTTTATAACCTACTTTACGATATCCATTTATTTCTGAATTCTCTCAGAAGGTTCCTGAATACGACGCGATGTGGTCGAGGAGCACCACTTGCGTCTTGCCTTCTACCAACAACCTGAAATATCCTTTTTTGTGCCTTTCATTTTCGCATGATCTTCTGGAATAGAACTTCTTCAAACTCTTACTTTCCTAGTTAAGGACGCAGTTGCGCTGCTTAAACGAGTCAACTAGTCTCAAGATCAGTCCTGTGGGGAAAGTCTTCAAATTCAGTGTTCTTCGCTTCAAAATATAGGATAGCCTGAATAGGAGTCTTTGAATTCCTGTCGGCAGGCGAACATTTTTATGAAGACTCCTTTGTTTGCTAGTGCGTCATTTGTGCTGTCTCTCAAGAAGAAGGACATCAACACACTAATAATGTTTTTAACAATTGACTTGGAGTGTCAAGTGCGGTTATTTATAACTAGACAAAAAGCGGAGGCGGTGCTGTATTTCACATGAATTTGTTTGGCTTCCATGGACTTAAAGTGAGAAGATCCTTAGAATCGGAAAATCTTATGAGCTTCGAACGAAGCCTGGGTGTCAGAAACCGCGGTCTCCATATTTCTTCAACCCAAATCTGAGCTTGTAGTCTGGCATCTTTGGATAAATGGGAAGAGACGCTGTGCCATGAAAGTTAAAAAGAGGACAGAAATCCCATCTTCACTACCATTTTCTGAAAAAAATCTTTTGACTTTCGGCGTGGGTGAGTCTGCCGAATCCAACAAAATCGATAAGAACTAATCCTGTTTCATATAATCGGGGTATTTGCCCCTAATGTGAGGATTTTTTCCTGCAATCATCACACCTTTCAGTGTCGTTTCCATCGCCAATCGTCTCAGTGATCGGCTCATCTCCTATCTAAATTTAACCCAGAGCACGGAAGATTTTCCAACAATATAACATTGGAAACGATTACAGTCGAATGAAGGCTAAGAGAGGATACCAGGAAGGTAAAATCTTTCCATATTTAAGCATTCGCCGTGCTTCTTACCTGGCCCTGATATTACTATTCTCCATCCATTCTTAACTTTCTCCATTCAATTCGAATAAATTTCCAGGAATGAATTCCTTTCCAGTCCACAAACTCTTCATATATCACCTGAACCGAAAAAGGCTCATATGATGTGTGGAACTCTTCATCCTGGCAGCTACCCTTTCCCACAAAAAAATATCATCCTAATATGCTAACTTCTGCTTTATCCACTCGTTGTGTGCTGCCTCATGGTAATCCTCATTAAATGCCAAATAAATTCGGCGAAAAAAAATGTTTTCCTCTCCACATTTGACGTGTAAGGACGAAGACACAGTGTGATGAAAATCACCGGGGAATGTGGGGTAAAAGCCTCCTCGAAATCGCGCACGGCGGCAGGTCGAGAAAAAAGAAACCTGAAATGTTCTATTTGAATTTTATTGCAGGAAATTCTTGGATTTCCTATGATAAAAACGAATCCCATTCACGAGCCCATTTTAATGGCTGAGAAAAAAACCGGGACTGAATATTTTTATGGTATTGAATCAGAGAACCTAAAGAATTCAAAAACGGGAAAAAGGACGAAACTGAGGGATTTCAAGTTAGCCCGGCTCGACGATTTGATAAGGCTTACCACGAAGGGCGCGAAGAGACCCGCTGGAAGGAGCACTCTCAAAATATCTACTGACGTCGCGGATGCCTACTAACTTACTTTCTCCTAGGGCTTTCTCTACATTTCACCTTGCGCTGTTTACACCAAATTTCGAATGGTGAAGAGCGATAAAATTTATTGCTATCCATACGTGAATAATTTCGACGAATAATAAATCCCACATGGAATATAAATTCTTGCTTTTTTGGGAGAGGGTGAAGATAATTATAAGGCGTTCAGTGTAGCCCCGGTTTATCGGTGTAGGGAAAGAGGAGTAATCGGGAAGGGAGCGGGAATTCGGGGATTGATTTGAATTATAAATATGAACAGGATACCTCGTAAATCGTCTGGATCCAGATTTATGGAGAGGTGAAAGGTAGAGTTGCGAAGGAGTTGAGGAGTTCCCGAATTTGGCAGGTGATGTGGGGCGAGTTTGGATGGGGTGGAATTCATTTTCTGCAACTTAGCTTTCAGGTCCTTTAGCTCGTTAGTGATCCTTACCATTGTGTTGGAGTTGGATAAATAAATCAACCATAATTCGAAAGAATATACATTTGTACATCTTTGAGTCAGAAACCAAGGAGGGGACGAAGGCCTCAAACTTGCAAACAAACAAATCCTCATTAAAGTCGGTTTTCTGTCTATTTGTTTGTCCGTCCGTCCGCCTGTCTGTCACACCCTTTCCTCAGAAACAGTAACTCTTCTTGATACGAAATTTGGTGGAAAGGTGGGAACTCTGAATCCTTTTGCCTACACTGTCACCCCCCGTTAAGTTGAAATGGGGGGGGGGGGGGTACAATTTTTTTCCCGAATATGGTAATGTGGGGTATCAAACGAAAGGTCAGCTATTAGAATTTTTCGAAGCAGATATTAGTTTTGGCATTGGTTGCAAAAGGAAGAAGTGCGGGGGTTTGAAAAAGGTCAATTATTTCAAGGACTCGTTCTTAGAACCCCTTCAACCGAAAAATCTGAAAAAAACATTATGGAGGTCCAGGGACATGGTGTCTAGGTCGCCAATGGTCCAATGTTTGATCTGCTACACCGATTGAAATAATCAAGTGTAAATAGTTTCAGCGGATCAACAGGCCTGGTTTCCTGACTTTAAAATCGTATCTTTCGTTAATAAGGAGATGACAGTAAAAATGTTGATCAGGACTTAAAGATGAATGAATTCCTCGACAGTTTTAGGTTTCTCTTCTTTGGTTTTATCATGGTTAACTCTTGTATTTATTATTCGATCTTAGCAAGCAGTTGTTTTTGGCACAATCGAAAGTATACCGCTTGTGGATACTGAAATATTGCTGAATGCAGATTTTGAAACAGTGTTCGCTTTCATTGTTATGAATATTGATCCTGTATGTAGGTAGGCAGGTATCAGCTACTGTTTTGAGGTGTCTAATTAGTTGCGACGTTTTCATGCAACAAACTCATAAGACCATCGTTCCTGTGGTAAGAGCAAAGGGAGCAAAGTCCAGCTGGCTCAGATCTTCAGAGCTAGATAGAAACGTTACCGAAGGAAAACAGCTCTCCCACCATGTAACTAGAGATCTCCTTGAGGTCCTCAAAGAATGGTTTACCTACTGTCCGCAGCTTGGCTCCAAGTAGAGCTGGGAAATCATAAAGGAAGTACTTAAGGGTTTCCTCTCCTTTCCGCAGCTGGGGCAGTGCGAATTATAAGGTATGCCAAGTATGGCAACATGGTTCCCTATAGACCAGTGCTCCGTGCTGACCGCCGTAATTTTGTATGCTCTTGTACGCGTCTGGCACAAGAGTTATTGTGACCAAGTCCTCCTTGATTCGGCGCAGGTGCTGAGATTTCGCCATCTGCAGGCAGCGTCTGCTAAGTAATGCGAGCAAATTCCGCTTATGAAAGTCGACAGTGACGCGCCGAGGGTGCTCATCCAGAGAGTGCTAGGGGCAAAGCGGAGCCTACATCCGGAAACCCAGGAGAGGGTAACTTTGAGCATACTTCCTGGACTGTTCAGCGTGTGCTTGCACTGCCCCAGGAGCCTGAAGGATGTTACCGCTGGGAACAAGGCCTTAACATGGTTGGCTATGTGACAGAATCGTTATGTTACGCTTGGGGTTTCGATGGTGCTCCAGTCATCAATAGGCTTCCAGTACCACAATACTTTCGCTTGGAACGCAATGGCGAATCCTGGATCACGGCTGTGTACTTCCAGAGAACCATGCTCGGCCGAAGACCCCATTTCCTTGTAAAGGGCCTCGTGCAGGCGTGGAAAGCTATACAGGACCCTCAGTTCTATGTTCGATCTACAATTTCACCTAGTGGGAAAGAACCAATCTTTTTTCATTTACTTACGGGAGGTGGAATTCGGGTACCCTTAGTTTGAAACTGAATAACATCTCGGTTTTGGTTGGACTTATCCTGAGGCTACGTCATGAAACCCATAGCCACACCTTTTCAAACGCTCCCTCTTTAATTTCATTCATAATGGGGAACACACCAATATCACCAAACCGTTGACATACGTCCTTCGCACCTTCACCCCGCTCCAATGCAATATGCGCAGAATTTCGTCTATCACTGTCAACCAAAGAATCGGAGAAATGGCGCCACTTTGTGGCGTACCTCTGCTCACAGCTCTAGTCAAGCGACTACCTCCCAGATCAGACTGGATTACTCTAGTTTTAAGCATGGGTGTTATCCAATGCATAAGATTCCCCTCCAATCCTATGTATTCTGGTTAAGGTTTTTTTGATGGCGGTGGTATTAACATTGTTGAATGCTCTCTCTATACCCAGGAAGGATGAAATTGTACTGCATTGACCGCTGAACTGTGCTAATTACCTCGTCAAGAGCAGTTTCTGTGGAGTTACCTTTGAGGTAGGCACGATGAAACTTAGAGAAGAGCGTTCCCTTCATAATTCAGGATGCGCTCTATGGTCTTTAACAAGAAAGAGGTGGGGCTGTTTGGTAACGTGTGCCCGTTTTTGGTACGAAAACCGTCGAACCAGAACCGCTTCTTGGCAGTCTTGATAGCTGACTTGTACTTCTTTAGGCAATGCTTGTGTAGTTGTCAATATTTGCGCCTATAGACAATGTTGGAGACCTCCGTTGTCAGCTTCCTGAGCCTCGACAGTTCTTCATGAAGCCACGGTGGCAAAGTCTCCTTGTCGTAAGAAGCAGACCACGAGACTTTAAAGGCGGTTTCGAATACCTTCACCAAAGCTTCGAATTTTGACTAAAGTTTGTTTGTCGTGCCAATGTTTCCACTTTGCACATCGGATTCAGACAATCTCCAGTTTCGCACTCTAAAAGACGCATTGTGGCTTGGTAGGTTGATATCCAGGGTCTCTTCTCAACTGTCACAGCACTCCGAGTTGGAGAAATGGGAGTTTGGTATATTCCCCTGCGACATAGTGATGGGATTGTGTTAATAATAAAATCAAAGCGGGACTCACCTTTTTCGTTAATTTTGGAGCTGCTGTTAATTTTGGAGCATGCCCTGCATTGGCGTCGCAGCCTATCAACAGGCTGGCCTTCTTTGCTGCGATGGTGGACGCCAAATGTTATAATTTTTCTGGTAGCGCTGATCAACCATATAAGCCGTACGTTCTCCGCTTCGGCCTGCTCCATTTTGACCTCGGTTAGGTTGCTGGATCTGAGGAAAGCGTGCAGGTTCGCGCAGGTTGCAGATGTATACTCTAGGTCTGTGCCAATCAGTGCCTCTTATGATGTGGAAGAAATTGTAATATTTTCTTTGAAGCTTATTGATGGTCCAGCCTGCTCCGATCCGGGGTTCTTGTATTTTGGAAAACCAGCAGAATAGCTGAGGTGCACTTCAGGTGCAGCAGAATTATCTGTATTACTCTCAGCATAAACTGTTTGCGGAGAGTGTTTGTCCGAAATCCCTTGGACCGTCAACCTTCATTTACTGCAATAGCCCGTTGTGGATGTTGACTGGATCAAGGTTGTTTTCTGGTTTCGTGGAGAGGAATAATTTCACATTTGTGTTTTTGACTCTGAACCGCATTTTATAATATGCCTTTCTCGGTGCCTCACGGGAATCTTCACCAGCACTTCTGCTGGGGTTCCTCTCCTTCTTGATAACACCAAGGCGTCCATGGGGATCCTGGAATTTTGATGTTTTCACTGTGGTTCCCACTCCTATACGATGATCGGCACTGCACGGGTTAGTCAAGCGTTACATGCAATGCCTCACCACAAAGTGAGATTTTAGAACAAGTGAATTCACGATCAAACGTTCCTGCATAGGCTTTGCATCTAGCAATCTGACTCCTGTAGCTGAATGTATAAAAAGAATATTCGACGGTGGCGCATGCAAATTACAAAACGGGGTAGCATCATGGGGGCATCACTGGGAAAATCATTCAAGTTGAATACTGAATCCCAAATATTTTTGGTAGAAAACAGGGCCAGAAAGGAATTTTGTAAGGGGACAGAAAATGCAATGGGAAAGCAGGGACACGAAAACTCGGCTTACCCGTAGGCGAGGTCAACAACGCGAAAAGGGCGAGACAAGTTTCCAGGGTCGTAAGAAAACGGAGGTCGCACTGATCTCAGACGAATCTGAGAAAAACGCAAACCTGGGGGTTGAGGGTGGCCCATTCGCAACATTGTACGAAGCTCAACGTTGGCGTTGCACTCGAAGTGGTTGCGGTGAGAGCGAAGTTAACAAGCTAGAGATCGATCGCCGGGTGAGGTAATCCTTGCAAAAGTTTATCATCTAATTGTACTATAAAGCAATCAGTTCCGTTAGGGGGGGGGGGGGGTACGGCCTAATTGTTGAGGCACTCTAATGTCACCGTGTAGTAGACAAAAACTCCATGTCAAAGGGGCCTGTCTTTGGCTTGCCTCCGACGTCCAGTCTGAACGCGTGCTCTCTACACCCGAAGATCTTATAGGGACCCTCGTACTGTGGCTGTAGCGGCTTTCTGGCAGCAATAATCTTCACCTGAACATGAGTGCAAATTTCGAACTACTTAGAAGTGTTGACCACTGGTACGCGATCAAATGGCGGAAGCCGGTTTAATTTGGCAACGACCCTGCGCCTACTATGCGCAGCAACCCTGTCTCTCCAAAACTGTTTTCCAAGGCGAGCACAAAGTCGCCGGGGAGTCGTGGGTTGTGCCCCTATATCTGGAGGGCTGGTAGTAAACCCCCTAGGGGGGTTGTACAGAGACGAGCAAAACAAGAAGTAAGACCTGCGATCAATGCCTTCTTGAGCTTTGTTATTCGTCTGCAGGTTCCGAAGAACCTGAAGAACATTTTTACCGAAGTGGACGATTGGACGCCGTAGGGCAAAAGTTAGAGTCTTCTGGCCCAAAGTAAACGATCGACTTCAAGGTAAAAAAGTAAGCATGTGATGCTCAGATTTGCGACTAGTAATTCACGATCGTAGGCGTGTTGAGCAGGCTTCAAATGAAATCAAACGGCTACCAGCTTTTCTCGCAATCTGAGGAAGAGCAACGCCAAGTTATGTCTGAGGCATCGACGAACACGTCTAGGGGTGCATCTGCTTGTGGGAATACTAAAAGTATAGTGTCTACCAGCTGCTGTTTGATTTCTCCTTATCAACCTGGCGCTGCAAAATGCATTAGCAATTGGCCCAATGCTTGGTCTTGGTAAAAGGGGCGACCAGAATATCATCCAAGTAGACGAAACAATTGCCTAAGTTTCGTAATATGGAGGAGATGAATCTCTGTAAGGTTCGCACAGTATTGCACAGGCCAATAGACATCCGCGTCAACTCGAAGAGTCCCAAAGGTGTACACATTGCTGTTTTTTTAATGTCTTCGGGAGCAACAGAGATTTGGTGGAAAGCCTTAGCGATATCCAAGGTCGAGAAAAAACGGCAGTAAGCCAAGGAATGCGCAGAGTTTTGGATGAGTGAAATTGAGTACCGGTTCTGAATCGTCTGAGCATTTAGGCATCTGTCATCTCCACAAAGTCACCAATCACCTTTTAGCTTGGAGATTGGAATTAGGACTTCCCATCGTGCCAAGCTTTGGTCTGAACTTTGGGCGGATTTACGTTGAATATAATTCGGACCCTTGTCGTATTTTGCGAATAATAAAAGGGAGCGTATAACGTCTGCGGGCCGCTTCGGTTACGCTGCTCCCAGAGCAGAGGTGAGGCAGCTTCTTCTGATTCGCTTCTGCCCTGGTACGAAACCCCTGGTACGAAGCCGTTTTCGTTCCTCTCTTACTTGGGAATTGAAGTTTTGGAAGAGTAGACTTTTTTTTGTGAATCAAAATTTGTGTACAGAAGGATCAAATTAAGAAAGTCCTAGGCTAAACTCTAGCAACGTCCTTTCCTAATGAATCCTTCACAGGCATTCTCTGGTTGACATAGCCCAATTTTGTTTTGATTTCAAAATCAAAGGAGCCCTCTCGACGTCCCCGGGGTGACATAAAAATAAAGAAGGCAATAGCATCAACCAAACCACCCATCAATAATGTCTAAAGCAAAAAGAGTTGCTAAATGAGGATCCTATTGCAAGTAGATTTATCCCCTCCCTGGGATGGCCCTCTCAGACCATATGTTCCAAGACAATTCCTGAGAGGGCACATATGTTCTCGGGTCGGTTCCCATATGGCAAACTGAGCTTCTTCACGGGGACCATACCTTTTAGTTGCGGCAGTTGTGTTACATAGGCGTCTACTATTTTGAAAGCTGGTCTTGCACTCAGAATAAATCAATACCGCTTTGTGGGGTGGTTAATTGGTGGAGAAATTAATTGAGAAATAGTTCACAATCCACTTTTTGGTACTTTGTTTGGTTGAAGCCCATGTATCGTTGCTTCAATTTTTTTGATTATTAATGACGCGACTTCCATGTTTGCATTAATTCCAGGATAACCCCTTCCCATGCTAGATTCGGTGGAATTGCTGATTATGCATTATTTTTCATCTCAAAGGGTTTGCCTTAAATTTATGTCCTTCTCGCAATTGTTTCATTGTGGGCTATCAAGGGTAGGGCTTCATCCTATAAGATTATTCAATGTCAGACTGAGTGGTAATGGAAGATCCTTGAAAATCAACAAATACATCCTTAAAAAAACTCATATAAGCTTGTATTAAAACAGAACCATCGAAAGTATCCTATAAAACCCTCGCCAAGTGAAGTTTTCAGCTTTCCTTCAAAATTCCATGGGGACAATCCAAGACGGAACACCCTCAGTTAGGATATCCTTCGAAAAAGATTTTGCGTGTAGAAAATCTGGATCTTAAAAAATAATAAAGTGCGTACTTGTACTGGGTAAATATTTGGACATAGGTTCGTTTGTTGCAGAGCAATCAGGACGAAGAAAAAAAATTGCTAAATTTGGAGACCTGAAATGGAGGAAGGATACGCACTCATGTCTGTTTGTAGGAGACATGAATAAATACTCGTCCTTAAATCCTGCCGAGAAAATCCCTCGTCTCAGACAAATTCGGGATAAGGATCATGAAACGAATGATTCAGCTTAAAAAATCGAATAGTCTATACCGTTTGAATCCTTTTCTCTTAGAAGACATGTAGACGGATGTCAAGGGAAATAAGAAAGGATAATTGCAAAGGATACTATCAATTTAGGACATTTTGTTTTTATTGATGGATTGAAAGTGGACGTCATAGTGTGGGAGAGCAACTTGAATTTATAAGAGTTGGGCTTTGTTTTTGTCTCAAACTTGGGGGTGGGATTCTATGTCATATTTTGTGGGGGTAGGGATTGTGCCCGCATCGCCATTACTATGTACTCTACTATAAGTGTGGAAGCTTATATTCTTTCAAATTAATTATTCTATTGATGGGTTGGCTTCAGCAATTCTCTATTATTATGGAAAACTCTCACGGAAAATTAGTTATGAGTGGCGTTGTTTCGCATAAGCTCCAAATTCACTTCAAACATTGTTACAGATTCTTCCCCAGGATGGAATTTTCCAATATATGTACACGTTCGACATACATATTGGAGTACGTGTGTTTACCTGTTCGATACTTCGCTGTGGGAGAAAGTGAGTGTAATGTGGAAAAGTTTCAGTTTCCAAAATAGCAAAGTTAACTCCTGTTAACTGTCAACTTTGGCGCTGGATTTTACACTACAAATTTACACCTATTGGGCTGGGAGGGAGCTCCTGGTGATATGGTTACAATGTCGCTCTATCTAATATAAATTCTAGATTATACGACATTTTCTTACATTTTAGCTTGAAAAACCAATTTGAGATTCTTTGTGTCATTGAACTTGAGGGTAAACTGGAGGAAGAGAGGGGGAGAGTTGCTAAAAGAAAGTTTTTGTAGAATAGGATTTTTGAATCTGTTGGGATGATTCTTTGCTTTTAGGTAGTTGAATCTGATAAACTTTCCAGACAACCATTGTTAGAAAATTACTGAATCGAAAGATTTTCTTGAATGGATGGTATCCCGAGTGGAGAACGCAGGAACGTACATTTTTGCATTTTCCCTTCGAAATTTTACTTAAGACATTGCTTCAGGAAGCGAGGTAGAACGAATTCAATGCTTTAGTCTAAGCTTCCTTGATTCTGCGACAATGTAGTAGCTTCAATGCTTGACTTCTTTGATTTCCATTTTTATACTAGTTTTAAGAGTAGACTACATTTCTCCTTTCCACTCCTTCTAGGGACGATATGCGATTAGAATTATTCTGTTCATTCCCTTATTCATAAATGAATCATCATCATCAACGGCGCAACAACCGGTATCCGGTCTAGGCCTGCCTTAATAAGGAACTCCAGACATCCCGGTTTTGCGCCGAGGTCCCCCAATTCGATATCCCTAAAAGCTGTCTGGCGTCCTGACCCACGCCATCGCTCCATCTTAGGCAGGATCTGCCTCGTCTTCTTTTTCTACCATAGATATTGCCCTTATAGACTTTCCGGGTGGGATCATCCTCATCCATACGAATTAAGTGACCCGCCCACCGTAACCTATTGAGCCGGATTTTATCCACAACCGGGCGGTCATAGTATCACTCATAGATTTCGTCATTGTGTAGGCTACGGAATCGTCCATCCTCATGTAGGGGGCCAAAAATTCCTCGGAGGATTCTTCTCTCGAAAGCGGCCAAGAGTTCGCAATTTTTCTTGCTAAGAACCCAAGTTTCCGAGGAATACATGAGGACTGGCAAGATCATAGTCTTGTACAGTAAGAGCATTGACCCTATGGTGAGACGTTTCGAGCGGAACAGTCTTTGTAAGCTGAAATAGGCTCTGTTGGCTGACAACAACCGTGCGCGGATTGTGATTTTCGACCCTAGATAGGAGAAATTGTCAACGGTCTCAAAGTTGTATTCTCCTATCCTTATTCTTCTTCGTGTTTGACCAGTGCGGTTTGATGTTGTTGGTTGATTCGTCTTCGGTGCTGACGTTGCCACCATATAAATGAATAAATCAGGAAAAATATGGAAAACGAGGTCAGGTGCAGGATTAAATACCGGACCCATTCCACAGGAGTTCGGAGCTGCTAGGTTCATACTAGCTGTCAATAACTTTGATCGAAAGAGAGAGAGAAAAATGACAAAGTCCCGCGGTACTGGTTCATCCTAAGTGTAAGCCCTGAACCTACTAGTGGGTGCAACGCCTATCTAACATCTTTGTTGCAACAAAATTGGACGGCGTCTGAATTGTAGACCGTAACTCTATGCTTGAGGTCACAAGGAGCTCCGCCTGTCATATAGGCACAACCGCAATCACCATGAATCTTCAACAAAGGGGCCAACCGCAAACAACCGGCCCAAGAGCACATCCTCCCAAAATTCTCCTGGAGCATATTGGTTCAGAGGACCATCTTGGTTTCCATGGTCCTGATAACATCCTGATGCTTCGTGGTGAGAGTCATTTCAGATGAGTCCCATTGAAAACGTCTCGGGTATGTGGTGGGGCTGTTCCCAGAAAGTCCCCAGGCCTTCGCAGTCCTACAGCACCAGAACAATCTGCAGGATATTTGGTAATGTTCCTGGATATGATGCTTGCACGCTACTTGGAATCGAAATGTATTATTAAATATTTGACTGTTTGTACCAGTTGGATTTCCGCCCCTGCTACGGTGGGCAGCGTGTAGGTGTCCCACATGACGTTCCTAGTGAACATAACTAATCCAGTCTTCCTAGCGTTCACTGCATGTCCATTATGGAAGCACCAACTGTGGATTACATGCAGCATTGCATTCAGGCGGTCACATATTGTGCAATAATTATTACGGCAAGATCGCCCGCAAATGCTTGTGCGAAGATCTTTGTGTACTCCAGGAGCCATATCAAGGTGTCCATTACCAGGAGTTATAATAGAGGAGGTCAGTTGTCTGACCAATATGAGGAACTTTTCATACTGTTGCTGTTGTTGTTATTTTCTCAATTCTAGCAATGGATTTGATGCCTCTCCCAGAGATCGTAATTCGGGCGCACAGTTCTGTTTTGTCGTCGCCCAATCTGTCTTACGTGGATTCCGAAATGGAGTCGGTGGAGGTGGATCCATGCCTATTACGAAATCAGTGTGTCTGTGATCCAAGAGCGTGATATCGCTTGATACTCTCCACTCTCTGACAAGAGCCGCAATGTCAGGGGATGCCCCCGTAATGCCGATGAACTGATCACGTAGAAGAAACTGAGTTCAATACCCAAATGGAGGATCTGCAATTAGGTTCATACCAGATACTGCAGTATGATGTTGGAACTTCCCCACCATATATGGTGGGGGTTAAAATCACATCCTGCTATTGTTGCCATGTCTTTACTTTTGGCGTATTGGTTAGCTCTGATGAATGTTCCATTGGGAACTTCGTCTTCGTCATAAGCGAAATAAGCAGAGCACCATAGGATCTCCTTATTTCCCTGTAGGCTTTTTATGGTCAATTTGATTGTTGTGGTATGGCCATCACATTTGTCCTTAACCAAGATAGCTTGGAGGTCTTTTGAAATCACCATCAATCTGGGAGCGGGGTCTATCACTTCCATTGGCATACAACAAGCCAGCATGTCGGAAGTTCTTGTATGAGGTATATACATGTCTTGCAGCTATTGATCTGAAGACTGTTAAGTGCAGTTGCCGCTTTACAATGCTGCAAATTTATCTGAGAGATATGGCACCTTATCTACGGTTCAGATGAAGATGTCGTGGTGCAGCCCACGTCCCCCTCAATGGTTTTAGGAGCCGACACTTGTCATCTGACGGTCCCAAGCCCATAGTAGAGCCGGTAGCCCGTTTGCTCTCGAACTTTTTTAACATCCGGTTCAGGAACGCCGACGAGAGTTCCCCGCCTATCAGCTGCCTAATAGCATCCAGGTTGAGGTGTTGAGGCTATTCTGGATTCCAAGTTGCTCCAGAATTCACCACCATTAGGGTCCTCTTCTGGAAGCCAGAAAAAGTAGTTTCTAAACTAGTAGTCTCTTCAGGGTCAGTCCCACATCTTCCCATACATCGTAGTACAATCCCTTGCAAGGGGGATCCTCAGAAGACCGCTGCCGCTTTGGATTGCGCTTAACTGCAGATGCCCGAGACGATCCTTTCCCTTCAACATTGGCACAACCCGGGGATTGTCTTTCCCCGAAGGCGGTTTGCCCGGAGGTGGTTTGCTTAAAGGCTTTTTGCCCGGAGGCTGTTTGCTATCCGAAGACAGATGCTTACCTGTAGGTAAGACTTTAACCTCAGCAGGTGGCGCCGGTTGGAACCCTCCATTGTTAATAAGCTTCCTCAGCGAATTGCCCCACAGCGAGTTTTTGAGTCCAACAATTCGAAGAGGTGATACTATATGCGTATTAGTTGCTTCTTATCTCGGATTTCCGCAGAGCACAGAGGTTCTAGGCAGAAAACCAGAGCTTTTTCTAGAACTAGCTTATCGACCGTCTGTGCCGGTTGTCTTCGGAACTAATTCAATAGGAATTTCGCTAATCTTTGCTTTCCATATGGAAGCCATTTTCGCCTCCCTGTTTTTGGGCTTGATATTACAGCAGATTTCGATGAAGACTTTCACAAAGATTTCATCTCCAGTCGATTTATTGAGGAGGGCTGACAGTTTAACCCTCTTTTGTTTCCTCGATTTTACCTTGCTTGCTTTACTATTCGTTTTCGCCTCCACTTTCGGCAAACGGTTTTTTATTGGTCCAGTGAGTTGTCTCTATTTTTCATTCTTCGCACTCTTTTTCAGTGTCCTGCAGACTACTAGGATGAAGTTTTTCTCGATGCGTATTCCTGTCTTCACTTTTCCGTAGTTCGCTCTGCATCGGACGCGAGAA
Organism: Hermetia illucens; assembly: GCF_905115235.1. Taxonomy (NCBI): domain Eukaryota; kingdom Metazoa; phylum Arthropoda; class Insecta; order Diptera; family Stratiomyidae; genus Hermetia; species Hermetia illucens. The sequence continues at coordinate 7,678,597 of NC_051854.1, read as the reverse complement.
TGTTCCTGTTTTTGTCCACGCCCACCTGTAGAATAAGCATTTTCTTCTCAGCTCTCGCTGTCTGTCATCAAGTGGGTGCGGACTCAGGACTCTCAGCATCCTCAACAAAAAAAACAAAAAATTAGCCTCTCGCTTAGCATGAGTTCCAAGCCATGCATACGAAGTTTCAAAAATCCTTTCTGGCTCCTTTTTGAAACAGGATCACTGCAGGGTATAGAGTTATCGGAGTCACATCATGTTGTTAGATTTTCTTTTTATTTGGCCGTACAAAACTTGGAGTTTCCTTGACCAATTTTTGTACTGTATTCAAACCCGGCCATCACCTCTTCCTGGTTTTGTTTCTGTTTTATTCTCCATGAATTTCGTACGAGCTTATCTTAAACAAGGGAGGTAGCTGGGGTAGGCAGGAACCAGTCACCGTCGCAAGCCATGTCTTCACCTCATCCTGAGGGCTGACCTACGCTTAGTTGATCTGGAATTCACGAGCGGATCAACTCATATTCGAAGGGGACCCGGTTCAGTAAACTTCGCTCGTTCAAAGTTCGTAAGGGGCTATCCCCTGATACACGTGTTAAGTACCATCTTGTCAGAGCCAAGATCACTATAACCTATCCGGGATTTCAAGTCTGCCACGACGTGTACCGATCATTGGCACCGAGAATCTTTCTCAAAACTATTGCCTAGGGGTAGGTATATTGCCAACGTTGGCGTTGCAGAAACAGATAGCTCCGGCTTAAGGTAACATAGGCACCGTTTGATTGACCATACAAAAAGCACCTCGGAGAGACTTCCTCTCCAGTCAATGGGGTCTGACTCAAGACCTGTCTTATCCGGAAATGAGCAGTATCAAGTTTCAGTCTATGAAATGTTTAACTCTGAACTTATCGAATGTAGTCTATTAGGCCAGGAGAAGTTGCCAGTGGAAAGGACCTCTTAAGTCGCCACTGTGTTTTAGGACTCCCGAATCATCTTTCTCTGATGTAAGTTCAATGAGAAAGTAGTGAAACGCGGAGATAACTCTCAACTTCTATAATCTAAGATTGAGACCATTCATTAGTAAACCTCAGCTATTCAACAAATTCCGTCCCTGTTCTCAAAGGAAAAGAAATCTGGCTACCCCCGTCATGAAACCTAAAACCCGAAAAATCATTTTTCTCATGTTTCCATTCTTTCATCTTCATCGAAGTCTCATCATCATCATCAACTTCTCCATGGTCGCATGCTGTATTCCATTGCTTCCATTCTCGTCATCACATCATTGACTCGTCCCCGTACCACAAACAGCTCACCTGTGGGATCCTTTGAGGGACAAAAAACTTCCAGCAAATATACGCTCCACAAAAAAGAACCTTGCAGGAAGTGGCTCTCCTTTGAAAATTGTATTGTCACGCATATTACCCTCTTTGTTAGTGTGTGGTTGCCTCTGGTACTTACACGGGCTATTATTTTCGCATCTTATTTTCCTTTTGTGCCACAGGACGACGGAGAATTGTTTTAAAATTGAAATTCAGGGTAAATAATGGTAAATAATCGAGTGTTTGAATATTAGAAGCTTATTTCATTTATTTGGATGTGTTTTCATTCAAGGAGCACGTGCGGCTAGCGGAAAATGAAGGATCCTTAAAAGTGGTTTCGGGAGGGACACGTGCCAGCCAGAAAAAGGTGCAAGCAAATCTCAGAAGCAAGACAATGTAGGAGCACTGAATGTTATTTATGAAAATTAATGAGGAGCACTATGGAAACGGCAAGATACTTGCTAGGCGTATGGGAATTGCTTCTACCTGTTTCCGTGTTCTGTGATCAAAATCGGAGCTTACAGGTATGTGAGGTTCTTAGAGGTGTCGACTGGTTGGCTCCTCACAGAAGACCCAATCATTCTTCGATTAATTCTCAAATTGGTGAAAGCATTGCCTCGTCCATTTTCACTTTAATAAATTTGGAAATAAGTAGAGCGAAAGTCCATTACAAGTTTTTTAAAACAATAGAATTGGTCTTGGTCTCGCTCCATATTTCACTAGCTCTTACCATCAAACCATTAATTTCTACCTTTCTTTCTTTCACTTCGCCTTGAAAGTTTCATTCAACAATGGATGGAAATTAACTCTAACGTAAAATCCGGTTTGAAAAAGTATTCCGCAGCCGGTGTTGTTTTGTGATGTAATTAAGAAGAACATAATGGCCATTACCGGGTTTCCTTGCCGGGGCCGAAAAAAATGGAATCCTTCTTCAGTTGGAAGTAGAACAGCAAACTTCAATTAACTTAACACTCATACAAGGGTGAGGGAGCATCGATGTTAGGGGTAGTTTGAGGTGTGGCTGGAGTGAAGTTTTCGGTTTAAGTGATTTCTGGTTATGCGAGTTTCATTTATTTTGAATTATGAATCCAATCAGGAAGGAAGTTGAAAGACCCTTTGGAAAAATACCTTTTATAACTGCTACCATTACTTGTGGCAAAAAAATTGTGGCAGACGAATCCGACCCTGTCTGCAGCCTCACGCGACGCAGCCACACGAGACAAAATCTGAGGAGTTCACTTCATCCCTTTTGGTAACCCTCATTGTCCCCACTCTATTCAAAATTCGAGCCCTACTCAACTCTTTCGACATTTCATGATCAAAGCCTTACCCAAACTAAACCCCCCCGTATCTAAACCAAATCCTAACTACTTGAAATACTTTCGATTTAAAAAGACATCCCTACTCTCTTCTCCCCAGCCCCCAAAGAACTACCAAGCATTCCGTCAAACCGTTCCTCTCACTTTCAAGCTCAGTCCTCCTTTTGCCTGTTTTTGTTTTAATCGACACCCCCTTGAAATAATTTCTTGCACAAAGTTTGAGAGAGAATGTTGAAAGCATTACGCAAAACACCAAAGTCCAAGAGAATTTAAACAAAACTGGCAAACAATGACCGGACAACTCTCTGAGGTAAAGTTGTTTTTAAGTTTTCCCTTCAAACTCAAACCTCTAATTAGTCACATGGGGTTAATTAACCTCATTAAAGAAAATTTTCAGTGTATTTCCTTCTTTATGTTTCAGGCTAAGCTGTTTTGGTTTTTTTTTTGCATTTTTTTTCTGGGGGTGGATTTGTGAAAAGCGAACCTTCCAAGGGTAGTAAGGAGAGGAAGCGGTTACAACTGATATATAGAGGGTAAAATTTCTTGCAGATGAAAACATGAACGTGTTGTTTATCTTTGTAGCTGGGGGTTGGGAAAATACATGATGTAATTTGGTTTTATGCCAGCGTTTTAATTGGTGTTTAATTGGAGCTTTAAATCACCGTGGACGGCAAACTGCTGTTTAGATGATGAATATTGGACCTAGATAAAAGCTGGAAAGGTAATTATGACCGTAGGGGCTTCCAGGGTTGTTTTTCAAGACTTGGCTGTAAATTGAGAGGTAGCATAACATCTTCATTAAAAGATTTCATTCCGCTCTAACTTTTTCCCCCTACGTCTAATTAATAAGTTTTCCAGGAACTGTGAAGTTCCTTGGGGTACCAAAACTGCCTTCAAAATGCCATGCCTAAAATCTCTTTGAAAAGGCAAATAGTCTTCAGCATTCAATTCAACCGAAAGAGCTCCTCCATACGGAAGTTTCAGTCACCCTTTACACTAACTTCTACGATTTGCGGGTTGGTTTCCCGTTGTTTGACCAGAGCATTTGTCACTCTTGGGCCTGGAAACCATCGTCATGAGAATTTTTTCAAAACTATTTATGTCTTCGACTTTCGGTAGAAGGAATAAATGATTCCCGTGAGGTTTTGCAAACACGTGGCTGTTCGAAGTTCTTCCGCACGAGTTCCTTATTTCCACGAACAGAATTTGACATCTTTCCTTTGTTGTTGGAAGGAATTAAATTATGTGATGCCTTTTTCGAAAAATGCAGTCGAGTATGAGCCACATCCTTCTGAGATCAGAAAGGAAGCGTCGCCATCCTCTTTATTGGGTCCACTCAACCTAAGTCACATGTAAGTCGCAATTAAATCTAACGCTTTCGAGATTCTCGCCTACCAAAAGTCACCCCCAGTATGTTAACATTTATCCTCACAGGACCACCATTTAGGTATCACTTTACGCGTTTTGTTATGAGTTCTCATATCCCTGCATCTCCTCGTATCTTTCTTGCCTTTAGGAGCTCATTTGGTGTCTCTATAATTGCGAAGGTAGCTAGAAGCTAATGCATCTCCCCAGTTATACGCTCTGGGCTTACCTTTGTCTTCAGCACCTGGTTAACGTTTCTCCTTTCATTCGGAAATCAGGGGAAATGGAACAACAGATGGATCTGCTGGTCTACTGCAAGCGATGCAGATAATTTCTGTGTACTCCAAGCAGCCTGATAAAACGGTATTTAGTCTCCGTATGTATCCACTGGTGTCAATCTCTAATGTAGAGAATGAACTTCTGCCTCCACCGACCCTTCGAGAACCCGTGCTATCTCCAGGCCTAGGGTGCATGATACTTCGCAGAATGTTTTTTTTTGGGTGGGGTGGGACAACCAACTAAACACCTCCCCATCGTCAAAAAGCTAGCCTGCAATCGTTTGTCATATTACTTTGGACTAGTCCCGGAACTTTCTCGCATTGCGGAGCCTTTCACCAACGGGGGGGGGGGGGGGGCGGGAGAGGAGGACTGGAACTGTCAGTTCAAGGAATCTTCTGTCATCTGGCTTCTTCACCGGTGGAGCTCTATCTTCTTTGCAACAAGAAGGACCCAAATGTAATGGGCAAATGCCCTTTTTTAGGCAAGTGTTGAATGCGCCGGGCAGTAGGTCTGAGTGACGTTGGAATACCAATTTCTATACCTCTCCTAGAATACCATCGGGTTCTGGCGCCTTCTTGCTTTTTATAAAGAGGACTGCCGTTTCCAACTCTTTTATAAAGAAAAGTGGACAACATCATCCTGTACGGGGTGCACAAGGAATAGTGCCCGTATAAAGCAGTCCATTTGCTTGGGTTACCAGTTTGTACCCGAGTCTCCACGGGTCCCCATTCACCTCGTCGACCAGATCTTGCCAGCAGTAAGCTTTGCTCCTGTTTATTGCGCTGCGAAGACTCTGTCCCTTCCTCCTTTCGTGTTTTCCCCAGTTCGCTTTGCAATGCAGGGTTTTCATCGGGTCGTTGCTGTTTCGCGCCGATTTTCGCTTACTCTCCATGTCCGCCTATAATATGAAATTTTGTCCAGGAGCTTCTCCTGCTCCATCAGCCTGTTTTTTACCCCTTTGCCGACGTCTTTCTGGAGGAACCTTGTAGATCGCATGTGCTTCACAATTGCCGCGTATTTCTTAATGAGCCTTTCTTCTTCCGCCAGAGTGGCCGATAGCGTTCCCATTCGGCATCCGGCAAAACAGCGAGTATACTCCTGATGAGCTTTTCGAGCATTTCTTCAGCCAGGTCAAGAATAGACAGTGGTCGGTACGTAGACGAGAACTCAGGGTTTATTTATCCTTTGCTAATTTCTTCAGGCAAGTTAAGAAGACCCCTTCCCCTAGAGGCAAGTTTGGACGTTCGCGGAACACCAATTTGCAAATTTCCATTAGGATCTGATGTCTTTTTATTTCTTTGGTGGTAGCTCTTTCATGGTGAAGAGCGGCCAGTCTTTATCGTCCTTCCCGCTATTGACATCGGCCAGTATGGGATGCCTGCGGAATAATGCTGTTGCAATGTAGTCCACCGAGTCGGTACTAGGTATGCAGGGTTTCCGCGGAGCCCCGTTTTTCTATGTGACAAGTTTATAGTCAAGCCTTTATGGGCCTCATTTATTGTACCTTGTTGACTAGGTTCTATCAGTTGCAAACTCTGCGTTTATTCATTTATTTATCGTTCTGTGGAGTCTCTTTTTTGGTAATCTGCACTCTGCCTTTGCGCCGCATGCCACCTTGCGGGCTTGTAAACGTTATGCCAAATGACATATTTTAGAACACTCCCTTCGTAGGTTGGCACTTTCTGCCATCTCCAGTACATAGAAGGCTTTTCACGGCTGGAGTTATGCCGGGGCATTGAAGCTTCACAGGCGACCGTTATCAGGTTTATCACTGAATTTACGACAGTGTCCGTTGTGACGATATCACCTGCCGAAGCGTCCCCCTACGCGACCCTGCCTGTTCGAAGAGCTTTGACGAATTTTTTTATGTTCACCCTCCCTTCGTTCTACCGCAAGGAGAGCGCTGGGTTGGTGAACGCCGACAAATATATAGTTTCTTCCCATGATTAACTAATTAAGACTGTTGCTTTTCATAGCGCTTTTGTAGTTGGCAGCACACAGTGAATGTCATCCAAGAAAAGACCACCAATAGCGCTAGGTTGTGTTCCAGTTTGTACATAGTAACATCGTATTGGAGAGACTGGATGTATTGCGGCACCTTGTGAGGGGCAACTTCCCATGCCGAGGTGAAGGAAATGCAAATATTATCTCCATACTATGAGCGCAGACATACATTCGCGATGTATCCCCGTATTCTGCCTTTTAAGAAACCGTGAATAGTCCGAATATTAAGGTCGTCGAAGTCACTGCCAAATGTAAGCCACATTTAAGACGTGGTATCTGGACGAGACGTTCTACACATAAAAATGGCTACTTAGAAAAACTGAACTCTGGTTTGACATAGGCGCCGCAGTAGTCCTTTGATGGGGCACTGGGTTGAGCATGGGAAGTCTTCCTATCTCGTCGAAAAGAAGCTTCTCCGAGGCCGGATCCCATTATGGAAACGTTGGCGAACTTATAAAATAGTGAATGCCGACGATGCCTGTATCGTATGTGTACATTGGAGTCTCATTTGCACAGTCAAAAGTGCCCTGCTTACAAGATGCAGTGAACCATCAGCGTGACCGGGTGGTCTGGTATAGACTTAGTAGTGGATCGTAGACGCAAAAAGTGGAGGGAATTGCCTCTCGTATGGCTATTGAAGGCTAGCATCCACCACACACTTTAGGTTGTCTAAACTACAATGCTGCAATGGCTAGACCACATTGCATGGCCTCTAGATCACGGCATAAATGATAGTCGGTCGTTAGTTGATAGTTAACAAGGGGGGGTTCAAGTTGTTTCCGCGGAGTAACTTCCTGAAAATCTTGGTGCTGTGGCGTTACCCGAATTCCATGAATCATCTTCGCAACGTCTGCATACATTGTCATTCTGTTCGACTAAAAACAGAGAGTGATATGCATCAAAGAAAGAAGGAGGGATTTTTATATGCAATCTTTGTTCGAAAGCGGGGTCCCTCATCTAGATTATTTATTATCGGGCGTAGTCGGGGGTTATCAAATTAACATCAAAGGCATCGAGTTATCGTTGTTTCGGTTAACCTTTTGCTCGTTTTCCATAAATTTTTTTAATTAATCTGAAGCAGTAGATTATCATTAACTCGGATGGCATTGTTGGACCGTGGAAGACGCCTCCCCCCAATTTGCTTACGTTGGCTGAAACGCCATATCGATCGCAAATGGCATTATTTCGGACATAATCAAAGCGAGTAATATCACTGATCTAAGGCATCATCTTCGCCCCAATGGCAGTGAAATGGGATTCAATATCTATGATGGCTGCCTAGTACCCCAATCGGTAAATGAGGCTGCCTTCGATTTTCAATTTCAGGCATTAATTGGTCGTAAGAGTTGTCACCTGTGAAGCGCAACTTCATCCAAATTAAACCGATATCAAAGCAATTTCGTTTTCTGTGGCAATCAATCCAGTTCCTAGTAGCTCGGTACCACTGATAATGGCCACTCCTGTTCCACTGTAATGGGTCGTAGACATTGTCATGAAACAGTTTCGGCGAGCTGTACCTCTAAACAAGAAGACTACAGACGGGGGAACCAAAACAAGTTTCTAATGGGCACGGAATGTCATTGTTTATTCGCGAGGTAGGTTCAAGGTAACTAACTGGCCCGTAACCCTTTTTGTTCATGTACTAGTGTATTGGGGTGTCGATCGCGCCTAAATGGGTTTTTTCTTAAACGGTTATGCTAGCTGCCATGCAATCGCAACCACGTGGTCACACAAAAATACATTTCATCGCACACACTGAATTAACACTAGAGTAATAATGCGAAATTTTTCACGCACAAGTGATGGAAGAACGTCGAAAATATGCAGTTCTTTTCTTCCACCGTACAAATTCAAGCAAAGAGCCGGGAGATTAATCTTCTCTGTGTAGTCTTCCGGCCTCCAAGACGTTTAAAAAACCAAAATTTATTGAGAATACCGTGATATATAATGTAGCAGTAAACAGTCTGTTCCAAAAGAACATTGACATACTGCTTGTGCCCCAGCATCTTGCATTCTTGCATAAAGGCAATGTATTTACGCAAGAGGTCGGAAGTCCTTCAGATGATGCTCTTTCTCTTGACATTGTGTATCGAAACTTTCCTTTAGTCATCAGAACTGTTGAAAGAAATTGTCCAAACGCAACTCCTCGTTGTCAAATTTTGCAATAAGTGACAAGAAAAGGAGAGAAGAGAGGGAAACTAGATGATTCAGGGAATTCAGTGTTATGTTAGGTGAGGTTACTGAAATTTGTCGAGCCTTGCTGTTGGGCTGTAAAAGAGTTAAGGCTAATATTGCCCAGCAGAGCTGCCAAGAGATTTGGCCCGTTCTGTCACTAAAACCACTAGAGAGTAGCCGTCTATCGAGTAGGAAGCCAATTGTTCTTACCATACTAGAGGTGTACTCGGCACAAAAAAGCTAGAGGAGCTACTCTACGGTTGATGGTTACTAAGCTGGGGTCTACTACTGGATCGGGCAGGGTGCGGCTCTTGAGGGATTTCCTTTAAAAGGATGCACTGTGTAAGCCAGCCACCATATCTTAGCCAATATCCATAGCCGTGGGTCTAACCATTCCCAGTGATCGATTTTGATGCACCTAGTAAGGAGCGCACTCCTATAGTTTGGAAATCTCGCAGAAAAAGCAGCAGTTCTGCGGAGGAAAGTGGCAGCAGTGCGTCCTATAAGTTGACTGGTACCTTCAGCAGCGAACACCGCCAACAAGGATTTCGACGGTCAGTTAGGCATTTGGGAGTACTACACGCTTCGTTAAGTGCCTTCCGAGGTTCGATTTCTTTAGTGTTCTTAATTGAGGATGAACGTGTGACTGTGTTTTTGAATGCCGAGCAAATTTATAGAAAACCGTCAAGCAAAGAAATTGCAGGATCTTGACTGTAACTGTATTGTATCGAATGTAACCGACATTGGGCGTTAGAAATTTGCAAAATTTTCTTGCAGATTTCATAGCTTGATCTGATCTCATGATAGGTCTCTTACCAAGCCAAGCAAGTACCGAATAAGTCATTACCAAACTAGTATTTCTAAGCCTAATCCAACATCCCCAATTATTAGTTTTACTCAATTAAACTTTCAAATATTCCATGTGTGGTATGTGTTCTCAAAGGAAATCAATCCCTTATGAGAATTTTCCAGGAAATTATTCAATAATGCCCCAAAATTGAACTCCGAGAATTCCAGATGTTTCTTTCCATCCTTAATAACCCCAAATTACTTGGCACAAAATCGTCTGCATGCATACATGTTGCATAGCAATGAACCCTCATACGGTTCAGATTCAAATGAACATTCTATTCTGTTGAAAAAAGATGATTCCAACTTTTCTATTTACCCAATATATCATCCTTTTAGCTGAATTAATTTCCTGCCTCAAATTGAAAGTGCACAGAAGACTTTTTAATCGAAATTCAGTGACTGAACGTAATATCGCAGTCGAATAGTCAATGATTTTGCCATACATATATACCGAGGCCCATGCAGATATATATATGTATTTTAGATAGCCAATTTACATACATTCACACAAAAAGATATTTTTCGTATCTGTTTGAAAGCCAGCAAATTGAATTATATCTATTTCAACGGCTGATGCGTATATGGATGCAGTCGAACGGGCAAAAATTGAGTGAAATGCAGAAAAGGATTTTTAGTGTTTTATACAATGATATGTAAGTGAAGGCATATGTGCATCAGGATGTACATATACGTATCGTTGCTGCATTGAGTCCTAGATTGAACCGTACATTTGCTGTTACAGCGCTTTCGGCCCGTTTCATTTTATCCAGGTCCGTATGATATTAAAAACTTTTATTTGGAAAAGTATTAAAATATATTTGATACGGTGCAAGGATTTCATCAATAGGTTAGAATATGCTGGTGTTTTGTCGTTTTTTTTTGTGCGAGGCACAGAGGTAGGATAAAGCCCCAGACGGGACGGTGTCAGACGTATCGTTTAAAATTGTATGGAAGGTCTAGATTGATTATGAAAGGAGAAAATAGCGTTTTATTCACTCCTATTGCGGGTTTTATAATCATATCATGGTTTTATGCGGTATTTTGTGCATGATGATCGATATTCAGGTGTCATGAGTGATTAATGGCGAAATTTGACTTTATCGGAATGTCTTTATGTAGCCTAGCACAAATGCATAGAGAACAAATCACATTTCCATCGCAGTTGTTGCAAAAAAAACTTATGAAATTGAGGGAGGTAAAAACCTTACAAAGATACTGCTTCTGCAGCTGTGTGTGTGGTTCTCGCTCGCTTATACCACCCTAACTTCTCCGCCCATTTTCGCGCGAGACCACCCTGAAGTCTTAGTTCGCAGGGAGGGCTATGATTTTCACCATTCCAATTAGGTCACATGTCAGTTGCGTCAGGCTCGATCTACTTCTTGCACTTATTGTTGGGATTACTGCGCTTCAATTTGTTTCCGACCTGAGTACCTCCTCCACAAGATTATGGGGTCCGATACGTAGAGGGCGTCTTTTAACCTCCTTCTTTCAGCCGCGGATCTCGTGCCATGGAATATAACATGCTTCGGATCCTCGGCTGTAGCGCTGTATTCGGGACAGTTGGGACACCCGTCCAATCCGAGACGATGCATTTACTTCTTGTATCCATGGTGTCCCGTGAGCAACTGTGTTATTTGATAATTCAATTCACCGTGCTTTTGCCTGACCTATCTCTCAATACACGGGATCAGTGTATGAGGCTAGCGGCCTTAGGCAGTTGCTGCCATCTTCCGTTCAGCTCTTTCTTAATAACTTTGCGGAAGTCCGCAGTCAGATCGACTGGATTCTACCTCCGTTTCTTGTAGAGACAATGTGCCGCATTCTCTGGTTCATCGTGTTGTCAAGACAGTAACCGCGAATAACAGAATGGGTTTCACCAACCCTACGATAAGCAGCCATCGATTATATTTTGGCCCTCCAATATTAGGCATCATCCATGCTAGAGATGAGAGGCAGTAAACTTTTTTCGCCTATAGTCCAGATGCCCCTCGAAGTTCAACTTTTCATCGATCATTGCCCTCAGGTATTCGACGATTGATTTTGAAACCATCTCGTGATTACCAACCCGAATTTTGACAATGTTGTTCCGTCTGCAATTGCTAATGAGGACCACTTTCGTCTTTTCGTCCCCCAGGTCCACTTTAATCTTTTGTAACCATGCTTTGATGGCATGAATGGTTTCACTTCCAAGAAGGCCCCAATTAGAACATATTCTTTCGGCCCATTATTCGATACGTTCCGAAGAAATCACTCCAAGAGGTAACTCTCGATTATCCGTGCTAAGCAACCAAGGACACTCAGTTTAACCAGAGTACTTTACGAGCACAAGTTAAAGGCATTCCTAACATCCAACTTTACTGGAGCGCGGTACTTACCAGCGGTCAATGCCTCCCGAAACAGGTCCACGACCGTTGCTATTGTATTGACAGTGGATTGTGTCCTGCAAAACCCTTACTGCCGCTCCGATAGATCACCCGATAGTTCGATGAACGAAAGCAGTCTGTTATATATAACGCTCTCTTAAATTTTCCCCGATTTACTGGATGGTTTATGAGGCTTCGGTAGCAGAACCAACTTGTGTCTCTTCAACTTGGCGGGAAACGTTCTTCACCAAGCACGATTCAAATGTGGTTATGAACCATGCAGGCTTGATTTTTACACCCAACTTCAGGGCTTTGTTTGGAATCGCGTTCACTTCTGAAGCCTTATTATTCCCGATTGCCAGTTGCCTGCAGCAATTCTGCCTACTTTCCCGTTTGACCTTCTTAAAACTTCTTCGAAGATCGCGGTATTCGTTCTCCATCTGCCGATGTTCTAGATTCCCTTTTATTTTTTGGCAAAAGCCTCCTCGCTCGCAGACAGCATGACCTCAACATCGAGATTCCTTGGTTCTCCCAGTAGTTTGATTTCCTACTGCGGTGGAGATGAGGTCGAGGTATTGTAGAAGTCTCAGTTACCCGTTGACATAGCTGACTGACCTTTTCCAGCCGCATTTCCTTCGGGTCATTTTGGACATTTGACTAACGCCATCTCCGTGTCTAATGCCACTGGTGGTGTGGTGCTCACTTATCTGTTAGACAATCCCTCTCATTAATGTTGCACTGAGGTAAGTCAAATCGACGATCGAGCCTAGCCTTCTGCCTCGGAAGGTGGGAACTCATCAAACGTTGGCTAGTATGATGTCCAGCTCCACGAAGGTTTCAAGCAAGATTTTGCCCCTTCATGTATACAAGACCGAGCTGTCTAATATCTCCTTAAATCACGCCAAAATTGCAATAGAGGGACCGTAACAACTGTAGATATGGACGCTGTTGACTTCTGCCATTACAAAGCTGACTCCCGCTACTTTCGACGTGCCGTTTGTCCATTTTCCCTTTCCCCAATGCTCACTAGCACATGCTGCTGCATAGTGACCGAAATCAAGGCATCTGAAGCATTTTGTTGAGAGATACTTGCTTCCTAAGTCAGCACACGACCCAACCTGTTCTAAGCTTACCCGCGGTAGTCAGTTTAACCCCTTCTTCCACCGGCAAGCTGCAAATTGTAGTCTGTGTACCCCCATACGCCTTCTTCATCCTCGTTATCGCAACCTATTCTATTCCAGTAAGATTCAATTGTCCCTTTAGCGGAACGCAGGTATCCTCCCATGGTGTGACCTCGTCTAGGTCCTTGCACTCATTACTATCTCTTGCTTTCGAGCTTTCACTTCCGTTTATTCACCTAGCATCTTTTCCACTTGGCCGCTGTCTTTTCGTTGGATTTTTTTAGCTCCAATCTGAATTCTTTTAGCTCAAATGTCCTTTCAGCATACGGCTGATGCGACTTACACTACCGCCCATGGCTGTCAATTTCGGATCCGCTTTGATTCTGTGAAAAATATCAGCGAAAGACATATCTCCTTTCTCCGAAATGATCATTACTTCCGGACGAATCATCTCCTTTTTGGCAGTTTTTGCTGCCCACCTTTGTCCATTGTTCGGGCTTACGAACTACAAATTATTCCCCTTTTGTCAAAGTTAAAGCCGTAGTATAAGAACTACCAACTTTCCCCGGCTCAGTTTTGTTCGGCAAGTAGGCTTTTTGTTCTGTTTTCTCACGTTCTCTTCTGCCTTATGTTGAGGAGTTGTCACTTGCGTTTCTCGTATGACTTTGCCACATAACGTTTATACATTTTCTGCCTCTAGAAGATGAACTGACAGACTTAATTTACACATGTTCCCAGTAAACAAGAGCACTCTTCTAGTTTGCTGCCCTTTATGCTCAGCTTTTACAACACCAGCATTTATGTCGATTCGGGGATTATCCGCATTCTTTTCTGAGTCCCGTAACGAATCTCAACTCGCAAGGGTTAAAGTTTCCCTCAGTGGTAATCTTCTACGCCGCGACCTCCTGCGAACCTCATTTCCTCTCCACTATTACTGTTCTATTAAAAATAGCCAAAGTAGCCAAGTTTCTTCTATGAAAGGCTTATTGGTATTCTTGTAGGAGATTGTTTGGGTGCACTTTCGTCCGATTTTTGCAAACTCAGCCGTGTGAATGATTTTCAAAATAAAAAAAATGTAATTTGAAGTGTTTCATTCACAGATACGCAGTGTTTCGCGGGCTACTTACTTGTTTCATTTGGGTATTATCAACTGATTGCTAATAAAATAAACTTTTCTTTATATGGATGCTAGCGGCCATTTGGTCCCCCACCTAAATACAAACCACTCCAAACAAGGCTTAACCGAGATGATCGGACATAACTAGTTTTTAATGAAGTACTTTTCAAGATCAGTTAATTAGGTCTTTTACAACAGTTGTAAACGTGTGTAACATTATTCCATTGTGGGTGTGATTGTCAATTTGACATTCCCTGATGAATGAACTTTATAAAGTCAACTCACTCGTTACAAGTATGTTAAAAACCCCATAAACATCAACCTTCACATGCAGTTCCTCCTGCAAGATTTATATTTTCTATTAAGTTCCACAAATCTCTCTATCGGTTTTCTTATCTATTTCTCCTAAAATTTCCCATAGCAATTCAGATAAATTCTCGTGAAAATTCTCTGTTCAATCGAACGAGTACGTAGCGCGTACGTGTGGAATTTACATCAACGACTCGAGGGTGGTTCGACTTAATCGGATTGAGATGTTATTTATTTCATATTATGACACTATGGGTGTTACAGACTCTATTCAGGGAATTGCTGTTATGATTATAAATCTACTCTTTTTATCACCACGCCCCTACGTGAAAGCATGCCAGCTTGAGCGTTACGTTTATATAGCGTAAGCATTCTCAAGTTAATGGTCGCCGTTAGCATAACATATGATTTGAATGATTTTACAACTTTTTGGAGGGGGTGATGAGAATTTCAATTCATTTTTACGGTGGTAATAATGCTGAGGGATTTACAGACAATCAGGATTCTGATATGAGTAATATTTTGAGTCAAAAGGAGGCAGAGATTCAGTCAATCTTTTTCATAGTAAAGAGAAAGCACAGAAGCAGTTGAAAATGTAGCTATAATCAGATACCAGGAGTGGGGGTGATTGTGGATGGGAGGTAACTCGATTCGTGTTACAATTCAATTACTACATCATCTGCGAATAAAACTCTATCTAAATTAGGGGGTCGGAATCTTGGAAAAATTGCCGAAAAAATGAAAAATCTTTGAGAATACCTTAGACTCCGAAATTAGGATTGAAACAAGTCGGGATACTGGGCACTTCAGGTATGAAAGGTTTCCAAGAAATGTCAAAACTAAGACCGGCTTCGGAAAGTACTAATCGAAACCTTTCATATGATACCCCACATGGCCCACATTTGGTGAAAAAAAAATTGTACACCTCCCTTTTGCCTGTATAGGGACCTTCCCTTAAATTTGACCTAATAAGATGTAACTCGCTGTATGCGTGAGCGTTTCCACCTTTGCACCAAATGGTATCAATCACTAGGCCCGTCTGCGAGATAGATTTGGAGAAGGAGGTGTTCAAAGGAAGCACATCTCTAACAATAACACCCACTGCAAAGGCATGGAATGAGCTGGCCAAAAAAGGCGATTTCGACACCCATCGGATTTGATTAAGAGGTACTTCAGCAGCAGCAAATAGATCCATTCAGGAGAAGCTCAGCAATTTTACGATATCCTCCAATACCAAAGCTGGCAAAAGTGAAGGCTCATGAGAGCCTAGCAATTGAAAAGAGTGAAGGTCTGTAAAAGGACTAATCTGGACCTTGACCCCTTGCGTCATGAACAAGATCGTCTAACAGGTTTTCAAACTCAGGCAATGTGAGGTTCGGTGGGACATAACAGCTGTATACGAATATACCGCTTATTTTTGCCTCCTTTCCGTCGCACGAAATGCATTTGGGGTCTCTACTGCATTCCTTGGCAATATGTCCTTTTTCCCCACACCTTCGACGTCGATCGAACCGATCGATTCTTGCTTCAAGGCAGTGCATACCTCTCCTCTGGATGTTACCTCATCATGTATATAGATATCATGTTTTTGGGAATGAACCGCGACATTCTCCCCAAGTGAGTTTAAACCTTGGTTACGAAAGCCGCCAGTTTTTTCCACGTTGATTTTTTCAGCTCAAATATGAGATCTTCTTTCTGGGTCCTCCGGATTTTGCTGACATTTCCGACTAGGTCTTTTAGGTCGGGGTTAGATTTCACCTTTTTCTGTACCTCCGCATACGTTAGATTTCCTTTGCTGGATATTACAATTGCCTCCGGGTGAATGCGCACCTTTGGTTTCCTGTTCCTTTTTTTGTTCACGGCCTTAGTCCAACCACCGTTCTTATTTTTCTTCGGTTTCGCTTTTTTAGCCGACATTCCTACTTTGGGCACTTTGGCCCCTTCTGAACTTTTAGTACCGTTTGTTGGACTGGTCAAGACCCCTTTTTTTCCTTTTTGATGCCTGCTGATTCCCCAAAGCTTCCTCGTATTTTCTCGCACTCTCTTACTTGATCGAAGGTCGATGATCTTGTGCTTTGGGTCGCCTGTGGCCCTGTTGGGATTCAAGGTAATAGCCGGTGACTTTAATGCTTGGGCCATCGAGTGGGGCAGCAAAGAGACTAACGCAAGAGGGTAGTGCTTATTACAAGCATTCGCCCAGTTGGATGTAGTTCTAGCCAACGAAGGTGATGTAAACGCTTATTGGAAAGGGGGATCTGGTTCAATTGTAGATCTGACTTTTGTCGGCCCTGTCCTGGCAAGTTAGCAAGGACTTCATGTAAAGCGACCACCAGGCAACCACCTTTGAACTAAGGCCAGAGTCACAAGGCAGAAGATCCGCACCCGGGAAGCCGAAATCCAAAAGAACACCAGGATGGTCTGTAAAAGCGATGGATGAGCAACCATTCATGGAGGTGTGGTTAGAAATGCGTAGCAAAGCAGGCACGGATACAGATGTCCATGTCACACAAAGCATTTCTAAAGTATGTGATGCGTCGATGTCTAGGAGATGCTCATTGCCCACTAGAAGACTCTTCTACCAGTCACCAGGGACGAGCTGCTGGAGATCTCCAGTCGAATAGGCGGTAGCAAATCCCCGGATCTGGACGGCATTCCGAATAAGACCCTCAAATTTTCGGTCAAATGTTGACCGAATATATTCACGGAGCTGTTCGAAACGTGCATGTCCAAGGGTATGTTTGCTGCATCATGGATGCGGGAGAACCTGGTGCTCCTGCTTAAGGCTGGCAAACCACCAGGGGAACCGTCCTCCTATCGACCCATATGTCCCACTATGGGGAAAATGTTGGAGCGGGTAATTTATAGTATTATAATATTATAATAGATTACTACCAGTCGTCGAGAGCTAAGGGAGCCTTTCAGATAGGTAGTATGGGTTCGGTAAAGGCATATTAACCATTGCCAGTAACCATGGCTTGGCCGAAAATGCAATCCACGGAAGGGGTTGTACCAGCAAATATTGTGTGGTGGTGGCCCTGGATGTGCTCGCAAATCATCTCGAGGATGCTGAGTTGCACTCAAGCGAAACAATCAGTGTTGATAAGGCTTGGTTAGAGAGTGCTGGACTGTAACTCGTGGAGGAAAAGACGGAAGCGGTTCTCATCACTAAGTGCCGCAAGAGAAATTACGCCTTCATTAGAATCCGGAATCGTATCATCACTTTCAAGCTGACCATCAAATACTTGGGGATGATGATAGATGGAAAACTCAATTTTAAACAGCTCTGGTAAGAATGATGCCAAACGTAGGAGGACCGCGGCATACTTGCATGCTGCTCCTAGCCAGGGTGCTGAGTGCTATCTTGTAGTATGCAGTCCCTGTTTGCGAAAAGCGCTGCATGTTTTAGGGAATGTAAGGGTGTATTCTGCCTTCAGTACCGTCTAAGATGATGCAGCGTTCGTCATCTTGGGAATGATGCCGATTGACATTCCGACAATTCAGATGATGAACATTTATAACACCAGGTCCATCTCTTCTTTATCGCGGGTGAAAAAAACTGAAAGTAGATAGCAACAGCGATGGGACCAGTCAGAAAAGGGTCGTTGGAGGTTGATCCTTTCCATCGGGGAGTGGCTGGAGAGAAAGCATGGGGAGATCCAGTATAATCTCACCTACTTTCTCACCAGCCATGGTAGATACCGTCAATACCTGTACAGGTTTAAATTGGACACCTCACCTAATTGTCCCAGAGGACCTAACGCATGTATTCTTCCAATGTCCTAGGTTCGTGGAGGAAAGGAGGAACCTAGAGGAAACTCTAGGTGAAGCGCTGTCACCGGAAAATTTTGTTCGGAGAATGATAGCTTGCCTGGAAGATTGGGATACGATCCATTCTATGATAGCCGTAATCCACGATAAATTGCGAAAAGGAGAAGAAATGTGACAGACGCGGTTACGAACCCCGCGGCTAGGTGGACGGAGACAAAGCTAAAGTAAGTTAGCTCCGCCCCGTTATGTAATACTTAAGAGTGGTTCCACTGGGTAGGGGGTCGGGGGTGGTTTTAGTGGGTAACAATTCCACCCTCCTTGAAAAAAGAAAGACAATAAAACGATTTTAATAAAGTTTTGTTTTACACAAAACCTTAAAAAGATCGAAGTATGAAAAAATCGTGTGTAAATTTTAAATGCATTGTATCTCCTATTGTAGGTGAAGGACCTTTTCGACCTAAAGGATATATTTGGAAACGACCCATCTTACTGACTGGCTCCATTCCGCCAGCCCCACTCCCAATGGCGTCACTCTTTTTATATTACCTTGGCGACTTTCCAAACAATTATCCATCAATTACTTTTAATCGCCGCGATAAATTCGACTCGTTATCAAATCCATAACTTCCATAAATCAAATTCATAAACAACAATAATAGGAGCATTTATTATTCTATTCCACTTTTCATTGTCGATTTTCGACTATAAAAGATTTTAATCAAAATATAAACGTTTTTGTTGTCCTGGCCGTCATCATCATGAGTCAGGATACAACCGTCCAGGAGAGCGAAAAAATAGCAAGTATGGCGCGACCATCTTAGATTTATGGCATGGCGAGAGGACTAGTAAAATTCATAGCATGCGATTATCACGGAGAGAGTAAGGAGACAAAAACGTTGAAAGCAATTTCACTCATTGAATCGCGGAGATTTTCTCCTAATGCCCCACGGTCGGCATTCCAACGGAAAAGTCGTGGGAGTGGTGATGGTACTAAGGGTGGAATGTGAAGAAAATGAAAATTCAAATCGCTTGTCGATAATAAAAACGCCTCGGAACTAGCAGATGAGTGATGGCAGGATATTTCAGATAAATCAAGAAAATTCAGAGGCAAATTTGCTGTGTTGAATACTAAAATTGTGGAGATGATGACGAGATGGCGAAGATAGAAATAGAATTATGAAAGGAGTAGTTATCGGTCGTTGATTCAGTCCTTTGCTGGTTGATAGTTTTCTCTAGCTTGAGAGGTACTTCGTGACCTTCTTTGAAAGATTGTCAGAGCTGAATTTCATTATCTTTCAGCGTAATCATGCTGCGTGGAACTCTTTGATGTGACTTGAATGGTTTAATGGACATGTTCTTTGGAATCTATTTATTCTGTAGGACCTTCTAGTACCGTCTAGTCGGCACTACTGAATTCAAAGTGACTGTGTTTAACAAGATGCAATTTAAGCGTGTTCCACTTCAGTCGTCACCTATGAGCCGGGTAGAAGATGTGAAGCAGTCTTCCTACGTAAATAACAGTTAAGAAATCCTGATGGACAGCTCATAGGTTACACTGGAATCTTTAAAACCAACAGCTAAATCTATCATTTAGAGAACGGATCCCCTAATACACAGCCTTGTGAGGCCTTATTGAGTAGATACGTGGCTTCACAATTGGCATCATTTCTGGACAGCCCCGTCAGCTTGATCGTGGAAGATTCGCCTAGTGGATGAATGATCTCAAACAATGGCCCCAGTACTGCCTTTCGCACAGCATAAATGCTGGCCAACACACTCCTAACCAATGTCGCACAACATACGCCAAGGATTGTATACCCTGAGGGAGCTTGTCCTTCAGTATGTAGACTCTGAACATCTTATGCCCCTCCCGTTCTATTTAACGCATTTGCTATGGATGCCGAGCTAATCAAGGCGAAATTTTTCTCCGGAATACCCGTGAGACCAATTAGTGATTCTATCTTAGAAAGGAGCAAAAATGACTGAGAGGAATTAGTGTCAGGCGTATTATTGGAGGATGAGTTGTTTGACTTCTGACTGACTGGTATTTACCGCAGTATCCTTGTGGTAAATCAATGGCAGTGGGGACCTCGGATAGTATCCTCCTGTCAGTTTCCAGCTTGAAACCCACTGTCGTCAAAGTAGGCGTAGCGAATACTAGTTCCAATACACAATACTATGCCTGGAGTTCCACCAGGAATAAGCCGACATTATCACTGGAAAACACAAAAGAAAACGAAAGTTCTTTGAAGTTCTTTTGAAGACCTAGTATTACAGGCCTGTCGCGCCTTGTTCATAAACAAGATTGCTAAAAATGCATGAAAAAGAGATATCAATCTGGTCAACAAATAGGACAAAAGGGAAGGGGCAGAGAATACAAAAATAGACTACACCAACAAACATCATCGATTTCATGAGCAGGTTATTTATACTTAGAAGAGGGTAGTGAGGTATAGCGGCCAACCACACGCGCCATCGTTCGCAGTAAGCTGAAATGCCCTTCAGCGCGACTCTTCTACTGTTCTGCACCAAGTGCTCTGGGGGCGAATCACCTGTTGGCGATCTTGGGGAAGTGGATTTCACTGCATGGCATATTCCCTCCTTAATGTGTGACCTATTCACCGCCGCTTTCTTCGTCTTAGCACACCACATACGAGTGGTAAGCCTGTGCGCTGACCAAGTTGTTCGATTGAGATAGTGTCAATCCCGCATACTCGGATCATACGACGCAGACAGGTATTGACGAAAGTTTGAAGTTTTGAGTAACAGCGGAATTCAGTTTCCATGTGCAACTTCCATATAGCAACACAGAAGAAGAACACAGAAAGAAAACTAGCGCAGGACAATCTCAACTTGATTTTAGTGCTGAGATAACTGCATTTCCAGACTTTAGAGAGGGTAGCGAAAGCAGCGCTGCTATTGCGTCGGGCAACATCCGTTTGTAAAAACCACGCGTCCTAGATATACAAATTGATCGACGAATTCGATGCTCTGCTCATTAATGCAGATAGGGAAAGTGCGATGACCCGTCAGACTGAGTACCTTCATTTTGTTGGTGTTTGCCTTCAGTGAAACTCTACTTGCCTCTTTTTCCAAATCCAGAAGCATTTGGCCAAGGTCCATTGCTCGGTGAGAGAGCAAACAGCTGTCTGCAGCGTAATCGAGGTATTTGAGGGAAGATGTCATCATCTATTAAATTTCTCCATGTCCTCCGGACAGGGCAGCATAAAGAACTTCACCGATAATAAGAAGAGATAAAATCGGTGACTGGACGCAAGCCCCACGGACTCCACTTTGGATCTCAAAATACTCCGAACTTTTACCACGGTGCTGCACGTGACATTTTGCGCCATCATAAGTCGCCTCTCCTACGTAGAACACTCCAGATACACAGCCTGTTCACGCTATCGAAAGTTTTCTCGAAATCGATGAAGAGTAAGTGCAGCAAAGATCTAAATTCCGCGCACTGTTCCAAAATGATCCGAAGGGTGTTGATGTGGTCCATGCATGAGGATTCGGAGCGGGAAAGCAGCCTGCTCTCTGTCGATCAAGCTTTCGAGATGTTCTTTGATGCGTTTCAAGATTATTCTGGCTATTATTTTTGCGATGACAGGGAGCAGCAGATACTCCTCCGTCGCGCTCTTTGGGTTCGTTCTAGTTTCTTCTTCTAGTTTCCCCTGTATCGCAGGTACTGCTCCGTTTATCACATCTCCTTCACGAAATTATGGTGTCCGATAATTGCAGTGATGGCATCGTTTAACCTCTCTCTTTAATTCGCGAATCTCGGACAGTGGAACATAACATGCTCCGGGTCCTCGGGTGCAGCGGCGCATTCGGGACAGTCTGAGGACTCATCCAATCCGATGGAATGCAAGTACTACCTGCATCCACCGTGTCCCGCAAAAGAACTCCATTTGGTGGTAATTTAATTCTCTATGCTTCCGCTCGACGCATCTCTCAATACACGGGATCAGTGTATGGGTCCAGCGAACTTTTTTGGAGTTAGCCCACCCTTGCTGCCATCTCTGTACAGTTTCTTCCTAGCTTTTATTTGGTCCGCAGTCACTTCGGTCGGATTCATGCTCCTTCTCTGATGAAGCCAGTGTGCCTCATTTGCCAGAAGATCCAAGAGGAATCATCTCCGCGATTATCGCGTCCTGTATTCACTGTACACCCTCAGCACGATTGGCTGGTATCCTGAACTTACCCTTTCCTGGTTGATTGTGTTATCCAGTGTGCACACCCAGACAGGAGCCGCGTATTGTAGGATGAATTTCACCACCCCTGCGATAAGCAGCCAACAACTAGATTCTGGCCCTTCAATATTTGCCATCATCCTTGCTAGAGATGAAGTAGCCTTTGCTGCCTTTTCGCGCGCATAGTTCAGGTACCCCTTTAAGCTCAACTCCCAGGTCTCTATTTTGAAACGACCTCGTCATTACCAGCCCGGATTTTGACAGTGTTGTTTTTCCTGCGATTGGTAATAAAGACCGCCACCGTCTTATCTTCCGCCAGGTGCAATTTCACCATTTAGAGCATTACTTTGATGGCGTGAATGGTTTCACTTGCATACAGTTCCACAACCTGGTGGTGCTTGACAACTACTACCACTGCCAGGTCGTCTGCAAAACCAATCAATGTTGTCTCCCTTGGCACGCGAAGGCCGAGTACTCTGTCATACATTATGTTCCACAGCATGGGCCCAGTGCGGAGCATTTGAGAATACCTGCTGTCACAACATATTCCTTCGGCCTGTTGTCCGACTCGCACCAAAGAAGTCTCTCCGAGAGGTAACTCTACATTATCCGAGTAAGGTATCCAGGGACACCTATTTTAACCAGGGTGCCCTTAATTCAACCTCAGTTGGCTGAGTTAAAGGCATTCTTGACATCCCGCGTTACTACCGCGCAGTACTTACCTGCGGGTGACGCCTCTCGGGCCAGATCCACGACCATTGCAGTGGGATCGACCGTGGACGGCGCTTTACGAAATGGGGGTATGCTATTTAGAAAGGAACTATTTAACGATTTGGATTACTGTCCTTGGCCATCTTTATGTTTTACCCAAAAAAGGGTGGAAAGAAAGTCTTCTGATCCTGTTGTATCCTACCATAGGAGGTGGATTATGGGTTGCTTTCTTTGGTATTCCTCCCACCGTGTGCGTTATGTGGGTGGTGCCTGAGAAATGGCTGGGGTAATAGTTGTCCCAGAATACGATGCCATTCTAGCAAAATGATGATATGCAGTGAAACCTCTAGAAACCTAATATTGTTATAGGTGCCTTCTGAACTTAGCCTGCAAATTCCACTAGTGATCTCTCACTGAGCCGAATGGTATGGGGATTCTAAATGAGACCTGGACATTTTTTAGACAGTGGATGAAGGCAAATTATGGCAAATATTGAAAGACGCGCAAGCTGGTTATAAGCAAACATCTATGATATTTCCTCGCTAAAAGATGAGCTCTTTACTACTCAATCATTCTTTCTCCATTAATTTGGTAGTTCTTTTGTTCTCAAACCATTTCCTAAAGTGTATTTTCACACATAATGCTCATTTAGAATATGTTTGCCTCCCAAACAACTCCTTCTAGTTCAAAGGACTTAAGTTCTTCTATACACAGTAATGCTATATTCTCTCCCCTAATGAGACTAAATACTACATCCGCCTATCATTAACTTAGGCGCAACCTCTACCATTTATCCAAGTCCTCGTTTGAACTCAAACCGGAAGCTTCAACTGTATTTGAATAATAAATGAGCTCTCCTTGATTACTTATCCTGAAGAGAGAAAAACTTGGAAGGGTCGGTCGTAACGCAGGACTTGTGCATCGTGTGGGAATAACTAGTCGAGGCTATCAACCAGAATGGCCACAAGAACGCATGAAATGTTAATGTGATCAGTAAGGGGGCAAATAATGGCTCCACTTTCTCATGATTATAGCCCAGGTTGATAGTTCCTGTTTCTTATTATTCCAATATTCACAGGACGACAGGATATTTTACACTTCGGCATCATTTACTATGTGCTACCGTTCACCAGTAACGGCTATCCCATTTCCTTGGAACCTGTTTTATTTACAGCCTCTTGCACAGGTGCTATGGCTATTGCTTGCTTCCAACATTTGAAAATTTGATCCTTTCCCCTTCTACGTCACTTGTAGAAGTATTCCAGGCCAGGGTCGTAACTTTCCATTTAAATTTTCATGTAAACTACTCGCAGAACATAAACATGAGTTGTTGCTACCGAAAAATATTTTCCGAGAGAATTCATGCCTTTAATTTTACCGTGCAATGTCCCTCAAGTGACCAAGAAGCACATATACATAAATTTGCGGGAAACAAGCATAAAGGACATCTTGAGGATATGTTCGACCTGTCCATATAGTGCCTAGGCAAATATTGCGGTACGTACGAATGCCGGAAGGACGAGCGGGGGTAGTAGCCCAGCAGCAAATCTAGTGCACTGTGGAGTGTTTGCCTCAGTTTTGAACAAAGTCCTGGAATAATGTGAACTTTGTATTTGAATTTGGGGGTGAAATTTTAGAAATTTCGTTTACAGAGCAACTTTTCCGTGAATAGTTAAAACTAAATGCAGGGCAGCATAGGTAGAGGTGAACCTTCAAAGCCTTTCATCTGAAGCTTTTCAAAAGAAGTCAAATCATATTCCGCCCTGACCTCGCCTTAATGAACTACTTGCGGACTCGAAACTGAAACACATGAACTCTCCTCCGCTGGTGCCGAGTCCTTGCTTTGATTCTTGGGAAAACTTATGCAAGTTACCTGTCCAGAGTTCTAGGAAATATTTAAATTGTCGATGTGGCGGTTTCCTAAGACGACAAATTTATGTTTGTTCGTTATATGAGATTGTCAGGTTACGACATTTTCCTGGGTCCTTGCTGGGTGGCTTCTAGCTAACTCAATTTTTAAAACCAAATTTTCCAAGGAAAATACAGGACATAGTCAAGCGTGATATTTGCAGGATTCCTTAGATGACTTGATTTGTATAATTTGTGCAGAAAAATTCAGTTAGGATATTTTTTTGTTGGGGGGTTGATTTGATCCTTTAATGAATGTTGTCTGGAATAGAGAATTCGAATCATTCGACAGAAATTTGGGATAATATTGTGAAGCCGGAGAACCTTCGGCTCAAGTGAATTTATGGATTATCCATCATTTTGAGAAAGGATTCAATGTTGAAATATGGTTGCAATTCAAAATTCTGTTGAACCTGAAAAAAAAGGAAAAAAGGCTCTTCTACAAGTTACGTATTATACTCCAGACAATATGGGAAAATTTGGCCATCTCAGTCGGGCATATTTGAATAGGAGCATTAGATTTTTTATCATTTCTAATTCGCCTAAGCTATGCTAAGCCATGAAGGCTGATAATAAAATCCTTTACGTATTCACCTTTCGAGCATGATGACGGCGAAACAGGTCATATAGCAAGAAAAACTTGAGAACTCATTGATCTTAATGATAGGCGATTGAGCAGAACATTTTTCTGTACTGGATGCTTTAAATTTTCGACACTTGGCGGAACTAGACGCACGGTATTCTCAACTCGGCTGAAGCAATTCAAAACGGACATGTCGCATGTCTCTCGCCTTGGTCGCGTTTTATTGCTGGCCGAGGGGTTTTAGTCCAACCAAACAGACCCGTTTAACCGTGCCTGCGACGTTGCTGTTGGCCTTGCTCGAGGACTTCAAAAGTGCCCTCATAAGGTAGCTGCAGCGGCTTCCGGAGATCGTCCGTCTTAATTAGGACATGCGTACAGGATTCGAGATCGCTGGGCACGTCAGCCAGAGGTTTCGCGAAGTTGATATCCTTGAGCAGATGGAACAGAGCGGTAGCGTTAAATCCCGACCTGACGTCGAGAACAGGGTCACTGGGGAGTCTCAGGTTCCTCCCGTATACCAGCTCCTCGGTACTTGCAGCAAATTTTTCTCGATTGGCTGTCCGGAGGCCAAGTAGAACGAATGGCAGGACTTGTCACCGAGAAGGGTCGTCTTGGGCCATTATAGCAGCCTTCAGCGTCCCGTGCCACCTTTCGAGCATCCCAGTGAACTGCGCGTGGTAAGTGGATGTCCCGTGGCATTTAAAGCCGAGGACTTTGCCCAACTCTGAGAAAAAGTAGGACTCAAACTGCATTCCTTGGTCGGTGATTATAATTGCCGACACACCAAAACTTGGAATCCATTCTCGATAGAGGGCATTAGCACAATATTCTGCAGTAATGTCTTTCATAGGTATTACCTCAGGCCACCGCGTAAACCGACCGATGATTTTGAGGCAATACCTGAAACCGTGTGAGTCTCGCAAAGGGCTAATGATGTCGAGCTGGATTGTGGTGAAATGCCTGGTGGACCGACGGAACACTCTTACCAGGTTCCTGACATGATTTGTAGTTTTGTACTTCTGGAATGCGATGCACTCTCTGGGCCAAGAATTAAAGTTCTCGTTCATAGACAGTCAGAAATACTTCGCGGTAACTAACCGGTTTGTTATGCGCCAGATCGTGAACGGCGAGAAATACTTCCTTTCGGCCTGAGTAACATATATGGCCTTGGTCCCTTGGCTGAGGTCTCGCAGTATATACTGGATGTTGAGCCGAAGATAGCAAACTCCCTAAATCTGTATTTGAAGTTGGTCATCAACATCTGAAAAACTTCGTCGTTCCCCTGCGCCTCTTCGATTGCCGGAAAATCGACGTTGGTCTTGACCTCTGCCACACGTGGAAAAGCGTCAACAACCACGTTATCTTTTTCAGGAATGTGTTGAATGTCGGAAGTGAACTGGCTGATAAAGTTCAAGTGAAGGGACGCTTTGTTGGGCTTTTGTTTTAAAGCAAAAGTGAGTGGCTTATGATCCGTGAACAATGTGGAGGGAATATCGGACGTATTTAATTGCGAGGTACGCGTCAAGTAATTCACGATCATATGTGCTGAAGTCCGTTAAGCGGGATTGACCTGTTTGGAGAAGAAGCTCAACGGCTGTTAGATTTGATTCATTTTTTGGTGGAGAGCAGCACCTACGGCAATGTTTGAGGCATCGACATATACGGCTAAGGGTGCAACTTGCGGAGGGAATGCCAGAAGCGTAGCATCCACCAACTGTTGCTTGGTGGTCTTAAACGCCTGAACAGCCTCTGAGAACCTCACAATCTCTCTTCGGTTTTCGGCCCAGACAATGAGGCATTCGGGACCGATTCATGGTGGGCGGCCTTGGGTAAGAAACGACGATTGAAGTTTAACATGCCCAAGAACCTTCTCAGATCCTTAACAGTTTTTGGTAGCGGGAAGTTCGTAATTGCTTCACTGTGTCCGGTTGGATGCCTTCAGGTGATACCTGGTGGTCGAGGAATCTCACTTGCGATTGTAGAAATTTGCGCTTTTCAACATTAAATACTAGACCGGCTTCAAGGAGATGTTGAAAAATGTATTCTCTAAATGCTCGGACGCGACCAGAACATCATCCAAATTTACAAAACATAAATTGAAGCTTCACAGGACAAGGCGGAATAATCTCTGAAAAGTTTCTGCCGCGTTGTACAATCCAAAAGTCATCCTAGTGAACTCAAAGTCCGTTTTCGGGATGTCTTCGGGAGCTACAGGGATCTAATGGGATGCTTTGACTAAGTCCAAGGTCGAGAAATTATGGCATATGAGATAGAGTGCGCAAAATCGTGGGTGACTGGAATAGGTTAAGGGTCTGGAATCGTCTGAGCATTTAAACGTCTGTAGTTGCCACAAGGCCTCCATTCGCCGGTGGATTTAGGGATCATGTGAAGTGGCGGAGACCAACAATTGACTGAAGGTCTGTAAATACCCTGTTTAGGAAGTTCTTGGAACTCTTTCCGTGCAACTGGGAGCTTCTGCGGTGGTAATAGATGCACCTTAGAGAAAAATGGTGACCCAGTAGTGTTGATGCTTAACGGGCTCAGAGAGACTACGCTCGGTAGTGATGGTGCGGTATTTTTCAAAAAGTGCGTGAATGTGTGCGTCAGTAAAGTCTTCAAAAACGATGGAAAAAGTGCTGGGGGAGCAGTATGAAATTTTTCCTTTAGGTCAGGAAGTTGTGGGGTCAATGAGGAACTTATTATGAATACCCACTAGAAAACTATAGTGTCACAAGAAATCCGCGCCTAAGAGGGGAATGCTGATGTCCGCGATAATTAAGCGCCAAGAAAATGATGGAAAATCTCCCCGTTTTGAAACCGAACTGCCCTGGAGATAAGTGTCGCAGGTAGCGCAGATCGCTTCAGCGAGTCTAGTCCTGATGAACTTTTCGAGCACTTTCCTAGCCGTATCAAGCATACACAGCGGTCGGTATGCAAACGGCTTCTCCGGGTCTCCTCCCCAGCTGGGTTTCCAATACGGAACACCTACTGTCACAATATATACTTTCGGCCATCGTCCGTCGTCCGTCATCCGTGTTGTAACAGGGAGCCCTCTCTAGCTCTCCTCTCTAACCAAGAACACCCACCTTAGTGAGGATGCATTGAATTGACCCCAATTGACTGATTTAAAGGAATTCTTCGCATCTACCGTACACCACCGAATCGAGGCAAATCCATTGTTAACGCATCAACCACAGCTCGGTCTTGACGAAATCTATAAATCCCTTCCGATTGGCCACTGGAAGGATCTACAGGGTATACATAGGATAAAATGAAGAAAGCATGTCAGGTGGATTTTGGGGCTTCGGCATATTTGGAAGTTGCTGAGTTGTTCTCATGCGAAGCAATCAGTGCTCTTGAAGTTTGGCTGGAAAGCTCCTGTCTGACACTTGCGGAGGGATAAACTGAAACTGCTTGTAGCCATTGGAAGTGAGCTTGATCTTGTTCTAAACACCGCCAGTTTGCAAAAGGGCACTTCACATCTCATTCAACGTACATCAGCTAAATGTGACCTACTAAATAACACACCCTAAGGATGTGCTCTGTTTTCAAGACCGTCCTAGCATTCGTCAACTCGGGAATGACATCGATCGACATTAGTAGACGACCAACAGCAGATTTTTAGGTTTCACCTAGCATATTAAAATTTGTTCAAAATTGTCCATAGGATTATCAACTGATCGGCAATACGCACTTTTATCCAGCTTGTTGTTGTGAGCAGACGCGCTCGCTGATGCAACCAAGAATCCTTCTGTGTGCTTCGAGGGAGTTGACGGGTCATTGGAATGTGATTTCGATGGTCAAGCCCTTACTATTGCATTGCCTCTAGGTGCGAAATTTTTAGACATAACCCTCTCAATAGTTTTTTTTCTGAGAGAGATATTTGTTGTTACTTGAAAGATAGATAATCTGAAAACTTTCAACAGGGGCTTTCCCCTGGTCCTGGATTTCTAGCTAAGCTCATTGAGTCATCAAAATGTGAACAGCATTCCCATAAATTCCTGATGATGTCTTCCCATTTCTGTTTCTATCTTATTCAATTGCATCCGGAAAGGATATCTACAGAAAATGGATTTCGATAATTTGCTCAAGCTAGCTCATTTCCACTTCCTTTTTCTCCTCCACCTCCCCCTTCCATGCACACAAGCATGCATGCAAATGAACATCCCTTGCATTCCCTCATTCATTTTATTTGATGCAGTTTTCTTATAGACTCATAAAATATTAAATTCAATTTCCTATTTCTACACTCAAACCGGTCAAAGGACGTGGAAGATGGACCAGACACGGAACATGCGATGGTGATGGTGCACGCTCTCTGAATTGCATTTTATTTCCTTACTCAATTTAAATATTCCAGTCCAGCTTCTGAGATTCAATTTCCCTGGGTTCGTTTTTATCTTGTTGGCTTGCCCCCGCCATTGGAGAAGAAAACTTTTCACCGGATCAATTGAAAAGCGGAAGAAAGCGAGGATTGTTTGGTCGATCCGTCATTTCGTTTGCGGATTTTTAGCGTTCAGAACAGTTCGATTTTGACTTTGAAACGGTTTTATCTCACTGAAAGATTCATAGCGTGGATTCCCGGGGGTCGAATTTTTATGCAACAAGAAATGGTTTCCGCACTGGAAAAAATTGACCTTGTCAGAATACGTAGGAAGCTGCATCCTGTTTTCTATGAAAGGATAAGTTATCGCATTCCACAGCGATGATTTCATTTCCAGGATTTATTAAATTTCTATTCAAATGGGGTTGCGGTCGGAAAGACTTGTCGGATATCCGCGTGTCTCCTCTGTTCAGGTAACTTCCCATTCCACAAAAGTCGAAGACACATCTTCTGGTTGACTGAATGGAGGTTACGATTCCTACCTTCCGGTCCTGTTCATCGGACTCCTCCAGAATACATTTAAGACTTAGCACGTTGCCAGAGCATGCCTTTAACGGATAAACCGGCCAGTCATCCACTGCAGCCGATTGAGAGTGCTAGCCAGGCAAATTGCCTGCTTGTTTGGAAACCATTCGTCCTTTGGCTTTTCTGCATTGACTTTCTAGTACGATGCAAGCGGGAAAATTGTGCTTTGCAAATTGATATAATCAAATATCAGACAGATTTCAATTCCTGCTGTTTCCGGGAAAGCTAGAGATAGCATCTACCTGGCCTGAAAGGAGCTTGGGGGTTTCTGGTAGGAGGAAACGGGAGGATAGTATTTTGTGGTGATATCCTTTTCACTTTGGAATGCTATTTGGATTGCAAATTCAATCATGACAGGTTTCCGGTGGAATAAGGGTTGCAGGTTAATACAATTTTTCGTTGGTTGATTCAAGTGGAAAATTACCCGATTGGCTGGTAGATTAAGTTGAAGACAAGGACTCTTGTAATTGATAGTCGTAGTAGGAGCAAAGTTGAAGAGGGCTATTATTCTACTGGATTTTTGAAAAGAGTCCTTGAAGTGGATGAGGAGAACCAGCTATTGTGTGGAACTAGGACCAATAGAGGATTATTAATGAAGCTTTCAGAAATACATAACCTTGAAATGGAACCTTGGGTTCCAATGAGCTAATTAAAAGCAAATCTCTTAAAGGCATATTTCTTTAATCTCTCGAGTAAATAGGATGTGGGCTAGTAGCTACAGAGAACCGGGTTTCTTTTTATTCTGAAAGCATATAGCGACCCTGAATATGTTTAAAACCAACCCCGGGCACTAAACCTTGTCCAGAAAAGACCAGCAACTCAACAGAGCTCTTACGTTATTAACATTCCAAATGCCTCTCTTTTGAGCTTCTCGTTTTGACCATTATTCTGTTAAGGGGAAGTCACACCGCACCCCTTTTGCTGGGTATAGTGTACCTATTAATCATAATGTGATAAGTACTCACCTATTCGATTGTTGTCGCTGCTTCCCCAGACTTCGTGATAGGTGTTGGTATTGCAGCCGAGGAGAAGAGGTAACGCCCTCTTCTCACAGTACTTCACCAGTTTTGCGACTTATTCCGGTGGAACCCGGATGTCGTCTCCTGGAAGGCATCCCGATGCCACGACTGCCTCTCGAGTGCTGCTCCCAGCTTCCAGTGAGACCTGGATAGCCGCACGCTCCCCGGTACATATTTATTGTAAATTACGTTTAATAATTATGCAATCTCGTGGTTTTTCACAAGAGAGGTCCCAAATTGTAACTTCCGTCGGGATTCCATCAGGATTTGGCGCCTTCTTATTTTTAAAGGTGAGAATTACCTCTTCAAGATCTTTCATGGTGAAAAACGGGCAGGGCGGGATGTTTGGCGAATAATGGCCGTACAATGCCTTCCATCTGACCAGAACTAAGTATGCAAGGTTTCCATAGAGCTTTGATTTTCCGGGTGACAAGTTTATAGACGAATCCCCACGGATCCGCATTGACGTCGTTGATTAGTTCGTGCCAGAAGCGAGCTATGCATTTGTTTGTCCGCCGTCTACCAGAACAAAAAAGCCTTGACACCGCTAGGGCCTCTCTGTGGCATTGTAGCTTCGCAGGCCGTCGTAGTCAGGGTCATCACTGAATTCACGACTATGTCAGCTGCAATACTATCACTCTAAAGTACCTCCCAGCGTGACTTTGTCTGTTCTAAGAAATTCGACGAGTCTCTCGATGTTCACTCCCCCAGTGATCTCTTTTTCGTTGCAGGTCTTCCATTGGTGCCTATCCTCCCGAACTTACAGCCTTCCTTGTAAATTGTTAACATGTGTCCATAGTTCAAACACCTGTAACATTTGTTGGAGGTTATCTGCATTCGTACCCTACATACTGTCCATTCAATTTTGATTTTCCCGGGGGGAGTTTCTTCGCGCTTGTCTTAGCGGCTTTCAGAAAGAGAGTTTCTAGCCTCGCGAACTCATAGAATTGGGACATTGGTTACCTCCGGATATTCACGCTTGACGACCTCCCCGACTTTAACATTTTCTGGGAGGCATGAAGATTTCGGAATTAAAGAGGGCATGTAGTCTCTAGACTAGAAATCAAAGCGTTCTTCCCCAGTAGCCCCACGACTTCCTCGCAGAACGTTTTCATGTTAGTGGTCTTCGGACCTAATTCAATCAACTCCGCCACACTTCTTTTTTTCGTATGTAGGACATTTCTGCTCTACTATCGTCTGTTAAATTGGCAGAGCTAAAGGTCTAGCCCTTCTTCGTTTCCTCGTCTTTTTCGTTAGTAATTTACCATTTCTAACCGACTTTACTTTGAAAATGCGGTTTTCTGACGGCATGGGATGTTATTGTCTCTTTGCCCTAGAGACTACTTGGTTGAAGTGTTCTTCAAATGCGTCTTCTTCTCCTGATTTTTCCTCCAGTTCGTTTTACGGTGGGTTATCTGCCATCCCTTTGACACCTATAATGTTTTCAGCGGGAAGTGTGACTATTTCTGCTTTCGGTCCAGGAGTTCTTCCAGTTTGTCAGCCCGTTTTTCATTCCCGGCTTAGGTCTAGCGATTTTCCCCTGCACTTCCTTCGGAAAAGGAATACCGTAGGGTGTTGGAGTTGCCGTCCTCACTTCGGCAGCCGTTTCATCTCCTTCTTATTTGGGCATCTGGCTGTCCCGTCGGGTGTTCTAGCCGAATCTTCCTTCCATATATTCCGAACCGTGTAGAAATCATAGCATTCCTCCGTCGTGCCAGCCTTGGTTTTATGTCCAGGTTCGCTGCATTTGCAGCATGAACTCCTCCTGCCCTGATTTGTATATACGATGGTTATGCGCCCAAAGCTGAACCCTTGGAAAACCATCTCAAAATTATCTTTCTTCGGATCTTGAAGATGATCCACCTAATCTTTTATTTCTTCTTCTTAATCAAGTTTGTTTCATCTGGGTAATGTGGTTGCATCGTTTCCTCTACATCCTGCTTGTTTACAAAGGAGTCCAGGTCCCACATTTCATTGGCGCAGGTGGTTCCGATCCTGAAGAACAACTGCTTCAGCATCTGCGTAATTTAGATTTCTTCCCAGAAAGCGTTTTCCTTGTCGGCCCTCGTCCTTCGTTTGGCAGTTTCGACATTTACTTCTGCGTCTTCTAAGTTGATGTTGGTGGGCATTCTTCGAAGGGCTTGCAGCCGTGGTTTTCCTCTTTACCGTTTTAGTGCAGATGACAGTTGCCGGCTACAGCGTCAGGTTCGTGTCCTCCCACCAATCTGGCCTGTGTCCTCCCACCGGCAAATCGTGATACCACAAAAACTTCTGCCCCACGTAATGTGTAGGGTTCTGGTCCAGCTGCGGTCATTTTCAAAAAGCTTTAGCTCGTATTTTCATGGAGGACACTAATTAAGGCCTCAGACTCACTTTCACAACCGTGGGCGGTTTGATTACTTCATTTTGCTTGACTTTTCCAAATTATTTGCGTTCCAAAGCTTCAAAACGAGTCCTGTATTGTAGATAGGGATCTTCTCCCAGAATAGGTTTGAAATAATTAATTTTTTCCCGACAAAACTTCAACCATATTAGATGTCTGAGGCATCCACTGTCAGAACGGTCGTTAAAATGAAAACATATTCTCTCAGCAGCGTAACAAGTCAACCACCTCCCACTTCAAACCCGCCTCACTTTGAATCAAGTTCTTGGAAAACTAAACGCCTCCTCGCTACTTCGTTATTTTGCTTTCTGCCTTTTCCTTGTCGAGCCGAGCTAGGCATGGCATTACTTAATTTAGTTTTAATGTAAAATACTGTTAAACTTCTTTTGATAAATGTACAATGTCTGCCTTCGCACCCCCTTCCCTCTCCACCACTCCCCTAACATATCACGAAAGAAAGGCATTAAATTCTTCAGAGAATTTCTTCACTCGCACACACAATCTTAAGTTTCGCCAGAGAAAATATAGAAAACTTTCTTTTTCTTTGCCGCCCACAAAGTCCATCCGACAAGGACTAAAATTTACCACAAGCAAGTTGTTGATTTAGTTGTTCCTGTCGAATGAACATTAGATAGATTAAGCGGAATGAATGGGCTTGAGTACTTATTTCTTGGTCTACATGTGTCCGACTTAGGAAGGCCTCTTGTATGTGTTTTCCTATGAATTTTCCGGCGACTGTCACATGACTCAGGAAAGTCCATCACTTCTCCATGACGAAGGTCAGCAATGTTTCAGGAAATCCCAAGCGAAATGAATGGAATGAAATTTTGGTCAGGATGTGAAGGGCTTTTTTCAGGGTTCGTATGGATTGTTGCGGTGACCGCGAGTCAAATGCAGACTAGCTTGCCGGAAAAGGATGCTTTCCTCTGGGTTTCGGCCGTTTCGGTTGATATGCATGGGTGTAGAGGAAGTAATTTATTTTGTTAATTGCCAGATGTTGACTTCAAAGGATTAAAAGCTAGGTGCTTTCCCATGAAGGTCTTTTTGAAAATTACAGCCCAAATCCAACCAGAGCAAAGATGAGAAAGAATTTTCCCTCAATATTCGTATTATCGGTGAATGACCTTTACCCAGTCTCCTGGACAGCTAGATCAGCTTCGTATCTAATACTGAGCGGTTCAAAAATCAGACCAAATTAAGGAATTAAAAGCTTTTCGGTCTCCAGGCCGGTGCCGTGCAATTTGGTTCAGATTCTGCTTTTGAATGACCCCTTATCTTAGGGGCGTATCTTTGTCCTTGTTGCGAAGGATAAATAATTTTTAGTTTTTCCAGTGTATGCCACTGGGAAGCCAATCGGACAATTTTCTAACTGCATTTCCTGGTAACAGCTCAGCGAACTAGGACCCATGTCCTGCAATGACATCAACAAAACTCGCCGAATTACAATTGCATGCTAAAAACTTCCATCCCATCACCTGGCACAGCTCATCCGTCCAACTAAATTAAATTCACTTCCAACCTGCAATTACAGAGTGTAAATGAAAAACTAGAAATTTCCACATTGTCAGGAAATTGCTATATGAGCGGTGCAGTAGTAATAGCCTTCCTTACTCAACCCTTTGTAAGCTAGCCAGGGGAGACGACAAAAAAAACGTATCACAAGCAGAAGTGGTTTCCACTCACTGCTCAAAAGCTATCCGACCTTCAACCACAAAATTTCCTAACAACACCGGATGAACATTTTCCACGAACATTTTCACGCAGTTTTCTGGATGAGAAAGCAAGAATGCCAACAGAATAAAGTGTGATGTCTGTTCGTGTACTCCCTAACGCCATTTTGCCATAGAGCGTAAAATGAGCAGAAAAAAATTCACTTTAAATTTTGTCCAAATGAAATATTTCACGGGAAAAACTGAAAACTTTACGGGAAAAGTGAAATGTGTATTACATAGATGGGATTAGAAGTGCTTGAGGTATCACAATGTTGACTGGGGGATGTATGCATGCAAAGAGATTAATTCGGGCTGAAAATCTCTAAAATGGTTTGTACTTTGTGGCATAATTTTTCCAGGAAAAAAGGAAGGAACTTTACAATGTAACATTTTGTCATACTAACTTGTTTTAACAGTGGAAGTGCGGAATTGGGGCTCAACCTATTGAACTGATCGACTGGGACGCCGTAAGACTTTGCCGTATATAAACTCTAGAAACCCTGTCTTCGGTCATTAAATAGGTCAGCCTTCACTTGCTCAAGGTTTAGTTTAATGAATTATGTTTCACAATAGGAAGGATCGACTATGTTGGGCATATCCTAGACCCCTAAAGAAGTTCGAGTGAAACCTTCCCTGGGCCCGTGCTGCAATCACGCAGTCAATGGCCTATTGGATGCTTTTAGCTTAGTTTTAACACGGCAGGACTTTTGAATGTTTAGGATGGTCCGTGCAACTCCTGGGCTATCTTCGCAGTTTGCCTACCGGGGACTCCTCAACTCCTGTTATAAATTCCTGATAATAGCGATGGCCCCGGCGATTGTGAAGACATGCCTGTTTTTACTCAGATCTCAACAAACCTTCCCCAGGACTTCCTAAGATGCGGCACTTCTCCTCCACTGCTCTACGCCAAATGCTATTGGGACGTCAGTGCTTGGCGTAGCCCGCAATGCAATTGTCATTCCTTCTTAATATATGATCAATCCACTGCCACTTTCGCCTTCCAATTACATCCGAAACCATTTGGGCAAGGTTCATGATCTGGTGAGGCAGAGAGAGAGAGCAAGGAGATATCATCAGCGTAGTCAAGGTGTTCGAGGAAAGATGTCGTCGACGTCACTTAGACCCAGTCTATTAAATACCGCCACATCCTCCGGACAAGGCATGATAACAAGAAAAAATAATATCGGTAACAAGATGCAGCCTCCGCTCTGGACCTCAAATTCCTCCGAAGAAAATCGTAAATCGAAACTCCCGCACTTTTCCAAAATGAAATGAAAGTAGCACCCTTCTTTGCCTTTCTTTAACTATCATATCCTTCTACACCTCTTTGGGAAAGGTCTCGAATGCGCAGGATTTCCGCTAGGGTGGAGGTTGCAGATCTGGGGAAACTTCAGGTGCAGCGATGATTAATTCTGCGGAGAGACCGCCAATCCCAGCAGCTTCATTCCGTATGAGTGCATGTTTTACGGCGAACATTACGTTGATCTTTCCTGGATTTCGCATGGTATCCGAGCAATCACTCGCCGCGGTAAATATAACCTTCAATCCCTACTGCCCACCGATCTTATGATGGCCGACGACTTGTGTAGCGCCCGAGAAAGGGACATTTTTGATGGTAGCCCTATGCTCATTAATATTCTTAGGTGTGTTGCCCAGTGTATGTATCTGCCGTCCGCTCAGCTTGCTAGCTCTCCCACTGTCGAGCGATAGTTGGAACATACAAGCGGTGGATTCGTGGGTCATAGCTCTCCAATCCTGCGAGAAGTGGCGCGCGCAACACGGAGGCGAACCCCGACCATTAAATGGTGATCTCTTTCAAGGTTGACATCAGCGCCTCTCTTGTTGTGGACATACAGGAAACAATTTCTAAATCTATTGTTGATCGCAGAGGAGCGTGGG
The DNA here is from genome assembly GCF_905115235.1 of Hermetia illucens. NCBI lineage: Eukaryota > Metazoa > Arthropoda > Insecta > Diptera > Stratiomyidae > Hermetia > Hermetia illucens. The sequence continues at coordinate 7,641,310 of NC_051854.1, read as the reverse complement.
CACATTCCAGTTTATCTAAAACTTCTCTCGACTTTGGGTACTTGAGGACCCAATTAGGAAAAAGTGCAAGTTAACGCCCATTTCACGAGGTCACCTTTCCCGACGGCGACGGCGCTTGACAACCTTGGAATAGTAATACGTTTGATATTTTCGTGGGTCACTCCATTCCAGGTGAGCGACCAGTGCTGTTTTGTTCGCGAACTGAGGGAGCCCTGAGCCCGCATCAACTTGATGACCCACCGGGCAAATTGAAGAGGAACTTTCTTTGAGGCACGCACCCCTCATTTAGCGCCAATTTCTTAAAAATGTTTCTATCTGTTGGGTACCACTCGACCCAGCGAGTTTCGCCTTTTCACTGGTCTCGTGACTACCCGCGCGCTTTTTTCGGTTTTTGGTGCATCCGACGGGCCCACCATCTTAATTGTCAGCATGTTCGGCGGGCGCACTCTTTGCTCGTCCTTTACTGGGCTGTGAAGCGTGTGTTAAGTATCGCTCCGCCACAGCACTCTGTCCACCCCCACCTCCCAGCGTAAACGAAGGAGTTTCGGCGAGAAAACCCGTGGGGAGGCTACTCAGCGGTGCCTGATTTGCAGACGTCAAAACAGATACGGCACTCACTGCCGTCAGCCGCTTTGAACAAAGGCTCCAGCCTGTCCAAGGAGATCATCTTGCATTCGAAACCGGGTCGCATCGGTCGTCACCAGAACATGATTGGAAGCTTTAAATTCCCTAGAGATGCGGTTACGCGTAATGAGATGCGGCAGAGGTTGCTTCAGTTTGACAACGGCCTCCCGTAACAAACGCAAAAATGCGATCTCTCCAAGCCCATCTCTCTTTAGGATCAGGTCGCCGGGGAATCGTAGGTTCTACCAGATCAATTGAGCTAGCAGCAACCTCTTCGCGGATGAGTGTACGGAGGCCAAGTAGAAAAGACCTGCGACCAAGACGACTTGTCACGCACCACCTTCAGCGGCGATGCCAACGTTCTAGAATCCCATTGAACTGCGGATGGTATGTGGTTCCCGGCTGGTGTTTTTTTCAAGGAAATTTTTGAGCTTCATGAATAAAGTAGATTCTAATCACATTCCCTGATCTTTGATGATTACGATGAGAAAACCGAAGCGCGGAATCAACTGTCAACACATGACTGAGCTGTAATGTATTATATCAACCCGCAAACCGATCAGTGATCGTGAGGCAATACTTGTAGCCGTGCAAATATCGCTAAGGACCTTAAGGTGGAGGTGTATGGTGTCGATGCACTTTGTTGACTTAGGGAATACTTCTACTTCCTTCCTAGTATGTAACCTTATACCTTTGGTTTGCGGTGCACTCTCTGGCCCAAGGTTCACCTTCCTTCCTTGTACATGGATGGCTGGAAATACTTGTTGAAGACTAGTCTTTTCATTGTCCCAGTGTCGAGGTAAGCAAGATTGCGTACCGACCGAAATATTTCCTTACGAAAAGAACCGTAATATATGCCCTAGGTCCCTTTTCGCAAATCTCGCAACATATAGAGGAAGGTGTGCCGAAAATAGGGAACTCCTTGAACATGCATTTGGAGTCCGGTTCCAGGCTTTGAAGAAGTTCGTCATCTTTTGGGCTGTGAAGATTGACGAAAAATTTACCGCGGCTGAGATAATGATCTTGGAAATCCAAGATGTAGCGTTAGGAACCAATTTGCCTTTACCGGACATATGTTGAATAAACAATGTAGGCTAGGTGCCAAAATTAGGAATAGCTTTTGCCTAGTGCTATTGTAATGTCTAAGGCATCGACAACATAGGAAGGAGTGCATCTGTTTGAAGAAATACTAAAAGTGTAGCGACTACCAGCTGCTGCTTGGTGGTTTCTGGGGGCTTATGGAGACCACACAATCATTCGTGTGGCCTTAAAAGGTGTGCAAATTGCTGTCCTTGTAACACTTGGATCTTCGGAAACAACAAGAATTTTGTGGTAAGCCTTAGCGTGATCCAAGACCGAGAAAACATGAAAGTTTGCTAAATAATTCACAATGACTTGAACGAGTGGGATGGGATACCAGCCCATAATCGTCTGAACATTCAGGCGCCGCGATGGAATGGAGATGACCAACTGCTGTTGAAACATTTGCATATACTTGAATTCTGTCGGCGCACCTCTGGGGTATAACCAGTACTTTTGCAACGAAGTACTAAGGTAGGATTTGGCCTTTGGTATTCGTCACAACTCCTCCCCACTTTGAGGCCCATCCATTGATATCGCCGGCAATAATTTTAGGGCCGTGGTATGTAGCGTCCAATACCAATCCGTCTAGCATTTTGCTCTTACAAAACCGACTCGTGGAGATGCTACTGCTTCTTGTATGGGTCGCCTTCACACACCGCCACATTTCCAGATCTATTGTTCATCCATGTAGCACTACCGTAATTTCGTTGTGGTTCGCAGATTACCGTCATGTCTTCAATCGACTTTTGGATGGTTTGGGAGAGCAGATTATAAACTGCCTCAAAATGACTGAAGTTTGTTTTAGTCTTACGGTTCAGCTCCCTCCTATATGCCGGACACAAACCACCATCTGCAATGTGTCGGTCGCCCACTCCCTCTTCAACTTTGCATAAAATGCATCGTAGGTCTCTAGTACCATCTTTGATCAGGTGGCCCTCATCTCCATACTTCCTGCTTATTTTCGATGCGTCCACTAGTCTGCACTATTGACTGCTGCAAAATGTCCGAAATCGAGACATTTCAATCATCTCTTGGGAGATACTTGCCCCCTAAATCAGCACACAACCCAACCTATTTTTACTTTGTCCATGGTGATATTTAAGCTAATAATGGCGGACTGTGCACCCCGATATACCTTCTTTATCTTCTTTTACAATCAGTTCTATTCGGTTTGGCACCCCACAGATATAGCTCAATTTTCCTGCGTTCTGGTCTACCTAATGTTAAATAAGTGCCACCTGCGATTCTCGCGCGACTTTGGTCATATGATTCTTGGCCGTTTTTCTCGTCTGGTGCTATCATTGGGTATTCCTGTTCTTCTTGGTGAAGTTATAGAGTTGATAAATGCATTCTGCCAACGAAAGAAACCCTGTTCCAGTTTAGTGCCTTCGGGGTTTGTCTAATAGCATTAGAGTTGATCTGGGACTATCTGCATTCCTTTCCTAGCCCTGAGACGAATCTCGACTGATGTAACGTTGCTCTTGGTTGTGACCTCCCAAACTTCGAACTCTTACCAAAAGGATCCACTACGATCTCATTTGTACTTCACTATTATATATCTCTTGTAGCAATAGATGACCCAGTAGCCACGTTTCCGGCCACTGAGGAACTGAAATCTTTGAATATCGTCGGCCGTTCTTTTACCGGAATGAAGGACCTCATCTGGTATCACCTGAAGATTTAGTACCTCAAAGTTTGTGACTTTCACGGCTTATTTTAGAGTTTATCCACACAGAATAAGCAACTCAATATTAGGTTCTCCCAGCTGGTTATCAGATACTGGACTTTGAACTTTACGTTTCCCCATAAGTTCTTTATCCGACCGAGTCACTGAGAGAGTTTTCTCTCTTTGACTTTGCTCTATCAAGATTGGTAGGGTCGGCTGATGTATGTTCTTAGCTGAATACAATTTCGGTGCTTTACTGGCCACATTTCTATAAAAGGACGACAAACAGAAATAAGGCAAAAATTAATGTAGTTTTCAACGGTTACAATCAACCAAGTCGTACATTATCAACAATGCAAAATTCCAACCAGCTGAAGGTTTTACATCCGGAAAATCCAGCGCCTGAGGACTTCGTCATCTCCCTACTCATTCCTGTTTCGCATCAGCACTCACTCCTATCTCTTTTTGCTGACAGCGTGACGAATTACATTTGTCAATTTATCTAATGTGCCCTTCGGCTCCAAGGCATGCGTTAGTACACCAAACTTATCTAGTCCCGGAGGATTCCAAATACTGCATTGTTCCTTTCGTTTATTCTCAGAGCGTTTCATTTAATTTCTCTGAAACTTCTTCTCCTCGCATATCTGCCGAATAACTGAATCTTTAGATGTCTTTAGATACATCCTTGCAGATATGCATGCGCTACAATATTACACGGGCCTGGCCTCATATCCGTTTACTATACAGAGGAGCTACGGTGGGTTAGCCAGCAACCAAAAAGTTTCTCAAGTGTGTCCTGTTCTAAGGATTTCTTCCCAGCTCGACTTGCATCTCTTTGTGGATGCATTCTAGGTTTATTGCGGCCCGTTTAGTGCTAGTTGGTTGGGAATTTTGCAGGGTAAACGATGCTTGAACATCTGAGCAAGGATTTATATATCATATCTGCACTGGGTACGTTCAGTTTCAACTGAACTATAGACAGCTGGAAGAAATATCCTTTTTCAGCTAGAAGAATATATCTCGAAAGTTTTAAGTGTGCCTCTTGGGCGATAAATTTGCTTATGATGCACAGAAATTGTAATGCGAACGAGACATGCATAATGCAGATGTGTGTTTCGACGCAGTGGTTTGTAAACTTGAATTCTGCAGGGAAAAATTGTTGATGAAAGTTTTATTTGCAATGCACTCGGTTTCTTCCGTAAAATCCACAAAATGTTACTCTTCTGGCGCTTCAGGAAAATGCGGTTTAGAGGGATTTGGTTAGCAGCAACCTTCTAAGCTTCTAAGCTGATGAAGTGCATTTTGATATGTTTAGTTTGCTATAAAAAGTGAAGCAACATTTTACCTTTACCTCTTCTTCACACTTTATAGTTTCGAGATTGGTTGAATCCTGGTGGAACTTCATACGTTCCGAAACCCTTATGCGTTAAAAGGGCATGATAATGCACATAATTTTTTCTGTTTTAGTGAAGGTCTGACTGGCGACTTTTTCCACTAAGTCCAACAGACCCTTACCTACTCTTTCTTAATCATTTTCCCCTTTACCCTCCTGAAAAATACTTTTTGCCGAAAAATGAGTATGTTCAGTAGTGTCCTGAAAACCATATTTTGAACGGTCCGATTCATATCATATCACCTAAGACGTGTCTATCCCTACTATCTTTGATGTACATAAATTCACGCCAAAAATCAGCTCCAGGATGAATCATGAGTTTCGTCAGCGCTTTCCTAATAATTGGAGACTAAAAATACCCAGAGATAACCTAAGATAAGTTGTTAGGTATCCGAGGAGCCTCATTGTCCCCATGGTCCTCGGAAGTAGAATCTGGCCGACTACGAAAGTAGACTTCCACCCTGAATTTGTAGATCTCTTTGAGGTCCTCATAAAATTATTGTTATTTGACCCAAAAGCTTTCCCGGTCGGGCTTTGTTATTGGAGAGTCAAACCTCCCTCGACTAGGTGCAGGGAGTGAGCCTACCGGAATAATCTGGCGATGCTTTTATATTTTTGCTGAGATCACAATAAAGTAAATGCTTACTCACTGCTACCTCACTACTAGTCGCTTTAAAACCATGTTCGGACCTAATAAATGTATATTGCAATAATACTCTTATTTAATCTGAATTCCACATTATAATCTCTGTGACGACTAAAAGTGCTTAGAGCAGAGCTCGTTTATTCCCCTCAATCCTCCCATGATCGGGAACCCACAGGTGAGTGACTTTGAGCGTGCGGTCCAAAGTATTCCTTGGGGTTCGGATCATGGCCCAGCCATAGACAGGCTTCCAGTATCGTCAGTTCTTCCGCCTGGAATACACTGGAGAATCTTCGAAGATCGTACGACTCGGTTACTCTGTTTGTTTTGGAAACAATCTCAACACTAACTCCACAGACTATCTTTGATAAGTCGGTGGATTATATTGTATTATGATCTTGCAACACGTCGTCGGTTCTCCACTTTGCCTCAGTTAGAAAGTCCGCAAAGAAGTTTCTAGTAAAGCTCAGCTTGGATACTTTCAGAATGCCCAGAGTTCCCTTGGTACTGCACTTAGGATGCTACCATGACCATAGGAGTTTGCTGTCCAATATTCAGACTCACGTAGTCTGACAGAATACACGCCACAGCCTATTTAATGTGGAGGTTCATGGCGAGGAAGTGTAGGAGTATATTAAGGGCATCTGCCGTGCAGGATTGCAGACCTCCAATTGTATCTGCTCACACGGTTCTTTGAACCTTAGTAGCGTTGGTTCTGTTGTACGAAAATAATTTTCTTAGGAAGGCCCTCTTCTAGGTCATACAAGCCTTCTTAATCCGCAGTTCTACATACGTTCAGTCTCCAATCTAACTTACGTTTCAGGATGCCATCCAGGTACTTTACCTTGGAGAGAAGAACCAATCTTTGTGCATGTAGCCGCGCGAAGTGAAATTCGGGCACCCTTGTCTTGGTGGTAAACAGCATCAGCTTCGTTTTGGCTGGCTTTATGCCGAGCTCGCACCCTGCATCTCATACGCACCTTTTGCTCTATACGCCCTCCTTGATTTCACTCAAAACCGAGGGAATATCCTTGCCAAACGTGGTTTTGTATGACTTTTTCAGAACCCCGACCATTGCGAACATCTTAAAGTTTGTTCTTTAAAACCTTCTCCAGAAGAAGGGGTACTTGAAGGGGTAGAATGCCTTTACAGCCATTTACAGACTGAAGAGTATTCAACTGTGATTTGAGAAGTGTCTCTGGCAAGACACTCCACCTAAACCCCCCATTGTGGGTTATTAGGGTCGTGTCAAGGACCTCCTCCTAACGGTTACAGGTTTTCGAGTTGGGTAAATTGATTGATGTACTGCCCCCACACTAGCATGCTATTAAAGACAAAGATATATGAATACATCTTTCGTTGATTTCCGAGCTGCTTCAAAGCGTGTCCCTCCCATTAACGTCGTAACTTATCAACAGAATGGCTTTCTTCGCTGCGATGATGGACGTCCGGTGAGATCGGTCGTGAAAAATGTAAGTGGCTCTACCTAAGTCGCGTTAGGTCGCCGGAACTAAGATCGGGACAAAGCTCCTCTCACAAGCATACATGCCCCAGGTCTATCCGCATTAGTATCTTTTGTGCTGTGGAATAAATTATAATATTTACTTTGAAACTCTTTAATGCTTCGGCCTTCTCCGATCTAGAGATCTTGTATCAATTCGACATCCATGTCACTCTTTCGGATCAATACTAAAAGGTTAGCTGAGGGGCACTTCGAGTACTACAGATTTATCTGCATTATCATCAGCATTGTCGCCAGTGCTCGTCGAACCGTCGATTTTCATATCCTTTAAGGGCTTGTTAGAGGCGTCAACTGGGTTCAGGTGTCGTCTAGTTTACAACTTTCGCCTTTGCATGGAATTGCACGTTGTAGTCCGTCTTTTCCAATACCTCCAGGGAGTCCTCATTAATGCAAAATAGAAAAGGTTGCCTGCCCGTCTATAGTTTTTCCTGTTTGAAAATGCATGGGTTGAACGAGCTTGTCCTTATCTATGCAGATCTGTGTAGTTCACCCCTAGAGATCTCGTCGTGTGGGACAATATTCAACCTTGCCTGCTTCCGTTGCGGAATGACCTAGGAGTGACTCCTGGCCACGCTGATGATGGGTTTTGTTGTGAGTGCTTCGTTGGCTGGTCGTTTTCTATTCGCTGTTCGCAGAGGTTGTTTGGCATTCGAGTTCGTGCACACTCTGCTCTGCTTGCTTTCTTGTTCGACCTCATCCTGAAATCAGCAGCTCTTGAAGACGATAAGGATCACCTTCTGGTGTTCTCCCAGGCGTTTATGGAAGTATTCCTTGATATTCGCGTGGGAGTATTCTTTGATATTAATCGAGCTATTTTTCATCTCGCCCATAAACAATAATGACTTTTTATTCTTCGAAGTCTTGTTTAGAATATGAATAGCTTTCTTTCCTTCTTGCCTTTTGACCACGACTTCGTTGGAGTTTGATTTCTTCGTTGGCTCCCGCTAGCCGAATTTCGCAGCCTATTAACAGGCTAGCTCGTTTTCCTTGGGGAATCGCTGACGTCGACGCTTTTGAGGTAGGGGTACTGTATTCTGGCTGGAACGTCCAGTTCGATGATAACAGTTGTTGACTTCAGTGCAGCGGTGGTATGGCTGGTACTGGCTATGTTGCTCCCGGCGGCCATTGTCTCCTGGCTCGATCCCTGCAGTTCGCCCTACGATGAGGTGCATGGCATCAACATTTCTTCTTGCTCTATTGAAAGTTTATTCAGGTTTTAAGTTGGTATCTAGGTTTTGGTTCCTTACGCTCTTCGATCCATCTCCATATTCTAGCAGTCACCCAGATCTTATGGTATCGCTTCAGGACATGCCAAACAACCCCATTTACATCGGAGGGAACATCTCTTTTGATGGCGTCCCGGTGCTCATCAGTATTCAGCAGGATAATTTTAGCAACCCTGCGACAGGAAGCGGATGCGATACGTAAGTGAAGTGGTGATGGTCTTGTTCGAGTCCCATGTCAAACCCTCTCTTGTTTCGCACATCCAATTTACTGCTGATCGCGATGTGGTCAATCTAATAAGGTGAACATTGGCTCCCAACCGATCTTATATCAGGCTTTGTGCTGGAATAATTTCCCACCAATGATGGGGAGCTTGGAGCTGCAGAAATGCGCAAACCTCTCACCGTTTTTATTGCAGTCCCCAAGACAGTGTTTCTTCTGTGCGTGTTCGAATCTTATCAGAGCCTATCTTGGCATTCAGACCTCCCACTACGACTGCAATGCCACCTTTAGACCTCTATTGGACTATGTTGAATTGCTCATAGAGAGCCTCCTTCACCTATGCATCGTATGCTTCCGTTGGTACATTATTTAAATGTTCCTCACCGAAATCTGGCTGTTAGTCCTCTGCCTCATAACGCTTCACAGGACTAGAGGACGGATCTAGCGGATCCAGTAAGCGTTAATCCGAGAGAGTGGAACGGAGTGCTTCCCAGAGTCCCAATATCCCGAAATATCCGCTTGAATCGCTGCAGTAAGCAATTGAGGACTCTGGGGAGCTTTGGCACCGTCGTCGAGCTAGTTAAAAGGTTAGAGCAATTACTGGGCTCTTTTGATCCTTAACTTTTTCACGGAAAGTTACTTCGCGGGAATCTGAACTTTTATGTTTTAAAATTGTAAATCAACAACGCCTTCGTCTTCCTTTGTGACCAAAGACCGAACTGTATGTAAACTCAAGGCCTCACTCTGCGTCCACCTTCTTCTCTTCAGCCTTTATCCCATGCAGTGCTCGGGTCGACTCGTCTTTCGTTTGGTCTGTGGTACCATCGAAGTTTCAGGCAGATTTATATAGGTCGCCAGCAAAGGAGAACTATCTCCCTTTTCGAGCTTTTCCGAATTTATAGTGCGGTCAAAAATAGGAAAAGAAGACGGCGCTCATTATAATACCCCATTTCATAATTGGCGAGTTTGGGATTGGATGAAATCAAAGGACCAACTTCTCATCCTTCTGAGCTGAAGCGCCTGGTAATTCGCCATCTTTTCAAAACGTTATCGAAACCCTGCATTTGAAAACTTACTATATTTAGTACTTCTCTTCAAGATGTATATCGGCACTTATTACACTCCCCTAAAATTCGAGATGTTACTGCAGAGTGCCAACCACACCGCTAAACCATGTGAACATCTGCATCCTGTTCGCATATGTGTTCCCAAATAATGCGTCTGAAGACAGATAACACTTTATATGGAGCAGAAACTAAGAAATTCCATTAAAACTTGACACAATGCACCATCCATCGTGTGTTAATTATTATAAACTTATTCCGATCTGTTAATCTCGAAGACAATTTTGTCACGCGGCAATCTAAATTCACGTGAGGCAGCCATGCATGCAGTACTTTGTGTCTGATTTTCCGCAACATTTTACCTTTAAGCGAATTTGTTACATTTTCGCATTAATGTCGTCATCCACTTTGATAAAATATTTACTGCACGGGAAAATTATGTAAAACCCAACGAGGAGAAAACAATTTAAATTGCTTTAATTTGAAGAAACTATTTCGGGGTGACGGGGGATATTTCAGCAAAAAGTTTCAGTGAATAAGGATTCAATTTGGGGCGGATTTAGCAGTTTGGGGGTTTCATTTGTTTAATAGTTTCTTAACTGCTGTTTGGGACTGTAATTATGCTTGAATTTTTCGAATTACGTATTTACATGATTTAGATGATTCAGAACTTTCCCTGGAAGCTGAAAATGTGAAGGTGGATAACTCTTTCTTGGATTTATTCCTTTATTAGCGTGTTAGAAAATGAAGACAAATCATCTTTTCTCTTCTACAATGTGATACTTTTGGTAGACCACACTGACTAGGGATGGGAGTGGTTTCCTCAGCAGATTTTTCAAGATTTTCATTTCCAGATTTCTCAAAATTTTCAAGGTTCTGAACAACATTCAAATCAAAATTGAGTTCTTTGGTAGGGTATCCCTCACCCTCTTGTATGAATTTGACTCCCCTCCTCGATGTCACCATCCCCCCGTATTTGTCCTCAAAAGGATTCTTGTGGCTTTTAACTAAACGAACGGCCCTAAGAACCAGCTACTGCACTGACATACATCTACTTACTTCTCTTTCTTCATCCCTCTCCATCCCATTTTAAGCAACTCGCCTAGGTTCTTTGTTTCTCATATTCTTTGCGGTAATCTCTGTCCAACAACTTTGAACTGGTATCACCTTCCTTGTCTTCTAATCCTTTTCTTCTCCTAATGTCCGTTCTATTTTTCTCTTCTATCAAAAAAGCTTGTCCCACTTTTCTTTTTTACCGACAGACATCTGCTCACCGGCAACAATGATCTTACTTGTCAGACACCACCGGTCTGCGCTTATTTTTTCATTAGTATATACCTGAACTATCTATCTTTAGCCTCACTATATACATGGTTACCTCTAACCCCAATATGGAGCGTAGTGAACCACTTTACGTGGTCTACCAACTGGAGTTTTGGGGCTATGATACTAACCACTGGTTACCTATATGAAAGATACAACCCTCTGTCAAATTCGACATCAGCGGTTCACTGTAACTCAACTTTCAAACAGCAGGAAGGACTCCATCTAAGAGAAGTTCGTCAACTCTGGAATCTCCGCTGATGCCAAAGATCATTAAAGGTAAAGCGGAAGGAAGGTTAATGAATGCCAAAGGTGAAGGACTATTTAAAAACAGTAATCCGGTTAGGACTCAGCAAGAGAAGAGCCCTGATCCAGAGGAATTACCCTTCATACAGGTTGGTGCAAAAATAGTTGAGCGGTCCGAGTTAATTAAGGATAAGCACAACGTACACCAAGCCATCAAATCGCAGTGGGAAGAGCCCAACGATATCACATGTGAGACAAGTGACACCGAATTGTATTGCAATCAACATACCTGGCAAATAAGAGAGTCCAGGAAAAAGATGTGGATCCTCTGGGAAATCAGCAGGCGCCTAAGAGGAAAAAACACATACTTCCCACTATAAAATAAGTCGAAAAAACGACATTCATACCAAGGGAAATAGTATACAAATATTTCCAAAAGAACGGAACTAATAGCACCGAAGAGAGAAAACAGTTCTCCCAAGTGCGAGGTCCGGCAATCAAATCGGCAAAAAGTCGAGGGAACGCAAATGGATGGACCAAAGTAGTTAACAAAAAAGGAAAGAAGAAAGCAAAAGTGAGGATTCGCCCAGAGGTAATTGTGATCTCCAGCAACGGGAAGTTGTCCTACGCGGAGATATTCAGAAAGGTCAAAGCTGATCCAGACCTAAAAGGTCTGGGCGTCGAGAGACCCTAAAGGATGAACTCATGTTTGAGCTGAAAAAAACCAGGTTGGTAACAGCTGATGGCTTTCGAACTCAAGTTAAGAACTCACTTGGGGAGAATGTCATAGTACGGGCTGTCTTTGGGCCCGTAGTCTATATAGAGTGCAAGGTTTCTATGAAGTGACATGAAAAGGATAAATTTGCGCTGCCTTGAAAGAATAGTTCAAGTTGGAAGAACTTGCCGACGAGTCCATTGTGAGTTTGGGAAAAGCCTATGACCATACTCAAACGGCCACATTGCGATTACCAGTGGACGCAGTGGGGGGGGGGCTTACTTCGATCGTAGACCTAAGCTTTGTAAACTCTGCACTGGTGTGTGGTATGTGCTGGTACGTTATCGAGGGTTATACCTACAGAGACACCAGGCAATCTTATTTGAGTTATGGGTGGAACCATAGGGCAGAGAATCATCATGCCCGAAATCAAGAAAGCCCGGTCTGTAAAAGCTTTCGATGAGCAATCCTGTGGCTAGAAAAATTTAATAAAGCAGGCGCTTCTACGGAAAGAGCTGTCGATTTGGCCCAATGCATAGTCAAAGCATGTGACGCGTTCATGCCTAGGAACTGCTCATTTCCCAGTAGAATACTAAACTACTGGTGGAAGGCGGTAGGCAGAATCTTCGAAGGGCAAAAACAGGGAGCCTATAAGGAAGCCCGCAAACCGTCATCCAACGGAACAAGAGGGAATGTTTTAAGGAGTTCAGATGGCAGGAACGTTGGAGACAATCGGGAGAGGGTCGGTAGGCACACAGGTTCATCTCTGCCATCAAGGAGTGTTTGGAGACACGGCACGATGAGATTAACTATAATCTTACTCAGTTTCTCACGGGGCATGAAGACTATCGCCATTACCTGACCTGGTTTAAAGTGGATATTTCACCCGATTGTCCAAACTCTAATGGAGTCCCAAAGGACCCAGAGCGCGTATTTTTCCACTGTCCAGTGTTTGTGGATGAAAGGAAGAATCTAGATGAGACTCTAGGGTAGATGCTGTTACCAGAAAATCTGGCACGAAGAATGCTAGCAGCTCAGGAAGACTGGGATACGATCAACTCCATGGTAGCATCTATCCAGAATAAACTGCGAACGGCAGAGGAGACGAGAACAGCGCGATTACGTACGCTGCCTAGAGAAGGAGCTAAAGTGAGCTAACTCGGGCCCGTGATATGATACCTTATGGTGGTTCCACCGAGCATGGGTGGAGTCGTCAAGGGGGGGAGGGGGTTAGTGGGTAAAAATTCTACAAACTGGCGTGTCCAGTGAAGTATCTTCTGAAGATTACCACTCCCTCAACAAAAAAAAGGATGGACACACAAACATTGAATCGATATTAATAGGGTTTTGTATGAAAGAAACAAAACAATGGAGGAACTGCGGGTATCCATTCAAGGCCTCTAGATTTTCCGGTTTTGCGCCGAGGTTCACCAATTCGATACCCCTAGAAGCTGTCAAACGTTCTGGCCTTCGCCATCACACCATCTGAGGTAGAGTCTTCCAAGTCTTCTTTTCTACCATAGATATTGCCTTTATAGACTTTCCGGGCTGGCTTATTCTCACCCCTACGGATTACGCATTGCAATTTATTAAGATGGATTTTATCCACAACCAGACCATCGTCGTATTGCTAAAAATTTCATCGTATAGGCTACGGGTGAATTTCAGGAACTGTCACAGGTAATAGTTTGTTAAGTTACGTGGTTGATATTTCCAGTACGAGTGTGGAACTTCAGGACAGATTAGTAGTACAAGCGGCTATTCCTCTCCATTGAAAAATATTTCGAGCAGATTTCAACAGAAGAATTCGCTCATCCTCCACTTCCACAATCATTTCCGACATTTGGAACAGTTCCAACTAGGAACCAGGATGGTCCTCTGAGAGCATATGCTCCAGGAGAATTCCTGGAGGGTGTGCTCGCAGTCCAGTTATTTGCGGTTGGCTTCCTTGTGGGAGTTCATGGTGGTTGTGGTTATGCTTACATCGCGGGCAGAGCTCCTTGGAGCTCAAGCTTGTACAACTCGGGTGCCGTACCCCTTAGTTGCGGCAGAGGTGTTAGATAGGCCTTGCATCCAGTGGTATGAATGCTGAGCCTGCACTCAGTATAAGCCAGTACCGTTGTGCCAGTCATGGCGGGGCTCTGATTGTGGTCTCAAAATCAATCTAAAGGGGCCCGTGGGATTATGCCTACACGGCAGGTACTCACGTTAAAACCCCAGGGTCCTCATGTCAGCGCAACGGAAGTTGAGGAAGCAATAAAACGAAAAAAATGGGGGAAAGCCACCGGACTTAACGACGTGGCATCTGAGCTCTGGAAAGCGAATAGCTGGGATCCAACGCTGTGGCTCAGTGAATTCTTTAATCGAGTTATTCAGGAAGGAAGAACATCATCTGACTGGCATGAACGTGTCACAGTTTCAATATGGAAAAATAAAGGTAGTCCAGCAGAATGTTCAAATTACCATCCGATCCGGTCACTTTCCTATACCATGAAGATTTTTGAACGCATTCTTGACAACCGTATTCTCGAAATCGTTGAAATAACCGTGAATTAAGCCGGATTTGTCTAGAATTGCAGAGCTACTGACGCAATACACGCTGCGTGGTTACACATGGAGAAACACCGTGAGAAATATCACCCTCTTTACATTGCATTTCAGGATCTGGAGAAAGCGTTTGACACTTAGCGCCAGAAGAACTCGTTCACTGGGTTCAGCGGTAGTGATTAACCCAGAATTGAGGGATTTAAATATCTTGGGTCAACGCTGTCAGTCAACAGAAAACTATATGCAATTGCTTCACGCATTAACGCAACTTGGATGAAGTAGCGTTTCACAATTGGCGTTCTTTGCGATCGACGTATCAACGAACATCTCAAATCTAAAATTTACCCCAATGTCGTCCGTCCTGTCGCTCTTTATAGTTCTGAGTGTTGACTGACTATAAAAGTCAATGAACGGCGTGTTGCGGTAATGAAGACGAAGAAGTTGTGTTGGACTAGTGGCGTGACACGTTTTGATCACATCCGAAATGAGGATATCCGCGATCGATATGGGGTTGCACTGATCGTGAAAAACTGTATGGTCATGTAGTTCGCACAAAAGGGAATTCACTTGCCGAGATTGATCTGAACATCGATGGTAAGCGACCAAAAGGCCGGCCGGAGAAACGGTGGCTCGATACACTGGATGGGGATTTAAAAGCCTTGCAATTGCATCCAGATGAGGCAGTTGATAAAATGATATATTTCGAAACCGGTCACGACAAGTTAACCCGCCTTGTAAAGGCTGAAGAAAAGTAGAGTAGATTTTTTGGATAATCTTCCATAAACGCGATAGCAGAGATAAATCCGGTTCACAAATCCAACAGTTCCTGATGTGAGTATGTCAAATGGTCTGCATCGGAAGAGAATAGGATGATGTATATGGTCTTCTTTTCTTTCATAAGTGTTAGGAAAACTTGAAAGGTAGCCCTCATTTTCTATTGACAACACCCTTGGTCTTTTTGTAAGATCTTCCTCATTTTCGTTCCTTTCAAGTTGAGAATGATCCAAAGCAACATCGCATCAGGAAAAGGTAACATTCAGATAAATAATTTATAGCAGTTGGCCGTATCTGTTAATAGAAAGGAAAAATCCTTGGCATATTCGCCGTTAGTATTTCTACAATTACCTTGAAACTGGACAAATGACAAATAGTTAGAAGGGGAACAGTAGTTGACCACCGGATTCTTCTATCGATTATTTGTTTTCTTGCAGTTTCGACATCCCTGAAAGAAGAATTTTTATTCGAAGTTAAGATGTTCCATCCGAATGAACATTTAAGGGTATCAATTTTGTATTCACCTCGATTGAATGACCAGAATCAACAAGGTACCGACAAAAAACTGCTGAGTCTGCCTCGTTTCCTCATACCTCATTTGCGAGTAGATACCATATCAGTACTAGATACCTCGCCCACTATGATAGCACCAAGCAACCCAAAGAAAAACCATCAACGCAAAATATGCTAATTATCATACTTCTATAGATCTCAAGTGTTTGAGGCATGATCTTGGCTACACAACCGGGGTTTCAAATAACAACAAAGGTATGCAGTAGACTGTTCAGCGATCCAACTTGAAACCTATACCAATCAGTCGCTCAGTTTCGCCCAAATTTAATGGCGTCATCAACAGGTGGAGAAGTCTCTGTCCCCACTGTTACTGAGAGGCTTCTCATAATTCCCATTTCGTTTGTATCTTTTCTTAGCTTTAGCGATTAGTTTAAGATGAACACCTTAGCGAAGTTAGTATGGAAGTAACCGCCGTGAATTCAACGTGGTTCTGGTTTTGAATGGTGTCGTTATCGTGGGTGTTATTGTTGTAAGAAGAGTGCGTGCCGCTAGTGATCATATAAAAAGATACAATTTTTTTTAAGATAATTTGGAAGTTTTTGCTGAACGTGGCTTTGCAGAGGATCTTTGTGGTAGTGTAGTGATACCGATTTGAAAATCCTTACAAATCAAAAGGATACTCACCTGCTGATCATAGGAATTGGAATTCGGAAGCAAAACAGGAGACTTCATTCAAGGTGGACTATCTTTTTCTAATTTTCTATTATTTTTTTGGAGAAAGGACTCTTTACTGTTTCTTGGGGATGGATTCCACTACCTTATTTTGAAGCGTCGCTCTATGGAGTATTATTTCAGAATCTGAAAATTTAAGGAGATTTTAGGGTTTAAGGAGCAAAAGATATCAACAAAGCTTATATTCAGCTTAAAAATGCTGGTAGTGTCAATTTTACAAAGAATGTAATTGTGTAGCGTTTACCGCAACCATTTGTGTCGTTATGAAATGTGCAACCATGTATGCAATCTAAGAAAACCCCAGCTTAATCCTATTGCAGAAACATCCCTTCACCAGTAGTTGCAAATGCACCAATCCATTACATACCTATTACACAAACTTCAGGTCGCAATCGCTTGAATCTCCCAAGTTGGTCATACCACTACTGCTGGAATCAATCAACAACTTGTATTATGTATGGTATCTGGTCCAAGGTCGTGTGATCTTCGATTTGCTGCTGCTTTTAGCGTTGCCTCTTTTTAAATTCAACTTTTATTTTCTCTGATCTTCCCAGCGATCGCTGATCATGCATTTTGGATCTTCCAAACGTCCCCGAACGAGGCACACGCGCACGTCGATACCAACCTGTTTACTGTCAGACCCAACGCAGGTTTCTAAACGAGAAGTGAATTATTATAAAATATTATTAACAAGTTTTTTTTTCTGTTGAGGTGTGACGAAATACCTTTGTTTATGCACACTTGAAATGCACCAAAGCGTTACACATGTTGATGTGTGTAGATATGCATTCGGAGCGAGCAAGAGCGAATTAAAATTTTTATGGAGAAGTTTGGGAAATGCATTACAAGAACTTGTTGTTGAAATGCTTGTTTAATGTCGGTTAGGAAATTGTAAAATTAGTTGGGGTCGGAAGCAGGTTTTCAGTGTTAATGGTGGTAATAGTGCATAATTGAGTGTTCATAAGCTCTGATAAAGCTAGGTTTACCAAGAAGTAATTTACATACAATTAGCAATTCGAGGCTTAGGAAACTGGTTCAGCTGACCCTGACGGGATTGACTCACAATGATTCCCTCGATAAACAAATATGACTGCTTCAGATCGTATACTATTAAAGAATCAATGAACCATAAATTATTCACTAAATCTCAATATGACAACCTCTATGACAGCACCAGAATTATCCATCATCTAAGCCTACATCACCTTCCATTTGTTTTTTATTGGGAATTTCTGTGTATAATAATGAATAGGAAAAATTCTGAAAGCAACAACACATCAATTTAGTGACTAGTAGAAAAGGGTTTTTTGTCGCACCCATCTCCACAGAGAACACGCAACTTATTCTGGGGTTGATGAAATATTAGTTGAATGGAATTATACCGCATAGTTTAGAAACTACTTTGTTTTCTTCAAGTTTATCTAGCTTAGTGAATTTTCCATGGGAATTTTGAGCTTCCTTTTGGGGTACCAAAGAAATAATTGAATGACCTCTCCTCGTAATTAACTCATATCAGCCTCCAGTGTGACAGTCTTTTTCCTTTAAAGAAGAAAAGGCGATCTAGTCAGACTCACGTTCGACTCTTTGAATTTGGGAAACTCCAGGAAACCCTTGTACCCCACCATTGGTCAAATCAGCCTTTATAACCTATTGCGCCATATATCCTTATTAGGTTTGCTGCTTTTTTATTGCCAATGAGTGATCTACTAGAATTCTAGCGCTTTGAGAATTTGGAGGTTTCTCCTAAACTTGCAGAAGACAATTTGGCGTTTATGTGTGTGTGTGTTTGAGATGAGGAAGCGGGAAAGCCCCTGAGCATTCAGACCTTAGTGGTCCATTGTACTCGATTCGCCTGTCTAACGAAATATCCCGAATCCGTTGATGTATCGCAGGATTTCCGTTAGTGGATTTCGTGCTCCCCGCTCCATTTGTTCCCAGTTTTTAATAGCATCATCGTTATCATCATCAACGGCGCAACAACCGGTATCCGGTCTAGGCCTGCCTTAATAAGGAACTCCAGACATCCCGGTTTTGCGCCGAGGTCCACCAATTCGATATCCCTAAAAGCTGTCTGGCGTCCTGGCCCACGCCATCGCTCCATCTTAGGCAGGGTCTGCCTCGTCTTCTTTTCCTACCATAGATATTGCCCTTATAGACTTTCCGGGTGGGATCATCTTCATCCATACGGATTAAGTGACCCGCCCACCGTAACCTATTGAGCCGGATTTTATCCACAACCGGACGGTCATGGTATCGCTCATAGATTTCGTCATTGTGTAGGCTACGGAATCGTCCATCCTCATGTAGGGGGCCAAAAATTCTTCGGAGGATTCTTCTCTCGAACGCGGCCAAGAGTTCGCAATTTTTCTTGCTAAGAACCCAAGTTTCCGAGGAATACATGAGGACTGGCACGATCATAGTCTTGTACAGTAAGACCTTTGACCCTATGGTGAGACGTTTCGAGCGGAACAATCTTTGTAAGCTGAAGTAGGCTCTGTTGGCTGACAACAACCGTGCGCGGATTTCATCATCGTAGTTGTTATCGGTTGTGATTTTCGACCCTAGATAGGAGAAATTGTCAACGGTCTCAAAGTTGTATTCCCCTATCCTTATTCTTGTTCGTGCTTGTGTTTGACCAGTGCGGTTTGATGTTGTTGGTTGATTCGTCTTCGGTTTTTAATAGCAGTGTCAGTCAATGCTACTGATGCCCTAATTGCTGGTTCTGGTCCGCGCATGGGGGAAGTTGAAGCCTCTTTTCCTAAGGCATCCGAGATTTCATTTTCCCCTATACCACAATGATCAGATATCCAGAGTAATTCCACCGTATTGAATCTAGAAACAGAGTTCAATCGGTTTCTGCATTCCTGAACGATTTTTGAAGTGATCAAAGTACTACTCCCCGTCCTCAATGCAGCTTGACTATCGTCACAGATTGCGATACGCTTGCCCTTCAACCGCTCGCCAATCATCCAGGTTGCCGCCGTTGTGTATTGTCCCAAAGGAAAAGCTCGCTTCTCGTTTATATTCGAGAGGTAGACTCCGGCTCCAGAGCCTTGTACTGTTTTTGAGTAATCGGTGTAGAAGACGTCAATATATCCTGACACGCATTCGTCTGGTTCGTCTCTTCGTTTCAAGATGCCATCATATCCTCTACTGAACAGATGTATGGGAATCTGAGAATCAGAAGGCATTGCGAAAACTAGATTCAGTTCTCCCAATGACGCTTCCAATGCTCTGTGCCCCCACGTCCATTGTTTTCCCCTATATTTAATCGCATTAGTCTATGAGCTGCTCTCATAGCAGTGCTGTGAATAAACAAATCCAAGGGCTGCAAAATGTGTAATGCATTCAAAACTGCGCGGGATGTGATGCTCATGGTACCGGTGGTACCCAGACACATAGTTCCTCGCAGTGTGGCTAGTTTACAGCGAAAACTCTTTTGTTTCACCTTAACCCACCACACTACGGATGCATAAGCGAACATCGGGCTAATGGTAGCAATATATATCCACATTACTACCTGAGGCCTAAGTCCCCATATCGAGGCAAAGGTCCGCCTATACAGCCCATAACCTGTGAGAGCGCGTTTCATCTGTATCTCTGCATGTTTGTTCCAAAGAAACTTCTTGTTTAGAATAACTCCCAGATATTTCACTTCTTCGGAGAGTTGAAGGGTTGTACCCCTCATCTCTGGAAGGTAAAGACCATTCAGGTTCCTCCTTTTTGCAAATAATACCATTGTGGTTCTATTTAGATTTACTGAAAGTTCATGCCTGAGACACCAACTGTCAACCAAATCAACGGCGCGCTGTGTATGTCTACGCACCATTCCGAAAACTCGACCAACAACCAGCACAGCCACCTCATCCGCATAAGCTTGAACGTGTATTGGCAGATTTTGCAGTTCGCATAGTAGTTTGCAGTTTGCAGAAGTGGCGATAGCACACCCCCTTGAGGGAGTGTGCCGCTTCCGTTGTTAGATAACTATCAACACCAACTTCAGCGCACAGCTTTCTCTGCACTATCGTTGCGTAGATCCACCTTATTAGAGTTTCGTCAACACCATTGTCTCTGGCGGCATGACAGAGCTTTTGGAATGTCCACGAACATCCCCATCGTGTACTCACCCTTCAGATTTGCACCTTCTATCTTTGAAAGCAAAGAAAGAAGAGCAGACTCACAGGACTTTCCACGTTGGTATGCATGTTGGTTTTCATTTAGCGAGTGCGACCTTAGCGCCTTCTCGCGAATATGACGCAATACCAGTCTCTCCAGACATTTGATTGAAAATGATGTTAAGCTGATTTGCCTGAAGTTCTTTGGATTTGAATAGTCATCTTTCCCAAGCTTTGGTATGAAGACTACCTTCACCTTCTGCCGAGAGGAAGGCACGTAGCCCAGAGCAAGACATCTTCGAAAAATATTTCTTAGAAGTCGCTCTAAGTGCTCTATACATTCCTTTAGCATCGCTGGGTATATGTCATCCGTGCCAAGTGCTTTTGAAGTGTTCAAATGATAATGGAACCATGTTCCCACATTGCCCTCGGGAAATAGAACAAGCCTCTTCAAAGCGCTTTAAAAGTGAGATTCAGAGTTTTCAATTGGTCTTCTATCGCCAAAAGAGTCCTTAGTCGCCTAGGGAGCTCGACTTTGTCGCCAAGAACTTCACAGTTTGTCGAATCCATTTTCTTTCTTTGTATTGCAGGCTGTTCGCCTGAAATAGCCAGACTAAATTCTAAGTAACGGTGACTTCATCTAGAACTCGCCAGTTTCTAATCAACCCAAAAACTTTGAAGTGCTAACAATCTGCGCTTTAAAGTTGTTAGAGTCTTACTTCATTTCTTCTTGGCCTCACGAACGTAAGGGCGCACCCTACGTTGCTCTATCCTATAGGATTGAATTTGCTACTGGCCCAACAAATATGCTGGGCGTTCGCATCACAACCTATTAAGAGTTCAAGGTCACTTGATTCTGCATACACTTCCAGATCCTTTAGTTCGGGCGTCGCCGAAGGGCACAAAGAATGATAGGGGAAGTAAGCAGAGGCACCTATGACGTTTATCCCCTTACCATTAACTTGGTATTGTATGTTGACCGCAACAAGGTCCTGGGAACAGAATTGTCTCAGCATGGTTGCCTTTAATAATTTTGACAATTTTGCTGTGGATCACACAGGGGTTACGAGCTTGTCCGAACCTTCCGCCGAAAGTTCCGATTTCTTGCGTCCTATTTCTCTGTATATAGTCACACTTGATGGTGTAACAACGTCCATGTCTTCATTTCTAAGAAACTTCGCCTTCCTTCGCAGCGCCTTCCGTTGACGTCAGCTAGGAGCCCTCCCAGGTTCACGGTGTCTGGGCTGCATGGATCTGTTTCCACGTACCGGCGTTAGACCAGTTGTGTTCACATTACTAGCTTCCCTTTCTTCCGTTTTTCCAGATACAGTGCGGAGGAGAAGCTTCTGACTGGCAAGCTTGTAGTCCCTTCTCCTTTGCGGCTAAAGTTTTCTTCAGCCGAGCCTTCCTCTCCCGTATTTTAGAAGAGTTGGACAACACTGTCACCGACAGGTCGGCCGTAGACAGGTTTCCAGTTCCTCTCATTAAGGGAGTTGCTGTATTATCCTTTTTGACTGGCCGCGCTGTGGACACCACTGAAGGGGGAAGTTTGTCTTCGACAGATTTCTCCATGGGGGAACATGAATTAGGTGAGGCCTCCAAAATCTACTCTGACTGACGCGGAAGATCGTGTGTACGCCAAGTGATCTCTCTATTTTTTTTTTAGATTGTCGAGATACTTCTTTTTCTTCACTTCCATTTGAGTTCGCCTATGATCTGCCTTAACTCTTCGTAGAATATCAGCGTTGAAAATGCCGTTTTTTGCTGTTATAATCACCGCTTCTTGATCATCCCGTTTCGTAATTATTCTTCCTGCTTCGCCTCGTTACTTCCTTGTTTCTATTAGAATCCAACTTGGGTTCGGATCACTTTGGCAGTTGAACGCGGTATTGACCAATGTTTTGTTGGGAAATTCTTCCTTTTTTTCTTTAGCCTGTTGATGTGAGGCTGGATTTTCAACGGTTTACCTGACATGCTTTTGTATTTCGTGTCGTGGCTCAGCAAGACGGGTTTCGGTCAGATTTCTTCTATGGAACAGGGTGGGTGGGGAAGTTTGAGTTGCTCTCTCCGCCGTCGTCTCCTTGGACAGTGTTAGGCAACCCTTGCCAAGTTTCTCGCGGGCTTTTTTATAACAAGCGGTGATGGTCCGGACCTGACTTTGGCTGACTTGGTCATATAGGACTACTTGAATTCATCCATACCCAGACAACTAGTGTAACTCGACTGTCTCGTCACCGGATATTTCTGGGTTTGTCGATGCTGTAAGCTTTGATAGTACTGCAATTATATTCAATAATTTCTTCAAACATTGAATTTATCTCTCGTCTTTTTATTGCCGGAATTTCTTAAAAGGCTGCCTTCACTTTCTCTGCGAAGAGTTGGCGTGAAAAATAGTTTACACTAAGACCTTTCCTTCCAACGCGAGTTATCCCGCATCTCGTATTCCCTTCGTGCTTCAGGATGAACTGGCACTACCATCCTACCGCGTAGGTGTCCGGGTGGTATCACCCGTACCTGTTTAACCTCGGCCGATTGAATGAAGCATTTCCCATGTTGATAGCAAACCTCTCTATCATCGAGAGGCCGACAGGTTAGCTGGCTGGTTTAGAGTTCTATTATAAATCCATTGTGAAATCGTCTATGTCAGCGGCAGGTTGTCTCACTCTTTATAAGAAAACATGTGAACCTTTGTAATGCTTGAAAAGCGTATTCCTTCATAAATTATGACGAGGAAAAGTCGGAATAGTGGGGTTTAATTAAGCAGCGTAGAAAGATGATCCAGCTCGGGAAGTCTACAAGGGTAACATAAATGGTAGAAAAAGAAGACGTGACAGACCCTGCCTGAGATGTAGTGATGGCGTAGGGCAGGACTTCGGACAACTTTTAGGGATATCGAACTGGTGCACCAATTTGCTAAGCCGGGATGTCTAGGGTTCCCTACCAAGGCAGGCCTAGGTCAGATAC
Organism: Hermetia illucens; assembly: GCF_905115235.1. NCBI lineage: Eukaryota > Metazoa > Arthropoda > Insecta > Diptera > Stratiomyidae > Hermetia > Hermetia illucens. Next base: position 7,617,940 of record NC_051854.1, on the reverse strand, counting down.
CGGTTATTGCGCCGTTGATGGTGATCTGGTACCTAGGACCTTGATTTTGAAGACCTGCCGATATCAGTTCTCCCACTAATAAAACAGCAAAGAAATTGAATCCTGCACACTTAGGTTAACAAGTACCGCATTAGCACCGCCTAATATAATTAAACTTTTACATGAAGATTCCCAGGTCTGCTTCCAAGAACTGGTGTAGATTCATCCAAAGCAAAGTCAATGCCAAACAGTGTTAATTTTGGACACCGAACACAGTTGAAACCGCTTCTCTGACAATGGTCCCTTCTAAATTACTCTTGGAAAACTGCTTTGATATAAAAGATAGCCCATTAGCCCATCATCCAGAAAAGATTGTTAACTCCAAGATTTATCGAATAAATGCTGAATAAATTAGTTTCGATTCTATATAAAATAACCCTTGATTTATGGACGCCATTCCATAATTACTGTCGGAAACACACTGGCTATCAAGCATGAAGCCTCAAACCTGTCCGTTTAGAACGAACAGAAAAAAAAATCTGACCATATTGAATATTTCCCTGTCGTCGTTAGCGTTAACATTGATCTCCATATCGCTAATTACTTTCATGTACTTGTCGAGTGCCGGGAGCGTAGTCTAACTTGTACTTAATTGTTATTAGATACGAAGCAATTCTAGATATTAGAACGTGAGTATCTATGGCATACGCTATGCTAATTACATCTAAGCATGACACTGGGCGGACCATGGCAGGGAATCACAACTATAATTAGTGTTGGATTGCAGCTACTATGATTATTTACTGTCAAAGGTTAGCTGTTTTTTTTTCTTCCGAAGTTGGGAAGGAGGTAATAAATATCTATCTATTGAATGGAAAATATGGCTGGGTCCTCGGTTAGATTTTTTTAAATTAATTTCTTCCCATAAAATTTGCTCAAATCAAGCTGCAATTTTAAGATTTATAGCTTCTTTTTTCTTGGAAAAAGATGGATAAGTTATACAGACCCAACTGTGCCAAGTTGAGCAGCGTATGGAGTCAACAACTCTCAAGGACCCGTCCTTATTTTTACGGAATTACTCCGAAAGATTACTTTGCGGAAAGGGCATCTGTCAAACCTTTCAGTTCACATGTCCTTTCCGTTGCCATTTCCAAACCAATCGTTGGGGATCAGTAAAGTTTTCTTTCTTCCAACTCACTTTCAATGGGATTGTGCTTCAGTTTCTTTATTTTCAACATTAAATGTCATTTTATAGCAACAAGATAAGCACAGAGACAAACACAATAGTTCATGGCGCAACTGGGATTCGAACCGCGGGCAATAACACCCAGAAATCTTGACAACGAGTCCGTAACGCTCAATCAATTTGAATTGGGGTTTAGGGCGGGAGAACTTTTATCCAAGCGTATTGTCTTCTGAATTCAAGATGTCTTCTCTGCCTTTCACTATCGGTTATGAATCTTAAACAGTGGAACATAATTTGGACTTGAGGGGCTACATTGATGGCCGTGAAGACCATCAATGCGATTAAGTCAAAATTATAGGTACTACCAGGACGTAGTTGTTCATAAACGGAGGTAGAAAATCTTATAAAGGCACGTCCACTCCAGCTCCTCCGCATAAACGTTGAAGTTACAGCGGGTGTGTTTTCACCCCATCTCCCGGGGGACCACTATTTAGGTATTACCTCGCGAAGTGCGTTTGCCTGTGGACACTCATCCACCTGCTAATTTTTGTTCTTCCCATTCTTTCTTTATTCAGCAACTTGTGCTATATTTTTAAGATTGCCGATGACGCCGTAAGACAGTTCTCCGTTTGGTTCAGATTTCTGCTTTTCATTGCGAACCTTGGGCAGTTAAACATCGCATTCTTTGGATCCTCCAGGTTGCCACCGCATCTAGGACAATTTGGTAAATCATCCAACCGAAAGTGATGCCTTTAGCTTCCACCGCGTCTCGTAGGGAGCTGGGTAATGTAGTAGTTGGTCTCCCCATGTTTCCGCTTAAGCCACCCTCTAATATTGAGTTTGTTGACCGATCCTTCGAAGACTGGTCCCATTTCCGTTGCCAGAAATCATTCGACCCTGACCTTGCCATGTGCCTGTGTTCAGTGTGCTCAAACGTTTTGCATGGTACAGTACACTTATTCCTTTCGCTAGAATGTCCCCACCACCAACGCCACCACCGATACTGCCTCATTTGATTTGGTTTTGAAAATCCGACAGACTCCAAAACCAAATTCATCCGCTTTCGTCTCTGAGAGTTTTCAAGCGCCTCTTCCCAAACAAGTGACAAGGAAAGCAGATTGGATCGCAGCATTCCGGCTAGAAGCAACCTCCGAGAGTATTACGGCCGTCAATATTCAGTATTTTTTTTCCACTGCGCGGTGGCACTGGTTGCCTTTTGGCATATTTTAGGTACTTCCTAAAGCTCAATTGGGCCACAATTATCAATTCCAAGTGATAGCCGGCTTTGAGACGACTGTATATCCACCGATTTCGTCTTTCACCGTGTTCTTTCTACTGTTTGTTATTAGGGCCACTTCCGTTTTTTTGTCCGTCAGGGTCAGCCCCACATTTTCTATCCAGGAGTTTACTGCTGTAATTTTTTCCGTTGCGTAGAGTTCCACATCTTCTGCGTGCTTTGCTGTAAAAACCACAGCTAGATCATTCGCAAAGCCAACAATCGTATACATGACATTCCACAATAGAAGACCTAGTGCCAAGCCCTGTGGTATCCCCGCGATGATAGTGAACTCTTCGGGACGAGGTAATTTTCAATCAATTCGCTGAATACATTTGTTTACCTATGTTAGCCAACCCTCCTTTAATTTTGTCCCAATTGGTCGAGTTAAGTGCGTTTTTGACATCCAATGCCAACACGGCATAGCAGTCATCAGAAACTAGTACGCCTTTTGCCAAACTCACAACCATGCTTATTGCATCCACCATAGAGTAGGCATGCTAAAACCAAAAGTGGAAATTTTTCCATTGAGCAGGGAATGTTCCACCTTTAGGCACGCCTCGAACACGTTAGCGGACCTTGCCTTCACTCTCGGCTTCAAGGCTCTATTAGGGATGCCATCCAAACCTAGGGCTTTGTTGTCGCCGAACCTACCACGTACTTCCCGCAGCTCCTCCGCAGTTACCGGGGATATAATGCCCTCGTTGAGCTGGAGAATTATTGGCCTTCTACTGTTTTGGTGGTCAGGAAACACAGCGGTACCAATATCTTTCAGGAGGTACGGGCAGATCACCCGAGGTGGCCTTCGCAGCGTTTTCATTACCACCCTGCAATTCTAACCACAAGGGTTTATATCGTCATGGTCGCCCAGCTATGATATTTGAAGCAATTCCTTTCACTCCTCTCGGCTGTCACTACCGGGCTTTCCCCTGAGTCTCTGGTAAAGACTTCTTGCCCGGAAACATACGGCTCACAAACCACCAGCAAGTTAGTTGCCTACTGGGGAGCAATTGTCTTCTTGGTATAGTAGCGTTGCACGCTTCCGTCACCCATCGAGTGATTTGGATGGCTTTTCCCCTGATCGTATCATTCACAGATATGTTGGGCTTGAGCGCCGCGGAAAACGTGTTGCTTTCAAAAACTTTCGCGTCCAGCCGGCAACCCACCTGGTATTCTGTGAGAACTCTTTTTCGAACTCTATTCGCCCTTGATTTCCATTTACATTGTCTGGTGGTCACTGTGAGTATATTCCTTACTGACTTCCCCAGGGACTTTATTGGCTAAAGCAGTGCTCACATATGTTAGCTCTACTTTAGGCTCCAGGGACCTTTCCTCGAAAGCCTATATGGTCCAAAAATTGGCGAGTACTTGTCTAGCTTCGTAAGAGCTTCGTGCAGAACACGTCCTCTCATCAGTATTAGGGTTCTGATGTCATTTGAGGACAGTGAGTTACAGATCTTCCGTGAGTGTTGTAGAACCCGTCTTTTATGATTTCGCCTTTTTCTTTGGCAGAGGTATGACTATTAATCAGCCAAATGAGAAAAATTTCATTTTCAAATGGATTCCAATGGATTATTGAATAATTTCAAGGAAGGAAACTCTACACATGTTGTTTTTTCTTGTTCGTCTTCGTCCAATGAATGCGCCTTCATATATCATCTCGCAAACAAAGTGTTAACTCGCTAAGATGTGTTGTACTTGGAAATTCTCGTGAAGAGAGTTCCACATCGTTCTCATTTCATTCAGGCTGTTCCAAGTTTCAAGAAGGAATTTTGGCGGAAGTTCCAACACGGATTATCTGAGTTCACCCTATTTTGACCCCATCTCTGCCAAGGATATTATCATCCACTATTCGATGTGGATTGACAGCATCACAGAAGCTAGAGGTGAAATGCTTAATTCCAGTAGATCTGCATCACAACCTGGAGTAACGTCTTGTTGGTCCTTAAAGAGTCATCTCGGAAGCCATTCGGCCAATATTCATGGCTTCGCCGACAGTATGAGATTTCCCATCGGTGCAGCACGTGCCATTTTACATCATAATCATAATAGCTAGCCGTATGGTGTTAATATGGTCTGTGCAGCAGGATCCATAGTGGAAACCAACCTGCTCTCTGTCGGTAAAGCTTTTGAGATGTTCTATGATGCGTTCCGGGATTATTTTAGCCATTATCTTCCAGACGGCAGGGAGCACGCGGATACCCCTCCAAATGTGATCCTCAAAACGGGCGCCTTTCTTTGGAATCTTCGATCACCCCCTATTCCGCTTTTTGGAAAAGGACTCGGATTCCCAGGATTTCAGTACGAGTGGAAACAGCGAATCTGCAGTAACTGCAGGTGCAGCTATAAATAACTTCGCGGGGAGACCGTCAAGCCCAGCGGCTTTATTTCTTTTGAATGCATTCAAGTCTGACTCACAGTAGTCGTGAGAACCCGGCGTTATGTTAGTAAAATAATCTTATCAAGTTAGCTGTTAAGTTCTGAAAACTCGATTCGTAACAGCTACATGATGTTCACCGAAAATGCTGAAAAATGGTACGCCATTTTGAGAAATGATCCTGTATTTCAAAAAGTGAACTTCTGGTTGGCCGAAGCTAGCTCTGAAAATCTTTTGAAGCTTTCTGCAGACGCTGGACTTCGGTCAGGACCTCCTTAGAAGCTTCTTCTGAACTTCAATTGTTCTATACTGTGTAGCCTGAGATCAATTTACTTGGTCATCCTTTGAGGTTGTCTGGGGCCAAAATACTTAAATAAACCAATAACGAATGCTTCCGGCTGATGAATGTCAGATTTTGATTTGCTTGCACGGTTTAACCGGGTTTTTATTGGCTTTAAGTTTTGGTTACTGGTTACTTGTGCTCAGGGAAAGGCACGCATGGACGGTTGCTCCCGTGTATCCTCTGGGGTACCAGGGGCTACTAAGTGACATTTTCAAGATAGAAGATACTTGCGTCTTCCCGGCTCGAATTTGTGGTCATAGTAGTAACCTCTTTGGTACAATCTCTGTTGACATATAGTTATGGTAGCAAGGTTCTCTGTCATTGGGAGTCTTTGATCAACCACTTCGCTGTACGATTTCTTTCCTAGGTTCCTCTACTTCTGTTTCTAGGGCGAGGGCGCGAATTTTCCTGACTAAAGGCTCCCAACCCTTCTAAGTCAAGTCTGTTTTGTTGAATGGGTTGACATTTTGGTTTTTATGGAAACCCTGCCGAATCCTGCGCGTATCCTCGAATTTACTGTGAGAGTAGCCTTCACGAAATTACTGAATCATGACCCTTACCATAGAAGTGCATGGTTACACTTAATACAATCAACTTAACACTCCCTCTTGGGAGGACGCACATTTTCAAGGCTGACCAACACCTTGTTCAATTTCATGAAACCCTCAACCCGAAAATTTCTCAACTTCTAATTAATTTGTTGCTCCTTTCTGGCTTCTCTCAAAACTGCATACTGTAAGCATACTAAGCTCGGCAATCTCATCATATCCCCATTATTCTAAGTCCTAATTGAAAAAAGGAGCTTGAATATTAAATCCCCGAATTCAATCCATTACTTGCTAATAAATTATTTGTTGTTCATTTCTATTTTAAATCCCCATTCCCATGTTCTGTATCCCAACTGGCCATGGTGACTTATCGAGTTTTAATCTTCCAATCCTCTTACAGTTTGGCCGTTTTGCTTTCGTGTCGTCGAACTACGAAAATCGAAAGTAATTTCAAACTTAATCCCGTAAATTGTCAGAGAGAGAATTCTAATTCCGTGTAGTTAGTAATTTCGCTATAGAATTAATAACAGGGAGTATAGCTTGGTGAGGATGGCCAAGAATCGTACAGTCCCTTGGAATCGAATTGAATCGTAGCCAGGTTGGCGGAAGGCTGAAGTAGCCTTTCCGGAGGAATGTCAGGATGAAAATGCTGAAGCGCCTATTGGAATAATAATTTAGAACGAATTTAAATTTCTGCCGGAGGATTCTAGTTCCAAGTTTGAAGTTTGTGTTGCCGTGTTTTGGAAGTAGCTCCAGAGTTTTCTTTAATGCTTTTGGTGAGCATTTGGAAGCCTTTTATATCTATATATGCTCTCGGGAATCCATATCTAAGCAACATATGAGCATCCTGACTATAACAGCAGAGAATATTCGTAAACACTCAACCTTTGAGATACTCCCAACTCGCAAATCCTTGGGGGCTAGAGAGTCAAAAATAACTACGTGCGGGGCTCATTTTTGAGTGATGAGAAAATTTCACGTCCAAAAATTCCTATGAGGATATGCTGATGACTATGCCAGTCTATGACTAAATAACTCTAAGGTCTGCATTTCTAACATATAATAAGGACCCCGATTCTGAAATTCAAGTGATAAATTTCGGTTACAAAACATCCTATGATAACCCTGTCTAAGATGTGATAAGAATAAGTGAACCGCTTTCACTCATGATTGCCGTCGGGTTCGAAAATGAAATAGGAAATCGACTCGAAACTCGGAGTCAGGACGAACTCAAGCAATTACAGAACTCGCAAAACCAATTAAGAATTTTAATAAGATGTGTAAATTAATGAAGTAGAATCGATCTGAAAATCAAACTGAACAGTCACTTTGGGGAGTTGAAATTTCCCATATCACATTGCATATAGAAGTTGGGAATTTTAGCGGTTGATAATTGAGAAATTTAATGAGTTAGCTCTCGTTTCTTGTCGTTCTTTATTCATACATCATTAGATGAGACTCTAGTTAGTTTAGATTTTCAAAATGGGAAGAGGGAGGGGGGTTGATAAATAGGTAGTCGCTTGGCCTAGTGATAGTTTGAATCGATCGATAGAATACCATTAAATTGTCTACTAAAAGTGTGGGCCGATTACGTGACTACACGGGCTCGAGCCATTCTACGAAGTTGGAAATATTTTCATGGCTACTACCCTGGAAAATTAAGCAGAACGGCTGAAGAAACTGTGCTGAGCGAACTTGCCAGGAATGAAATAAGCAAAGGTACGCACGGGGGATACGAACCTAAGCGCTCGAAAACCTGCTTAAACCTCGCCAACAAGAGCCTCCGGATCATAGTTCCAACACCCATTGATCACCGCAGTCTAACTTACAAGTATTACCAGGGAAAGCTAGGGATATCTACGGACATTGTCTGTAGATTCTATAAGAACGAAGGGACGAAACCTCAATACAAATCCTGGGACAGTGTCTGCCCTTTGTGCACCTTAGAGGATACATCACAATAGATGTTGGAAGGGAAAGTAACATAATATAGTTCCTGTCGGTTATAGGTTTCAATGACATATTATAGTTAATAGGTATACCATAGCCAATAAAAGGGCACAATAGATCTTGCAGGACATAGTGCGACTTCCTTCCTTTATAATGAGGTGGACTAAATACGGCGGCTTCTTTGGAGAAAAACTCCGAGATTGTATTATCATGTCTAAGGAGAGGCAATGAGCTCTTTTGGACGGACCACGTTCGTAACATGCCCCCCCCCCCCCCCTACACTCTATTTTCAGCCCAGGATATACACCTACTAAATCACAGTTCATGACACTCATTAAAATGGGTTTCCAGGTTCCAGGCAGCAGAGCCAAGTATCCTTCCACCAACTTGGCTGGTTTCTCTTATAAGTATAGAGTTTATCTGCATTCAAAAAATTATCTCATTACTAAAAATCACCCCATATAATTTGGCTCTCAAAAACCTTCACTTGGATGATACTCCAAGGAATAATGTTTCATAGTTTTCTCTTTATTACACTGTCATTAGCTTTTCCTTTCGGAACTCTAATCCTGGTCTCATAAGATCCAGTAGTGTGAACATTTACCGTTAGTGGGATGTGACAGAGAAAAGTGGCATTCCAAACTCTTCCATTTTTATAGTTCAAAAGGGTTTGACATGAATCCTTGCCTTGCAGGCATAATTCTGCGATCTTCCTAGCGCAAAAACTGAACTCCCACCAAAGATCCACAATGATACTTTATGAGTACTCAATATTTGTACTGGTGGATACCAGATCATCCAATACCCTTGCTGCAATTGGCTTCGAAAACTTGCAAACGGCAAACATCTAGATGTGGTGAAATGATTGAAAGTTTGCCAGTTCGAGATTGGAGGTGACTGATATTATTCCTGCCAGTTTTCCCACCACTACTACGATCGGTTTCTGCCAAGTTCTTGGCAAAGTAACTCTTGTTTTAGATCTTGGAGGCACGACAGTTTATCATATTTGTGAGTTTGGTGGATAACATGTTCAAGGCTATTTCTTCAGTCGCACATATTAAAAGGGGAAACCAATAATAGCCTGAGAAGAAGACTTTTGAAAGAATTCGGGAGGAAGAGTAAAGAGCAAAGCTATGTTAAGTTTATACCCGAAGTTAGTACCTTTGGGGTTTTTTCAAATGGCGCCCAACGTGGGGTCCAAAAAGATGGACCCCATCTATTCAAACTAGGGTGAAAAATAATGTATTCCACGTAAATATTGACTGATATTTCGAAGAGGTAGGGTAGGTAGGTATCAGTGGCCGCTCCGAGGAGCCCAATTAGCGCTTTGGTGCGCCATTTTGATGCCACAAACTCCTAAGACCGTGACTGTTGTTATGGGAGCAGGGAGGCAGAGTCCAGCCGGCTCGGATCTTCAGAGCCAGTCCGTAGCATTCACGAAGGAAAACAGCTCTCCCATCCTGGAGCTAGAAATCTCTTTGAGGTCTCCAATGAATGGTTTACCCAGTGTCTGCAGCCTGACTCTAGTCAGAGCTGGGCAATCGCAGAGAAAGTGTATGAGGGAAGAGGTAACTTCACAAAATGCCTTGATGAGAATGAAAAGGACCTCTGCACTCCTTTAGAAATTGATAAATGCGCGATCTGAAAGATGAAATACGATCCAATTGCAGGACTAATTGAAGCCTGGATCATGAAATAGTTTCTGCATTATTTTTGAATCTCCCTGAACAAGTACAGTATCACGGCATCTTATCATCTGTCTTAAATCGCACTCAAGTGTAACGAAGAATTTTTACACTGATGCTCCTAAGTTAGCCGCAAATCCTTTGCTCCAAAAGCGACAATCCAGTTTAACCGCTTCAATTGGGAACCCATCGTTGAAAAATCTTCTTGTCACCATCTGACGTATCGAGGCAACGTTTGTTCGGCTGGCTTTCCACTTCGACGCTCAGACCAATCCTGGTAAGTGATAAACGAGAGTGACATGTCCATTCCATCTCCTCTCTCACAAGTTCTCTACAATCGAAGCAACCCCCTTACCGATGACGGATGTCTTCTTTTCTGATGTAGTCGTAGCAGTGTGGTGTGTGCTTTCCTTAGCTGAAATTATTAGCTCCTTGTTCATTGAGGAAAAAGAAGTCACAGTGACAGTGAATTCGGATCGGTATGTAAACATGTTACAGGGATTTTTTTCTACGGCTGGATGAGCTGGACTAAGGAGATCTTTGATTCCAACAAAACAGCGCAATCGCACACTTCGATGGTTGTTTTGAGGAAACGCCTCACGTCAATTAAGGGCGATTTGGAGTGGTCGGCCAGATGTCCCGATTAGGCCCTTTGTGATTTCCTAGCGCGATTTTTGAAATCTCGTGCTTATGTTAACACATCACCCTTCAGAATTTGAAAATCAATATTGAGGAAGAGCTTGTGAACCAAACCGCGTTTGCTGCGTTTGTTGTCCCCCTCTTGAGAGCTCACGCCAGCAATCACCTTTCAATTTCATCCCTGGAAGCAACGTTACAAACTTGTCCATCAAGTTTTGATCAATCTTACATTGGGGGGTAAAGAGGACATACCCATACGTTCTGCATCGATTGGGTCTATAAATGGCTCTGGTGCACGTCTTCGTTAAGTCTCCAAACATGGGGCATATGCAGCCTCCCGGAAGTGAGGTATCTTCTTCTAAACGGACACATCTAATACGAACTTTTAAGGCGGCCAAAAACTTCTGGACTGGCGTCACTGTTGGCCTGCAGATTGTGACTTTATTCAGGTCCTTGTGCTGTATATAAACACCATGTTTTTAGGTATGTATTGCCTCATTCGCCCCAAAGGAGTTTTCTAGCTGGGTTGCGACATTACTTTTCTTCTAGGCGTGCCAGCAATCGCACTTGGAAGGCTTCTTTTATCCATTGCGAACATTAGTCCCGTCTCTTCCAACTATTGCCATGCCTCAGGGGTTAGTCTTCAGTTGAGTCATCTGTGATATTGTTAGGTTTCAACTCGTACTTTCCTTCCTCCTGAGACCTGTTATTGTTATTGTGCCATTCACCATGCTGGGGTACATTGTGCTTGTGTTGATAAACTTAGCCACCTCAACTGTTTTGCTTCAAGCTGTTTGACGCATAATTTTCCTGCATACGAGATCTATTCTTCATACGTCTTGGTAAGATTTTTTTTTTGGTAGGATTATTCTTTTTGACTGCTTCCTCACCCTTAAAGGCATTTAATGTGTCTTTATCTTCTGACGCTTTTGGCATTCCAGAATCCTCTGTCGCTTTTCCTGAATAAATGTGGTGGGTTTTGTAAACTTCTTCGTCGGCCAGCGATAGGTTTGGTAGGGTTGTAGTTGGGTTTAACCCCTGCATCTCCAAATAGATTTGAGCATTTAGGGTCGTAGGGTTGAACATACTGCGGAAAAATGTGGCCCTCAGCTAAAAATTACGCGTGTTCCCCTAAAACGCTCCTTTCCATAGAAATGTCCAAACCGAGCTCCCAAAAAAGTCTGGGCCCGGGGGAATTGCCCCTTTCCACTCCTCTCTGGACAGGCTTGTTAGCATTAAACGGTAAGGTTGGTCACCACGTCAGAAACGAGGAGCTGCGATCTTGGATCTTGAGGTTTTCTGCTCCTGTACACTAAGATTTACTCTTCTTTCGTCTTTTGTTTTAATTTTGTACTCTATACATCCCTGTGATAGCTATCAGAGGCATGGGAACACAAACCTGACTATATATACGAATACACGCTACTAGGTATGCCCCTCTCATCCAGCCGGGAACGTTTGATGTGAGTTATGGCTACCCCTCATACGGATAAGTATGGTTATGGAAAAAATGATTAAAGAGGTAGAATATAGTTTCCAACTTCTCAAAAGCAAATGTTTTTTAGGAAGGTAAGGAGTTTTTTTGTCAGATATAAAAACAAAACTTCGGCTTACATCCAAAGATGTACTTTTCAACAGACAGGTACAATGACCTAATGGAATGGGCGATGCTCAAAGATCAGGTTGACCGGACTCGGCTGAGAGGGAAGAACTATCCCAAACACTTGAAAAGTTGGTGAAATTGGCCGTGAAGGTCCACCCGCAAACACTGAAGCTCAACTGAAATGTTCTGACAACACACGATGGCACGTCATACTGGTGGGGGTGTCATTTTGGACACTTCAGTCCTTCAAGTATCATTACACGAAACTTTACGCTTTTTTAAGCCGATGTGTGGGTCAGTAGAAGAACTTAAGAAACAAACAAAAAGCAGAGTATCGCACGCGTGGAGCCGTGGAGACCCGAGTGCCGCGATCGAGAAGGAATTACCATAATGGTCTACATCCTAAATCGATGTTTTTCCTTAAAAATTTTTATAAAAATGAAGAACGCCCCTTTCAGATCGCATTTTCATGATATTTTTCAGCGAAGTAACCAACTACTCTACTCCAAGTTCTGATTTTCAAACTTAAAAACTACAAAAGATCATGTTACTCCAGCAACAGCCATGAACCAAAATCCTCTCTATCAGCTGACTTGCTGGTTCACCCTCGCTCAGCTGCCCAATGCTCCGCTAGTTTTTTGGCTCAGGCAATGAACCCATAATTCGTCATCAACTGGGACAACGACAAAGGCTACTTTGAATTTTTCTTCATTTTTCATCGAGCTGTCCTTCACTGAACTAGCCTTTTTCCACCAATAAAATCCCTGCAATTTCCCAACATTTGCACTTGCATGCATAGGATTTCGCCTGGACCTGAAATATATGGTATTATCAAGTCCATTGTGAATACAACAACAAAAAAGGTTAATGATCATTTTCGGAAAATTAGAATACTTCTATATTAAAATTGGAAAGGAGGAGTAAATAAGAAAAAGAGAAACTCCTGCATACTAGCAAATAAATCCCTTGTCAGTTCGTCAGGAGGCAAAACGAACAAAATGACGCACCGCTCCGCCCCTTTCTCTACGCCACTATTTTAACACCTAACAGGGTGACGCTTTTAAGCCCCCCTTTGATAACTACCAACAGTGAGCGGTTACGCAACAAATTTCTTTCTGCTGAATCACTCAATTTTTCAACCAAAATTTTAGCGATCAAATCAAGTTATTCCAACTAGTTTGCTATCTCAGGCATATCTGATACATCTAAAGTGACTCATTTATTCCAACTTAAGATGATTATGATCGTTTGAAATGAAAACGACTTCTGACCATTTGAAGTCGTTACTCTACTAAATTGGCAAATCTGCAACAAAGACTGGATTTATTTTATTTTCCTAAACCAGGGTCAAACCAAACTACGATGACCTCAAAACTGCAAATGAAGCGTGGAGTAATCGCAGTACACCAAAGACCATTCTAGATATTAAGATACAACCAACCGCAGTAGCATCCATCTCTCCGTAAGTGGTTGCACCGGTGAAGATAAAATGAAAGTGAAATGACCCCACAGCGGCTTGTAAGTGGGTTATTGGCGCTCCATGGTGATTTTGTAATGAAAGATTATCTGAAAGTTTGAATTCAAGGTCGATTTTTTGATTGATTCGAGTTGGGTTTTTTTTTTTTGGTGGAATCTATTGTGTTAAGATAGATACAGAGTGCATATGTGATATTGGATGGCTGAATAGCTGAATCTTATTTCGGAAGATACGAATTGGTACCAAAATTTTATGTAGTTTTTCTACAGGGAATGAGATTTGGGACCATGAAGAGCAGATCAGATCAAGTAACCTTGGGAATATGTAAGTTGGAGGTCGTTGTGGTAAGACCGGTTGGGGTACCTATCTGGGTAGGAATTGAGATGAAATGCGCTTAACTCTGTTAGGTTGTTAGGTCCTACCATAGCTGGCGTCCGTAGCAACTGCATAATTTTTCATACAAGACTGAAACCAGAAAAAGAACTTTCTATTTCTCGTTTAAAGATTTTCTACGCCAGAGATGCTCTGAAGAGTAGAAAACTGGTTAATTCAACCAGTTTTGTTTTTTAGTAAGAAAAGAAGAAAAACTGGTTCCTGAACTATATTATTTTAATTTTGTTTTTTCCTGGGAAAACGCTTTGTCACAATCTCTCTTCGACCTTAGATTGATACTTCTTCGGTCAAGATACCAAAAAATGTAAGGGACCTTGACAATCCAAGCAACACCCTTGATCACATTTACTTTATTACAAAATACCAGTTTAGTCCAAACAAAAATTTTCACAAATTTGACTGCGCAACAGTCTAGATATTTTCGTTGAAACACATACTAAAGTGATACTAGTAAATCAGCAAAAATATATTTTCGTTGTTTGTCGCTTGCTGTGAAGAAAAACAATAACAAATGGTCGTCGTCAACCACTACCTGTTTTAAACAAGTCTCTGGCGGATATTGTTTGTTGTCATTGTCCATTATACCGGTAGTAATGACCAAAAGTTCCAGAAGACCTTAAAAATTTGTCAGGGCATATAAACTCTGAGGCAAACACTATTGGACTGACCACAGTTGCAAACAATCTTATTTATGTTGTATCTGGGGATGCAAATGGAAAGCATCTTATTTTATAGTTTCAGTATCTTTTTATAGATTTTTTTGCAGTCAGAACAAGTATGCAAATTTGCAACCATTTAAGCTTAGATATGCAAATTTCCACGCACAAAGCATGGGCAGTCAACATCTAAACTTATTTTGGTATAGAAGCCTTATTTACATTTATAGACGAAAATCTTTTTTTTTTAATTAGAAGAAGAATAACAATCTATTGAGTTAGTATTTAAGCTACGTATTCAGATGGGGCCATACTATTCTCTGACATCATTTGATTGGTAATTTTAAGAGAAAATGGTGGGGTTGTCGGAACAGTTTTCGTGACAGATTTCGTGCTCTGGATGTAAATTTGAACCCCGATTATGGATCTTTGCATCTTTGCATTTGTTTCGCTCTAATAGATATATCACCCGCATAGCATACAATCTTAAATTGTAATGAAATTGAATCAAAATCAGAATGATTAGAAAAAGAGACCAGAAGAAAGGCCCTGACTCCTGAGACTCTGATAGTAAATTCTACCAATTCGATTTGTGTTTCATCTCCGGCATCAAAAGATAAGTTGAGGACATTGGGCTTTGTTTCATGCCCCCTGTTTTCTGCTCGGGAAAAAACGAACCCCTGAAAAATATCTTAATACACCATTCAACTAAATGAACAATGAATTACCAAGTTAAGCATTTCTTTTGTGTCCCCAAGCAATTGTTAGTTACTTTCGGTAACACCCAATAGGTTCAAGGTCACTATGGTAAAATTATCTTCATGAAAACTTGATTATTTCGCTATGTCTTGACCATATTTGCTTTTATAATTCAGAACTTTTTAGAAAACCAGTTTACTTTCATCAAGATCAAATCAGAATCAAAGACCTTCCATAAAACTTCAAAGATTTTGGCATGATATGTGGCTTTTAGTTAGTAACCTTCAGTGCGTGGAAGGTCGCTGCCAAAAGTTGATTTTTGAGGTATTACTTTTTATGAAATTAGCTCCGCCAATTCTGTGTCTGAAGTACATATCAAAAAACACATATGAAATTAGATAAAGAATTATCAAATCTAAATTAAATTTATGATGTTTAACCTCATCCATAACCGGACATTTGATGAAGGTTTTACTCATTTGAACGAAATTTTCAAGTATTTTACGTAAACAAGCGAAGATACTTAGTTGTAACAATGTATTTTGCTGGTCGCGAATTTGAAAATTAGAACGGAAGAGTCTACCTCAAAACTCCTGCTTGTACATTTACACTTATTCTCGGCGACTCCCTCAGTGATTTAAAAAAAAGGACCTGACCGCGGTTACCTGAACTCCTCAGTTCCTCCCACGACTTCCTGAGATCCCTGTACTTTTTCTCTACTGTTCGGCGTCAAGTGCCCTTGGGGCGACTCACTCGTAGCGTATCCAGCAATTCAATTGTCGCCCCTCTTTTATGTGCTACATATACACTGCCAATTTTGCTTTCCGATCCCATTGCCTACCGGTGCTAGGCCTGCACACTGACGAAGTCCTTCGTTTCTAATAGTACAAGGCCAATATACTCTGATGATATGACGTCGACAGGTGTTGACGAAGGGTTGGAGCCTTTGATTGACACTGAGGGTCACTTTCAATATGCTACTCACGACAGCAGCACAAAAAGGACATTAGCATAGAACTGTCTCAATTTGATTTTGGTGTTCAGATAACTGCATTTCCCGATTTTAGATAACATCCAGTTCGATTCTACCGTCGGTTGAAACCCCGCTTCCGAGGTGTACAAATTGAACATAGATGGAGAGAGTGCAATGTCCCGTCAGAATGAGAACCATGGTTGTGTTGGTATTTATCTTCATTCCAGCTCTACTTGCCACTCTTTCCAAATCCGGGGTGAGGGAGCAGATGTCGTCAGCGCAGACAAGGTGTTTAAGTAAAGATGGTATAGTCCGCTGGACAAAGAACCATGAAAAATGTCATCAATGACAAGAAATAATATCGGTGACAAGAAGCAACCCTGGCAAACACTGCTTTGGACCTCAAAATCCTTCGAGGGAAATTTTACCTCGGTGCAGGACGTGACATTTTGTGCCATCATATGCCACTTTGGTAAGCAATTAGTTTTTGCTCCTCCTGCATACAGCAAAGCAGATACACTTCCTGTTCATAATATCGAAAACTTCCTCGAAATCGATGAAGATCCGTCCCAAAATGATCCGTAGTTTGTTGAAGTGATAACTGCTTGAGGACCCGGAATCCGTCGACTAGACTTTCGAATTGTTCTTTAATGTATTCCAGGATTATTTGAGCTATTATCTTTGCAATGGCGGGGAACACAGAGATACGCCTCCAATTGTCCAACTCTAAATGGCTGTCCTCTTTTGGAATCTAAATAATCACTACTTTCTTCTCCTTTCTTCCACGTACTTGTCTCTGATAAGCGCAGTAGCAAATTCTCTTTTGCCACGACGTACACTGTGCTGAATTTCTCGCTCTGTATCAGCATTCGAGCACGACATACCCACTATCGCTCGCAGCCGTCAATAAAGCTTTCAACCCTTTCCGTTCATCGATTGGCTTCCACGATTCCACAATCAGTCAGGCCTTATGACGCCCCTCCGGGACATGGCCAACGACTTGTGTAGTATGGTTGCCTAATGCTCATCGATATTCTCAGGCAGGTTACTCAGTGTATTTGCTCTCTGATCAGCAAGGTAGCTTTCCCACTCTCGACTGACAGTTGGATCATATAAACGGCCGATGTTGAACTTAGGGGGACCCAGTTCTCCAACCCAGCGAGAAGGGCAAGCGACGCCGATCTCAGCACATCTCTTGTTGTGCACATCCAGTAGACAACTACTAAATCTACTGCTGATCGCGAAGTGGTCGATCTAATTGCTCGTATGGCGTCGGTCAGTTGAAACCCAACTGATCTTATGGAAGGCTCTTTGCTCGAACAATGTGCCACCAATGACGAAGTAGTGAAAGTTCCAGGAACCCACGAACCTCCTACCATTATTGTTACAGCCACCAAGACCGTGTTTCTCCATCGCATGTCTTAGCAAGATGTTCTCAGAGCCCACCTTGATCTTCAGATCACTCATCACAATCACAATGTCACCTTTAGGAGGGCTCCCCTCACTGGGTGTAGTTGCTTGGGAAAAGCATCCTTTTCCTCTATATCCGAATTCTTTGATGCATAGCACTTCACAATTGTGGTGCTCCTTAGCCTCGACGAAAATCTTGTTGTCAGAGGTCTGGCAGAAACCGACTCCTAAGCTAAGAGAACGCATCTTCCGGTAGCCGTCATAAACAACACAATACCGGATGTGCGTATGCTACTATTTGGCTTTCTAAAGCACAAAAGGACATTGCCCTAAGTGTAGCAAGAGGAAGATGAGTACTTTCCAAAGCCCGGATACCTTACTTCGGTTTGACCCAGAGCTGGAGAAAGTGGATATTCTCCCTCCCTCCTTCTCCCTCGCTACCGCTATTGAGGACTGTGCACTTATTCCAGAAACCAATCGTTGTCCGTTTTCGATAATCAAAGGCCGTCGCCGTGAAGTCAATCCTTATTCGAGGCGTGGCTTATGTTTCGGTAGTAATTGAGTTTGCAAGTTTGCAGGTTACGACTCCACAAACTTCTATCTCTTTTAGACGCATCTTACGACAAGCAACGAAGACTTTGAGTGTATTCTTATGCCTCAACTCACAGGGCAGGAGATAATAATAATATTCAAGGGATGTTGTACTGTGTCCTAGATGAGTTATTGTGCCCCTTTACTGGTTATAGTATAGTTATAAACTATAGTATGCCTTTTAAACCTATAACCAACATGAATTTTATTGTGTTCCTATTTCCAAGTGTTTCAACCTGGCATCTGGTGTTAAGTATTTCTATTTTACGCAATTGCCGAACACTGTCCTAGACCATGTGTGGAGATTTCATCACTCTCCTCAGAGAATTTACAGACAGTGTCCGTAGATATCACTAGCTTCCCCAGGTAAAAGTTTCGCCTGGAGTGACCCCCTATGATTAGGAGGGTCTTCTTCGTGAGGTTTACAAAATCTTTCAGCGCTTGGGTTCGTATCCCCCCATGAGCACTCTGGACTGTTTCATTCGTGATAAGTTGGCCTAGCAAAGTTCCCCTTCATTTTTCAATGCCGTAGCCATGAACCCATTTCCGACTCCACACAATGGCTCTGGGCTCTCGGAGCATCCAGACCTTAATGAACGAGCTGAGTCTGTTAAGGCGTTCCCATACCAGTTTTGAATTTACCTGGTAGGACCTAAGTGCCTTAATAGCCGCTTGGCTGCCGGTTGAATAGCAATGTAATTACCCCTATGAGTCCTTTTGAAGTTGAAGGAGGCAAATCTGTCTATGGCATATATTTCTTGCTTGGAATATGCTGGTATGCCTACCCATTGATTCAAAGTCCATTTTCTTTGGACCAATGACCTGCGCGCCTCCTCCCTCTGTCGTAAGGGATCCGCCAGTGTACTAGGTAATCAGCTACGTGCTTAAGCCCTATGTGAATGTTAGGCTCCCCGAGTTTGTCCTGTTGCTCCAAAGTGTCGCAAACTTCTTATCGAAGTGGAAACTCGTTGTCATGTTATCCCTTGGTATCAGTAATTCCAGATGCCGCCTAGAAAGAATAACAATTTTCCCTCGATTTAGGCATCACTGGTACTTTCCGACATTCTTAAGGCCACCCTTCTTGCCTGCATTTGTATGTGCAGACGGAGAGAAGTTACTCCCAGAAGGAACACTAGCGATCTCGTCGAGCAGGTTCTCAGTGCCGCACTGATACACACGCAAGTCAGGCTTTGAAGTTTGTGTAACTCCCTGTCTATTGTATTATGTTCCTTTCTTTCTGCCAATATTACCGCTTCATAGGTAACCGTTGGCATAATTATCGAAGTGTATATCCAGTGCAGCATTTCCGGGGTGCATCCTCTTTTTTTTGCTTGCTGTAGACCTTCACATCATCAGAGCCTTTGTGGCTTTCCGACATATGTTTTCAATACGTCTTTTCTAGAGTAGTCTTTGGGCTAGTGTGATTCCCAAATCCAATGTTTGATCGGATTTCATCGTCGTAGCTGTTATCGATTGTGATTTTGGACCCTAGATAGGAAAAGTTCTTTCGCCCTGGGGCCTATACTACCCTTTGACCACTTTCATATCTCATATGTATCTCATAGTTTTCCTATTTCATTTTCAATGGGACTGTGTTTTAATTTCATTATTACCACATGTAATATATTGTGGATGGTCCTATATCAGTGGGGCAAGCATAAATTTCGATAACTCAGCTTGGATTCGAACCGCATGTACGAGATCGAAGCGCTTCCGCTCAACTAACTCGACCCTGGCACAGCCATTGGCGTCATTTAAAAAGAAGATACGAATTTATTATTTATTTTCTATTGTTATTTTTTCAATTCAGTATTCCATGGAGGCTACAATTAAAATAATGGCTCAGTCATCCAATGCACAGCACATATTCTTTCTGTCAACTTTCCGCATTTGAATGATTTTATGGAGACATGTGTTCCTTTGATTTAAACCGCGGATATTCAACTTATCTTGGAAATCCCCTTCTAAATATAGTCGAATCATATAAGATTAATATCTGTCTGGCTTGTAAAGTTCAACAAACTTAAAAGACTTTCGATGAATAGTTTAATTAATGCAAAGTTTCAGGTTCTAAACTCTTAGATTTTTTGCTTTATGTAATGGGTTTGCAAAATTTATGGGTAGACTCGCAGAGGAAAGCGTAAGCATTGGATAAATTTGCCCATATTTTTTTACTTTTTAGTCATATTACTTAGAGCAGATGGTCGATAACGTATCATCAAGTAAGGAACCGGAATCGTTTTTTTGCGCCTATTAGATTCTGAATTATCCTTGATATGTTTCTCGCTAGGTAGCCTTTCTTGGGTGTTCCAGTGTTTTGGCTGAACTAAGCTTGAGTAGTTGTTAGAAGCATCCAATCTTTCGCTCGAGGCAAAATATCTCGTGCTACGTCATCCAATCGTGAAATTATTGATGACGGACTTGCACATTAAAAATATGCACGTAGGACCTCAGGAGCTATCAGGAATTACAAGGCAACGATTTTAGCCTATTAAAGGGAAGAATATAGGACAGTCGACCTTACAACAGTGCATCCATTGCACAAGAGCAAAGTCAAAGATGAATGCGCAGATGATGGCTAATTTACCACCATATCGAGTACAACCATCATGGCCATTGATCAACTGCGGGTCTATCTGAGAGGACGATTGACTGAGCTAAGCTTGAGTTGGTGTTTCACCAAATTTAGCATATTACTCATGAGTGTTTCACCAGGGGGGAGGGGGGGGGGGGGGGGACTAACATAACAGATACTATGCCGATACGCTCTCGCGTGGGTTGATGCGTGGTTAAGAGCCGTTGCCAGTTAATTCGACTCCAGGGTGGAAATTATGTGGAAGAATATCTGATACAAAAAATTAATAAAGACGAGGATATTCTTTTATTTGGTCTAAGAGCTGCTACAACGTATAGAGTAAGCCCAGATGAAGCTGAGGACTTTCCGTACAAACATATAAGTTAGAGAAGCTAGCAAGAAACAATAAATGTACTCCTGCACTTTCTTAAAGAGGTCCCAAAGAAGTGCATGGTGTCAGTACATAACAGAGGAATCCTCCTTTTCCACCCTTCTCGCGTTAGGTCTGGTCATTACAAAAAGTGGGAGTCGATAGGCAATCAGATTCAGGAAGACAGGTTAAGTTTTCTTAGATAGGCTTTAACTAGTGTAGGCAATTTTTCAGAAGAACTTAACTGACTTGTTGGATTTAACCTTCGTCGAATCTTTTCTTAATTTTGGTTTCATCTTTATTACAGAAGTTTTCCAAGCGGAAGTAACCAATATTAATGTTGAGGATCTTGTACCTACAGTTGGTTGGCAATACCATCTTGTTCGGGAGGCTTTTTAGTCTCTATGTGGTGCCTTCTGCACTAGGTTTTATCCTTCACTTTCTCGCAGTAGGGCTGGAGGCATGTAACTCCACCGGTCTCTAAAATGTGTACCAGCCATGTGATCACTAATTCTAATGTTGTTCATCTGCAAGTTGGATTTTGGGCGCAAGGGCATCTAAACTATTATTTAGAGCTCTGTAGGTTTAGTTTGTGTTGGTCTGTGGTTGCAGTTCAACTTGAAATGCAAGTAGTTCCCATTGATCTGCTCGTTTTCTTCTCTTACAAGAGCGCCTGTATTACTCTGCTTTAAGTCTGTGGATTCTGGTTGGTATTAAATTTAATTGAGTAGTTATGCGGTTTCAGGTTAAGATTAGCTTAATTGTGGGAGACATACTCCAACCATCCCAGTTCATCCATCCATCTTTAATTTCTTTTAGGACTAAGTAGTTTCGATGATTGGCTTTATGGTGTCCATCGTAGTTATTGCAGTTTTTCGACAAAGAATTCTCGTTCTTCTTTAGTCTTTGTCCGGTTCAATACAGGGACTGGTTCATCTAGACTGAAATCCAAATTTTTCTCGCTCATAGGGTTGGTCCGGGTGATGTTGAGAGACTGTCAAATCATCATTTAGCGCATTATGCCATCACTGGCTTTGTCGACATTTTAGTCGTTTGGGCGTCTAAGCCTATCTTAGCTAGTAAGTTCTAGCGAAGATGGAGTCCTTGACATTTTTTAAAAATAGTTTGCACCCTATATTATCATGACGAGTATGCCACTGATCTATTATAACATTCGATTCTGTTACCGCGAGGCGGCGTTCAATGTCATTGTTGGTCGGTCAATATGCGGAACTATAAAGGATAATAGGTCGAACAACAATGCGTTAGATTTTGGATTCGAACATTTTTAAGTGAGGAGAACTCTTGAGACAACGCTTTCTTCATTTCATGCGAGATATGTAGGGTAGGTAGATATCAGTGGCTGTTCCGAGGAGCCCAATGAGCGCTGTGGTGCGCGTTTTGATGCCAAAAACTCCTGAGACCGTGACTGCTATTATGAGAGCAGGTAGGCACCCTGCAGCTAGAAACCTCTCTAAGGCCCCCAAAGAATGGTTTACCCAGAATCGCAGAAAAAATGCATGAGGGTTTCCCTTCCTTCTCCGCAGCTCCCGCAATGCGAAATACAGGTTATGCCGAGCCTAAGCCTCTAAGACCCGCGGCTAAGTAGTGCGGGATAACTATCAGTCTTTTTATGGATTGGTGTATATGGTCGTTAAAAAGCTTTCTAACTTTCCAATTGTAATTATAATTCATACAATTACAAAATTCACAAATTATTGCCGCCTTTCTCTTCTTCATGAACAGCAGAAAAACTATTATTTCTTTCGTGCATTGGAATAAATTTCTTGTAGAGCCACTCCTTGATTCTCAATTGCGATCAACACGTTGTTCCTTGGGACTGAGATGCTTTATCATAGTTTCCAAAAAGCCATCCTAGGTGCTCCGAGTCAACCAAGAGGGAATAATTATCCTGAAAACCTTACAAGTTGGCGAAATTACCCGTAAAGATCCGTCCGCCAATACTGAAGCTCAATTGAATTGTTCCATCGGCACACGCTAGTACCTTCTTTGATAGTCAGGCTTGAGAATGTGGGTGGGTCCTTTGAATACTCAAAAACCAAAATAAACATCGGAATAACCCGCGTAACTCCCATTCATACTGGGTATCCTCCAATGTTATGACCGGAGGATGCCAAGGCAGTGTAGGAACCTTTAGGGCCGCGCTTAAGAATATCTGAGGCAGGAGAAACATAGAAGCATCGATTGAGGATTGCTCTCTCGTGGGCACTCGGGTTCAGAATATTACGGCTCCGTGATCGCTTTTGAGCCGGTACTGTTTCTCTGTTTTATTTCAGTTTTAGCTAGCGTGTTTGCCTCCGATAGGTTCGCGCGATATCCTGATGTTTGTTTTGGTTTTCCAATTTCCGATACGCACCCACGAGGATCTATGGAGCAATATTTGTGAACGGATCCACATTGTGGATTTCCCCAAATTTTTAGGTTTTTGGGATAAATCTTTCCTGTTCTCTAGGTCGGCTCTGGTCGGCCAGAATGGGTTTTTTTTAAGATCCCTAAACCCACTTAATTATCACGTATGCTCCTGCTCTTAAATATTTATTTTGCTCATTGATTGGTCTTTGATTCGGCTTTAGATTGGCTCCCTTTTTTACTGTCGGTGATTTTATAATCCTAGATGGAAGAATCGTTCATATTTATATCTATATGTCATTGGTAACCCACCAGCATGCTTGTAAGTGAATAGCCTGCAGGAAGATACGATGTCTTTCACATTGGGGACAACTATCGCTTTCGCAAGTTGTCTTTTGATAGCTTGAATCTTTTTCATTATTTGAATTTTTTTTTTAAGTCTATTTCCACCTCCGATCTTTCTCAGCCCATTTGTCAACCCCTCGGTCGATCAATAAGCTTTTTTCAAAAAGATAGAGTGAGGATCTGACAGGAAAATTCCAGGTATTACTTGTAGTGGGTGTCTCTTGGGATTTGCTGCGAAATGCATCCCATTGTTAAGTCACCATTTGGAAACCCAAGTTGGAGGATCATAGACTTTGTCTATAGACACGAGTCTGCCGGTATGCACTAGGTTATTGTTTTCGAGACTCATCTGCGGATGATGTTCCTGGGAAGAGAAGGTTTCTTTTATCTTCGCTTTTTATTACAATTGTGATTTTAAGTGCCAAATTTCTAAGTTCTGACTTATAGAGCCTCCGTTGAAGCTTTGTAGTTTGATCCGGAAAGCAAAAGTAGGCTTAAATTACATTGGTTATACTTGGTTTGACAGGTCAGACAATTAAATAAAATTTGACTCTGACTAAATGCTTTTTGATGACGCAGATTACTCCACACTTTTAATTCATTTACTTCGAACTTTATCTATTCTGAGAAGAGGCAAAAGTTATGGTAGGACAAGGTCCGAAATTGACCTGAAGGGCTTTAGAAGAATAAATTGTTTCCAGTGGTATAATGAGGAAAATTACATAAATTTGCTTTCCGGGTAGTACTTAATGAGTAGAGCTCCTCGTGCGTGTAGAGACCTCATATTTGAATTAAACATAAATTCCTCAGATTTCAAGTTCATATAAGGAGCTAGCTACCTGCATGACGAACACACGCAGAATTTAAACACCATCCGATACATATGTGGAGTGTATTATGCATGACTTCTTTATGAACCGCAGAAAGTACCAAGTTCAAACTGTACAGCAATTCATAGCGAACATGCTAAGTGCTTCACGTAGCCGCAGCACTTTAGATACTCAAACGTTAACTACCTGATATGACATCAAACAAGATACGTATCATCTCAGCGTACTTTAATATCTAATACGCGAATGGATATCCATAAACATTCTTTACGACTCATACTATTTGATTTTGCACGCAATAAGTCTGTGAATTCCACTTACAGCAGATTTTCGCCTTAAAATATTACCATATTAAGTTTCATAAAAGCAAAAAAGATTTAAAGACTCCCCTCTTGGCCACAAATATGCTTGTTTCGACCTTTAGACCATGACTTTACCGAGAAACGTTCAACAAGATACGTCAAGTGCTCTCCAGGTTGATTGCAGATTGATATGCAATTCAATAAGATTGCGGGCGGGTGTTATCCGATAGTTATGCCTGTGCCAGTGATATTGGCACTGAGCCTAGTCATGATCCAGTCGGGAAAAAACGCTACGTAATCGTTGCGTTGTAATTAATGAAATTAGATAGTGCAGAGTATCGGTTGTTGGAGAGATATTCATTGCACTTTGAATGCGGTTGAGAAATTAATTCGGAAGCTACGTGGTTTTATTTACATAATTTCTAAAGTCTCATTGATTTGGAGGGGGTGGGGGGTCAGGAAATAATTGCGGAGCTAATAAAGAAAATTTATATACACACCTAACATTAATTCCGTAAAAACTATATAATTAGCATTACTTGTAATGGATAGGGGTATTATGACAGAATTTAATTAGAACCTTTGAAGTAAACGAGGAATAATTATGCTTTTCTCACATTTGGTTACATGTGTTACATACGTGGGGCCTGAATAGAGTTTAGACTTATGTAAAAATGCTGTCTTATGTGATACGTCGCTCGTACCTCTTCTAGACTTCTTTTAATTAAAGTTTTTAGTGAGGTAATATTCTCTTGAGGGTATGTACTGCAAGGACCGACGACGGAGGCACCTGTAAGCGACAATATAGGTATTTGATATCGTAACTTACCGATCCCTTATATCTACATATGTGTATCAACGAAGTTAATGGTAATTACTATGCTAGCATGAATGTAACCTTTGAGATATCTGGCTCAGACATGGGGATACATCTAGCGAGCTCTCCAATGTGGCCTATTTTCAAACAGGAGCATAGCACTTGTCTCTTATGATAACTCAGAACCCACAATCAGGAGATCCCGCCTTCCCAATCCTGTGCAGGTAAGACTGAAAACTTCCATGCCCACTTAAAAGTTGGGTAAGGAAGTAATCAATCTCACCGTGCGTTCTGTTCAACCATGGGTCTAATTTGTCGATGAGCCGCGCATTCCACTTGCCACGTTCTTCACGGGCAACCACTTCTCTTAAGTGTTCGTCCTTACGGCGATAGATAGCTGTGCGCTCCTTGGCAAGGAGGGCAGCAGGGATTACTCCCGCAATCACCATCACAGCCGGTTCGGAGACGGTGCGATAAGCAGACGCCACTCGCAAAGCACCTTTTTACCCCCATGTCCTGACAGAAGTTGGATCAGGTGGTAGTTAATCTCCACATGTTGTCGCTGTTAGCTTCGTCTTTTTCTTTAGCCTTTGTCCCCTTCACAAGCAGGGTCGGTTAGTCGTGGTCGGTTGCGCCATTTTATTTTATCATAGGCCTGATCGACATTTTTTGCTATTAGAGGGTGCTTCCCTGACGAACACCGACAGACACAAAGCAGTTTTGATACATCGGCCACACTTTCAACTTTACTTTTCGGATCGTGGTAGAGCAATTTAACCCAGTTCCTCTGGTAGTAGATGTTGTCGTAGAGCATACACGCTCAACAATTTCTCCAGATCCAGAAATGGAATGTAAAGAGGACGATGTTTCTCACGGTGTTTCTCCATGAATAACTACGCAGCGTGTATTGCGTCTGAAGTTCCGCAGTTCTTGACACACCCGGCTTGATTATCGTTAACGACACGCTGGTATTTGCAATCTTCTCACAGGCATAGTCCAGGTATTCCTCGAAATTGATCTTGTCGTCAATCATCCCCCCAGGTATTTCATAACCAACTTTGAAGTGATGATATAACCACCAACACGAATACTAATCGTATTACTTTTTCTACGGTTGGTAATGAAGATCGCTTTCGTCTTTTCTTCCGGAAGATGAACCATATCCAGCCACGCATATATGACGCCAATAATTCCTTGAAGTGCACCAATGTCTTCAGGTTGTTTCGCGACGGCAACCATGGCTCGATCATCTTCGAAATCGATTGTCGTAGCCTGCTTTCGACGGAAAAGACAATGATCCCATTATACATGACGTTACACAGGATAGGATCCTGAACCCTATGATACTCCTGCTGTGGTGAAGGTCCTTCATCCGTATCATACCAAAGTGTCCTTTCCGAGAGGTGATTTTCGATGAGCTTAGTGAAATGAGCACGGTATAGCATTTACTAAAGGACATCGCGTCTTGAGTCAGCTTCACCTCTTCCGCGTTGATTGTTTAGTGGGCTTGATGAAATTCAAATTGTCGCTCTGACAAACCATCCAAATATCCTACGACAAGGAGAAGTCTATTGTACATAGATGACCCCTTCGAGCACTTTTCCTACTTTACCGATGTGGAAATCAGGCGGTGTGATAACGGTTGTCCCGGTTCCTTATTAGGCTTTGGTAGCAAAATTAGCTTTTGCTTCTTACACCGAGCGAGGAAAACTCTCTCTACCATGGTATGCTTCAAATACGCTGATAAATGAGTTTTAGGGTTCTATTAGGAACAGCATCCCAATTGGGAGCTTTCTTATTATCGGTTCTCCGGAAAATTTGCACGCGTTCCTTCTTAGTTACCGTAGTAACAGTACCGTAGTACTGTGAAGCGGTCCAACACCTGCTTATATTTTTGCGCTTTGTCATTTATTTGCGCCACCGCTACATCGAGTAGAAAATGCGAACGAGCTAGGTGGTGGTGTTCTCCCTCTCATCTTGTTCATAATAATCAGCGTATACGATTCCCTGCTTAAGCATACCTCGAAAATTTGAATATACTTCCTGTTTCTCGTCGTATGGTCTTCCTCTAATTCGTTATCACATTGTTCTTGCTCGAAAACATAGAACCTACAACTCCGCGATTTCTTCATTCCATCAATAGTTTGACAGCTTATTTGCGCGGTCCCGCCGCCTCGGCATAGCAACCTCGCATGCTTTCATTATGTGTCTTATCATGCGCGTTACCTTTTCTAAAGCCGCACCACCGGGATCATGGCCTTGCCATAGAATTTCATTGAATGCATCCCCTTCTTTTTCAAGTACCAGCCCAGATTGCCACCTTCGCAAGAACGCACATCGTTGCATGGCCTGGAGGCAAATTGCCCGATACTTGCTTTCTTCGAAGCAATTTTTTCGTCCCTGGCACTGTATACGAATGGCTTTGCCCATATTTTCGATGGCCTGGTGTATATTGTGTTTGTCTTCTATGAATTCGTATAACTCTATTATGATATTTTCCCTTCCAGTTGAGCGAATGATGATTCGTCCGTTTTCTGACATTGTTCCACTGCATGGTCCTTCCACTGTTCACTTCCGTATTTATTAGCCTACCGAGAGATCTCCTAATTACTACCTTTCTTCCTTGACCAACGTTGACTCTGCGAGAGATCGCAGCATTGTCGAGCTTCTTTTAAATGGATTACTAGTTTCTGCGACATCTACCGACGTACTGTAGTCAGCCCACTGTGACCGATCAAATGACTAATCTGTGAAGTAGCTTTCCGTGTTTCTGCAACAGTCGAGGGATATCGACAACCGGGAGGCTGCTCTCTTCCAAAACCCATCAGCACTAGCTGCTATGAGACCCTGCAAGGCAAATATTTCTCTCCTTTTTTCCATCATATTGGTTTTTTGTTCTGGGTGTCTTTCCCATAGCGATTTTTGCCCTCCCACCTACCCAACCTGCGCATAAACATACTCATAGACGCACACCTCAAAATAGGTACAAATGCATGTTCATACGCATCCGCCGAGCATCCCCTTATCCACACGAAGGGACGCGTCTGAAGGGAGAACTAGCAATTCCCCGCTGGTTATTTGGTCTGCTTGGATATCAGTCAGGACGAGAAAGACTCCAACCCCAATAACCATTTTATCACTGAGTCTTTTGCATACCCTGAAGGATGTTGCCTCGAAAACTGGTAAGTGATCGTTTATTAACTCTGCTAAATGAGTAGGTTTTCTAGACTGTCAGCATCAAAGATGTTGGCATTTAGGATCCAAATTACCACCTTATTGGTTTTGACCATTTCGTTGGCTCCGTCGACCCCGGGCGACACCATTTAACGGTCTGCGGTCTTGTGATTTACAAAAGCGACAATCAAATAATTGTTGGTGAGAACAGTGGAGGGTTTTCATCTCCACGTCTCGAACAGAATAACCCTTTGAACGGTCTTACTTTGTTCGATATTCAGTTTTCCTTCTGAGTGCTTTCTAGGGTCGTGGCAATCTTCAGAGGTTCTTCTGTAGACTTCACCATGCACTGCTGAGTTACCTAGTTTTACTTCCGTGATGTCCTCGTCGTTCCCTTGTCCAAGGGAATATAGGGATCTGAAAATCACTCCCGGTGTTGTCTTTGATTCCGAGAGTCCACTTTTTGCTTGAATTGGAGTTCCATTATAAAGTCTAGTTTTGGACATGGGCTGAAGTCACCTACATGATTGGATAGTTTCTCTTCTTTTTTGTGCTCGTTCTATGGCTCTTTTTCACCTTTGGGTTCCAAATAGCCTTTTCCGGATTTGCTAAGCCTCCCTCTGAAAGTGGTATAACCCATGGTTTTGTGTGTAGAGTTGTTATTTTTACTTCCCTATTTAGTTGGCGGGAGCTGGAATTGCGTCTCATCTGAAGTCGCGCCTCGGTTTGTGGGTACTTCATTTCCTTTCATCGTTTGTCGGTTGACTTGGTCTCTCCCTTAAACTATTTTTCCATGTTGGTGTACTGTGAGTGAAAAAATTCTCTTTCAATAATCCAAGGAAAAATTTAGTCTAATATGGAACAAAGCAAAGTAAGTTCCCAAAAAATGAAAATCAATAAAGATAAGCATCGAATGAGTTCCCCTTCATTCTGCAGCAGAAGATAAAATACTTCACAATACGACCTTTTTCATTTTAAAGTTCAGGAAAAAAAAATGACGTCTAACCAAAAACAGGTGATTAGGTACTGGACGGGCCAACTGTCTTCGTGTTTCCATTAAAAGCTTAAGATTGTTTGTCCCTTTTATTTGATAAGGAAGAAGTGTAGATGTTTTTCAAATAATTTAAAGAAAGGTTTCTTCTTCTATATAAAGTTCGGTAGGAGAGCTCTTTCTCCTGGAATATTGGATCGCAGCACGTTTCCACCCTTCGCCACTAGGGCCTAAAAGTCTGGAAGTCTGAAGACAAATAAAAAACGACAACTCTTCTTGGCCTTTTGTCGTAGAAAAGGATTGGTGTGTAACTAGCGAATTTTGAGGATATGTATATGGGCCTTAGTCCGAAGCAAAGTTGAGAGACTGATGCCGTCTTTATTTGGCAAACTAGAATACGGAATTTGGAGCCATAATAGGCTGTTTTTCAAATTTTAGTTTTGTGAAACGTGATGGTTTTACTTTCCTACGTTAACGCGAAAAGTCAACTCGGTTACGCCAGCTATCATTGTCATTACAGACTTCTAGACCCCTAGCCTTGTGCATAAGTAGACCTCGTTAATAGACACTTTTATTAACTTTCTGGCCGCTTCAAAGTTGTCCAATGGAGATTGTTCGAAAAAATAATGCAGTCGCGCCTACTATCTGCCGGCCTTCCGATGTTGAACCCAGTTTAGCCACCTCAATATCCTTTCTAATGTTATTCACAGCTAAAGTGTTAACAGTGCTCTTCAATCTGAGAATCCAAAATAGCATCCATGTGGAGAAACCAGTGCGTTAAAGCCCAGTAGTTTGGTTCCTAACCGTGAACCGGTTTTGAAATCTTTCTTTCCTATTTCTCATTAGTCAGAACTCGACGTTAGTATTTAACAATTCTCCATTTTTGCCCGTAGGTACTTTCTCTTTGCTCAGCGGACTATTCAAATCGGTAGAGACTGATTATGACAGTGGAAGCATTTGTGAATTTCTGGAACATGTTGATCAGCTTTGATGCTAGTGGAGATGTTCCCATATGTTGACTGTAATAATTAGATATTTTCATGTCTCGTATAAAACCCCACTATTTTATTTCAATCTATCATATTTTTCTGAAATCAGTTCTGTGGACCAGAAACTGTAGCTTATGCAGTCTATTTGCCACAAAAGCCCTCTAAAATTCCATCTGACACACATTCAACTCTCACTGATAATACCTTTCATTAATGATTGCAAAATATGTAATTTTCGCTGAAATTCGAAAACTATCTGTTGCCTAATCTTAATTAGATTATTAAAACCACACAAATCAACCCTTAGCTAAGCCTCTTTCGATTAAACCCTAATTCCTATTTTAGCCGATTGCTAATTAAACATTGTCAATTGAATGCGCTTTGTCAATTCCTAAATCAAACCCAATCCGTAATTACGCAAATATATCATCATTTGTTTTGAATGAATAGCAACCATACCCCGATTCGTGGGGACGAAGCTGGCATACTAATTGTATGTAGGACACCCACTGGCCGAGCGGTTCTATTGATTCCTGATCAAAACCGTTTTAGACCTCACACAATGGAACTGCTCCTACCCCGGCCGCGGTTTGACCGATTGGAAAATTGTCCATGGTAACAACGTATCCTGGGTGACATAATGGAACGTAATCGTATTCATTCTATCTCTCCCAACATTTCAGGATCCTTTCAGGAAATGAATCCAAATTATAATAAAATGCACGTAATCGACAATCAAATAAAAGCGAATATGCAGAATGGGGAGTTTAGTGAAATTTGGTCCTTGCAATATATTGGTACATGGGTATGTTGGTGGGTCAGAATGGAGGCTGCATCCTGGGGTTGGGATTAACAGTGAATGCGCTGCGGTGGTTAAGTGGTGCGTGGTTGAATATGGCTCCGAGCGTAGGTTGAATATGAAGTCAAAATTTCAACCCTAATTGATGCAGTAGTTACGAGTATGTTGCTGGAGCGGCGCCAATGCAGGGATCTTTTTCGGGAGATACCTACCTTCGTAGTTGCTGCGGCAGAGTACATGAAAAATAATTTCGACCCATTTTAGTATGGATTCGATTTCCACAATTCACTTCATACTAACAAGCAGAGTCTCGGCTGTTTTCCATCGTTCGTCTATTATTCTCGTTACTGCTATTGTTTTCGCATAAACCTTTCAGCCTTTATCATTTCTTTCCTTGGAAATTATGGGATTCACATATCAATTAAGCGAAATTGATCGAATGCACGCAGAAAACTGATGTAAACTCATCGTTATTGCTGCGCTTAGACCACGAATCCCGGAATATTTAGTCCGTGGCTGAACAAACAGACCCAATCAAGTTTCGCTACTAATGAAATATGGGACGAAAACCTTTTCCAGAAAATTCTCCCATTTTCGTTCACTATCCTGCATTCGGTGTATGATTTTGGAATTTGTAGATAGAAAGGTATCAGCGTTACTTTGCTAATGATGGATCAAATTTCTAACAGTTTACCTGCATTCAGGGTAAGTCTACACAATTGAATAGGGCACTCTCAAAAATTTGGATGAGAGGCAGATTATGATTTTTTGGAATGATAGCGTTCCCTTTGGGGAGATCCGGGTTCTAGTGAAATTAAAAATTGGAAAGGTTATTTCCTGGGAGTGAAGGGGTTCTTGTTTTTCGTATCGGAATGCCAGTGCCCAGGGCAGCTTAGCTTTTCCCTTTTGCTTCTGAATCTCGGCTATTCACAAGGCGAGCTCGGAACGCTTTCAAGCATGAATTCCACGCTTTGCAAGATGGACTGTTGCTACATTTGATACGATGTAAATGGCTTCTACAACCGTGCCATGCTTGGTGATTCATTGGCTGGAAGTTTAGAGAACATTTTCCAGAGACAGAGAATAAGCAGATTTTTCCTTGAAGAAAACCTTACCAAGGTATCTTCCGTCTGAGGTCTGAAGAGGGCGGGCAACTGCATACAAAGTGCGCGACCAACTCTTCCTCCTACTCACATTCACTGGCAACAGATCAACACTTCAATTTTTTCCATGGAGTAGTTTAAGGAGCACTATCATGTTAAAAGGCCTACTAGGATTTTCACGTCCCCCTCCTTATGGGACAACGAAAATGCTGCTCTAGTGGCCTTGGTTTTCTTCACGAAAATTTTCGTCTGCTGCAGTTCAGATTTCGCAATTCCCTCTTCAGAGTGGACTTTAGAAAGACTCTTCAGAGTGGACTTTAGAGAGACTCTTCAGAGTGGACTTGGTCTGGCCCCACCATTATGGATCCAGCATCTTGGCGAGGCAGTTTGTCAGCTTCCCCATTACCATCGATGTTTGAGTGCCCTGGCATCCACACCAGGAATGATTCATTCAGTCGGCCAGCACCTGAGGACAGCTCCACACCAATTGGCTTAATATGTCCTTCCTGTTTAGTGCTGATAATGTTGTTCTGCTGTTGAAACAGATTCAAATGGTACGACAACATAATTTTTGTCGCAAACATTCCTCTGCTACCAATGAAATCGCATATATCTCTGCCTGGAATATGGTCGCAATTTTTCCGAGAGGTCGGGCCAGTTCCATAATCGGAATTCCCGACAACGCTCCTGCGTCCAATCTGTTTTCCATGACTGACCTGTCGGTGAAGATTAGTAAGCCTGTAATACGAAAAAGCTTCTTTATCGACCATTATACTCTTTTGGTGATTATGACGGAGTACGTTTCTAAAGATGCATCTGGAAACCATAAGATCGGTGGGCATCACAGTCGTCTGATGTTTGCCTAGGAATTTCCTAACGAATTCCTGGCATTCCTAGTGAACATAACTAGTCCAGTCGTCCAGTAACGTTTACCGTCCATTATGGAGGCACCAAGTGCGGACTACATGCGCAATTGCTTCGGTCATGTACTGTGCCTGCAAACTCCCAGATAATTATTATGGCTAGATCGTCCGCATAAGTCTGTGCGAAGACCCTTGTGACCTCCAGGAGCCATAGCAAGGTGTCCATAACAAGGGGCCCTAACAGGGGAGAGATCCCCCCCCCCCCCTGAGAAATGAACTTCATGTAAATGTAATTGTTTTCATCGCTTTCTGAGTACCTGCCGCTCTTAAGGAAGGAGTTGGTCCCTTCGAAGAAACGTCTTCATGATGGTCGTTTACCCGACCTTATGCTCTTCTTTAGAGTTTTTGTGCCTCGTTGTACTGATTGCAGCCACCAGCTGAATCCGACTTTAGAGGTCGGTTGAGGAGCACCAAATACACAAAACCTTTCGTAACTGGAGCGTCCAGCTTCCGGTTTCCTGACTTGTTTACTACTTTTGGCGATTTTGAAGTGTGAAATCTAGTCGCACTACTTAACAGTTGTGATCTCGAAGACTCATTACCTGCCCAAGTCAAGGAGGAGGTCCTTGTATAACAAATCCAAATGTCGACCATTTTTGGACCAGACGCATGCAAATGGGTACAGGATTCCGACGGTTTTGGAGTTTGGGGAGAGCTAGAGTTGGCATACCCTGTAATTCACATCGCCGAAATAGCGAAGAGGGTGAAAAACCCTCAGGCACTTTCTATGCGATTTCCTGAGTCTACCTGCGAGAGAGAGCTGCGAACTCTAGTAGACAATTCTTTGGATACCCCAAAGGGAACTCTGGTCGGGAAGCTGCTTTCCTTCGTAAACGCCACGAGCTGGCTCTGAAGATCTGAGCTAGCTGGATTTTGGTTCCCTTGCCCTTTCTTCAGCAATCACGCTCTTAAGAGTTTGTGGTATCAAAGCGGTGGATAGCCGCGCTAATTGGGCTCCTCAGAGCGGCCACTGGTACTTACCTACCTAACTGTTGCTTGAAGTTCTGTTTGCAGCTTGTGAGTATTGGGGACTAGATTGGTTTTCCCGATTACTGCTTGTCTTTTAGGAATTGATCTTTACTCTGTGGGGGGGAGGGGGTCTGAACAAATGTTCTATCGAGTTTCCGGGGCAGATTTTCCATTAAATTAACTAAACTGTACGCGTTTCGAATGAAATAATGAAATTCTTCATTTTATTTTTCAGAAAGGACCTAACCCATTTGCAGAATGGATGCTGAGTCAGAAGGAATACCACCAGCAGAGCCAGTTGCTCAAGGACTGGACTTAGCTACACGAAGACGACTATTCACATCCCAACCCTCTACATTGGCTACAAGGAAACAACAGGCGGTTTGTGTTCGACGTGCCTACAAAAGCTATGGAAGTAAAAAGAACCCAAATATTGTTCTGGATGGGCTGAACATGACAGTCCCGAAAGGTGCCATGTGAGTTTCGCTTTTTTTCTGTAAATTAGTACGTTAGCGCTAGATACTTTGGGTTGGCTTTGGATATATACCTTAGTTCTAAGTTCCATCATATGCCAGGTAGGCGTAACCAAATAGCATTTGAATACATACTTTGCGCTGTCGGGGCATGTGTAGTTCTAGATAAAACGCAGCCACGCGTCGCAGTAAACAGGATCTAAGTTCTATTTCTAGACGCAAATGGGCGAAAAGTCTAACACCTAGCATATGACTAAGTTACCTAAACGAACACACCTCACCGCAAATAGGTTGTTAACACATCTTTCACGTTCTGCTGCGTCACTCAAACCACAGCGCCCCTCGCCACCCCCTGTCTTCCCTCGTTTCAGAATTACCCATTCTACGAGATTTTTGTTTGTTTGTCATTTACATTTCACTTAAAATTCTATTTACCTATACCCATCTTGGCGGATGTTAACGTCTTAACAAGAAGACACGCGGCGAAGTAAACCTTTCGGCACCTTTGCGACACATTTCTTTCTTCGTCTGCTAAATTTCCCGCGGGCAAATTTTATATCTTTTTATATGAAATTGCAATTTACCAACAAAGACGTAAGAGGATCACTTGAGGGAGTTTCATGCAGTTTCAATTCAATATGGAACGAGGTATTTATGTTAATTTGCATTTGTAAGTTTTATAGAATGTAGACGAATGGCATTGCATATTTTACGATGCCGTGGAGCAAGTGCAAATGATGCTAATTGAATTTCAGATTTTACAGTTTTTGTGTTGCGTCAGAATGATATGAGTAATGTCGGTATCAGCTTGTGATGAACGCTGAATTCTATGGAAATGTTTTCAGTTTTTCAGGGACAAACATTTAATTTGTTAGAAATACTGGGAATTAGCCATGGTTTGAACAAGGTTTCGCTATCTTCGATCCTATCAAGCTAGTATAGTGGCTATCTTTTTATATATCGGAGGCCACCACCAGCTAAAATAATTGAACTTTACACGAGGATTTTTTTATGTGTATAGGGCCTGGTTAAAGCACTTCTCCATCCATATCCCCGGGGGAGCACGATCAAGTATTCTGTCGTAGAGAGGTCTCTGGTCTACATATATCACCAGTTTCAAATCAGGCGTCCGTCGGGCTTTCCAGGCTCCATCCAGCTATTGGAGCTCGTCTTTCATCGCTATCCAATTTGCTTTTGAATTCAACGTCTCCTCAGCGAAATTATCCGGCCCGATATATTCATTGAGGACAACGTTCAACCTCCTCCAACCCTCCCCTAGGGCTAGGCTAGACTCGACCTACTCGGTTTTTTCGGAAGAAAAAAGAGCGGCAACTCAAGTTGAAATTATCTGAAAGACAGTCACAGCTACCCTGAATATTTGGTTATCCATGGGTAGCCTTGTGTTAACTGCCTTGACTAATGAGTTCGAATTTTAGAATTTACCAATCAAGCACATTGACGTCCTCAATTACGCATATTTTATACAAGAAGGAGCCGGACATTTTTAAAAGTCATTGAATCCCCTATGGTGATATCAGCGCAACCATTCGTTTAAAAAAAAAGCGAAATTGGAAAACATCAAGCTGACTCTATAGGTAATGGCGTAGAGCGCTCCCTTCGGCATCAAGTAGTACCCTTAAAGAGAGCGACTTCTAGAAAATCAGTGCAGGAAGTGTTAGCGAACCAAATATATGAATCCGAAATGCGACCATAATATTGTTGCATCCAATGGGTTACATAGTACGAGTTCAAGGAACCAGTAAAAATTCAAAGAACGACGATTGATAGGCAAGTAACTAGCCTACCATTTTTGGAAAAAGTTCCAACTGATCAGACAAAGTGATGAAACCTAGCACCCAGTCAAAAATTATCTATTAAGTATAAAATCCACCAGTTCACCATATGGCTGACTAAAGGAGGAATCTGATGTACAGTTTCCTCCCGTGATGTATAAAACAGGATTAGACTTTCACAATATCCTCTCTTGTCAACTAGATTCATTGAAAATATTTTTTTGAGAACTGTGGGGTCCGAAGTCCGCATCAACTTAATGCCAAACCGGACCAAATGAGGAGCAACTTACTTCCTCTTTTTTGGTCCACGGACCCTTCGTTTAGGGTTTAGCACTCAAACTTTCAAAATATTACGGTTTCTTACCAGAGCAGAGGCAAATCGTCAGACGTTGCCTTAGACGGTTAGAAGTCATCAATTAAGGTAATCCAAGGCCAACTGTGGAGGGATCTGAATGCCAAAAAGTGGTACAGGATTTGTGAGGCGATTGTTAGAACCAAACTTCTACACAATAATACTTAAGAGTGCTCTCATGGGATGAAGGTAGAAGAACGGAAGGCGAGTTTTGAATTCACCACCAAGAAGGTGGCATACCACACTAATTGGAGAGAATCTTTTTTCCACTTTTTCCGGTCCACAGACTCGGGATAGAAACTCATCCGACGCTGCTTTCTCTCTGCCCTGGGAGCAGCGTGTGCGCAAGTGGCTTCCAGGAGTTAGTCGCTAATATATACAGAACCGTCAATTCGGCATAGTTGGGAACCACATTGAAGACAACAGCTGCCTAGTTCAGACTTAAGTCGCCTGAAGCTGAATTCACTTTTTGTTTTAGGATTGCCAGAGACCTGAATGCGTCATTCACTTTACGGATCGGACTAACTGTAGAGAAACTTTTTCCTAGGGACTTTTTGAGTTAAGCATCGAATTTTAACGAAAATGTTCTCATTGCTTTTGGGATTAAAAATGGTGAAAAAAATGGGAGGACTTTCAGAAATTCAGAAACTCAGACAGAAAACATTTGACGTCACACCACGTCCTAATCGTTGGTCTTGGAATAAGCATAAAAGGTCAGTTAGTCGCCAGTATGTCGATAACGATCCCAGAAAAATCGTAACGTAAAGATTCAAATCTGCATACTCCCGCATCCTATTGAGGATATTAATGTTACAATTTTCGAGTCGTAGTCGTTCCGAACGCGGT
Organism: Hermetia illucens; assembly: GCF_905115235.1. NCBI lineage: Eukaryota > Metazoa > Arthropoda > Insecta > Diptera > Stratiomyidae > Hermetia > Hermetia illucens. The sequence continues at coordinate 7,580,134 of NC_051854.1, read as the reverse complement.
CATTTCGCAAATTGTTCGCTCCATCACAGCACTCCACCCCCATCTGAAACAAAAGGGCTTCAACGCATGGCTCCCTCAGCTTGGCTGCCGGATCTCAAAACGAACGCGTTGCGCGTCCTTTCTTCCTGTCTGCATTTTCTTTCGGATCAGGGAGGCTCTCTTGAGTCCACTTCCGACGTCGAGGCTAAAGTGAGTCTTAGGTTCCTTCTGTACACCAGTTCCGTGGGACTTGCAGCGAATTCCTCGCTATTCGCTAACCGGAGGCTAAGCAGGACAAGCAGGGCTTGTGACCAAGAAGGGTCGTCTTGGGCCATTACAGTGGCTTTTAGGGTCCTACGCCATGTTTTCAGCATCCTATTGAACTGTGGAAGGAGGACTCGAACTGGAAAGTGGAATGCACTTTTAACAGAGTGCCTCAATACAAGATTGTGTAGTAATATCTTCCAGACATATTGTCTCAGACCACCCTGAAGAACCTATGGATGATTGTGGCACAATACCTGAAACCGTGCGAATTTCACAAAAGCCCGATTTTGTTCAGGTGAATTGTGTGGAAGTGCTTGGTAGACCGAGGGAATATGCCTACCTCTTCACCCACGTATTTCGCAGTTTTGCACATCTCGCCCAAGAATTAATGTCCTTGTTCATGGACGGCTAGAAATATTTTGTAGTAGTCTACTGATTCCGGACGACTGGATGTGCTAAATCGTGAACGTGGTGATATATTTCATTGCGGAAATTGACCGGAATATATGGCCTTGGCCCATTTCTGAGGTAGATAGAAGAAGATAGGAAACTCCCTAAATGTATTCTTGAAGTTGGTCATGAGGCTCTGAAGAACTCCGTCATCCTTCTGAGTCATCGCAATTGCCGGAAAATAGACAGTGGCGGGGATCGTGACCTTTGCAACACGTAACAAAGCGTCGGTAGCTACGTTACCTTTTCGACACGTATTAAATGTCGGAAGTGGCTAATAAATCTCAAGTGCGGAGGGGAGACTTTGTTCAAAGCAAAGATGAGTGGTTTATGGCCCATAAATACCGTACCGGCTTGCCTTCAAGGGAATATCGAAAGTATTTTATTGTGATTTAAGCAGCTAATAAATGACAATCTTGGGTACTATACCATAGTTCAGCTCAATATCTGCCATATTTGGTTAACTTTTTGGTGGTGGGCAATACCTATGGCGATGTCTGGGTCCTCGATGAATACAACTAGGGATGCATCTTGCTGAGGAAATACCAGGAATGTAGATCCGACTAGCTGTTGTTTGGTAGTCTCAAACGTCTGGACAGCCTCTAGGGACCACGCAATTTGACGGGAAATGTTGGCGAAGAAAACGTTCGTAGGCTGCCGAATACTAATATCTACTTGCCTATAGCCAAAAGTGCGGACCAACGAGGGATTTACTACCACGAGTTTCAATGCAAAGGGTGTTGGCTTGTTCTGCTCCGCTATGCTCTGGCAAGCCAACGGTGCAAAGATAAACACAGTGGTCCGGCTTACGATGCTTCCCGACGAGATTTTGCGCAATCCTCCTTTAGAGAGGTTCCGCTTGCTGGAGAAGAGCGATCGGAAGACTCAGTTTCTCTTTGTTGTTCTAATGTATATTAATGTGTGAATTTGGTGTACAATTGGTATATATAAAGGCCAGCGAAAAAGAGGAAGCAAACGAAAAGGAAAGAAGAAACACAAAGGACACGCTGATGCTGGCGGAGATCATGGCCAGCCAGCATGCTAAGAAAAGACTGTACTCCTACAAACGGAAGGAAAAGGAAAGTGGAGATCGAAACTAGAGTCTGATTCCAGCTGCTCTTATAAAACTGACCATGCCTATCCATAGAGACCAGATGCTGCCGTGAGGAGGTCTAATAAAGGCTTCTGCGTTTTAGTCCAGTTGAGAGCAGTCTTGTGCTTCGAATTGTTGTTACACTGAAAGATCATATGACAAATTAGTTTCTGTAAACTCCACAGCAATCACAGTCCGGCGAAAACCCCAATCGTGGTGACGAAAGCTTTGCTACAGGAAAAGTTGGTGCAAAATTTATTCAGAATCTTCACATCCTCCGCACTGAGGGATATTTCCTAGGAAAAAGAAGAAGAACTAACCTTTATTCAAGCAAGTTAGTTTGTCTTCCTTGTTCTATTAAGCGTGAATTATGTTGCGCATCGTACGCCATATATCTGAGAAAGCGGAGAGCGGTTGATGAGGGAGCCCAGCCACCCTGTCTCAGCCTCATTTGCCTTTTAATTACAAAAATTACCGCAATGTTCAGGACAGCAAAAGATAAAGATCTCTTTAAGCCGAGCTGGCGGCCAGGTAGATCGCGTTTTTCTGGTGAAGGCTTTAATTGCCTTGGAGGAAATCCGTGATGATGATGATTTTGTCGGTCTTTGGGCCATCTGATAACCAAAAAGGCTTATCAGAGAGTGAGCAGCTCGACCGAGAGCTTCGATTAAACTTTCCATCCGGAATTCATGAGATCGGAAGCATCTATTGCCAAAATCGTGTAACCTAAGGCTTCCCATTTGTGGGCTTCATTTTCACAGCAGGAAGCAAGGTCGATCCTGTCATATTAGACTTCCTCCCTAAAAGAATTTAAAACGGTGAAAAAGAAAAAGAGTTTCCATCCGCAACAGTGTGTTTTATGATTGTATGGAGTTTATTAAAAACTACAGCTAATACGTTACAGACGAAATAGTTGCTTCTGATGAGAGAGTAGAGAGGAGAGTTGAGGACTCTAGCATTCAGGATTTCTTTTTCCACCAACAGGGTTCTTCTGGAGGAGGAACTAGAGCCCCGGGTTGGGGGTGGGTTTGGTGTGGCGGCCCGGGAGGCGGCCGTGAGGGATTCTATCTTCTTCTCGAGGTATTTAGGCATAAAGATTGTTGGCGGGGCGTAGTTTTGGGCGGGCCTTACCACCCTTCCATATTGTTTGAGGGTCTGTCTCGAGTGGAGACCCTAGCTGGCTCCCGTTGGGAAATTACAGCTTTTGACTTTTTTGATGGTCAACATGGTCTTTGACTACTAGTGAGGTAGCGATTGTTCTCCTCAAGAAGGTGATGATGATGATCCAGGAGGCGATAGGTGTGCCTCCTATAGGCAAAGCAATTGTTGGGTAGAATGTAGTAGTCTTTCAGGTACTGATTGATCCCGGCTTTTGCTATGGAGTTCATCAGCTAAGAAAACACACTTAGAAGCGAGATCGCTCTGAGGTTGTTTGAATCGTTTTGAATACTTCTTTTCTTTAGAATCCAGACCAGTTTGACCTCAGACCAGTGTGCCCCCAAATATGTCCCAACGACCGAATAATATTCATAATCGAAGCTTAATGAAGGAAAGTCTTGCCTTGCATTATTGTAAGCTTACCATTAACACGACTTTCCTTCATTTCTATCCCCCTAGATTCCGCCTATTATTATCCAGTGAAAAATATCACTATCAAGCCACATATGTCAACGTTATTACTTGTTAAAAGTTCCTGTCATCCTCCATAAATTTGCATTAATCACGACCGCTAACTTATGTATGATATATGTTACATTATCACGACACGACTCACTCGTAATAGTAATTTGTACTCATTTGAAGGGAATGAAAGTATAACGTCTCCAGGACGAATCCAGTGGGGACTTTTTCTGTTTCAGATTAACGTCATTTATAGGCATACAATGTAGCATAGAGTAATCAAGGCAGAGAGTGCAATGATTTAATCCTGATGTATTTGCATTGTGGCGTACCCTTAGAATGCCTGATCCTACGGTGGACTATTTGTTGTGAATTGTTAGCGAGGATTCGTATGTGGTGCGTTCATAGGGGGGAGTTTTAAGCGTTAATGTATGTGGTTTGATTCACCAGTTGGAAACTGTCATACTTTGGGGTGCTATCTTATCTAGTCGTCAGATTTGTTACCTCAAGGACCTTCAGGAGTCAGCTCCTACTTCTGAATTTCTATTTTAACGACAAGTCCGCAATTATCTCAGTAAGTAAGATGGTTATGTTTAATTCCAGGTGAGAAGTTATAATACTAATCGTAAAAGTAACATCCTTGTTGGGTCTTGTCGATGAGTATGGCTACTACTTAAATACTTGGAAGTTTTGGATTTTCTTGCGGTATTGGTTTTTATCTGCAGCTTCTAAAGATAAAAACCGCTTTATGTAGTCACAAGGATTAGTTGGGCAACGACATAGTCTGAGTTTCATTTTCACAAACTATGAATCCGTTCTTCTAAAAACTCCGGTCTTCCAACTTTTATGGGAACCGGAACAATTTAGGATCACCGGGGGGCTAATTCGTCCTGAAAATTATATCCACAGAAGAACTTCTCCTTAATTTTGTTTTTCACGATATTTCCGAATTGCCATAAGCCAGGCACTACTGATTTGGTGTCATTTGAGCAGGCACTTTATGTTTCCCTTTTCCACATATTTTCCGTAGAAACTTTCCTTGATTTCCAGCTAGAATGGAAAATGAGGACAATTAATTCAACATAAAAAACAAAATGAAATAATTTTAACGGCACCGTAATTAACTGAGTCTGATGTCATGCGGTTTTGCATGAGTTCCATTTCGTTTCATTTATTCACATTCCCGGCGACAAATAATGTATTGTAGTGGCCAATATTTTTAATGGGTACATGTCATGCAAATAGCCAAGCGCAAATCCACACTAGCGAAAGGGATTTCCCTGGTCGAGATCCGTTTGTTTTTCAACATTTTCTTTGTTGGGTTTGTTGGGTTGACTCTTATTTTTATGTTAAATTGTTTACAAACGAAGTTATATTGTAAATAATGATTATTTTATGTGACCTCGTTGAATGAGCTCATGTATCCTTTCTTCGTTTTAAATGCCGTAAATTATAGTGGTGAAAGTGTGACGAAATCTGAGCGGAAGGACTTTTCCCAGAAAACTGCCTGGTTGCCTTTTGGCGACTAGTTACTCTTCAATGTTATGAATATTAATCACGAGCAGGGGAGCCAAAAATTTATATCAATTTTAGTCCCTAGGTCAGGTCTCCATTTTAGCGGTTTCAATCCTGCGATTCTGCCAGTCCTTCAGCTAAAGAATCTCAATCTAGCTTTGAAAAAAATCTTTCTTCAATCATATAATCTTTTTCGTCCCGACTTTCTATTTCTTGTGTCCTTCATACGTTAATACTTAGCTTACGATAAGGACTTTTTGGCTGGAGTTGATACTGATTAGTATTCGACCCTGCGGATCGAAAGGAAGGTCAGGGAGACATTTTAAAGAGACGGGTGAATATAGAAGAAGTTATCTCTTCACGTTCAATCTACTTAACTCCAGCAGCCAGGAACATGAGGGTACGATTGGCATTCGACAAGGAAGTTCAGTGCATGTTTAGCCAAAAATACACAGATACGCGATGTTCGATGGAAGGATTTGTGTAGAAATGTATTTGAAAGGATCTGTGTTTGCAAAGCGGTAGGTGCAGGGTGCACGCTCCTCAGAGACAACAGACAGTATTCTTAGCTTCCCCACGAGATAGTTTAGCCTGCAGTAGCTAGTGCGTATTCGCACTATGATTAGGAGGCTCTTCTGCATGAGGTTTAAACAATCTTTCGTGCGCTTCTGTTCGCATGAGCGCATGAGATCCCGCATGAGCAGCCTGGACTTTTTCTTCCTGGTAAGTTCGCCCAGTACAGTTCACTCAGTCATTCTTCGTTCTTTAACGTCTTAGCCATAAATTCATTTCCGTATGCATAGAATGACTTGGGTCGTATAGTGACAACGCTGCTTCTTTCGTGGACAGCATGACCGCTGCGTCATTGCCCTTTAACTTAATGTGACCCAGAGCATCCAGACCTTATGGAACGATTGGGGTGTGTTCAGTCTGTTAAGGTATTCGCAAACCAGTTTGGAATTCACCTGGTAGTGCCTTAGAGTCTTTGTATTCACTTGGTTCTCGGTTAGAATAGCAATATTGTTCTTTTCGAAGACACATCTATCTATGGCGTATATTTCCACCTGGAATATGCTGGTTTTGTTTACAAATTGATACAAAGTGTGTTTTCTTTGGACCAATGACCTTTGCACCTGCTCCCTCTACTGTACCGTAAAGGATCAGTGAGGGGTTGCTGATTCAATCGTATGTCAATGCCACGATCTCTCAGTTTGTTTTGTTGCTTTCACGTGTTTCAAACTTCTTATCGAAGTGAAATCTCGGCGTCATATTACCCCTTGGTTTCACTGATTCGGGATATCAATCTTTCTTCGATTCGGGCAGCTTCTCGCCTTAATGGTAAGATAAGCTATTTATTTGACAGTGTGGTTTTGGCTGTGCTTCGGATTTTCTGGGGAAAGTGGTCCTCATTCTTTATTTAGGATGATTCCGTAATAGTTACCGAGCTCCACCGCTGCAATTATTTTCATTGGTGGTGCAGAGGATAAGGTCATCTACCCACAAGAGAATTTTAATAAGCTTGCGATTGATAGGGGGAATTCTACTTGTGAGAGACTTTATCTAATCTAGAACAGTCAATGTTTTCATTTGTTATAGACGATGTTCCCGTGTTGTCTTGCCTAACAGCACCGATATATGAAGAACTTTTTAGAGAGTGGGAAGCCTAGTCGATTCTCGGAATGTAGATGTAGTGAATATATTGAGACAGGTGGGTTCATTGACCTCGACTGTTTTTTGCCAAAGTAGAAGGAGAAATCAAAGCTTTACGGGTAATGTTTTGACAGAATGCATAGCTTACCTTAAAGAGGATATTTTGTCGATGAAGCATATTTTTTTTTGTAGGCGGGTTAAAGGAAAATAAGCTTTCCTGAATTTCAGTTATATATTATGATGGATTAGCGGATACGGGAGCGGTCCGATGGGAGGACACTATTGTGAATTGATCTACCCACACTGTAGATTTTATTCCTAACTTCGTCATCATTAACGGCGCAATTACCAGTGTTCGGTCTAGGTCTGACTTAATAAGGAACTGCTAACGCCCCAGTTCTGTGCCCAGGTTCACCAATTCGAAATCCCTTAACGATTGCTTCATCTAAGGCAGGATTTGCTCCGTCTTCGTTTTCAACCACTGATATTGTCCCTTTAGTATTTCAGAGATGGATTGCCTCCATCCGTACGGATTGGGTGACCGACCCACTGCAGCCTATTGACCAGAGCGAGACATTTCAGCAGAATAGTTTTAATAACCTTATATAGGGTTTGTTGGCTACCAATACGTGTGTGCATATTTCGTCCAGGACAAATTTTCAAGTCGTTCTCACCTATCTTCATTGTTTTCCATTGACCCATGCTGTTGATGTTGTTGCTTTTATTTTTGGTGCTGACGTGCATTAATGTGCATCCCAAGAATTCGATTCCTCAATATGTCAGTGTCATCAACACAGTCCAGCAATTTTCGGACCTTAGCGTAATACTTGGGGATCACTTTTTCTGGGGGCCAGAATAAGAGGAATACATTCTAGAGAATTCTTTTGTCTTAGGCTGTAATTGACGACGCCGCCTTTATCTGGTCGCGTACTGCTCAAGGTCGGACTAGTCACTATTACTCCACTTTGTCGCGATACCAAATTCTATCATGGCCGCGTAACATTTTAGTCAGGTTATACTATCATATACGGCTTTGAAATCCTGGTCTATTTTTTCCGGTCAGGATGAACATCGTAGCCTTCATTTAGCTGACTTCATGATACCTACTCCGGTTTCTCTTGCATTTCCTAACCTAACTTGTTGACTATTGTTTCACACGCTTTTTCTGTCTGTGCAGTGGCTTCTCTGCTAGATGGCGTTCGTGGAAATTTTTGCACGTGTTCGCGTTCTTTAATATGGTTTCGTTACCCTCTATGCGGCTTTCTTCCGTTCCGTACTACTTTCTGTATTAATGCTAACGTTCGTCAGGTAGTTCATTTTTCGATTCTTCATCTTCAGGGCATCCGAGAACTTCTTGAAATTGGAGGACAATCTGGCTTTTTCTTAAGATTTGCTGCTTTGGATTGTCCATATCTCCATCGTGGAGGAGAGAGTAGGATTTGCTAGTGGAGCCGTAGGTGTTTTTTTTTCTTTTTTTTGGAGTAGGGTAGGTGAATGCATTTATGTACAGAGTGTTGGGCTCTCGCAACGGTATGTCATCGGACTACCAAGTAAACACGTCCCCATTATCAGAAAGCTAGCCGGGAACCGTGTCTTCCTTTACTTCGGGCTAGCCCTCAAGCTCTCCCGCCTTGCGGAGCCTTCAAATCAGGAAATTCCTTTCACGAACAGGAGGGGAGAGGAGGAAGGGAACTGTTAGTTCAATGAACTCCCTGCCATCTGGCCACTCGACCGGTTGAGTTCTATATTCTTTTCAGCGAGAAGAACCTGAACATAATGGACAACGCTACTCGACCTGTTAGTGCTTCTCAGCATCTTCTCGACAATGTATTATATATGCCCAACACGACTTCACCTGTAAGTGCTTCTCAGCACCTCCGCGACAATTTTGTCTGGAGCTGCCGACGAATCTAATCCTGCCTTTCTTTGGCGTCTTTCATAACTCCATTGCAAAACACACAATCAGGAGATCGTGCATTTCCGATCTTATTTAAGCAAGACTGGAAACCTCCATGCCCATTTAGGAACTAGTTGAAATAGTCAGTCTCACCATGCTCCCGATTCAGCCACGCTCCTAAGTTGCTGCTGAGTCGCACAGTCAGTCCATCTGCTTCTAGTCTCATTTTGCCAAGAGAGTTGCCACTCATCTAGTGTACATTGCCGTTCTGTACGAGCAACTACCTCCCTTGATTCTTCTCCTTTGCGCTTGTATATGGTTTTACGCTCCTTAGCAAGAAAGACAACGGGGATCATTCCCGAGATTAGGCAGATGCCACTCGCAAAGTTCCTCGTCTCTCTACTTGTGTAAGACCTTTACTATATATCTCCTTGCCAAGAGCGTAAAGCAGAATAGACGGCGATGAATTCATCAGGAGGCATTGCTGCAGAATAGACTGCGATGAACTCATCAGGAGGCTGCTAAACGTAGGACCCCCAATATTTGCCAATATTTGATAATATAGTTGGAATAGTACCGCGTAATATTACCGGGGGTTTTACTGAATAATAAAGATTTCTAGGGGTTAAGTGAAATAGCTATAAATGCCAACAGGGTTCCCATGAAGGAGAACACATCTCAAGTAGTCATCTAGGGTGATCTCCGAATGGGAATCGGACATCTTTCTAGGTGAACTGTAGCTTTACTCGCTCGGCTGTGGTTAGGTGCAACTGACACTTTAATCGACCAAAGTTTACGTCCTTCGAAACCAGGATGGATACCTAACCGGCAAAGATCACAACTCCCCTGCAGGCAAAGACTGGACGTCGTCCACGGGCAATCATCACTTTAGGTTAGTACCGGGTCTGCCATCCCATATTCGGATGAACCTCATCGGTCAGTGGGAAGAAGGTTGAGGCGAATGCTATAATTGCTCCGGGAGAATGCGTCGAACCGAAACGATAAGCTCTGGAGATCAATCGCTGAAGCAGTGACAGAGGCGGAACATAGAGGCGAGGTGTGTGGTTCCTGAATCCCGAGGCTATCCGGGAATTAGACGTGTCAATCAGAGCCACGCTGAAGTAAGGAATAAATGAACATAGAAATGTACACTTGTTTTGTTATTCGGTCTAAGAGCAAAGGTGGGCACTACTCGTATCAACGTTTAAGCTAAAGATCTTGCATCCATAGGTGTACTGCTACACTTTGGGAAATATGTAGGTAGCGAAACGCATGGTTGCAGAACATAACTGTTGGAACCCAATTAGTCATTCGCATTTTTTCCTATTCGCTTCCAGGTTTGCACGTTCAGCTCAATACGCATGACTGCAGTCTTAATTTCAGGGTTTCAGATTTGCTAGTTCAGTTTTACCATACGTATTCGGGGAATCCCACTTCAGTGTTGATTCCATTTTACTATAATTGAATGTTAAATTAGAATGTGTCGCGACCTTGCTGAGCTTTGTTATGGCTCCATGTGGTCATGTCAGTTCAGTTTGGTATTTCTTCACAATATGATTCATAGCATTTGCATTTCCATTACTCTTATGCTGAAGTCTTACAGAATGAATTTTTGACGCAATATAGAGTGATCAAGATAACTTCAACGCTACAAAGTAGCGTAGGGTTTACCACCATATCTAGAGCTAGATTTTTGGACGCTCTTCTAGGATGCGTTAACAGACAATTAACTTCCTAGACATTCTCTGGGGGGTTTTGCGAAATTCCCTCCTTTCAAGCAGTCATTGGTGAACAACAGATAGCTACCTAAATTAATCCATCTAGTATTACGTGGGTCCTTTTTGGTAACTAATGGAACGCCTTAAGATTTCTTCGCTTTTCAGGGAGTGAATTTTTAAACTTAGTTGCTATAAGGGAAATGCTCTTTTGCTGTTGAATGTTTTTCCTCTACCAAAGTATCTTCCAGACTATAGAGATTTTTCCGTTTTTACATTCCACAGTGAATTTGAAACCATTCAGAGTTTCTCCCTTCCACTATGTCAACTAGTATTGAATCCATTTTTGATTCACTTTTTACCTTTCAAATTTTCCCATTATTCTGAAAAGCAAACTGAAAATAATCCCGATCTGCATAATTATGCAACGGAAGCACATGAAACCTGGAATTTCGATTTTCAATTCTTTGTTCAACAACCAACGCCGGAAGGTATCGTCATTCATAATATTTATAAATTAAAATGACCGTTTACCGGACATGTATAACATTTACCCAAAAAAGACAATGATAATAATGAACATTTTCGAAATGAAACTTTAATCTCTTAATGAAATTGTGTAATTATCCGGTTGAGATGAGCAATCATGTAATTGCCGGACAGTTGATTATTGCACGCGATACCGTTGTAATGGTCACTTCCCAGTTGCTGGTCTGTTTAATTTATTTAAATTATATTTAGATATTATGAAAATTAAAATGAGAATGTGTTTAAAAACCTCCCGTCGAAGAGATGAACATTGTGATAGTCTCTGGAATGGTACTTTATGGACTTTATGGCATTGTCAACAACTCAGCAGGTCTGAAAGGCAAGCAGGACTTTAGGCACGCGTGCAACGGATATATATACATATGTTAGTGTTAACAGGCATTAATAGTGCGAAGCGAAATGATAGCACAAGAGATAAAAGCGTTTCTGATGGTTGCTTAGTTGAAGCTACTCTAATTAGCCCCTTGTGGAGAACAGGACATCTAAACAGGTGTTTCTGATTGTTATATAATTTTTTCCTCTGTGTTAGTTCCCATAAGGTTGTACTTTACAGCCAGAAAGACCAACGAGAACCAAAAGGCATAACAGGTTCTTCCACTTATCGGATTCACTCACAGCTCTAGGCTCCCGTGAGAACCTGTTACTCACCAGGAATAAGATTTCTGAAACTGGGACTGGGATTGTGAACTAGTTTAAATACGATGAGCACAATGACTAGAATCTTTGATCTACTGGGAATCAAATCTTCCAGAAAAGAAAGATTCGGCCTTGTTTGTTTGTACTTTCTCTAGATCATCTATTGACAGAAACTCAATCCTATTATCCTATATACATATTATGGTTTCAATGATGATGAATGGTCCGGCACATCCACTTCAGCTTGTACGAAAATAGGTCCAATGGAGGCGCTCATACAGAGTCACAATTTGGCTGACAGAGCTTGGCTTAAACTCAAATTACGTGAATTTTTAAGTCGTTGGATTCTGTGTAGCTCCTTGGTTGTTATGATAACTTCAGTTCTTTCTGACCAGATTCCCCGTCCTCCCATCGGTAATCATAGACCTTACTATTGCAGTGCGTATTCAAAGTAATATCTTTGGGATGCAACCCAATTTCTTTCCTCCTGTGGGTCTACAAGTCATCAGAGTCCTTTTAGCTTTCTGGCAAGAGCTTCCAACAAGGGTCTTCCTGTGCAATTTTTGGTTTTGTCTAATACGAAAATATTTGACCTCTGTTTTTGGTTTCACCTTCATGCCATTTAACCTTATGGCTCTTAGATGATCAAGCTTACGCTTTCTAGTGAGTGGTTCTATGGTTGTTTTGACTAGATAGATGCATAGTCTCGCCTACCAGCACCAGGCACTAGTAACTCTAACTCTAAGCCTAGTTGGGATTGTATCGCATAGGGTATCGCTGTATTTGCTCTTACGGATTAAAGCAACGTAACCCTGGACTTGCATGCAATATTTGTTAGCTCTTGCAAGAGTTCACCTACTACCATACTCCACATAAGCAATGATAGTACCTCGCCCTATGGACAACCGTTAATGGTTTGCATGAGAGTAGAATTTGTACCTACTCTCTAACATTCTGCCATCCAGACAGTGCTTTTTCTATTGTATTTATAGCATCCCTTAATAGATCCGTCATTTTATACAAGGCGGTTTCGGTTGACCGTCTGCCCAGTGAGTGTGTTGGCACCAATAATTATCATATGCGTAAATGCTGACTTTGTTGTTGTTCCAGTTCGCCCCTGATATCACCGCTCCTTTGTAGGTGAGCTATGTTATTGCTCACAAGAGTCCCAATCCGTTCTTCTGGTATTCCTTATTATTCTTTTATTTAGAAGTTGCCATCAATGTCGAATTTGATTATCGCCTCCTATTTTTTACCAGCGTGTTCATCAGAGTATTTTCTAGAGTTATGTCTACTATATCTTGTCTAGTGCTGGTCACGAACGTTGGCAACCTGATGATGGCGTTGGCATCGTAGCCAAGGAGAAGTGGTAGTGTCCTCCTCTTACAATACTTCATCAGTCTAACGGCTAGCTCCAGTTGGATCTGGATGCAGCCTCTTGGGAAGTATCCCGATGCGACGACTGCCTATCGAGTTCGCCGCCCCCCCTCCTACTCGGGATTTCCGCCCCCTTGGGGTCCGGTTTGGGAGTATTCCCCTCATGTGGGCTAATCTCTGTTGCTCTCCGGTTTCTTGGTTCAGATAATGGTGGCTTGGGTCTGTCCTGAGGCTTCTTAAGGGCCTCTTCTGGTTTTATGCTTTTCAGGTCCTTGCGCAAAATGTGGCTATCACCACTCACTACTGGTATTTGGTAGATGAAAGGTTTGACTCCTCGAAGAGAGACATATCACCCTAAGAAAAAAAAACATATTGTAGAGCCCCTCTCACAGTACTTCATCAGTCTAACGACTAGCTCCGGTGGAATCCGGATGTCGCCTCTTGGGAAGTAGCCCGATGCCACGACTGCTTTTCGAGGCCCCTCCCGGCTTCCAGTAAGTTTTGAACAGCTACAAAGTCTCCACTCAGGAAATCAGACATGTATATTTTAGATTACATTTAACAGTGCTGCAAGATCCTGGTTTTTTACAACAGGAGTCCCAAGTGACCTTCATGCACATTTTATGAGGGGACTTTACCTGGGCTATCCTAATGCTGATCATTGGCTTCGTTCGTGTTTGGAGCTGTCACCCTGCACCTCTGACTTGGCACTTTCTTGCAAGTCGCAGTTCACGCTAAGCCCTGGAAAATCTAGGTCTAAGTCGTCCAGTGTCTCTTCTTCAGTGGGCAGCAGGCCTACTTTTTCTTGTGCACCTGCATAGGCATATTGTTAAAACTATAGTTTATATTTCAATGTTAACGTTTGATTGCCTCCAAGGATTAGTTATCTACTTCGATCGTGAGTAGTTCACCTTTGCCCTCGACCTTGCTTCTCAAGACTCTCCTTAGTCGCGTATAGAGATCGTCATGCTGAGCAATAAGAAGTTCCATAAGATCCTATGTTTCAAACGCTGGAGCTTTAGGAAGAAATACTATCACCATATGATCCCCAGCACATGTCGACAATTCTGCTCCTTCCCAGCTTGAAAATTTAGGGACTATGGTCCTTAGTCATCCCGCGGTGTCCTCCGTTGCGCAGTCCACCAGCATATAACCTGGTCGAAAGCACCTCCAGGTTAATACAAACTTCGCAAACTTCTCTTGCACATCTGCCTGTCGACAAGGTCTTTGGAAGTTTCCTGCTTCTCACGAGTGAGTATTTGTTCTGGAAACGAGTGAGTATTTGTTCCGGAAGGGCCTCTTCTGCTTTCAGACCTTCTTTCTGATAAAAGAGGCACCATTAAGAACCTGCACCCCTGAGATCTGTCTCCTCCGTGACGTCTGATGTATTGTTCTCAGACGTGCAGTAGCCTTTGCTGCTTGTAGTCCTCACAGTAGGCCAATGTTGAAATTGGTTCTCAGTATTTTGGAGATGTGCCTCCGCCTGGTGGGCCAGTTTGTGTGCGGTACGGGTCCCGCTTGTTTGTTATTATTTTTCTTTTGTTTGCCTTTTCTGAATTGCTCGTTCATTTGATTCCCCAGAGTATGGGAGTTCGGAGGTTGAACTTACTCACAAAGGGGACCGGGTATCGGTGAAGTTCCGTTTGTATATGGCTGCAAACTATCCAGTGAGCACGGTTTGCATGACACCCTTGCATGGGGAGATGTTTTTCGACTCCTCAGCCTAGATTCGTAGCCTTTTGTAAATAGTATGCTCACCTCGTACAGGGTTTGATTATCACCATTGACTAACAATTTTGGCAGATGAGGAGCTTGGCTCCTGGAGAGTCACATATCACTTTTGAAAGGAGACATCACAATTTAGAATAATGCCCCAAAACTTAATCTGAACGTTCTGAATTTAAGGGCAATCCTTGAAGTTATCTGGTGTTAATTTGGCTCCAATAGCGCATGTTATGCATATAGGGAGGATGAAAATGATCCTTGCCAATACGCAAACCGCGGGTGTCATGAAGCAAAAAGGGCCTCATGTAAATTTTTTGAACGTCAAAATCGATTGAATCAAGTTGCTGCACTGCAACCAATTTATACAGGTGAACTTTCATAAAGAATTTCCTTTATGCAACAGATAGCGTAACAGTAGCACGCAGGAAAATTACTGAGGGAATTATTTGATTCAGTCAGTATTTTGTGTATCACATTTTTCTTTTTCATATCAACACTTGCCATGAAGCTATATATCACTGGAATCAACAACGTGCCCAAAGGCATGCAATTGAAATTGGCCAAGAATGCATGTTGTCTGGTAATAATTAAGTGATCGTGACGAATATGGCGGGCTCTAACTTGGTTCACTCGATGATGACGGTTTGACGTGAGTACTTGACATGTACACATAATCGCACGGTCCTCTTCCCGACTAGCACTGCGATAATGGTTTACACTGAGTGAAGGCTCTCTATTTATTCCAGGCTTATCTAACACCTCTGCCCCCACTCGTACATTCGATTTGTGCGCAACCATACCCAACGTGAAAATCCCATAGAGAGGGCAACCGCAAATAATCGGTCGGACAGCACATGCTTCAGGAATTCGTCTGGAGTTTATGCTTTCTGAAGGCTACTTAGATAACCTCCGTTGAGGCTTCATGGCAAAAGTTACTTCAGATGAGTGCCTTCCAGATTCATTTATGATTGCTCTCCTTGAGTGCATAGGGCGGCACTCCTCAATGGGTTGACATAATAGAGACTAGAGAATATGTGACAAAGACTTTATCCATCGTACTCTACAATCTGCCCATCGTCAACATCTTCAGAGCAAGCTTCATTTTGTAGCACACAATTCACTTCAGCAGGTTTCTTTGCTCCTCCTTGAATTAATAGTAGAGAGCTTTAAAGGCCAAATATTGTATCATCCTCTATTCATTAAAGGCCGCGAATGCTTCAGGCAGTAGCGCAACTTGAATGAACTCGCTCTCCACAACTGGTGTTCTTTGTAATCATATCACGAACGAGTCAAATCTCAAATTTACCGCAGGGTCGTTCCAGGGTTCTGAGTGTTCGCCGACTATTAAAAATAATGAACGCCTCCTGGCGGTAATGGAGATGAAGATGTTGCGTAGGATCAGTCGCGTAACATGCTATGATCCAATCTGAAATGAGGACCTCTGAGATGGTTTTTCGATGCTATAGAGACGTAATTCGCGCTTATCAGAACTGATTAGCGAAAATTCATCTGAGCATGGAAGATGATGGCAAACAGCGAAAAGACGGACATGCTAAATGACAGTTTGAAAGCCTCTCGACTCCATTTGGATCAAGGCTATGACCGAGAGAAATGGTGAACTCGATCCATACGAGCGGATCCTGCTACCGAACAGGGAATATGAAACATTGGATACTTACCAACAAAGGGGAATCCAAGGACTTTTGAGAAATACGAAGGGCTGGTACAGACAATTCAGTATTCCTTATGTTTCTCATGATAAGTCATTATTTCAGTTACATTGCCTCCCATGATAGATGACACCGTATTATGTAAGGAACACAATTTTTATGAATCCTAATCGTTTGCCCAACTGATTCTACTGTCCCTATAGGCATGGCAGACATGGCCAAACTTAATTTATACACTCTCCGCTGTATATTTTCTGCGATTCTCCGTTGAGTACTAATTAGAAAGCTACCCTCTCTCTCCATTTGCGCTTTCATCCCTGCTTCCTCTTCATGTTCAATGTCAGGTCAGCACCGCATTTTCGCTCCCATCTCCGTCCAAAGAAAACCCAAGGATCTGTAATGAGATAGACTCTATTTGTTATGAGGGATCTTGGCCAATGTGAAATTGTAGTGTTGAATCGATAGGTCGATCCTTATTGCTGAAACAGACTCTGTAATCTCTCGGCACTCAAATGTGCTGCAATCTTCTGGGAACTTTAAACCGTTTTAACTCCATGAGAAGATAAAGTGGTTTGTAAGACAGGTGCTACTCCAACCACGTACTTAATAGCACTTATTTCAGTCTGGGATGTAATCCAACCGTGAAGCGCTTATTGGCAAATAAAAATGATTTAATAAAAGTATCGAATTCACTAAAAACATTGAACTGAACAATTAAAAATTGAGCGAACAATGCTGCAATTTTTCTGTAATTAAAAATCATGTTTTTTTCCGATGGTGCAACAGTCGTGAAAATTATTTTACGTTTACTTTGTTCTCATAAAATTTCGTTACGCTTTCATAGTTTGAAACTGAAAGTATATCTAGATACATACGTGCATGTGACTGCATATATCGTACTCATATTACACGAGTATAATCCTATGTAGCAGCTCCCGTTCCACAGAGTATCTTTTATGGCGGCGTTTTCATTAACGCGAACGACCTTAATTTTTTTTTCTAAGTTGCTAAGTGTACTTGAATTTGAAGTGTTATTGTCGGGCTATTCGCAATTCCATCTATAATTACAGTTTTTTTGTGCTTAGATGGTGAAATGTTGAATATTATACTGAGCGCTTCAAAGTTATGTTTTTTAGGTGTAAAAATTCACGCAGTCGGATTTTTAGGTGTTTATTAAAGTAATTTGCATGAGAATCGTAGAAAAAGTTGTATCATGTTCGTTGCCAAGAGTAATAATTAAAATTATTTAATATGGATTTTATTTTAATTATGCAGAGGACTACTATCATTTGATGGATTTAATTTTAATAATGAATGAGATGGGGGTCAGAAACACGATGTATATGACAATGTTAAATGATGGTACACGGTACACAGCTCGATGATAGTGTTAAGATCATTCCGGCGTCTACTTTCAAACAACGGATGGGCATAGGCGGCCTAAAAATTGACACCGACTGTCGCCCTTTACCCTCCTCCTTCCCAGTGACAACATAATTTCAACCTTTCACTTGCGTAGTTGTATGTTTTTGGAAGGTCTGTCAAATTTGACGGTTTACTCGGTGAGCACACCATAGGCTCCATTTTCTGGGCGATTTAGTAGTATTTAAAGGGAGAATCAATTTGTTGAACAGGAAATTTATCTTTTCGTCCAGAACCAGGCGCCTGTGGTCGAACCCTGCATTTGAATTATAGGGCAACCTCCTCTCATTTCTCAAAATGTCAAATAATTTCAGGCAGGGTCTGCATCGTCTTCTTTTTCTACCATAGATATTGCCCTTATAGACTTTCCGGAGGAAGAGAAATTATCAACTGTCTCAAAGTTGTATTCTCCTATCCTTATTTTTCCTGTTTGACCAGTGCGTTTTGATGTTGTTGGTTGGTTGGTTTTCGGTGCTGACGTTGCCACCATATACTTTGTCTTGCCTTCATTGATGTGCAGCCCAAGATCTCACCCCGATTGCCGCCTGCTCGATCTGGATGAAGGCAGTTTGTACGTCTCGAGTGGTTCTTCCCATGATGTCGATATCGTCAACATAGGCCAGTAGTTGGGTGAACTTAAAGAGGATCGTACCTCCTGCATTTACCTCAGCATCACGGATCACTTTCTCGAGGGCCAGGTTAAAGAGGACGCATGATAGGGTATCCCCTTGTCGTAGACCGTTGTTGATGTTGAATGGTCTTGAGAGTGATCCTGCTGCTTTTATCTGGCCTCACACATTGGTCAGGATCAGCCTAGTCAGTCTTGTCAATTTCGTGGGGATACCGAATGTTCTTATGGCCGCGTATAGTTTTACCCTGGCTATGCTATCATAGGCGGCTTTAAAGTCGATGAAGAGATGGTGCAACTGATTTCCATATTTCAACAGTTTCTCCATCGCTTCCCGCACAGAGAAAATCTGATCTATTGCTGATATACCTGGTGTGAACCTTCTTTGGTATGGGCTAATGATGTTCTGAGCGTATGGGGCTATCCGGCCTAGCAAGATAGAGGAGAATATCGTATAGATGGTGCTCAGCAACGTGATACCTCTATGATTGTTGCGCTGTGTATGTATGAGACAGATAATGCCTCTTTGCCAGTCGTCAGGCATTGATTCGCTGTACCAAATCTTGAGCATAAGTTGATGAACCACTTGGTGTAATTGGTCGCCTCCATATTTAACCAATTTGGCTGTAATTCCATCGGTTCCTGGCGACTTATGATTTTTAAGCCGATGAATTGCACGGACTGTTTCTTCTATACTTGGTGGTTGCAGTATTTGTCCGTCGTCTTCAGTCGGCGGGACCTCCAACTCGCCGACGTTCTGGTTGTTAAGTAGTTCATCAAAGTTCTCAACCCATCGCTCCAATATGCCCATTCTGTCGGAAATCAGATTTCCCTCTTTGTCTCGGCAGGATGAACATCGACGTGTATAAGGTTTCGTCCTGCTGACTTGTTGGTAAAACTTCCGCGTCTGGTGCAGTTACCCCCTGTAATTTTCGAGTTCACGGATTTGTTGGTTCTCCCAGGCTTCCTATTTCCGTCTGTGAAGTCGCTTCTCCGCTCGATGGAGTTCATGATAAGTCTCTGCGCATGCTCGCGTTTTTTGAGAATGCAACATTACTCGGTATTTGGCATTCTTGTCATTCTTCCGTTCCGTTGCTAGCTTACATTCATCGTTAAACCAGCCGTTCCGACTTTTTTTGCGGCTGGGGCCAAGTATTTTTGTGGCCGTATCAATGATAACGTTCTTTAAGTGGTTGTGAAGATCATTTGTTGATGCTTCATCTCCAGTATATCTGTTAACTGCAGTTATTGCGGCATCAATTTCCCTCTTATAGGTGTTGCGCAGGGCTGTGTTGTGGATGGCTTCGGTATTCACTCTCACCTGATTGTCAGAGGGGATTGTAGGTGCTGTTGTTATTCGAACTCCGAGCATTATGCCAACGAGATAGTGGTCCGAGTCTGTATTGGCGCCCCTTCATCAAGGCTGAGAGGTGGCGGCGTTTAATCAGCACATGGTCAATTTGGTTGAAAGTGGTCCCGTATGTAGAGACCCACGTATGTCTGTGGATCGCTTTCTGCACAAACCAGGTACTTTCAGCAACCATTTGGTGCAATACCGCTAACTGAATAATCTGCAGTCCGTTATCATTGGCATCCCTATGTAAGCTATGGGAGCCGACGTATCGCCTGAACACGGGCTCCATTCCTACTGGTATGATTTTGATATCATATTTGGGGCAGCCTTCGAGGGTCCGCTCAACTGCCTCATAATCCTCTCTTTAGGGGCGTGAACGTTAATGAGGCTTATATTTCTAAATCTGCCTCGGAAGCGCATAGTGCATAGCCTTTCGCTTGTATTTTCAAAGCCGATA
Organism: Hermetia illucens; assembly: GCF_905115235.1. Lineage (NCBI taxonomy): Eukaryota > Metazoa > Arthropoda > Insecta > Diptera > Stratiomyidae > Hermetia > Hermetia illucens. The sequence goes on along the minus strand of NC_051854.1, from coordinate 7,560,130 downwards.
ACAACAGCTTTCATTTTTTTGGCTGACTAAGAAATCTACTCCGAGCACATGATTGACTGAATGACCACTATAATATATGGTGTAGTGGTCCTTGTCCAGCGCATCTCTTGCAATGCTGTTACATCAGCCTTATATTGAGACAGGGTATCACCTAGCTGCTCAGCAGCATTCGATCTGTACAGGGAGCGCACGTTCCATGAGAAAATGCGCAAATCGTTATTCCGTTGTCGTTGCCGGGTCCGTCGTTTTAAATTCCATCTGTGGCTTTGTAACCTGGGTTTTCCTGCAGGACCAGGCGATATAATTTGTCCCGTTTTTAGGCGCAGGAGACTTGCCTTCATTCTTCCCCGTCTGCAGATTTTCATTAGGAAAGAACTCCCGGCGATCATTACGTGGAGGTGGAGATAGGGTTTGGTAGTAGAGCTGTTGGTGTTGGTTCATCATGCGTTTCCCAGGTTTTATGCTTTTGTGCTGGGGGCTATACTATCTTTTGACCGTTCTAAAAGATAGCAACTAATATCTGCTCTTTATTGCGTTGTAGATTATGTAGCCTGGGTCATTGCTCTGCCGCTTGGAAGTATTTTCGTTCGTTGCAAATGAGTTCTTCAACGTAGGCGGATAAATATGAGCCTACTATAAGAAGTTTTACTATCAGCTAGGTGAGGATACTAGTTCCTCTATTGATTGCAACAAATAGGGGTCCTTCGGGTCTTAACTTCAGTACGGTGCGGAGTTGCGACGCAGTATTCCTTACCGGATCAAGGATGATCTAAGGCATTCACAAGAGCATTCTCGGATACGTACAGTATATCCGAGTTATATATTTTTCCAGGATACATTATTGTATTCTAAGTAGACGTAGTGCGATACTAGAGGCCTGTCGATCACAGAGGTATGATTGGAGCCCCAAGCGTGGCAGTTCTTTTGACCAAAGTGAAACCGTCATTTGGGCCTTGTTTGAAGATTCACTGAACACCCAGGGCTACACGCTCTACTCTGGGTCCTCGGTCACACTAACATAGAGAAAAATGAAAAATGGCCAGGCGGGATACATCTTTGACGGTCGATGGGCGCAATCGGTGTCCCATGCAATCCACTTGTACTCTTAAAGTTGGCGAAGGCTCACCACTTGCTGTAAGTTGAGGAGAATCTGGTACTCCTACAACAAAGCTCGATTGGGAGAGCTTTTGGCCGAGATGCACGCAAATGTATATGGGGTTATCGCAATTTGGACGGGGTAATAGGAGTCCATGTCGTCAGTCTTGTCACATTGTTGAAGTTTTAGAAAAGAGGAAGAGGTTCTCAGGTGCTTCCTTCCTTTGTGATTGCTCAACTTTAGATAGAGCCACGCTACGGACACTAGGTTAACAATTCTTTGAAACCTCAAAGAGATTTTTTGCTGTAGAGTGGAATGAGCCGGATGGAGCCTTTCCTTCCTCCAGCCAGGAGTTTGTAGCATCTGAGCGGCCCACCATAGCATCAAATGATTTCCTTTTGGTAGCTGTTTATCATTGAAAGCATATTCATTATTCTAGGTATCAATCTAATGAAAATGAAGAGGCTGTACCGACTATTATTTGACAGTATGAAACGATGTTTAAAAAAGTAAGATTTCCAAAGCTCATGTTGGGCGTCCTTTGTATTGTGAGACAGCAAATTTCTTTTGGAGGATTTGCATGAAAACTGGACTGGGAAATTGGGGTTTGTTCAGGTGTTGTTACTTTGTGCGGATGTGGGCCTTGAAGCGTGTTAGAGCGCTTCATTGAAGTCCTTAATGGTACACTATAGGATTATGGAAGGCTGTAAGGAGCAGTCACCATTGCGCTCGCGCCTGATTTGAGTGAGGTGCTCATTCGTAGCAGAGTTAACTGGTTTCTGCTATTCAATCACGATACGAATCCCTCTGCCACCAGTAAGATTTGAACTACGACCTTCCGTTGCTAATAAGAAATCTGGACACGCGCTGAATGGGTTTGACAAACTTACAGGTAAGATTAGTGTTATGTTAACGAAGGAGGTCAGCAGTATATTATGGGCTATTTCTGGGTGTGTGTAACAAGAGGAGCCCCGAGATCAACACTTTATGAGTGCTGGTCTTCACTTGCGTATTGTGTTCACATTATTCGAAAGAGACAGATAGAATCGCTTCCGCGGCTGTCGTTCGGTAGTGAATGATGAGCATTAGGCCATCATCAAAAGTTCCCTCCTCTACCCTCCCTCCGAGCTGTTGGCTAAGGGCTGAAAAGGTTGCATAAGATTTTGTTCACTGTCATAACTTGGAAACGGATCAACGAACTTACGGAACTTAGGACTGAATTTGAAGTGCCTAAGATTCAGCACCGCAGAAAATATCCAAATATCGCAATGTGCAACGTATCACAAGGCTTTCGATATTCCGGTGGAGGACGTCAACGGCAGCACTCCATCTACGATGATAAGCAGCCCGAAAGATGGAAGGAGTACGGGATTCAACCTATAGTGAAATTAGCTAATGGCTAGTCATTGCAGCATGGTTTGCTTCTCTTAGTAGAAGTCAAATCATTTCTGGCATCAAGGGGAAGGAAGAAGGCAAGGAATAAATGAAAAATAAAATTATCCTGCAAGGCAGGCTGCTTTCCGCTTCGGATTCTCCTGCACTGACCATATTACCTCTGTTCGGATCATTGTGAAACTATGCTCGCGATTCAGATCTCCCTTTCATTTGATCTTCAGTGACTTCGAGAAGGTTTTCAATAGCGTAGTCAGGAAATACATTTGAAATACTTTATGCAGGAGGAACATTCCAGAGAATCAATATTTATCATACCAGGGCTTTGGCGTAGTTTGGAAGGGTGGAGCTACGATAATAAGGCAACCTGATTTCAGAAAGAGGCAGCTTTCAGGAACTGTTCACTGAAGAACAGTTGGGACGTACGCATTCGACCGGCTAGGCAATTTGTGTTATTCTTGGGGGTCTCGAAATCTTTGATTGAAAGTTCATGTATTGGGTTGAATATTTTCATAAATGGTTAGAATTGTTCAGCACTTTAGATTTATTGGAACCTAAGTGGAGAGATCTTCGCTGCAAGGGCTTTGGAGAACAATGAAAACTGCTCAGCGACTAATTATGCATTGGCCGTATGGTTGATGTATATTGTCACGGTGCTTCTATGTCTCCTGACTGTATCCATACTTCAGTACACTTACTTAACCCGTGAACGTTCTTCCATTTGTTGCGACGAAAACGGAGTGCTCAAGACCTTATAATAGACTTGATGACAGTTGTTGCACCAAAAGCGAGTAGTCACTTAAGATGTAAGAAGAAGGAAAAGAAATTCTCTTAAAAACTAGCCCAGTAAAAGTAAATAAGTGGGGATCACTGAAGGAAGAACCATCAGGAAAGGTCGAGCATACCAAACCCAGAAAAGCTCTCGGATTGTAGATATATATACTGTTCAATTGACATCATGCTAGTCTATCTTTGTAGACGGAATACGAAATACATTTTTCTTGAGCTAGCTCAAAGTCACTGAAAGTTGATAAGATGCGTGGGTTGATTGTCGAAGACGTTACGATGGCTATGGGAATTAAAGTGCCAAGAGTTAAAGGACTAATCATTTGATAAGACATTGATAATATCTGACAACTGTGATGCAGGAGATGAATAATTCAAAAGGTAATACATTGCGGTCGAAGTGTTACAAGTTAGTGTCTCCTCACAGATAATCATTTTGCAGCCACCTAAAGAACATCTATTTTTAAATTACAAGCAACCAATTACTTACCAATCCAAGAAAACTTTAAATTGGATCAATTCTTCTTAATTCCATTTTGAATGCAACTTGTACCACTTTTGTCGAAACTACTATGCATTTATCTAAATCTTTACCTTCTGATTATGCGAATATTAAACTGCAAAACTGAAATAAATTGGATAAATAAATTTGCTGAGTCAGCTGCATGGGATATTATGCAAGCACAGTTGAATCTTGAGCAACAGAAATCTTATTGTTGGCTTAGCAAAATTGCTAAGCGAAAAAGACTGAGTGCACTGTAACGAGTTGCTAATCTTGCGACGGAGTTCGCTATTGGGAAATAAGCACAGAAATCTTGTCGAGAGATGCTGTTGAATAATGGAAGCAAAGCAATTTGAACACCATCCAGTGTCTGGTCTGTTTCGGTGAAAGGAGGTGGCATTTGTATTCGATTGGCAAGGCTTGGAGAGGTGGTGTCTTTCCACAATTCCCATTGTTGCAATCGATCCTGCCTAGGGACTGTCGTAGTTTTTCCAAAGATTGCTTTTAATTTGGGACATTATTTTCCCGATTAAAATTCAACCCTCTGTTCTAAACAAATTCTTCGGCAGTGTACCCAAGTCCATGGGTGGAATTCCAACGTAAACTTCCGCCCAACCCTGGGACTATGTATATCAGTTCAGATTTGTGTTTCCCGGATTGCGTGCAATCGGCTTATTAGCTTAAAGTACTTCCATACTAATCCCAAGTTGTTCAGCTCCCAGTGCTCGCAACGACGGTATAAATTTCGTTAAATGTTGTTTACTCGTACTTTGCCAAAGTAACACTTTACAAGTCTTAAGTAATTACCTTGTACTGCAATTACTGGTGCCGTACCTTGTAATGAGGTAATGATGTAATGGTCACCTCCTTGGAAATGACCGCAATCAAGGTCTCGTAGGAAATCATACCTAATTCCATCGTCGCCCAATTTTCAGGGCGGTTACGTGGTCACTCATATGATGGTTTGCCGTTGCCGATAATGTAATTTTGTTGTTCACATTAGTGTGACGTCTATGACTCCAAAGAAATTGGACTCTAATTGGTGATAGTTTTCTTGGATAGTTGAATTGTCAATAGGCATTCGTTAGGTTTTGTAATATTTATAATGGCGTCATCGTAGGTGTCGGACATTTGTTATATAATGTCCTTTTCTGGGTTGAGTCTGATACGGTATGCAAACCAATGTGTCATAATGGAAAACAGCTGGCACTGGAATACTTCAATGGAGTAGGTATTGCTGAAATATTTATTTGGCCTAGCAGACAAGCGGATCCATTTCTGCCCATACTAGGTCATAAAAACTTTGCAGCTATGATAAAATTATAACAGTAGCCTATAATCTAGAATGGAATATGGTGACCAAAATCTCCTCATCCTTTTTTGCATTGGTTGCAAATTCGTCAGTAATCAAGTAACCCATTGAAGTCAAAAGTCTATTATAGTAAAAGGATTCCAGTAAACCTTAAAAGAGTACACATATGAGAAAGAACGATCCTCTCCAGTGGATATTGATCCCTCAGACTCCGAAAGTTCAGCTAAGATGTATGTTTTGTAAATTTCTTGCCTTGAAAGACCAAATTTCAGTCTCTTCCAATCCACGCGAAATTCGCATCCATTTCGCTTATTCCATTCGCACTTGGGTATTAGCCTCCACTTGACAGCAATTAGAATCATCTACAGACAAAACTCCGTGTAAACCTCGCCGGATACCAATATCTAGTAATCCTGGACTTCGATGGCAACTGTAGCATCCATGATCAGCCGACTTTACCTCAGGTGCCGTACACGCTTTTCGCATTTACACCTTCGAATGCTGCACAGCCAGGAGTACCACCAGTCCAGGCTATTGTGCAGCAAGCCACTGGCGCCTTTCCGAAAAAGTCCCCGATCCAATCTCGCTCCTGTGAAGCTTCAACAGGACAATATTTGCAGCGAACAAGGTATTGGAGTTTACACAATGAGCCAATTTTGTTTACTTTCACCACCTTGTACTGAGCTTACGAAAAACAGCAACCCCGACCAAGGGGTAACTTTTTTCAAAATTACTTATCCCCACGAATTTGCCTCAATGGCCAATCCTCCTGAAGGCATGTTTATCAACCCATACGAGCGCATGATTTAGCGAATTTGAGGACAACCCATTTGTATCGCGATCATTGTAATTGATTCCGTCTTCACTATCCACTTATTCTACTGGAGTCTTAGGGGTTTAACTCGTCTTCTCCTTCAGTGGCTCATGGTTCTGTTGTTTTATGTATTTTCCCGATAACCCCATCCGAGCCAATGTATCTTATGCATATTCTCCCTTCCCTTTCCCTTCATGTGTATGAAAAATTGTTATACTGTTTGTCTGAACTCCTTACTAGGTTTCGTCCCTCATTTTCTTCTCCTACAGGGATGTTAACCTCCCCATGCTCAGCTGGCATAATCATCCTAACTTGCTTCCTTCCAACATGCCCTCCCACTCTTCTCTTCTACTTTCCTCTTTTATGGATATTTATTTTGCCTAACAATTCAACACCAGCAAAAACTCTTTTGACCGTACTCTTGGCCTCTTCCTTTCTTTCCGTTCATTGAAGTTAAGAACCAATCCCATAATTACTGATTCCTACTGTGTTTTTACTTCCTCCACCACTGCGCCTTCTATGCCTCTCCTAGGTTGAGACTGTTCCCAATTTCTCGCCATTCAGCTTCTTACCCCTTCCTTGGTTGAATTTTAATCTTCACGCAGATGCCGCATCTGGTCCTGATGAGCTTACTAACCTTTTCCTTGTTAACTGTATAAAATACATTTGTTTAAAAGTCTCGAAAAATTTCCCTATCCTCAAAAGCGAACGCCCGAATCTCTCCTCACCTCTTGCTCCAAAATACATAAGAGATACATCAACAACTAGCTGACTGCGCGTTTCCCTCATCTCAGAACCTTTGATGCCGTTAACCCCAAATTCTACTCTCGAAACTCTGCGTGCAACCCTCCCTCCCTTATTTATTTTATGGCTCTACTCCTATCTATGAAACGACTCCTGGAGCCTTTTTTTGCCGCAGCGGCTCATCCTATTTCTTCTCTCCTTCCTGTAGTGTTCTCCGCGGCTCAATATATGTTTCCTACTTTTTGTGTTTTTTATTAATGGACTTCTCTCCATCCTCACCTACCTGTGTTTGCTATACGCAAACGACCTTAAATTATTAGCCTCTGTTTCACTTACGCTGGACTGTATTGTGCTGAAGTCGAACACCAGATAGCTTTTAGGGATATCGAATTGGTGGACCTCGACGCAAAACCGGGATGTCTGGAGTTCCTTATTAAGGCAGGCCTAGACCGGATACCGATTGTTGCGCCGTTGGTGATGATGATGATGAATCCCTGTACTGTTTTCAAGACCTGGGCGTATTCTTCTATGACAAACCTCGCTTAAATTCCCACTTCGTTGGCATCATCACTTGCGCTTCGAAAGGATTGATAGTCTCAATATTTTAACCCAGTTCGTCTTTGGTGCGAATGCTGCTGATACGAGTTCCGGCAAACTCAGCTGTATTCATCTAATCAAATGTCTTTCAGTTGGTTTTCCTAGGATCTTTGAATGACTTGGGAGTCCAACCTCCAGTTCTCCATCCCAAAGTCTCGTTGTTGGTAGGTAAGAACCTTCTCCAAGCCACCACAATTTCTTAAACTAGGAAAATGGAAGATTGGGGCATTGCCCCATTTATGACCCAATTGGTAACGGTTAAAAATAAAAGGCGAAAGAAGCTTACTTCGTTCGTTGATTTTGTGCTACCTCAAGGTATGTGCCTTGGGTTGGCATTGCAACGCACCAATAAAGTGGCCTTCTTCTCTGTATTAATAGACGCTAAAAGTAATAGCTCCCTCAATAATGGCGATTGATTTTGGGCCATGTTAGCCAAGGAGACATACAAGTCTTGACTCTAGTTTAACCGCTGAAACCTAAGTCAAAACACAAAAAGTATTCAACCTCTCTTATGCACGAAAAGAGGCCTCCTCCGATCGTCTTGGACTTGGCTCCTGTTTTAAACTGATATCGAAATCCTTTTCTCTGAGGAAAACCAACCGATTAGCCGAGGGACACTTTGAGTGCTTCTACCTTTAACTGATCTACATATGCTAGCCAATTTTCTATCTCTTAGTAGACCTTAGTCCTTTTGCATGATCAACCTTTTACTGTTGCATTCGCTAACCACTGGTGTTTGGCCTCATTTTTCCCTGCCGTTTATCGATGGTACCACACTTTTTTGGTATCAACTCTTGGTCCTGCTACCGTCAATTATTTAGGTGTAGGTGTGCTGGAGGTACTCGCTGCTCCTTCTTTGAGGAACTTCCTCTGACAGACACATTTCTGACGTACTCATATGTGACCCGACCTTTTCCGCATTGCCACTTAAATGGTACACTATCATCTAACACCCTTTTGACCACAAGCGGTCCTAGACCCTCTACCTGATCCACACTTACTTAGTCTGTTTGCAGCAAAGGTACGCCCCTACTGATCCTGTAGGCTTTGGCACGCCGGACTATCTCCAGATCAAGAGGAGGAACACCCAACAAGACCTACATGGCGTCGGTCGAGACCGTACGACATACAGGATGACGCACTAAAAACACCATTCGCTGACAAGCGTAGAACAGTTTTCTGCCCTGTGCCGCCATCGCAAAAGCCATACAACATACGTACGTGGAATAAGGAAGAGCCCCATATATCTTGTTTTTCTTTTTTTCTTCAGCCTTTGTCCCGTTCACAAGCGGGGTCGGCTGAAGAGCCCCATATATATGGATTCACATCTCAACATACACACCAATTTAGTCAACCGTAGCTTGAGCTCGCGCAGGTGCGGACCCAAGCACATACGTTCCGCGATGGTGACTCCCAAGTATGTCACTTTCTGTTGGTATTTCAAAGAAACTCCATTCAATTTGCGCCAGGGCGGAGGATATAGGCAGCTTTCAGCATCATCGCTGACACCGCGACACCGACTTTTAGAGACCATGCATTAACCATGTGCATGTGCTCAGTACCCCGCTGCTCGAGCTCAAGTCGACAGTTCCCCTTAACAAGAATGAGGAGAAATTTCATCGAACAGTTCGTCCGTCCTGTGATAGATCCCTGTGGGAAGCCGCGTTCTATGCTCACCCAAACACGCTTGTTGACACCTTGGACGAATGCTTTCCTACCATGGAAGTAGCTATTCCCCGGAGCTAATTGCTGGCGGTAATATTCACAAAGATTCGACAACACGAAAGACCAACTTATGTAATCAAATGCGCCTTTAAAATTTACAAAGATTCCAAGGAGGTACTTGTTATGACAACAGACAACAAAGTTGTTCACATACAATAAAGCATCGTCTGTAGACCTGGTGACTTTAAGAGCACAACTACTTGGCTGTATTCCGGAATGCAGGGAAATAACCCTCCCACAAGCAACATTCAAACAAACACTGAACATGAGCTGTGATGGACTGCCAGATGGCTTTGCACATCTCGCCAATCATCCTATCCCAGCCAGGTGACTTTCAAGACCTGAGCCTTGCCATGCTCTCTTCGATCTCACAATACTTCAGAGGAGGAATTTTTTCTCCTCCTTCAGCGCGAGCGTCAGGAAACACACTCGGATCTTGGAAGTAGTTCACCCAGTAAAGCATAAACACTATCACGCCAAGTCAGCATATGTTCACCATTCACCTCGATGCCAGTTATGTCATAACTGCGTTTCCCTCTGCAAGGGTCATCACTACGCTCACCAACGAATCTTTAGGCTGCCTCAACAGATCTTTATAAGATGAGATACCTCTCCTATAAGCGAGCCTAGGTTGTTTAACATCAACATCAAGATTGACCATACTTAGACGGCGCGCCCTTTGGAATTTTTTCCTCAGGCGACGGACTTCCCTCCCCTTAATACGAAGAGCATTCGTCCACCACGTGACGTGCTTACGAGCCCTTCGTTCGGGCTTCGTAAGCATGTCATCATTGACGCTATACATCCACTCATCCAACAGTTCACCCTTTTCGTCCATAGACAAGAGCATAAACTCTGAGAGGAGAAAACCAGTGATGTACATGGCATAACTTCTCCTGCAGGCAACGCCTTTTTGTTATGGTAGGGTTCATATCTTACCCTACGAGTATTCCGGGAAAAAAGTCCCCGCCAGCTTCTAGTCTGGTCATAATCGTACGAGTCTCAAATGAAATCGAATGTGTCTAGGGAATGCGCATACTAGGGTCTAACTTTCCCTTTGTTGCAAGGAGGAGAGTCCATGAGTTGTAGCTTAAGGTCATCCATCCGTCAGTCTCAATGATCCTAAAACATAACCAACAGCCAAGTTAACCCTCGTCAAATAGATGAGCCTACCTCCAGCCTAGTCTCGTATACTCCTGGTAATTTGTAGGTAGTTTCCAGCAGTCACATGGAGACGTTGTGAAAAATTGAGGCTCCAACAAAAAAGCTTTAAAATTTCCTAGCAATCCAGCGTTGTAGGGCTCCAAGGAGTTATAATTTTAACTAAGTATGCTCTCTTTTTTATTGAGTTCCTCCTGGTTTTCTTCAGCAAACCAGGATCCGAACTATGTTGAGCTATTATCCAGAAGGTTGCCAGGTACTTGAGCATGATCTCTTAGTAAGTTAGTGTCTGAAGTATGAAGAATGAGAAAAAATCTGCATGTGGGTCGCTACGATATGTTGCCATTAGTTCTAGGCAAATGGTCATTGGTGTCCTGGAGATTATTTTCGTGATGGAACCGTTCAGCTTTGCTTCCTCTAAAAATCATCCGCATGTGTACACAACCTTTTAATTAGCCTCTATAACTTAAGGGTCGAAAAATTAGTTCAAAACTCAACGACTCTTAAACGAGCCTCATTACCCGCCAACTACCCAGCATTTTGACCCTCATATATATCCTCCCCCATATCTCTTACATCCAACTATGTAGAACTTACACTAGATCAAATAAATGACCTGTAATTATACGCTTCTTATTGGATTTGCCTAAATATATGGTTGGCCATTAGTTGCCTCCTTTTTTCCTACAAAACTTTCCACAGAGCAGGCGAAGGGCGATGAAATTTTAGATAGTGTAGCCCCAGATAAATGAAATTTTCATAAAAAAAGTCACATTAATATATGACATAATAATTACAGCAATATTTCAACACAATTTGTTGGCGAGATGATGTAGTGATTTCTATTTGTTACTTTTTTCCTTTCATAAATGGAAATGATAATGTGGGAAGTGGACGATAACTAATTCGATCATTATTTAGATTTAATTGAACAGCAGAGTGAGTGCTGTGATAATATCGTCACTATTTGGGTGCTTGAATGAAGGAACATAGTCGACACTGTTTGGAGGCAAACAATGTAGAACAAGTGGTGAGCCGGAAGGTCCTGCAGGGTATTAACCAATGAATTAACACAATACCCATGTGACTGCCTGTCATTGCCCTTTCCTTAACCTTCGTCCTCTGGGCAGAAATTAGAACATCATCACCGGCACTGTAGGGAGCCAGTTGGTCACAATGCAATTATCGAAAACCCAACTCTATGATGTTTGGTGTAGTTCTGGTAGATACCGACTGTGGTTTCCAGTGAATCCTTACGTTGCACAGATTTCCTAGTCTTTAACATTTTTATTCAGCCCCAGACGGATCTGAGAGGCAATCGGAGGTGGGATGGGTGGAGTGGGTTTTCCTTTGAAAATAATTATTGTAAACTCTCGTGTATGTGCCAACAACCCATTTCTGCTTTGCTTGTCGTGCACCAATTTCGTCCTTTTGAACCATGTCACCGGATATCTACCGTCAGACTAGGATGCGACTCTTTAATTATTTTTAAGACTCCAAGCTTTCAAGAAAATTAAATTGTCTTTGACCAAAGATTAGAAGCAGCAGACAGCGACCTATTTAACTCCTTCCTCCAATTTCTCCTCCCCCCCCCCAAACACCTCCCGCTTGGCTAAGCTGTATCCAGGACTATACTGCAAACAGCAAGAAGCCAGCAGGCAAGTCAATTGCTAGTCGGATAATTATTGTAAAAGCACCAGCAGAGAAGAAGACACTATCAAGCAGGGATGCCTCGTGCCTGGTCCTTTTATCCGTAAAATATAGTGCAGTCATATGGCTGAAGGTAACAAGGACAGGGAATATACCAGCAACTTACAAAAATAGTTATTTCTGGAACAGCAAAGGAAAGATGCATTGAAGCAAGTGTAGGAGCTAATTATTCGAGCTGGGCAATTTAGGGGAGGGGATGCGAAAGGAACATGAAAGGATATTCTGAAAGAGACAAGTTAAAGGAACTATATAAACATCGCCATGAATTTTAGGTGCTCAGAGACAACTGCAGTCAAAGAACTTTGTAAGCAGTTTCTTTATATCCTTCCCTTTTGTGGTCCTTATTTTGTGATCGTTGAGATATAAAGGATCATGGTTGGAGGCCGGTTTGAATGGGCTAAGAATCTAGTATGAATACCGATTTGTGTGCTGAGGTAGTTAGCTTTGAATTTCGTTCATACGTAAAGGACTAACTCCTAGGACCACTTGACAATCTCAATTAAGACATAATCCGGTGTCGAATGTTTAAAACTCATGTCCAAATATGCTCCTCTGATTAATTTCTTCCTATCCATAACGTAGTCTGCCGCCTCTGACTTTCCATAATCCTTCCCCATAAAGTTGGCAACCTTCAGTAAAATTTTTTAATTCAATTATACCGAAAATCAGCAATCAGGTCAACTGCAATAAATAAATTACGTACCGTTCAGTAAGCCTGAATCCTGCTTGCATGGAAAAGTTTTTCACAGTCTTTTCTGATTTACCACCGATAAAAAAAAGGACCTCACATTCTGCTTAATTAAAGTATGAGCTCGTTAATTATTCCATCGAGAATTTATCGTATAACTCCAAAAAAAAAAGGACTCAACACATACATCCCACCGAGGTTCAAAAATACGACGGTCCATTGAACAATATTTGGTGGTACATGCACGGTTAATCGTTATACTTGGTTCGATTCCCCCCTGGAATTGTTAATTATAATAATTTTCTGCAGGACGTGGTGGCTACCGGGATTCGACGGCATTGGTCTAGTTCCGTTAAAGAGTTGAGTGGCGTCCGGCCAGACGATTGACCAGCTACGCTTTCGAAGTAAAACACACAAGAGAGCATAAACGAAGGATTGAAATATGCTAATGCGACCTAATCTGGGGGAAATTACCATGAAAACATGGTCATGAGGTAATCCTTGGCAGATATAATGGAGACGGGGGATGGCAATTAGTGTTGAACGATTTCGCATAGCAGCATGGCTCGTATATACACGTTAACTAGATTATCCTCTGTGCATAGTGGCTGCTATTGCCAGGACGAATTCTACAGGCGATGTTCAGCGTTCAATTAACAGATAGTTTGCATATATGCTAGGTTTTTATGGCTATGAAAGCAAATATTCAGGGACAGGAGTCAGGATTATATTTCAATATTAACGACGAACATATTTCAAACTTTGTGAGTAATCGAGTTATTGAATGTGAGGTAGGTCAAGCTTTTTGGGACTGTGCGTTTGTGAGTGCGATATTTGTGAGGGATAAGCTTATAGGTTATTGGGTTGATAAAATACCAAGAATCGTGAGCTGGTTGTGCCTAGACTATATCGGGATGGACACATTCCCAGGAGCCCTCTCAGCAATTCCTCTTTTTGATGGCTCAGTTCAAATTCTTCGTAGGCATCGCACTACTCTCACAAGACGATTAAACTCAGCAGTACCAACATCAAAAAACCCAGTAAAGTCCTACTGACTAAACTGGGGGAATGCTTACGGCAATACACTTTTAAGTTGTGTTCCGATCGGAAAATTTTGGAAGTCTCCTTAGCAATGCCGCTATTTTTAAATTCGGCTGCATTGGGATGATGAGAGCTGTTACTCAATTTCTTTTTAGGGATTGATGAGTACTAAGTCCGCATCCGGACCGGACCAAATGAAGAGCAACTTGCTCCCACTCTTTATGGTCCACGGACTCCTCTTTTTAGGTTAACACCCAAAGTTCAAAAATGAGAAAAGAAGACTCAAGTCCTCAGACACTGCCTCACTTCTGCCCTGGGAGCAGCGTGACCGAAGCGGCTGGCAGGTGTTATACGCATCCTTTTTCAATTCGTAAAATACAACAAGGGTACGAATTATATTCAGCGTAAATCCGTCCATAGTTTGGACCAAAACTTGGCCGGAGTTAGACAATTTCTTTTTATGGATTGAGGAGTCCTAAGTCCGCAGAATTGTTAGTTCTCCGTAAAATACTAGATTCCAATTCCGACGCACAAGTCGTGCTCACAGCAGAAACTTTCACAAAAGCAGCAGCTCCAAACAGGCATCACAAGCTCGTGCTAAACCAACTATAAGCCAAGCTAGGACAATCAAGTAGCCAATGACGCAATTGCAAGCAACACAAGCGGCGACGACTAAAAACCGGAAGATTCCCCCGAATGGTTTCAAACAAATTAAGCAAAACATTTCTTCCACTCTTCCCGATAATTATTTAACTAAAATCTGGTAATTCCATTCACCAAATCATTACCAAAACCCCCAAAGACTACTCGACCGGCAAGAAAATTCCGGTGGAGAACAATAATAAGTACTTTACCTAAATCCTTCCCTCTAAAAAGGCAACCAGTCTTATCCTCCAAGCGCTTGATTCCACTTTCTCAGCTCCTGAAATCGTTGGACAACTGAAGGCGCAGGGAGCGTCCAGTTGGACCGCTGGCTGGTCATATTTGACTCGACGTTTCCTGAAAAACATATCAAAAATATTAAAGCCATTGAGCATGCCATAATTCGCTCTGAAGAAATTAAGAACAAACACATATTGATAATGGGGCAACCAACTGCCACTTAGCCTACCGCTACGTCAAGTGTGACCAGGTCCAAAGTCCGGGTATGCGTTAGTTGTAGAAGCAACGACCCTGCAAACTACCCAAGCTGCCCAAGCTCCGTTAGGGACGTGGTGAGGAGAAATGCTCAAAACCGAGTACTACCTTCCCGTCTCCCAACCATTCAAACCACTCGAGCGTCTTGCCATCCTATTACCAACCTGGCTTTGACACGTCCGCCCATGTCCTTCGCAGACGTCGTACGAAGTGGTACCACACCACCCGCCCAGTCCTATCCAGGAGGCTCCCATTATTGCATCCAATCCAGATTTCCTTGAGTTCTCCAGGACCTCGCAACAACTCCTGCAGATGTTTAACGCGATGGTTGGGTCTTTCACTTTCATTAACCGACGTTAGGATTATTGATTTGAAGATCAACTTCATCATCAACCGAGCCTGCAGACGCAAGTTCGAGCTACTCCTCGACGAATACAAGCCGTTCCTATGGGAATTCAGGTTGCACTATAAGTACAAACCTAGCTTTCCCAATCGCACTTAGCGCCCACAATACAATTCTCGCTACATCGGCAGTGGCACAGCCATCCTTACCGCCGATAAATTCCTGTCTTCACAATACTTTCCAACCGCCAATAGCTTCAAATCACTCGAAGTTACTCGCATTTCCTTTGAAACCCAATCGTCCTCGGTCTTTGGTGCTGCCGTCCACTGCTCGGACCAGTTCGTCGATACCCATGATTTCCAACGGATTCAATCCTCTTGCGCTTCCCAAACAATAGCACAAGGTAAAGCCTGGTACCTGATAATGGGTGGGGACCTCAACGCTAGGCATCAGTTTTAGTTTGAAATCGGGCTCGTGCAAGATCGTCACTAGATACTGACTTGCATTCACTTGCTTATGGCCCACCCATTTACTGACAAGGTTTCTAACCTCAACCCGCGAAATTCTACGGGGTTCGTTTTTCGTTTGGTACTGCAAAGAACCTAGGAAAGGGAGGCGGAGCTCTCGCTTTGATAAAAGAGAATTTATTATTGCGCTGCCCAGGGAAGCAGAAGCTGTCGCAAATAACAATCATTCCGTTTCGGTGTAATGGAACACCAAAGGACTTGCAAGAAAGTAAATCGTCGGCTGCCCATCAACAATGAAGAGAAGCTTAAGACGGTTTAAGAAGCATTTCATGAGGGTCCTCATCTGCTTCACGGCTAATCGTTGTGATATGTGGATGCGGACTCCCTCGTCGAGCTGGATATCGGTCATACCAAGGATAACTCCGTATTCCTGGACAAGTGCATTACCCAACCTAACTATTCTAATGCTACCCTTCGGAATAATATTTGCATGGACATGGACACTGCAGGCTGGACTATATGTGAAGGACAAGGAAAAATCAAGAGGATTTTGTGGAAACCTTAGGGAAATGATCAAAGATCACCAAGATATTATGGCCGTGTTAGATCAGGTGATTAAAGATTGCGTCAAACACCTACTGCGATGCTCTGTTCAGACGTCTACTATTCTAATATGAAGAAATCGTCCAGGAGTACGAGAAAGCGCTCAAGGTTCTTACAACCCTCTTCAGTGTAATCAACGAGTTGTGCAATGACATCGACGAACTCCGGCGCGATCAACTCGGAAGGCTCCAGACTACGGCCCGACAGAATGTCCTACTGAACGCTTGGGTAGAGGCATATCATTCAACAATCTCTGATCGGCAGAAAAATGTGAAGGGTGACTAAACTCCGTCATCAGAACAGTCAACGAAATGAGTAGTTGCTTTAGGCGAGTCTAAGTGTCCAGCAGATGTCCACATACTTAGCAGGATTGGATTATTACGACGAGCTGAATACGAAGTACACCAGGATTCTAGCTACGATCTTTCGCCGCGCGAATCTTTTAGATCTGGTAACTAAATATGCACTTATCAAAGCAGTGAATGATGTTCGGAATGAAGTAGGACTTTCGTTTGAAATCCTAAAATGTCCACTGGAGCGCATGTTGCTCTGTAGAGAGGGCGAACAGATGAGAATCTTCAGCTTTCTCTACATAGTTGTGAGTATCGGCCAGTTTACGTTACTGCAGTTCCCCGGGCAGAAGGAAAAGGACGATATTTGGTTCCTCAAAGGAACGTTCCCACGATCGCCACTGATAACGACCCCGAAAGCAATTTCGAACGGAGTGAGGACGAGTTCGCATCGTGTAATCGGCTTAGAGAAGTCTTTTTATGTTCACCCAAAGTCATTAAGGCCATCGATAAGGTACCTAAACACGCGATTGGTACAATATTCGAATGTCTATTTGAGACGATTTGCCTCTGGTACCCTGCTTCGAGTAATTGGGTAACTTGGAAGGAATTAATGGTGACCAACAGCTGTATGTTGCCAACGGAGCTGTAAAGGTCTCCCTGGCTTGTAATGAGCTTGTTTTCGCATTATTCACACGGACGATAGTTGTAGAATCCTGACTGTTGACATCTCTTTGCGATCAACGTTTTCGGAGGTGAGAACGGTGGTTTCGGCCTTCAAGATGGCAATGTCGCCAGGGAAATTGGATTGAAAAAGGATGGTGGAATCCCGCACCATCTCATCGCCAATTGCGGAAGTAAGACTTCAGGTGCTTCGCCCGATAGAGATCGTAGTTACCCTTGATGCTCTACTCATCATGCATTGATACGTCATTGCTATTGGTTTGAGTTGTGGGTCTGTTGCTTTCGGGGGAGTAGTAACGCTCTTATTAGTTTTTTGTCGGCATCAAATACTTAGCGAGTGTGGTTCAGATGGTCCAAACAAAACGCCACAGATTGAACTTTCGTTGTTATCAATTGTGTAACTTGACCAACCGGCTGCCTTAAATGGTCGCGGTTCGCGATCGAGGCGCCTTTCCAACTGCTTAAAGCAAGCGAACGGAATTTCGTGAAGGTATAATTGCAGGGTCGTCCTTATACGGTAGCGTTACAACTTCGCGGACGACTGAACTCTGGTAGTTTCCTTCGCATTCATTCATTGAGGACGCTTCATCGATTTTATCGTCATAGTCGAAGAAACGTTGGGGGGTTTTTTCGGAATTTTGTAGTAGAGATATTAGATATGACTGCACTGATTGCAGTTTTGCAAAGTGGCACTTTGTCAGACAGGATCCCCTCTAGTTTCGTTTCTTGACCTAACGATGCGTCCTGCTCTTCCTCAAACCTCCGCCAATTATTTCGTCGAAGACCTGCTTCCCTAGGATCGTGTCATGGCATTCGCCAACTGCGGGCTAGAAGTCCACTGCGGCTAATGGATGATCGGCCCATAGTTTGGAAGTAACGTCGTGAATGAGTCCATTACGTAGGCCTTCGTAAGATTGTAATTGGACTAGAAGATTGACGAAATACTTACGAATACAACCTACCAAATGGTTACTGCCTGTACACTATCAATTCCGCCAATTGAGGCAAAGATTTGATTTTTCTCTAGCCCCTACTTGTTAGTGGCTTTTAAACGAAATTAAGGATGTTTGAGATCTTGGATCAACCAGAGCACGCAGCGCTATGGATTTTCCGTAAACGCCAGATGCTTTTACGAGAGTTCTAGCCAACGGAACCCGGAAACTATACGATCCTCAGCCACGATCGCACTCACTTCCTCTTTCTTGAAGTGTAATAGTGTATGAGGACTTTCATTGTACTCGAGGCAATGTGTTCTGCAGCTGCATTTACTGATATCGGCTTGTGCTAGGCATTATCGGCTTAATTTCTTTTGGTTAGGGACCTGACACCTTTCCTCTATTGTAAGCTGCTTGACGAATTGTTAATTCATCCGTTTTGGAGCAGTGGGCGGAATCCAGTCAACGACAGCGTCAACAGGAAGTGTATTCGGGGTGCTCTATGCAGAAGTGGTATTCCTCAGAAGCATTATTTTTGGTAGTCACAACTGACAGACATTCTGCCTTGTTCGGACGACGTGAAAATAAGGTTCTTAGTCTCAGTCTTCATATTTACGTAAGTGGGGAGAATGTCGAAGGAGAATGTCAATTTTTTTACCTTGGTAGCGTTGCTGTGTTGCTGATGTCGGCCCCGAACCTGATGTCACCCTATGTTTCAACAGAGGTAAATCCAACTATGCTGGAAGTGCAAATACCTCAACATGAACATTAAGTTGAGGTTATTCCTTTGTCGTATTCACTCTCTGGCCCGAATGCAATTGACTTGTCGTGGTAAGAAGCAATTGCTCCTCGGTTGGCGTATCATTCAATGTACAAAGAAGGACATCTCAAATTCTAAATTGACATTGTCTTCCCAAGAAAAGTCTTGAAGGTGGCAGGCAGAAAACTGCTTAGAACTTAAAATATGGCTAACAACCCCAATTTATAGTGTTCCTGAAGTAGAGTTGGTGCTATCAGAAACTATCAAAGGCCCTATAATCGACGTCATTTTCACCACTCATTATCAGGGGATTATTTAAGAGTAATTACATTTCGATAAACTCTAATAGATCCTCCGCATTCATAGCCTATGTGCTGATACTCAAATAGCGGTCATTAAAACTACCTTGGATGCAAACAGGGAAAACCCAATCTTTCCCAATTAGACCAACTCATCATTACCGACAAAACGCACACACTATACAGTGCGAGGTCACGTCCATTGCTGAGGTTGGCTTGACGGTGGATTTACTGCATATACAGATGCTGACTCCTCTCCGCTGTATGGTGTTTGGTCAATGGTAGCACCCAACCTGAAAATATGAGATAATTTATCTGCTTACCTTGTCTTTACCTTTCCGCATCCACACTAGATGCGCTCATTACCTGCAACAGCACCTACTCGTCTTGTATCTTGTTTATCTCGTGTGTGTGCATCAATGGAAAGATTTTCCGTTTCAAACTAGTTCCACAGCATTCGTGCAGTTTGATGGCCGCCCTTGATGGAGCATCATAGCGGCCAACAGCCACATTACGTCACGATGTTGGGGGTCGGCTGGTCAGAGCCTATTACTATTCAATGGCTATACAGTGCTAGCGAAATGACCGTATCTCTGGACATAAAGCTTAGACCGTCTATAAAATTTTACGGCCTGTGTTGTAAATTGAACGAAATTGGATTAAAAGTCGGTTGCACGCAACAATGAAATAAAAAAATTATATCTTTTTGGCAAACGGGGCGTGACGTGGGGCTATGCAAATTAGAGCTGATGTCTATCAGCAATTTTTCCGGTTTCACTTTCAAGGTGAGGAGTCAGCGAACTTTTGTATCTTGAACACGTTTTGCTATCTGTGGTTTCTTAGTTCATCTTTCTGAGAGAACAGATACAAGGGCAACATGTTTCACTAGTAGCCCTTAGGGCCTTCATGCATTTCCTGAGATAGAATGTTAGATTTACTGAACATGTTGGGTGGCAACTCAGTAAGAACAATTCGCTTGTTATGCCACTCAACATCCTTGCAACCTGCAGCATCATATGGACCATTTAATGGACCTACAGGTGACTTATTCGATATTTGTTCTATTCCGAATTTCAGATATGGTCTACTGGGAGCTTCCGGCTGTGGGAAAACAACCCTGCTCGCATGCATTGTGGGACGACGTCGTTTGAATTCAGGCGAATTGTGGGTACTGGGCGGTCATCCGGGTACGAGAGGTTCCGGTGTACCTGGACCACGAATTGGATATATGCCCCAAGTAAGTACAATATGAGGATAGGGCTGAGCTGTTAAGGGAAATTTCACAAAAATTCAATGCTTCAAAATCCATTCATTGACTTGAATTTCAGGTAAATGGGATTTTGTAGGTTTTTGTGAAGTTTCCAGGGTGGATGTAGTTTTAAACTGTTGATTTCGAGTGTGTTAGTTTTGAATGGAGTTCAGGTGCTTTAAAGTTCTCAATTGCTGAGATAATGGAATGAATTCCTGAATTGAAAGGAACATCTTTTGCTCGTTGGTAACTTGTTGCTGATTTTGTAATTTGAATGTTAAAACTTGAAAGCTTTATGGCATTTACCATTTATATTAAGTGGTTTATAAATAAATCACTGCAAACAAGATATTCTTGAATTTGCTGCACTATCCTGAACCATGCAACAGCACCCCCAAAATTGCATCACCCAATCAATGTCTTAACTGAATTTTCATTCTTTTCTTTTCTTCCCACCACTATAGGAGGTTGCTCTCTACGGTGAATTCACAATGCGGGAGACGCTTGCATATTTTGGAATGATTGCCGGAGTTGATTCGAAAAAGATAGAAGAACGAACTGACTTCCTATTGAAACTTCTGCAACTACCCACCGGTTCGAAATTCGTAAAAAATTTAAGTGGCGGCCAACAAAGAAGAATGAGCTTGGCAGCAGCTCTTGTTCATGAGCCGGAACTTTTAATTTTGGATGAACCGACAGTAGGTGTGGATCCAGTTCTACGTCAAAGGTAGGTGTCTAGTTTCAGATTGGAAGCTAATATATAAGTAAAGCTAGGTTTCACACGAATAAGTGGGACTTTGTTATTGATGAGGCTCAATTCTACATAGGGTGGTATATTTAGGGAAACAAAATGGGCAAGATGCAATCGACCGAAAGTCAATAATGTGAAGTCAATTATTTGGGGAGAAGCTTTCACATGGTTCGAAAATCCGACTCCCAATTTCAGTTTTGGAAAGGAAACTAACTGAAAATTGTCTTTTTCACATTTTTGGATGAGCTGGTTTTTTCTAACCATGATGGGTTCCTGAAGGTGACTTCTTCCTGTAAGCATCCTTGCAATATATTATAGATAAAGTTGATAAAGACAAATTGCTGGAATATGCCCATCTATCGCAGCATATTTTCATTGATTTCCAGACCCCTTGTGATAGTATTTTTTCTGGTAGGGTAAGTGGATGCGTTTACGGACAGAGCGTTAGACTCCCGCAATGATACTCTGTCGGACTACCAACTAAACACCTCCCATATAATTAGAAAATCAGCCCGTTTGACACACTACTTTGGCAACCCCTTCTCCATTTCCATCTTAGGGAGCGTTCAAGTCGGGGAATCTTTCACCAACGGGAGAAGGGAAGAGAAAGAGAATTCCTAGTTCCTGCCATCCAGTCCCTCCAATGATAGAGCCCCAATTTCTTCGCAACAAGGCGAATCCGCGTAACATGGCTGCATCTGTCAACGCTCCTAAGCTTCTCTGTGACAAGGTCGTCTGGAGAGAGCTACCTTGTGTCTACATAAAGTTGTTGACGAATCCCATCCCACCTTCCACAAACAAAAATGCTATTGACGTCGTCCGCGGCCATATTGCAGAAGACACAGTTAGGGGATCGTGCGTTCCCCATCTTGTGCAGGTAAGATTGAAAACCTCCACACCCACTTAAAAGCTGTGGAAGGAAACCGTCATTCTCATAATGCTTTCGATTAAGCCACGTACCTAAGTTGCCAACCCACAATGTTTGTCATTAGTCGACGTAAGGCTTTAACTCCAGCTGCAATCCTGTCCGCGACGGTTTTAATTTGCTGTTTCGAGGATTCCGTTTTTGATGCTATAAACTTCTAAGATCATGATTGCTGTCATAAGAGCGAAAAGACAGACTCTATTCCGCTCAGATCGACACAGACGGGGCACAGACTGTGTCCATCCAAGGACTGCCAAGAGCAAAACCCCGCCTAACCAGTCCCGTTTTTCTCCTCTGTCATCCTATGACCGGACACTCAGAAGAAGCTGAACTTGAGCGCGCTGCCCAGACTGTTTCACAAGTCTGGAGTATGTCGCCGGTAAGTGTATGGCTTTAATGGCCGTTTGATGGTCAGTCAATGGTTATATTACGCTTGGGGCTCAGATCATCCCATCGACAAACTTCCAGTATAGTCCGTATCATCCCTTGGAATTCACTGAGGAATCTTGGGAGATTATACGACCAATATACAATCATCTTCGCTCAGAGACCCAATTTCCTTACAAAAGTCCTCTTGCAGGCTATAAGGCTGACCCTCGGCTCCATACTCAATCTCCAATTTAGCTTTGGATCCAGGTCGAACCAATTGTTTATTTCATTTAGACGCGGTAGGTGGAATTCGAGTACCCTTTATTGGTGGTTAATAGCCATGATGTCACTCATAACGGAGGAAAACATACCTGACACCGATATTTTCAAGCTGTCGGCATTTGCCAAAACCGTCACTCCACTCCTGTCCAATAAACGTAGAATTTTCTCCATCACTATAAACCGAAGCACGGAAGAGATTCCGCCAACGGCATACCCCTATCTACAGCTGCCTCCCTGACCATACTGAATTATAGTTCTTAGTTTGGATATTATCCAATGCGTAACATACACCGTCAGTCCAATACTAGTTAAGGCTTCCTTGATACCGTTGGTATTAATGTTGTTGAATGATCTTTCTATATCCAGGAAGGCAGGTAGAGTCCGCCGCTTGCACTGAACTGAAGTGCGTTTGAACCAGCAGCTGCAGGGTTTTAGCAGAAGATTCCGTTCAGTAGCTTTCAGGCTTTTTAAGAGAGGATGGGCTCCCATGTTCCGTAGACGGAATGTTCAAGGTTCAATGTTCTGATAGCAGTCCAAACAAGACCGCGTCTTGGCAGTCTTGATGAACGATTTGTACTTCTTCAGGCTGTCAATATCTGTGACTGTACCCTGTACCTAATACGAAAGCTTTCCGCACCCAGTTTAACAGCACCCTCATTTTTGGCTTTGCGCCTGCTGTACCTAACAATGAGCTATTTGTTCATATTGCAGCTCCAACAGTTTAATCTGTGATCCTCAAAGATTCATGTAGGTTTCACTTTGGAAGTGGTCTGAAAATGCAAATCCTGATCGACTTTTCCAAAACTGGTCAAATTCTGTTTCTTGTTCTTTTCGAGTTGATGTCTATCTCAGTATTAGGTATTTGGCGCTAGCATCTGTAAACGTCTGGTTTGAACGAACCAATACGAGCAATATATGAGCAGGACCGTTGGGAGAAATTCAGTGCTAAGCCTTAATCTAATTTCATGAATGTCTCGCGCCCCGAGACCACTGCGGTACCGGCAAAATCGATGATGAACATGACCGTCCTGGTGTAAATCAAATTCGGCTCAGTAGGTGCGGAGGGCGGGTCAACCAATCCCTATGTGTGAGGACCATTGAGTCCGAAAAGTCTGTGAGGGCAACTATGACAGAAAAAGGTATTAGGGATATACCATTGGGAGATGTCGGCGCAAAACTGAGATATCTGGAGTTCCTTACTGAGGTCGCCTGAACGTGGGTTGTTTCGTCGTTGATTATTATATAATCACATTGAAAAATGGATAATCGAAAAACTAAAACTGAATTTTCTCTGAGAAAGGAGCACAACCGGGGGTTAAACACTGGTGACTTTACGGGAGTACCCGTCTTGTTGACCTAATTCTACGATCCATTTCGGATACGGATTGATTTGGAGACCACAATTATAACCCCGGTGTGATTGGCAGAACGGTACCAGTTTATGCCGAGTGCGGTCCCAGCATTCATTACCTGAAGTCTTTACCGCAAGTGACCCGCGTTGTTTACCACGGCTTCACGCTTGAGCCCACAACGGGGTCTGGCCGCGGTGTGAGTATAATCGCAGCCTCCATGAAACTCCCACAAGTGGGCCAACCGCAAATAACTGGGCCGAGAGCACATTTCTCAGGAATTCTCCTAAAATATATGGACTCGGAGGACTATCCCGGTTCCCATGATACCAGATAACCTCTGCTGAGGCTTCGCGGCCGGAGGCGCTTCAGATGAATCCCATGGATACTCTGGTCTTATCGCCCAAGGTCTTGGAACATTCGCTTACAGCATCGCAACCAGTAAGACAATGTTAATACTGCGCCGGTGCTACCACTTAGAGACTTTCCTTGGCCACTTGATTCACCCGACAGGGTTGCTGCCTCGTCTACGTCCTCACCACCTTTGAGTACCGGGACAATTAGGGGTGTCTAATATTTCTGGAAAACAAAAAGAAAAGTTGCTAAAATCAGGACTTCTTTCAGTTCATCTATCATATTTGATCCTTTTTTTTCGAAAAGCAATTTACAATTTTTAACACGAGATTTACTTCCTTTTCGCAGCATTTGGGATCATCTTGTCGACATTGTAAAAAATCGGAACCAGACTGTGATAATAACGACACATTACATTGACGAAACACGCCAAGCGAACGTGGTAAGTACTTTTTCAAAATCCTCATATACTCTCCCTTGTTCCCATAAAAACCTGCAGAATGTTGTGTGCCCCTTCACCCCCTCAACAAACAGAAAGTGTCACTCTAAAATAATGAAGCAAACTAAATCAAATCAAACCATTTTACACTTGTTTGCTGCCATGTTTTCTTTTCATTAGTTCATCTTGCGAAAGCTGGGAAAGAAAAGTTTTCATGAATTTCCAATTCATTGAGGTGAACTCAAGTGAAACATCTCCATTAAGATTCCTTACACTTTCGACACATATCGACATCATTCGCAGGATTTATGTGTGGCCCTTTTTTCAGGGTCAAAAAATAGAGTAAGTCTCGATTCCCTGTACTGTCCTTGAGGAAGAGCATTGAATATGTGTGAAGACCTTTTCATTTTGATTTTCTTCTTTTTCCTTGTTGTTTTTTTTCTCTCCAATTTCGATCCTTTAAAAAGATAAATTGGCGACCGCCGACAAAAGGACACATACAAAATACTGCACGTCAATCAGTCAGTGTCTTTCAATTGTATAG
This sequence comes from Hermetia illucens, assembly GCF_905115235.1. Taxonomy (NCBI): domain Eukaryota; kingdom Metazoa; phylum Arthropoda; class Insecta; order Diptera; family Stratiomyidae; genus Hermetia; species Hermetia illucens. Next base: position 7,534,782 of record NC_051854.1, on the reverse strand, counting down.
AAAAAAAGGATACGCAAGGAATCGCTCCAGTGGCCAGGCGTGAATTCAGTGGTTATTGTTGTGGGTTATAAGGAGAAATAAGTGGCCGTTGTCGATTTGCGGAGAAAGGCAAAGGACTTGTTAAAAATGAGCCCAATTTCACTTGAATTGAATCAGATAATTTTTCCAGATTGTTGTTTTTGTGAGGGCATTTCACTCTCATATGAAAGAAGGAACAATTTTGTTTCCTTATTTTTTTTAATAGGAAAATGGTGGAAATTCAGTGATTAATGAATAATGGAATCCGGTGGTCTTGTCAGATTTGGGAATTCAAGTTGTCACTCTTGTCTTCACGTGGAAGAAATCACTCACCATGCAGCCAGTATAAAGAAGAAGGCACCGCCTTCTCATGCAACTTCTCGAATCTCTTGACTTTAAAGGAAGAAAAATATTCTTTAGCAGGAAATCTGCGTGTTATCTGCATTTTGAAAATGTTTTTGGATCTGGAAAATCTGCAATTCTGCGAGGCAGAAGGCAGCAGTGTGAATACACATATCAGGGGATAATAGATAGTAGTGCTTGCTAATACTGGAAATCTGAGGAGATTACAAGAAAAGACCTTCGTCGGCGGAAATGTCTGACATTCGTACTCAGTGTGATCAGACGGCGGAAGTGGTGGTGGATAGGTCACACATTAAGGAAGGGTAACGCTTCTAAGATGGAGGACGAGTAGGTCAGCCCAAGGGAATTTGGCACAGAACAGTAGAGAATTAATGTGGACATTTCGGGAAGTCGTGAGGGAGCTGAAGCGCAGTTCAGTTAAGGGGTAAATGATAACCATATATAGGGAGAGTAGCTGTAAAGAAAATTGTCGCTTAACACTCCTGTCTAAATAGGAGCCATGTATATCATAATGGATTTCATCGCCTCTGGCCCTTTAATATCGGGTATTCTTCTCACTCGTGATTGCCAACCCGAATGTTGACAATATTGCTTTTTCTGCGATTGACAATAAGAGCTGCTTCCGTCGTTTCCTCCGATAGGTTCAGTTTGATCATTCGTAACCATGATTTGATGGCATGAATGGCCATACTTCCGTATAGTTCTTCTTCCTTGGGGTGCTTTGCAACAACAGCCACAGGTAGTTCGTCTGCAAAACTAATCTGCGTCGCCTCCTGTTTCATGCAAGGCAAAGAACTCCGTCATATATAACGTTCAACGACATGCGTCCCAACATGAAATCCTTGGCAAGATAATTTTGGAGTAGGGTAGGTGGACGTGTTTATGCACAGAGTGTTCGACTGTTGGCCCGTTGGACTGCCCATCGGGCTAGGCCCCCCTAACTCGGTTTTGGGAGCCTTCATATCAGGGAGTTTCTTTCCCCAACGAGAGGTAGGAAAAGCAAATGGAGTTGTTAGTTCAAGGAACACCCTTGTCATCCGGTCAGTCTACAGGTCGAGCTCAATCTTCTTCGCATCAAAAAGAACCTGAAAGTAATGCGCAATACAACTTCATCTGCCAGTGTTCGGCAGTATCTCTTTAACAACACTATCTGGAGGGAGCTCATCCGTGTTTGCATAAAGTTGCTGATGAAATTCATCCCAGTTTTCCCAAGAGAAAAGGTGTGTTCATCGTCGACCGCCATTCCATTTAGCGGACATACAATCAGAAGATCGTGACATTCCAATTTTGTGGAGATAAGACTGAAAACCACCTGAAAATCACCATGAAGTTTGGTAAGGAGATAGTCAAACTCACCGTGCTTTCGGCTAAACCACGAACCTATATTGCCGATGAGCTGCGCAGCCCGTATGGCTCTTGGCTCATTTCGCCTAGAGAGTTGCTTTAGGATAAGTGCGCCTCGACGCTCTCTTATATCTTCACTCAAGCGGCTGTAGATAGCTTTACGTTCCTTAGCAAGGGAGGCAACGGGAATCACTCCCGCGATCATCTTCACGGCCGGTTCTGAGATATTGCGGTAGGGAGACGCCAGTTGCAGAGCTCCACATTTCTGAACTTGGTCTAGGCGGTTATGATACACCTCCGCGCTATAGACAAGAACGAACTGCGTTGCTCCCATAAGAAGACGTTTCCTGGTAGATACAGGGACCCCAAGATTCGCCATTAGCCGACTCAAGGCCAAGGCTTTGATATGCTCGAAAAAGCTCATCTTCCAGGCGAGCATTCAACCAAGATATTTAACTCTATTTTGACTCTATAGATAACTCGCCGATCGATATGGGACGTAGGTTCGAAGTTCTCTTTCTGGTGAAGGTTACCACTTCGGTTATTTTCAACGCTTATCAGTTCCATTAATGTACCAAGTCTGCTTTGCGCCTGTTTAACAGTGCATAACATAAGGGCATAAGGGCTGCAATGTCGTCAGCATAGCTGACCATGCGTGACTCTTTTGGCATGTTCAGCCTTAGGAGGCTATAGTAGGAAGTGTTCCGCCCATAGGGTGGATCCCAGTGCTACTCATAATGCGATCCCATCCTTCTCTGGCCTTTTAGTGTCTCATAGAGGGAACGGCCTTTCAGCCCTCAATATCCGTAAGAGATAGCTCGGTAGTTGGAACGAGTTTTCTAATCTACCTCGCATATCTGTTCGCCTTACGGAATCTATCCGTCGTGATCAACCCAGTCCAGTGTGCACCGCGGATCTCCCTGGTACGAACCCAAATTGACTTGGGGCCCCGATTTTGGGAGTGATAAGTTAATAGCGAAGTCCATACGGATCCCCATATACCTCGTTGACTAGGTCCTGGCAACCACGAGCTTTGCTTTCATTTATTGCGTTTCGGAGTCTCCTTTTTGCTGATCTGTACTCTGCTTTTGTGGCGGGTAAGTAAACGTTGTGCCAAACGGCAGAGCTTATGATTTGCGCCATCAACCAGTACATCTACGGCATGATGTCCTCTGGTCGGGTCCTTGGCAATTTGTAGACGAGTGACTAGGTACCCTTAGCACTCGGTGGAGGTTATCCGTATTCGTACTCTACATACTACAAATTCAATATCGATTTTCCCGCTGTTAAGGAGTTCCATTGCGTGTTGCTCGGCGACTGCCATTACAGCAGTTTTTGCCCTCGAGCATTCATACAAATGATACTTATCTGGTCATTGGTTACCTCAGGACATATACGCTTTATGCTTTCCTCCATTTCGACCTTCTCTGTGCGGCAGAGAAGATTTCAAATTTCACAGAACAGAGGCTCCAGATTAAAAACGAGAACCTCATTCCTCAGTAGTGCCTTGACCGCTTCGTAGTATGTATTCTTGCCAGTTGCCTTCGGGCCTAATTCAACGTGGACTCCGCCACCCTTCGTTTTCCTTTTGTTCCACTAGCTTTGTGGTTTATCTTATAGCGGATTTGACTGAGAACTTCCGCGAATGTCTCAGTTTCTGTCGGCTAAATAAGCAGAGCAGACTTTATGGTCCTTTGCGTATTTTCTCTTCGTGATTTACTATTCGTAGCCTCCTTGTCATTTGCCAGACGGGTTTTTGATGGAGTAGCGTGTTGTTATCTTTTCTCCTTCTTTGCTTTTTTGGACCCTGGCGACTACTTGGATAAATTCTCTTTCAGACGCGTCTTCCTTTTTTCTCTTTTCCTCAACCAACTTTGCAGTGCAGTGTCTGCTATACGTTTGACACGGACACGGCTGCTTCTGTTTTTTTTACACCTCTTTCGCGGCTGTCCATGGTCGCCAGCAGAAAGAAATGTGGTAATCCAGTTGCATCAACCCGTAGTGCGATTGATTGCCTGCAAGCTAAATAAACGGTCTGCAACATCTTCCCTGTTATCTATAAAACTTAATAATAATGATCGTTGGCGCAACAATCCAATTGAATCAGGGCCTTGAAGTGTCTAAGAGCACTTCATTCACGACCTTAACGGTGCACTACATGCTTGCAGTATCCTATAGGAGGCAATGTGGTCAACATTATGCTCGCCCGAGATTATTAACCTGATTTGACTCAGATACTCATTCACAGCTCAATCGACTGGTATCCAACGTCAAATCACGATACAAACCTACAAAACAATATGAAAAAGGCATGCCAGGTGATCTTTGGGAGTTCGATAGCAGAACTAACTTCTGACTCTAGCACTGTTCATTACAATCCTACAGGCGAGACCCCACGGGCTGGTATTAGCATCAAAACATAGCTGTCTGTAGCAATCCCACCTTCCCCCTCAGTGTTGTCGTATAGTCTTCTCAAGGTTATTTTGTAGATCCCCCTCCTCCGGAGCCCCATGTTGCTACTTTTCTCTGCTATTTGCCAAAGTGTTATCGCTGGCCAACACGATGATTTCAATGTTTAGATTTCCTGATTACATTAATAGTTCGGTTTTCTGTTGCGATGGAAACGGAGCTCAAAACATTGTATCGTCTCAAGCCTCAGTTATACGCTGCACCTGATCGGCGATTTCCTTCCTTGTTCCTTTTGGATTATGACTTCCTTCTAAAGCCGCGAGGAGCGTCGTTGTCCACCCTAAGTCCTAGGAAACCGAGGTCTAGGTCGCCCAGCTTCTGCACTTCACTTGATAGCAGGCCTACTTCCCCGGTGGATCTAGTCCTTTCCGCCTCTATGGCTTTCGAGACTTCTTCGGAAACCTCGGTATGCTTTTCACCCGGTGTTTCCTGCGAGGTGTCTTTCTTCGGCTTTTCCCTGTGCACATGCACATGTATGTTGCCAAATCAATAGTTGATATGGCAAGGATCGGTTATCTACTCCGATCGGAAAGAGTATTGCCTCGCCCTTCAGTTTGCCTATAAAGACTCTCGATAACCGCGTATGAAGATCTTCACTCTGAGCGATTAGAAAGTCCATCAGATCTTCCGTTTCTATTGTTGCGACTTTCGCGAGAAACACTATCGCCATGAATGATCCTGGCATATCATCCCCAGCACATACTCACAGTTGTGTTCCTTATCAGCCTGGCAATTTAGGAACTATGGTTCTAAGCCACTCTGCCGTGTCTTCCGTCGCGCAGTCCACCAATATATGATAGTTTCCTGCTCCTCACGAGTGAGTATTTGCTCGGAAAACATTTTTGGCTATATGGGCAGTCGAATGCCCTTGATCGAACTAGCATAGCTTCTTCCTGTTTTCTGCCTTCGCCCCTGACATGCCCGGGCTTTCTCCCTCTCTTGGGGGTTAATTTCCGTTTCCCTCCCTTAGGTCTGTCTTGAGTCTTCTCATAGGCCTCTTCTGGTTTCAGGCCTTCCTTCAGATAACGCAGGTACTGTTTAGCACCTGCGCCTGTGAGACCAAACTCCTTCCTGCGGTCGCCCTGCTTTTGGGCAGTGTTCGTTCTTTGTTGGTTGTTGTCCTTACAGTATATCAATGTTGGATCTATTGCTTGACATCCCAACCTCTCCTATCTCTCAGTTTAGTTTCATTATCATCACATTTAATGCTGCCTTTAGTGTCAGCTCCTCCCTCCTTCAAACCAATATGCCTAATTATTTATCGATTAAATTCCAATAACCATAAATAATAAAGCAAAACTATCCGAAAGTTTTGTTTTCCAACACGAAATCTTTCCATCATGAATTATTTGTTTCCACAAAAACCAAATGCCAAATATCTCATCCAATCTGACAGATACACATTTTTAGTGCTTTTAGGTACACGTGTTGTCACTTGACAATTATTTCCCATTTATGCTCACACCATCCATCAAAATTCGACCGAAATCATTTATATCCCCAATAATTCGGAGAGCCCTCGATGCTCAATAATAATCAGAAAAAGTGAAATCAGAGATTGATAGCGCATCGAACCGAATCAAAGTCAATTGGATTTCACTATGCGGACATTCTATCATGACATTTCCGAGAATCTTCCTGGGAAAAAGATCCTTGCGACACGGCAATCTCGAAGATACCGAGTAGAGGATTTATCCCAGCCAACATTCAAATTTATTCCACCGAAGGATCCTATAAATTATTATAAGTAGACTAGCGAGGAAATTCGATAAAAAGATGAGAACGTCAGGAGACATTGCACAACAGAAGCGATAAAAAACCCAAGAAAACGGATGTGGAACTTCTTTCAGTAGTGTGAAGTAGACTCATCCCTTTTCCCTATTTTTCCTGCTTTTTTGCATCTTATGCGGTGCGTTGTGTCTCCGTTTAACGGAAAGGACCTGGAACGAAGGAGAAATATTACAACGGTTATGGGGATGATTTATAGCAACGCCCGATCTAGGTATCCTCGCAAAGTGAGTCCGTGTTGCATCCTGGGCTGCTGCTGGTGGTGATTGAACGGTGGAAGTTAATGAAAATATCAAGAGTTTGGATGACTTTGAGTGGCAGCAATATGGTAGGGATGAATGTTTAATATACCTTTGACGTGGATCACGCGAGGTGAAGCTTTGATAGTTTGACAGGTCAAGGAAAAAGACCAGCAAATTAATTTCTCTCGCCGATAGACGTGGAAGGCTAAGCCTTACCGATCGGTTAGGGATACCTGATTATGACCGACAATTACACCTGAATGCTTCCATCAGTTTGGCTGCGAGTACCTGCCATTTCCACTGACGTTGCCGAATAAAAATAACAAATTCCAAGTCATAAAGTTTATGTTATCCTAATTCATTTCGTTCAGCCTGAACGGCCTTCGGTGAACATTTCATCACCTCTAGTTGGAGATATGATAGACTGTGCCACATTTATCCACTGTTGGAGCATTTTTCCTGCTAACGAACTGCCATTCAACTTACCACACTCCTGGGACAACAGAAAAGTAATAATGCAACTGTTTCATATACATAGTCCACGGGGGAGTGCTTTCCGTGTGCCAAACCGATATACTACATTTTTATATATTTTCCTTTATCCTTATCGATTTTCCTGGCGAAAAGAAAGATTCTGGAAAAGTTTTGGTTTTATTTGGCTTTTCGCACTTCTCGTCATCTGCACGTTTTGTGATGGTATCATGGACATCACTGTGGAAAGTTTTCGTCCCTTACGAACAATTAAAGTAGAAGACAACGAGAATTGGTTTCATTATGCGTGGCTTTAATGGACATAATTGGGAGGAGATTTTCTTATTGGTTCAGCTCTAAATCTAGTTAATAGGGGAAGGGCGGCGTTATTGGGAATATTGTGATCTGTCCTAGATACTGAAAACGCCTTGGAATGGAGTCCGTGGTTGGTTATGGCTGTTGTTAAGGAGTGAATTATATTATCTTGAAATCCCACATATATTCAAATATATTTTCCAAACCGACAGAGGGACATAGAGAAAGCAGGTACAGATTTAGGAGCAGCCTTAAACTACTGTTAAGATTTCATTCGTTATCAACTTCTCTATCAAGATATTATGTGATAAAGTAGGTGCGAGTTGTGCCGAAGAGATTGATAAGTAACTGGATTTCGTGGCACCATACTGCAACCGGTTGTCTTGTAGTATGTCCTTCTAAAGCTCCTTTAGTCCAATGCTATTCACTAAACTGAGCAGATACAAATACAGCAGATACATCAAGCTCCCGTTTCGAGTTTGTTATTTCACAGGTAGTAAACTTATACCGCACAAAAGTGGGACACTCTGGTATGATATGAGAAGCCGTTTGTCCTTCTCAGTATAATCACACAGCATGGAAAATGTTTCCGTAGAGGAATCCTATCCGAATTCGACCGTTTTTCTGTAGCATAAATTTGTTGCTCCTGAGGTAATTGGGATCTTTTTGCAAGGACAACCGCCTTTTCATATTTGTCAAAACCTTTATGCTTACCTCCTCACTGCTGGGTTCGGGACGATGCTCGACTTCGTATTCTCGCCGAAGGCCGGGGAAATGGGTTTGTCTGTATCCGTTGTTTCGGGACAACGTTTTTTAGCGTTTACCTGACGCCGAACGAGACGATGCCGGACTTTCGGCACCGGCTTAATGGTCTGGAGGATTGATTTTAATGCCAGGGCTCTTGAATGGGGCATGCCTCAGCCAGACTCCAGAGGGAAACGGATTCTGGAAATGGCGGGGAGAACCGGGCTTGTGGTTTTAAACACCGGATCCACGCCAACGTTTCTGCGCCCAGGGTACCAACCAGATGGACCGCATTGTGCGGGCATTGTTCCCCAGATACCCTGTGCGGGTTCATGAAAGTAGCGCGGAAAGCGTCGAGGATTGCCTGCTTTTCACAAAGAGAGATCTCGAAGAAGCAGTTCTCACTATGACAAACAAGAAGGCGTCAGGCCCTGATGACATCCCGGCGGAAGTTTACAAACTGGTGTTCCGCCAACGGCCAGAATTGCTGCTTGAAGTGTTCAACGCACGCTTGAAGGAGAACATTTTTCCTTGTCGCTGGAAAGTGACCAGACTCGCGTGGATCAGTAAGGGTAAAGGAGACCTGGAGCTCCTGTCTGCATACCGACCGCTGTGTATGCTTGACATGGCCGGGAAAGTGCTCGAGAAGCTCATCAGGAGTAGACTCGTTGAAGCGATGCGCGCTGCCTGGGATTTATCCGCAAGGCAGTTCGGGTTCAGAACAGGGTGCTGTTATGGAGGTCGGAGATGCGGTTCATCGAGCCGAGGCACACAGCCCTGTGACCATTTAACCCTCAGCACGACAGTCACATCGTGGGTTGGTGTTTTAATTACCGCTTGGTTTTAGGTGTTACCTTTTGTTCCCTAGAGTATCGTCCGTACTGAGCTCCTTCATCACGACAAGGTAAATAGTCGTTGAGGGGGATCTATATACAATATTACATACCTCATTGCTCACACGACGATCCTTACAGAGATTTTTATCTTCGGTAATTATTCAAACTTCAATTTTAGAATTTGGACAGAATTTTGATATGGATGGATTGGATTCGCAGAGCTAGGTTTGTGGCCCTGTATCGTACTTGGCTACATGTCATTTACAATTCATTATAAAATCTAACAGCAGCGGTTTCAATAACGCAAGGGTAGACGTACTCTTAGCAGCACTCACAATTCAGTGAGTGACGAATATTCAGAGACTGGATAAGACTTCTATGACGTACCTAGACCTCTAATCGCCACACTAGAGACCCATATATCTTAACATGACTTGATATTTCCAGTGTACCATATGTGGCTTGATTCGCTATGCTTTGCGAATTCTGTCTTTCATGATTACAAGCTTAGTTATCACTATTATTTGGCAGCTGGAATCGTTCTTCAAAAAGATCTAGCTCGGATTTATCAAGTTGCCTTTTTCTGTTATGGGCGAGTAGTCTTGCTTTGTTAGGGTTTATCTTGAGGTTTTCTTGATCACCCCAGTCTCCTACCAAGTGTAGTGTCCGCTGAACCTGCTCTGAAAAAATAACAGGAATAATAATATCAATATATCGGCGGGTAGTCTCTTATATGGTTGCCATTTACCTCTTTTCGGGGTATAGCGCAATAACCCTACCCACGCGCTATCACTTGCGGTTACCTGAAATGCGCTTCAGCTATTTCCATGCCTTTCTCAGACGTTCACACTCCTTCGCCATTGTTCTGCACCAAGTGCCTTTGGAGTGACCCACTCGTCTACCATCCTGAGAGAGTGGGAGTGTCCTGTTCTGTTTAACAAGAACAGCAGTTCGGGCATCACAAAGTCCCGTAGTAGTTGCGACAGAACTCCCCAGCGGACACCCAGTCTTCCAGCAACACACTCCGACATTATGGTCTCTTTGTTGTGAAAAGCAGTTTCCATTCGTGACATCAGACAACACAAAGCTATTTCACAGGATTTGTTTAGCATGCTTGCTGGGGCACAGACGGCGTATATTAGCCTCTCTCTCATCTGTTCTTTATTCAATTTATCTAAAGTTTTAACGAGAGCGACTGCCGAGTTTGCTCCCTACCTTTCCTAGGAAAGGCATTCGAACCTGCCTCCATATCTTAGATATACAGCTGAGATAAGTTCTGGTGTTTTCACGGGAGTGGCCGCTATGTCGGCTTAACACCACGGTCCTCTTCGGACGTCAACTGATTTGCAGACCACAATCAGAGCCTCGCTAGTCATCCTAGCATGCGAATACTGACTGTTCCTCCAAGCAGAAGAGAAATTATTTCTGTCATCAATGCACTTACATGGAGTAAAGCTGCCTGGCTTGATGGTCTTCCCGCAGAGTTATTTATCGCTCCACCTATAGTTACTGCAAATCTGCTACTCCCACTTGTACGGAAATGTTGGGAATCCGAGATCTTTTCCAGAGAGGAGAGTGAAAGAAGGCGATGATCGTCAAGATCCCAAAGACGGGAACTCGTTTTGAGTGTAACAATTAGAGTGGTATCTGCGTGCTCCCTGTCGTAGCGAAAATAATAATTAAAATGGTCTCGGAACGCATTAAAGAACATCTCCAAAGGTTGATAGACACAGATCAGGCTGGTTTCCGCAGCGGATCCTCCTACACTGAACCGATCAACATCTTACGGATCATTTTGGAACAGTGCGCGGAGTTGAGACCTTCGCTGAACGTGCTCCTCGTTGATTTCGACAAAGCTTTCTATATCGTGAACAGGGAATATATCTGGAGTGCTCTACGCAAGCCCCGCATTACGGAGAAATTAATTACTATTATCAGAGTGACATGTGATGGCGCAAAAGATCACGTGCTGCATCGAGGCAAAATCTCGGAAGACTTCGAGGGCCAAATCGGTATCCGCCAGGGTTGCATCCTGTCACCGGTATTACTTTTTCTTGTCATTGGTGGCGTTCTTCAGATTGCCATGTCTGGAGGACATGAAGGAATTCAATGGGCTATGATATCTTTCCTCAAACACTTCGACTATGTTGGTTGGATCTGTTTGCTTTCTTATTGTTTTTACCAGGTCATGGACTTTGGCCAAATGACCCTGGATTTTGAAAGAAGGGCAAATAGGTTTGGACTGAAGACAGCCACCAACGAAGCTTCTCTGCGTTTGTCGAGACCTGCCTGCGTCGCGTCATCGGAGTGCACTGGCCTGACACTATCTCAAACGCGTTGTTATTGGAAGGTGAAAGTGGCACTGGATAGGTCGCGCATTAAGGAGAGATGACAATTGCTTTGCGGGCTACGCCATGCAGCGGAATCCACTCTTCCAAGATAGCCGACAAGTGGGTCGCCCCAAAGATACTTGGTCCAGGACAATAGAGGGGGAGTGCAGTCGTCTTGGGAAGTAACTGCGAATGATGAGGTGTAGATGTGGTTGACCCACTATACTCCACTAAGGGGTGATTGGTAACCATGTGTATATTTCAAGCATACATTTAATGACTCATAGTCCACTCGAATTTTTGATTTCGGAGTCTACTACTCAGTGTAGATCGGTGCCACTAGGTCACTTACAATGTCAATCTGTGTCTGAATGGAATCCTGAAATTATGAGTTTATAGGTGGGATGCTCTGGTGGTCTGATGGGAGATGGGGTTACCTCAAAGTGAGTATAAATTATTGTGTTTTTTAAACGGCTTAGGGGAGTTGCATTGTCCTTAATGATGGATAGGCTTGGGTTCAAATAATGACACTGCAGAACATACATGTTATTTTGATATCGTTTAGTTTAGCTTCTGCGGTGATTTCCCTTCCTGTAGGATAGACCAAGTGCTCAGTTGTCATTGTCAAGCTCAAGTTGGGATCGTCCTTCCTTACTAGTGCTGCTGATGGGCCACCTCGTTTCGAATGCTAAGATTAATTGGAGGCTACGTGCATAGTTGAATCATGATATGTATTTCGGATTCACTTTCGTGAAAGGGTGGGTGACAAAATACAGGCTATTTTATAGTCTACAGCTCCTGATTCGTTTAATTCCGCGCCAGTAGTTTTGAAATTGTCGAAAGGATTAAGTCCTTTCATGCCCACAGTGATTAAGGCCAAGTAGGTCTGGGAGAAAAGCAAGGCTGGGACCATTTAGCTACCCAGAACTGCATGGTCTAATTTTGATCGGCGTGTCCTGTGCATACCTTACAGCACGTAGTTGACAGCTTTCTAGATTGGATTATAAAATAAGAGAGACTTTGTGCATTCAACTTGGGAAATAGTCCTTGATATTTTTTGAAAATTTGCTTGATTTTTTCCAATCCAATGACCGTATCTTCCTTCAGGAAAAAGTTAATGTAAAACCATATCATCCTGGCGAATCCTTTCCATCTACTCCTTCATCATCACTATCACTCGCAAGGCTACAATGTTAATTTACCGTCCTGCAACATGGTCAGCTACTTTTTCCATATATTCCCGCCACAACTACCGTATCATTGTCTTGTCCTTTATCCTATGTTCCAGGACAACATTTTACACAGCGCAAAAATTTATTTCCTCAATCTAATCCTAGTGTGAAAAACATTTCCTTGCATCAAGTGCCCTTAGTCTAGTGTACATCCTAGGACAGGTCCTAGGACACTATTCAGACTAAAACAAGGAGAGTCTGCCTCCACGTTCCAGTAATTTCTCTTATCGTGTCGCATGTGGGCAAGTTGTTTCGCATTATCATGATTAATTACTTTTGCCGAAAATTCACCAACACCAATGTGACCATATCAAGCGGTCCACGGAGATATCAGCCCAGTCAGCAGCCGAGGGAGGGAATAGGAAGCACCAAGGAAGGTGCAGAGGTAAAGGAAAAGGACCAACTATTGCCACGGTGTGATATCTTTTGCTGAAATTGCCGAAACTCGGGGGCCGAGAATGAGCGGGTCCTGGTCTGCTCGTAGTTACCATATTTCCTTATGTTTTGTCGTTTATTTTAAAACTTTCAACGAGATAGGTGTCCCGGACACTTTTTAGGAAAATTTATAGAGAGAGTTGCTGCTTTCTCCGCATGGCTTTCATAATGAGATCATAGAGGAATTTTATGGTCCGGTGAACTTTTGAGGCAATGAACAGGATTATGTGCTGTGAATATTTGAAAATTTCAAAGGTGGATTTATAGTGAGGCGGTGGAGATTTAATGAGTGGCCGGAATTAGATGATACTAGGATAGAAACAGAAGAGCAAATAGAATGTTCAGCTGGAGTCAAGTGGAGCTCGTGAAATCCTCTTAGTAAATTTGGTTTTGTGTGATTTATTATGCCCAGTGGAATCAGATATGGTTTCCTCTGTGGATTTGCATATCTTAAGATTTAAACAGTTTGAATCATGTGTTGCTTCATCCTTTTTCTAGATTGGCCTGCTACGTGGTGGTCGCATGTTAGCTGAGGAATCTCCAGAATATCTTCTGAACAAATATAGTTGTGAATCCCTCGAGGAGGTATTCCTGAAGTTGGCCATCTTCCAGAACATGGGAAAGCGACGGAGATCATCGATCGCACAGGAAGTTACTGAACAAGTGAATGTGCCTGCGATATCGAATCCCGCCTTGGACCTTAGCGATGAAGATCACACCGAAATTTCTGGGGAGTTTGGAGACAATGTTTCAATGTCCTCAAAACATTTGGAAACTGTCGAAACAGATGTTGCAAATCCACCTCTTCCGCCTGACGAAGGGACTCCTCCAATGAAATTCTGGGAACGAATGAGCATCATGAAAATGCATCGAGTTAAGGCGCTGGTTTGGAAAAATATGCTTTGGATGTGGAGAAATTTTGGGTGAGTTTAGTGCGAGCAGGACTAAGTGATTCAAGCTAAAAATTTTCTTTAATTATTTTTTAGTGTCATGGCTTTCATTGTTGGCTTACCTGTTGTACAAATTATACTGTTTTGTTATGCCATTGGTCATGACCCAACAGGACTTCCCGTCGCCGTTGCCAACTACGAATTAGACAGTAGTCATGTTGCCGCACAGAAATGCCCGACCGTAATGGGATGCAACTACACATATATGAGCTGTCGGTATCTGAATATGTTACAGGAGAAAACGATAACTTTGGTAAGTGTATCAAAGGAGCAACTAACTTTGTTCCCCGATAATATTTCATACTTTAAGTCAACTCCAAAATAGTTATAGAGCCACACTAAATAAACAAAAAAATTCCCATCTAAATCCTGAAGAAAACTAGAGAAATTGTGAAGACCTGTTAACGTTTCCATCTCAAGGATTCTTCCTGCTCCTACTTAAGCCCTAAAAATACATCAAAACTGTCCAAACAACTTTCCAAGTCTGTCATATTTTAGCATATTTATTATGTACATACATAAAATCATACATCCTAGAAGCTTTCAGAAAGGATTTCATGTTGGACAACTGTAAATCCCCTCTAATACTCACACTCTCATGCCATACATTTATTCTCCTTACAGAGATACTACGAGACGGAACAGGATGCATTCGAGGAGGTACGAAAAGGAAAAGCCTGGGGAGCATTGGTATTTGCATCAAACTATTCGGAATCACTGGTGGAGCGAACGGAAGCTGGTCGATCTGCTGAGAATGCAACAATCGATGCATCTGAAGTCGAAGTTCGATTGGATATGTCCAGTAAGTACAGAAAAGGATTAAGTTAGATAATGCTTTATTTTGCCGGAATGAAGATGGGTATTTTGTGATAGACGGTGTTTGCGTGGGAAACTTCATTGGTAGTGATTCGTAAGGATTTGGTAACAAACGAAATTCATGTCATGTATGGGCTACGTAATCCTTTATGTTATTATCATGGAACATGCACGTATATATAGATTTTGAGGATTTGTCTAAAGATAAAAGTATTCCCAAATGCATATATTTTTTTTCGCAAGGTTTTACAAACAAATGATATCCTTTGAATCGATGGGGGTTGTGTTGTTGATGGTATCATGAATTTTGTAAAAAATAAATCAGAAGGCAATGTGGTGTGTTCAATGACTAGTAAAGGAATGGTAGCAAAAATATTGTAACTACCTCTTTGTCAGGTAGTTTTTGCGAAATGTTTCCAAAGGATTTCAGTTATTTTTTGAATACTGTTTTGGCGCCCAATGTGGGTAAGAGTTATGCATTTTCTCAATCAACTTTAGTAGCTTTTGTTTTGTGAATCTTTACTCATTGGAGATTCTTTTTGACCTCCAGCGAAAGATTAGAGTGAGGAAAGCCGTCTTAGAAGATACATATCGAGTGTCCTTCTGGACCACAGCACGTAACTTAGGAGCTTTTTCTCCGAATTTCGTTCCAACAATAAAAATTCCAGGGCAGGAATGAGGCAGTGTCTGATGTGTTGGTCTCTGCCCTGCTATCGAAACCGTTAGCCAGCAGAAAGATAGTTTTAGATTAGTATCATTGACTATTTTATATAGTCTGAGTGCGGCTTCATCTTTACAACAATTCAGTTTATGTTACGATAAACACAGATTTCTCTATCGGTTATGTACCTTATAGATATGCTGAGGTGGAAATGACATCTTTTTCGTGATCATATGTTGAATTACAATCCGCGTTAATTATGAATGCCTCACCATTAAACTCGCTTCGGGAGTCGGTGTCCACTTTCATGTCAAGGTTGTCATTATTTACTTAGAATGAAATTTCTTCTTGTGTGCTAGTGCAATAAGGCTCTTTATGTCTCTACTTTTATAAATTATGTAGTTGTAATGTTTCCTCTTGCAGCTATTGCTATCATATAGATCAGCTGAATGTACTGTTTCAACATTAGAAATGAAATTATTTTCATTTGCTGCCACATTTGCTATCTTTAGCCACCGATTGGTTAGCTCGCAACCAAGTAAGATTTTTCTGTGAGCATGAATTATGAGATCACAATCAGAATCCCGTCATGAGTAGCGCAGCGATAATGGTTTATACTGAGTGCAGGCTCAGCAGCGGAAGGCACTGCGAAAGAGGGCGAAGTTTCTTGGAAATGAGAACACGGGCGTTGCTACACTACCAAGTGTGGTGACATCTAGAAAAATCGGAAGTGAGTAAGTAGAACTTTCGACTTAAGGTGAGGACAAGCTGGTAACTCCGGTGAGGTCCACGCTGAATGCAGCAGGCTTTTCAGTGAATGACGGTTTTCATATTAGAATGCACTTATATCTACAAACATAAAGATTAGTCAAATTTACCTGCAGCATCCCAAGTCTCTAATGGCTGAAAGGCTGGCTAAATTGTAAGACGTCTCTTATATACATATATCTGTATATCTGGTCCAGGAGCCATGAGTTCGTTTTAACAAAATCTATGGTACTGAATCAGTAGTGGGAACTAGTAAATTCTTCGATGAAAAATCCTCGAGACCGGGGGCCTGCGTCCTGATGTTAAAATTGTTAGAGGTAATCATCCTGAGACAATTCTGTTCACAGGATCTAGTTGCGGTCAACTTACAATAGCAGGTTAATGGCAAGAGGGAAAACGTCATAGTTGCCTCTGATTACTTACCCTATGACCCATTGTGTCCACTGCCGTCGCTAGAGCTAAGGGATCTGGTAATGTATGCAGAATCAAGTGGCCTTGAACTCTTAATAGGTTGTGGTCCAACTACTCAGCATATTTACGGGGCAGTGGCAAATTCAATCCTAGAAGGGAGAAGTTGTTTGATTTTATCATTTCAGCTGGTCTGAGCACCCAAGTGCCAAGTAGAAATGAAGTAGTGGACCTAACAAACTGCATTTCAAAGTTGTTAGAGTTGATTAGAAATAGGCCAGTCTTAGATGAAGTGTCACTCTCAGATCATCGTTACTTAGAATATAGTCTGACTATTGTAGGCGAACAACCGATAATACAAAGACGAAATCCTAGGAAAACGGATTGAACAAAGTTTAATGAACTTTAAGCGAGGCTTACTGTCGTCTATTGCTAAGACGTTGGAAGCGCTGCTCTATCCGACACTTGAAAGGCAAATTCAATATACCCACTATTAATACAACGTTCAGAAGGTGTGCTGTACGCTGAATGTTTTGGATGCCATAACCTCTCGAATTCGCAACGGTCTCAACCAACCTTACTCAACTTCTCGATAAAATCTGTCATACGCTGCTCCATTAAAAACTGAACTGATCCCCAATGATCTTGTTGGTTTATACTCTTTCATAAGTTTAGATACAATAGTCCAAACTTCGTAGGATCAAATACATAGAATGGGACAATGGGAAGAGTTTTATCTGTAACCGTGCTCAATTTGCATCTATCTAAATTCCTTACACCACCTTCGACTTTTCGCTTTTGGTGAACGAAAACAGGACGTCTAAAAATATTTGAAAAAGATCAGTTGACAACACTTTGCAGGAAATTTTAAGAGAGGGAAAGGGTCCCTGCTGACATTTGACAAAGAAATTGGTCACATGTGATAGGCTGCCTCCTAGTACCACCACTGGACCACCTGCATTAGGCAGCCAAAACACTACAACATACAATCAAAAACCTGCACACTAAGTTGTATTTGGTAATGTGCCATTAAATAATCACTGCAAATAGCATTTAATTGGCAAAACACCACCTACGGCGACATCAGGGGCTTCGAAAATGGCTAAAAAGAGAATTTCCCGATGAAAAAGCCAAGAAATATCATGATCGGTTCATGAACTTTGTTTTGATGGATGGAGGTCGAAATTTTAAAAAGAATTTGCTCCGCCAGGTTGCAGCAATATGTGGAATTCTCACTCAGTAAAACCACCCCGACTTCTCCGTCCATATCTTCGCGGAACCATCGTGTAGATTTACTTCTTGGGGAGGCCTCTGCTTTCCACCAGTGAGAAAAAGTCACACGTTCGTCGCACTTTCCGGGCTCGATTCAGTCGTTGCACTTTTTCCTATATCCATTTACCGTATTCTAACTTTCTTCCGACCTCCCCAGTATCTCCCCAACGAGATTATAGGGTCCGATAATTATGTTCAGGGTGTAGTTTAACTTCCCTATTTCTTCTGCGAATATTGTGCATTGGAACATAACATACTCCAGAGTGTGGCGAAGCATACAAGAGACCCGTCCAACCCGAAACGATGCAAGTACTCCTGTATCCATTGTGTACCTTAAGGAACTGTGTTAAATGGTAATTCCATTCTCCGTGCTTTTGCTCGACCCATCTCTCAATGCACTGGGTCAGTGTATGGATTCTGGAATTTTCTGAAATTATGTCCCTGTTGCTGTCACCTCTTGTTAACCTTCGCTTTACCCGATTCGTCGATACGTTGCCTAGTGGTCCGGCCCATAACAGAACCGTGTATAGCAGGATGGATTTTTTGCCCTCCAATATTGGCATCAGCATTGCTATAAATGAATTCGTCAGGTATCTAATGATTAATTTTGCCTCTGTATTTTCGTCGGTCAGATTCAGTTTAATCATTTGCAACCACGGATAGGATAAGATAGGATAGGATGAATGGTTTCGCTTCCACAAATTTCCATCACGCCGGGGTGCTTCGCATTTACCATCACCGGCCGTCTGCAAATCCAATCAACGTTGCTCCCTTTGACATGCGAAGACCAAGCATTTCATCTTACATTATGTTCCATAGCGGCGACTTCGATACGGAACTTTGAGGAACACCTGCTATCACAGCATATTAATTCGGCCCGTCATCCATCTCGTAACAAAGAACTCCCTCCGAGGAGTAATTCTTAATTATTCGAGCTAATTAACCACGGACATCCAGTTTAGCCAGGATGCTCTTAATACAGGCCCAGCTGACCGAATCTAAAAGCATTCATGACATTCAGCTTCACCACCACTCAACACTTACCAACGGCTGACGCCTGCTGAGCCAGATCAACGACCGTTGCTATTGCATTGACCATAGAGCCAAAACCCATACTGCTATTTCGAGAGACCATCCGTTAGATCCACGAACGGAAGCAGCTTGTTGTATATCTCCCTCTGCAACATCTTCCTAGTTGTGTCTAAAGGACAGATAGGGCGATCTGAAGAGTGTGCATAAGGCGGTTTTTGGGGTTTCGGTGGCAAAACCAACCTTTGCGTCTTCAACTGGGCCAGAAACACAGAACGCTATCATTTCCAATTTGTCCGCAGATTTTTGTTTTTATCCTCACTCATCTAACGGATCAAGAAGACATCTGGTTGGACCATTGGTTGAAATCCTCTTTCTTCCTGTAGTGCGAAAAGAGTTGTGATTATTTTGAACAAGGGTCGCAGGCACGTCATTTGGGATGATATCTGTCCACGAATTCTGTTTATATTTGCCTCAAGGCACAGCTTCCTGTAGCAATCCCACTAGGTAGTTAGTTCAGTTTAGTGGGAGAGACGCAGCTCCAAACACTCACACCTTTGTTAGGCCCATTGTACTATCTCCGGAGATCGTCTGTTCATCGTCCTCTCGCCGACGACGTTCACAGACTTTCACGAATCTGACATCATTCTCCAGAGACAGAGAATGCGCATACTCTTCATTGAAGCAAATCTTACCAACCTCTCGTCTGAGATCTGAGAAGGGCGAACAGGTGTATACAAAGTTCAGGGCCATTCCTTCTTCCTCTACCATTCCGATTTTTTTCCATGTGGTAGTTTAAGGAGCAGTATCCCATTAAAAGTTCTACTAGGGTTTTCATGTCCCACTTCTTAAGGGACAACAAAAAAGCCGCTCGGCCCCGAGTTCCTTCACAATGATTTTCGCCTGTCGGAAGGAGTTCAAATTTCTCCATTCCTTTGCATGAATTTTTGCCATTTCCCCACTCAGAGTAGCCTTGACAGTATATGGCCGGATGTGAGAAGCTGGTTCTGACCCCACCATTGAGGATTCAGAACCTTGGCGTTAAATGCCCATTTCACTCGTTTCTGTGAAATTACTGCTGGCTACGTTCTTTAACAAGAATCTGCTTTAGCTTTAAGGTTGCCTCAAAAGAGTTGGTGTCTTCGCAAAAGCGTCTCTACGATTATCGTTTCGCCGATCATATACGCTTCTTTGGAGCTTTTCGAGCCATTTTGTACCGAATCCAGCATCCTCTGCTTTGCCAAATCCAAGTTCCACCGTGCTGTTTTCCCCTTCTTTGGCTTCATGAATGGAGAGCTCTCTTCGAAAGCTCTCTTATACGACAACCCACATGTTGTTTTTGCAATTCATACGTCTCCCAGGGATCGTAACTCGGGTGCTTAATTCTGTTTTATATGTCGCCCAATCTGTTTTACGTGGAGTCCGCAATAGAGTGGGTGGAGGTGAATCCATGCCCATTACGAAATCAATGCGCCTGTGATCCGAGAGCGTAGTATCGTTTGATACTCTCCGACAAGAGCCACAATGTCGGGAGATGCCACCGTGATGTTGATGACCTCTTCCCTGACCACGTTGAAGAAAGTGGGTTCATTACCCAAATTGAGGATTTGCAATTCGGTTCTTACCAGATACTCCAGTAGTCTTAATCCTCGCGCGTTGATGTTGGAACTTCCATGGCACATATGAAGGGCGTTAACATCATATCCTCCTATCATTCTCGTGACTTTAATTTTAGCAAATTGGTTAGCTCTGATGAATGTTCCACTGAGAAGTTTGTCTACGCCATAAGGAAAAAAAAGCAGCGTATCATAGGAGCTCCTTT
This sequence comes from Hermetia illucens, assembly GCF_905115235.1. NCBI lineage: Eukaryota > Metazoa > Arthropoda > Insecta > Diptera > Stratiomyidae > Hermetia > Hermetia illucens. Next base: position 7,514,469 of record NC_051854.1, on the reverse strand, counting down.
TTTCCCTGTTTTCTTTTTATGGTCAATTTGATCGTTGTGGTATCGCCATTACAAAGATCGTTAACCAAGATTGCTTGGAGGTGTTTTGAAACCACCATGCAGCAGTGGAGTCTATTACTTCCATTGGCATACAACAAATCTGCATGTCGGAAGTTAAAGCCCCTAATTTCTCCACCAACAATCCATGGTTTTTTTATGAGGTATATAAATGTCTTGCAGCTATTGATCCGGGGACTGATAACTTCAGTCGCCGCTTTAAAATGCTGCTAATTTATCTGAGAGACATGGCACCTTATCTGTCTTTCAGATGAAGATGCCGTGGGCTGTACGTCCCCTTCGATGGTTTTAGGAGCTGACACTGGTAATGTGACTGTCTCAAAGCCGTAGTAGAGCTGGTAGCTCGTTTGATGCCGAATCTTCTTAATATCCGGTTCAGGAAAGTCGATAGTGAGGAAAGTTTCCGGCCTATCAGTTTCTGCCTTCTGTTTTGCTACCTAATAGCATTCAGGTGTGTTCAGGAGATGTTGAGGTTATTCTGGACTCCAAGTTATCCCAGGTACAGTACCATTATGCTCCTATTCTGCAAGCCAGAGAAAGCACTTTTTAAACGATGGTGGCTCGGAAACTTTCTTCAGGGTCAGTCGCGCACCCTCCCACACATCGTTGAATGAGGAGCAGTACTGTCTGAGCCACTCATTCGTGTTTTCGTCGGCAAAGTTTATCCGTGACGTTTTACGGTATACACCTAACGACTTAAAACGTAGTGTAATCCTTTGCAAGGGTGCAGTCCTTACAGCTGGGGGAGTTTCCTCTTAAGCTGTTCACACTGCTCAGACAATACCCATTCATCGAATTCGATTGCCTTGGCGGCAAATGAAGACTTATCCTTTGCTGGCCGAGCCTTCTTTGCATCCATTTGAGCCGAAGAGTTGAGATCGTCAGAAGACCGCTGTCGCTTTGGTTTCCCCTTAGCCGCAGATGCCCCAGACGATCTTAATTAAAAGAGGGACAAAGGCGGCTACGGTTTCTTACCAGGGCAGAGGCAACTCTTCAGACGCTGCCTCATCTCTGCCCTGGGAGCAGCGTTTATAATTCACAAAACACGACAAGGTTGCGAATTATCTTCTATGTAAATCTGCCTACATACCAAAAGCTTGGCCGGAGCTAAACAATTTCTTTTTTTTAGGGATCTGTGGAGTCGTAAGTCCGCATCGGCTTGATGCCGGACCGGACCAAATGGAGAGCAACTTGTTTGATGGTCCACGGACTCCTCTTTTTAGATTTAACACCCAAGTTTCTAAAATGAAAAGGGGGATGAAGACGGCTACGGTTTCTTACCAGGGCAGAGGCAACTCTTCAAACACTGCCTCACTTCTGCCCTGGGAGCAGCGTGACCGAAGCCAGACGATCCTTTCCTTTCAACATTGGCACAACCCGGGGGTTGTGTTTTGCCCCGAGGCAGTTTGCCCGGAGGCGGTTTGTCTGAAGGCGATTTGCCCGGAGGCAGCTTGCTGCCCGAAGACAGACATTTACCCGTAGGTAAGACTTTAGCCTCAGCAGGTGGTGCCGATTGGAACCCGGGGTCAGAAGTGCTGACAGACGGGGAATGCATCAGATCGCCCGTTAAGGAATAGGGTTTGGTTGGTTCCCATTTGAATAAGTGGCAAAACTGAGTCTGGATTCAGGCTCTCTATAGAAGAGCTTAGAGTTGGCTGTTAGGGCCTTTGTTTTACCGGGGAAGATAAGTCGATGTTGGTAGAGCCTTTTTTTTCTGAGATAAGGCTAGTTGAAACTGGGTACCCAGAGTTCACTGTTCATTTCCACATCTTAATCCTCGTGACCATTCAGCCTTCGGCACGGTAGTCACACCTTTGCGTGGGATTTTTATTGCCACTTAACTTTAGGGGTCACCTCTGAGGATCCTCCTTACTGATCTCCCTCACCACAATAAAGTAGGTAATCGTCGAGGAAACGCAATTTCACTAACTTTCGTGTATGACCTTCATAAGACTACATTGAAGATCGCAGTATTCTTTCTCCATCTCTCGGTGTTCTGCCATCTCTCTCGTCTTTTGGCAAATTCTCCTCGCTCGCAGACACGATTATTATTATTGTGTTAAGGGAGGGTCGCACCGCGTTCTTAAAGAACTATTGTGCCCCTTTTACTGGTTATAGTGTACCTATTGATCATCCCAAACAGGCCTATAACCGTTAGGAACTTTAGTATGTTCCCTACTTCCAGATCTTTCAGCTTTGCATCTGATATTAAGTGTTCTCCCAGATGCCTCGACCTACTTTGCACAAGTGCCGGACACTGTCCCAGGACATTTGTAGAGGTTTTGTCATACACCTTACAAAACCTGCAGGGAGTATCCGTAGACATCCCTAGCTTCCCTAGATGATGGTTTAGCCGACAATGAGCAGTGAGAATTGATTCGGAGGTTCTTTTTGGTGAGGTTTAAGCAACCCTTTGTGCACATGGGTTGGTATTTCCCAATAAGCACCCTGCACTGCTCCATACCTGGTAGGTCCGCCCAGTATAGTTCCTTCAACCTTTCTTCTTCATTTCTTAGAGTCATAGCCATGAAACCGTTTCCGATTCCACAAAAGGGTTATGGCTCGTGTAAAGGCGTCCCTGCTCCCTTCTTGGCTAGTTCGTCCGCTTCCAACCCAGCAAAGCCTGAAACCCAAAGTATCCAGACCTTGTTGGACGAACCGAGTGTATTCAGTCTCTCAAGGCTTTCGCATACCAGTTTAGAGTTCACCTGGTTGGACCTAAGTGCCTTGATCGCTGCTTGGCTATCGGTGAGAATAGCTATGTTCTGCCCCCTGTAGTTCCTTTGCAGATCAAAGGAGGCGTACTTGTCTATAGCATATATTTCCGCCTGGAATATGCTAGTATACCTGCCCATGTGCTCAAAGTACATTTTCCTTGGACCAACGACACCGGCACCCGCTCCCTCTGGTGTGAGGGAGCCGTCAGTGTACCAAGTAGTCAGTTGCTGGTTTAAGCCGTATGTCGCAGCCACGCTCTCCCAGTTTGCCTTGTTACTCCAACGTGTTTCAAACTTCTTATCGAAGTGAAGCCTCGTTGCCATGTTATCCCTTGGTATGAGTAACTCGGGACACCGCCTAGAAAGAATATCAATCTTCCTTTGATTTAGGCAACTGCCCGCCTCACTCATATTAGCGGCCATCCTGAATATTGCCCTTTTTGCCTGCATCTGTATGTGCAGATGGAGAGGGTTTAATCCCAGGAGGACCTCGAGGGATGCCGTTGCTAATCTTCTCTGTATCGTTCCAATTATAGTATATGTTCTGCCGAAGCAAGGACCGCAGACACGATGATTTTAATAGCAAGATTTTCAGGCTCCACTTGTAGTTTGGTTGCCTACTGTGGTGGAAACGCCGTCAAGTCATGTAGAATAACATGCCTCAGTTTTTCGCTAACATAGCTGGCTCACAGCTTCGCAGTACAGCTTCGATCAGGGTGGTGTTCCCGATTAAGTTTATATTTACCATCCCATTGAGAAGGGCTACTTTTCTTGGTCTTGATGTAGATCTATGCATGTGGGAACAGACAGTTGCCAAGTTGATTTACATTGGTCCAGGGAAGCCCTTTGGAAGTGAAATGCCCTTCTGTCTCAGTTATTGTGGGCGGTCGAATTATAGGTGTTGTGTTAGGGTGACGGTTGGCACCAAAAATCTTTTAGCTCTTCTGGAAGTGTTCTTCCTTCTAAATAGATTGGTGGAAACCATTCTGTGGCCAGCGGGATTTTGGTAGGACCTCTTTCGCTCGAGATTCAACCTTGGCCTGACGAAGATTCATATTCTCCTGTCTATCTGTTCCCAACTTAAAGTTAATAGATATAACGTTTTCGCAGATACTTTTGATATTAAGGATAATAAGGAAACTTCTTTTCATAATGAATTCCCATCTTTTTTATAGATCAACAAATCAGCACCATGCTCTACCGCGACATCCAGCTTACATATTTCGAATTTATCGAAAACATCCTGGACGATTGTGATATTGATCCGAAAGCTGGACGCATCCCGATAAATTGGCACAAGCCAGTCTACGGTGACCGGATACCAAACTTCACGGACTTTGCTGCACCAGGCGTAATCCTCACGGTGATATTCTTCTTATCTGTCGCTATGACAACAGGTGCATTGCTCATCGAACGCAACGAGGGGATGCTGGAGCGTTGCTTGGTATCGGGAATAACAGGCTCGGAAATCCTCTTCTCTCAGGTTACAACGCAATTCGCTTTGATGTTCTGCCAAACGCTTTCAGTGCTCGTGTTCAGCTTTTACATGTTCGGCTTGACCAACCACGGCAACATGGGATTAATAATCCTTTTGTGTACCATCAACGGTCTTTGTGGAATGTGCTTTGGATTCGTTATTGCGTGCGCGGTTGATACAGAACGGACGGCCACGTATGTGGCCATGGGAAGCTTCCTGCCCATTGTTATGCTTTGCGGAATCATTTGGCCAATTGAGGGAATGTATCCGATTTTGAGAATTGTCTCGTTCTTCTTGCCACTAACGTATTCCACGGAATCGCTCCGGTCGATCCTGCAAAGGGGCTGGGGTTTGGAGGAGCCAAATGTGTATAATGGTTACATCTCGATTCTTCTGTGGACTCTGCTCTTCCTGATTGGAAGTATTTTGCTGCTCAAGTTTAAGAAGGGCTAGTGTCTTAGGGATTTCTTTAGATAGTAGTGACAGCTAGTTTAGATACTATAGGGCTAGGAAACTTTTTGTACTTAATCCGGTTTTGTTCAAGTGTTTAATTCTAATGGTATTTATACGATTTGTTGCGTAGTTGGTAGCTTTAAGTCGAACTTAAGGTGATGATGTGCAAGATTTATGTGTACTAAGTCATAGCTTTTGTGTGGAGTAAATGAGATTAATTTTTAATATCTTTCTAAGGACGAGTTTTTTTTTTCAATTTTAGATTCTCTAGGACAGTCTAACTATGAAAATGGTAGATAAATTTTTCAGTAGATATTTCAACCATCAGACAAGGGAGTTCTAGAAGGGACTGCTCAGTTTCATTAATGTCAAGGACATTGCAGGACGCTTTCCTTTGAAGCAACAGGACATCTATAGGTGGCAGATGGTAGGGAGTATTCCGTAATTAGCTAAAATTAGTTAGTCTCTTGATAGGACATTATTCCAGGACACAAATGAAAATTAAGGAAAACAACCACATCCTTTGAGTTCAAGTTAAAATAAGGACCCTATTATCCGCATCGCAAGGTTGCCTACTGCTAAGTTTGGATCTATTCTAATTGTTACCGGGGCAACACCGATTCCCCGATCGGTCCCACAAGCTCTGACTCTGATTGCTACTAACTCTGTTGCTCATTGCTAGCGTGTTTACTAAGTAAATACCGGTTTTCAGTAGCTATAGATCCGCCGTTGTGTCAAGTGTCGTGTTTAGTGCGGTGTGAAATATTAATTATTGTGCAAGTGATTTTGTGAAAAGTGTCCTGGATTTGGGATCCTCGTCGAACTGTCGAAAGGTCCTTATTTGATAAAATATTTTATAGCAATTGGATTGACTTTTATATATTTTTTCAGGTAAGTCCTGTGTTTTTCCAGTTGCATGCTGAAATGTTCGCGCGTCCGAAGAAGGCTGATCAAGCTGTTTCTTGTACGTCCTCCGCTGCAGAGATGATTAAGGTATTGTGGTTTAATTTGATTTCAAAATTTTTTGGCGAGTCTTGGTTAGGGATATTGGGGCTATCTAGATTGTCGCCAATATTTGGTAGATTTTATTCCCCTTGATTTGTCCTTTGACTAGTGGCTGATTATTACGGACGCGTTATGAGAAGTTACGACTTCTTGCTTAAGGTAAGACTTCATCTACGCTGCATGGCGGGGCCACCACATGTCAAAATATTGTCCACATGATTTGGACGGGAGTAATATTCATTTGAGCATGTGATGTGATGTGCCAGGCGAGGTTCACCTGAGCGATGCGACTCCTCTAAGTGTTTTTTTGTTGAGGATGGTGGAAGTCCGGGAGTTGGTGACGGACCGGACCACTAAGTCTAAGTTGTCTCCACTTGGCAAAACAAAGCATGCAGATTCTTGTAATTGGCTGCCGCGCCTGTGAGGCATGGACATGCTGCATCGCGACAGTTGTGCTGAATACAGTTCCGTACAGCGCAGATGCGGTCATATCTTTAGACCGAGTATTTTTGTTGGTTGGAAAGTATTCTGCTACTTTTCTTATACAAGATTTTATCAGATATAAACAGGATTTTTTTTTAATTTTCCTTTATTTAGAAAAAGTAATACATAATATCCCGCGTTGAAAATATTTTTTTTTCCCAACGAAATGGAAACTTTTCGAAGCCCTTCTCAAATATTTTTCGGATGTTTTTTCAGCCATCGACGAACAAACGTGATGAAACACCGTTCACTTAGCGCTCCCTTCAGTAGCCTAAAAACTCCCCGGTCCCCGTGGTCGGGATTCAAGCCCATACCTCATGAAAAATTGTATGATGGTTCACTTCTCTACGGAAACTTGCACATGTTACCCAGTCTTGGTTTCAGTTGATACTAATGCCATTTAACAGGATTGGGGTTGGCTTCATCCTCTTTCTCTTTGCTCACCCACGCTTAGCTTTTCCATTAGAATAAACTTTGAAGATGTTAATTGTGTTAAGGGTCCCACTGCGAAGAACATGAATAGATATTAGCTGTCAACTGCAAGGAGTTTAAGACCTATGGATATCCATGAACCGCTTCAATATTTGGTACGTAAGTGTTTAGGTTACCGAACAAGATGAAGAAGTAATTTTCGAATCTATAAGGTGAAAGTTGACGGCAAAGATATGCTGTTAATAGTTTATTTAGGAGATGTTGGAAGTTTTTGTTTTCATTAGTATATTGGTAGCACCACATGCTTTTTCATCGTGGAGCTTTATATGGTGAAATGTCCTAAACACCGAAGGATACCAATGCGGCGTAGTTTGAATTTATGGATTTGATAAAGGCGTAATAAAGCATGAACTGATGTCAACTAACGTTCTTTTGGCATATTCTTAGATTAAGGACAAGCTCGAAGTTTGGGCTAATACAGTTTTTCTTATTCCTATGTAGCACGAAAGAGGGCTACTACTCTACTCTGTGATAGACGCGGTGTACAGTGTAGATTGTTTGCCTCCCTTACCTTTGTTTGCAGTTCCAGATGGAAGTGCGATTATTCGTTTGATCGTAAAGTTTATTGAATTGTAGAAGAAAAGAGGTGGAGCAATAACTTGTTTTTGCATTAACATCTATGTAGTGTCCGGGGATTTGTAAGGTTTTTTTGCATTAACATTGGTTCATTGTCAGTATGTCATTTTTAAGATTTTGTGTCAAACAAAACCTTATTAGAATCGAGTCGATGTCTGTCTGTCCGTCTGTCTTTCTGTCTTTTTTTGCCGAAGGAAGGTGGAAAGCTTCAGAAACTATCGCAGGCTCCTGCCACACAATTATGTGGGGCTCTTACCCGCTAAAAGCACCTCTTTCTCCTTCTCCTCTTTTCGCGGGGCTGTATCAGAATTTATTCTGCGCTCGTGTTAACATTCGTGTTTCTCTCGCGTTCATTCTTTCGGGTGACTACTTCCTTCCTAAGCTGGCTGGCTGCAATCACTTTTTCGACTTCGGTCCAAAACCCCTTTTCTTTGACCATATCTTTTTCCGGGTGTAAAGTACTCCCCGGTTGTAGCTTCTAATGTAGCCCTTTGACCTGCGAATCTCGGGCAATGGGAAAAAACGTGTGCTGCGTCCTTTGCAATATTTGGCCACTTTGGGCAATATGGCGAATCATCACGCCCAAATCAATACAGAGATGCTCGATAGCCTCCGCTTCCGCTCAAGAATTGAGTTAGGTCGAAACCTATCTCGCCGTGGGGTCGCTCGATCCATTTCCGGATATCTTATATGATTCTGTAGGTCCAGCGGACTTTTCTGACTCGACCCACTTCTCCTGCCATTCCGCAACAATTTCAGTTCGTGCGAACTGTCCCCGACTGGGAGGAGATTTTCCGGTAAGATACACCTGATCGTATAGTCGTTGTCTTTCTTTCGCCAGAATCTCAATCGGGGCCATTCCTACTATCACGCAAGCTTCTTCATTGGATATTCTTCTGTAAGTGCAACATATTCAGAGTACACTTGCGCGATACGCAGCTTCAATCTTTCTCTTATTTGGTGTAATTTTCAATCATTATCAACGGCGCAACATCCGTTATCCGATCTAGGCCTGCCTTAATAAGGAATTCCAGACATCCCGATTTTGCGCCGAGGTCCACCAATTCGATATCCCTAAAAGCTGTCTGGCGTCCTGACCTACGCCAACGCTCCATTTCAGGCAGGGTCTGCCTCGCCTTCTTTTTCTACCATAGATATTACCCTTATAGACTTTCCGGGCTTTCCTCATCCACACGGATTAAGTGACCGCCCACCGTAAGCAGTTGACCCGGATTTTATCCACAACCTGATGGTCATGGTATCGCGCATCGTTATGTAGACTACAGAATCGTCCATCCTGTAGGGGGCCGAAAATTCTTCAGAGGATTCTTCTCTCGAACGCGGCCAAGAATTCGCAATTTTACTTGCTAAGAACCCAAGTCTCCGAGGAATACATGAGGACTGACAAAATCATTGTCCTGTACTTTGACAACTTTGAACAGATTTTCTAAACTGAAATAGGCTCTGTTGGCTGCCAACAACCGTGTGCGGATTTCATCATCGTAGCTGTCATCGGTTCTGATTTTCGACCCTTGATAGGAGAAATTATCAACGGTCTCAAATTCGTAGTCTCCTTTCTTTATTCTTCCCGTTTGACCAGTGCGATTTGATGTTGTTAGCTGACTGGTTTTTGGTGCTGACATTGCCGCCATATATTTTGTCTTGCCTTCATTAATGTGCAGCCCAAGATCTCGCCCTGATAGCCGCCTGCTCGATCTGGATGAAGGCAGTTTGTACGGCTCGGGTCGTTCGTCCCATGATGTCGATATCGTCAGGGGTGGGGTGTATTTAAAAAGGATTGTACCTCTTGCATTTACCTCAGCATCACGGATTACATTCTCGAGGGCCAGGTTAAAGAGGACGCATGATAGGGCATCCCCTTGTCGTAGACCGTTGTTGATGTCGAATGGTCTTGTGAGTGATCCTGCTGCTTTTGTCTGTTCTCGCACATTGGTCAGGGTTAGCCTAGACAGTCTTATTAATTTCGTCGGGATACCGAATTCTCTGATGGCCGTGTAGTTTTACCCTGGCTATGCTATCATAGGCGGCTTTAAAGTTTATGAATAGATGGTGCAACTGTTGTTCATATGAAAACAGTTTTTCCATCGCGTGCCGCAGAGAGAAAATCTGATCTGTTGCTGATTTGCCTGGAGTGAAGCCTCTTTGGTATGAGCCAATAGTGTTCTGAGCATATGGAGCTATCCGGCCTAACAAGATAGTGGAGAATATCTTATAGATGGTACTCAGCAACGTGATACCTCTATAATCGCTGCACTGTGTGATATCTCCCTTTTTATGAGGCAGATAATGCCTCGTTGGCAATCGTCAGGCATTGATTCGCTATCCCATACCTTGAGCACAAGTTGATGAACCATTTGGTGTAACTGGTCGCCTCCATATTAAACCAATTCGGCTGTAATTCCATCAGCTCCTGGCGACTTATTATTTTTTAGCCGAAGAATTGCACGCACTGTTTCTCCTATACTTGGTGGTGGCAGTATTTGTCCGTAGTCTTTAGTTGGCGGGACCTCCAATTCGCCGCTGTTCTGGTTGTTCAGTAACTCATCAAAGTTCTCAACCCATCGCTCCAATATGCCCATTCTGTCGGAAATCAGATTTCCCTCTTTGTCTCGGCAGGATGAGCATCGAGTTGTATAAGGCTTCATCCTGCTGACTTATTGGTAAAACTTGCGCGCCTGGTGCGGTTGCTCCCTGTACTTTTCTAGTTCACAGACTTGTTGGTTCTCCCAGGCTTCCTTTTTCCGTCTGTGAAGTCGCTTCTCCGCTCGACGGAGTTCGTGCTAAGTCTCTGCGCGTGTCCGCGTTCTTTGAGAATGCAACATTATTCGGTATGCGGCATTCTTGCGTTCCGTTGCTAGCTTACATTGCTGTTTTTCTTATGCAAGATTGAATTAGATACAAAAAAGATTTTTTTTTTATTTTCCTGTATTTATGAAAAAGTAATACATAATCTTTCGCTTTGGAAATATATTTTTCCTCCAACGAAATGAAAACTTGTTGATGCCCTCTTCAAACATTTTTCGGAAGTTTTTTCAGTTACTGATGAACAAATTTTATCGTCGCAACACCGATCCATTAGTGCGCCTTTCAGTGGTCTAAAAACGCTCCGGTCCTCGGGGTCGGGATTCAACCAACCATTCAAAATTGATACTAATGCCATTTGAGACGGTTGGGTGCATCCTTTTTCTATTTACTCACCAATGGTTAGCTTTTCCATTAGAATACTGGCCCCACTTCGAAGAATATGAGTAGATATTAGCTGTCAACTACAAGAAGAGAAGTTGAAGGTCTATGGATATCCATGAACTGCTTCAATATTTGGTACGTTATGAACTTACCGAATAAGATGCAGAAGTAATATGCGAATCAATGAAGGTAGAAGTTGATGCAACGATATGATGTTAATAGTTTCTTTAGAAGATGTTGGAAGTTTCGGTTTTCGTTAGCATATTGGCAGCACTGCTTTTTCACCGTGGACCTATATATGGTAAAAAGTACTGTAAATCCAAGGATACTAATGCTGCGCCTTTGCATTTATGGATTTCATAGAAACTCAATAAAGCACAAACTGATGTCAACTAGCGTTCTTCTGACAAGTTCGAATATTAAGGACAAGTTCGAAGTGTGAAATTAGCCATTTTCAAGGTTTTGTTTGCAAAACAAAACCTTTTTAAATTCTGTTTAATATCTGTCTGTCTGTCTTTTCTTTCTTTTTTTTTGAGGAGGTGGAAATCTTGAAAAGGCACTGGCCTGGACACGCCAGCGTGTGGGATTCTTACCCACTACCTCCGGCGTACGTAACCGCGCTTTTTTGGTCTCCTCTGCCTTTCGCAGTTTGCTCTGGATAGATACGACCATGGAGTTGATCGCATCCCAGTTTTCCTGACATGACAGCATTTTTCGCACCAGATTCTCTGGTACGAGCACCTCTCCCAGAGTCTCCTCTAGGTTCTTCCTTTCCTCCACAAACCTTGAACAGTGGAAGAATACATGCTCTGGCTCCTCTGGGATTCCATCGCAGTTTGGACAATCGGGTGAGGTATCTAGTTTAAACTTGAACAGGTACTGGCGATATCCTCCATGCCCCGTGAGAAACTGAGTAAGATTATAATTAGTGTCACCGTGCCGTCTCTCCAACCACTCTTTGATGGCAGGGATGAGCCTGTGTGTCCACCGACCCTTTCCCGAGCGTTCCCAACGATCTTGCCATCTATTTAGCGATCTCTCCCTTGCGGCGTTCTTCGTCTGCGATAAAGGAGAGATAGACTTTGCATTACATATATTCGTCATCTCATCTGCCAAGATGTCAATGGGCATCATTCCAGAAATAACGAATGCTGCATCATCTGAGACAGTCCTGAATGCCGAGCACACCCTTAGGGCTGTTCTTCTGTAGACTGAACTCAGTTTATTAGCGTTAAATGTAACCTGCACCTCACTACCCTAGCAACCTGGAAGCATACCGTGGCCCTCCCACGTTCGGCATCATTCTTGCCAGGGCCACACTCGCAGTGGATGCTTTGTCATAGACATACTGCACGTGTGGCTTATAGCTAAGCTTCCCATCTATCATCACTCCCAAGTATTTGATCGCAGGCTTAGAAGTGATGATATGATTCCCAATTCTGAGTGAAATCTGAAATCTGAGTGAAGCCTCTTTGGTATGGGCCAATGATGGGCGCATGGGGCTATCCGGCCTAGCAAGATAGCGGAGAATATCTTATAGATGGTACTCAGCAACGTGATACCTCTATAATTGCTGCACTGTGTGGTATCTCCCTTTTTATGTATGAGACAGATAATGCCTCGTTGCCAATCGTCAGGCATTGATTCGCTGTCCCATACCTTGATTGTGGTTGATGAACCACTTGGTGTAACTGGTAGCCTTCATATTTAACCAATTCGGCTGTAATTCCATCGGCTCCTGGCTACTTATGATTTTTTAGCCGATGAATTGCACGCACTGTTTCGCCTATACTTGGTGGTGGCAGTATTTGTCCGTCGTCTTCAGTTGGTGGGACCCCCAACTCGCCGATGTTCTGGCTGTTCAGTAGCTCATCAAAGTACTCAATCCATCGCTCCAATATGCCCATTCTGTCGGAAATCAGATTTCCCTCTTTGTCTCGGCAGGATGAGCATCGAGGTGTATAAGGCTTCATTCTGCTGACTTGTTGGTAAAACTTACGCGCCTGGTGCGATTGCTCCCTGTGCTTTTTTAGTTCACAGACTTGCTAGTTCTCCCAGGCTTTCTTTTTCCGTCTGTGAAGTATCTTCTCCGCTCGACGGAGTTCGTGATAAGTCTCTGCGCGTGCCCGCGTTCTTTGAGAATGCAACATTACGTGGTATGCAGCATTCTTGCGTTCCGTTGCTAGCTTACATTCGTTGTCAAACCAGCCGTTTCAACTTCTTTTGCGACTGGGGCCAAGTATTTTTGTGGCCGTATCAATGATAACGTTCTTGAGGTGGTTGTGTAGATCATTTGTTGATGCTTCATCTCTAGTATCTCTGTTGACTGCGGTTATTGCGGCATCCATTTCCCTCTTATAGCTGTCGCAGAGGGCTGTGTTGTGGATGGCTTTAGTGTTAACTCTCACCTGATTGTCAGAGGGAATTGTGGGTGGTGGTGTTATTCGAGCTCGGAGTACCATGCCAACGAGATATATTGACCCCCTATTTGTTCTAACATTCATCAAGGCTGAGAGGTGGCGGCGTTCGATGAACACGTGGTCAATTTGGTTGAAAGTGATCCCGTCAGGAGAGGCCCAAGTATGTCTATGGACCGCTTTCCGCGCAAATCAGGTACTTCCAACAACCATTTCGTGTGACGCTGCTAATTGAATAATCTGCAGTCCGTTATCATTTGTATTTTGGTGGAAGATAGGGGAACCAACGAATCGTCTGAATACGGACTCCTTCCCTACTTGGCTGTTAAAATCCCCAAGTCTGATTTCGATATCATACCTGGGACAGACTCCGAGGGTTCTTTCTATTCCCTTGTAGAAGGTATCCTTCTCCGACTCTGCAGTCTCTTCTGTAGGGGCGTGAACGTTAATGAGGCTTATATTTCTAAACTTGCCTCGCAAGCGCTGAGTGCATAGCCATTCGCTTATGTTTTCAAAGCCGATGACAGGAGGTTTAATTTTTTTTCTGACTAAGAAACCTACTCCGGGCACATGGTTTTCGGGATGGCCACTATAATATATGGTGTAGCGACTCTTCTACAGGAAATCGGTCCCTGTCCCACGCATCTCCTGTAACGCTGTTACATCAGCCCTATATTGGGACAGGGTATCGGCTAGCTGCTCATCAGCTTCATCTCTGTACAGGGAGCACACGTTCCATGAGAAAATGCGCAAATCATTATTGCGTTGTCGTTGCGGGGTTCGTCGTTGTGTAATCCGGCCAGTCCGAGGCTCCTGTTGTGGCTTCGTAACAAGTTGTTTTCCGTGTAGGGTTGTCAGCCCTACCCAACCCCCAACCTGGAGGACCAGTTGGTACAATTTGTCCCGTTTTTAGGCGGAGGAGACTCGTCTTGATCCTTCTCCGTCTGCAGCTTTTCGTTAAGAAAGACCTGGAGGTGGCGATAGGGTTTGGTAGTAGAGCTGTTGGTGTTGGTTCAGTAGGCATTTCCCAGGTTTTATGCTCCATCGTGGGTACCAATCCACGTTTCGCCCTGGGACTTATACTACCGTTTGACCACTTTCTATGCTATTTTGGTTAGAAGACAGTTCATGCCTGCCTCGTCATCATTTTTCTTCATTGTATATATATGGTAACATCTCTGATGGAAGTTTTTCCACAATATTTCCTTGGAATCAGACAGGATAATTTTTATGTACCCATTGATACCGGTTCGCCAGAGCTAGATAGGGACCATCATGATAAGGCAAGATAGTGGGAGCATAAGGGCGCAAGCGATTCTACCTGAAATATATACAATTAACAGGTATAAAATCAATAGCTCTTTATTGAAAGGATGATCTAGCCCTCACGCCTCTCCGTGTCTTCGGATCATTGAAATTTTAGTCATTAAAATATCTTAACAAAGGAGCTGTTCGAAAAGGGCCCTCCATCAATTGAAGGCGAAGTTATATTAAAAAGTTGCAGTTCAGAACTTTACATGTTTCTAAACCCTTCCCACATCATCCTCCATTTAAAAGAAATTTTCCTTCTAACAGGATAATCTAA